>NC_140995.1:113173036-114604131 GCF_052327205.1 Somniosus microcephalus | reverse complement strand
CTCTTTTAGCCAGGCCCAGGAGCAGGCCCACAAGGAGGTCCTCCAACCTGTCCGCTCCCCTCCGCACCGGGTGACCGTAGATCAAGAGCGTGGGACTGAAGTGCAACCAAAAATCGAGGAGCAGCCCCTTCAAGTAGTGAAAGAGGGGCTGCAACCTCTCACACTCCATATAAACGTGAAACACGGACTCCTCCAGGCCGCAAAAAATGCAGGCGGCCTGGGAGTCCGTGAACCTACTTAAAACCTTATTGCACGGAACCGCTCCATGCAACACCCTCCAGGCCAAGTCCCCGATGGAACAAGGGAGGACTCCCGCGTAGAGAGCCCTCCATTGGGGACCTCCGCCACCGCCAGTCGGCAAGACGCCACGCCAAGGCGTGTCCGGATGGTAGACGAAGATGGCAAAGTGGAGAGTGTGCAGGAGCAGCCCGTACAGGAAACCCCTCAGCGCGGAATGAAAAGGCACGGAGGGTATTTCCTCGAGATGGCTCAAGTTGTGAGGCGCCAGTTCCCGAGGGGAGTTTCGGGGCCGGGCGCCGATGAGGAATTCCATCCGAACAGGGGTAAGCTCGGAGGGATCGCCCCACGTGCTTGAGCCACCTCGATACACCTAGTGGAGTCGGGGCCCAGTGCCGCTTTCACCGATTCGATGGCTTCGACCGCGAGCCGGACGTTGGCCCAGGACAGGCGCCGCGCCAGCTCCTCCGGCACCATCCAGCCCGCTCCTCCACCATTGAGCAGGTCCCCGACTCTGGTCACCTTGCCAGGCACAGCCCTGCCCTCCGCCAGCCGCCCGAACCCGCGTTCGTGGAGGTGCGGATTCCTGAGCAGCGGCTCCCGAAGGAGAGCCGCCGCTCCTGACGGGGGAGAGTTCCGCCTGGAAGCGACGTAGTTCCAAACCCATAGCAGTTCCTGGTAGAAGACAGGCAGCTCCCGCAGGCTGGCACGCCTGCCGCCCGCTTTCGCGAACAGGAGCTGCGTGTCGTAATTGAGGCCGTGCAGCTGGCGGAAGAAAAACGTCGCCAGCGCACACCATCTCGGAGGATTCTCGACGTACAGGTATCTCTGCAGTGTCTGAAGACGGAAAGTTGCAGCCTGGGTGCAAAGGCACACCAGCGCCTGACCGCCCTCCCTAAGCGGGAGACACAGAACCGCGGCAGAGACCCAGTGCTTCCTTTTGTCCCAGAAGAAGTCGATGAGCTTCTTCTGCATCTTGGCGACAAACGCAGGGGGAGGAATCAAAGCGACCAACCGGTACCACAACATGGCGGCCACCAGCTGGTTTATGACCAGCGCTCGACCCCTGTAGGACAACACTCGGAGCAGTCCTGTCCAGCGTCCTAGGCGAGCGGTGACTTTGGCCTCCAGCTCTTGCCAGTTCGCCGGCCAGGCGTCCTCGGCAGGGCTAAGGTAGACTCCCAAATAGAGGAGGTGCGTGGTGCTCCAGGCGAAAGGCCTGAACTCCTCCGGCAGGGAGTCCACCCGCCACTGACCCACCAGGAGTCCGGAACATTTGTCCCAGTTGATCTTGGCGGAGGATGCGTCCGAGTAAATCTGCTGGCATTCCCGCATCCTCCGCAAGTCAGCGGGATCCGTGACCGTGAGGAGCACGTCATCGGCGTAAGCCGAGAGGACCACCTCCACGCCGGGCCCTTGCAGAGCCAGTCCCATCAACCTCTTCCGCAAGAGGCGCAGGAAAGGCTCCACGCAAATGGCGTATAACTGACCGGACATGGGGCATCCCTGACGCACCCCCCTCCCGAAGAGAAGGGGCGCCGTCAAGGACCCGTTAACTTTAACCAGACACTCCGCTGCGGCGTACAGAAGTCGGATCCGGGCGACGAAATGCGTCCCGAACCCGAATGCACGCAGAGTCCCGAAGAGATACTCGTGATCCACCCTGTCGAACGCCTTCTCCTGATCCAGGGAAAGGAAGGTGACCGACAGACCAGCCCTCTGGGAGTGGTGGACCAGGTCCCGGACCAGATGGATGTTATCGTGGATGGTCCGGCCCGGGACCGTGTAGGACTGGTCGGGGTGGATCATGTGGGCCAGCACGGTGCCAAGGCGAGCAGACATGGCCCTGGCAAAGATTTTATAGTCCGTGCTGAGGAGGGAGACCAGGCACCAGTTCTTAAGGAGGCGGAGATCGCCCTTCTTAGGCAGCAGGACAATGACCGCCCTGCGCCAAGAGAGGGGCATCTCCCCGGTCGCCAAACTTTCCCCCAGGACCCACGCGTAGTCGCCCCCCAAGACGTCCCAGAATGCCCTGTGGAACTCCACGGTCAGCCCGTCCAGCCCTGGGGACTTTCCCCTAGAGAGCTGGCGGAGGGCGCCGGTGAGCTCCGCCAGGCTTAGTGGAGCGTCCAATTTTTCGGCGCCCTCCGGGCTGACCTTCGGCAGGTCCTCCCACAAAACTCTGCACGCATCCTCGCTGAACAGATCCGGAGAGAACAGAGCCCCGTAATAGGCGCGGGTCTCCGCGCCGATTCCCTCCGGATCCGAGACCAGCGATCCAACGTCGGCCAGCAGCCCCAAGAGCTGCTTACGGACCCCCCGTCTTTTTTCCAGCGAGTAGAAGAAGGGGGAGCCGCGGTCCAGATCCCGCAGGAGCTGGATCCGCGACCTCACGTATGCGCCTCGGGACCCGACGAGCTGCAGGTCCTTCAGCGCGCCCTTCTTCTCTTCGTACACCTTCCGCAGGGCCGGGTCCTCGATGACCTGTCCGAGATGGGACTCCAGGTCGAGCACCTCCTTCTCCAACCGCCCGACCCGGGCCTCCCGCCTCTTGGTCGACCCCTTCGCGTACTCCTGACAGAAGAGACGGATGTGAGCCTTGCCCACGTCCCACCATAGCCTCAAGGAGGGGAAGCACCCCCGCTTCCTTCTCCAGTCGGCCCAGAACCGACGAAACGAATCCCGGAACCGCGCGTCCTCCAGCAGCAGGTTGTTAAAATGCCAGTACGCGGACCCCCCCCCGTGCGCGCAGCGGAGTGAGCTCCGCCCACACCAGGTGGTGGTCCGTGCACAGCACTGGCCGCATGGAAGCTGCCGGAACGCAGGAGACTTACGCCCGGGAAATGTAGAGGCGGTCGATTCTGGACCTTCCTCCCCCAGACCTCACGCTAGTGAAGGCGCTGGAGTCGGGGTGGAGATTTCGTCAGATGTCCAGCAAGTCGAAGGACCCGACCAGGTCCCTCAACTTCTCCATCGCCGTCGGGCTTCGCGGGGGACCCGAACGGTCCCTCACCTCGAGGGTGCAGTTAAAATCCCCCCCGAGGATGACGCACTCACCCGCGTCGACGGAGCCCAAAAGAGCGGACACTTCTTCGAAGAAGCGCACTTGCTGCGCACTGGTCTGAGGGGCGTACACGTTCACTAGATGGAGCGGCACGCCCCCCAGGCAAACAGTGACCTGGAGCAAGCGGACCGGCATGTGCTCCTTGACCCCCAAGATCTCCGGCTGAAAATGCAGGGCCAACAAGATAGTCACCCCGCTAGAATTGTTGGAGAGGTGACTCATGCTGACCCCTCCTTGCCACTCCAGGAGCCACGTGGCTTCGTCTCCCGCAACGGTGTGGGTTACTTGCAGGAAACACACCGCATACTTCCCGCCCCGAAGGACCGAGAAGTTGTTGAATCTGCGACGCGCCTCCCTGCTGCCGTTGATGTTGAGGCTGGCTATGGTTATCTTCATGTCAGAAGCATAGTACAACCTCTACCTACACCTAACGGGGGGAGGGAGCGCAGCCGCTGGTCAGCCACCACCTCCTCAGCAGCCCAGTGAGGAACGTTCTGAGCCGACGCAGCTCGAGCGGGTCCATGCCCTCGTCCGCGCCCATGATTTTAACGGCGGCGCGGACGGACACGATGAGCAGCGACATCTCCAACCACCTGTCGAGGGCCAGCCGGATCTTATTTTGCCGACCCCGGCACGTGGCCATAAAGTCCCAGAGTTCCCTTACGGGAATGAGGAGAGACTCAGCGAGGGGCACGAGGTCATCCAGCGCCTCGTGGATGGTGGAGTCCAAATCATCCTCTGTGCCCATCACCGAGTCCCCATCCTCCTCCAGGGGGTCATCACCAGCGGCCGAGCCGTCCGTCGCGCAGTGCGCAGCGAACGGCTCGGCCACACCAGCCGGCCCCGCCTCCGCCCGGATCCCACCCCCAGGATCGGCGGCAGAGGATTCCTCCCTGGGCTCCTCTAGGGGTGCCGGGCCAGAAGACGGCGGCGGTTCGGAGTCCCCCCCGCCTCAGACGCCAGAACGACCGGAGAAACCGGGGAGAGAACAATTCCCAGCTCCTCCAGTACGTCCGGCACCAGAGACGCAGCCAGGGGGCTATCCTCCTCCCCGCCACAAGCCTCCGACACAGCAGATGGGGTGTTTTCAATTAAAACCTCCACTGGGACGAGCAGCCCCTGGGAGATGTCCGGGTCGCATTGGGCGAGCTCATTTTCCTCGAGCTCGCCCGACCCAGACCCCAGGCCGCCCGACCCGGCAAGGGGTAACGGCACCGGTAAAATGTCAATAGCCGCGGGTTGTTCCGCGACCCCCCCCACAGGCAGGGTCTCGTCCCCATCCCCGGGAGTGACATGCCGGACAGACACATCTGCCTCAGCCTCCCGAGGGACAGGTGACCCCTGCCGATCGCTGGTGATGATGACAGCGGCGGGGGGGGGGCGCAGTACCCGCGGCGGGCGACGACTCCCCCTGCTCGGAGGGACCTTCCTCCTCCCGGTCCTCCTCCTCTTCCAGGGGGTCGCGCCTTCTTTTTAGCACGGAGGGAGCGAGGGAGACCTCCATGTCTGCAGAGGCCTCCTCCTCTGCTCCCTCCGGCGGAGCAGGTTTGTCGGATTCCTCGGGCCCGAGCCCGGCCGCAGGTATTGGCGTTACCGCTGCGGCGGTTGCGGCCACAGGCTCGGGCACGAGGCCCCTCCCACTCGTGTCTGCCCCGATTAACTCCGCGAGGAACACGGGTGTAAGGGGCGCAAGGGGCAAGGGCTGGCCATCCACGGGGGGGATCCGCCCTAAGGTGTTTATTTTTCTGCCGCGCCTTCTTTCCGGCCGGATGCGCTCCCTCCCCCCCGCCGGAGGCCTTGGTGGCATCGGCCCCCGACGTCGACCGCGCAGCAGCGGTTCCCGACGCGCAGGCAGATCCGGGGGGAGGAGCGGCGGCGGCGTCAGCCTCGGCCGCACGAGATGATCTGGCGGCCTTGGAGGTGGGGCAGTTTTTCCGGATGTGCCCCACCTCCTTGCAGGCATGGCACTGCGCACTGTCCAACGTCCAGAAGACGCGATAGGCGGTCCCCTCGTGGTGGACGACGAACGCCCAGTCCGTGTCCTCCTCCCGTGCCAGCTGGATAAACAGCTGGCGCCGGATGGAGAAGATGTGGCGAAGGCTGGCTTCCTGGAAGCCGAGCGGGATGGGCGTAATCCCCGACCTCACCTCCCCAAGTTGGCATAAATGGGGGAGGAGGAGCTCACCAGGAACATAGGGCGGGACGTTCGAGATGACGATCCTCTGCGCGGTGGCCTCGAGAGGATCCACCGGCAGGAAGGTCCTGCCCACGGTGAGCCCCTTGGCGACGGCCGCCCGCTCCGACCCCAGGAAGAACACAGCCTTCCCATACATTTTTGAGGCCGCGACGATGGCTGAGGAGCCGACAACCCAAGCCATGGCTTTAACGCAGGCCTCAATGGTCATAGTGGGGTGAGTGTAGCTCTTCACCCCAAGCTTTTTTGTCATAGGTTTAAAAGGTGATGGGGCAACAGAAGCAGCGGGAGCAGCTGTGGCTGCCACTCCTGCATAAGTCCTGGCTGGCCCCGCCACCGGCGAAGATGCAGTCGCCATTATGGGGTGTTTTTATAAGGGCTACACTCACCCCAAGTCACAGGCCTGAAGGTGTTAATGGCCTCAGGTATTTTTTGGTCCTTTATTGAGCAGAGGGTGCTGTCTAAAATGAAGACACTCCTCTCCCCTTATTGATTGAAATTGGGAGAGGGGCCTTCTCCCCTCTGCTCAATAGGCAATTAATAAAAAGAGATGAAATTGAGGTGCTTCAGAGAAATAGGCAGAGAGAGACAAAGAGAGAGAGGTGGGGGGGGGTGGGAAGGAGGGAGGCCGCAAGGGCAGGGTTGCCACTCAGGATGGTTGGTGGTTGGGTGTTGGCAGGGGTGCACTCTCCGATGGGAATTTAAAGTCTTTGAAGGTGGTCTTCTGGCAGGGGGAGAAGATGTCTTCACCTGGGAAAGCTGGAGATGCCCCAGGCTCAGTCCCACACCAGGTCTTAACGATGTAATTGGACTTTACCTAGGCAGCTCCAGCTGTCCCAGGTCAGGCAATTGAAGGGGTGCTTATTAGTGGTGTGTGTGGCCTAGTTTTTAACAAGAGCCACACACACACACAGACACCCCTTGATGATCCGGCCTTGTTTCTTCTTTTCTCCCCCCACCTAAAATACAAAGTCTTTGGGAGAGTGCACCAAATAACACCCACCTGAAAGATGATGTTGTTCTTCCCTCCTTCCAAACAGTTGGTGGTTGTTGGTTGTTTCTCTCCCCTCTCTCCCTCTCCTGAAGTGGAGGCCAATTTGGGGAGGCAGTAATGGAAAGGCCTCTCCCCTGGTTGGTGTTATTGCTGGCCTCCCTTCTCCTTCTCCTCCTCTGTCCTCTCTCTCCAGGCACCTCAGTTGCTGTGATGATGGTGGAGGTGGAGGTGGTGGTGGTCTATCAATATCCTCCTCTTCCTGGTCAGGAGACCACCACTTTCCACTCTCCTGGTTTGGCTGCTCCTTCTCCTCCTGCTGACTGAGGCAGCTGCACAGTCAGAAATGGTAACTTAAGACTGAAGTACAGAAACCTGCTATGGCTTTATATACAGGGGTGGTCACTGCCGGTACTGCAGTATAGAATCAGTTCTTCTCTTAAAGGTACATACACAACAGGAATGACATAAAAAATACATTATCACACAACCTAAATAAAAATAAATCATCACGTTTAAAATGAGTTAAAATACAATTTAATTAAACATTTAAAACAAAAGTTTAATTTTTTGAAAAGTAAATTTATACATTTTTAAAGGGCCAAAAATAACCTAAATTAATTTTAAAGGTTTTTGAATGTTTTAACAAATGTATTTTAATATTTATTTAAACCCTTACACTGGTAAAAGAAGGCCCTATGCCTGCTTTTACCAGGCATAAAAGTTTCATGGGCATTCGCTGGGCAGTAGTTGGGTAAATAGCCCAAATCTCCGCCAGTGAATGTCCATTTCCTGCGCATGCGGATGATCTGCCAAGCTGAAACTTGACAGATCACAAGTTCTGGGTTTTCGCGCATGCACAGCGCATACGGCAACCCGGAACTTGGGAAGCACTTACGACCACGCGGTCTTGGGCCCTGTAAAATCCGCGCCATTAATTGTAGGACTCCTCATTTTAAAATGCTGATTTTTAAAGCCCATTCATTCATAACCTGAGTGTTTAGAAGCTGTTGCTAAGCAACAGTGTTTGTTGTTAAATACAGAGATAAGAATCTCAGTATCTCTCAACATTAACTCTGAAGAGTGGGTGCCGGATAACACAAAGTTTCCTGTACTTTAAGTTTATCTCCCCCCTCCCTTTCCACCCCCCACCCTCCCCCCACACCCCCTTCCCCCCCAACCCCCCTCCCCCCCCCACACCCCACACCCCCTCCCCCCACACCCACTTCCCCCCCCAGCCCCCACACCCCTCCCACACCCCCTTCCCCCCCACACCCCCCCTTTCACCCCCCTTCTCCACCCCCCCTTCCCCCTTCCGTTCACCCCCTTCCACCCCTCCTCCCCCTCCCCACCCCCTTCCCCTCACCCCCCCACCCACTTCCCCTCCCCCCCACACCCCCCATCTTCCCCCCTCCCCCCTCCCCTTCCCTCCCCTCCCCCCCTTCCCCCTCCCCTTCCCCCCTCCCCTTCCCCCCTCCCCTCCCCTTCTCCCCCTCTCCTCCCCTTCACCCCCCCTCCCCTCCCCTTCCCCCCTCTCCCCCCTCTTCTCCCCCCCTCCCCTCCCCTTTCCCCCCTCCCCTCCCCTTCCCCCTCCCCTTCCCCCCCTCTCCCCCTCTTCTCCCCTTCCCCCCCTCTCCCCCCTCTTCTCCCCCCATCCCCTTCCCCCCCTTCCCCCCTCCCCTCCCCCTCCTCCCCCTCCCCCTCCTCCCCCCTCCCCCTCCTCCCCTCTCCCCCTCTTCTCCCCTTCCCCCCCTCTCCCCCCTCTTCTCCCCCCATCCCCTTCCCCCCCTTCCCCCCTCCCCTCCCCCCTCCCCCCCGCCCTCCCCTCCCGTCCCCCCCGCCCCTCCCTCCCCCCTCCTCTCTCCTCCCTCCTCCCCCCCTCCCCTCCCTCCCCTCCCCCGCGCCCTCCCCTCCCCTCCCCCTGCCCTCCCCTCCCCTCCCCCTCCCTCCCCCCGCCCCTCCCTCCACCCCTCCTCTCTCCTCCCTCCTCCCCCCTCCTCCTCTCCCTCCCCCCGCCCCTCCCACCCCTCCCTCCCCTCCCCCCGCCTCTCCCCCCGCCCTCCCCTCCTCCCCGCCCTCCCCTCCTCCTCCCCCCATCCCCTCCTCCCCCCTCCCCCTCCCCTCCCCCCTCCCCCTCCCCTCCCCCTCCCCTCCCCCTCCCCTCCTCCCCTCCCCCTTCCCCCCTCCCCTCCCCTTCCCCTCCCCTCCCCTCCCCCCCTCCCCTCCCTTCCCCCCAGTCACTCACTCTCTTCCCCCCAGTCGCTCTCTCTCTTCCCCCCAGTCGCTCTCTCTCTCTCTTCCAACAACAACATGCCCTCGAAAAAGCCTCGGCACCGCCGGGCACTTCAGCTAGTATAGTTATATTTAAATGATGTTTTTACACTCAGCAATGTATGCAATATTCATAGTTTTCCAAATAACTCATTCTAATGATAAAATAAAGATATGATATGCATACATTTGCAATTTTATGCAAAGTTATTTGATAAACAATAGAGTTACACTTTCATTAACTGCCAGTTTTAAACCCTGGTTTCAGTCCACTGTGATGTGGTTTCAGCAGTCCTGTAATACCTCACTAATGTGGCCATTCTTCATGTGTGATCTTGAACAAGTGTGCTGGCAGGCTATTTAACTAGAACTGGCATCACGACTGATGCTAGTCATGTCCTCAGTTGTCATCCACACATTCACACTGTCAGGCAAGGGGCCATCGAATAGCAATCATAAGTGGAAACTTTGACTGCTTTTAACATTCCCTAGCCAGGGGCACTGTGATCGATTTAAATAAAATCCCTTGAGAATGACTGGATTTGTTTCATGTGACTGAGATTCCAGTCCGTGAATTCACAACAATCCAGTTGGAAAGTGTTTAGGTTGTTTCTCCCGGGTTTCCACGACTCTTTCACTGAAGTTGCGCGGATGAGTGGGAGAATCCTCGGGGAAATTCACCCCCTCTTTTTTGCAAATTGTTTCCAGCCTATGCTTGATTAGTTTGAAGTTCCTCCTCTATCCACTGGCAATATTCATCTATTAAGCCATAAAAGTGAGTGATTACTGCTGGTGACATAGCTCGATTACAACAGCAGTAAAAATAGTAGAGGCAATAGTTATTTTTTACTTTTTAGCTATATGTTTGCATTAAATTGCTGAGGTTTAAGAATGTTAAATAAAACTTACAGCACCTTTAAATGACTACGGGGCACGCACCGTGTCATGTGCAAAAGTAGATTATGCAGTTCAAATACTATAGAGCAAATGCAATCCCTTTACCACGGGCTGACATTCAGTTGGCTTTCAAATTCTTACTCATTGCACTACGAGATGTTGAACTGCTGAGTTTTCAATTTCAAAGGCCATTTTACTTCAATGCATGTAAGCCTTTGGGCTGTAAAATCTCATCTGCAGCACTCAAAGCCTTCAGCACCTTCTTAGAATGGGCAGTGCGTCAAAGAGCACAAATATAGAACATCATTCACCAACTGAAGGATTTGCTTTTAATGGGTCACCTCCAATAAATGCACCCTCGTGGTAGACACCTTCTCACGCTGACTGCAGAGCTGCAAATCCCAATAGTTGAGGAAAAGACTGAAGACCCCAGCACCATCTTTTCTTTATTAAGACAGTACCCCCTTTTAGAAAGTATTGCGCTCCCCTTTCTCTTGCTTGGGCCTCCCATACCAAATAGCATCCAAGGTCAACAGGGCAAATGGGCAAGTTGCTTCCAATCCCTTGTTAATGCTGTTTTGAAACCAGTTGCTAAGAGATGGATGAAAGCAGCATAATCATTTTGTCTCTCTGTTTCACTGCCTCCCTTTCACTGGGGAAGTACCTGTTGTGTTAGTAATGCAGTGTGTGAGATTGCAGGCACAAAGCCAGTTGGCAGCACTCTGTGGGCAAGGGTGTTGCACTGTACCATGCTGCGCACTATGCCACTGAATTCTTTTTTAGCAATGAAACTAAAGTCAGTGGCATAAATCGCAGCTTTGAAAAGATAACATTCAGAAATTCCTTGAGCTTTTAAAAGCATATAACAAATACAACTGAGAGACCTTCATATTGAGCCATGTGTTTGATTACCCCATCCTGATGGGAATTCAGCAATTCCAGGGCTGAATCCAATTTGCGTCTGTTTTCACAAAGAAAGGGATTTAGCCATAGTGGACAGGAAACAGTTACTTGAAGGTAAATCAGTGTCAGAGCAGTGGGAGGCATTCAAGGAGGAGATCCGGAGGGTTCAGACCAAATACATGCCCTTAAAGAAAAAAGGTGGGACTAACAAATCTAGAGCCATACAGGGTAGGATAAAGAAAAAACGGGAGGCGTATGACAGATAACAAGGGCTAAATACTCCAGAATCTTTAGAGGAGTACAGAAAGGGCAGGGGTGCAATTAAAAAGGATATTAGGAAAGCAAAGAGAGAGCATGAAAAATTCTTGGCACGGAAAATCAAGGAAAACACAAAGATGTTTTATAAATATATTAAGAGTAAGAGGATAACTAAAGAAAGGGTAGGGCCTATTAGAGATCATGAGGGTAATCTGTGTGTGGAGGCGGGAGATTGTCGGTAGGGTTCTTAATGAATACTTTGGGCAGGATTTTCATTGGGCCGTGGAGGTGGGATTGGAGGCGTGTGGGGGGTTAAAATCCCAAAATCGGGGGGCATGAACGCATCCCGTCCCCAACCTGCCTCCATGCCAGTTTCAAAGGAGGCGGGTACCTGACCCGCACTGGGACCCGACTCTCCGAGGCGGGAAGGGGATTAGTGCCAATTAACTGCCTGTTAACAGGTAGTTAACAGGCAGTTTTTAGCCTAATCCCTATTTTCATTCTTGAAGTGTGGGATTCCCGACGGCTCCAAACCACGGCAAGTTAGCGAGGCCGGCTGTCGGGCTGAAGGGCTTGGAGGGGTCGAGATGTCCGGTGTTCAGGTGAGTGATGGGTGCATGAGTGCAGAGGTAAGTGTGTTTAGTGTGTTTAAAGTGTTTGAAGAAGTTTTACTTACCTTTACAGCCTTCCTTCCTTCAGGTCTCGGGAGTCCCTCATCTCACCGGCCCAGAAAGCAGAATGGCCGCCAGCTGTCAAAAATTGCAGCATTCAGCTTTCTGTTCCGGAGAGATCTCTAAATCATCCTGCGAGGAAGGAATTAACTTGGAGTACAGATTGTTAGTGTTTGACAGCTTCAAACAGCTGTGAAACGCTGATATTCCATCTCAATTTGTGACGTCACCTGTTGCCGGGTGGCCCTTAATTGGCCTGCTGAGTCCGCTGGGCGGGCTCAACAAGGTCAATCAGGTGAAAATCGCGTGGGATGGCTACAACTCGATGGAGGCGGGACTACAACCCCGAAAGTTGTAGTCCTGCCTCCTACCTGCCTCCTCAATGAAAATCCAGCCCTTTGCATCTGTATTCACAAAGGAGAGGGGCAAAGCAGATATTGCTATCAGGGGGGAGGAGTGTGAAATATTAGATGAAATAAACATAGTGAGAGAGGAAGTATTAAGGGGTTTAGCAGCTTTAAAAGTGGATAAATCCCCAGGCCTGGATGAAGTGTATCCCAGGCTGTTAAGCGAAGCAAAAGAGGAAATTGCAGAGGCCCTGACCATCATTTTCCAATCCTCTCTGGCTTCAGGTGTGGTGCCGGAGGACTGGGGGACTGCTAATGTGGTAGCCTTGTTTAAAAAAGGAGAAAAGGATAGGCCGAGTAATTATGGGCCAGTCAGCCTAACCTCAGTGGTGGGAAAATTGTTGGAAAAAATTCTGAAGGACAGGATAAATCTTCATTTCGAAAGACACAGATTAACCAAGGACAGTCAGCATGGATTTGTTAAGGGAAGGTCATGTTTGACAAACTTGATTGAATTTTTTGAGGAGGTAACAAGGAGGGTAGATAAGGGTAGTGCATTTGGTGTAGTGTATATGGACTTTAGCAAGGCTTTTGATAAGGTTCCACATGGCAGACTGGTCACGAAGTTAAAAGCCCATGGGATCCAGGGCAAAGTGTCAAGTTGGATTCAAAACTGGCTTGGAGACAGGAAGCAGTGGATAATGGTTGATGGCTGTTTTTGTGACTGGAAGGCTGTTTCCAGTGGGGTTCCGCAGGGCTCAGTACTAGGTCCCTTGCTTTTTGTGGTCTATATCAATGATCTAGACTTGAATATAGGGGGTATGATTAAGAAGTTTGCAGATGATACTAAAATTGGCTGTGTGGTTGATACTGAAGAAGGAAGCTGTAGACTGCAGGAAGATAGCAATAAATTGGTCAGGTAGGCAGAACAGTGGCAAATGGAATTTAATCCGGAGAAGTGTGAGGTAATGCATTTGGGGAGGGCTAACCAGGAAAGGGAATACACATTAGATGGTAGGACACTGATTAGTGTAGAGGAACAAAGGGACCTTGGAGTGCATGTCCACAGATCCCTGAAGGTAGCAGGCCAGGTAGATAAGGTGGTTAAGGCGGCATACGGAATGCTTGCCTTTATTAGCCGTGGCATAGAATACAAGAGCAGGGGGGTTATGCTTCAACTGTATAAAACACTAGTTAGGCCTCAGCTAGAGTACTGCATGCAGTTCTGGTCACCACATTACAGAAAAGATGTGATTGCACTAGAGAGGGTACAGAGGAGATTTACAAGGATGTTGCCAGGAGTAGAGAATCTTAGCTATGAGGAAAGACTGGATAGGCTGTGTCTGTTTTCCTTGGAACAGAGGAGGTGGAGGGGAGACCTTATTGAAGTGTATAAAATCATGAGGGGCCTAGATAAAGTGGATAGAAAGGACCTATTTCCCTTAACAGAGGGGTCAAAAACCAGGGGGCACAGATGTAAAGTAATTGGTCGAAGGTTTAGAGGGGATTTGAGGGGAAATTTCTTCACCCAGAGGGTTGTGGGGGTCTGGAACTCACTGCCTGAAAGGGTGGTAGAGGCAGGAACCCTAAGCACATTTAAAAAGTACTTGGATGTGCACTTGGGATGCTCTAACCTGCAGGGCTACGGACCAAGAGCTGGGAAGTGGGATTAGGCTGAATAGCTCTTTGTTGGCCAGCACGGACACGATGGGCCGAAATGGCCTCCTTCCGTGCTCTAACTTTCTATGATTCTATGAAGGTGACAATCCTCCTTCTCAAATGCATAATACCCCACATCCCACAATCTCTTCTGATGTTGAACCTGCAGATGGTGTAAGCACCCACCTCTTACTTTCTCCTCTCCTCTCACCACAACCTTACCCATGTCCCTTTTTCCTTCCAGATACCCAAGAACTGCAACCTGCCTAGGTAGTGGAGGAAGAGCAAGAAGACCGTGAAGATGACAACACACTGTCACTCGATTTCACAGTCGCAGCCACCAGCTCAGATACTGACACTGCACGTATCTCAGAGGATAGCATAGAGGCAGAATCTGCATGTGGTAACACATCGAGAACAAGTGAGCTGCAGCCAGGGCAGGGGGAAAAGATAGCGCAGATCCCAATTCCTGGGGGGGCCAGGTCATAGACAAGTTCTGCTGCAGAGGACTCAGGTGAGAACTTCAATAGGCCAGGCTACAGAAAAAGGCTGATGGGTCTACACACCAAAATACTTGGTGCACTGGGAAGCCTGCCAGAAAGCCTGTGTTCAATGTCAAGGAGCATGGAGGAGTCCAGCACCAACTTGGCACAGGGCTTTGCGCATAGCTTGGAGCCTATGATTTCAAGCATGGAACTGGTAGCCAACTCCATCAAAATACTTGTGGAACCAACCATGATGCAGCGTCCGATGGTTGAGGTCTCAGCTTCCATTATAGCACAAGCAGCAGCCACCAACGTCTGAGTGCTGCAGTGGAAGCTTAGGCTTCTGCCCTCATGGCTCTGGAGACCAGTGTTCAAATGGGCTTCCAGGGTGTCATGGCAATTCAGCAATCGATCCTCCAACAGGTTACTAGGATTGCTGAAGCGCCGCCCTGCGGGAGTGGCAGTGGCTCCATGGAGCACAAATCTGCTGTCCTCTCTCAGGATGATAGCATTTATGCTCCCACCCCTGCCAGTCTGCCAGTGTCCTTGCTGTTGCCTGTCAGCCAGCCCAGACGGCTGCTGCCCATGCTGAGATGGTGTAGTCTGAAGCCAGGCCTTCAAGGTCCAGAGCTGCTCGAGGTCGTCCTCCAAGGCCATCTGCAGTCTCCTCCACTGAAAGCTGGCAGCCTTCCACCAGCCATGCTGCAGCCAATGGGGTAACACTTCGTAGGAGCACAAGGATAGGCAAAGGCACACTGAATGCACAAGGGTGATTAATTTAATTTTGAATGCAATATGGCATGCTTTAATTTATAAATTTGGTTTGGAATGTGTATTTTGTGTTGGCTTTTATGTCTGCATTGTGGCCAAGAGGACGCTGTGATGTTCTGTAACAGATACATGGCAAGGTGGAGAAGTGTTAAGCAACGGGAATTTAGGGTTTCATTCAAGGGAACCAGAGTCTGATGATGCGCTCATGACAACCTGTCTGGAACGGGGTATGCAGGCTGCTTCCTCCCTTCCTCTTCCTCCTGCTCCTCATCCTGTTCCTCCTGTTCATTCTCCTTCTCCTCCTGAGGTAGTCACGGAACCAGTGGTGGCAAGGGCTGCTCCCTCATGATGGCCAAGTTGTGGAGGATGCAGCAGACCACCACGAATTGGGACATCCATTCCAGTAAGTACTGGAGAGCTCCTCCTGAGCGGTGAAGGCAGCACTTGTAAGATTTGCAAAATTTCCACATTTCCCCAAAGTTATTAGTAAAAGGGACTCTGCATGGACATTTTAAAAAGGGTACCCAAAGATGGCGTCCGCACCGCATGGCCGAAAGCCTGCAAGATTTAAAAGCTTGGACTCTATGGCACAAGCAGCTTTTGGGGAACTCAAAACCTAAAGTGCAGTTTCTGTGAAGAAGGACTTTGTATTTTGAAAAGCAGACAGAACTCTGAATATGCATTAAGCCAAATCGTAGACAGACCAAAACCAGTTAGGCCTATACTTGAGGCCATCAAGTTGTTTGCATCTATAATCGGAAACAGCTTAAGGAAGCCATCGAGGCTGGACAGGCCGATTAAGATGCATTAATAACAATACAGCTCAGACATCAGGCCATTAGGTGCGATCAACGGCCATCTAAAAACAGTTAATTTAGATTGCTACAATTATTTAAAGTAGCCTGCCAAGATTGGGACAATGAACTAACCTGATTTGGCGCGCAGATAAGGGCCATCCGAAGGAGTATAATTGCAGGCCCACTGGCAACCGACGCTCTCTTGCTCCTTGCCCTCGTGGCTGCTGCTCCTTTTCCCCTCCCGCGCTTGCCGCCTGGCCACTACCCGTGTCTTTCCCCACTCCATCAGGGACGCCTGGCATTGCACCAGGCGAACATGGGCAAACCAGGCCAGACGAGGCGGGACGAGATGAGGCGAGGTGAGGTGAGATGAGATGAGATGAGATGAATTGGGAGAAGATTGAAGAATGCTTCGAATAATTGGGCCTTCAATTCAGCCGACCTACGACTATCTTTATGCAAACTCCAACTGCCGCCTGAGGAAGAGGAACCATCAACCCTGCGAGGTAAAGTACCCAAGCAAAGACTTTAACCTTGGGGTACTTTTACCTGGACGACGCCCTTGCAGCACCGAGACCACGTGATGATGGCAGGCCCCAGAGAGCACAAAGAGCGAACCCCAAGCCCCACCGTTGTTTGAGCTCAGCAGATTTTGACTCGGTGAGCATGAATTCTGGCCCCTCATAGCTTAATCTAGTTAGGTATAGGGGGTGGGATAAGGATAATGGGATTGTTAAGATAGTTTGTTTTCCCTCGATGTGCCGTGTGTTCCCCATTCCCTGTATAAGTATAGTTATTTTGTATTTGCCTGTAATTTTATACTAGTGACTTCTCATAAGATTGTGTTAATTTCTATTTCAATAAAATCTTGGTTTTCTTACATTCAAACCACCTGTCTACTCGAGTCCTTTCTGTATCGCCGCCTGTACCTAAGTCCGGTGTCTGGAACCCAGGGGCGTGGGAGCGATTCGAACCGCTCACAAACAGCCAGGGGCATAACTGGCTGGGCACACGCGCCAACCACACCACCCCCTGCAGAAATGGCGACCGCGGCAGGACACCGGCAACAGGGTTGCGATACAGTAGACAATGGTTCGGATGAGCAAACCACGATGGAGGAAACGATTTCTGATTATGTGTTTAGCAAGGTGAATATCAGTAAGAAGTGGATCACCACTCTGTTAAGGGCTGGGCGTCCGGTAGATGCAGCAGCTAAGTGGACAGAGGGCAAGGAACACAAGAAGCCCTTAGAGAAGGCAGTTTGGCTGATGTGTTTCAAAAAGCAGGTCCAGCTTTTGGACAGGCTCGTTGCAGCAGAGGCAGTCGAGTTAAGGGAGTCAGCCCTGGAGATCCAGGATAAGGCTCTTGCAGGGGAGAAGTTATTAGTAGCTTTGCAGGCTTTGAATCAGGAGAGAGTGCATTTAATGGGAGAACACAAGGCCCAGTTGGAATACCTACGGTGCCAAGTCACCGAGGCCAAGGGAAATGAGTTAAGGTTGTGGGAGAAGAACGCCCGCTTGGCAAGGCAGATTAGGGAACAGGAAGAGAAAGTACAGGCGGTAAAGGCCGCTTACAAGCTAGCGAGCGAACAGGGGTTTGAGGAGGCAGACCACGGCCCCTGTAAAGAGAGGATAGAAAATCTGAGCTGCACCCTCCGGAAGGCAAAACGCATGGTATGCCTCATAAGCCCAAAGGCAGGTCAGGCAGATTTTTTGGGGAACGAGGGGAGGACAGTTCCAACATCACCGGTAGCACCTAGGGACGACCCGGTTGAGAGAGAGGAGATCTCACGACCACCACCGGTAGTGCCAAGTTTCAGCGAGGTTTGGCAGCAAGGGGAGTGGAGCCAGAGGTGGAGGCGGAGGTGGAGCAACCCCCGCCAGAGAGGTCGGAGCCGGGACCAATGTGCCCAGCATGGCATCGGAGGTTCGGCCCACCCGCCAATGGTGACAATGAGGGACCCCTCCAAAACCAGTTCGTATTACCATTTAACACCCAACAGCTTAGGGCTATGGTAAACCATATCCCGAGGCTCTCCGAAAAGGGAGACCCCTCAATCCACTTCAGGGAAGTAGAGCAGGCAGCCAGCGTCAATGACTGCGATGACGCTGAGAAGGCCAAGATGCTGCTATTCTCCCTGGAGAGTAGTCTCCTCCAATCCCTCTCTGACGAGCATAAAAGGGGCAGAGCGGGTATGAGGAGCTTAGAGATGCAGTTATGGAGGCCATGGGGATGAATGAGGGAAGTCCTTTCTCCCATGTGGAGAAGACGATTCAGCTCCCAGGGGAAACCTCGCAGGCTTTTGCAGACCGGCTGTGGCCGGTGTACCAGAGGGCCTGTCCGGGGACGCCAGACCGAGTGTTCCTGAATGGGGATCTCCTGGCCCATTGGCTCCATTGCCTGGTGGCGAACAGCTTGCCACAGGTCCGGGCCAAGGCAGAAGCCTGGTTCGACCCCAAAAATCCCCAGACCACCGAACTTACGGTGATTAGGCAGCTCACTCTGGCCTATAAAAACGGTAAGGGAGCCGATGCACACCCACCCAAGGGAAAGGTGCATGAGGCAAAACCTGGACCGGGTAGGAAAGAGTGGCACCAGGAAGGGAGTAACCCCTCCAACACAAAGACCAATTGTTACGGGTGTGGGAAGGATGGTTGTACTGGCCGCGCTAGGCGTGCTCCTATCTAGTTATCCAGCAAGTTAAACACTTATTCAAAATAATTCTTCGTGAAGACGTTTGCTGTTTTGAAGCTTTACTTGAACAAATTTGTGAAACTGTAAACAAAGACAAAGTATGTTTTGTACATAAACTGAGTACTATACATTCGATATTACATAAGATATAACATATTTACAACAGTAGAATAGATTAATTGTATAACTAACTAACATTTGGACTCACTTCTGTAACTATTAAATATTAACCTTTTATAAACATAGTGTTATCAAAATACTACTCTGACAACGTTGCTATTATGCTAACAAACAAAGATACTCACAGATATTGCGCTTGGCCTAACATATAAAATCAGATTACATTGGATTGTGAAACCCTCATGGAATCCTCCATTACTGCCAGGTTCTTCCTGGAATTCTACTTCCTGGAATTCTGCTTCCTGAGTCACACAGGAAGAAAGGTACAAAGGTCAAATGACCTCTCACAGGAAGAAAGGAACAAAGGTCAAATGACGTCACACAGGAAGAAAAGAACAAAGGTCAAATGACCTTTGCTGCATACAAATCGCTAACACAATAACCACCACCAGAGGGTGATATCTGCATGTAAAAATGTCCAGAATGTCACTGCTATACGATAGCTACCACCAGAGGGTCCAGAACACTCCCCATCTGGGGTCGTTAACGACTCCACATAGTCCGGACTCTACTTGTCACTGGAGTCCTCTGACGACAAAAGAAGAACCACCTCGGTGACGGTCCATCGGTGTCGATGATAGGATGCAGCTTCCGTAGACTGCTGTGAGGGGGTAGGTTGCGTTCTGCTATGCACAGTTCCAATCTGGGTATGGTGAGGTCTGGCTGGGGCACCAACTTGCCCCTATCAAAGACGAAGCCGATTTTGCTTTGTCCATCTTCAGTGGTGATGTTCAGATAAGCCACACTTGCAATGGCCTTAGCGGATGCGTCTGCAAAGAAGCAAAGCTCTTTGAATTGGGCATTTAAGGGAGAGAAAGACGAATAGCAGCGAGGTATTCGGATCTCCTGTAAGCCTTGGAGTGAGTCTCTCCATCTGTCCCACTCTGCTTCCATCTCTTCAGGGAGAGGTGAATCCCACTCTTCAGCACGTGTGGAGAGCTCCCTGAGGAGCAGCCTGCCTTGTATGGTGACAGGGGCTAAGAAGCCGAGAGGGTCGTATAGGCTGTTGACTGTAGAGAGCACTCCTCTACGTGTGAAGGGTTTCTTGACGTCTAAGACTTGGAATGTGAACGTGTCTGTTGCTATGTTCCACGACACCCCTAGGCTGCGCTGTAGGGGGAGGTCATCAGTGAAGAGGCCTAGGTCCTTGACGTCCTTAGCACGATCTTCAGGGGGGAATGCCTCCATCACTGCTGGTCTGTTAGAGGCTATCTTATGCAGCCTGAGGTTGGATAGTGCAAGTAGTTCCTGGGCTCGTCCGAGGGTACTGATGGCCTTTGCTTTGGTCAGGAATGACTTCAGTGCGTCGTCGACGTAGAACTCTTGTTCGATGAACCCTCTCACATCACTGCCAAAGTCGTCGTCTTCTTCCTTGGCAGCCCTCCTTAGTCCGTATATGGCAACAGCAGGGGACGGGCTATTCCCGAAGACATGGACACGCATTCTGTAGTCCACAATGTCTCTATTGGGGTCGTTGTCCCGATACCACAGGAAGCGGAGGAAGTCTCTGTGGTCTTCTCTCACCATGAAGCAATGAAACATGTGCTGGATATCGGCAGTGATGGCGACGGGCTCTTTCCTGAATCTCATGTGCACTCCCAAGAGGCTGTTGTTAAGATCGGGCCCGTGAGGAGTACGTCGTTGAGAGAGACTCCCTGATATGGTGCACTGGAGTCAAACACCACGCGGATCTGTTCCGGCTTTTTGAGGTGATAGACTCGGAAGGAAGGGAGGTACCAACACTCTTGGCCTTCCTGGAGTGGAGGAGCTATCTCTGCATGATCATTGACAAGCATTTTCTTGACAAATTCTAGGAAGTGTGCTTTCATCTTTTCAGATTCCTGGCGCCGTCCGACAGGGTACACATTAACGAGGCATATCTTGGAGCGTGCTCTTGCGCTCACTCCTTCGTCACACACCTCGGTGCACCTGGATGTAATCTCCGGACCAGCAGCTCCCTCACTCTCCCCGCCATGCTCTGAGGCGGGAGGAGGCGACTCTGACTTCCAAGGCGCTGGGCCTGGGTGGAGTGCTGAAACATGCCGATCACTTTCGCCTTCTGTGCATTTTGCATCTACCTTGCAGTTCTTGGCGAGATGGCTAGTGGAAGAGCAGCACTTGAAACATATAAAGTTCTCTTTGAGGTATTGTTTCCGATCTTCCAGGGACATCTCCCTGAAGCCTCTGCACTTCTTTAAAGGATGGGGCTTGTTGTGGATTGGGCATTGTTTGCTCATATCCTCAGGTTTCTTCTGAATCTTTGTGTGCTCAGTTGAGGACACTTGCATTTTGTGGACAGATATTGGTGTCTTTCCATGTCTGTCGAACTTGTCTCTTCTGGCAAGTGCTGGGTGGGAGGAGAAGAAGTTGAAGCTGGGGTCATTCCTGGCTTTGGCTTCTTTACGGATGAATTTAACGAACACAGAGAATGGTGGGAATGCCACGTTGTGCTTTAGCTTGAAGTTTGATCCAAACGTTATCCACTTCTCCTGCAGGTTAAATGGAAGCTTCTCAATGATGGGACTTACCCCTCTGGAAGTGTCTAAGTATGATAGACCGGGTAGGTAGCCGTCCTGCTTTGCAGCTTCGAGTTCCGACAGCAGATCTTCAAGGTCGCGGAGCTTCTGGGGCTCCTTACTCGTCAACCTCAGAAAGTTCTCCAACCTGTCAAAGAGAGCCCTTTCTATTATGTCCATGTATAATTGAGACACGGACTGCAGGAGTTGGTTATAACAGGTCTTTACTGAATGGAGGCAACCTGGAACTACTATGCAAATGTTACTACACAGGCTTATATACAGGGGTGGTCACTACTGGTACTGCAGTATACAGGGGCTGCAGAATATAGTTCCTTCTGCAAAGTACATACACTACAATTCCTCCCCTTTTAGCTAAACAGTACATAACATTCGATTAACAATGAAATAACATATTTACAATTACAGTTGCTAGATACATTAGTTGAAGTTAAGCAATTATAAGTTCAGTCTTTGAGGAGGCTTCCTGATTCTGTCTGGATAACGCCTCTTTGGGGTATCAGGTTCTTCTGGCAACGTTGAGTCGGGATCAATGTCGTTGTTTGGTTCGTCTGCTTCCAATATCACCGATTCTGAGGTAGATGCAATTGGTACTTCGGTTTCATCGTCAGGTGTATCAGATCGTGGTGTGGAGTTGACGTTTCCCAGTGACTCTAGAATCTGGTCAGCATGGTGTCTTACAATGCTCTCTCCAACGTCCATGGTATACATTCGAGGTCTTTGCCGTGTACAGATCGTTCCTGGCTGCCATTTCTCTGTGCGGTAGTCCCGGACCAAAACTGGTTGACCTATCTTAAAACTCCTGGTCGGCCTTTCATTCATATTCTGAAACTGCCTGTTCTCCACATCTCTTCTGATGTTTGGCTTAACCAAATCCAAGCGGCATCGTAGTCTTCGATTGAAGAACATCATGGCTGGAGTTTGGTTGGTAACCACATGTGTCGCATTTCGGTAGGCAAACAAGAAGTTATCCACCTTGTGCTGTAGGGGTATATCTTCATTACACATTGCCTTGATAGCCTTCTTGAATGTTTGAACGAACCTCTCAGCCAATCCATTAGTGGCTGGATGATATGGGGCGGGTGTGTAATGCTTAACACCATTGTTCTTTAAGAACCTCCGGAACTCTTCAGACACAAACTGTGGTCCATTGTCAGAGCAAATCTGTTCAGGCAGCCCATTCCTGGTGAATATGGTTCGTAAGACTGTGATAGATTTTTCTGTGGTGGTTGAAGACAATTTTATTACCTCTGGCCACTTTGAATGTGCATCCACCGCAATTAAAAACATCGAGTCCATAAATGGCCAGCAAAATCAATGTGCACCCTTTGCCATGGAGATGAGGGCCACTCCCATGGATGTAGAGGGGCTTGTGGTGGGGCGTTTTGGACCTTCTGGCATCCTGTACAGCTCTTGGTCATCTCTTCGATTTCTCTATCGATTCCCAGCCACCACACAAACGCTCTGGCTAAGTTCTTCATTTTTACCCCTCCCAGGTGACCCTCATGAAGCTCATTGAGCACTCTATCCTTCAATTTGGGTGGAATTACTACTCTGGATCCACACATCAAGGTTCCTCTGCACACTGGCAGCTGTTTTCTTCTCGGCGAGAATGCTGGCAGCAGTGGTTCGCCATGTGCTGGCCATCCCTTCACCGTTAAATCATAGACCCAGGAGAGTGTCGGGTCATTTCATGTTTCCTTTTCTATGTTTGCATTCGTCACAGGGAGACATTCGACTATGGTTGAGTGGAATATCTCCATTGGATCCATTGCAAGTTCTTCTTCCACCATCGGCAACGGTAGGCGCGACAATCCATCAGCATTCCCATGCTGTTTAGTTCCTTTGTACTCAATGTCATATTGGTGTGCCCCTAGGAAAAGGAACCACCTCTGTAGCCGTTGTGCTGTCATTATCGGTACGCCCTTCTGAGGGTTGAAAATGGAGACAAGAGGTTGATGATCAGTAAGTAGAGTAAATTTCTGACCGTGCAGGTAGTGATTGAACTTCTTCACCTCCCACACCAGGCTGAGGGCCTCTCTGTCAATCTGGCCGTAGTTATGCTCGGCTGAAGTTAACGAGTGTGACGCAAAAGCTATCGGCCTCTCTGAACCATCAAGGAATTTATGTGACAGTACCGCCCCAATGCCGTAGGGAGACGCATCACATGCCAGTCTTATCGGTAGTGATGGGTTGTAGTGGGCCAATACTTCTCTTGAAGTGATTAGGTCCTTACTCTTCTGAAAGGCCCGCTTACATTCATCGCTCCATTTCCATGCTACTCCCGTTTGTAGTAGGGCGTTCAGTGGGTGCAGAATTGTGGACAAATTCGGCAAAAACTTATGGTAGTAATTCACCAATCCGAGGAATGACCTCAGTTGCGACACATTTTCAGGCGCTGGCGCCTTAACTACCGCTTCAATTTTGTCAGGGGACTTATGTAACCCCTCTTCATCAATTATGTGGCCACAATATGATATCTGTTTCTTAAAAAACTCGCACTTGGGGCGATTGGCCCGTAGCCCATGTTCACGTAGTCTAGTGAGCACCTGCTCTAGGTTGGCAAGGTGTTCACTGTCATCTTCACCTGTCACTAGGATGTCGTCCAAGTAACACTGAGTCCCTGGAATTCCTTGCAGGACTTGTTCCATCGCTCTTTGCCATATCGCCGGAGCTGATGCTACTCCGAATACCAGTCGATTATACTGGTAAAGACCTTTGTGAGTGTTTATCGTGAGATACTTCCTAGAGGATTCTTCAACCGCCATCTGCAAATATGCTTGTGCTAGGTCAATTTTTGTAAAACGCTTCCCTCCAGATAGTGAGGCGAAGATATCTTCTATCCTTGGAAGAGGATATTGTACTGTGTGAAGGACTGGGTTCACCGTCACCTTGAAGTCCCCACAGATGCGAATCTTCCTTGGCTCCTCAGACTTATTGTTTAACGTTTTCTTCATGACAGGAACGATGGGTGTCACCCACTCGCTCCAGTCTACCTTAGATAACATGCCTGCATTCTCCAGATTCTCCAGCTCTGCCTCGACGGCTGGGTGAATTGCATATGGTACCGGTCTTGCTTTGAAAAACTTGGGAATTGCATTCTCTTCTATTTTTAGCGAGGCGGTTACGCCTTCAAGAGTTCCCAGTTCTTGTTGAAATACCTCTTTGGCGTTAGCTAAGATTGTTGACAATCGTCCAGGAGTGATGTCGTCATCCTTTTTACCAGCCACCGTCAGTGCCTGAATGGAGTGCCAGTCTAAACTTATCTTTCTGATCCATTCACGTCCCAATAACGGTGGTCCACCATCTTGCAGTATGTACAGATACAATTTCTGTCTTTCCTTGCCGTTGTATTCGAAAGGCACCCTTATTTTTCCTCTGGGGTATACTTTTTGCCCCGTATACATCTTCAAGACAATGGATGTCTCTTTCAAGGGTATGTGTGAGAATAGCCGCTCGTAGTCTCGTCGATTCATGATGGTTAGAGCTGATCCTGTATCCAATTCCATTTTGACTTGGGACCCTTCTATTGTGACGGTGACCCAAATGGTTCGGTGATCTTCTTTTGCGATTACGTTGTGAAGTTTGAGACAGCTTAGCCTCTTGTTCCCGGATTCACTATCGCTCATCTGGTCTTCGGAACTACTGTCCGTCATCTTTTGTACTTTCCTGTACGGTTCCTTAGTAGCCTTTTTGTTGTCGTTGGTCTTCTTCCCAAACCTGCAAACTCGTGCAATGTGTCCCATCTTTCCGCATTGCCTGCATATTTTGTCCTTGGACCAGCAGTCCTTCTGGTCATGGGTTGTTCTGCCGCAGCGATAACATTTTGTAAATCCCCATGTCATTTCGTGGGTGCCGTATTCCTGTGGCTTTTTCTGTATTTCTGCAGCTCCCCTTGCTGCTTCTTCGTACGATACTGCCACAGTGAAAGCCTTATCTAGTGTCAGCTCTTTCTCTGAGAGTAACCTCTTCTGGGTTCCTTCACTCAGGAGTCCATAGACAAATTTGTCCCGTAAGGTATCTGCCAGTCCTGCTCCGAACTGGCAGTGCTTTGATAGCTTGCGTAGTTCCGTAAGGTAATCAGCATTGCTCTCATCTTTATGCTGATTTCTCCTGTGGAATTTAAATCTTTCTGCTATCAGCAGCGGTGTAGGATTTAGGTGTTCCTGTAGGATAGCAACAATTTCGTTAAAACTCTTCGCCTTCAGTTTGGCTGGAGTAATCAGGTCCCGCAATAGGCCGTACGTTCTTGCGCCCATTAAGTTTAGCAGTACCGATGCCTTTTTCTCATCGGCTACTTCGTTTGCCTCGCAATATACCTCGACTCTTTCCACATACGTGGTCCAGTCTTCGATTATTATCGAAGGCAGTGATATTGCCAGTATTCGGCGCTTTGCCTTCTTCCCTGATTTAACAAAATGGCGCCTCCCGCGCTTTGCCTTCTTCGCTGTTGCTAGCGCTTTATGCCTTGATGGCGACACCCTATGGTCTTCGCGCACTTCCCCCCCGCGCTGCTGCTAACGCCGCTCTCCGCGGTTCCCGTGGCAAACTGCAGCTCCTCGCGGCTTTCTGCGCGTTTAATTTTTATTATTTCCCCGTCGTCGGAACAACCCTGCGGGACTCTTGCCTCCCTCTTCTCAGGTCTGTACGCTGCCCGGCTTCGTAGCACCGGCCGCGCCCTGTGTGCTCCACCCTCTCTCTCTCTCTCCTCTTCCCGACAACGCTGCTCGGCCCTGTTGCAAAGCCACCCGCTCGAGCTCCAGACCGCCGCAGCCCAGGAAGGATCAGTGTACCTGCCACCAGCCCGATTAGCTGAAGCACCATCGACAGGATAACCAAGCCCCGCTCTCGACAGCCTCTCCTGCAAATCTTCAACTCCGCTGACTCAGAGGCGGATGCCCACGGTCGACGCCCGTTTCTTCTGTTTTTTTCTTCCTTCTGGCCTCGACCTCTGATAACTTCGCTTCAGGGATGGATCCCCGTGAGGTGGTGCAGACTGTAAGTAAGTTCGTATCTGCTCGTCGCCAGTATTATGTCCGTGTATAATTGAGACACGGACTGCAGGAGTTGGTTATAACAGGTCTTTACTGAATGGAGGCTACCTGGAACTACTATGCAAATGTTACTACACAGGCTTATATACAGGGGTGGTCACTACTGTTACTGCAGTATACAGGGGCTGCAGTATATAGTTCCTTCTGCAAAGTACATGCACTACACTTTCAATGGCTTCGGGCGAGCCGTAGCTTTCTTCCAGCCTCGCCCAAGCCTTCTTCAACCCCTCTGGCAGCTGTCCCACATTGGCAGCTTTTATCCTGCAGGCCTGTCCGGCGGACTCTGGGCCGAGCCATTTGATAAGGAGGCCGAGCTCTTCTCCTGCCGACAGGTCTAAGCTCGATATGGCATCGTGGAAGCAGGACTTCCAAGCCCAATAATTCTCCGGCCTGTCATCAAACTTAATTAACCCCGAAGTCACCAGTTGGGCGCGTGCAAGGTATTTGGCAAGGTCGTAGGTGCTGGGACCTGTGCCAGGGTTGCCTTGGCTAGGGGCTCTGTTGGGGTTCTCAAGGAACCGAGAGGGGATTTGCCTCTGACTTTCTCTATTCAGCGTCCTATTCCTCTGCACCGTGTCTTCCATTCTGCTGGGGGAGACTCTGCGGCTTGAGGCACGCCGTCTGCTTTGACCTTGATTGGCAACTTGTGGCATGTTATACGAAGTGCTTGCGTCTGTAGAGATATGCGGGCCTTCATCCCTTTCTCCTGTAAACTGTATGTCGGCATGGTTGCTCACGTAACCTATGGTGCGCTGTCGTGGACTCTGCCATGAAACGGGAATTAAAGGTTAGTAAGCTGTCTCGGGATCAGCTCCCTCCAAAATTGCCTCGAATACTTGTGTCTCGGCTAATGCAGCATCTATCTCTTTTTGTTGCTGCAGAGCGTCTAATGTGGCTTGGAGGCGGGCCTGTTCAGCCTGGCGTTCAACTTGGTGACGGGCCTGTTCGGCTTGGAATTCAGCTTGGAGTTGGGCCTGTTCGGCTTGGAGTCGGGCCTGTTTGGCTTGGGATCGGGCCTGTTCGGCTTGTGATTCAGCTTGGAGTTGGGCCTGTTCGGCTTGGGATTCAGCTTGGAGACGGGCCTGTCTTACTTTTATCTCTATTTCACTGTTCGCATGCGCAGCTCTGGCTTGAGCTGCCACTAGCTTAGCTCGTGCTCTGGCGATGGTCACGCTTATTCTAGAACCACCTGATGACCGTGAACCAGCTTGTGATCTGACGTAACCGGAGCTTATAGACCGATTGTCACCTTCTACAGTTTTGTCTGCCTGTTTAAGGTCTTCTCCTCGCTGCAAAGCATTTTCGTTATTATCTTCTGACAAGTTGATGTGAGGTAGGTGTGCTCTACGAGGTTAAGGCTTACACTGGGTTCCTCCTGCTCCGCTCTTCACAGCTAGCCGTATTGCTATCTTTTCACTGTACTGGCTGCGCTAGACGTGCTCCTATCTAGTTATCCAGCAAGTTAAACACTTATTCAAAATAATTCTTCGTGAAGCCGTTTGCTGTTTTGAAGCTTTACTTGAACAAATTTGTGAAACTGTAAACAAAGACAAAGTATGTTTTGTACATAAACTGAGTACTATGCATTCGATATTACATAAGATATAACATATTTACAACAGTAGAATAGATTAATTGTATAACTAACTAACATTTGGACTCACTTCTGTAACTATTGAATATTAACCTTTTATAAATATAGTGTTATCAAAATACTACTCTGACAACGTTGCTATTATGCTAACAAACAAAGATACTCATAGATATTGCGCTTGGCCTAACATATGAAATCAGATTACATTGGATTGTGAAACCCTCATGGAATCCTCCATTACTGCCAGGTTCTTCCTGGAATTCTACTTCCTGGAATTCTGCTTCCTGAGTCACACAGGAAGAAAGGTACAAAGGTCAAATGACCTCTCACAGGAAGAAAGGAACAAAGGTCAAATGACATCATACAGGAAGAAAGGAACAAAGGTCAAATGACCTTTGCTGCATACAAACTGCTAACACAAGAACCACCACCAGAGGGTGCTATCTGCATGTAAAAATGTCCAGAATGTCACTGCTATACGATAGCTACCACCAGAGGGTCCAGAACAATGGTCACTGGCAGAAGGAGTGCAAAAACCCTTGGAAAGATAACAAGGGAAAGCATTCCACAGCCCCAGCCCAAAAGGCGGGGGCAGGGGTCCCTTCCGCAGAGGTCGAGTCACTTTTGGACACCATGAGGTCCTTATTGACTGGCCAGGGGAGAGTAGCCACCACCACCAGTGCTCTCACCCCATCAGCCCCGTCCAACCCACAGCCCTGACTAGAGCCAGCGCAGCCTGTTTACCTGTGTTCTCTCCGGTACAATGAGTGGAAAAGACCCCTTTTGGAGATGGAGGTAGAAAAGGTGACGGGGACCTATCTGTTAGACACGGGGGCATCATGCACCATGGTCTACTCAGCTAACCCCACCACCTCGCCCCTCTCTAATGGGGTCCCATACAGTCTGTTGGGGTTCGCAGGTAAAGAACAGGCTGGCTCGTTTTCCATCCCGCTCGCCATTCGGTTAGGACCGCTCCGCTCCAAGTGGACCTGTGTCCTGATGAAATGGGAAGTGGAGGGTGGAAGAGGGGTCCTGGGAGCCGACTTTATTGTAGGCCATGGGATCCTAGTGGATCTGAGGAACCATTGCTTATGGGGGGCAGGTAAAGTAAAGAACGGAGAGATAGTAGTAGTCCCAGGAAAGGAAGGGAAGGGGACCCTCTGCACCATGAAGCCCAAGGAGGATTATAACCTCGAGCTTATGGTCAGCAATATCCCACCAGAGTTCCAGGCATTTGTGCAGGCCCACCTGGCCACATTTGCCACTCACAAACACGACTGCGGGAGGGTAACAGGGTTTGAGGTCAGCGTAGACGGGGACCCCATGGCTCGATCACAGAAACAGTATAACTTCCCCAGGGAAGCAGAACCAGACATGGAAGCAGCCATGTCCTCATTAGTGCAGCAGGGAGTTCTGAGACCGATAGCCACCCACGTGAATTCTCCGTTATGGCCGGTCAGAAAGCCGGACAATTCCTGGAGGGCCACGGTGGACTATTGGGTACTCAATAGTAACATCCCAGCCTGTGCACCCACAGTAGCAGCAGTTGCCGACCTCAGAGGAAGTATTCCAGCATCCGCGACCACTTTCACGGTGTTGGATATTTCCAACGGGTTTTGGTCCATCCCTTTAAGGAGGGAGGATCAGTACAAGTTTGCCTTTACGTTTAAAGGGCAACAGTACACGTGGAACTGCTTGCCACAGGGCTTCCACAACAGCCGCAGCATTTTCCATCAGTGCATGGCAAACAGTTTGAAGGATTTTAGCCAGCCCAGACAGTTGGTCCAATATGTGGATGACCTGCTCCTGTTCACTGATTCAAAAGAGGAGCATGGCCCGCTATTGGCCGAACTGCTGGAGCTGCTAGGATAGAAGGGTTTCAAAGTGAATCCCAAGAGGGCGCAGATCGGCCAGCAGGAGGTGAAATTCCTCAGCCTGACCGTGCGC
The DNA here is from genome assembly GCF_052327205.1 of Somniosus microcephalus. NCBI lineage: Eukaryota > Metazoa > Chordata > Chondrichthyes > Squaliformes > Somniosidae > Somniosus > Somniosus microcephalus. The sequence goes on along the minus strand of NC_140995.1, from coordinate 114,574,580 downwards.
GCTGGAGAAAGGGCCATAGATAAAGCTAGGAGAGAAGTGGTACAAGAACTACCGGTCCCCAACACAATAACGGGTGTGAGATCATTTCTAGGGCTAACCGGGTACTGTAGAGACTTTATTGAGGACTATGCAGCCACCGCAGCCCCTCTGCTCCGACTCCTACACAAGGGAGTGGAGTGGTTTTGGGCCGGGGTTTGCCAGGCAGCATTTGTCAGGCTCAAGAAAGACTTGCAGACCGCACCAGCTCTAGGGGCCATAGATGGGAGGAAAGAGTTTTTTCTGGAGGTAGCAGCCAGCGAGAACAGCCTGAGTGCTGTGCTGCTCCAAGAGCAGCATGGCTGGCTGCGGCCGGTGGTTTACTCCTCCCGGATAGTCACGGATGTGGAGAGGAGCTACTCCAACTGTGAGCAGCACCTCTTGGCCACACATTGGGCTGTGAAAAGATCTTGATCTTCACAGGCACCTCTCCCATCACCCTCCTCACCCATCACATACCCACCCAGATGCTTCTGGATGGGAGGATCAAGGATGGAACAGTGAGCAATGCTCGCATTGCCTGCAGGACCTTGCTCCTCTCACAGATGGATCTGAGAGTGAAGGGTCTCTGCGAGCCAAAGCTCGCAGCCAACCTGGTATATCCTGGAACAGCCCACCGGTGTTCCATTGAAGGGGTTTGGGAAGTAAACATAGGTTTCCGGGCCGGGATACATCCCACAGGCCGCGAGATCTATGTAGACGGTTCCAGCACGGTATCTGCTGGCGAGCGTCTCACGGGGGTGTGGAGTTTACGACCCAGTGGCAAACATCGCCCTGGCGATTAAGCTCCCCAGCACCATGAGCGCCCAGCAGGCTGAGCTGTCCGCAGTAGTGTACGTCGTTACACACCCCGAGATCTTCCCTACCCCCTACACGATTTGCTCGGACAGCATGTTCATGTGCAATTCGTGTACGGAGTACCTGGCCATCTGGTCCCGCCGCGGATACACCTCCACTGACGGGAGACCCCTCTCAGTAAAACCCCTGCTGGAAAAGATCCTGGCAGCTGTAGTGTCCGAGTATAAATAATACACGGACTGCAGGAGAACAATAATAACAGGTATTTACTGAACAGAGGGTAACTTAAGACTGAAGTACAGAAGTTTGCTATGGCTTTATATACAGGGGTGGTCACTGCCGGTATTGCAGTATAGAATCAGTTCTTTTCTTAAAAGTACATACACAACAATTCCTCCCCTTTTAGATAAACAGTACATAACATTCATTTAACAACTAAATAATAACTAATTACAATTACAATTTTCTCTGTACTATATACATCAACTGAAATAATCATATATAAGTTCAGTCTTTGAGGAGGCTTCCTGATCCTGACTGGATAGCGCCTTTCTCGAGTATCCTGTTCTTGCGGCGGAGTTGATTCTGGTTCATTGTCATTGGTTGGTTCGTCAGCTTCCAATACCACTGCTTCTGAGGTAGACGCAACCTGTACTTCGGGTTGATTACCAGGTGCACCTGCTCGTGGTATGGGGTTGGCTTGTTCCTGTGACTCTAGAATCTGGTCAGCATGGCATCTCACGATGCTCTCTCCAACGTCTACTGTGTACATTAGTGGTCCCTGCTGTGTGCATATCGTTCCTGGCTACCATTTTTCTGTTCGGTAGTCGCGGGCCAAGACTGGTTGCCCTATCTTGAAGCTCCTGGTTGGCTTCTCATTTATGTGCTGGAATTGCTTATCCTCAACATCTCGTCTTATGTTTGGTTTGAGCATATCCAGGCGACATCTTAGCCTTCGGTTGAAGAACATTATGGCTGGAGCTTGGTTGGTGACTGCATGTGTCGCATTCTGGTAAGCAAACAAGAAATTATCCACCTTGTGTTGTAGTGGTATGTCGTCATTATACATTGCCTTTATTGCCTTTTTAAAGGTCTGAACCAACCTCTCAGCCAATCCATTTGTGGCTGGATGATATGGGGCAGATGTGTAATGTTTCACCCCATTATTCCTCAGAAACCTCTGGAAATCCTCGGACACAAACTGTGGCCCATTGTCGGAGCAAATCTGTTCTGGCAAGCCATTCCTGGAGAAGATGGTCCGTAGGACTGCAATAGTTTTCTCCGTGGTGGTGGAGGACATTTTGATGACCTCTGGCCATTTCGAATGGGCGTCCACAGCAATTAGGAACATTGAGTCCATAAATGGACCAGCAAAATCAATGTGTACCCGTTGCCATGGAGATGAGGGCCACTCCCATGGATGTAGCGGGGCCTGTGGTGGAGCATTTTGGACCTTCTGGCATCCTGTGCATTTCTTGGTCATATCCTTGATTTCTTTATCGATTCCTGGCCACCACACAAATGCCCTGGCTAGGCTCTTCATTTTTACCCCTCCCAGATGACCCTCATGAAGCTCATTGAGCACTCTATCTCTCAACTTGGTTGGAATTACCACTCGGGATCCACACATCAAGGTCCCCCGGCACACTGACAGCTGTTCTCTCCTTGGCAAGAATGCTGGCAACAGTGAGTCGCCATGTGCTGGCCATCCCTTCACCGTCAAATCATAGACCCGAGAGAGTGTCGGGTCATTTTGGGTTTCCTTCTCTATACTTGAGTTTGTAACAGGTAGACATTCGACTATGGTTGCATGGAATATCTCAACAGGGTCAACTGCAGGTGCTTCCTCTACCGTAGGCAACGGTAGGCACGACAGCCCATCAGCGTTTCCATGCTGTTTCGTACCCTTGTACTCTATGTCGTACTGATGTGCCCCTAGAAAAAGTGACCATCTTTGCAGCCGTTGCGCCGTCATCACTGGAACGCCCTTCTTTGGGTTAAAAATGGAGACCAGGGGCTGATGATCAGTCAGTAGGGTGAATTTCTGCCCGTGCAGATAGTTATTGAACTTCTTCACCCCCCACACCAGGATATAGGGCCTCCCTGTCAATCTGGGTGTAGTTACGCTCGGCTGAGGTTAACGAGCGCGACGCAAAGGCTATTGGCCTCTCTGAACCGTCAAGGAATTTGTGTGACAGCACCGCTCCGACGCATCACATGCTAACCGAATCGGTAGTGTTGGATTGTAGTGGGCCAATACTTCTTTTGAAGTGATTAGGCATTTACATTTCTGTAAGGCACGCTTACACTCATCACTCCATTTCCATGTTACTCCAGTTTGCAGTAGGGCGTTCAGTGGGTGCAGAATTGTGGATAAATTCGGCAAGAACTTATGGTAGTAGTTCACCAACCCGAGGAACGACCTCAGTTGCGACACATTTTCCGGTGCTGGAGACTTGACTACAGCCTCAATCTTGTCCGGCGACTTATGCAACCCTTCCTCATCAATCATGTGGCCACAATACGAGATTTGTTGCCTGAAGAACTCGCATTTGGGGCGGTTGGCTCGTAGCCCATATTCCTGTAATCTCGTGAGCACCTGCTCCAGGTTGGCAAGGTGTTCACTGTCATTTTCGCCTGTAACCAGGATGTCGTCCAAATAACACTGGGTCCCCGGGATCCCTTGCAGGACTTTTTCCATCGCCGTCTGCCAAATAGCCAGGGCTGATGCTACCCCGAATACCAGTTGATTGTACTGGTAAAGGCCTTTGTGAGTGTTTATCGTGAGGTATTTCCTAGATGCTTCTTCCACCTCCATTTGTAGATACGCTTGGGCCAGATCAATCTTTGTAAAGCGTTTCCCTCCAGATAGTGAGGCGAAAATATCTTCTATCCGTGGAAGTGGATATTGCACTGTGTGCAGGACTGGGTTCACAGTTACCTTGAAGTCCCCACAGATGCGAACCTTCTTCGGTTCCCCAGGCGTGCTGCTCAATGATTTCTTCATTACAGGAACGATGGGTGTGGCCCACTCGCTCCAGTCCACCTTGGACAGCAAACCCGAACGCTCCAGACTCTCCAGCTCTGCTTCAACGGCTGGGCGGATCGCTTAAGATACCGGTCCGGCTTTAAAAAATTTTGGGTTTGCGTTATCTTCGATTTTTATTGATGTCGTTACTCCTTTTAGATTCCCAAGTCCTTGTTGGAACACCTCTTTCGCGTCAGTTAGAATTCTTGACAGCCGTCCAGGTGTGACGTCATCATCCTTTTTACCAGTCACAGTTAGCGCCTGAATGGAATGCCAATCCAATTGTATTTTTCGGATCCATTCACGTCCCAATAATGGTGGTCCTCCATCTGGTAGTATATATAGATACAGTTTCTGTGTTTCCTTGCCGTTGTATTCAATTGGCACCCTTATTTTTCCTCTGGGGTAGACTTTTTGCCCCGTGTATGTCTTCAATACAATGGACGTGTCCTTCAAGGGTATGTGTGAGAATAGCCGCTCATAGTCTCTTCGATTCATGACAATTAGGGCTGATCCTGTGTCCAATTCCATCTTTACTGGGGACCCTGCTATCATGAGGGTGACCCAAATGGTTCGGTGATCCTCCTTTGCGATCACATTGTGTAACTTTAGACAACTTAGTCTCCTGCTCCCGGAGTCCTTATCACTCTCCTGATCTTCCGAACTACTGTCTGTCAATTTCTTTACTTTCTTGTACTTTTCCTTAGTAGTTCTTGTAGTGTTGGTTTTCTTTCCCGACCTGCAGACTTTTGCTATGTGTCCCATTTTCCCACATTGCCTCCATACTTTGTCCTTAAACCAGCTGTCCTTCTGATCATGAGTTGTTCTGCCGCAGCGATAGCACTTTTCTGCTCCATACGCCATTTCGTTAGTGCTGTATTCTTGTGGTTTCTGTTGTATTTCCGCAGCTCCCCGTGCTGCTGCTTCGTAGGATACTGCCATGCTGAAAGCCTGTTCTAGCGTCAGGTCCTTTTCCGAAAGTAGTCGTTTCTGGGTTCCTTCACTCTGGAGCCCGCAGACAAACTTATCCCGTAAGGTGTCTGCCAGTCCTGCTCCGAACTGGCAGTGCTTCGATAACTTGCGTAGTTCCGTAAGATAGTCAGCATTGCTCTCATCTTTGTGCTGGTTTCTTTTATGGAACTTGAATCTTTCTGCTATCAGCAGCGGTGTAGGGTTTAGGTATTCCTGTAAGATATTAACAATCTCTTCAAAACTTTTCGCCATTGGTTTAGCTGGGGTAATTAAATTCCGCAATAGGCCGTACGTTCTCGCGCCCATCAAATTTAATAATACCGACGCCGTCTTTCCATTGGCCACCTCATTTGCCTTGCAGTACACTTCAATTCTTTCCACATACGTGGTCCAGTCTTCTACCTCGTTGTCGAAAGCAGTGATACTGCCACTTTTCGGCATCTTGGGTGATTTAAAATGGCGCCTCCCGCGCTTTTTCTTCTTCACCAATGGATTAAAATGGCGCCTCCCGCGCTTTTCTTTCTTCCCCAATGGAATAAAATGGCGCCCCCCGCGCTTTTCCTTCTTCCCCTTGCTGCCACGCTGCTCCTAGCATTCTGCAGGGTAATGGCGGCGACCCGCGGCTTCGGCGCGTCTCACTTTTCCTTCCCCTTGTTTTATTTTCGCTTCGCTGCCCGGTTCTTGAGCACCGACCGCGCCCTGTGCGCTCCACCCTCTCTCTCTCTCTTTTCCTCCCGACGACGCTGCACGGCCCCTTTGCAGAGCCGCTCGATTGAGCTCGAGCCCGCCGCATTCCGGAAGGGCCAGCGCACTACCTGCTACCAGCACGATTTGCTGGAACACCTTGACTGGGGAGCCAAGCCCAGCTCTCCACAGCCTCTCCTCCAACTCTCCGAACTCCGATGGATCCTTGGGCGGTTGCCCATGGTCGACGCCTGTTGTTCTGACTTCGACCTCCCAGAAGCTTCTTCTCAGGGAAAGATCCCCGTGAGGTGATGCAGTACTGCAGGTGAGTTCGAACCTGTTCGTCGCCAATGTAGTGTCCGAGTATAAATAATACACGGACTGCAGGAGAACAATAATAACAGGTATTTACTGAACAGAGGGTAACTTAAGACTGAAGTACAGAACCTGCTATGGCTTTATATACAGGGGTGGTCACTGCCGGTACTGCAGTATAGAATCAGTTCTTCTCTTAAAGGTACATACACAACAGCAGCAGTGGGGGAGGAAGGGGAGGTTTTCATCCACAAGGTGAAGGCCCATTTCTCCACAGAACCCCGCGGCCAAGGCTACCAACAGGCTGACTTGCTCGCCAAAGAGGGTGCCCGCACAGGCACTTTCTGGGACCCTTATGGGTCTAGACCCATGGCGGCGGTCAGAGGTAGGGGCGGGTCCCAAGGGAGTGTAAGGGTAGCGTTAGCCCCGGACCTTAAGACAGTCCAAGCCCAAGACCCCGTCCTCCAAGCAGTCCTCAGCGCTGTAGCTGAGGGAGAAAGAGTAGAGAACAGCGACCCTCTCCGTTAAAGAGGGTAGGCTGTTCCGGGGGGAACAGTGAGTTGTGCCGCAGCAGCACCGGAGGGAATTCCTTCAACTGGCCCATGAGGGTCCAGGAGCGGGACACCCCGGGCCTGAGACCACCTGGTAGCGGGTGGAACAGGCGGGATGGTGGCTGGGACTCAGGGACGATGTCCGCGAGTTCTGTGCAGGCTGTCTTGTGTGTGCTGCAAATAACCCTGACCCCCATAAAAGGAAGGCACCTATGGGACATATCAGGAGGGTAGAGGGACCATGGCAGTCGATACAAGTCGACTACATCGGGCCCCTGCCCACTGCCCAGGGAGGCTATAAATACTGCCTAGTCCTGCTGGACGTGTTTACCAAATGGGTAGAGGCCTTTCCCTGCAGAACAGCCACAGCTCTGGGTACTGCCAGGATCCTGGTCCGGGAAGTGTTCTCGCGGTGGGGACTACCACAGTATGTGGAGTCCGACCAAGGGAGTCACTTCACCGGACAGGTGATGCAGAATACCCTTATGCTGTTAGGCATTGAGGGGAAATGGCACGTGGCCCACAACCCCCAGTCATCAGGGATTGTGGAACGTATGAACCGGACCCTAAAGGAAAGGTTAAGGAAGGAGACGGTGGACTCACCCCGTAAATGGGCCAAGTTCCTACTGTTGGTTTTGATGGGGATCCGGGTCAGCCAATCTAAAAGCACGGGGTACTCCCCGTACGAGCTAATGACCCGCAGGGTTATACGGACCCCCACCCATGTCCTAGCCCCAGTGCTCACAGAGGGTCAGCTCAGAGAGGTAAACCGGGACAGGTTCGCCTGAAATCTCTTTGAGCACCTGAAGCAGCTCCATGCTGGGAACATGGGAAGGCAGCATCGGAGTAACCGATTGCTGCTCGAACCCAGAAAGCACCACGAGTGGGAGGTAGGAGATCAGGTCATGTTGAGAAACTATGCCCGAGTAGGGAGTTTGGAACCATTGTACATGGGGCCCTACAGCATTGTAGATAAAGCCAGCCCCATGGTATATGCCGTGAAGATGCCTCGGCGCACAAAATGGTTTCATATCAACCAGTGTAAGCTGTTTACACCTGAAAGGGGAAAACAGCCAGTTGGGGTAAGGGCTGAGGATATAGATCCTCAGCCTGTAGCAGGGGCGAGTTCACAGACTGCACAAGCAGGTGCTGTGGCTTGCTTAAAGGGAGGGCCCATCCCGCCCATCGATTGGGACACTCTCCCGCTCTTCTGGGATCCAGACAAGTGGAAGGGACCTGAGGGCGAAAACCCACGCCCCCCAACCTAGTTGTAGAGAGGGAGGGACCTGAGGTTGACAACCCCGCCCCGGACCCAGCCATGGGACCTGGGGGCGGAGACTCTTGGCTCGCAGCAGCAGGCTGCAAATAGTTACCTGCCCCTAGCCCAGGTTCGGGAGAGGTCAAGCCTGAGGGAGCAGTGGTTCGGGTTAAAGGCCCAGCGGCCAAGAAAGCCCCACCCGTCAAAGTCCCTAGAAGGTCCCCACGGACGCCCCAGCCGAGAAAGCCATGGTCACCAGCCCTCCAGTTACCAAGGGCTGCCCCTCAAGTCAGGGAGAGGTCCAAGGACAGAGGTCCTCAGCCAGCAGCCACGGGCTGTGAGGGACCAAGAGTGCAGGACGATGCGGCCACGCCGGAGGTAGTGGTGAGCCGCAGTCCAACCAGGGATTAACCTGGCCACCTGGAGACGGGCAGCAGATGTATATAGTTTAGGTAGTTTAAGTTTTGGTTATTGTTAAGTTTAAGTATTTTAGCTTAAGTCTGGGTGTTTTAGTTTAAGTTAAATAAGGTGATGGGTAGTGTTAAGGAATCTGCTAAGAGTGTGTATATTTGGGTCGAGGTCGCGGGACCCGACCATGCTTCACCAAGCCAGAGAATCTCTTGGGGACCTGGCTGCATGTTTTTGTATCTTTTACAGGAAGACTTTCAGGATGGAGGGGATCATGATCCTATTCGCCCTGATTGGGATGAGCATCGGAAGATGAGGCGATGTGCAAGATTCCCACATCTACGGGTGCTCGGGAGACAGGGCACTTATAGCGACCAACGGAAGCGGTGAACGGGATGCGGAGGAGGGAAGGTGGTCAGGATGGCTGGGGTTCAACTCATCTCAGTGCTCCAGCCAAACCAGATTCACGTACAGGGAGACCTCCCTCCTGTGCCCCAGGGTACGGGTCGTTACCACGAGGGTCAGCGTCACCGTTGGAAAGCGTATATGTTTAACGTGTAAAGGACACATTCCTCTGGATAGGTGGTGGTGGCTCAGAAAGCTGAGCAAAGATATGAGGAACCCCGAAGTCGAGTGGAACGGTTGGGGAACAACACCCACCGGATGATTACCGGGACTCACGGAGGATTAAGTGTGTGTTGGGACAAGTGGTGGGAACCGGACCAAGGGATTTATATCTGTATGTGGGGGTCAGAGGAGGTCTGCCCCGCAGGCATATCCATCATTTTCCACCAGCAGTGGCAAGACACCGGGGAGGGGATGAAGTGGGATACCAGCCTGAAGGTGTGTGCGGTCCCATACACCCCGATCCCAGTCAATGCCACTGAGCTTGTGCCCCGCCCATGGCGCAGGCGGCGAGGTTATCCAGAGAAGGTTGCCCCACCACCACCAAGGGACCAGGGAATGGGTTGGTACTAGTCCCCACCGATCAGATGCTGTACCAGAGGGTACAGTACGCGGTAGCCTTCGTGATTTTAAATCTCACCGATGTACATTTACCGGAGTGGTGTCCCATAGAAACAGAGCAGCGATACCAGGCCCTATTAAAGGACATGTTCAAGAAGTTTTATGAGTTCGATTTCGCCCACGTGGACAAAACCGAACTGTACACCACACACCGAGAGTTTTTGGGTAATGCAGGGAGGCAAAGAAGGGGAGTATGGAATGATGTTTTTACTGCTTTTAATACTGGGTCCTCTGTCATCAACAGTTTGGATGACATAGAGCTACAGACCCAGATAAACGGTTTAAAAACAGAGTTAAAGAAAATATTACTGGATGAGAACAAGGTAGTGGGCTCGGAGTTGCATGAGGACCAGGCCATGACGGTCCATTTAAAAGAAATCATAGCCGAGTTGGAAAAGCACGCAAAGACGGTAAATGCTCTCATAAGGGAGGACAGAAATGCTTCTGACCAGGCTGCGCAGAATGAGGTGTGCGTGCTATACTGGGCGTGGTTACTGGGCGAAGGCCGCAGTAATCTGGAGGATTTAAAACAGGGTTTAGTCCCCTCCTGGATTAGCAATAAGCACCTCGCAGCCCTCCACCCATTTGAGAATGCATTAAGCCCGTGCCAACTCCGGCTAGCCTCCGAAGCCTAACCAGTCCCCGTGGATTGTGGACGGTCCAACCACACAATCATGGGAGTAGTAGTTAGGATGCTGGTCATGGGTAGGACAGCCCGACCCGCACCTGTATACAAGGTTGAGAACATTGGAGTCATTCAAGGGGGTGCGCACATTCGTTTCACAGCGGTCCCACCTTACGTCATAAAGTGGGAGCACGCTATGACAGGTACTGACCTCTCAGGGTGCCGGAGCCGGGGAGCACACATAATCCTGTGTCCCCAGCACTTGAATGCCTATTCAAAACCGCAGTGTGGGTTCAGAGCTGCTGGCGCGAAACCTATAAATTGTACCATGGAGGCAATGGCACAAGGCCATGTTCCCCCGCAGGTAGCATATATAGGAGGTGGGACATATTGTGTAACCACCGGCGCGTCCCACTACCAGCATGGACAGCATAGCTGGTGTCCGGTTAGTGGCAGCAGCTTCTGCTTTAAACCCGAGGCAGAGGTTCAAGGGGCCTAGGAGCAAATTGTCCCCATTCCTGAACCCTCCACTGTTCACCTCACTGTGAAGGAGAATTTTACGAATTTGCAAAAGTACGTAGCGCACTTTGGCTATGAAATGCCCCCTCTCCCTGAACACCTTACCAAAATACTCAAAGCCGGTATAGTTTCACAGAAACATTTTTACACACTAGAGCAGAAAACAGTAGAGATAGGGACTAAGATATTGGATATTGTGATTCCACCCTGGTGGGACATTTTTAATAACATAGATGTCCCTTCGTGGATCAGACTGGCTTCCCACATTCTCGTGGTTTGCTAGTTAGGGATAGTGTTGTATCTAGTTTGCATTCAATGTAAGGGAAAAGGTCAGTTGTTAGAATTCCGAAACCAGAAAATCTGGAAGGAACATTATGTGAAGGTAGAGGGAGATACGCCTGTTTAAGTCTTTTTCCTTGTATTCTGATTAAAGATTGATGGTTTTTTTTGTGTTTGTTGTTTTTAATAAAGGTTTTCCTGTTGTTTTTTTGCGATGCGTTTAATAAAGATGTATGTGTACCAAGTGCTGCAGGGGTGTTGGACCCCTCCATGCTTGGATGTGTGTAAAAGTCTGTAGTTTATTCTCTGTATGCTTATGTACACTACATTTTCGTGGAATGGGAAGTGCATGTGTCGTGGGTATATTAGATCGGTAATTACAGGGGAAGGTTGACTATGGAGGGTCAGAAATTTTGCTCACCTTGTAAGAATGATACTTCAAGCAACTTTTAGTATCACAGGGGGGCGTGTAAGATTTGCAAAATTTCCACATTTCCCCAAAGTTATTAGTAAAAGGGACCCTGCATGGACATTTTAAAAAGGGTACCCAAAGATGGCGTCCGCACCTCGTGGCCGAAAGCCTGCAAGATTTAAAAGCTTGGACTCTGTGGCACAAGCAGCTTTTGGGGAACTCGAAACCTAAAGTGCAGTTTCTGTGAAGAAGGACTTTGTATTTTGAAAAGCAGACAGAACTCTGAATATGCATTAAGCCAAGTCGTAGACAGACCAAAACCAGTTAGGCCTATACTTGAGGCCATCAAGTTGTTTGCATCTATAATCGGAAACAGCTTAAGGAAGCCATCGAGGCTGGACAGGCCGATTAAGATGCATTAATAACAATACAGCTCAGACATCAGGCCATTAGGTGCGATCAACGGCCATCTAAAAACAGTTAATTTAGATTGCTACAATTATTTAAACTAGCCCGCCAAGATTGGGACAATGAACTAACCTGATTTGGTGTGCAGATAAGGGCCATCTGAAGGAATATAATTGTAGGCCCACCGGCAACCGACGCTCTCTTGCTCCTTGCCCTTGTGGCTGCTGCTCCTTTTCCCCTCCCGCGCTTGCTGCCTGGCCACCGCCCGTGTCTTTCCCCACTCCATCAGGGACGCCTGGCATTGCACCAGGCGAACACAGGCAAACCAGGCCAGACGAGGTATCCCACCGTTGTTTGAGCTCAGCAGATTTTGACTCGGTGAGCATGAATTCTGGCCCCTCATAGCTTAATCTAGTTAGGTATAGGGGGTGGGATAAGGATACGGGGATCGTTAAGATAGTTTGTTTCCCCTCGATGTGCCGTGTGTTCCCCATTCCCTGTATAAGTATAGTTATTTTGTATTTGCCTGTAATTTTATACTAGTGACTCCTCATAAGGTTGTGTTCATTTCTATTTCAATAAAATCTTGGTTTTCTTACATCCAAACCACCTGTCTACTCGAGTCCTTTCTGTATTACCGCCTGTACCTAAGTCCGGTGTCTAGAACCCAGGGGCGTGGGAGCGATTCGAACCGCTCACAAACAGTCAGGGACATAACTGACTGGGTGCACGCGCCAACCACACCACCCCCTACACACTACACACTCACTGACATCACGATCTGGCTACTCTGTATACTGCCAGTGCACATAAGAAGTAAGAGCAGGAGTAGGCCATACAGCCCCTTGAGCCTGCTCTGCAATTCAATAAGATCATGGCCGATCATCGACCTCAACTCCACTTTCCCGCCCGATCTCCATATCCCTTGATTCCCCTAGAGTTCAAAAAGCTATCTATCTTAGCCTTGAATTTGGGCTAAAAATTCGGTATCGCCGCGCCAGGTCTTTAGTGCCCGAAATTTTGCGCTCGCCTGGATTCCCGTAGCGCCCGCCTGAAATTCAGTTGCGCCGCCCCAAGACGGAGGCGGGCGCTATTGCAGGGTTTGGCTGCCTCGTTTGGGGCGATGAAAGTCAGTTTCAGGCGTCCAGCTGCCGCTGTGGCACCCGATGCGGTGCGGCAGGCTGGGGTACTGCAGGCCTCCTCCTTCTCTTAAGGGGGAGCTGCCTGCAGCCGTGAGATCGCCGCTGGATTCCCCCGGCAAATGAGCCCGGCACCACGGAGAAGTGCCGGGCTCGTGGGAGTCAGACACCAATGACGTGGGGGGGTGGTGCAGGAGTCCGGGGAGGGAGGTGCGGCCAGGCAGCCGCCGGGAAAGCGGCCGGCCGCCCCTCCACCTTTATGCGCTGGCCTCTCGGAGCTGCAAGGCACCGTTTTTCAAACGCTGTTTGCGGCCGCTACGGGCGAGGCGGCCGCAACTGAATTTGGCCATTGGCACGGAATAGCATTGGAACCGGGGCGCTGCGCACACCGATGACGTCATCGGTGCCGGCGCAGCGCTACCGGCTAACGCCGATGTTAGGGACCAACTGAATTTCGGGCGCTAAAAAACTTCCAGCGCAAACCACTCTATAGCCAATAAGTTGGCGCAAACGCGACTGAATTTCTAGGCCAAAGGCTCAGCATTCACAGCCCTCTGGGGCAGAGAATTCCAAAGATTCACCAAGAAGGCAAACAGCGCGGGCCACATCAGAAGTGGGTGGAAGCGAGGCGGCTGCCATTTTTTTATCGAAACCGGCCTTAACTGCCGGTGCTAATTTGCCAAATTTCGCGGCCATTATCTATACGTACAGTCATGGTCCACACATGGTTCCCTTCCATGCTGGCTGGAGAAAAGCTATGTGCTTTTTTCTTTATTTTGTTTTGAGCTTGTATGATTGGAAGTCTAGTGGGGAGAGTGTGGTTTGCAGTCTCTGGTTATATATTTATCTAGATGTGTGAAAATTTGTATTCGTACCAGTGTAGGAACGGAAGTTCCTATCCGAATAACGAAGTCCAACGCAGTGAAACTAAATAATTAAACTTTAATAAACAAAATACTTTAACTGATAACTACAAGAGCAAAGGTCAGCAGGTCTGTTCCGGTCCCCAGCCTTTCTCAGACTGCCCTTAAATACTGGAAGCCGACGTCATGATGTCATCACGTTTTCCGCGCCAACTGGGGGTCACGTGATCGGCGTCATGACGTCATCACGTGGAAATACAAGAACCTACACACAGCTTAAAGGTGCAGTCCACAACTGCACTACAGAGTGGTTAAAGGAATTATTACAGATTGTTCAGTGTCTCTTGGTGGCTCCGCCACAGGCGCCCCCCCAGAATTCTCTTTAACAGACAGCATCAAACGTGCAGGAGGTTTAATTATTCTGCCCGAACGACTACGAACTTCAGACGCTGGATCGTTAGAAGATGAGCCAACATTTGTCTGTGTCTGAAGCGGTACATCTGGGGTGGAGGAAACCGTAGCAGAAGGTGTAGACGAGGATGGAGCCGAAGCAGGCAATTTAATAGTAGACTGCTGCATAATTGGTCTAGTAGCCAATGGTGGTCGTCCACGGCGAGGTGGCTGAGCAACAACCACCGGTTCACTCCGATCCAGATGGGCTGGATTAAGTCGGTCGATGGAGATGGTATCCGATTTACCTCCCATTTCGACCGTAAAATATTTCTCTCCCGCTGCAATAACACGAAACGGTCCATCATAAGGTGGTCTGAGTGTATCTCTATGAGCATCCTGCCGAATAAAAACATAATCGGAACTCATAAGTTCTGCCGGAACATGAGGCTTCTGTAGATTGTGATGCGAAGTTGGAATAGGCAGGAAATTCTTTGCCACCTCTTGATGCTGAAGAAGCTGCTGAGCAGGCTGTAAAGTCTGTGGGTTGTTTAGTTAATTAATACACAGACTACCAGAGTAACTTAAAACAGGACTTTACTATTCGAAGGTCGGGGCGAATCTGCCCAATAACTCCTGACACAGCACTTATATACCGGTGTGGTCACCGTCGGTATTACAGTATACAGAAGCCAACAAAGTAGTGCAACACCTAAAGTAGTTCTCTTAAAGGTGGACGGTTACATACAATAATTCTCTTAAAGGTAGACGGGTACATACACTACACAGGCGACCATGATTCTGTATGTGGAGGGAGAAAATCCCCTGGTACTCGAAGCGCTTGACCGTAGACTAACTCAGCCGATGAAGCCTGGAGGTCATCTTTGGGGGCTGTACGGAGGCCTAGCATCACCCAAGGGAGTCTATCCACCCAGTTGCAACCACGCAAGCTGGCACGGAGGGACGCCTTTAAAGACCGATGAAATCTTTCACATAAGCCATTTGCTTGCGGATGGTAAGCGGTGGTACGATGCAGCTTGGTACCCAAGCCCTGTGCAACTGCATTCCACAACTCTGACATAAATTGTGGACCACGGTCAGAGGAGATATCAGATGGCACTCCAAACCGGGCCACCCATGACGAAATAAATGCCCTGGATACGTCCGCTGTGGTAGTAGCAACCAAGGGAATCGCCTCTGGCCACCTGGTAGTACGGTCCACTATTGTCAGGAGATGCATAAAACCCCGCGAAATGGGGAGGGGGCCCACTAAATCCACATGTACATGGTCGAACCGGCGTTCAGGCACTGGAAAGATGGCCATTGGAGCCTTCACGTGACGATGAACCTTTGATTTTTGACAGTCCACGCAATTGTTTGTCCAGTCCCGAACGTCTAAATGCATTCCCTTCCAAACAAACTTACGGGACATAAGTCGTTGTGAAGCTCGCATCCCCGGGTGTGATAAGCCATGTATAATCTGAAAAATCTTCTTACGCCATTCGACTGGCACAATGGGCCGGGGCACTCCCATGGATATGTCACACAAAAGTGTGGTTCCCGCTGATTGGAACATAACATCGGCTACCTGCAAGCTAGAAGGCATGGTCCGATACGCCTGAACCTCAGGATCCGTCAGCTGTTCTTTTGCCAACCCGACGTAATCGATTCCCAGGTGAATTGTCTGGACTGGGGCACGCGACAGGCAATCAGCCACAAGATTATCTTTGCCAGACACATGTCGCAAATCCGTTGTAAATTCTGATATAAATGTAAGGTGGCGCTGTTGCCGGGCTGACCACGGCTCCGCCGTTTTGGCCATTGCAAAAGTGAGCGGTTTATGGTCCACAAATGCAGTAAACGGGCGCCCTTCTAGAAGAAAACGAAAATGCCGGGTGGCCAAAAACAAGGCCAGCAACTCCCTATCAAAAGTGCTATATTTTCACTCATTTATACGCAGCTGGCGGCTAAAAAAGGCCAATGGCTGCCAAGTCCCGTCAACCCATTGTTCCTGCACTGCCCCGATGGCGTAATCGGAGGCGTCGGTAGTAAGGGCGATGGTCGCGCCCGGGAGTGGGTGTGCAAGCATAGTTGCATCTGCCAATGCCGCCTTGGTGTCCAGGAATGCTTGGTCCATCTGTGGTGTCCAAATGATAACATCTTTACCCGACTTCCCTTTAAGTGCTTCGTACAGCGGCTGCATTAATTGGGCTGCCTTGGGGACAAAACGGTAATAAAAATTCACCATCCCCAGGAACTCCTGAAGAGATATAAGTATATGCGGCCGCGGGAATGCCGTAACTGCCTCTACCTTAGTGGCCAGTGGGACGGCGCCTTCTGAGGTGATCCTATGCCCTAGAAAGTCAATGCTGGTTAACCCAAACTGACATTTGGCTAGATTTATAATGAGGCCATGTTGGCTGAGACGGGCAAAGAGTGTACGTAAATGAGCCATATGCTCTTCCTTATCTTTACTAGCAATGAGAATATCATCCAAGTAAATAAAAATGAAAGGAAGGTCCCGTAACACAGAGTCCATAAGTCGCTGAAAAGCCTGAGCTGCATTTTTCAATCCAAACGGCATGCGAAGGAACTCAAAAAGGCCAAACGGTGTGATGACCGCCGTTTTAGGGATGTCTTGAGGGTACACAGGAGCTTGATGATATCCACGGATGAGATCTACTTTGGAAAATATTGTTTTGCCGGCCAAATGAGCCGAAAAATCCTGTATATGCGGTATTGGATACCTATCCGGCATAGTGGCTTCGTTAAGGCGTCTGTACTCCCCACAAGGTCTCCATCCGCCACCTGGTTTGGGTACAATGTGTAATGGGGAAGACCAAGGACTGTCGGAGCGTCGGACAATCCCAAGGCGCTCCATAATCCGAAACTCTGCCTTTGCGGCTATAAGCTTTCCGGGTTCCAATCTTCGTGCCCGGGCGTAAACAGGCGATCCCGTTGTGGTAATATAATGCACCACACCGTGCTTCGCAACTGCTGCCGAGAATGTAGGCCTGGTGAGCCCCGGGAAGTCGCCAAGTAGGCGCCTAAACCCTTCCTGCGATGGAACCGCACAGGCAACCGACCAGGAGACAGCAGTACTGCGGTGACAAGGCACCGCATGAAAGGTAGACGCATTAATGAGTCGACAATGTTGGACGTCGACCAGAAAACCATAGGCACAAAAAAAATCAGCCCCCAGGATGGCCTGTGATACTTTAGCCGTTATAAATTCCCATACAAAACGTTGACCTCCAAGAGTTAAATTAACTGTCCGTTTACCGAACGTGCGAATGGCCGCACCATTGGCTGCCTCAAGGGAAGGGCCGTGACCGCCGGATTGTAGATCCAGCTTTGAGACTGTCAAAATACTGCACTGAGAACCAGTATCACACAAGAATCGTCGCCCTGTTCTGGAATCAGTAATATAGAGGAGTTTTCCTGCTGAACCAACTGCCATGGTGAACTGGGTGTTTTTGTCAGCCCCTGTCTCCTTCGAAGTTTCTGAGTCTGCTGGAGACTTTTTTTCAACCCAACTGCAGGGTGGACGGCAGCGTCGAGCCTTGGCGCCAAAACGGGCGTGGTACATACACAAGCCTGATGGAGGAGGGCTGGACTTTGCTCGTGTAGGGGAAAGACGCCTCGTAGCTGCGCAACTCTGCTGTATGACCATAAAAGACTTATCTGCCTCCGCAGCCAGCTCGGCACAGTCCGTAATCGTAGAACTGGCCAAGACTGCCTGAACTGGCTCGGGTAGCTGGCAGAGGAAAAGCTTTCGAAATAAAAAACATTGGGGCTCTGAACCCAAAAGCGTGAGCATTTGGCTCATCAATTCTGATGGTTTTGAGTCCCCAAGACCCGGCATTGCGATAAGCTTGTGTGCACGCTCTGACTTAGTTAGACCATACACTTGTAGTAAACGATCTTTTAAAGCTGAATACTTGCCCTCTGCCGGTGGATTCCCCAGGATGCTGATGACCCGTGAAGCCGTGGCGCTGTCCAGAGCGGAAACCACGTAATAATAACGGGTTGAATCCGCTGTAATGTCCCGGATAGCAAACTGGGCTTCTGCTTGGAAAAACCATGCTTCTGGTTGCTGTTCCCAGAACTGCGGCAATTTAAGGGCAACGGCGTTCGTGTTCATTATGAATATCTCGAAGAAAGTTGTCCAACGAGCTCGGGGTCACCAATGTAGGAACGGAAGTTCTGATCCGAATAACGAAGTCCAACGCAGTGAAACGAGATAATTAAACTTTAATAAACAAAATACTTTAACTGATAACTACAAGAGCAAAGGTCAGCAGGTCTGTTCCGGTCCCCAGCCTTTCTCAGACTGCCCTTAAATACTGGAAGCCGACGTCATGACGTCATCACGTTTTCCGCGCCAACTGGGGGTCACGTGATCGGCGTCATGATGTCATCACGTGGAAATACAAGAACCTACACACAGCTTAAAGGTGCAGTCCACAACTGCACTACAGAGTGGTTAAAGGAATTATTACAGATTGTTCAGTGTCTCTTGGTGGCTCCGCCACACCAGCTTCATTATAGCAAACCATTATTTTAAAATAAACACTGCATTGTAGTCCTAAGCAAAATATCCAAAGATCTGCTGATATAGGAAAGGTTGCTTCTTGTTCCCAGATACAACGTTAAATAGTCAGCTCTCAAATTAGGATTTTTAATCAAAGAATCTAATTTTGGATCCTCAAAAATGAAACTGATTTAAATGCTCATTGTAGCTGCTAGACCTAAAACTGCAAATTCCTCTATCTGGTTTAACCTCTCTTGTTGATATATTACTGTACCACTTAGTGCCTTGCCCATCAATAATCTGCTTTCTGCTCCAGTATGCTTTTCACAGCAGTTGTCTTGGCTGCATTGTTCCTTTCACTCCTATATATTTTTGTGGCTATTTTAAACATGATAAACATCCAGCTAAATCAAACAGCTCATTGCAGGCAATTTACAATAACGGGAATTTGCATTTATCTAGTAGCCCCGCTTTGGCTCCAATGGAAAATGAGTTGCATCCACTGATGGTCTGGAGCGTTATGTACACCAGAATTCCCTGGGTTAGCTCATTCGCACAACCATTGTAGTAGTGCTTGGTGTAAAAGCTGTATAAAATGGGAGTAATAAACGGTGCCGGATACCAAAGAGTTTCCTGTATTGGATTGTTGTTAAAATGAGGTGCCAACCTGGGGAAGCTGCAACGCAGGACTACATGCATGCAAAAAGCAGAAGCAGCATGCTATAGACAGGCTAAGCGATCCCACAATCAACGGATCAGATCAAAGCGCTGCAGTCCTGCCACATCCAGTCATGAATGGTGGTGGACCATTCAACAACTAATGGGAAGATGAAGCTCCATGAATATCCCCATCCTCAATGATGGTGGAGCCCAGCACGTGAGTGCAAAAGACAGCGTTTGCAACCATCTTCAGTCAGAAGTGCTGAGTGGATGATCTATATCGGCCTCCTTCTGAGATCCACACCATCACAGAAACTAGTCTTCAGCCCATTTGATTCACTCCACGTGATATCAAGAAATGGCTGAGCGCACTGGGTACAGCAAAGGCTATGGGCCCCGTCAACATTCCGGCTATCGTGCTGAAGACTTGTGTTCCAGAACAAACCTGCTCACCGATGTTCAGTTTGGGTTCCGCCAGGATCACTCAGCTCCAGACCTCATTACAGCCTTGGTCCAAACATGGACAAAGGAGCTTAATTCCAGAGGTGAGGTGAGAGTGACTGCCCTTGACATCAAGGCAGCATTTGACCGAGTGTGGCATCAAGGAGCCCTAGTAAACTGAAGCCAATAGGAATCGGGGGAAAACTGTCCACTGGCTGGAGTCATACCTAGCAAAAAGGAAGATGGTTGTGGTGGTTGAAGGTCAATTATCACAGCCCCAGGACATCGCTGCAGGAGTTCTTCAGGGCAGTGTCCCCAACCATCTTCAGCTGCTTTATCAATGACCTTCCCTCCAACATAAGGTCAGAAATGGGGATGTTCGCTGAGGACTGCACAGTGTTCAGTGCCATTCACAACTCCTCAGATAATGAAGCAGTCCATGCACGCATGTAACAAGTGAGAATCTAACCACCGCCCCTTGATATTCAACAGCATTACCATCGCCGAATCCCCCACCATCAATATCCTGCGGGGTCACCATTGACCAGAAACTTAACTGGATGAGCCACATAAATACTGTGGCAACAAGAGCAGGTCAAAGGCTAGGTATTCTGCGGCGAGTGTCTCACCTCCTGACTCCCCAAAGCCTTTCACCCATCTACAAGACACAAGTAAGGAGCGTGATGGAATACTCTCCACTTACTTGGATGAGTGCAGCTCCAACAACACTCAAGAAGCTCGACACCAACCAGGGCAAAGCAGCCCGCTTGATTGGCACCATATCTACCACATTAAACATTCACTCCCTCCACCACCAGCGTACCATGGCTGCAGTGTGTACCGTCTACAAGATGCACTGAGGCAACTCGCCAAGGCTTCTTCGGCAGCACCTCCCAAACCCACAATCTCTTCCACCTAGCAGGACAAGGGCAGCAGGTGCATGAGAACACCACCACCTCCAAGTTCCCCTCCAAGTCACACACCATCCTGATTTGGAAGTATATCGCCGATCCTTCATCATCGCCGGGTCAAAACCCTGGAACTCCCTACCTAACAGCACAGTGAGAGTACCATCACCACACAAACTGCAGCGGTTCAAGAAGGCGACTCACCACCACCTTCTCAAGGGCAATTAGGGATGGACAATAAATGCTGGCCTTGCCAGCGACGCCCACATCCCATAAAAAAACAAATAGAAGTCACTGGGGAGGCTTTGTCTAACTAGACCATTATATGGCAGGTGTAGTTCAATGTGGATAATGTTGTGTTGTACCTTTAAGAGAGAACTGATTTTATACTGTAGTACCGGCAGTGACCACACCTGTATATAAAGCCGTAGCAGGCTTCTGTACTTTCAGTTTCAGCATACCCTCTGTTCAGTAAATACCTGTTATTATTGTTCTCCTGCAGTCCGTGTGTTATTGATACGCGGACACTACACTGGCGACGAGCAGGTTCGAACTCACCTGCAGTACTGCATCACCTCACGGGGATCTTTCCCTGAAAAGAAGCTTCTTGGAGGTCGAAGTCAGAGCAACGGGCGTCGACCGCGGGCAACTGCCCAGTGATCCATCGGAGTTCAGAGAATCGCAGGGGAGGCTGTGGAGAGCTGGGCTTGGCTCCCCAGTGAAGGTGTTCCAGCAAATCGTGCTGGTAGCAGGTAGTGCGCTGACCCTTCCGGACTGCGGCGGGCTCGAGCTCGATCGAGCGGCTCTGCAAAAGGGGCCATGCAGCGTCGTCGGGAGGAAAAGAGAGAGAGAGGGTGGAGCGCACAGGGCGCGGTCGGTGCTCAAGAACCGGGCAGCGTAGAGAAAATAACTCGAGGGGAAGGAAAAGAGAGACACGCCGAAGCTGCAGGGCGCAGCTATTACCCTTTAGAACGCTAGGGGCAGCGTTGGCAGCAAGGGGAAGAAGGAAAAGCGCGGGAGGCGCCATTTTATTCCGTTGGGGAAGAAGGAAAAGCGCGGGAGGCGCCATTTTAATCCATTGGGGAAGGAGGAAAAGCGTGGGAGGCGCCATTTTAAACCACCCAAGATGCCGAAGAGTGGCAGTATCACTGCTTTCGACAATGAAATAGAAGACTGGACCACGTATGTGGAAAGAATTGAAGTGTACTGCAAGGCAAATGAGGTGGCCGATGGAAAGAAGACATCGGTATTATTAAATTTGATGGGCGCGAGAACGTACGGCCTATTGCGGAATTTAATTACCCCAGCTAAACCAATGGGGAAAAGTTTTGAAGAGATTGTTAATATCTTACAGAAACATCTAAACCCTACACTGCTGCTGATAGCAGAAAGATTCAAGTTCCATAAAAGAAACCAGCACAAAGATGAGAGCAATGCTGACTATCTTACGGAACTATGCAAGTTATCGAAGCACTGCCAGTTCAGAGCAGGACTGGCAGACATCTTAAGGGATAAGTTTGTCTGCAGGCTCCAGAGTGAAGGAACCCAGAAACGACTACTTTCAGAAAAGGACCTGACGCTAGAACAGGCTTTCAGCGTGGCAGTATCCTATGAAGCAGCAGCACGGGGAGCTGCGGAAATACAACAGAAACCACAAGAATACAGCGCTAAAGAAATGGCATATGGAGCAGAAAAGTGCTATCGCTGCGGCAGAACAACCCATGATCAGAAGGACTGCTGGTTTAAGGACAAAGTATGCAGGCAATGTGGGAAAGTGGGACACATAGCAAGAGTCTGCAGGTCGGGAAAGAAAACCAACACCAAAAGAACTACTAAGGAAAAGTAAAAGAAAGTAAAAAAAATGATAGACAGTAGTTCAGAAGATCAGGAGAGTGATAATGACTCCGGGAGCAGGAGACTAAGTTGTCTAAAGTTACACAACGTGATCGCAAAGGATCATCACCGAACCATTTGGGTCACCCTCATGATAGCAGGGTCCCAAGTAAAGATGGAATTGGACACAGGATCAGCCCTAACTGTCATGAATCAACGACACTATGAGCAGCTATTCTCACACATACCCTTGAAGGACAGGTCCATTGTATTGAAGACATACATGGGGCAAAAAGTCTACCCCAGAGGAAAAATAAGGGAGCCAGTTAAATACAACGGCAAGGAAACACAGAAACTGTATCTATATATACTACAAGATGGAGGACCACCATTATTGGGACGTGAATGGATCCGAAAAATACAATTGGATTGGCATTCCATTCAGGCGCTAACTGTGACTGACAAAAAGGATGACAATGTCACACCTGGATGACTGTCAAAAATTCTAACTGACGCGAAAGAGGTGTTCCAACAAGGACTTGGGAATCTAAAAGGAGTAATGGCAACGATAAAAATCGAAGATAACCCAAACCCAAAATTTTTTACGGCCAGACCGGTACCATACGCGATCCGCCCAGCCGTTGAAGCAGAGCTGGAGAGTCTGGAGCATTCGGGTGTGCTGTCCAAGGTGGATTGGAGCGAGTGGGCCACAACATCGTTCCTGTAATGAAGAAATCATTGAGCAGCACACCTGGGGAGCCGAAGAAGGTTCGCATCTGTGGGGACTTCAAGGTAACTGTGAACCCAGTCCTGCACACAGTGCAATATCCACTTCCACGGATAGAAGATATTTTCGCCTACTATCTGGAGGGAAACGCTTTACGAAGATTGATCTGGCCCAAGCGTATCTACAAATGGAGGTGGAAGAAGCATCTAGGAAATACCTCACGATAAACACTCACAAAGGTCTTTACCAGTGCAACCGACTGGTATTCGGGGTAGCATCAGCCCCGGCTATTTGGCAGAGGGCGATGGAACAAGTCTTGCAAGGGATCCCGGGGACCCAGTGTTATTTGGACGACATCCTGGTTACGGGCGAAAATGACAGTGAACACCTTGCCAACCTGGAGCAGGTGCTCACTAGATCACAAGAATATGGGCTACGAGCCAACCGCCCCAAATGCGAGTTTTTCAGGAGACAAATCTCGTATTGTGCCCACATGCTTGATGAGGAGGGGTTACATAAGTCCCCAGATAAGATTGAGGCAGTAGTCAAGGCTCCAGCACCGGAAAATGTGTCGCAACTGAGGTCATTCCTCGGGTTGGTGAACTAGTATCATAAGTTCTTGCCGAATCTATCTACAATTCTGCACCCACTGAGCGCCCTGCTGCAAACTGGAGTAACATGGAAATGGAGTGATGAGTGTAAGCGTGCCTTTCAGAAATGTAAATGCCTAATCACTTCAAAAGAAGTATTGGCCCATTACAATCCAACACTACCGATTTGGTTGGCATGTGATGCGTCTCCCTACGGCATTGGAGCGGTGCTGTCACACAAATTCCTTGACGGTTCAGAGAGGCCAATAGCCTTTGCGCCGCGCTCGTTAACCTCAGCCGAGCGTAACTACGCCCAGATTGACAGGGAGGTCCTCAGCCTGGTGTGGGGGGTGAAGAAGTTCAATCACTATCTGCACGGGCAGAAATTCACCCTACTGACTGATCAGCAGCTTCTGGTCTCCATTTTTAACCCAAAGAAGGGCGTTCCGGTGATGACGGCGCAACGGCTGAAAAGATGGTCCCTTTATCTAGGGGCACATCAATACGACATAGAGTACAAGGGTACGAAACAGCATGGAAACACTGATGGGCTGTCGCGCCTACCGTTGCCTACGGTGGAGGAAGCACCTGCAGTGGACCCTGTTGAGATATTCCATTCGACCATAATCGAATGTCTACCTGTTACAAACTCAAATATAGAGAAGGAAACCCGAAATGACCCGACACTCTCTCGGGTCTATGATTTGACGGTGAAGGGATGGCCAGCACATGGCGACTCACTGTTGCCAGCATTCTTGCCAAGGAGAGAACAGCTGTCAGTGTGCCGGGGGACATTGATGTGTGGATCCCGAGTGGTAATTCCACCCAAGTTGAGAGATAGAGTGCTCAATGAGCTTCATGAGGGTCATCTGGGAGGGGTAAAAATGAAGAGCCTAGCCAGGGCGTTTGTGTGGTGGCCGGGAATCGATAAAGAAATCGAGGATATGACCAAGAGATGCACAGGATGCCAGAAGGTCCAAAACGCTCCACCACAGGCCCCGCTACACCCATGGGAGTGGCCCTCATCTCCATGGCAACGGGTACACATTGATTTTGCTGGTCCATTTATGGACTCAATGTTTTTAATCGCCGTGGATGCACATTCGAAATGGCCAGAGGTCATCAAAATGTCCTCCACCACCATGGAGAAAACTATTGCAGTCCTACAGACCACCTTCGCCAGGAATGGCTTGCCAGCACAGATTTGCTCCGACAATGGACCACTGTTTGTGTCTGAGGATTTCCGGAGGTTTCTGAGGAATAATGGGGTGAAACATTACAGCCTAGAAATTCAGTTGCGTTCGCCAGCCGTTAACGCCATAAGAGGGGTAGATTTCCAGCGCTAGGCACTTAGCGCCCGGGCGCAGGCCGATCTGCGCCTACGCCCAACTTCAGTTGACATTTAGCGCCGGCGCAAAGTGTTTGCGCCCGCTCAGCTGCGCGCACAGCTTATGATGTCATTTCATCGTGCAACGCTGTTTGTGCGCCCCAAACCGGAAATTCAGTGGCGCCCGCCCAATGTGGGCGTGGCGCTGTTAAGAACTGTGAAGTGGAACGCAGCAGAGGCCCTGCGGGCCTCGGGGAGCGCTAATTAAAGGGCACTTACACTGAACTATAAAGGCCAGCCATTTTGCTGCAATGACTTCAGTGCTTTGGATTTCTGTACAGAGACCAGGGAACAGACCTTACTGATTTGGGACAACATAGGAGAGGTATTTTTGGCTTCTGGCCAGAGCTTGGAAATTTGACTCTTGTGATTTCACTGTTTGCAAGTTTATTATGGGGGCTGCATGGGGTTCCAACCCTCAGTTCCAGCATTATGTGCGAAGGGCTCGCAGACGCTGTGTGAGAGGGGCAGCCATGCCTAGACACAGAGGGGCCATCAGGCGTTGGCAACGTAGGCCTTACCCACTCAGGGAATACCGGCAGCAGGTGTCCTATCTCACCATGACTGCCGCGCATTGTGTTAAGAGGCTGCGCTTCAGAAGGGAGGTGGTTGCAGAGATCTGCCAGCTGCTTCACAGAGATCTGCGTCCACAGCTGATGTGCAGGACCTCTCTGTCGGTGGAAGTGAAGGTCACGGTGGCTCTGAACTTTTATGCAAGCGGCTCCTTCCAAGCCGCTGCTGGGGACATAGCGAACATCTCCCAGTTCGCCGTGCATCGCTGCATCCGGCAGGTCACCGATGCCCTTTTCGCAAGGAGACACCAATTCATCTCCTTCCCCATGACCTTAGAGAGGCAGGAGCAGCGTGCAGTCGGATTTGCCAGGATCGCCGACTTCCCCATGGTGCAGGGCGCCATTGACTGCACGCATGTGGCTATGCGGGCACCTATCGACAATGCCGAGGATTACCGCAACCGGAAGGGCTACCATTCCCTCAATGTACAGCTGGTGTGTGACCACAGGCAGCGCATCCTAGCTGTCAATGCCCGCTTTCCAGGAAGCAGCCACGATGCATTTATCCTGCGCCAGACTACTGTGGCTGACATGTTCGAGGCACAGCCTCCACCAAGGGGATGGCTTATTGGGGACAAGGGCTACCTTTTGTGTACATGGCTCATGACCCCGCTCCGCGCGCCCAGGATCCCTGCGGAGGAGGCATACAACGAAAGCCATCAAGCCACAAGGAACATCATAGAGCAAACGATTGGCGTCCTCAAGCAACGGTTCCGCTGCCTGGATCGTTCCGGCGGATCTCTACAGTATTCGCCGGATAGAGTCTCCCAGTTCGTCGTCGTTTGCTGCATGCTGCACAACCTGGCTATCCGCAGGACTCAGGCACTGCCACCTCACGTTGGACCACCACCTCAGGAGGACGAGCAGGAGGACCATGAGGAGGAGGAGGAGGAGGAGGAGTACCAGCCCAGGAGGGAGCCACAAGGTCCAAGGGCCGTCCGCCGGCGGCTTATTGAACGGCACTTCTAGGCCCCCTGTCAGGGAATGGCTTGTGGCAATGAACGCACCTGAATGCAGCCGCTCCGCAAGCCCTCAGCCGGTTAACGCAACAACCACTTGAGACATGACACCTGGACAAGCTGAATAAATAAAAAGCTTTATTTAACAAACTCAGGGCCCTTCCCACATGAAACAGAGAAACAGACAAGACCCCCAAAAAACAGTCAAAAACATATCTCACTCCCACAACCTGGGGAGGAATAACAAAACTTGTCAATAACATTTGCCTTCATCCTCGGCCTTCCCAAAATAAGCCCCCCCGGCTCCAGAACACAACCACCCCCATATAAAAAAACATTTGCCTTCATCTTCGGCCTTCCCAAAATAAGCCCCCCCCCCCAGAACACAAACACCCCCATATAAAAAAAACAGTTGGCAACACACTCTACTTGGTGTGCCGAGAGGGTGAGTCCTTGTGCAGGCTTCTCCGGCCCCTGCCCGACCTGTTGCTCCGCCTCAACCTGGGCCCTGTGGGTGTGGCAAGGCTGGGGGAAGGCTCCTGAGGGGCACACTGCATGACGGCAGATGCCCTTGGGGGTCGGCCTAGACGAGGTCCAGCCCTGGAGGGGCCGGCTGCTGACTGCTGCAGCTGTGGCTGGGCAGCATCAGTCTCTGCATCAGCTCGTCGCACCTTGGCTGGGGGAGTGGCAGTGGCGGCTGCAGCAATGGGGGCAAGCTGGCTGATGCCAGGCGCTCGCTGGTCGCCAGAGACACTGGCACTCGGCCGGGCTGGCACTGCAGCAAGCGCAGCAATCTGGTGGAGGCCAGACCGCTGTGCTGCAGCAGGGCGGCGGGTGCCCTGGCGATGCTTCCGTGACACCGCGAGTGTGGCAGAAGTGAGTGCCCGAACTGCCCTGGTCTGTGCCCGCATCAGATCAGCCAGTGTCTGCACGGCACCACTCATGAACTCGCGACTCGCGTCCTGTGCTGCCGCGAGTTGGTCGACACCCCTGGCCTGTGCTGCCGCGAGTTGGTCGACACCCCTGGCCTGTGAGTCCCCGAAAGCGGCCACACTATGAGCCAGGGACTCAATGGCCTGAGGCATCTGTCCCACAACCCCCATGAACTCGTTGTGGCGCCGCTCTGAGGCCACGGATATTTCATCAAGGAGGCGCACCTCCTGGGCGAGGACCGTCTCCGGACTGGAGGGCGGACTCTCCCTCTGGGGAGAAGGCCGCCGAGCTGCCCGACCCTTCCCGCGTGCCTGGACGCCACTGGGCCCAGCAACTGCCCTCCCCTGCAACACTTCCCCCCTCTGGGGAGAAGGCAGCCGTGCTGCCCAACCCTTCCCGCGTGCCTGGACGCCACTGGGCCCAGGAGCTACACCCCCCTGCAACACTTCCCCCTGGCTCTCCTCCAGGCAAGACGTCTCCCCTCCATTGCCATCCCCTGGCGCGGATGAGGGTTCCCCCGATGTGCCGCCTTCCTCTTGGTCCTCGTCGTCCTCCTCTTCCGAGGGACTGGCACTCTCAGCTTCATGGACCTCCTCCTCACCAGCTGAAAGCAGGAAGGCACAAGAGTAGCTTTAGAGTGAGGACAGGGCGTCAGCGAGGGAGGCATGAGTGGTGGCATTATGCGCATTGGTCGGACAGTGGCAAAGGATGTAGATCTGAAGCGCAAGGGGAACGAGAGAGGTCCAAACGGTCATGTCCTTACCATTGGGGCCCAGCACAGGGTCCGCATCACCAATAGCAACGGGGCCAACCACCCGGCCACGCATGAGTCGAGCCATGCGCTCCTCCAGCTCACTGAGCTCCTGGAACTGGGCACGGCCTCCCCCGGTGACATTCCGGCTCTTCATATTCTGGGCCAGCTTGGCCTGCAAGAGAAAGGACGGCCTCTAAGTACAGTGTGGTGCCCTGTTGTTGTGTGCACTGCCTCCCATGGTGGAATAGTTTGGCCAGTGTGGTGCCTTGTTGTTGTGTGCACTGCCTCCCATGGTCGAATAGCTTGGCCAGTGTGTAAAGTGCAGAAAGTGCTATTGATGATCATGCCAGTGCCATAGCTGCGGGAGGAGGGATGGCCATTAGACCTTTGAGGTCCCTTTGCCCATAATGTGAGGTGCACATGCAAGGATGAGGAGGACACTGGAAAGGCTACTCACCTTGACCAACCGAGTGAGGTCGTTGTACTTCTTGCGGCATTGGTCACCAGTCCTGGGGACATCGCTGGTGGCTGACACCCTGTGGGCGATTTCCCTCCAGGCTCTCCTGAACTGCCTCCTGGGAGCCTTCTTGCCACTGTCCGGGCACAAGATCTCTCTTCTCTTTTCCAAACCCTTAAGCAGCACCCACAAAGCAGGCTCTGAGAAGCGCTGCGCTCGTTCACGGGCCTTCTGCATGGCTTCAGGCGCTATTTGGGTCCACCAGCAGTGTTGAGGCCTAGCTGCAGGGCTCCACTATCCAGGGCGTGGCAGCAGACAAAGTCGACCCTTCCCCCTTTAAGAGCTGGCCGGCGTCAGGGTGTCTGCTGTCAATCAAAACATGACCGCACCTGCGCTGCGCCCGGCCTCGGCGTTATCAGTCCGCACCGCCGGCTTAGCACCTAAAGATAGGAGTGCAACGCCAGTTTCAACGCTCGCCCAAACTCCTTGGCCAAATCTACTGAATTTCGGCGAAGTGGCCTACACTTTCCGGCGGGCGCTAACTTTAGCGACCGCCCGACTTTAGCGCCCCAAAAGTGGCGCGACTGAATTTCTAGGCCTACACATCTGCCCCATATCATCCAGCCACAAATGGATTGGCTGAGAGGTTTGTACAGGCCTTTAAAAAGGCAATCAAGGCGATGTATAATGACGACATACCACTACAACACAAGGTGGATAATTTCTTGTTTGCTTACATGCAGTCACCAACCAAGCTCCAGCCATAATGTTCTTCAACCGAAGGCTAAGATGTCGGCTGGATTTGCTCAAACCAAACATAAGACGAGATGTTGAGGATAAGCAATTCCAGCACATCAATGAGAAGCCAACCAGGAGCTTCAAGATAGGGCAACCAGTCTTGGCCCGCGACTACCGAACAGAAAAATGGCAGCCAGGAACGATATGCACACAGCAGGGACCACTAATGTACACAGTGGACGTTGGAGAGAGCATCGTGAGACGCCATGCTGACCAGATTCTAGAGTCACAGGAACAAGCCAAACCCATACCACGAGCATGCGCACCTGGTAATGAACCCGAAGAACAGATTGCGTCTACCTCAGAATCAGTGGTATTGGAAGCTGACGAACCAACCAATGACAATGAGCCAGAATCGACTCCGCCGCAAGAACAGGATACTCGAGAAAGGCGCTATCCAGTCAGGATCAGGAAGCCTCCCCAAAGACTGAATTTATAAATGATTGCTTCAGTTGATG
Organism: Somniosus microcephalus; assembly: GCF_052327205.1. NCBI lineage: Eukaryota > Metazoa > Chordata > Chondrichthyes > Squaliformes > Somniosidae > Somniosus > Somniosus microcephalus. Next base: position 114,544,858 of record NC_140995.1, on the reverse strand, counting down.
TATATAGTACAGAGAAAATTGTAATTGTAATTAGTTATTATTTAATTGTTAAATGAATGTTATGTACTGTTTATCTAAAAGGGGAGGAATTGTTGTGTATGTCCCTTTAAGAGAGAACTGCTTTTATACTGTAGTACCGGCAGTGACCACACCTGTATATAAAGCCGTAGCAGGCTTCTGTACTTTCAGTTTCAGTATACCCTCTGTTCAGTAAATACCTGTTATTATTGTTCTCCTGCAGTCTGTGTGTTATTGATACGCGGACACTACAGATAAGTGCATGTTAATTAGTATATGAACAAGGAACCAAACAAGGACATAGGTGTTAAATAGAACAGCAGTTATTGTGAATAAATAAAAGGCAAATAAGGTGCTTATTATATTAGGACAGGGTTGTAGAATTTGCAAAATTGAACATTGTCCTATAAGGGTCTATTGGCAGAAAAGGCCTTAATTTTAAAGACTGTTTTAAAAGAAGCCCAGAAAAAGGGACACACAAAATGGCCACCAGACCCCGTGACCAGCTTTTGGGGCATTTTAAAAAGGTTCCTGCAGTCCCCAGACAGCTTTTGTGGATTCAGCCCACAGTAAGATCTGGAAGGCAGTTTCAGGGAAAACGAAACCAGACAGAGCTCCATACATACAGATTGGATGCAGATCCGATCAGATCGGCCTGTAGATAAAGGCCATCTAAATGTTTACTCAGACAAAGGGGAACAGATTCAAGTTCGAAGACGGACATTAAAGGCAATACAGGGTGATTCCAGACCAGAGATGGCAGTTACCGGCCATTCCGAAAATACTTTAAAAACAAAGACTACCCCGCTGGGCTACAAGCCCGCCAAAAGTTAAACAAAGACTAACCTTGATTTGGCGGGAGATAAGGGCCTCCACGGAAAAGTATAACTGGAGTCCTGGGGTAGCGTTGGGGAAGAAGAAAGATTTGGATCGGAGACCATCGGGTTTTCGGTAGCCATTGAGGAGCATCAGCATCGGGAGAGACCAGTGCAAATCATTTTCGAGAGATTGCTCGGGGGTCCGAAGAAGGCCTTTTCGGACTCGGAAGAAGAAGACGAGACCCGGGGTAGTTATTGGGAGATCATCGACAAAAACCCCGGGCCGTTGATGAGACGAGAAGACAGTTGGCAAAGAGGAAGAAAACGAAACGCCTTACAGAACGGGTAGCCACCAGCGTCGTGTGCAGGAGCACGGAGAACTCGAGACTGTGACCACCATCGTTGTATGCAGGAGCACCGAGAAGACAGCCGGTGGGTGAAACGATGGACGGCGAGTCCTGCTGAATTAAGGTGGCCGAGACGCCATTAACCTGGGCAGCCCGCTGCGCCTACAGCCCAGCGACCACGTGACGACAGCAGGCCCGAGAGAGAGAGCACCAAGTAAAGAACCCCAACCCAACCGCAGTTTTGGATTGTTGAGCATGTTTCTGGCCCCTCATAATCTAATCTAGCTAGGTTTAGGGGGTGGGCATTTTAGTGGTTAATTAACAATGAGTTGTTGCCCCTCGATGTTCCGTGTGCTTCCCTATTTCATGATGAACCTTGTAAAGCGTAATATGCCTGTAGCTATGTTGGTTAGTACTGTATTATGGTTTGTTTTTCCCTCCCATGTACCTTATTGGCTTACATTCAATTTTTTTTCTTTATGCAATAAAATGTCATTTCGTTTCATTAAACTTGTTCTATAGAGTATTCTCTGCATTGTAGTTCCTGCCTCAAAGTCCAGTGTATAGAACCTAAGGGATGAGTGGGTCGAACCACTCGGTGAATTACTGTGCAAGAGAGAGAGGCCTCTAGAGAGAGAGAGAGACCTCGTCGATCGAAAACCCCTTACAGAAAATGGCGACCGCGGCAGGACTCTGGCAGCAGGATTGCAATGTATTAGACCCAGGTTTAAATGGACGAAATGTTATGGATGAGAGGATAGCGGATTATGTTTTTGGTAAGGTAAATCTCACTAAGCAGTTGATTTCCGATCTCTTACTGGATGGCCGTTCGGTAGACGCAGCCATCAGGTGGACAGAGAGTAAAGAACATAAAAAGTCAGTAGAGGAGGCAGTGTGGCTGATGTGCTACAAAAGACAAGTCCAGATTTTGGACAAAGTCGTTGCAGCGCAGGCAGCCAAGATCAAAACCCAGGCTTCAGAAATAGAGGAAAAGGCCATGGGTGGGGAAAAGCTGATCGCAGCGCTTCACGCACTGAATCAGGAACGCCAAACTGTAGCCAGCCAACATCAGGCTAAAGTAGAGTACCTGGAATGCCAGGTTACTGAGGCAAAGATTCACGAAGCGAGAGTACGGGAGAAATGCGCCCGCCTCGCACAGCAGCTAAGAGCGCAGGAGGAGAGAGTAGTAGAGGTTAAGGCAGCTTACAAGCTGGCCATTGAGAACGGGTTTGAGAGCGCAGACCACAGCCCCTGCCAGAAGGTGTTAGAAGACCTAAGAACAGCCCTGGCGAAGGCAAAAGGCATGGTATGCCTCGTAAGCCCAAAAGCAAGTCAAATAGACTTCCTGAAGGAATCCAAAAGACTGATTCCACACGAAGTAGTTGTGGCACCAGCCACTGAACCCTCAGCACCACCGAGCTATAGTGAGGTTTGGCCCGAAGGGGGGGTGGTAGAAGGGGAGGAAGCCGAGGTAGAACCGGAGGAAGAACAACCCCCGGTAATGAAGCCGGAGCCGGCACCAATGTGTCCTACTCGGCACCAGAGGTAAAGTCCCGTCGACGCAAATGGCGTTGATGGACCCCTCCTGAATCAGATCGTGTTGCCCCACGGTGCCCAACAACTTAGAGCAATGGTGAGCCACCTTCCAAAACTCTCCGAGAAGGGAGATCCCTCAGTCCATTTCAGGGAGATAGAGCAGACAGCCGCCGTCAATGACTGTGACGGTCCGGAACAGGATAAGATGTTGCTATTCTCCCTGGATAGTACAATCCTTCAGTGCCTCTCAGACGGGAGTAAGAGGGGGCAGAGAGGGTATGAGGAACTCCGGGGCTAGGTCCTGGAGGTTATGGGAGTGGACGACGGCAACCCGTTCCTACGTGTGGAAGGGACTGTGCAACTAACTGGAGAACCCCCACGGGTTTTCGCAGAAAGACTGTGGCCAGTTTATCGGCGCAGCTGTCCGGGCATGCCTGAACGGGCCGCAATGAACAATGTCCAGCGGATTCATTGGCTCCGCTGCCTGGTTGCCAACAGCTCACCGCAGGTACAGGCCCAAGCAAAATCTTGGTTTTACCCCCAAGGTCTCGGGATCACGGAGGAGACAGTGCTCCGACAGCTCACCATTGCATATAAGAATTGCAGGAGTCAGGAGACACCTACCTCTAAGGGAAAAGTGCATGAGGCAAAACCCGCAGCCCCAAGTGAAAAGGAGTGGCATCAGGAGGGGAATCGCCCTCCCCAAGCCAAGCTCAATTGCTACGGGTGAGGGAAGGATGGACATTGGCGCAGGGACTGTAAAAATCTGTGGAAGGATAATAAGGGAAGATCTCCCGCAGCCCAAGCCCAAGCCCAGACCGCCACCCCAGCACGAGTCCAGATCCAAGCCGCAGCTCCTGTCCCAGAAAAGGGAACCGGTGCAGCCATGGATCCCGCTGCGATAGAGTCAATTATAGAGGCAATGCGGTCTCTTATGATCTTGCAGGGGAGGGTAGCAGTCACCACCGGTCCTGTCGTTCCCGCAGCCCCGACCGCTTCACCCCAATGACTAGAGCCAGCTGCGATATGATTTATGGAGACGACCCCTCGTGGAGATGGAAGTAGAGCGGGAAAGGGGGACCTATCTGTTGGATACGGGGGCATCGTGCACCGTGATCCAGACAGCTAACCCTACCACCTCACCTGTGTCCACCGGGGTTCCATATATTCTGTCAGGCTTCACGGGCAAAGAACAGGCTGGCGCATTCTCCATCCCTCTTTCCATTCATTTAGGACCACTCCGCACCACATGGAAATGTATACAGATGAAGTGGGAGGTGAAGGGTGGAAAAGGGATCCTTGGGTCCGATTTCTTAGTGGAACACGGGATTCTTGTGGATCTTAGAAATCACTGTCTCTGGGGAGCGAGTACGGGTAAGAGAGGCGAGGTAGTCATCATTCCAGGGAAGGAAGGGAGAGGGACCCTGTGTACCGTGAAGCCAAAAGAGGGCTACGACCTCGAGCTCATGGTCGCAAGTGTCCCACAAGATCTGCAGGCATTCGTGTCAGACCACCTGACTACGTTTGCCACTCACAAACACGATTGCGGGAGGGTCACCGGGTTTGAGGTCAGAGTAGGCGGGGACCCCATGGACCGACCCCAAAAACAGTACAACTTCCCCAGGGAAGCGGAGCCCGACATGGAGACAGCAATGTCTTCACTGGTGCAGCAGGGCGTGTTGAGGCCGATAGCCACCCACGTAAACTCTCCTTTGTGGCCGGTGAAGAAGCCGGACAATTCATGGAGAGCCACGGTGGACTACAGAGTCCTCAATAATAACATCCCAGCCTGCGCGCCGACAGTAGCAGCAGTTGCCGGCCTGATAGGGAGTATTCCAGCATCCGCGACCACGTTCACGGTGCTGGATATTTCCAATGGGTTTTGGTCCACCCCTTTAAGGAGGGAGGATCAGTACAAGTTTGCCTTTACTTTTAACGGGCAGTACACCTGGAACTGCTTGCCACAGGGTTTCCATAACAGCCCCAGCATTTTCCATCAATGTATGGCAGGGAGCTTAAAAGAGATCAGCCAGCCCAATCAGCTAGTGCAGTATGTGGACGACCTGCTCCTGTTCACAGATTCCAGGGAGGAGCACAGTCCACTATTGGCTGAGCTATTGGAGCTGTTAGGCAGAAAGGGTTTCAAGGTAAACCCAAAGAAGGCACGGATCGGCCAGCAGGAAGTAAAATTCCTGGGTCTGACCATCCGCGCTGGAGAGAGAACCATAGACAAGGCTAGACGGGAATCGGTGCAAGATCTACCGATCCCCACCACCGTAACGGGTGTGAGGTCCTTTCTGGGACTGACCGGGTACTGCAGAGACTTCATTGAGGACTATGCAGCCACAGCAGCCCCGTTGCTCCGAGTCCTACACAAAGGAGTGGAGTGGTCCTGGGATGAGGGTTGCCAGGCAGCATTTGAAAAACTCAAGGGGGACTTGCAGACCGCACCAGCTCTGGGGCCATAGATGGAGGAGAAGAGTTTTTCCTGGAGGTAGCGGCTACCGGGGATAGCCTGAGCGCTGTACTGCTCCAAGAGCGACACAGCAAGCTAAGGCCAGTGGTTTACTCCTCCAGGGTGCTCACAGATGTGGAAAGGAGTTTTTCCAATTGCGAACGGCATCTTTTGGCCATGCATTGGGCTGTGAAAAGGTCTTTGATCTTCACAGGCACCTCTCCCATCACTCTCCTCACCCATCACCCACCCACCCGGATGCTTCTGAATGGAAGGATTAAGGATGGGACAGTAAGCAGTGCCCGCATTGCACGCTGGACCCTCCTCCTTTCCCAGATGGATCTGAAGATGAAGGGTCTCTGCGAGTCCAAGCTCGCGGCCAACATGGTATATCCCGGAACAGCCCATCGGTGTTCCGTAGAAGTGGTATGGGAAGTGAACGTAAGTTTACGGGCCGGGATACATCCCACGGGCCGCGAGATCTACGTAGACGTTTCCAGCACGGTATCCGCTGGCGAACGACTCACAGGGTGTGGAGTTTATGACCCCACGGCAGACATTGCCCTGGCGATTAAGCTCCCCAGCAATATGAGCGCCCGGCAGGCTGAACTGTCCGCGGTAGTGTACATCGTTACACACCCCGAAAGCTTCCCCACCCCATACACGATTTGCTCAGACAGCATGTTCACATGCAACTCGTGTACGGAATACCTGGCCATCTGGTCTCGCCGCGGATATGCCTCTGCGGATGGGCGGCCCTTGACCGTGAAGCCCCTACTAGAAAAGATCCTGGCCGCAGTGGGGGAGGAAGGGGAAGTCTTTATCCACAAGGTGAAGGCCCATTCCTCCACAGAACCCCGCAACCAGGGTAACCAGCAAGCGGATACGCTAGCCAGGGAAGGTGCCCGCACCGGCACTTTCTGGGATCCCTATGGGTCCAAACCCGTGGCAGTAATCCGAGGCAGGGATGGGAATCAGGGGACCACAGGGGTAACACTGCCCCCAGACCTCAAGACCGTCCAAACCCTAGATCCCGTCCTAAAAACAGTCCTCAATGCCATCACTGAGGGCAAGGAAGTAGAAGGTCCGTACAGTACAGCAGCCTTTTCCATCAAGGAAGGCATGCTGTTCTGAGAGGAACAGTGGGTTGTGCCGCAGCAGCACCGGAGGGAATTCCTTCAACTGGCCCATGAGTGCCCAGGAGCGGGACACCCCGGGCCTGAGACCACCTGGCAATGGGTAGAACAGGCGGGATGGTGGCCGGGACTTCGGGACGATGTCCGCGAGTTCTGTGCTAATTGCCTTGTATGCGCTGCAAACAACCCAGACCCCCAGAAAAGGAAGGTGCCCATGGGACACATCAGGAGAGTAGAGGGACCATGGCAGTCGATACAGGTCGACTACATCGGGCCCCTGCCCACTGTCCAGGGAGGCTATAAGTATTGCCTTGTCCTGGTGGATGTGTTCACCAAATGGGTAGAAGCCTTCCCATGCAAAACAGCCACGGCACTTAGTACTGCCAGGATCTTGGTTCGGGAAGTGTTCTCGCGGTGGGGACTACCACGATTTGTGGAGTCTGACCAAGGGAGTCATTTCACCGGCCAAGTGATGCAGAACACCCTCATGCTCTTAGGCATCGAAGGGAAGTGGCACGTAGCCCACAATCCTCAGTCATCCGGGATTGTGGAGCGCATGAACCGCACCCTCAAAGAAAAACTGAGGAAAGAGATGATGGACTCGCCCCAGAAATGGGCGGAGGTCCTGCCTCTAGTCCTCATGGGGATCCGGGCTAGCCAGTCTAAAAGTACGGGGTACTCCCCGCACGAATTAATGACTGGGAGAGTCATGCGGACCCCTACCCATGTACTAGCCCCGGTGCTCACTGAAGGTCAGCTCCGAGAGGTAAATCGGGACAAGTTTGCCCGGACCCTTTTTGAGCGCCTGAAACAGATTTATGGGCAAGCGGCTGGGAACATGGGAAAGCAGCATCAGGGCAACCGATTGCTGCTCGAACCCCGCAAGACACAGGAGTGGGAAGTTGGAGATCAGGTCATGGTGAGAAACTATGCCCGAGTGGGGAGTTTAGAACCACTGTACATGGGGCCCTACAGTATTGTAGACAAAGCCAGCCCCATGGTATACGCAGTGAAGTTGCCCCGACGCACTAAATGGTTTCACGTAAACCAGTGCAAACTATTTAAGCCGGGTGCAAAAGAGCCAACTACCGAAGCCAGGTCTGAGGGTAAAAATCCTCAGCCTGAGGCGTGCAAAAAGTCGCAGACCACACAGGCTGGAACCGCAGCCTGCTTGAGGGGAGGAGCTATCCCGCCGACCTGGGAGGTTTCCCCATTGGCCTGGGACTCAGACGGGGAAGAGCCCGAACAGCTAGGCCCCGCCCATGACACGATTCTGGAGGAGGTGGAGTCGGAAGACGGTGGTCCCGCCCTCGACTCAAGCATAGGGGAGGTAGAACTTGGGGGCGGAGATTCTCCACCTGTAGGGACAGGTAGGGAGGAGTCGTCTGCCACAGACCCAAATCCCGAAGGGGCGGAGCCTGAGGGAAGGGAGCCGAAGCCGGCAGTCATGGTGGAGCCACGGGCTGTGAGGGCTAAAGTCCCAACCAAAGGTCCACTCGCTAAGGGAGCCTCACCCAAGGCACCCCCTCGCAGGTCGTCTCGGACGACTCAGCCAGTAAAGCCCTGGCCCGATTCCCCTTACTTCAGCAGACACCGACTTGGGAAACCCCTAGAAAGACGCAGTCCCCAATTGGCAGCAAAAGGCTGCGGGGGACTCAAGCTACAGGTCAGTGCGGCGCCACCACAGGGAGCGGTGAGCTGCAGTCCGAACAGGGGTTAGGTAGGCCGCCCGGGGACGGGCGGCGCTGTACATAAGTTTAGTTAAGTTTAAGTTTGGTTAAGTATAAGGTGTGTAAATTTTTAAGGTGATGGGTGTTATAAGAAATAGTTTTGGAATCTGCCCAGCATGTGTGTTTGTTTTGGATCGAGGTCGAAAGACCCGATCATGCCTTCAACTAGGCCAGAATCTCTCGGGAGTCTGGCTGTATCGTTTAATCTGTTGCAGGAACCAAAGGTACTATGGAAAGGATTCTCATCGTGTTCACGGTGACCGGGTGTAGCTTGGCCTATCGGGGCTACACCAAGGACTCCATCGTGTATGGATGCTCCGGGGACACAGCCCCCATCGCGACTGACAGGACAGGTGAACAGGACGTTGAGGAAACAGCTACCTACTTCCACGAAGGGAGGTGGCCAGGATGGCTGGGGTCGAACTCTACGGAATACTCCAGCCAGTCCAGGTTTGCATACAGAGAGACTTCTCTAATGTGTCCCAGGGTGAGGATCATCGCGCCCAGAGTTAGCGTCACCGTCGGAAGGAAGATTTGTTTGATATGTAATGGACATGTTCCTTTGGACAGATGGTGGTGGCTTCGGAAGCTGAGTAAGACCATGAAGAACTCCACGGTCGAGTGGGAGCAACTGGGTAATAATACCCATCGGACTATTACAGGGACTCATGGGGGATTGAGTGTCTGTTGGGACAAATGGTGGGAACCAGATGAGGGGATTTACATCTGCATGTGGGGTTCAGAACGCGTCTGCCCCACAGGCGTCTCCATCTTTTTCCAAAGACAGTGGCAGGATGCTGGGAAAGGGATGAGGTGGGACGTCAGCACATGGGCGTGCGGAGTCCCATACTCTCAGATCCCGGTGAATGCCACTGAGCTCATCACCCGCCCCTGCAAGCCCCTGCCCATGATTCCGGTAGCCAAAGCCCGCAAAGTAGGGTGCCCCGCCACTATCAAGGGACCCGGGAATGGACTGGTATTGGTACCCACAGGTCAGGTGCTATACCAAGACTTGCATTACGTGGTGGCCTCGGTGATTGGGGCAGAAATATTAGATATAGTGACCCCACAGTGGTGGGACCTGTTCACTAATATAGAAGTCCCTTCTTGGATTAGGATAGCCTCCCACATCCTCGTAGTATGTCAGATTTTTATTGTGATTTATTTACTTTTTGTACATTGTAAGAGGGACAAACGGTTCCAGAAGTATGAGAACAGAGGAGAGTGGAGGGACCATTATGTGCGGGTAGATGAGGAAACACCCGTTTGAATTTTTGCTGCTATGTATAAAGTTAGAGTTTCCCTCCCTCCTCTATTTTTGATCGTATTCATGTGGGATTTTGTGTGTACGTTCTCTCTTTATTATTTTTATTGAAGTTTATTATGTATATTATTATTAATAAAAATGATATGTATGAACCAGGTGGTGTAGGGGTCTTAGGCCCCCCTCCACGCCAGGAAATGTGTGTGTCAAATTTTAATTCCAATGTATTGCCATCTATAGATGCTTTATGTACACTGTGGGTTTTTCTGAAATGGGAAATGCATGTGTCGTGGGGTCATAGATAGGTAAATACAGGGGATGGCTTGATTATGGAGAGTCAGAAAATTTTGCTCACCCAAAATTATGATACTTCAAGCAAGTTATAGTATCATCAGGGGGGACTGTAGAATTTGCAAAATTGAACATTGTCCTATAAGGGTCTAATGGCAGAAAAGGCCTTAATTTTAAAGACCGTTTTAAAAGAAGCCCAGAAAAAGGGACACACAAAATGGCCGCCAGACCCCGTGACCAGCTTTTGGGGCATTTTAAAATGGTTCCTGCAGTCCCCAGACAGCTTTTGTGGATTCAGCCCACAATAGGTTCTGGAAGGCAGTTTCAGGGAAAACAAAACCAGACAGAGCTCCATACATACAGATTGGATGCAGATCCGATCAGATCGGCCTGTAGATAAAGGCCATCTAAATGTTTACCCAGACAAAGGGGAACAGATTCAAGTTCGAAGAGGGACATTAAAGACAATACAGGGTCATTCCAGACCCAAGATGGCAGTTACCGGCCATCCCGAAGATACTTTTAAACCAAAGACTACCCCGCTGGGCTACAAGCCCGCCAAAAGTTAAACAAAGACTAACTTGATTTGGCGGGAGATAAGGGCCTCCACGGAAAAGTATAACTGGAGTCCTGGGGTAGCGTTGGGGAAGAAGAAAGATTTGGATCAGAGATCATCGGGTTTTCGGTAGCCATTGAGGAGCATCAGCATCGGGAGACACCAGTGCAGATCATTTTCGAGAGATTGCTCGGGGGTCCGAAGAAGGCCTTTTCGGACTCGGAAGGAGAAGACGAGACCTGGGGTAGTTATCGGGAGATCAACGACAAAAACCCCGGGCCATTGACGAGACAAGAAGACAGTTGGCGAAGAGGAAGAAAACGAAACGCCTTACAGAACGGGTAGCCACCAGCGTCGTGTGCAGGAGCACGGAGAAATCGAGACTGTGACCACCATCGTTGTATGCAGGAGCACCGAGAAGTCAGCCAGTGGGTGAAACGATGGATGGCGAGTCCTGCTGAATTAAGGTGGCCGAGACGCCATTAACCTGGGCAGCCCGCTGCGCCTACAGCCCAACGACCACGTGACGACGGCAGGCCCGAGAGAGAGAGCACCAAGTAAAGAACCCCAACCCAACCACAGTTTTGGATTGGTGAGCATGTTTCTGGCCCCTCATAATCTAATCTAGCTAGGTTTAGGGGGTGGGCATTTTAGGGGACAATTAACAATGAGTTGTTGCCCCTCAATGTTCCGTGTGCTTCCCTATTTCATGATGAACCTTGTAAAGCGTAATATGCCTGTAGATATGTTGGTTAGTACTGTATTATGATTTGTTTTTCCCTCCCATGTACCTTTTTGGCTTACATTCAATTTTTTTTCTTTACGCAATAAAATGTCATTTTGTTTCATTAAACTTGGTCTATAGAGTATTCTCTGCATTGTAGTTCCTGCCTCAAAGTCCAGTGTATAGAACCTAAGGGGTGAGTGGGTCGAACCACTCGGTGAATTACTGTGCAAGAGAGAGAGGCCTCTAGAGAGAGAGAGAGACCTCGTCGATCGAAAACCCCTTACAGGATAAAGCATGAATCAGAATAGGTTATATTTCTACTGTACATGGTGTTGGTCAGACTATTTGGAGTTCTGTGTGCAGTTGTGATCACCTAATCATAAGAAGGATATTATTGCTACAAAGGTGAGCAACAAAAATATCAGGTATCTGGAATCTAAGTTATGATGAAAAGTTAAAGAAGTTGGGTTGGTTCTCCATGGAGAGAGGTGACTTCGAGGTGACCCCATTGAATTTCCCAAGGTTATAAAGGCAAATTACAAAGTTGATCCAGGCAAATTGTTCACTGTGTTAAATAAAGAAAAAGAAAAGAAAGAAAATAGTACATTTCACATCCTTAGGACTTCCCAAAGTGCCTTGCAGCAAATAAAGTACTTTTGAAGTTTAGCCACTGTTGTAATGTAGGAATAATTGAAATATCAGTCAGAAATTGGGAAATTAGAACTCAGGAGGGAAGTCAGGAGAGTACATAGAAGGTAATTGATGTATGGAATAGGTTACAACAACAACAAGTTGTATTTGTATAGTGCCTTTAACGTAGTAAAACGTCTCAAGGCGCTGCACAGGAGTATTGTAAGACAAAAAATTTGACACCGAGCCACATAAGGATAAATTAGGGCAGGTGACCAAAAGCTTGGTCAAAGAGGTAGGTTTTAAGGAGTGTCTTAAAGGAGGAAAGAGAGGTAGCAAGGCAGAGAGGTTTAGGCAGGGAATTCCAGAGCTTAGGGCCTAGGCAACAGAAGGCATGGCCACCAAATGTTGAGCAATTATAATCAGGGATGCTCAAGAGGGCAGAATTAGAGGAGCGCAGATATCTCGGGGTGGTTGTGAGGCTGAAGGAGATTAGAGATAGGAAGGGGCAAGGACATGAAGGGATTTGAAAACAAGGATGAGAATTTTGAAAGCGAGGCGTTGCTTAACCGGGAGCCAATGTCGGTCACTGAGCACAGGGGAGATGGGCGAATGGGACTTGGTGTGAGTTAGGACACGGGCAGCTGAGTTTTTGATGACTTCAAGTTTACGTAGGGTGGAATGTGGGAGGCCAGCTAGGAGTGTGTTGGAATAGTCAAGTCTGGAGGTAACAAAAGCATGGATGAGGGTTTCAGCAGTAGATGAGGCGAGGCAAGGGCGGAGATGGCCGATGTTACGGAGGTGGAAGTAAGCGGTCTTTGTTATGCTGCGGATATGTGGTCGGAAGCTCATTTCAGGGTCAAATATGACACTAAGGTTGCGAACAGTGTGGTTCAGGTTACCAGGAGAATGCCATTAAACTGCAGAGTATAAATGGATTTAATAAATAATTTGATCTGTTTCTGCAAATCAAAAGGACTCAGAAAAATGTGAGAAGCTGAATTGGTGGAATAAATCAAAACGATACAGCTCCTTGGGCCAAACATCTTTTCTTAACTCTTCTTAAAAATTCTTATATTCTTACAGAGTATCAAGAAAGCATACATAATAAATATGTAAATGGTTGAATATGGAGAATAATGTGTATCTGGGAATGAATTACATGACTGTCGCTCAATCAACAGGTACAGTGTGAAACTGAAGCAGCTTCTGAACACTGATTGAATGCTAAAATTAGACTGCAACCTCGAATTTAGGGCCCAGCATCTGTCAGTTCCTGTCTTAGTGTGTGCTGCTTAATTAGTAATTACTGCAAAAAGTAAAGCAGGTGCCATTTATCACTCTGACAGCTGAGGTTTTGCATTGCCTTTCGTTCTTTTGCTTCTCAATAAACTTAATTGGTTCCTGTATTGTTTGTAGCATATACTCTGGTTTCCTTCTGCTTTTGTTTTATATTTATTACTTTTGCCATGATAATGTACTACTTTTCAAATCTCTTCCACACACACTGTGACATTAGCATAGTTTGGTGCTTCAGTGGATGGTAATAAAAGCTGTCAGTAATAAAATGATAGCAGCAACAAAAGAGGTTTTTTTCACTATAATTTTCTCTCTCTTCTTCCCTTGTGAGAATGTAATCGCATGCTGGAAACTGTTGATCAAGGCTTATAAGATGACTAAGGGAATAGATTGTGCTCGTGTAGACAGCTTGTTTCAACTAAATAGGTTTGGTCGGACCAGGGGTCACAATTTCAAGTTATATAAAGCCGGGATTAGGTTAGATGTTAGGAGGTTGTTCTTTTCCCAGAGAATAGTGGACCAGTGGAACAGGCTGCCGGCTCAGTGCGGTGGATGCTGATTTGCTGAATTCCTTTAAGCAAGAGCTGGTGCTGGTTCTGGCTGGGGTGGACATCACCTCTTACAAAAGGTAGGTACCACATGGCATTACTGAAGGCCAGAGTGATCTCCTGGACTTGTTTTGATCACCTATGGGGACTGGAGAGGAATTTCCCAGATCTTTCCCCCCAAATTGGCCTGGGTTTATATCTTTTTTTTGCCTCTCCCAGAAGATCACATGGCTTTTCGTCGCAAATTTGGGGGACAGGTTGGATGGACTGGAGGGTCTTTTCCAGACTGTCATTGTTTGTAAGTTCGGATGGTGGCAGTCCTTTAGTACCACACCTAAGTGACTATTTATATTTGAGCCTGGATAGGGAGTATTGGCAGACTGCTTGACCATTGAAGCTATCGCAGCTAAGCCAGATCCTGTCCTTAGTCTTATCCGGACACACACCATTCCAGCGGGAATAGAAATCAGGAGTACCACTTTGTTCAATATGTAAGGAATAGGCTTTAAAATATCAGGTAAAGAAAACAATATAAATGTTTACGCTGACAGCCTCTTTTTGGAATCAAAGTGAGCTGTATTTTGATCATAAAACTTGAAGATTCAAAATAATTGCTGTAGCCATTTTTCAAAATTAGATTCAGAAAATAAAATTAACCTTATTAGGATGGATACAAATCAGACCACCTGGCAAATGAAATCTAGATATGAAAGGAAATCATTAGTTCTCCTAATATTCATAAAATCCCCATTAAGACATAGGAACGATAGAAAGTAATGAAATTGGAGTTCAGTATGGAATGAAGTAATGGTGGCTGAGGGAATTTGTAGGCGTGTGTAAGGAAATCTCTTAAACTCAATTAAATGATTCCTCGTGATTCAGGCTTGAGCGTATTGCCCAAATGCAAGTTTATTACTCAGACACCAATAGTATAATAACTATTACGGTTATACAATAGACTCACACAACCTGGCTTCCTGCAGACCTAAGGTGATTAAACTTGGCCTCCGTAGGTGTTGGACTTCCGACTGTCCCGTGAGCTCTAACTACACGATGGCTGCTACCTGTTCTTTTGTATCCCTCTTTTGTCATCTGTCACATGTTCATAAAACTTCCTGCCATCCTTAAAGTACCCTCCCCCTTTAATATGAGTCATATCACATGATGCCCAGAATGTATATTGAAGCGAGGTTCCTTCTCGGCAAACCTCCAGACTTGGCATAATAGCCATCTTGATGGTTTAACTGTTAATCAGTTTAACCTGACAATCCTGCCTTAACATTACAAAAGGAACCTGGATGACCTAGACAATCCCAGATAGTTAATGTGTTACTGCTTGGGTGCTTCCATTGTTCTGGCCAATACCTGATACTCGCACCTCACATGGGATGTAGCCAACATGCCTGCTAGTTGCTACTTTACATTGTCCCGACTAATCTCCAATATTAGCATATCCTAATTGGACAATTGCCTAGAGATATGATGGGACACCTGACACAGAAGCAAGTTCTAACAGTGTAAACAGTGTAATAAGCTGTAGGTTTCTCAAGTCTTGTGCTGACTTGAGAGAACTGTTTCCCTGCTGTCACTGAAAAAAATCCAATCCTCGCTTTTGCACTTTCATTAGCAGTATTCGATTATATCAGTTATAACACTGGAGTGTCCTTCTGCAGAACACTTCTGCAGCATAATAAATCTCAAAAATAATAATTAATTTATATGTCAGTAATGTATACTGTAATATGCAGTTTCATTAAGAACCCTAGAATCTAACTGCTTACGATAGCAAAATACTGCAGATGCTGGAAATCCGAAATAACAACAGAAAATGCTGGAAAAACTCAGCAGGTCAGGCAACATCCGTGGAGAGAAATTAAAGTCGACGTTTCGGGTGAACCCTTTTTCAAAACTGCTTAGCTGGTTAACGCAATGAGCAGCTCAGCCATACTGACGAGGAAGGTCCCAGGTTTGATCTTTAAATGATCTAATCGGGGGTGGCAATAGGTCTGTTATAATTGGCCTCAGCACCTCTGGGTTAAGAAGGGAAAATGAGCCAGGGGTCCCGACAGCTGATAACCATCCAATGACCCCTGCTGGAAGTCTCTCTGCAATGAGGACAGGACTGGCCTTGGCTGTGATTTCTCAGCAGTCCAATAGCCTGCTAACACTCATTGCCTAGGCAAACATATGAAGACTGATCACTTGGTTGATGTACTGGAGGGCATCCAGCACCATGAAACCATACCCCAGCAAGGAGTCAACACCATCAGGAGAGGAGAAGAGAATTGGCAGAGGAATGAGGAAGAAAACAAGTAAAAAAAATCAATCTAAAACAATAAAATCCTCTAGAATCTATTAGTTAATTAAATGCATAAAGGTTACTTTCTCACTCTGTGCTGTCCTTGTTTTTATGCTGTCTTAAATAGCGACTGAGAACAATATTGTTCTTCAGCTAGTTACACTGTCCTTCATAGCTCCATGCCAGTGTTGTTCTTAATAGCAACAGCAATGGAAAGATTGGGTCTGTTCTGAGTCAACTGACTTTGGTTAGCGTGTTCTTGAGGATGTTGCAATTCACAGAATCACAGAATCACAGAAACCCCACAGTGCAGATAGAGGCCATTTCGGCCCATCGAGCCTGCACCGACACATATCCCACCCGATCCCCGTAACCCCACGTATTTAATCCCCTAACACCATGGGCTAGATTTTCAGTTGCTTGCGCCAGCAGTTAGCGCCTTAAGAGAAGTGATTTCCGGGCGCTATGCGTGTAGCGCCCGGGCGCAGCGCAGTTTGCGCCCCGCCCCAAATTAAGTTGCCCGTTAGCGCCGGCGCAAAGTTTAGCGCCCGCCCGGATGCGCGCGCAGAAAATGACGTCACATCCTCGTGCAACGCCCTTTGGCCGCCCCGATTGCAAACTTCAGTCGGACCGCCCCATTGTGCGGCGGGCGGCCGGAGCGTTTGGAAAAAGGAACGCAACACAACCAGCGCGGGCCCCGGGGGGCGCTAATTAAAGGGAACGTCCTCTCCAGTATAAAGGCCATCCTTTTTTCAGAAAACAGTCTTGTGCAACGCATTTCTGGAGACACAACAAGGAGGATAGCTAACTGGTTTCAAGCAGCAAGAGCCAGGTATTTTTGGACTCAGGCAACAGCGCTGCAAGTGGCCATTTGGAAATTAGAGTGTTTGCCAGGATTTGATGGGGGTTGCATGGGGTGCCAACGCGGAGCTGCAGCTCCATGTCCGTAGGGCTCGCAGACGCATTGTGAGAGGGGCAGCCCTGGCTAGAGGCAGAGGGGGCTACAGGCGTCGGCCACGTAGGCCTTACCCAGTCAGGCTATACCGCCAGCAGCGCTCCTACCTAAACATGAGTGCCGCGCGATGTGTTAAAAGGCTCCGATTCCGAAAGGGGGTGATTGCAGAGATCTGCCACCTGCTTCGCCGAGATCTGCGGCCAAAGCTCAGGTGCAGGACGTCTCTGTCGGTGGAAGTGAAGGTGACGGTGGCATTGAACTTCTATGCCACCGGCTCCTTCCAATACGCTGCTGGGGACATAGCAAACATCTCCCAGTACGGCGCGCATCGCTGCATCCGCCAGGTGACCGAAGCACTGTTCAGAAGGAGAAGCCAATTCATCTCCTTCCCCATGGCCCTGGAGAGCCAGCATCAGCGCGCATTGGGATTTTCCAGACTCGGGGAATTCCCCTTGGTGCAGGGCGCCATTGACTGTACGCATGTGGCTTTGCGGGCCCCTCTGGAGCATGGCGAGCAGTATCGCAACAGGAAGGGCTACCATTCTCTGAATGTGCAGCTGGTCTGTGACCACAAGCAGCGCATCATGGCAGTCAACGCCAGCTTCCCAGGCAGCAGCCACGATGCCTTTATCCTGCGGCAGAGTACTGTGCATGACATGTTCCAGGCACAGCCTCCCCCAAGAGGATGGCTACTCGGGGACAAAGGCTATCCTTTGTGCACCTGGCTCATGACCCCGCTCCACGCGCCCAGGACCGCTGCTGAAGAGGCCTACAACGAGAGCCATCAAACCACCCGCAACATCATCGAGCTAACTATTGGGGTCCTCAAGCAGCGGTTCCGCTGCCTTGATCGCTCCGGAGGAGCTCTCCAGTATTCGCCGGACCGGGTCTCCCAATTTGTGGTGGTTTGCTGCATGCTACACAACCTGGCTATCCGCAGGACTCAGGCACTGCCACCTGACGTTGGACCAGCACCTCAGGAGGAGGAGCAGGAGGAGCATGAGGAGGAGGAGGAGGAGGAGGAGGAGGAGCAGGAGTACGTTCCCAGGAGGGAGCGACCAGGGCCAAGGGCCGCACGACGCCACCTTATTACACGGTACTTCTAAGCCCCCTGTCAGGGAATGGCCAGGGGCCATGAGGGAAGATGAATGCAGCCGCTCCGCAAGCCCTCAGCCGGCGAAGCCAACAAACACTAAGAAGAACAACCATGGAGACTGCATGAATAAAGATAATTTTTTATTACACAAAAATGAAAAGCCCTTCCCACATGAATCCCCAAAAACAATAAACGGGCCCCACAAAAAGCCCAACAAACGACTCACTCCCACAAACTGGGGAGGAGCCACTCCACCTTTATTGAAACCGGGCCTCAACGTCGGCCTAACGCAAAAATAAAGCCCTCCAAAAGCACAACCATGGGCAAAATAAAGATGGCCACCGCCATATTAAAGGAAAGCTGGCCACACCCTCTACTGAGTGGCCCGCGAGGGCGAGACCTTGGCCAGCATTTTGCCTCCCCTGCCCTGCCTGCTGCTCCTTCGCAAGCTCTGCCCAGTGGCTGCTGCGAGGCTGGGGGAAGGCGCCTGAGGCTCAGATGCCCTTCCGCCAGATGCCGCTGGGGGGCGGCCTACACGGCGTTTGGGCCTCGAGGGGCCGTCTCCTGAGTGGCGCACCTGAGCCTGGCCACCATCAGCTGCAGCCGCTTGCCCTTGACGCCCCAGAGGGGGAATGGCGGCGACGGATGGCGCAATGTGGGCCAGCTGGCGTCTGGGATGCGCTGGCTGGTGCTGTGGCGCGGTGGCACTCGGCCGGGCCCGCACTGCAGGATCCGCAGCAATCAGCCGACGGCCGGCTTGCTGGGATGGTCCAGCGCGGCGCCTGCCCTGGCGATGCCTGCCTGAGACAGCGCGTGTGGCAGCAGTGAGTGGCCCTGTGGTCCTGGTGTGCGCGCGCATCACATCCGCCAGGGTCTTGACGGCATCAGTTAGCATGCGGCCAGTCGCGGCAGTTGCTGCCCCGAACTCGCGCACACTGGTCGCCAGCGACTCGATGGCCTCAGGCATGCGCCCCACCACGCTCATGAGCTCCGTGTGGTGCCGGTCCGAGTCGTCGGCCATCTGATCGAGCTTCCGCACCTCCTCCGAAGTGAAGGTGTCCGGACTGGAGTCGCGACTCTCCCGCTGGGGAGGAGGGGGCCGAACTAGGGGACCCTTGCCGCGTTGGTGACGGCGAGTGTGCCGAGCAGCAGCACTCCCCTCTGATCCTTCCCCCCTTTGGGGGGAAGGCCGCGGGCCACGCGCACGGCTGCTGGGTGGCTGGACGCCACTGGTCCCAGAAGCTGCATTGCCCTGCGACAGTTCCTCCAGGCACTCGTCCAGTGAGGAGGTGTCGAGCATTTCCTCCTCTCCTGCGGGACGTGACTGTTCCCCCGAAGGTCCGGCTTGCTCCTCCTCCTCCTCCTGGTTGGAGGTGCTGTCACTGGCAGCCTCAGGGTCCTGGTCGTCACCAGCTGAAAGCAGGAATGCACAAGAGTAGCTTCAGAGTGAGGAGACGGCGTCAGCGAGGGAGTTAGGACTGGTGGGATTCAGCGCATTGGTGGGACAGTGGCAAAGGAGGTAGCTCGGATGGGCCAGTGCGACGCGAGAGGGCCAAAAGGCGAGGTCCTTACCATTGCCGGGCAGTGGAGGGTCGGATACACCGCACGCTGTGGGGACAATCACACGGGCTCCCATGAGCACACACACGCGCTCCTCCAGCCGAGTGAGCTTCTGCAGCTTGGCGCGGCCACCCCTGGCACGGGCCTGGCGATTAAACGCTACTTTAGCCTGCAAGAGAAAGGACGGGCTGTAAGTGCGCAGTGAAGCCCTGATGTAGTGTGCACTGCCTCCCATGGTGGAATAGCTTGGACAGAGTGAAGCCCTGATGTACTGTCCACTGCCTCCCATGGTGGAATAGCTGGGCCAAAGTGTAGAGTGCCGAATGGCCATTTGATGCTCATGACTGTCCCAATGCTGCTGGCTGAGGGCTGGCCAAAAGGACTTTCAGGTCCCTTTGCCCATCATGTCAGGTGTACATGCAAGAATGAGGAGGAGACTGGAAAGGCTACTCACCCTCACAATCCTGGTCAGATCGTTGTATTTCTTACGGCATTGTGTGTGGGTCCTGGGGGCCTCGCCGGTGAACGTCACCCTCTGGGCGATCTGCTTCCAGGCTTTGGTGTAGTCGTGGTGGGTTGGATTCCTCCCACTCTCTGGAAACAAGATCTTGCGCCTCACCTCCAGAGCTGTGACCATTATGTCCAGATCACCCTCTGAGAAGCGCAGGGCACGCTGACGGGCCTTCTCTGGCGTTGCCATGACTCCCTGGGGCTGAGCAGTAGTGTTGAGGCCTCTTTGCAAGGCTGCAGTGTGCAGGGCGTGGCAGCAGACCAATTCGTCCCTTCCCCCTTTAAGAGCTGGTCGGCACCACGGGGTCTGCTGTCAGTGCAAAAATGACCGCACCCGTGCTGCGCCCCGCCTGGGCGCTATCCCTCTGGACCGCCGGCTTAGCGCCTAAAGAGAGTAGTGGAATGCCTCTTTTAGCGCTCCACCAACCTCTTAGGGCGAAGCCACTGAATTCCCGGCAACGGGGTGCTACTTTGGGGCGGGCGCTAACTTCGGGCGGGCGCTAAGGTTAGCGCCCCAAAACTGCCTATACTGAAAATCTAGCCCCATGGGTCAATTTATCATAGTCAATCAACCTAACCTGCACATCTTGATCTCAACATCTCTGGGCTAGAGAGGGGGGAAGTGCTCATGGTCTTCACTCCTGATAATTATATTGTGACCCTACTAGAATTTGTATGTGGGAAGACTAGGCTTAGATGTGATGCAGTACTTTTGAATAGAATGTAAACTATCACTGTCCAGGTTCAAACAAGAAAATAACTCGGGAGACGTAATGAAGAATGACTATTGCTTGGCAAACTATACCACAGAAGGAGTCAGTCCTCGGGAGATGAGGATTAAAGAGAAAACAATTAGAAGGAAAAGCAGGGGAAAAAGAGAAATAATGGTATTGCTACCACAACTGAAAGATAAACTATTTTTCCCATTTGTTAACTCAGAGCCAAATGGTCTCAATTTATGGCCTGGTTGTGAGATAATTGATGAACTTTCACTCTATAATCTTCTTAGTAATCATTAAGAAGAAGCCTGTTTTGTGTACAAAATGTACCCAATGCTCTCACAGTATTTTAATTTTCTAATAAGATTCACCTCAAGCTGTAAATTAGTATGTTTTATGAAGCAGAAGTGTAGTGTGTTGGGTGTACTGTTGAGTAAGGCCATGGAGTGAAGAGACCTAGTATTACTCACACGTTGACTCTTAATATAAACTGAACCCCAGTAGAAAGTAATGAATGATTTTCTGCAATGTTCATGGATTGTGGGGCAACATTGCAGTGCCACCTTTGTACTCACCTGAGTACAGTACGGTGGCATAGTGGTTAGTACTGTTGCCTCACAGCACCAGGGGCCCGGGTTCGAATCCGGCCTCGGGTGACTGTCTGTGTGGAGTTTGCACATTCTCCCCGTGTTTGCGTGGGTTTCCCCCGGGTGCTCCGGTTTCCTCCCGCAGTCCAAAGATGTGCGGGTTAGGTTGATTGGCTATGATAAAAATTGACCCTTAGTGTTAGGGGGATTAAATACATGGGGTTACGGGAATAGGGTGGGATATGTGTTGGTGTAGGGGTTACGGGGATCGGGTGGGATATGTGTCAGTGCAGGCTCGATGGGCCAAAATGGCCTCTATCTGCACTGTGGGGTTTCTGTAAAAATTCTGTAAAAAAAAAAGTAGCACATGCCTGACTCTGATAAATTTTACACAGTCTGGCTTCATTGTATATTCCATGCAAGTTCCCATTGTGTAATTTGCCAATTTCAGGGAGCCCATAGACATGGGGGAGGAATGAAGGGCTGTAGCTGTTAGTCAAATGTTGAGTCAGTTTTTATAGACACTCTTTGGGAAGATTTCCTTACTTGTTTGCAATCTACAGACTTATGACAAGGCAGAAACCCCATATTATCTGATGTTGCAATAAAACTTCTGCCACAAGAAATAGAGGAAAAGACGGTTGTCCTATGTGGTATAGACTGCACACTCCCATAAGAGGAGTGATACAAAGTGCGTGGTGGAAAGTCCCTAAGTGCATGGCAGGGGGTGACACAAAGAACCCATGCTGTCTGCATCAGCCAGTGTGGTGGGGCCAAATAAGTAAAATGTTTGCAGTCTTGAAGAAGTTAGTCATGGTAAAGCTACCCACTAGTGCTTTAGATGTGCAGAGTATGCATGTTGCTAAGTGTTTCCATGCTCCCTTTTACACATATCCGCTGCCCATGCAAAAACCCAAACTACCTCATAGCCTTTTGAAAGCTTACTAACTATGTCCATCTTGCAGGAGGACACAAATACTGGCTGCAACATATTACTAGAACTTTTGGCACACTGACATCTTAGAAAGGTTTCATGCAATAAATCCCAACGAAACCTAGTTGCCTGAAGCATACTCATGTACTCACACACATGATCAAACCCCTTTATCATTTTAAACAACTTGGGGGGAATTTTAAATACCCCATGATGGGCGGGAGAGGGTCATGGGGAGGGGTTAAAAATTAAAAATCACATAACGTGACCCCAACCCTCCGTGTCTGTGCCTGCTGACATTTTTATGGCAGCGGGTAGCATGACGTGTCTGTGTCCTGCTCTCGAGAGGTGGGACATCTCATTATAATAATTAAATCAGGCTCCCACCATGCAATTGGGAGCTGGCTGGCCAGGCTTCCCAGGGCTCAGGAAATTGGCAGCTAAATGGAGATGGGAGCAGGCGGATCAAGCAGGGAAGCACTTTTTAGAACATTGCTTGTAAGCCAGGCAGAGCAGGAGTGCGTCCCTTCGGCCCCTCAAGCAAACCTTCTGCCGCGATCGGCCGAGGCCACCCCCAACCCGTGGTCCTGAGCCTTCTGCCCCACGATCTCGCCCTCCCTCCCAATTACAGGTGCACCCCCCACCCCTCACCTGCCCCACGATCTCTCTCTCACTCCCGATTGCTGGTTCGACACCCCCCCCCAATTCTGTGATTTTTCCCGGTTGATAATGAGGCCCTGCCATTAAATTCGGCAAATAGGTGGCAGATAGAATTGAATGCAGAAAAATGCAAAGTAGTGTAACAAAAATTAAACATTTCTGTCTCAGATTTTGCCTGGTATCGGCTACCGTAATTCTGTCACAGTACGTAACGGGGTTAAAAACCAGCTTCACTTAGGAAAATCTTCTCCCAGCTTAACTTCTTGTGATTATTGTTTATTTGGTTTTCGAGCAGTTTACTTGGGGAAGGAGCCAAACTATGCACTTCAAGTACAAATATGCTGCGTGATTTGTTCAGATGTGTTGGGCAGAAATTCGTTGGCTCGTGGTTTCAAGCGTGCCGGCTGCTATTGTGGCGGAGGTGGGACCCACTTGGAGGTCAAGGTCTGGATTGCAGGTTGGAGCCCTAAAGACAGGTCACGCAAAAAATTTTTTTGAATGATAATTATATTATTGGGCCCCTAATAAAGGCGACCAAGGGGCACTTAAACTCTTGTTTGCAGGAAGATGGGAAGCCTGACATCCCCTCCTTCCCAGATGGCAGCAGACTTTGGACTTTCTGGCCTGCCTGAACTGGCAGATGCCAGATATGCACTCATAATGGCTTGGGTATTCACTGTGGCAAGACCTTCCCGTCTCCCTGAATACTCCAGCAGCATCAGTGCTGGAGACCCCTTGCAACCACAACCCTGGCGCAATGGCTGAGCTCGCTGCCTGAGGATTTTTGATACTGGGATCTATTTTTGTTATCCTGGACAAACTATGATATTTTACCTAGATATTATATGGCTACTACATTTCCACAGTGACTACCCTTCAAAAGTACTGCATTGGCTGCACAGCGCTTTAGGACATCCTGAGATTGTGAAAGTGTGAAGGAATATGCCATATTCAGAAAAATACACCATCCTATGAACAAAATTTTGACTTTATTAAAACATGACATACTGGGTCTGGAAGTCTGGAAGCCTCAACAATCAAAAGCTGTAAACAGCATACAGACTTTTGAGCTAAGATAAGTTGTTGACACTGAAACAATAGCCCTATTGAAGCAGCAGGTTGGAGGTTCCTCTAAGTTTGCAGCATTGGAAAAAAGACAATGATACACCCAGTTTAAGTGTTATAAACCAACACTTTGGAAAGAAACACAGAACATTAAAGAAACATGTGTCTTTGTAAAAATGACATCAAGTAAAAGAAACACCTGACATCAAATAAAATATGGGAGGCACCAGCCATCACATTGTTTTTGTGTTGAACTTGGAACACCTAGGAGACACGAGGTCTATGTTGTAACCAGTTGAGGTGTTCTAAATGCAAAGATACAAACAGGAGACTTTGATAAAAATGACATCAAATAGAACCACTGGTATCACATTGTTTTGATGATAAGCTTGAGACACCTACACAGCAGACATAATTCTGCTTGCTACAAGCTGAACTGACAGCAAGAATAGCAGAAGTCAACAGAAAAATGACTAGAGATAATTAGCTTACATCAGCAGAAAACTTCAAAGGGTATACCACTGAAAAAAGGGTATAAATATAGAACTTTCAAATGGGAAAATAGATTAGCTGAATGGGGCAAAGCGATTCTCAGGCATCAGAGGCAGGCTCTGTAAGCCTACAACTCTTTGAGTCTCGGGTATCAAAGGTATTTGATTTTGGTGGATATCCTGGAATAAGACTAAGAAATGTAAAAATGTAACAAAGTTAAGATGTGAGAATAAGGATCTCTGAGAATAAGAATGGTAAGCTTCTGTTTTTGGAACTGTTAAAGTTGCAATTGAATCACCAGCTGTAATTACATGTTAGTTCTTTAATAAATCTATATATTTTTAGAATTGTCTCACATAGTACTTCTGTATCAAACTCGCAAACTTAATCTCTGTATAGTGAGGAGTTGCAGAGTTCTGGGGGGGTTTTCTGGACCCTCATAATATCTGGAAGGTTACAGTCTAGCTAAACTTATTAAAAGTACTATCTGGAGGATGGTAACATCTTCAGGTCATTCCTTTCCTTTAGGGAGAGATAGTCTGGACCTTTAGACCCAATTAAGCGTCTTTAGGATTCGGCTACCTCTAACTTTAGTTGAAGGTGAATGTCTGGGGAATACGCCTGATCTGGGGTAGCCCTACAGGGGCTAGGACTAGTAATTATCCCTTCAAAAGGTGCTATATAAATGCAAGTCTTTCGTTTTAGATATGAGGTCAAGTGAAAACACTCTTAAGGACTTAAGGAGTGAAGGCTCACTTCTGAGACTATTCTGACATAAAGAAGCTGAAAATATCTCCGGTTAAAATTCCTGGGTTCCCCTATTGGTGATACTTAATTGAAAATTAGAAGAATATAGCTTTGGATTTTCTATGTACTGATTTCCATTGATGGTAAAGTTTTGCGATCTGTACTGGTTGAAGGTGAGGCCCTGCTGGTGGCAGTTGATCTCACAAAATTTACCCACTAGAAT
This sequence comes from Somniosus microcephalus, assembly GCF_052327205.1. NCBI lineage: Eukaryota > Metazoa > Chordata > Chondrichthyes > Squaliformes > Somniosidae > Somniosus > Somniosus microcephalus. Next base: position 114,519,656 of record NC_140995.1, on the reverse strand, counting down.
AAAAAGAGTAAAAGAACCCAAGAATGTAACAAGAAGTAAACTCTAAATGGTAAGATTCTTAATAGAGAGGGACAAGAAGATCTCATAGTGCAGGCACATAGATCATTCCTGTTGGGAACGCAGGTAGAAAATAGCATAAAGACAGCAAATGGAATTCTGGGTTTTATACATCGGGGCATTGAATATAAAAGCAACAAAAAGTTATTTGACAAGGAATTGGTAAGGCCACAGTTGAAATAACTGGAGTTCCCCATTAAAAAGAAAGAAAAGAAAGACATTTATACAGCACCTTTCATGACTTCAGGAGGTCCCAAAACACTTTACAGTCAATGAAGTACTTTTGAAGTGTAGTCACTTTTGTAAAATAGGAAAGGTATTTATGCCATGGAAATAGTATTGTGAAGATTCACTGGAAGGATACCAGGCAATAAGAATTTATAGTAATGAAAAAAGCTTCAAAAATTGGAGCTTTGTTTACTGAAACAGAGAAAAATGTGGGGTCTCATAGAAATATTCAAAATTATGAAAGATTTTCAATGGGTAAGTTGTTCACCAATTTACAAGCAACATCAAAATATTTCCCCCTCCATTTGCAGTCTTTCATTCCTCTTCCTATACATTCAAGCCCCTGTCTGATCCAATGTGAACTATTGTCATCTGTCCTGATGCTAGTGTTTAGCTCCTGATTTACATCAAAGGTTTATTTTACTCTTCTCATCATCTTCTGATTTAAGTTCAAATCTTTGGCACACTCAATCCCAACATAGGCAAGTTCATAAAAGGCCCATTTCACAAAATACATGACTTACTTTAAAACGTTTCTCCAGTATTATCTACCAGCGTCTCTAATTTATACAGTGTTTATGAGGGGAATTTTAATCCCTAAAACTGGGTGGGTTGGGGTCAGGTGATATGTAAAAATGTAAAAAATCTCAAACCCGAATCCAACTTGCCTTGAACTCGCCCACTGCCGGTTTTAACAGAGGCAGGTTGGGGGGCAGACAACCAACCTGCTCCCAGGAGGCAGGATGCTCATTTAAATATTCTAATGGGGCTGCGTGCCTCAAATTTTATCTCCAATTTAAATTTAACCCTGGCTGGCCGTGTTTCCTAGGCCTCGGGAAACCAGGCAGCCTTTCCAGCTCTGCTTGAGGGCCAGGTGGAGTAGGAGTGCTTCCCCCCGGGCCCCCAAGCTAACCTGCTTCCCCCCACTGTGATCGGACCACTCCCGCATGATCAGAAACCCCCCCTCCCCAGCCCCCCATGAAACCTGACCTCTACCCCCTCCCACCATCCTGACCTTTCACATCTGCTTCTGATCAGGCTGGCTTCCGGGCCATGCATGGAGTGGAGTTCAAACTCCACAGTGTTCAGGGAAACCAGAACTCCTCCCCTCCGCTTGGAAATCCCGCCCCAGTAAATATCAGGGCCTATGGCTTTGCTTATTGTTAACAACTTGCGCGCCCCAAAATTACTTGGGGGTTTCGCTGATCTCCTGCCATAACTCCAAAGGGAGACTAATGAAACCCCCAGGAAAAATGGCGGAAACCTGCACTGGGTTCCCATCATTTCCAGGAGTCTCCTAGTTGCCTTGTTCAAGGCAGAACCTCTGTCCACCCCTTATAAGTACAGTCATGGGGTGCGCATTCCCTATACTAGGAGTTCCTGCTCCTCAGGCTCAAATCAGGATGCAGTGTTTCTGTGAAGAATGGTTTGCCCAGTGAGGTGAGATTTACTGGCCTTCAGAAGGAAGGATGGGAACCCCACCAGTGCTCAGGGGGCAAAGTTGACCAAGATTGGGGTTGGGGCAGGGGCCTGGGCAAACCCTCCAGGGTGGGAGGATGCCAGAGTTTATGGTGGTTATGGGCAGTTGGCACTGGAGATGCACCTGCCTGTCCCATGTAAATGATGTGGCCTCCTACGAATTGCACAAATGCCAACAGATGCATATACAAAAGCTGAAGATATATTTGCCCTGAATTCGCGGTCGGTATGTGGGTATACTCAGAGTCATATTGTAGAATAGAGTTTATCTGTATGATTTGATAATGTTTTAAATGTAATGCTTTTCTTAAAATTACTATGATATATAATAATGTATGTTAGAAGCTTAAAACCTCTGTTACAATATGTATAACCTTAGTTAAAAAGACACAAAGCATGATGGTAAAATTAAGCCAATATTATGTTAACTGCAAGAATAGTGCTGCGGTAGTGTAGATTTTCTGTTATGTTAAAAACAAGAAGCCAGTGAAGGACAAACATTAATTAAGTTTCCAAGTAAGGTAGAGGGTTTTCAACACCTAATGGCCTAGAAATTCAGTGGGCTTTGCGCCCAGTTACCGCCCAAATAGGGTTTCTGCGCCAGTGTAAGAGGGTGCGCTGATATTCAGCGCTGCAGTAATGGCGGCGGTAGCCAGTAGCGCTGCGGCGACACCGATGACGTCATCGGTGTGCGCAGTGCCCCGGTTCCGCCCCGCTTCCGGCCCAAACCCCATATTTAGTTGCGGCCGCCTCTTCTGCAGCGGCCGCAAACAGCGATTGAAAAACGGGGCCGTACAGCTGCGCTACTGGGGCGCTTTAAGGTGGAGGTGCGGCCGGCCGCTTTTTCGGCGGCCGCCTGCCCGCACCTCCTTCCCCGGCCTCCTCCACCCCCCCCCGCGGCATTGCCGGCTGCTTTCCGCGAGCCCGGCACTTCTCCGTCGTGCTGGGCTCATTTGCCGGCACAATCCAGCGGCGATCTCGCTGTTGCAGGCACCTCCCCCTTAAGAGAAGGAGGAGGCCTGCAGTACCGCAGCCTGCCGCTCCGCAGCGGGTGGCGCAGCGGGGCCTACAGCGCAGAAATTCAGTTTCAGCGCCCCAAGCGGGGGCGGGCACACCCTGGAATAGCGCCCGGTTCCGACTTGGGGCGCTAAAGCCGAATATCTGACGGGCACACCTGGCTCCGCGCGCAGCGCTAACTTTTGGGCATTAGCCTGCTGGCGGGCCTTAACTGAATTTCTAGGCCAATATCCCTTATCGCTGAAGTTACAGACCAGGCTAGATAATGGGCTATGTGAAAGGCAAAAGATATCTGTCGTAATTCGTGGGAAGCTTGTTTGTGTAAAAGTTCTCATAGAAAAGCTCATTCAGGAAAAGGGAGGGAACCATAGACCGTACTATTGAAGGTCAGGAACTGGCAACAAGAATGGTGAGATAGCCAAAGCAGCTGCAAGTTGCCAAGTATTTTGAGGGGAGAAAAAGGTATAAATGAACAGTTATTGAACACTGGAAGCAGCGCGAAACCAGAGGAAGAGAAAACTTCAGTCAACAGAACACAGCAAGACTGATAGAAGAGAGCGCGCTGCAGTCACTCGGTGGACACACTGCTGGGGTTCCAAGGAACGAATTGCAACTATCATCTTGTTAACTATTACTTCTTTGTACTGGATGTAAAGTGCTTAATAAATCTGTTATATTTATACACAATATACCTGTACCAGGAGTGGTTTGTTATAGGCACAGACAATTTAAATATAAATTACGGATCTTACAGATCTTACAAATCTTACAATACCACGTTTGAAATTGACCACAAGTTCGGGATTTCCACATGTGCTAAATCCCAGACTTGTGATCTGTCAAGTTTGGACTATGCATCGGCTTCGCTGCACATTTGACCTACCCATTCAAATCAATATGCTGGCAAAAAGTTGGGCTAATAGCCCACCTACTGCACATTAATTACCCTGAAAATGTTTACGTCTGGTGCAAACAGGCACAGGAGCCTGTTGCATGGCATATGGGGAGGGGAATGAGAAAATTCTATTAGTTTATGCTACAGCCCATAGCAACGAGGCAGTGGTTTGTTTCTGAGCGAGATACAAACTTTGAAAGAAACTTTCACTTGTTCGAGTTTGAAAACAGGGCCTTTATGCGTCACTGCCTTTGCTGCCCAAAAGCCTTTTGTAGTTTCAATTTAATTCCAAACTTCTAGTTAGATTGGATTTAATTCACTTTCATGATTTCCGCATGTTATCAGACATTTGAACTCTTGATTTTAGTTGGGCCACTGCGCTGCACACAGCTCTGCAGCGTTTGAAAGCAACTTTTTGAAGGGGGGTTTGCATGAGGTAAGTGCAGATTTCGTTCGGATGTCTGCAGCGTACTCCTTAGCTACGCTGCCGACTGCGAATCCAGTGTCATTATAAGGAAGAAAAGATTTTCTGTAAATTCTTTGCTATACAAAGATGGCTCTACAGTAGCTTGGAGGTCCCCCTTTGTGACTATTAGGTGTGGAAGTGTTTGCGCAGATTATCAAGATAAGATCTGAGTTATTTTCTGGCAGCCCTTTAATCAAGAGTTCAGGCTGTGTACTTTATCATTACTGCTGAGGTCGCTAAACATACCTTTCAGAAGATACAGATGTGATTAGGATGCACTGTTTTTCTCCACTTGAGAGCACACAATACAGATCCTCTTAATACCCCTGTCACTATATTTTGTAATACTCCTAAAGGAGAGCTGTAGTAATATGTGTGTGTGAGAGAGAGGGAGAGAGATGAAGGGATTACTATGTTAGGAACTAGAATTTTTTTTTGGCTCAATAACCAAATATAGAGGGCCAGATTAAGTGATTTTTCACAGTTGGTAGTCTATAATGTCACGGTATGACTTTCAGAAAAAAACAATAAGAACAGCTATAGCGAGGCAATTGTCAGACTGAAAGTTGGCTTCATAGTAGAGCAACCAAGCAACTGGCAATATCAGATATTACTTGGAAACATGTCACATTTGATCCAGTTAGAATTCAATATTTGAAATGTCATGCACTCTTGGATATTGAGGCACTGAAACCTCAGCACAAATGCCAATCTTTATGACCTTTCAATTAAAACACCTAGATTAGTCAATCTTAGTGCAGCGCAATCAACTGATGATGGATATTATTAGAGACTGGAAAATATTGCTCAGAAGTCAATCAGCCTGTTACACAGACTGACAGGATTTTCAACTTGACACCGCTCAGATTAGCACAAGATAATCAAAGGAGAGCATTGACATTTATGAAATAAAATCATTGCTCTCCACAATTTCAAAAATGTTAACAGTTCCATGTGAATTCCAGAGTGGCATAGTTTTGGCAATGCTTATTACAGCCACTTAAAATCTATTCAAGTGTAACTAAAATACAAATAAAAATGGAATTATGATGGATAGCTACAGGAGTGCTTAAACGTTGCAGGTCTATGGCTACCTAACATTTTGAATCTTCCATGTTCATTTCTCATGAGTTTTACTAATATCTACTTGATACAGACTAATTCTTGACCAGGCCAAGATCGGGGTGTTGTAACTGGAGGAAGTGAATGATTGCAACCACCCTGTTGTCTGATCAAGCAGTATAATTACAAACAACACTGATGGGGAACACAGCCCGGAACACCCACTCACTTCGTTAAAGGGGCTGCTGGAAGGTATAGTGGGAATACATTTAGGGCTGAATTCTCCTCTTCATAGTAGGGTAGCGGTGGGGTGGACGTTCGGTGTATTGAGGTTGGGATGAATGGTTCACGTGAAGCTCTCTTCAACGAGTTGCTCTCTGGGAGCTCTGGCAGCTGGGGCACTGGTGGCTGATGCTGCTCCTGTTCCTCCTCCTCTTCATGCTTCCCCTCATCCTTCTCCTTCTGCTCCTGCTGCAATTAGTTCTGCCAAGGTGGTGGTAAGGGCTGGTCCTTCATGATGGCAAAGTTATGGAGCATGCAGCAGACATCAACGAACCTGGATACCCGCTCAGGTGTGTACTGCAAAGCACCTCCCGAACAGTCAAGGCAGTGTAAACACTGCTTGAGCACATCTGTTCGATGATGTTTCTGGTGGCAGCATGGCTCTCGTTGTAGGCCAGCTCTGCAGCTCTGCCCAGGTTCCTGGTGGGAGCCATGAGTCAAGTCTGAAAGGGATAGTCTTTGTTGCCCAGTTGTGCTTCTTTCAACAGAACTTCCAAACTGTCATCATTGACGGGGACGAATATTCCCATGTGTCCTTCCATAACTGCTCTTCAATCTGACAAAAGTACACAGCTAGGTTAAAATGGAGCAGTAGCTATTTAAGAAGTGCAGTTTTCATGATTCCCATCTCCTTATTCATTGAGCTGAGTTCACCAAAAAGTTTTGATCTCAAAATGCAAAAACAGCATTTTTTAAAGGGACAGATCTTTTGCAGTCCAGACCGGCAATCCCAGATGCTTTGTTGCCTCCCAGGTGCTAGGATAAGGGACATATTGAATAGACTGGAAAAGATTGAGCAAGGAGAGTGAACAACCAGTTATTGTAGTCCATGTGTGTGCTAATAATAGAGGTGAAGATAGGCATGAAGTTCAGCAAGTAGAATTTAGGAGATAAGGAAATAAGTTTAGGAGTAGGATTTAATGGGTGTTAATCTCAGGGTTACTTCCCCAGCCATGTACTAGAATAGGGAGGGCCAGGAAGATTAGGGAAATCTTTGCATGGCTAAAAGTGGTGTCAAGAAGAGGGATTCCCCTTGTTGGGCATTTACACCAGATGGGAGCTATTCCATAAGGATGGGCTACATCTGAACTGGTAGGGTGTTAATGTATTGGCAAAATGGTTAAATAGGGAAGTAACAATGTTTTTAATGAGGAGGGGACTGGATAAATAAAAACAACCAAGATCAGCTAATAGAGAGGGGAGAAATAGATGAGGATAATATTAATGCCATAAGCAATTTAGCAAGAGGGATATGGAGAAGGGGAATGAAATCAAATGGACTAGTAATAAATGGGGAAAAGACTGAAGTAAAGGTAAAGGCTAGCTTAGACAAAAATATCATGGGAAAACGAGTAGTGTTTTAAAAAAAAGCAAAAAGTAAATAAAATGCATGTATTGCAATGCATAGAGTGTGGGAACTAAACTGGGGGAACTGGAAACAATTATTTTGCAAGAAGATCTAGATTTAGTAACATTAGCAGAAACCTGGCTGCAAACTGGACAAGAATAGAAAATAAACATATCAGGATTCAATAGAAAGGGTAAGAAAGGAGATGGAGTACACAAATCTTTGAAGGTGGCAGGACAAGTTGATTAAGCTGTTAAAAATAGCATATGGGATCCTTGGCTTTATAAATAGGGGCAAAGAGTACAAAGGCAGGAAAGTTATGCTAAACCTTTATAAAACATTGGTTAGGCCTCAGCGAGAGCATTGCGTTCAATTCTGGGCACCACACATTGGGAAGGATGTCAAGGTCTTGAAGAGGGTGCAGAGAAGATTTACCAGAATGATACTAGGTATGAGGGATTTAAGTTAAGTGGAGAGACTAGGGAAGCTGGGGTTGTTCGCCTTCGTGCAGAGAGTTTTCAGCAGACATTTAATAGAAGTGCTCAAAATTATGAGGGGTAAATGTAGTGTATGTGCCTTTAAGTCAGAACTACTTTTACAGCTCCTGTATACTGTAGTACCGGCAGTGACCACACCTGTATATAAGCTTTGCGCATGCCTCTGTACCCCCAGTCTTGAGACTACCCTCCTCCAGTAAAGACCTGTTTATTGTTAATGTACAGCATCCGTGTGATTATTTAATAACAGCATATCCACTGAACCACGGATCCAACAGTGGCGACGAGTGTCGATTGGAATCTACCTGCAACATAAAAAAAAGATAGTCGAGGCCAGGAACACGGGCGTCGACCACAAGCAACCGCCCAGCAGTCAGGCAGAGATTGAACTTCGCAGGGGAGGCTGTGGAGAGCCGGGCTTGGTTCTCCAGCCACGACGAGTGGCAAGAGACCGACGACAGGTCCAGCGCAGACCCTTCCCGAGCAGCGGCGGCTGGAGCCGACCGACGGCAGAGAGAAAGCTGAGCAGCGTCGACGGGGTAAGACAGAGGGTGAAGAGTGCAGGGCGCAGCCGGGGGTTGAACAACGAGCGGCGTCGAGAAAAAGAAAACAAACTGGAGAGAGAGAGGGTAGAGAAACAGCCGGGTTCTAGGCTGAGCGGCGTCGAAAAATATAAAAAGAAGAACGCGCAGAGCACAGCCAGGGCTCACGGGCTGAACAGGGTCCACGGGGCGAAGAAAGGGGAGCGCGGGAGACGCCATTGAGCCGCGGAGAAGAAGAAAGAGCGCGGGAGATGCCATTTTTAGAAGCCGCAGCGGAGAAGAAGGGTGAGCGCGGGAAGGAAGGAAAGCGTGGGAGATGCCATTTTGTGCCAGCGGAGAAGAAGGGGAAGCGCGGGAGGCACCATTTTTGACAGTTAACTCACACCCAAGGATGCCGAAGAGTGGTAGTATCTCTACGTTCGACAATGAAGTCGAAGATTGGGCGACATATGTGGAACGTATTGAGGTGTACTGCAGGGCGAATGAAGTGCCAGATGCTAATAAAGCACTGGTTCTGTTAAATTCCATGGGTGCAAAAACTTATGGGTTACTGCGAAATCTAATAACCCCAGAGAAGCCGGTAAACAAGAATTTTGAAAGCATAGTAGAAATCCTACAGGACCACTTAAACCCCACACCGCTGCTGATAGCAGAACGATTTAAGTTCCATAAAAGGAACCAACACAAAGACGAAAGCAATGCTGAGTACCTAACGGAACTGTGCAAGCTATCGAAACACTGCCAGTTTGGAGCGGGACTAGCAGATACGTTAAGGGACAAGTTTGTGTGTGAGCTACAAAGTGAAGGAACCCAGAAACGGCTTCTATCAGAAAAGGACCTTAAGCTGGACAAAGCTTTCAGTATGGCAGTATCACACGAAGCAGCCGCAAGGGGTGCTGCAGAGATACAACGGAGACCGCAATAATATGGCACCAATTAAATGTCCTATGGAACAGGGAAGTGCTATCGCTGTGGCAGAACAACACATGGCCAGAAAGATTGTTGGTTCAAGGACCAAGTGTGCAGACAGTGTGGGAAAGCAGGACACATAGCAAGAGTCTGCAGGTCTGGGAAGAAAACCAACAGTAAGAAATCGCCACAGGAGAAGTACAAAAAGGTACACCAGGTGATGGACAGTGGTTCAGACGAACAGAAAAGTGACACAGACTCCGGAATCAAGGAGCTGGGTTGTCTGAAACTACATAAAGTAACAGAAATGGAGGATCACCAGACTATCTGGGTTACACTCAAGATAGACGGAGTCCAAGTGAAAATGGAATTGGACACAGGGTCAGCTCTAAACGTCATAAATCAAAGAGACTACAAGCGGCTATTTTCACACATACCCTTGAAAGCTACAGAGATTGTCTTGAAGACGTATACGGGGCAAAAAGTCTACCCCAAAGGAAAAATAAGGGTGAAAGTGACATATAAAGGCCAGGAAATACCTAAAATGGATATATATGTATTGCCAGATGGAGGACCACCACTGCTAGGACGTGAATGGATCCGGAAGATACAATTAGATTGGCATTCCATACAGGCACTGAAGGTTGAGGCCAAAAAGGATGACGACGTCACACCTGGACGACTGTCAAAAATGCTAACTGACGCAAAAGAAGTGTTCCAGGAGGGACTAGGAACACTAAAAGGAATAACAGCAACGATTAAAATAGAGGAAAATGCAAACCCAAAGTTTCTGAAGGCCAGACCAGTGCCTTATGCGATCAGACCAGCCGTTGAAGCAGAACTGGAAGGGTTGGAACGTTCAGGAGTACTGTCCAAAGTGGACTGGAGCGAGTGGGCTACACCCATCGTTCCTGTAATGAAGAGGTCGTTGAGTAATACGCCTGGGGAACCAAAGAAGGTCCGCATCTGTGGGGATTTTAAGGTGACAGTGAACCCAGTCCTTCACACGGTACAATATCCGCTTCCACGAATTGAGGATATTATCGCCTCGCTATCTGGAGGTAAACGCTTCACCAAACTGGATCTAGCCCAGGCGTACTTGCAAATGGAGGTAGAAGAAGCTTCGAAACAATACCTTACGATCAACACTCATAAAGGTCTCTATCAATACAACCGGCTGGTGTTTGGAGTAGCCTCGGCTCCGGCTATCTGGCAAAGGGCGATGGATCAGGTCCTGCAAGGGATTCCAGGGACCCAGTGTTATTTGGACGACATCTTGGTCACGGGCGAAAATGATGGTGATCACCTCGCCAACTTGGAGAAGGTGCTCACCAGATTAAAGGAGTATGGGCTACGAGCTAATCGCCACAAGTGCGAGTTTTTCCAGAAACAGATCTCGTATTGTGGCCACATCATCGATGAAGAGGGGTTACATAAGTCTTCTGACAAGATTGAGGCAGTAGTCAAGGCTCCAGCACCGGAAAATGTGTCACAACTGAGGTCGTTCCTCGGGCTGGTAAACTACTACCACAAGTTCTTGCCAAATTTGTCTACGGTATTACACCCACTGAACACCCTACTGCAAACAGGGATACCATGGAAGTGGGATGACGAATGTAGATGAGCTTTCCAGAAGTGTAAAGAATTGATCACATCAAAAGAGGTGTTGGCCCATTTCAACCCAGCACTACCAATTCGTTTGGCATGTGATGCATCACCCTATGGTATTGGAGCGGTGCTGTCGCACAAATTCCCTGACGGGTTGGAGAGGCCAGTAGCCTTTGCGTCTCGGTCACTAACCTCAGCCGAGCGCAACTATGCCCAGATTGACAGGAAGGCCCTCAGCCTAGTATGGGGAGTAAAAAAATTCAACCACTATCTGCATGGGCAGAAGTTCACCTTGCTGACTGACCACCAACCACTTGTCTCCATCTTTAATCCTAAGAAGGGCGGTCCAGTGATGGCTGCACAGCGGTTACAAAGGTGGTCCCTGTTTCTAGGGGCGAATCAATATGAAATAGAATATAAAGGCACGAAACAGCATGGGAACGCTGATGGGCTATCGCGCCTGCCACTGCCTACTGTGGAGGAAGCACCAGCAGTGGATCCTATCGAGATATTTTATTCGTCAATAATTGAACGATTGCCAGTAACGAACGCGGATATAGAGAAGGAGACCCGCAATGATCCGACACTGTCTCGGGTATATGAATTGACGGTGAGGGGATGGCCAACTCATGGCGACTCACTGTTGCCAGCATTCTCATCCAGAAGAGAACAGCTGTCAGTATGCCAGGGGACAGTGATGTGTGGATCCAGAGTGGTGATTCCACCCAAGTTAAGGGAGAGAGTGCTAAATGAGCTACATGAAGGTCATCTGGGGGGAGTGAAAATGAAAAGCCTTGCTAGGGCTTATGTGTGGTGGCCGGGAATCGATCAACAAATCGAAGACCTAACTAAGAGCTGCTTAGGATGCCAGAAGGTCCAAAATGCACCACCACATGCCCCTCTACACCCATGGGAGTGGCCCTCCTCTCCATGGCAACGGGTGCATATTGATTTCGCTGGTCCATTCATGGACTCAATGTTCTTAATAGCAGTGGATGCTCATTCAAAGTGGCCTGAGGTGATAAAAATGTCTTCAACCACTACAGAGAAAACGATTGCAGTCCTACGGACCATATTTGCCAGAAATGGTTTGCCAGAGCAGATTTGCTCTGATAATGGACCACAGTTTGTGTCCGACGAGTTCCAAAAATTTATGAGAAGGAATGGGGAAAGGCATTACACATCCGCCCCGTATCATCCAGCCACAAATGGATTGGCTGAGAGGTTCGTACAAACCTTTAAGAAGGCGATAAAGGCCATGTGCGATAATGAAATTCCACTACAGCATAAGATGGACAATTTCTTATTAGCCTATCGAAACGTGACACATGCAGTTACCAACCAGACCCCGGCCATGATGTTCTTTAACCGAAGGTAGAGATCTCGCCTGGACTTGCTCAGACCAAATGTGCGAAGAAATGTTGAGGACAAACAATTCCAGCACATTAATGAGAAGCCGACAAGGAGCTTCAATGTAGGGCAACCAGTCTTGGCCTGTGACTATCGAACAGAGAAATGGCAACCCGGAACGATATGTACAAGGCAGGGGCCATTAATGTACACAGTGGATGTCGGGGAGAACATTGTGAGACGCCACGTCGATCAGATCTTAGCATCACAGGAACGCGTCAACCCCATGTCTCGAGTACCTGGGGATGAACCCGACATACTGGTAGCATCTACCTCAGACCCAGTAGCAGTGGAAACCGATGAACTACCCGATGAAAAGGGGTCAGAATTGCCTCTGCACCAAGAACAAGAACCTCCGGAAAGGCGCTATCCCGAAAGGGTCAGGAAGCCGCCCCAAAGACTGAATCTATAAATGGACTTTTGTTGTTTAATGTACATGTTGAAATGTCAATTGTTATTTGAATATTAGGGGTACTACTAATCTAAAAGGGGAGGAATTGTAGTGTATGTACCTTTACGTCAGAACTACTTTTACAGCTCCTGTATACTGTAGTACCGGCAGTGACCACACCTGTATATAAGCTTTGCGCATGCCTCTGTACCCCCAGTCTTGAGACTACCCTCCTCCAGTAAAGACCTGTTTATTGTTAATGTACAGCATCCGTGTGATTATTTAATAACAGCATATCCACTGAACCACGGATCCAACATTAAACAAGGAGAAATTTTCCACTGGCAGGTGGGTCGGCAACCATAGGACAGAGATTTAACATAATTGGCAATAGAACCAGAGGCGAGATGAGCAAATTTTTTTTAATGCAGTGAGTTCTTATGATCGGGAATGTACTGCCTGAAAGGGTGGTGGAAACAGATTCAGTAATAACTTTCAAAAGAGAATTAAATATATACTTGAATAGGAAAGATTTACAGGGCTATGGGTGGAGAAAGAGTGGGAGAGTGAGGCTACTTGGATCTCTGTTTCAAAGAGCTGTCACAGGCACGACGGGCCAATGGCTTCCTTCTATGCTGTGCGATTCTTTGATTCTGAGTAGCTGTAGAGAGGGTTGATGCAGACCAGGAAGGAGTACCGACAGAGTTCATATGGTTGGAGCTCAAAGATTTAAAAAAATGGGTTTGCTGCATTAGTAGGGGTATATTACGGACCTCCAAATTGTAAAAAGGAAATGGAAGAGGAAATTTGCAGTCAGATTATAGAAATGAGTAAGAATAACAAAATTACTGCTCTGGGAGATTTTAATTATCCACTTATTGATTGGGGTACGAGTGCAAGTAAATGGAGAAAAGGGAATGGAATTCCTGTAATGTGTACAGGATTCTTTCCTCAAGCAATATGTTAGTAGGTCTGCAAGGGTGGAGACGTTGCTAGATCTGGTTGAGTTACAAAATACATCAGGTAGAAGAACTAAATATGGGGACTTCTGTGGGGAGCCAAATGAGAACCTTGGAAATAGTGATCACAATATGGTAAGGTTAAAGATCCAACTAGAAAGAGAAAACGTTAGTACAAAAACTGGAAGACCAGATTGGGTCCAGATAGATTTAGGAAAGATGAGGAGTGAGCTAGCTGATGTAAGGAGGAAGAAAATAATGGTGCACAGGACTGGAGAGGTTTAGAGAGGGAATACAAAAGTTTAGGCCCAGACAGCTGAAGGCACGGCTGCTATTTATACTTCACGGGATCTGTTACTCATCTGTATTTTATTGGCAGCACCACAAAGGCATAACACAAGACTTCAGTTTGAATTTACATATTTGTTTGGTGGTAGTAAACTCCACTTCATTGCCATTAAATGGAGTATAAATTACCTTTATTGTCATTGTTACATCAACATGGATTATGAAAATAAAATCCAGGAATAAGTATAATAAATGGTTCCATGCCAATATGAGAGAGGTTTTGTCACCTCTTATTGCTGAGTTACAGTCATCTTCACAAAGTGCCTATTAAAGTATACATCTAGTTAACAAGCAAGAAATGTGTAAATTTCCTTTATTCCCAATTATACCTCAGAAAATAATGTGCTACAATTACAGAAGACTGCAAGCTTTTATTGTTGCTGTTATTGTATCGTAAACCACAAATCCGGCACCATGTCATCAGCTGGCATTCCATAAGCAAAACTATTTACTTTGTGCAATTTACAACAGCAGTTGACTGATGGTTATAAGAAAGGTTGTTTCTTTATTACTGAATAGAGTGCCAAATGAGACTAGCAGTACTCCCAATTTCTTACTTTTATAAAAAATTAATGATTGTTAAATGCAATCTTCTTAGTGAGATATAATTTTTCTAATCTAAATGGCAATGCCTAAAGATACAGCATTAATATTTGAAAATATAGATGTTCAAAAATATACACTGTAAGCAGAGGCTTAATGCTGTAAAGGACCCTGAGTGAACTTTGTTCAGAGTAACAGATAAGCACTGTGACAACTCCTTTTTTAAAATTAGTTGCATTTTGTTTTTGCTGTTTTCCTGGCATCCCCCTAAGACGACACAGTAGTTATAATCTGGCACAGCTCCTAGTACTACACAGTAATATATTACCAGTGCGAGCAATTCCATTAGTCTCCAAGGAACTTCCACTTCCATAAGAGTCTCATTGTGAATATCTTGCTCAGCATTTTTGAATTAAATTGCTTTTTGTGCCTTAAAGGGGGTTCTGGTTTCTGCAAAGAGATAAAAGGTTTTTTCAGTTTGACATGATTACTAAGCATGCCTTGCTGTGCTATAGTGACCCTTATGGCTCAGGCTAGAACTAATGCAGTTTTTTTAACAACTGTGCCACTCGAGTTTTCCACAGAACTAAGGAAACAAAGGTTCAAGTCAATAAAACAGAAAAAGCAAAGCCCAGGAGAGAAAAAAGAGCTGGACTCCCTGCAAACATTTCAAAAACAACATCATTTATTTCCGTGGATTCTAAGTAAGACATGTTCACATATACACAATGGAATCCAGTCTGTTAGGCCGCGATTTCGCCGACCTGAGTGGCTTCAAGGCGGGAGAGGCCGGCGGCGGGGGGCGACACTGCTGCTGCATGGATTCTGTCGATAAATCGAATCTTGCCCTAATGGGCCTTGTTAGGCCCACCCTGCACGATTCCCGGCGATATTAAAGGGTGCGGGTCTGGTGACGTCACCGGATGACAAGATTATTGCTGGTTTATTTAAAGGGGCCATAGCCCCAGTTACTGTCAGTTGCAAAATGATAGCATTCAGTGCTGACAGTGTTTGAATCACTGCACTATGAGCTTGCAGCGCCAATGGGCAGCACCTCGCTTCACAGATGAGTCCCTCCATCATCTTGTGGAGGGAGTGAGAGCAGGTTGGGAGGTTCTCTTCCCTGCGGACGGCAGGAAGAGGCTTCCCCAGCAGACAAAGGCAGCGTGGCTGCAGATATCGCAGGAGGTTATGGGGCTGTCAGTGGTGGTTCGCACCTGGGTGCAGTGCTGCAAGAGGTTCAATGATCAAAGATCAGGAAAAGTGAGTATTAAGCCACAATTACCTTGATGCTGCTGTGCGTCTCATCACAATCGTACCGCTCTACATTGCCACCCCTACTCCTGCACAACACAACACAGCCCAACATCCCTTGTACCTTCATCCATTCCTCTAACTCTATCTACATTATCAAGTCGCCATCTTACTATGCAGCCCTCACACTGAGCCTCATCCTTATGCAATAACAGCAACCAACAACACAAAAGGAGGCAACTTGGTATTGCCAAGCCACACCATCAAATTGTCAGTGTCAAGCTCTATGCCATTCCATTCCTTACGCTCATACCATCACTCTCACTGAACCTTCTGTTCTTTCCCTCCTTGCAGGAAAAGATAGCCCACAATAAGAGGGAGAGGGAGAGAACAGGAGCAGGGCATCCACAAAGGTCTGCTGCCGATGCCTGAAGGAGCCTGAGGCGAAGAAGTTGAGGGCAAGGGTGAATTTGACAGCCACTGGTAAGGGGTGCTCATCCACTCATCTGGGCTGTGGGTCTTGCTTCAGTGATAGCCTGATGAGTTAATATGATTCTTCTATAGATTCTATATAATAGCATTGCACTAGGTTAGCATTATTGTTGGGATGATGCCATATCCTATAAATTTGTTCTGCTTACTGGCATTAACAAGTGTCATAAAAACTGGCACTATTTATAGGTCTGCACATGAGGCAAAAGAGAATTCCACAGTGATATTTTGGGGCAGCGATTCAAAGGTCGGTATGGGGTCCTATTTTGCTTAAATTATCTACCATGTGTGATGAAATATGCCATTCATCAGGCATTCTGTATTCTCTGTATTTGATTGTGCCTGTGACTGTGACAAGCAGGGGAGTTTAGTTTCAGTTTCATTTCCTTACCTGTATTGTATTGTGTGTAGGGCTCCGCCCATACCTGGCCCCTACTTAAGCAGGCCCCAGCGTGTCTCACAGGCAGTACAGCAGATCTCTGGATGAGAGACACTTCTCCACTGTGTATTACTTTCTGAGTTAATAAAAGCCTTGCTTTGCTCCGTTAATGTTGAGTCTCGGATTCATTGAGGCACATCAATTTTATTAACTCAATTTTCAACGCAATGGATCAACTCTTGAAACCCGAACGTTTGGATTTGGACCCGCATGCTTTGGACGCATCGGCACGATTTGGACACGTCGGGGCCCCAACTGCTACTTCTGCGGGCAGCCGAAGCACACCAGAAACCTGTGCCCGGCGAAAGACACCACCTGCTTTAAGTGCGGTAAGAAGGGGCACTTCGGGAAGGTGTGCAGAGGGAACCCCGCTGGAAAACCCGCCACCGCGGCGTGTGCGCCGTGGGAGCGGCCATCTTGGACGCCATCTTGCCCGACCTCGTGGGGTCCGCCATCTTGTGAGCAGACAGCGTGGACGCCATCTTGTCTCGATCAGGGCCCTACAGTGGCATCGGTCACAGTGCACCAGACCAGACCGCACCCGCTATCCAAATCAATGGTGGACATCGAGGTAAACGGGTGCAGGGTTAAATGTTTAATTGACAGTGGAAGCACGGAGAGTTTTATCCACCCTGAACTAGCACCACAACTCTCTCTAACGGTGGTCCCTGCTCAGGGCACCATCTCTATGGCTGATAAAACCCAGACATCGACCATTATGGGTTACTGCGTGGTACAATTGTCCGTTAACGGAACTGTATACGATAATTTTAAATTACTAATCATGAAGAGTCTATGTGCGAGCGTAATCTTGGGCCTGGATTTCCAGTGCCACCACCAAAGCATCATGCTCAATTACGGTGGGTCCCAGCCGCCCCTCACAGTGTGTGGTCTGGCTACCCTGAAGGTAAAGCCGCCTTCGCTATTCGCGAACCTTACTCCCAACTGCTGGCCAATAGCGACCAAAAGCAGGAGGTACAGCTGGGAGGACAGGCGGTTTATCGCGACCGAGGTGGACAGGCTGCTGAGGGAGCGCGTTATTGAACGCAGCAACAGCCCGTGGCGCGCCCAAGTGGTGGTGGTGAGGGGTAGCGAGAAGAAACGGATGGTGATCGACTATAGCCAAACGATCAACATGTACACCCAACTAGACGCCTACCCGCTACCCCGCATATCAGAAATGGTGAACCAAATTGCCCAATACCGGGTGTTCTCCACCATCAACCTCAAGTCAGCGTACCACCAGCTCCCTATCAGACCAGAGGACCGCCCGTACACCGCCTTCGAGGCGAACGGACGCCTCTACCAATTCCTCAGAGTCCCCTTTGGGGTGACGAATGGGGTCTCGGTCTTCCAGAGGGAGATGGACCGCATGGTCAATGACCACCACTTGCAGGCAACCTTCCCCTACCTCGACAACGTCACCATCTGCGGTCACAACCAGCAGGATCACGACTCGAACCTCGAGAGGTTGCTGAAAACCGCACAAAAACTCAACCTCACTTACAACGAGGACAAGTGCATTTTCAACACCACGCGCCTCTGCATACTAGGCAGCGTGGTGGAGAATGGGGAAATCGGACCAGACCCCGACCGATTGCGCCCCCTATGGGAGCTGCCCCTGCCCAACACTCCCAAAGCCCTGAAAAGGTGCCTGGGGTTATTTTCTTATTATGCCCAATGGGTCCCCAACTACTCCGACAAAGCCCACCCCCCCTTGAAAGCATCCTCTTTTCCGCTCTCTGCTGAGGCCCACGCCGCCTTCAAAAGCATTAAGCGGGATATTGAACGGGCCACGCTACAGGCAGTGGACAAGAACACTCCCTTTCAAGTGGAAAGTGATGTGTCTGACTTTGCCTTGGCGGCCACCCTCAACCAGGCGGGGCGGCCCGTAGCTTTCTTCTCGAGGGCCCTCCAAGGGCCCGAGATCAGACACTCCTCTGTGGAAAAGGAGGCCCAAGCCATCGTGGAGGCAGTGCGCCACTGGCGCCACTACCTAGCCGGCAAATGCTTCACCCTACTTACCGACCAGCGGTCGGTAGCGTTTATGTTTAATAATAAACAGAAGGGGAAGATTAAAAATGATAAGATTCTCAGGTGGCGGGTCGAGCTCTCCACCTTCGAGTATGACATCATTTACCGGCCAGGGGCCCTTAACGAATCCCCCGACGCCCTCTCACGAGGGATGTGTGCCAGCACCACCGGGGATCAGCTATAGACCCTCCACAACGACCTCTGCCACCCAGGGGTCACACAGCTGTTCCACTTCATAAAGTCCCGCAACTTACCCTACTCGATTGAGGAAGTTCGGTCTCTGACCAGGAACTGCGGCACTTGCGCTGAGTGCAAGCCTCAGTTCTACCGCCCAGATAGAGCCCACTTAATCAAAGCTACACGGCCCTTTGAGCAGCTCAGCTTAGATTTCAAGGGCCCCCTCCCGTCAGTCGACCGCAATGTTTACTTCCTGAACATTGTGGACGAATACTCCCGTTTCCCATTCGCCTTTCCCTGCCCAGACATGACCAGCGCCACGGTCATTAAATGCCTCAACAGCCTGTTCTGCCTGTTCGGTATGCCGAGCTACATCCATACGGATAGGGGGGCGTCCTTCATGAGTGAAGAGCTACGCCAGTACATGCTGTCCAGGGGGATCGCCACGAGCCGTACCACCAGCTACAACCCCCAGGGTAACGGCCAGGTGGAGCGAGAGAACGGGACAGTATGGAAAGCAGTCACTCTAGCTCTAAGGACCAAGGGCCTCCCTATCTCCCGCTGGCAGGAAGTCCTCCCAGATGTGCTCCATTCGATACGGTCGCTATTGTGTACTGCCACTAATGCCACGCCTCATGAACGAATGTTTGTCTTTCCCCGGAAATCCACCTCAGGCGTATCCATGCCGTCATGGCTGTCCACCCCAGGTCCGGTATTCGTGCGAAGGCATGTGAGGGGCCACAAGACGGACCCTCTCGTGGAGTCAGTGCACCTACTCCACGCCAACCCCCAATACGCGTATGTCCAGCACGCCAACGGAAGGGAGGACACCATGTCCATAAAAGACGTCGCCCCAGCCGGTAACGACAACAACCACGACAACAACAGCAACAATGATCACAGCAACTCGTACCCACCCACTATCCTTTCATCACCCCCGGAAGAACATCGACCAACGGTGCCCCCACCAACTACCCCTTCAACAACCCTGGCGGCGCCCCTGGCAGAGACCCAGGAGGCCACCGGGGACACCCAGCCGACACCCGCGGCACCACAACAGCTACGTCGGTCACAGAGGACTATCAAACCCCCGAACAGACTAAATCTGTAGAAGGGGTGAATGTGATGAAATATGCCATTCATCAGGCACTCTGTATTCTCTGTGTTTGATTGTGCCTGTGACTGTGACAAGCAGGGGAGTTTAGTTTCAGTTTCATTTCCTTACCTGTATTGTATTGTGTGTAGGGCTCCGCCCATACCTGGCCCCTACTTAAGCAGGCCCCAGCGTGTCTCACAGGCAGTACAGCAGATCTCTGGATGAGAGACACTTCTCCACAGTGTATTACTTTCTGAGTTAATAAAAGCCTTGCTTTGCTCCATTAACGTTGAGTCTCGGATTCATTGAAGCACATCACCATGTAACACCTGAAAATGGGTCATATTCAGGAGGTAAATCCAGGGCTAGGTGTCATTCAAATTTCATCTAGGAACATAGGAAGAGGAGTAAACCATTCAGTATCTTGAGCCAGTTCCACCATTCAATTAGACCATGGCTTATCTGTACTTCAACCCCATTTACCTGCATTTGATGCATATCCCTTGATGCCCGTATCTAACAAAAATGTCAATCACAGTCTTTAGAATTTCAACTGACCCAGCATCCATAGCCTTTGGGGAACGGAGTTCCAGATTTCCACTATCTTTGTGTGAAAAAGTGCTTCTCAAAGGCCTAGTTCTATTTTTAAGCTTCTGTCCTCTTGTTCTGCATCCCTCCACCCGAGGAAATAGTTTCTCTGTATCTACCCTATTAATCCATTTTATTATAAAGACCTTGATTAGATCTCCCCTCAACCTCCTGAACTCAAAAGGAATACAAGTCAAGTTTATACCACCCATCCTCAGAATTTAACCCTTTAAGCCCTGGTATCATTCTGGTGAAACTGTGCTGTACCCCTTCCAACGCAAATACATCTTTCCTGAGGTTTGGTGACAAAAACTGAACGCAGTGCTCCAGATGGGGAGAGGAAGGTTGTCAATTAAAGCAATATTGACACCATTTTTTTAGATTAATGTCAAGTTCATGAGTTTCCTGGGCTTCCTGAAACTCACCAGTGAAACCAAGGCAACACAGGGGCAATTGAGGGGGCTGAAGCAATCTCAGGTAAAGATGCCAATATATACTCAGCACTCACTGCTGCTTTCTTACCTGCTAGTGGGAAAGGGTTTGTTCACAGTACTTTTGCTGAGAGGTTGCTTTGTACAATTTAGAAGTTAATTTCTAAATTTTGGAGCTATGCTGCCTTAGATTGGACGTCAGATGAGAACCAAAATGACCAGCAACAGCACCCACAGCAACTCACAGACCTGTAGTTGCACAGCAGAGAGGTGGCCAGCAAAAAGGCAGCCAGCAGAGAGGGGACCGGCAGAGGGGGGACTGGCAGAGGGGGGACCAGGAGAGAGGAGCAGCTCGCAGGAGACACTACCCACAAAATAGGGTCTATAGACAGAGGCTGAGTTTCCTTGACATCTGTGAACACCAGTCCCTCAGAAAGCTCAGGATGTCATGTCAGGTGGTGGCAGACATCTGCAGCCTCCTAGACGAAGACCTGCTGCTTGCTGGTCCTGGTGGCCACGAGTTACCAGTGGCTGTCAAAGTCATTACCTGAAGAGATCGCAAAGTATCTGTTTGAAGAATGGACTCAGTCGAGAATATTTTTGTGAACTTTATGGGATTTTTCTGAGGGTGTTTTCCCTGTGGTGGGATCGCCCTGTGCAGATGTGTGGGGGACTGGTTTGTTAAAACTGCAGAGAATGCATGGCAGTTGGCTGTGACAAAAGAACTGTCAGTTGTCCGGAATGTATGGCTTTGCCCGACAGTCCTGGGAAAAGGAAGGGGGCCATTGAACTTGAACTTATTAGAAAGCCACTCTAATATGCAAAAGCACTTCTCACCTCCATCTCAGAAGGGAAGCAGAACAATGAACCCACTAGCCTCAGCCAGCCGAAGAGAAGCCAGTTTTTCCCAACAGAAAGACCGAAAGATATGTCCCAGACTTAGGGCCATTAGTCCAATCACGGAATACTCATGGGTCCAATGATGACCCATCACTGATTAAGCACCGGAGTGCTTAGAAAGAAAAGGATTTTAAGATTGGCGGGAAAGATAGGGGCAGCCAGACTCCTATAAAGATAGATCCTATTCCACCATTCTTTCTCTCTCTCGCTCTCTCGCTCCACCAAGATCAACCTAACAAGAAGTACCAGAGGAAGAAGCCGCTGAGCGAAGCGATCGAGACCGACTGTGTGTGGTGGTAAGCATGGTCTCGCGTGTCCCAAGCCAGTTGTAGTGTATGTACCTTGAAGAAGGAACTATATTCTGCAGCCCCTGTATACTGCAGTACCAGTAGTGACCACCCCTGTATATAAGCCTGTGTAGTAACTTTGTATAGTAGTTCCAGTTTTGTCTCCATTCAGTAAACACCTGTTATAACCAACTTCTGCAGTCCGTGTCTCAATTACACACAGACATTACATTGGCGATGAACAGATCCGAACTTACCTACAGTTCTGCACCACCTCACGGGGATCCATCCCTGAAGTGAAGTTATTAGAGGTTGAAGCCAGAAGGAAGAAATCCAAAAAGAAAAAACAAACAGAAGAAACGGGCGTCGACCGTGGGCAACCGCCCACTGATTCATTGAATTCGAAGATTTGCAGGAGATGCTGTCGAGAGCTGGGCTTGGTTCTCCAGTCTATGGTGCTCCAGCTAATTGGGCTGGTGGCAGGTAGTACACTGATCCTTCCTGGGCTGCGGCGGGCTAGAGCTCGATCGGGTGGCTTTTCAACGGGGCCGAGCAGCGTTGTCGGGAAGAGGAGAGAGAGAGAGAGGGTGGAGCACACAGGGCGCGGCCGGTGCTACGAAGCCGGGCAGCGTACAGACCCGAGAAGAGGGAGGAAAGTGTCCCATAGGGTCTGCTCTGATGACGGGAACAGTAATTAAAATAAAAGAAAAAGAAATTAGAAGTGCAGAAAGCCGCGAGGAGCTGCAGTTTGCCACGGGGACCGCGGAGAGCGGCGTTGGCAGCAGCGCAGGGGGAAGTGTGCGAAGACCATAGGGCGTCACCATCAAGGCATAAAAACGGCAGCAACAGTGTTGGCAGCAGCGGAAAAGACAGAAAGCGCGGGAGGCGCCATCTTAATCCAGCGGGGAAAAAGGAAAAGCGCGGGAGGCGCCATTTTGTTCAATCGGGGAAGAAGGCAAAGCGCGGGAGGCACCATTTTGTTCAATCGGGGAAGAAGGCAAAGTGCGGGAGCCGCCATCTTAGATCTCCAAGATGCCGAAGACTGGCAATATCACTGCCTTCGATAATGAAATAGAAGACTGGACCACGTATGTGGAAAGAGTCGAAGTATATTGCAAGGCAAATGAAGTAGCCGATGAGAAAAAGGCATCGGTACTACTAAACTTAATGGGCGCAAGAACGTACGGCCTATTGCGGAACCTGATCACTCCAGTCAAACCGATGGAGAAGAGTTTTAACGAAATTGTTGATATCCTACAGGAACACCTAAATCCTACACCGCTGCTGATAGCAGAAAGATTTAAATTCCACAAGAGAAATCAGCATAAAGATGAGAGCAATGCTGATTACCTTACGGAACTACGCAAGCTATCAAAGCACTGCCAGTTCGGAGCAGGACTGGCAGATACCCTACGGGACAAATTTGTCTGTGGACTCCTGAGTGAAGGAGCCCAGAAGAGGTTACTCTCAGAGAAAGAGCTGACGCTAGATAAAGCTTTGAGCGTGGCAGTATCGTACGAAGCAGCAGCAAGGGGAGCTGGGGAAATTCAGCAAAAGTCACAGGAATACGGCACCCATGAAATGACACGGGGATTTGAAAAATGTTATCGCTGCGGCAGAACAACCCATGACCAGAAGGACTGCTGGTTCAAGGACAAAACATGCAGGCAATGCGGAAAGATGGGGCACATTGCACGAGTTTGCAGGTCCGGGAAGAAGGCTAATGACAACAAAAAGATGACTGAGGAAAAGTAGAGGAAAGTACAAAAGATGACAGACAGTAGTTCCGAAGACCAGAAGAGCGATAGTGAATCCGGGAACAAGAGACTAAGCTGTCTCAAACTACACAACGTAATCACAAAAGAGGATCACCGAACCATTTGGGTCACCCTCACGATAGCAGGGTCCCAAGTCAAAATGGAATTGGATACAGGATCAGCCCTGACCATCATGAATCGACGAGACTACGAGCGGCTATTCTCACACATACCCTTGAAAGACACATCCATTGTCTTGAAGACATATACGGGGCAGAAAGTATACCCCAGAGGGAAAATAAGGGTGCCTGTCGAATACAACGGCAAGGACATACAGAAATTGTATCTGTACATACTGCAAGATGGTGGACCACCGTTATTGGGACGTGAATGGATCAGAAAGATAAGTTTAGACTGGCACTCCATTCAGGCACTGACTGTGGCTGGTAAAAAGGATGACGACGTCACACCTGGACGATTGTCAAAAATTTTAGCTAAAGCTAAAGAGGTATTTCAACAAGGACTGGGAACTCTTAAAGGCGTAACCGCCTCGATAAAAATAGAAGAGAATGCAATTCCCAAGTTTTTCAAAGCAAGACTGGCACCGTATGCAATTCGCCCAGCCGTCGAGGCAGAGCTGGAGAACCTGGAGAATGCAGGCGTGTTATCTAAGGTAGACTGGAGCGAGTGGGCAACACCCATCGCTCCTGTCATGAAGAAAACGTTAAACAATAAGTCTGAGGAGCCAAGGAAGGTTCGCATCTGTGGGGACTTCAAGGTGACTATGAACCCAGTCCTTCACACAGTACAGTATCCTCTTCCGAGGACAGAAGATATTTTCGCCTCACTATCTGGAGGGAAATGTTTTACAAATATTGACCTAGCGCAAGTATATTTGCAGATGGAGGTTGAAGAATCCTCTAGGAAATATCTCACGATAAACACTCACAAAGGTCTTTACCAGTATAATCGACTGGTATTCGGAGTAGCTTCAGCTCCGGCTATATTGCAAAGAGCGATGGAACAAGTCCTGCAAGGGATTCCGGGGACTCAGTGTTACTTGGACGACATCCTAGTGACAGGTGAAAATGACAGTGAACACCTTGCCAACCTAGAGCAGGTGCTCACTAGACTAAGAGAACATGGGCTACAAGCCAATCGCCCCAAGTGTGAGGTTTTTAAGAAACAAATATCGTATTGTGGCCACGTGATTGATGAAGAGGGGTTACATAAGTCCCCTGACAAAATTGAAGCGGTAGTTAAGGCTCCAGCACCTGAAAATGTGTCGCAGCTGAGGTCATTCCTCGGATTGGTGAATTACTACCATAAGTTTTTGCCAAATTTGTCCACAATTCTGCACCCACTGAACGCCCTGCTACAAACTGGAGTAGCATGGAAATGGAGCGATGAATGTAAGCGGGCCTTTCAGAAGTGTAAAGACCTGATCACTTCAAGAGAAGTATTGGCTCACTACAACCCATCACTACCGATAAGACTGGCATGTGATGCGTCTCCCTACGGCGTTGGAGCGGTACTGTCACATAAATTCCTTGATGGTTCAGAGAGGCCGATAGCTTTTGCGTCACGCTCGTTAACTTCAGCCGAGCGTAACTACGCCCAGATTGACAGAGAGGCTCTCAGCCTGGTGTGGGGGGTGAAGAAGTTCAATCACTACCTGCACGGACAGAAATTTACTCTACTAACTGATCATCAACCTCTTGTCTCCATTTTCAACCCTAAGAAGGGCGTCCCGATAATGACAGCACAACGGCTACAGAGGTGGTCCCTTTTCCTAGGGGCACACCAATATGACATAGAGTACAAAGGAACTAAACAGCATGGGAATGCTGATGGATTGTCGCGCCTACCGTTGCCGACGGTGGAAGAAGCAGCTGCAGTGGATCCTGTGGAGATATTCCACTCGACCATAGTCGAATGTCTACCTGTGATGAATGCAAACATGGAAAAGGAAACATGAAATGACCCGACACTCTCCAGGGTCTATGATTTAACGGTGAAGGGATGGCCAGCACATGGCGAACCACTGTTGCCAGCATTCTCGCCGAGAAGAGAACAGCTGTCAGTGTGCCGAGGAACCTTGATGTGTGGATCCAGAGTAGTAATTCCACCCAAATTGAAGGATAGAGTGCTCAATGAGCTTCATGAGGGTCATCTGGGAGGGGTAAAAATGAAGAACTTAGCCAGAGCGTTTGTGTGGTGGCCGGGAATCGATAGAGAAATCGAAGAGACGACCAAGAGCTGTACAGGATGCCAGAAGGTCCAAAACGCCCCACCACAAGCCCCACTACATGCATGGGAGTGGCCCTCATCTCCATGGCAAAGGGTACACATTGATTTTGCTGGTCCATTTATGGACTCGATGTTTTTAATTGCGGTGGATGCACATTCAAAGTGGCCAGAGGTAATAAAAATGTCCTCAACCACCACAGAAAAAACTATCACAGTCTTACGAACCATATTCGCCAGAAATGGGCTGTCTGAACAGATTTGCTCCGACAATGGACCACAGTTTGTGTCTGAAGAGTTCCGGAGGTTCTTAAAGAACAATGGTGTTAAGCATTACACATCCGCCCTGTTAAGTCTGTGTGTTCCAGTTGTATTAAGATTAATTACTGACACAGACTACAAGAATAAAGTTTCAACAGGTCTTTACTAGTTGGAGGTCAGGACTATACTAAATACAATATCACTACACAGTACTTATATACCGGTGGTCACCACCGGTATTACGTATACAGCAGCCAGAGAAAGTAGTACATCTCTTAAGGTGGAACAGGCTTAAGTTCTCTTACGGTGGAACAGGTTACATACACCACAATCCTCCCTTTTTAGCTTAACAGTCATATCCCCATTTAACATAACATAATAACATATATACATATATAACTTCAGGTATAAACAGTTCAAAGGTTCAGTCTCTCAGGAGGCCTTCTGATTCGGTTTGGATAACGCCTTTCAGTGGTCTCTGATTCTTGTTGCTGAGGTGACTCTTCTTGTTGGTTTCCTATGTATTGGACGTCATCATCAGGTACAGTCCCTGCCAAGGTAGATGCTTAAGGTTCATTAACGTCTTCCACAGTTGTCTCTGTCGCAACCATAGGTTCGACCCTTGCTCTTGATTCTACCAGTTGATCCGCATGGCGCCTTATCACATTGTTACCAATATCTACTGTGTACATCAGAGGTTCTTGTCTGGCCCGAATTGTTCCGGACTGCCATTTTTCGTTTCCATAGCCCCTTGCCAATACTGGTTGTCCTACGTCGAAACTTTGAGTGGACTTGTTATTAATATGCCGGAACTGTTTGTTTTCCACTTCCCTCCGCACATTTGGTTTTAACAAGTCCAACCTGGACCGCAACCTCCTGTTATAAAACATCATGGCAGGACTTTGGTTAGTCACTGCATGAGCGGCGTTTCGATATGCCATTAGGAAATTGTCCACCTTGTGTTGTAACGGAATCTGATCATCGTTCATGGCCTTTATTGCCTTTTTGAATGTTTGGACAAATCTCTCGGCCAACCCGTTTGTCGCCGGATGATATGGGGCAGAGGTATAATGTTTCATCCCATTCTTCTTTAAGAATTTTTGAAATTCTTCCGACACGAACTGTGGTCCGTTGTCCGAACATATCTGTTCTGGCAATCCGTTCCTTGCGAATATTGTTCTTAACACCGCAATTGTCTTTTCTGAAGTAGTGGTATTCATCTTGATCACTTCTGGCCATTTGGAATGTGCGTCCACCGCAATTAGGAACATGGAGTCCATGAATGGACCAGCAAAGTCAATATGTACGCGTTGCCATGGGGCTGAAGGCCATTCCCATGGGTGTAGCGGTGCGATCGGAGGTGCATTTTGCACTTTTTGGCACCCAGCGCAGCTTTTTGTCAACTCCTCTATCTGTTGGTCAATTCCCGGCCACCATACATAAGCCCTAGCAAGACTTTTCATCTTAACTCCCCCCAGATGACCTTCATGCAGTTCCTTTAGAACTCTTTCCCGTAACTTGGGAGGAATAATCACTCTTGTCCCGTACATCAAAGTACCATGGCAGATGGACAGCTGGTCTCGCCTTGCCGAGAATGCTGGTAACAGAGGATCACCATGTGTTGGCCATCCCTTCACTGTCACCTCGTAAACTCGGGACAGTGTCGGGTCATCCCTGGTTTCTCTTTCAATACTTGCATTGGTGACTGGTAAACACTCGATGATGGTCGAATGAAATAACTCAACAGGGTCAATTTTCGTCGTCTCTTCTGCTTCAGGTAGTGGCAGGCGCGACAGCCCATCAGCATTGCCATGCTGCTTTGTACCTTTGAATTCTATTTGATATTGATGTGCCCCTAGGAAAAGGGACCATCTCTGGAGTCGCTGTGCTGTCATCACCGAAACACCCTTCTTAGGGTTAAAAATGGATACCAACGGCTGATGGTCTGTCAGAAGTGTGAATTTTTGGCCCTGCAGGTAATGATTAAACTTCTTCACTCCCCATACAAGGCTGAGAGCCTCCCTATCGATCTGCGCATAGTTGCGCTCAGCGGAGGTCAATGATCTGGATGCAAACGCGACTGGCCTTTCCGTGCCATTTGGCAACTTGTGTGAGAGTACTGCCCCAATACCATATGGAGAAGCATCACAAGCCAACCGAATAGGCAGTGTCGGGTTGAAGTGAGCCAACACTTCCTCTGAGGTGATCAATTCTTTGCTTTTGCGAAATGCCTTCTTACAGTTTTCGCTCGATTCCCATGGTACCCCCTTCTGTAAAAGAGTGTTCAGCGGGTGCAGTACCGTGGATAGATTCGGTAGAAACTTATGGTAATAGTTAATCAATCCCAGAAACGACCTCAACTGAGAGACATTATCCGGAGCGGGAGCCTTTACAACTGCCTCTATCTTGTCAGGAGACTTATGAAGCCCCTCCCGGTCAATGACATGACCACAGTACGAGATCCGCTTCTGAAAGAACTCACATTTCTGCCGATTAACTCTAAGTCCATACTCTTTCAGTCTGTTGAGCACCAGTTCCAAGTTTGCGAGGTGTTCTTCATCACCATCACCTGTAATCAGAATATCGTCCAGGTAACATTGTGTGCCTGGAATTCCCTGTAATACCTGCTCCATGGCCCTCTGCCAAATTGCCGGAGCCGATGCCACTCCAAAAACCAGCCTATTATTGTAAGAATTCGCAATGATTTACAGTTCTGAAGATTCATGTTTTTGATTAAAGTATCCCTGGGCAATGTGCTTTTTAAATTTCCAGGGATAAAATGGCTGTCACACCACATGGCCGAATGACAAAAGAGGTTTGGAATGCAGCTTTCTGTGTCTGGAAGTAAGGTTCAATGAAGACAAAGGACAATGCTTTGTTTACAAAGCAACTGAATGCTATTAGCATTTGTTTAGATACACCTGAAACTGCAGAAGAGACGTTTGCACCTTGAATGGGAAGCGTTAACTTTAAATGGATTTTAAATCACCCCAGTACTGGACAATAGAGCAGTGCAGTCTCTTTTGTTTCAGCACAGGGAGCTCTGAAAATCACATTAACTCAATCTAACCACTTTGAGTTAGCCTATCACAGGGAAATTTTGCACACAGCCTGCAAGGCAGGATATGAGGGGCTCACCAGGTATAAAGATAGATGCTGAAGCCAGCTCGCTCTCTTGACTCTTGGCTCTTGACTCTTGACTTCCTGGGACGATAAGGTGAGCTCTCTCTCTCTCTCTCTCTTCGCTGGACCATGTGAGCAGAGATTTTCTGACTCTCAACAAGGCAACCTAGCAGGAGTTAAGGGGGGATGGTGATTTAAGGGAATTGCTAAGATTGTTTAAATAGCATTGTAGCCATTGTACCCCTCGTTTTTGCCGTGTGTACCCCCTTGATATATAGTTTTACAATTTTACTGTGTTCGTGTGGGATAGTTTGATATTGTGATTGTAGTTTCTTTTAGTTAATAAAGCTTGATTTTTTTCTTTCATCCAAACCACGTGTTCCGTTTTAATATCATTAATTATAAGTTCCTCCACTCAGAACTAAAGGAGGGGTAGCGATTCGAAACTGCTGTTTGTAAATTGGTTTAGAGTGCAGCAGCAAAAAGACTGCTGGCCAGGTAGATTACCTTAAACCAGTTTAAACGAAGCCCCCGGAATCCTTACAATGGCGAGCCAGGTAGGAGTGGAGGCAGTTTTTGATTTAATAAGTGGTCTGGATCTGGTGAAAGCATCAGCTCTTGTTTCTCTCGTTGTTTTCAGTATGTGGGTAGCCCTGCGGATGTTAGCAGCAGCGTGTAGGCTGACCTATCGGGGTATAGGTGGCTGGGTTAGGAAGGTTGTGAAGAGAGAGCAGGAGGAAAGGTTTAGGGAAGCAAAGGCAGCTTATAAGCTGGCCTGTGCCCTAAGGTATGAGGAAGCAGATCATGGCCCCTGTAGTGCAGAGATAGAAAGCCTTAACATGGCTTTAAATGCATCAAGGGGGATGATTTGTCTGATCAGCCCGAAGGCAGGTCAGCTGGATTTTACTAGCAGCCCAAATCAAACCGCCCCACAGGCAACACCCAGGGAAAGGCTGGCTAGGGAATTAGAGATCCCAAGACAGCAGCCCACAGCTCCGGGTCTTGAGGAGCTCTGGCAGCGAGGAGAGGTGGACAATGGGGTGGTAGGAGAACACCAGCAGGTCCCGCTAGGCAGGCGGGGACCAGGACCAGTGTACCCCCTCCAACAATGGAGGTGCGGTCCGCCCGTGAGGAGTGAGCCTGAGAATAGGAATCCTCAGCCCACAGCAAGTTCGAGTTCACAGGCAAGCACTGTGGCTTGTGTGGGGGGAGGAGTCATTCATATTCAGAATAACGTGTTCAAGCCAGGGAACAGGAGAGGAGAGTTCTGGGACCCCTGTAGAGCAGGCCCAGTAGCAGAAATCCAGGACAAGGGAGGCACGCAGGGGATAGTTTTGGCCTCAGGAAAAAGGCAGGTCCAAAATTCCCCAGTTAAAGCCACCTGGGTGAGGGAACATGAGTTTGTTGTCCATGCAAGTTCAAGTTCACAGCCTACAAAACCAGGAACTGTGACTTGTTTCCAGGGAAAAGCAGACAAACACAGAGAGAGATTTGCACCGGCAGGCTGCCAGGTACATTATACAGTGCGGGCTATTTGGACATGGGGGAGAAGGTTCCCAGCCAGCTGGGGCTGTGACCCAAGCTCAGGATCCGCCAGCCAAAGTTTCCCCCATAGAGACACCCCTCAGAAGGTCTCAGCGGGTGCCCCAGCCTAAGAAAGCCTGGTCACCCACTTTACAGTGGAGTAGGGCGGACTCCCGAGCCAGGGAGAAGCCAGAGAACAGAGGCCCCCACTCAACAGCCATAAGCTGCGGGGGACCAGAGACAGGAGACAGTCCAGCTTCACTGCAGCCAGCAGCAATCTGTGACAGTACCAGAGATTAGACTGGCCGTCCGGAGATGGGCGGCATTTTTGTTATAACTATGTGTGTGTATATAGCGTGCTTGGAAGGTGTATTTTAAGTTTTGTTAATTTAACTAGTTTGTTAAGTAAGTGCAAAGAGTTTAAGTTTACATGTGTGCCGAATGTTTGTATTTTGGTCCGAGGTCGAGGGACCCGACCATGTCTCCACCTAAGGCAGCAGGTCAGTGAGACCTGGCTGCATGTCCCTTTTAAGTTTTGCCGGAGATGGGAAAATGAAGCAGCCATGTTCGCCCAGCCCGAGCTGGACATCGAATGAAGATACGGAATGTTGGGGATCACCTCGCCACTGGACGAATCCAGGTGACCCCGCAGCGATCTTCGGGAAAAAACCGGACCGAGTCCGGAGGAACTTGCCTACTCCTCCTACGGGGAGGAGATGGCCCCAGCTGGGTGGGGCACGGCCCCCAACCCAGCACTATCCTGACCGAAGTTCACGTGCGGGAGACCTCGCTGTCGAGGAGTCACGATGGGGAAGCGCGGGCGCCTTGTGATAGGGACGCATTCCCCGGGGGTGGGTGGTGATGGCCCGGGTATGATTGTATAGAGGAGGGGGAGACCCAAGAGTCGCGTGGGTGCGGTCGGGGGAGGGAGGAACTCACCCGGGGGCCCACGGGCAAAGTAGATAAGTTGTGGCTGGGAAGGATGAGTGGGTGGCCGGATCGGTGTGGAGCCAGGGAGTGCCGCCACACAGGCACCCATCATTTTCTGCAGCCAGTCGAGGGAAGACGGGAGGGGGAGGGACTGGGAGTCATGAGATCCCATACTCCCCGGTCTCGGTCTGTGGAAGGTAATTTTAAACGTGAGGGGTACCCCGCCTCCACAAAAGGACAAGGGAACGGCTCGGGGCTGGCGGAGCAGGCTGGTCGCTAAATCCATTCTGCCTGTTTTAAAGTTTAAGCTGATCAAAGGGGGGTGGAAGGTACTTTTACTGCCCGAGTGGGAGGAGCAATACCCACTCGAATTTCGTGACCCATCATCGGCACGTGATGATCGGGGTTCATTTAAGCATGTTGTTTAATGATTTTTTGTATTTTGTGTTGCAGCCCCAAGTTGAGCAGAGGCGTGAGGTCCTCTCCATGCTTGGGACCAGTTTGTGACAACTCCAAGTTGAGCAGAGGCGTAGGACCCTCTCCGTGCTTGCGATAAATTTTTGAGTGCATTGTGTAACTAAGATTGCAACATTTTGTAATAACTTATGATGTAAAAAAAAAAGTGATTGTAAATTTGGTTTACACTGTATAATTTTACAAGCGTGTAGGGGTATGAGACCCCTTAGTGAAAACTGAAGTATCTGTAAGATGCCTACCGTACCATGGTTTTTTTTCTTGAATTTAAGGGGAATAGACGGGACGGGGATCAGTGGCAGATAGCTATTAGGTAAATACAGGGGATGGTTGTTTGTGGGGGGTCAGAAATCATTGCTCATTTCTTCAAGAGGATACTACAAGCAAGCTGGAAGTATCCAAGGGCGGACTGTAAGAATTCGCAATGATTTACAGTTCTGAAGATTCATGTTTTTGATTAAAGTATCCCTGGGCAATGTGCTTTTTAAATTTCCAGTGATAAAATGGCTGTCACACCACATGGCCGAATGACAAAAGAGGTTTGGAATGCAGCTTTCTGTGTCTGGAAGTAAGGTTCAATGAAGACAAAGGACAATGCTTTGTTTACAAAGCAACTGAATGCTATTAGCATTTGTTTAGATACACCTGAAACTGCAGAAGAGACGTTTGCACCTTGAATGGGAAGCGTTAACTTTAAATGGATTTTAAATCACCCCAGTACTGGACAATAGAGCAGTGCAGTCTCTTTTGTTTCAGCACAGGGAGCTCTGAAAATCACATTAACTCAATCTAACCACTTTGAGTTAGCCTATCACAGGGAAATTTTGCACACAGCCTGCAAGGCAGGATATGAGGGGCTCACCAGGTATAAAGATAGATGCTGAAGCCAGCTCGCTCTCTTGACTCTTGGCTCTTGACTCTTGACTTCCTGGGACGATAAGGTGAGCTCTCTCTCTCTCTCTCTCTCTTCGCTGGACCATGTGAGCAGAGATTTTCTGACTCTCAACAAGGCAACCTAGCAGGAGTTAAGGGGGGATGGTGATTTAAGGGAATTGCTAAGATTGTTTAAATAGCATTGTAACCATTGTACCCCTCGTTTTTGCCGTGTGTACCCCCTTGATATATAGTTTTACAATTTTACTGTGTTCATGTGGGATAGTTTGATATTGTGATTGTAGTTTCTTTTAGTTAATAAAGCTTGATAATTTTCTCTCATCCAAACCACGTGTTCCGTTTTAATATCATTAATTATAAGTTCCTCCACTCAGAACTAAAGGAGGGGTAGCGATTCGAAACTGCTGTTTGTAAATTGGTTTAGAGTGCAGCAGCAAAAGGACTGCTGGCCAGGTAGATTACCTTAAACCAGTTTAAACGAAGCCCCCGGAATCCTTACATTATACCGGTACAAACCTCTATGCGTGTTGATCGTGAGGTACTGGCGTGACTCTTCATCAACCTCCATCTGCAAGTACGCCTGCGCCAGGTCTATCTTGGTGAAGTGTTTCCCGCCAGACAACGAAGCAAAAATATCCTCAATCCGCGGCAGCGGATACTGCACCGTGTGAAGCACCGGATTAACGGTGATCTTGAAATCTCCACAGATGCGAACCTTCCCTGGTTCTCCTGGCTTGTTGCTCGAAGGACGTTTCATAACGGGAACAATGGGCGTAGCCCACTCACTCCAATCTACCTTAGACAGTACACCTGAACGTTCTAGCGCTTCCAGTTCCGCTTCTACAGTAGGTCGTATTGCATAGGGTACTGGTCTGGCTTTGAAAAATTTTGGTTGTGCATGTTCATCAATCTTGATGTTTGCCGTAATTCCTTTCAGTGTTCCCAGTCCTTGCTGGAACACCTCTTTAGCATCACCCAATATTTTGGACAATCGTTTAGGTTTGACATCTGTTTCCCCGGAATCTACCGTTAGTGCTTTTAAGGAGTGCCAGTCCATATTCATTTTCCTAATCCACTCCCGTCCCAGTAGTGGTGGACCTCCTTTAGGTAGCACATATAAGTCCATTACTTGGCTTTCTTCACCCTTGTGGACCACTTTTACCTCTATCTTTCTGATGGGGTACACTCTTTGCCCCGTGTATGTTTTCAATATAATCTCCGTATCCCGTAGGGGAATATGTTGGAATAACCTTTTGTAATCTTTCTTATTCATGACCGTCAATGCTGATCCAGTGTCCAATTCCATCTTTACTTGGACTCCTGCTATCTGAAGAGTGACCCAAATTGTCTGCAGATCTGCATCCTTACCAACGTTGTGTACTCTTAAGCTACCCAGTTCATTACTGCTAGCGTCTGAATCTGACTTCTGTTCGTTCGAACTGGTCTTTGTCACCGTGTGCACCTTTATGTATTTTCCTTGCGGTGACTTTTTGTTGCTGGTCTTCTTTCCTGACCGGCATACTTTAGCTATGTGGCCAAGCCTGCCACACGTTCTGCATTCTTGATTTTTAAACCAACACTGGTTCTGATCGTGTGTTGTCTTTCCACAACGATAACATTTTACAGTACTCAAACCCAATGTATTTGTACTGAGTTCCGGTGACCGTAGCTGCATTACTGCCGTGCCTCTCACTGCGGCTTCGTGTGCTGCTGCCATAGTGACCGCTTTCTCAAGCGTCAGCTCATTCTCCTCGAGCAGTCGCTTTTGTGTATCTTCTTTTAATAATCCACACACAAATATATCTCTTAGCGCGTCTGTTAGTCCCGTTCCAAACTGACAGTACTTTGCTAGCTTACGCAATTCCATTAAATATTCAGCATTGCTTTCATCCTTCAGCTGCCTTCTGCTGTAAAATTTAAATCGTTCCGCTAGCATCAGCGGCGTGGGGTTTAGATGATTTTTCAGGACAGTAACAATCTCCTCGAACGTCTTATCCGCCGGTTCATCTGGTGATAAAAGGTATTTCAATTGCCCGTATGCCTTCGCACCCATTAAGTTCAATAAAGTTAGTGCTTTCTCTGCATCTGGGATTTTATTTGCTTTACAATAATTTTGTATGCGTTCTACATACATGGCCCAATCTTCGATGTCGCTATAAAAGGTATTAATGTTCCCATGTTTAGGCATCGTTGCAATTTATTTTATTTATTTATTTATTTATTATTTTTTATTTTATCCCAAGATGGCGGCTTCCCGCTCTTGTCTTCGTCCTCCGCCTACAAAATGGCGGTTTTCCCGCGCTTGGCGGTCTTCACCCACTGGCTGCAATGGCGTTTGGCGTGCCGCTGCTGCTCCCATTTCCCAGCGGTTAGTAACTCCCCCGACGCTGTCTCCGCTTCACCGCGGCTCCCTCGGGCATTCGCGCTTCCCTGATGTCGCGCCTCGCAGCCCTTCTTGCAGCCCGGTTATTAGCACCAGCTGCGTTCGCCTTCACCGCGGCTCTCGCGCCTTCAGTCGCCCCAGACGCTGCGCCTTTTTGGCCCGAAAGCGGCCCGGCCCTTATCACCAGCCGCGATCGATGTCCCCGCGCTGCGCCTTTCGGCCCGAATGCGGCCCGGCCCTTATCTCCGGTCGTGATCGATCTCACCGCCCTTATTCCTCCGTCTTCCTCCCCCCGTCTGTACAGCCAACGCGGCCGACTTTCTGCTCGCGTCGCTGACCGGCTTACCCACCACCGAGGTAGAAAGAAGATAGCTGACTGCCGCTGATGGAGGCTTCGAGTTCAGGATGTCTTCTGCACTCCGGGTTCTCGATGCCTGCCGCGCGACGTGTCTTCCAGCAGGGTGATGAGGGTGGATGCCTCTCTTCAACGCCCGTTCTGTGGACGAAGCCGCCGTGGATATAAACTGCCGCAGGGTAAGAATTGGACTCGTCGCCACTGTTAAGTCTGTGTGTTCCAGTTGTATTAAGATTAATTACTGACACAGACTACAAGAATAATGTTTCAACAGGTCTTTACTAGTTGGAGGTCAGGACTATACTAAATACAATATCACTACACAGTACTTATATACCGGTGGTCACCACCGGTATTACGTATACAGCAGCCAGAGAAAGTAGTACATCTCTTAAGGTGGAACAGGCTTAAGTTCTCTTAAGGTGGAACAGGTTACATACACCACACGCCCCATATCATCCAGCCACCAATGGATTGGCTGAGAGGTTCGTTCAAACATTCAAGAAGGCTATCAAGGCAATGTGTAATGAAGACATACCCCTACAACACAAGGTGGATAACTTCTTGTTTGCCTACCGGAATGCGACACATGCAGACCGCATTGAGGCACTGGAGCTGCGGGTGGATGGGTTGTTGAGCATTCACGATGCTGAGAGGGTCGTGGATAACACGTTTAGTGAGTTGGTCACACCGCAGGGTAGGGCTGCACAGGAAGAAAGGAAATGGGTGACCACCAGGCGGAGCAATAGAAGCAGGCAGGTAGTGCAGGAGACCCCTGTGACCATTCCCCTCTCAAACAGGTATACCGCTTTGGATACTGTTGAGGGGGATGACTCACCAGGGGAAGGCAGCAGCAGCCAACTTCCTGGCACTGGGGGTGCTCCTGCTGCCCAGGAAGGGAGGAAAAAGAGTGGGAGAGCAATAGTGGTAGGGGATTCTATAGTAAGGGGAACAGATAGGCGTTTCTGTGGCCGTAGATGTGAATCCAGGATGGTTTGTTGCCTCCCTGGTGCCAGGGTCAAGGATGTCACTGAGCAGCTGCAGGGCATTCTGGAGGGGGAGGGTGAACAGCCAGAGGTCGTGGTCCACATTGGTACCAACGACATAGGTAAAAAGAGGGATGAGGTCCTGCAGCAAGAATTTAAGGAGCTAGGTGGAAGATTAAAGAGCAGGACCTCAAAGGTTGTAATCTCTGGATTACTCCCGGTGCCACGTGCTAGTGAGTATAGGAATAGGAAGATAGAACAGATGAATGCGTGGCTAAAGGGATGGTGCAGGAGGGAGGGCTTTAGTTTCCTGGATCACTGGGTCTGCTTCTGGGAAAGGTGGGACTTGTACAAGTCGGACGGTTTACACCTGAACCAGAGGGGGACCAATATCCTTGCGGAGAGGTTTGCTAGCACTGTTGGGGGGGGTTTAAACTAACTTGGCAGGGGGATGGGATACAGAGTGGAACTATAGTAGGGGGTGATTTACAGCCAAATACGGAGGAAAAAACAAGTCAGCTGGGAAGGCAGAGCAAATATGTGAAGGCAAAAGGGAATATGGCAAGGCTGGGAGGCATTTATTTTAATGCAAGGAGTCTTGCAAATAAGGTGGATGAACTGAAGTTGTTGCTGAACACATGGGAGTACGATATTGTTGCTATCACGGAGACATGGTTGAGGGAGGATCAG
Organism: Somniosus microcephalus; assembly: GCF_052327205.1. NCBI lineage: Eukaryota > Metazoa > Chordata > Chondrichthyes > Squaliformes > Somniosidae > Somniosus > Somniosus microcephalus. Next base: position 114,482,293 of record NC_140995.1, on the reverse strand, counting down.
GACTGGCAGCTCAATATTCCGGGCTATAGAATCTTCAGGCGAGACAGAGGGGGGTGTAAAAGGGGAGGGGGTGTTGCAATATTAATTAAGGAATCAATTACTGCTGTAAGGAGGGATGATATATTAGCGGGTTCCTCTAATGAGGCCATATGGGTAGAACTTAAAAACAAAAAGGGGGCAAGCACTTTGATGGGAGTGTACTATAGGCCCCCGAACAGTCAGGGGGAGATAGAGGAACAGATATGTAGGCAAATCTCAGAGAAGTGCGAAAATAATAGGGTAATAATAGTGGGGGATTTCAACTTCCCCAATATTAATTGGGATAGTCAGAGTGTGAAAGGCTTAGAGGGTGCAGAATTCTTAAAGTGCATCCAGGAGAGCTTTTTGAGCCAACATGTAGAAAGTCCTACAAGAGAGGGGGCGGTACTGGACCTAATTCTAGGGAATGTAGCCGGGCAAGTGGTGGAAGTGTCAGTAGGAGAGCATTTTGGCGACAGTGACCATAATTCGGTGAGATTTAAAGTGGTCATGGAAAAAGACAAAGACGGCCCGGAAATAAGGGTTCTAAATTGGGGAAAGGCCGATTTTAATATGATAAGGCAGGATCTGGCCAAAGTGGACTGGGAGCAGCTACTTATAGGAAAATCCACATCAAAGCAGTGGGAGACTTTCAGAAGGGAAATAGAGAGAGTACAACGCCAACGTGTTCCTGTAAAGGTCAAGGGTGGGACCAACAAGCAAAGGGAACCTTGGATGACAAGGGATATACAAAAATGCATTAGGAAACAAAGGGGGGCTTTTGGCAGTTACAAAAGACTAAAGACGGAGGAAGCCCTAGAGGAGTGTAAAAAGTGCAGGGGCATACTTAAAAAAGAAATTAGGAGGGCGAGGAGGGGCCATGAAATAACACTGGCGAGCAAAATAAAGGAAAATCCTAAGATGTTTTATAAGTATATTAAGGGCAAGAGGATAACCAGGGAAAGGGTAGGGCCCATTAGGGACCAAAGTGGCAATCTGTGTGTAGAGCCAGATGATGTAGGTGGGGTTTTAAATGAATTTTTTGCATCTGTGTTCACTATGGAGAAAGACGATGTAGACATAGAAATCGGGCAAGGGGACTGTGACATACTTGAACATATTAGCATCGAGAGGGAGGAGGTACTAGCGGTTTTAGCAGGCCAAAAAGTGGATAAATCCCCAGGCCCGGACGAGATGTATCCCAGGCTGTTGTGTGAGGCAAAGGAGGAGATTGCAGGGGCTCTGACACAAATTTTCAGAACCTCTCTGGCCACAGGGGATGTACCAGAGGACTGGAGAACAGCTAACGTAGTACCATTATTCAAGAAGGGTAGCAGGGATAAACCAGGGAATTACAGGCCAGTGAGCCTAACATCTGTGGTAGGGAAATTATTGGAAAAAATTCTGAGGGACAAAATTAGTCTCCACTTGGAGAGGCAAGGATTAATCGGGGATAGTCAGCATGGCTTTGTCAAAGGTAAATCATATCTGACCAATCTGATTGAATTTTTCGAGGGGGTGACTAGGTGTGTGGATGAGGGAAATGCTGTGGATGTGGTTTACATGGATTTCAGTAAAGCTTTTGACAAAGTCCCGCATAGGAGACTGGTCAAGAAGGTAAGAGCCCATGGGATCCAGGGTGCCTTGGCGCGTTGGATCCTAAACTGGCTGAGTGGCAGGAGGCAGAGGGTGATGGTCGAAGGTTGCTTTTGTGACTGGAAGCCTGTGTCCAGTGGGGTACCTCAGTGATCGGTGCTGGGACCCTTGCTGTTTGTGATCTACATAAATGATTTGGATGAGAATGTAAAAGGTATGATCCGTAAGTTTGCAGATGACACGAAAATTGGTGGGGTGGTAAATTGCGAGGAGGAAAGCCTCAGGCTACAGGACGATATAAACAGGTTGGTCAGATGGGCGGAAAAGTGGCAAATGGAATTTAACCCTGAAAAGTGCGAGGTGATGCATTTTGGACGGACAAATAAGGCAAGGGAATACACAATGAGTGGTAGGACCCTAGGAAGTACAGAGGGTCAGAGGGACCTTGGTGTACATGTACATAGATCCCTGAAGGCAGCGGAACAGGTAGATAAGGTGGTTAAAAAGGCATATGGGATACTTGCCTTCATTAGCCGAGGCATAGAATATAAGAGCAGGGAGGTTATGATGGAGCTGTACAAAACGCTGGTGAGGCCACAGCTGGAGTACTGTGTGCAGTTCTGGTCGCCTCACTATAGGAAGGATGTGATTGCTTTGGAGGGGGTGCAGAGAAGATTCACCAGGATGTTACCTGGGATGGAGTGCCTCAGCTATGAAGAAAGACTAAACAGGCTGGGGTTGTTTTCCTTGGAGCAAAGAAGGCTGAGGGGGGACCTGATTGAGGTGTACAAAATGATGAGGGGCATAGATAGGGTAGATAAAGAGGAACTTTTCCCCTTAGTAGGGGGGTCAATAACAAGGGGGCATAGATTCAGGGTAAGGGGCAGGAGGTTTGGAGGGGATTTGAGGAGGAACTTTTTCACCCAGAGGGTGGTTGGAATCTGGAACTCACTGCCTGAAAGGGTGGTAGAGGCAGGAACCCTCATAACGTTCAAGAAGCATTTGGATGAGCACTTGAAATGCCATTGCATACAAGGCTATGGACCAAATGCTGGAAAATGGGATTAGACTGGACAGGGACTGATGGTCGGCGCAGACACGATGGGCCGAAGGGCCTCTTTCTGTGCTGTATAACTCTATGACTCTATGACTCTATGACATGCGGTTACCAACCAAACTCCAGCCATGATGTTCTTCAATCGAAGACTAAGATGCCGCTTGGATTTGGTTAAGCCAAACATCAGAAGAGATGTGGAGAACAGGCAGTTTCAGAATATGAATGAAAGGCCAACCAGGAGTTTCAAGATAGGTCAACCAGTTTTGGCCCGGGACTACCGCACAGAGAAATGGCAGCCAGGAACGATCTGCACATGGCAAGGACCTCTAATGTATACCATGGACATTGGAGAGAGCATTGTAAGACGCCATGCTGACCAGATTCTAGAGGCACTGGAAAACGTCAAATCCACACCACGATCCTATACACCTGGTGATAAAACCGAAGTACCAATTGCATCTACCTCAGAATCAGTGATATTGGAAGCAGACGAACCAAACAACGACGTTGATCCCGAATCAACTTTGCCAGAAGAACCTGATACCCCAAAGAGGCGTTATCCGGACAGAATCAGGAAGCCTCCTCAAAGACTGAATTTATAATTGATTAACTTCAGCTAATGTATATAGCAACTGTAATTGTAAATATGTTATTTAATTATTAATCGAATGTTATGTACTGTTTAGCTAAAAGGGGAGGAATTGTAGTGTATGTACCTTGAAGAAGGAACTATATTCTGCAGCCCCTGTATACTGCAGTACCAGTAGTGACCACCCCGGTATATAAGCCTGTGTAGTAACTTTGTATAGTAGTTCCAGTTTTGTCTCCATTCAGTAAACACCTGTTATAACCAACTTCTGTAGTCCGTGTCTCAATTACACATGGACATTACACCGGTAACCCGATATCCCAGACGAGCTGGGTGAGTTGTAAGTGCTCAGGGTTTTCCTCAGAAGTGAAGTTTTTGGGCTATTCTGGAGTGGGAGCTTCGTTTGGTTCAGCCAGGTGAAGGGGTTATGCGACTGGGTAATTCGTTGGTGGGGTGGAATTAGAGTCCACCATAGCAACAAGGGAATTACTGCTTGTTATAGTCCCCAGTTGTGTACTGTATGTATGTTGTTTGTAACCTGGATTTTATTCTCCACAGAGACAGTGATTTCATTTAGTAGTGCATGTTTTTGCCAGTGTATGTTAGACCAAATAAATATAAGTCTGATTTTTCACCGAAGCATTCCTGTCTGTGACTTATTCCATTTACACTCTGAATAATAATTCCCGGGAAAAGAACCTTCCTAAGGCGGGGGCGATTCGAACCATCCTTCTAGCAATTGGGCTAGGATCAAAAAACGTTTACATCTCTTGGTGACTATGGCAGGACCTGGGTTAAAGGAGTGTAGATCAGTCATGGACAGTGCTTCTGGCAAAAGATCCCAAATGGAGGAAAGGATTTCTTCATATGTGTTTAAGAAGGTTAACGTCACTAAAAAGTGGGTGCTAGGCTTGTTGCATGCTGAGCGTCCGGTGGACGCAGCGGCAGAATGGACGGAGGGCAAGGAGCATAGACGCAGCATTGAAAAGGCGATATGGCTCGTCTGTCTACAAAAACAAGTCCAACTGCTAGATAAGCAGGTTGCTAAGTTAGAGGCAGAGCTCAGGGAGTCCGAGGCACAGTCAGACGCAAGGGCTGTAGTAGGGGGCAGGTTATGCACGGAGCTAAGGGATGAGAAGCAGGGAAGAATAAGCCAGGAGGAAACCTTCCGTAACCATAAGGAGTTCTTGCAATGCCAGGTAACTGAGGCAAAGGGGAACGAGAGGGTGGTTAGGGAGGAGAACGCTCGCTTGTCGAGTGAGGTAAAGGTGCTGGGAGAGCAGTTGAAGAATATTCAGGTGGCATACAGAGTCGCCAGCAATGGAGGGTTTGATAAGGGTAATCATGGTCTTTGCCAGGAGCAGATCCGGAATTTGACCGATGCTCTATCTAAGGCCAAAGGGATGGTCTGCTTGGTAGCTCTGGGAGTGGCCCGGGTAGATGAGGAAGAGCAGGAGTGAGATAAGGAGGACTGTGAGGCAGAGGCGAACGCTCGACCACCGCCCGAAGTGCTGGGATCCGGACCCATGTGCCCTGTCCGGCAGTGGAAATACGGTGCGCCCATAGACGGTCAAGAGCAAGGAGCACTGCAGAGTGACTTCGTGGTCCCGTATACGGCCCCCCAGCTGCAGGCAATGGTCTCTAACCTGACCAAACTGACCAGCACAGGGGACCCATCTGTCCATTTTACAGATGTGGAGCAGGTAGGGGGGGATCAATAATTGTAACAAAGCTGAGACAGCCAAATTACTTTTATTTTCCCTGGATAGTAGGTTGTACCAGTCGCTCTCAGCGGGTAGCAAGAGGGGGCAGGGTACGTTAGAGGGGATAAAGGATGACATCCTAGAGGCTATGGGCCTCAATGATGGAAGTCCCTTCTCCCGGGTAGAAAGGACACTTCAGTCAGCTGGGGAGGCACCGCAGGCTTTCGCGGACAGGCTTTGGCCCATCTACCGGAGTGCCTGTGCGGGGGTGTCTGACCAGGCGCAGCTGCAGGGGGAACCTTGGGCTCATTGGCTGAGGACCCTGGTGGCGAACAGCCTGCTCAGGGTCAAGGCCAAAGCAGAGGGGTGGGTCGATTCCAGGGATCCCCAGACCACAGAAGAGAGTGTGATCCAGCAGTTAACTCTCCCTTTTAAGAATGGTAGGGGTGAGGATGACAAGCCAAAGGGCAGAGTACACGAGTTAAAGCCTAGTGGAGGCAACGTTAGAAGAGAGTGGCGCCAGGAAGGGGGTAGCTCAGGGAAGAAGCAGGGTAGTTATGGGTGCGGGAGTAAAGGGCACTGGAGGAAAGACTGCCCAGTCTCTGACAAAAGGAGCAGGAAAGGGGATCCTCCAACGCCAGTGCAGAAAGCCACAGCTGTGGCAGGAAGCAGCACTGATCCGTTCGCGGTATTAGTGGCTGCTCTCCGCACAGTCTTTCTGGCAGGGCAGGGTAGGCTGGATGCGGCAGCAGGCTGCGTATTCCCATCTGCCCCGAACAATCCTAACCCATGACTAGGGGCTTCTCAGCCCGTTTACCTGTGCCCACTAAGTTATGATGCTTGGAAGAGACCGTGCGTGAAGATGGGGGTGGAGAAGGTGCAAGGGACCTATCTGCTGGACACTGGAGCTTCAAGCATCATTGTTTATGCGGATAACCTGACTACATCACTTCTATCGAGCGGGGTCCCATATAACTTAGTAGGGTTCACTGGGAACGAACAGGCTGGGTCTTTCTTCATCCCGCTAGCCATCGATCTGGGTGTGTTACACTCCATACAGAGTGGACATGTGTCCTGATGCGGTGGGAGTGGGAGGGAATAGGCATTTTGGGGGCAGACTTCATACTGGCCCACAAGATATTGGTGAATTTCCGGAATCACTGTTTTTGGGGGGCAGTATGCACGGGAAAGGAGAAGGAGGTGGTAGTTATACCAGGGAAGCAAGGCAAGGGAACCATGTGTACAATGAAGCCAAAGGGTAGTTATGACCTTGAACTTTTGGTCACTTCTACCCCGGTGGAGTACATAGCAGATGTGCGAGCCAACCTCGCGGCATTTGCTACACACAAGCACGGCTGTGGGAGGGTAATAGGGGTGAAGGTCAGAGTAGAAGGAGACCCCATGGCCTGACCACAGAAACAGTACAACTTCCCCAGAGAGGCAGAGGCGGATTTAGAGACGGCATTGGGATCACTGGTTGAGCAGGGTGTGTTGAGACCCATAGCAACCCATGTGAACTCTCCGATTTGGCCGGTTAGGAAACCGGACAATTCGTGTAGAGCCACTGTGGACTATCGGGTTCTTAACAAAAACATCCCAGCCTTTGTCCCCACCGTCGCAGCCATAGCTGATCTGATTGGGAGTATCCCAGCATCTGCAAAAACATTCACGGTGCTGGACATTTCGAACGGATTCTGGTCTATCCCTCTCAAAAGGGAGGACCAGTATAAGTTTGCATTCACTTTCAAGGGTCAGCAGCACACATGGACGTGCCTTCCCCAAGGGTTTCATAACAGTCCTTCTATTTTCCACCAATGTATGGCCAACTGTTTAAAAGGGTTCAGCAGACCCCAGCGGCTTGTGCAGTATGTGGACGACCTGCTTTTCTTTTCCAATGAGGGGGAGGTGCATGGCCCACTGCTGGCTGAACTGCTGAGTCTGCTAAAGGAAGCTGGGTTCAAGGTTAATCCCAAGAAAGCACAGGTCGGCCAGCAGGAAGTAAAATTCCTCTGGCTGACCGTGCATGCTGTAGAGAGGGCCATCGATGAGGCGAGGAGGAAGGCGGTACAGGAGTTACCTGCCCCGACCACGGTAACGGGGGTAAGAGCCTTCCTGGGGCTCACAGGGTACTGCAGGGATTTCTTAGAGGACTATGCCGCTACGGCAGCTCCTCTACTCCGGCTCCTCCACAAGGGAGTGGGCTGGGAGTGGGATGAGGACTGCATGGCAGCTTTTAGTCATCTGAAGAGAGATCTGCAGACTGCACTGGCTTTAGGAGCGATTGATGGGGGAAAAGAGTTATTTTTGGAGGTAGCTGCCACAGGGGACAGTTGGAGTGCAGTGTTGCTCCAGGAGTGGCATGACAAGCTGAGGCCTGTGGTATACTCATTGTGCTGCCTCTCCCTCTAACTTAACCTCACTGTATGTATTTAACTTACTTATATATGTATAACCTACCTGTTGGGGCCGTTGCCCCTTTAACTTACCTTTTAGGGCCATTGCCCCTTTAAGACGCACCTTAGCGTGCTGACATCACGTCACGTACGACGTAGCATGCTGACGTCACGGCACGTATGACGTGACGTGCGTGAGGCGGCTGCCGGCCCGACTCGGCCTTCCAGAAAGGCCGCCGGCACAGCCCGGCCTAGCGTCTTCGGCCGCATCTACCAGCCGCCGGGAGCGACGCGATCTTCCGCTCCCGCGGCAAGCACCGGCTCAGCCTGGCCTCCAGCTCCCGCTCCCGACTTCGGCCTCAACGGCCAGAAACGCGACCACGCGCATCACGTGACGCCCCAAGCGCGGACAACGCGACCGAGCGTGATGAGGTCATCACGCTCCCCACAGGACTGCTACGTAGTCCTCGTGGAGTCCTCGCTGGGACACAGACCTACACCACGGTGCTCCTACAGCAGCACAGGCTCCGAGCAGTTGTATTGTCCCCATGCTTGAGTCTTGGAAATTGTTTGTCTGTAAGTATTCTAGAATGCTATAGATGATTAGCGTACACTGTATGTTGTAGAAAATGTTTAGTTGTAACTTTTCTCTGTCTAGCTGGTTAACTAGTAACTGTATTTTGATACACTATGTACAGGGCTAATTCAAAGAGAATGCCTTCCAGTTTACTAAATGTACTGTGTTGCTCAGGCGTACCTAAATTTGTGTATACATATCAGTTATGCGCTTGTATACTAATGTGTGCTTCCATTTCTGTGTTGTATTTCAGTTTTACAATAATAAGAATCTTTCAATAAAGCGTTATAAGAAAAGTCAAGCCTTGTGATTTTACGGGAAGATATCAAGTTGTTCACTATCTGTCTAGCTCTGCATAGGATCGCGTTGCGAGGGCAGAATAGTAAAAAGACAGCAGCACAGCGGGCTCAAGCACAAGAAGATACCACTCGGCTACCATGAGTCTACGCTCAGGAAGACAATATACCACAGAGGACATCGACCAGTCAATCGAGAAGCATGAGCCTCTCCCAGCAAACGATGCCAAGTCAAAGTCCTCTAAAGTATCCTCTAGATCACCTCGGCGGTCCAGCAGACCGTCGTCATCGATAGCTTCTGCAGCCGCCAAAGCACGTGCCAAGGCAAAAGCTGCCCAGGCTCAATTGTCCTTCGCTGAAAAAGAAGCTGACCTTATGAAGCAGAGAGCCGACCTCGACGCTAGTGTGATGAAGCAGAGAGCTGACCTCGACGCTAGCGTGATGAAGCAGAGAGCTGACCTCGACGCTAGTGTGATGAAGCAGAGAGCTGACCTCGACGCTAGTGTGATGAAGCAGACAGCACAGTCCTCTAAAGTATCCACTAGATCATCTCGGCAGTCCAGTAGACCGTCGTCATCGACAGCTTCTGCAGCGCCAAAGCACGTGCCAAGGCAAAAGCTGCCCAGGCTCAATTGGCCCTTGCTGAAAAAGAAGCTAGTGTGATGAAGCAGAAAGCTGACCTCAACGCTAGTGTTACAAAGCAGAGAGCTGACCTCGCTGCCAGTCTCCACATTCTCCAAAGCCAGAGAGCTGCCGCTAAAGCTAAAGCTAAAGCCGCAGCTTATGAAGAAGGTGAGGAGAACGAAGGCGGGGAGCCCAGCCAGGAAACATATGTTCTGGGACAGCCCCTCAGTCCAGTGCAACGTACAAGTGAGTATGTCCAACAACACTCCAAATTGTTCTCCAAGGAAACATCCAACTATCTCGACGCAGAACCAGCTACTCACCACAGTAGCAAACAGCCTGTTTTTGGAGACACTGAGCTTAAAGGAGAAGAAACAAGCAAGACTTACCTACAGAGACCTCCACAGCACTCGGCCAGTCCAGCCAAGCAGTCCCCACCCGAGCCACAGGGTACACAGGACCTCGCTGGGTGCCTTATCCGCCGAGAGTTGTTGAGTTCGGGCCTTCTGGAGTTAGATGGCCGTCCTGAAAGTTGTTGGCCATGGAAAGAGTCCAACCTGAGACTACACAAGGTAGCATCGAACAGTGGACAGGTGATGGAAGCCTTCCCTGCAGAGGACCGTGCCAAGGATCTGAAGGATTTACACCTTGGAGTGGATCCTCCCCCCCTTCAACGGAGCCTGGGGCTCTCCTGGAACCTGGAAACAGACAGCGTCACATTCCTGGTGTCCCGTGAAGAAAGGCCATTCACACGGAGAGATGTCCTGTCCACAGTCAGCAGTTTGTTCGACCCTTTGGGGTTCGTAGCTCCCATAACAATGCAAGGAAAAGCATTAGTACGGGAACTCTCATCGGATCAGAGTGAGTGGGATGCTCCACTCCTCCCAGAAAAAGAAGCAAAATGGAACCTACAGTTGATCAGAGACAAGATTGACATCGATGTGGGCGCCGTCAAGTTCTTCACGGACAGCAAGATTGTACTTGGTTACATCCACAACTCCACAAGAAGGTTTTATGTGTATGTTTCCAACCGGGTGATTCGTATCAGACGATCCACTCACCCTGACCAGTGGTGCTATGTCTCCACAGACCTGAACCCTGCAGACCATGCTACCAGGTCTATACCAGTAGCACGCCTACAGCAAAGCAGTTGGTTCTCGGGCCCCTCTTTCCTGTCTAATGTCAACACAGAGGAGACTCCTGAGTCCAATCCCTTCACCCTTGTGGAGCCTGAAGCTGATACTGAGATTCAGCCTGAAGTTACGACCCTGGTCACCAAAGCCTCAGAATCTCAGTTGGGCTCACAACGCTTCGAGCGATTCTCAAGCTGGAGAACACTCTGCCGAACCACAGCCCGACTCATTCATGTAGCAGCATCCTTCCAGGGGAATTCGGACAACATAGAACGCAAAGGATGGAAATGTTCTAAAGAAGTATCCAGCACAAGTGAGCCTTCACAAGCCAAAGGTGTGATCATTCGCTCTGTCCAGCATGATGTCTTCAAGGAGGAATTCAAATGTCTTGAAGAGGGACAGACATTCCCCAAGCAAAGAGGAGAGTATTTGTCCACCCTACAGAGCCGTAGGAAATGGACAGAAGACAAGCCAAACGTCAAAGTGAGAGACGTTGTCTTGCTGAAAGACAGCCAAGCACGCAGAAATGAATGGCCAGTGGGCCTGGTTGTCAAAACTCTGCCGACCAGGGACAAGAGGGTCCGCAAGGTGGAGGTGAAGATTGTCAAGGAGGGGCCTATCAAAGTGTTTCTGAGGCCAGTCTCAGAGATCGTAGTCCTCCTTTCTGAAGTAACCTAGAGAACGGACTCTGAGTATGTTGCAGCCAAAGGACGTTTTCTTCAGGTTTATTTTGTATCTGTAGTGGTACAATGGAATTGTACCAAGCGGGGACTGTGCTGCCTCTCCCTCTAACTTAACCTCACTGTATGTATTTAACTTACTTATATATGTATAACCTACCTGTTGGGGCCGTTGCCCCTTTAACTTACCTTTTAGGGCCATTGCCCCTTTAAGACGCACCTTAGCGTGCTGACATCACGTCACGTACGACGTAGCGTGCTGACGTCACGGCACGTACGACGTGACGTGCGTGAGGCGGCTGCCGGCCCGACTCGGCCTTCCAGAAAGGCCGCCGGCACAGCCCGGCTTAGCGTCTTCGGCCGCATCTACCAGCCGCCGGGAGCGACGCGATCTTCCGCTCCCGCGGCAAGCACCGGCTCAGCCTGGCCTCCAGCTCCCGCTCCCGACTTCGGCTTCAACGGCCAGAAACGTGACCACGCGCATCACGTGACGCCCCAAGCGCGGACAACGCGACCGAGCGTGATGAGGTCATCACGCTCCCCACAGGACTGCTACGTAGTCCTCGTGGAGTCCTCGCTGGGACACAGACCTACACCACGGTGCTCCTACAGCAGCACAGGCTCCGAGCAGTTGTATTGTCCCCATGCTTGAGTCTTGGAAATTGTTTGTCTGTAAGTATTCTAGAATGCTATAGATGATTAGCGTACACTGTATGTTGTAGAAAATGTTTAGTTGTAACTTTTCTCTGTCTAGCTGGTTAACTAGTAGCTGTATTTTGATACACTATGTACAGGGCTAATTTAAAGAGAATGCCTTCCAGTTTACTAAATGTACTGTGTTGCTCAGGCGTACCTAAATTGTGTATACATATCAGTTTTGCGCTTGTATACTAATGTGTGCTTCCATTTCTGTGCTGTATTTCAGTTTTACAATAATAAGAATCTTTCAATAAAGCGTTATAAGAAAAGTCAAGCCTTGTGATTTTACGGGAAGATATCAAGTTGTTCGCTATCTGTCTAGCTCTGCATAGGATCGCGTTGCGAGGGCAGAATACTCATCAAGAATCCTCACAGATGTAGAGAGGGGGTACTCCAATTGTGAGAGGCACCTGCTTGCCACACATTGGGCCGTGAGGAGATCACAAATCTTCACGGGGGCATCCCCGATAACTCTCTTAACCCATCATATGCCCACTCAGATGCTTCCGGATGGGATGATAAAGGATGGCACGGTGAGCAGTGCATGCATTGCTCGCTGGACTTTATTGCTCTTTTTGATGAATTTGAGTGTGAAAGGCCTCTGTGAGCCCAAGCACGGCGTAAATTTGATCTACCCAGTGGTGGCCCACAAATGTTCTGTTGAAGGGGTATGGGACGTAGACATAGAGTTTCGGGCTGGGATCCATCCCACGAGCCGCGAGATCAATGTAGACGGGTCCAGTACAGTGGTGGCCGGGGAGCGACTCACTGGATGCGGGATTTTTGACACAAAGGCAGGCATTGCCAAGGGCATTAAACTCCCGAGCACCATGAGCGCCCAGCACGCTGAACTGTCGGCGGTGGTGTATGTGGTTACCCACCCCGAAGAGTTCCCTACACTCTACACGATTTGCTCGGACAGCATGCTCACTTGCAATTCGTGTACAGAATATTAAGCCATTTGGTCTCGTCGCGGGTTCACATCTGCAGACGGGAAACCCCTAGCAACCAAGCCATTGTTGCAACAGATCTTAACTTCGATTGGAACCCAGGGGGATTTCTATATCCACAAAGTCAAGGCTCATTCTAAGACAGAACCCCGTGCGGAAGGCAATCAGCAGGCCGACGTGCTGGCCAAAGAGGGTGCTCGAACGGGCACGTTTTGGGATCCATATGGGTCGAGTCTTGTAGCAGCGATCAGAGATAGAGGTGGGACCCAAGGGAGTGCAGGGGTAGCATTGGCCCCAGACCTAAAGATGGTCCAGGCACGGGATCCCGCCCTAAGGACTGTTCTGGAGATGCTGGCTAAGGGAGATAAGGTAAAGGGTCCATACGAAGTGGCAGGTATTACGGTAAAGGAAGAAGCCTTCCCATGCCAAACAGCCACAGCTTTGGGGAACGCAAGGATTCTAGTGAGAGAAGTGTTCTCTAGGTAGGGGCTACCACATTATGTGGAGTCCGATCAGGGGAGTCACTTCACAGGGGCAGTCATGCAGGCGACTCTGAAGATGCTAGGTGTAGAGGGTAAATGGCACGTCACACACAACCTGCAGTCATCGGGGATTGTGGAGCAGATGAATAGGACCATCAAGGAAAGGTTACGGAAGGAGACGGGAGACTCGCCTAGAAAATGGGCGGCGGTCTTGCCGTTAGTTCTGATGCGGGTCCGAGCCAGCCCGTCTAGAAGCACAGGGTATTCCCCGCATGAGCTTGTGGCTGGCAGCGTCATGAGAACTTCCAGCCATGTACTGGCCCCGGTTCTCACGGAAGATCAGTTGAGAGAGGTGAACCGGGACAGGTTTGTTAAGAATTTGCTTGAGCATCTCAGACAGATCAATTGGCAGGCTGCCAGTAACATGGGGAAGCAACATCGTAGAAATCGTTTATTGCTTGAGCCTTAGAGGCACCACGAGTGGAAAGTCGGAGGTCAAGTCATGGTTAGAAACTTCGCCAGGGTAGGGACTTTTGAGCCGCTATACATGGGACCGTAAAATATTGTGGATAGGGCAAAATGCCCCGACACACTAAGTGGTTCCATATCAATCAGTGCAAGCTTTTCAACCCTGGGGAAAGAGCTGATAAGAGGAGGAAACAGCAGGTAGTGGTGAGCTGCGCTGCAGGTGTGGGTCTCCAGCCCCAAATCTGGGACTGTGAGGAGCCCACAGAGGAACCAGTCGTTCCGCCTGTGGGGGCAGGAGGGAGAAGGAGTGCCAGGATCGCACGGCCGAGGGTGCCGTGGACGCCTCCTTACACACCGGTGAACGAAGGAAGCAGGAGTCGTAAGAGGCCCAGGGTCGAGGAGACTTAGTATGGCCACCCGGAGACGGGTGGTGCTGTACATAACTTCTTTCTCTCCTGTCGGTTGCCTTAGCTTGTCTGTATAGTTTGGATTTACATGTATGCTGTGGATACCAAATGTAATCATGTGTAGCTGCGTCTGGAAAGGTGAGGCACCACCCAAGGACAACATTGCATTCTGTGTGTTTTTCAGGGAACTCCTAAGAACAAGGTGAAGTCAGCCATGGTAGTCCTGATCGTCATGATTGAAGCCAGCATGAGTCACAGGGGCAACACCGAGGAATCGGTTGTCTTCGGCTGCACCGGCATAGACGGACGGACCGTGACTACTGGAGATGGCTCGAAGGATGGGGCGAGCGTCTATCTCCACGAGGATAGATGGCCTGGATGGCTGGGGTCGAATTCCACCCGGTAGTCCAGCCATGACAAGTTCACCTATGGTGAAGCATCCATCCCATGCCCGAGAATAGGGGTTACCACCTCCCGGGTTAAGGTAACAGAGGGTAAACGGGTGTGCCTTAGCTGTAGGGGACACATTCCACTGGGAAGGTGGTGGTGGCTCAGGAAACTGAGCATGGATACAGGGGACCAGTCAGCTGACTGGGAAAGACTAAGTAATGACACGTACCGGACGATCACGGGTTCTCAGGGAGGAGTGAATGTGTGTTGGGATAAGTGGTGGGAATCCGAGGAAGGGATTTATGTGTGTACGTAGGGGGTGGGATCGGTTAGGATCGGAGTGTGGACTCCTGTGTGATCCCAAAACCCCTGAACACCATCAACGCCACGGAGCTCATCTCATACATCAGGAAGCCCCCGCCCAGAGCCCCGACGGTACAGACGACTGTAGATGGGTTTTCCCCCAACCAGCAGGGGTCCAGGGAATGGGTTGGTATTAATCACTACTGACAAAGTGTTGTTTCAGAACATGCACTATGCCGTGGCATCCGTGATCCTGAACCTGCCTGTGTGGTGTCCAAGGAAGACGGAGAAGCTTTATGAAGCTCTGTTAAAAGCGATGTTTCAGGAATTTTATGAACTGGACTATGGAAATGTAGAGAAAGAACAGCTTTATAATCTGAATGTTGGGGATAGTGTGGGGTCCGGGAGGCAGAGAAGAGGGAATGGAACAATGTAGCCACAGCGTTCAGTACAGGAACGGGTATTGTTAATAGTGTGGATGATGCACAACTCCAGATGCAGATCACTGGGTTAAAGAACCAACTACGTAAGATTCTAGGGGAAGAGAATACAATGGTGGGTTCAGAGCTTCATGAGGACCAGGCAATGACCGTTCATTTAAAGGAGGTCATTGCGGAGCTGGAGAGGCATGCAAAAACTGTTAATGATTTGATACGGAAGGACAGGAACGCCTCGGAGCAAGCTGCACAGAATGAGGTGTGTGTGTTGAATGGAGCATGGTTGCTGGGCGAGGGCCGCAGTAGCCTGGAGGACCTGAGGCAAAGTCGCGTCCCTTCATGGTTAAGCAACAAGCATCTCGCTGCGCTGCACCCGTATAGCAATTCGTTGAGCCCATGCCAGCTTCGTTTAGCCTCTGAAGCCTACCCTGTCCCTGTAGATTGCGGACGGTCCAACCATACAGTGATGGGAATTGTAGTGAGGATGCCGGTAATGGGCGGGTCATCCCAGCCAGTGCCGGTATACAGGGTTGAGAATATCGGGGTCATTCATGGAGGAGTACATGTTCGTTGTAAAGCGATCCCGCCGTATGTCATAAAGTGGGAGCATGCTATGACAGGCACTGACCTCTCCGGATGCCAGAGCCGGGGGGCACACGTAAAACTGTGTCCCCAGCACTTGAATGCTTTTGCGCGACCAGAATGTGGGTTTGCTTCTGCAGGCGTGGAACCTATCAATTGCACCATGGAAGTGATGGCACCAGATCACGTACCTCCACAGGTAGCATACGTAGGGAGTGGGACATATTGTGTCACCACAATTGCGCTCCGCTACCGGTACAGCCAGGACAGGTGGTGTCCAGTGAGCGAGAGCAGTTTTTGCTTCAAACCCAAGGCTGAGGTTCAAGTGGCACAAGAGCGAATTACTCCCATCCCCGAACCCTCGACCGTTCACCTCACTGTGAACAACACCTTCACGCATATCCAGGACTATGTGGAGCATTTCGGGTACCCGATTCCTTTTCTGCCGGAACACCTCGCTGAGTTAATGAAGACCATTGAGCTCTCCCAGAAACATTTTTACACTTCAGAGCAAAAGGCAGTAGAAGTGGTGGAGGAGATCAAGGGGATTGTCTCGCCACCATGGTGGGACATCGGTCTGAGTATAGAGATTCCCCCCTGGATCCGCATCTGTTCCCATGCATTAGTTATCATACAATTGTTGCTTGTAAGCTACTTGTTTTACACCAGCTGCAGGCGATGGAGCAAGATGCTCCAAGCGCGGTGACAAGGGGTGTTAGATCGATCCGGAAAGGTGTAATTGATTTATGCTGATGATGGTTTCTCCCTGCCAAAACTTGTAATGTACCGAAGTTCTGTAAGCAAGTGTATTGTATTCTGGTTATAGTTTTACACTCTGTATTGCACGATGTGCGCTGTTGCATTTTTGTAATGTGTTACCACCTGTTAATGCTGTACTGTGTGATGTGCGCGGTGACTATTTGGTAACTCCTGTGGATCTTATTAATGTTCTGTATTTTGACTTGAAGTTTGTCGGTGGGAATTGGAACCCAGCCATTTGATTGTGTTAAGAAGCCGTTTCGCTGATGTTTTGTCTCGGTAGAAGGGAACTATGACACGCAGTAAGGGGTACAGTTCTGGGGTTTGAAATGTAAAAACAGCTTCACTTGTGGGAGACTTTGGCCTTTGCTCTCTCATCGAGTGATGCTTTGCAGAAAGAAAAGCATCAAATGGGGGACTGAAGAGATCGCAAAGTCTTTGTTTGAAGAATGGACTCAGTCGAGAATATTTTTGTGGACTTTATGGGATTTTTCTGAGGGTGTTTTCCCTGTGGTGGGATCGCCCTGTGCAAATGCGTGGGGGACTGGTTTGTTAAAACTGCAGAGAATGCATGGCAGTTGGCTGTGACAAAAGAACTGTCAGTCATCCAGAATGTATGGGTTCGCCTGACAGTCCTGGAAAAAGGAAGGGGGCCATTGAACTTGAACTTATTAGAAAGCCACTCTAATATGCAAAAGTACTTCTCACCTCCATCTCAGAAGAGAAGCAGAACAATGAGCCCACTAACCTCAGCCAGCCGAAGAGGAGCCAGTTTTTCCTAACACAAAGGCCGAAAGATATGTCCCAAACTTAGGGCCATTAGTAATATCACGGAATACTCATGGGTCCGATGATGACCCATCAGTGATTAAGCACCGCAGTGATTAAGCACCGCAGTGATTAAGCACCGCAGTGCTTAGAAACAAAAGGATTTTAAGATTGGCGGGAAAGATAGGGGTAGCCAGACTCCTATAAAGAGAGATCCTTTTCCACCATTCTCTCTCTCTCTCGCTCGCTCGCTCCACCAAGATCAACCTAACAAGAAGTACCAGAGGAAGAAGCCGCAGAGCGAAGCGATCGAGACCGACTGTGTGTGGTGGTAAGCATGGTTTTGAGTGTCCCAAGCCGGTAACCAGGTATCCCAGGCAAGCTGGGTGAGGTGTAAGGAGCTCAGGGTTTTCCTCAGAAGTGAAGTTTTTGGGCTATTCTGGGGTGGGAGCTTCGTCTGGTTCAGCCAGGCAAAGGAGCTTATGTGACTGGGTGATTCGTTGGTAGGGGTGGAATTAGAGTCCACCATAGAAACAAGGGAATTACTGCTTGTTATATTCCCCAGTTTGTATCGGGGTTGTAGTCCCGCCTCCATCGAGATGCGGCCAGTCCACGTGATTTTAACTTGAATGACCTTGTTGAGCCCGCCCAGCGGGCTCAGCAGGCCAATTCAGGGCCACCTGGCAACAGGTGACATCACAGATTGAAATTTCATCTGTCAAGACATTTTGACAGATGAAATATCAGCGTTTCACAGCTGTTTGAAGCTGTCAAACACTGACAGTCTTACTTCTAACCCGAGTCCTTCTACACAGACTCAGTTAGAAATCTCACTGGCACAGAAAGCTGCAGGCTGTCACTTTTGACAGTTCGCAGCCATTCTGCTTTCTGTGCCGGTTAGATGATGGACTCCCGAAACCTAGAGGGAGGAAGGCTGAAAAGGTAAGTACAGGTAATTTAAACTTCTTTACACACTTTAGACACACCAAACACACTTACCTTTGTACTCATGCACCCATCACTCACCTGAACACTGACATCTCGACCCCTCCAAGTCCTTCAACCTGACAGCCCAACTCTTCTAACTTGGCGTGGTTTGGAGCCGTTGGGAATCCCACACTTCAAGCTTTAAAATAGGGATTAGGCTAAAAAACTGCCTGTTAACTACCTGTTAACAGGCAGTTAATTGGCACTAATCCCTTCCCGCCTCGGGTAGGCGGGTCCCAGTGTGGGGCGGGTACCCGTCTCCTTTGAAACTTTCATGGAGGCGGGTTGGGTGCGGGATGGTGTCGGGACCCCCGAATTCGGGACTTTAACCCCTCGCACGCCTCCAATCCTGACTCCACGGGTCAATGAAAATCGACCCCAGTGATTTCATTTAGTACTGCATGTTTTAGCCAGTGTATGTTAGACCAAATGAATATAAGTCTGATTTTTCACCGAAGCAGCCCTGTCCGTGACTTATTCCATTTACACTCTGAAAAATAATTCCCGGGTACAGAACTTTCGTAAGGCGGGGGTGATTTGAACCGTCCATCTAGCAATTGGGCTAGGATCAAAAACCGCTTACATACCGCCCTCAACTTTTCTGCCTCCAGATCCTTCCAGGGCTGTGCCGCAGACATATGCAGGATCTCCCAGTTGGCCATGCATAAGACATATGACTGATGGGCTGTTTGCCAGGGCTGGAAATTTTGTCAACTTTACCACCAATATTGCCAGTCAGAATGAGCGGGCGCTCAGCTTTGCGGCTCTAGCTGGCTTCGCACAGGCACTGGGCGCCATCAACTGCACACACATGACAACTTAGGCACCCCCGGAACAGCCAGGAGTATTCGTCAACCACAAGGACTTCCACTCCATCAATGTATAGCTGGTGTACAACCACAAAAAGGATCTTTATGCAGGTGTGTGCAAGATTCCCAGGCAGCTGCCATGATGCTTTTTTCCTACAGCAGTCCAAGCTCCCTGATCTCTTTGGACCTGGAAGCAGACTTAAGGGGTAGCTGGTAGGCGACAAGGGATTCCCACTGCAAAATTGGCTGATGACACCCATCAGAACCCTGACCATTGAAGCCCAAAAGCGCTATAATGAATACCATATCACCACCAGATGTGTGATTGAACAGGCCATCGGCATGCTAAAGATGCACTTCAGGTGCGTGGATAGATCTGGAGGTACTCTTCAGTACGCACCAGCCATGGGGCTGGATTTTGATACTGGAGGCATGTAGGAGGCGGGACTACAACTTTCGGGGTTGTAGTCCTGCCTCCATTGAGTTGTGGCCAACCCACTCGATTTTCACTTGATTGACCTTGTTGAGCCCACCCAGCGGGCTCAGCAGGCCAATTAAGGGCCACCCGGCAACAGGTGACGTCACAGATTGACATTTTATCTGTCAAGAACATTTGGCAGATGAAATATCAGCGTTTGACAGCTCTTTGAAGCTGTCAAACACTGACAATCTGTACACTAAGTTAATTCCTTCCTCTCAGGCTGATTTAGAGATCTCTCCAGAACAGAAAGCTGAATGCTGCAACTTTTGACAGCTCGCGACCATTCTGCTTTCTGTGCCGGTGAGATGAGGGACTCCCGAGACCTGAAGGAAAGAAGGCTGTAAAGGTAAGTAAAACTTCTTTAAACACTTTACACACACCAAACACACTTACCTCTGCACTCATGCACCCATCACTCACCTGAACACCGGACATCTCGAACCCTCCAAGACCTTCAGCCCGACGGTCCGCCTCCCTAACTTGGCGTGGTTTGGAGCCGTCGGGAATCCCACACTTCAGGAATAAAAATAGGGATTAGGCTAAAAACTGCCTGTTAACTGGCAGTTAATTGGCACTAATCCCCTTCCCACCTCGGGGAGGCGGCTCCCAGCACAGGTCGGGTATCCGTCTCCTTTGAAACCGGCATGGAGGCGGGTTGGGGGCGGGATGGGTTCGTGCCCCCCCGATTTCGAGATTTTAACCCCCCACACACCTCTAATCCCGCCTCCATGGCCCAATGAAAATCCTGCCCATGGTGTCCAGAATGGTCGTGATTTGCTGTGCTGTTCACTACGTTGTTCAACAGCGAGGCTTGGACCTGCAAGATCCTCCTTGGACCATTCGTTGGGGGAGGAAGGAGATGAAGAGGAGGGGGGTGATGAGGGCAATGCACCCCCAGATGTTCACATTGCTGCCCGGGATGCCCTTATTAATGCAAGGTTCACTTAGGTAGTACCAGCCATGTCACCAGAAAATGCAACGGCCAATCTTCCTCATCCCCCCTCACCAATGCCACTGATGCAAAGCAGTCCTGCAACCAACCAACCATCCCTTCAACAACCCCAGTGGTCACCATCAATTCATGTCTTCATATTCATCATCAGACAAGTTAGAAGGCCACATACCACCCAGCACCCAAACATGGACATAGAAGATAGGAGCAGGAGTAGGCCATTCGGCCCTTTGAGCCTGCTCCGCCATTCAATGAGATCATGGCTGATCATCCAAATTCAGTACCCTGTCCCTGCCTTCTCCCCATATCCCTTGATCCCTTTAGCCTCAAGAAATATATCCAACTCTTTCTTGAATATATTTAATGAACTGGCCTCCACCGCCCTCTGTGGCAGAGAATTCCACAGGTTCACCACTCTCTGGGTGAAGAAGTTCCTCCTCATTTCAGTCCTAAATGGCTTACCCCTTATCCTTAGACTATGACCCCTGGTTCTGGACTCCCCGGCCATTATAAACATCCTTCCTGCATCTAGTCTGTCCAGACCTGACAGAATTTTATAGGTTTCGATGAGATCCCCTCTCAATCTTCTAAACTCCAGTGAGTATAAGCCCAATCGACACAATCTCTCCTCATACGTCATTCCTGCCATCCCAGGTATCAGCCTGGTGAATCTTCGCTGCACTCCCGCCATGGCAAGGACGTCCTTCCTCAGGTAAGGTGACCAAAACTGCACACAATACTCAAGGTGCGGTCTCACCAAGGCCCTGTACAACTGTAGCATGACATCCTTGTTCCTGTACTCGAACCCTCTTGCTACGAAGGCCAACATACCATTTGCCTTCTTAACCGCCTGCTGCACCTGCATGCTTACCTTCAGCGACTGGTGCCCAATAACATTTATCCACATTATAGTGCATTTGCCATGTTTCTGCCCAATCACCCAACCTGTCCAAATCATACTGGAGTTTCACGACATCCTCCTCACAGCTTACCCTCCCACCCAGCTTTGTGTCGTCTGCAAATTTGGAGATATTACATCCAATTCCCTCGTCCAGATCATTAATATATATTGTGAACAGCTGGGGTCCTAGGACCGATCCTTGCGGTACCCCACTAGTCACTGCCTGCCACTCAGAAAACGACCCGTTTATTCCAACTCTTTGCTTTCTGTCCGCCAACCAGTTCTCTATCCAAGTCAATACAATGCCCCCAATCCCATGTGCCTTAATTTTGCATGCTAATTTCTTATGTGGGACCTTATCGAAAGCCTTCTGAAAGTCCAAATACACCACATCCACTGGTTCTCCCTTATCTATTCTACCAGTTACATCCTCAAAAAATTCCAGTAGATTAGTCAAGCATGATTTACCTTTTGTAAATCCATGTTGACTTTGTCCGATCCTGTCACTGCTTTCCAAGTGCTCTGCTATTACATCTTTTATAATAGACTCCAGCATTTTCCCCACTACCGATGTCAGGCTTACCGGCCTATAATTCCCCGCTTTTTCTCTACCACCTTTTTTGAATAGTGGGGTAACATTAGCTACCCTCCAATCCATGGGTACCGTTCCAGAGTCTATCGAGTTCTAGAAGATGACCAGCAATGCATCTACTATCTCTAGGGCCACTTCCTTAAGTACCCTGGGATGTAGACCATCAGGCCCTGGGGATTTATCGGCCTTCAGTCCCATTAATTTTCCTAACACCATTTCCCTACAAATACTGATTTCTTTCAGTTCCTCCCTTTCATCAGACCCTATGTTCCCCGACATCTCTGGGAGGTTATTTGTGTCCTCCTTTGTGAAGACAGAACCAAAGTATGTATTTAGTTGGTCTGCCATTTCCTTGTTTCCCATTATAAATTCCTCTGATTCTGACTGTAAGGGACCTACGCTTGACTTCATCAATCTTTTTCTCTTCACATATCTATAAAAGCTTTTACAGTCAGTTTTTATGTTCCCTGCAAACTTACTGTCATATTCTATTTTCCCTTTCTTAATTAATCCCTTTGTCCTCCTTTGTTGACTCCTAAACTGCTCCCAATCCTCAGGATTATTGCTTTTTCTAGCCAATTTATATGTCCTCTCCTTGGATCTTATGCTATCCCTAATTTCCCTTGTTAGCCACAGTTGGGTCACCTTTTTTGTTTTATTTTTATGCCAAACTGGGATGAACAAATTCTGTAGCTCATCCATTCCGTCTTTGAATGTGTGCCATTGCCTATCCACCATCAACCCTTTGAGTGACATTCCCCAATCAATCCTACCCAACTCGCTCCTCAGACCATCGTAGTTTCCTTTATTTAAATTGAGGACCCTTGTCTCTGAGTCAACTACTTCATTCTCCATCTTAATGAAGAATTCGATCATATTATGATCGCTCCAACCCAAAGGGCCTCGTACAACAAGATTGCTAATTAATCCTTTCTTGTTACATAATACCCAGTCTAAGATGGCCTGATCTCTGGTTGGTTCCTCGACATATTGGTCCAGGAAACCATCCCGTAAACACTCCAGGAATTCCTCCTCCACCGTATTGTTACTAATTTGGTTGGCCCAATCTATATGTAGATTAAAGTCACCCATGATGACTGCTGTGCCCTTATTGCACGCTTCTTTAATTTCCCTTTTAACGCCATCCCCAACCTCCGCCTTACTGGAAGAAGACATCATCTCAGTGGCCTGTGACATCACTCCCCTCATGCTTGAGGTGGACTCTTCCAATCTCTCTGCAATCGTGGTGAGTCTACTTTGAAGGCCTGTAAGTGCATCGCACATTATCTGCCGCTGTTCAATGCTACCCCTATCCATCGACGGCCCCAAGGGTACAGCATCTGTGTCCAGCTGAGCAAGGCTTGGCGAGGGCTGTGCCCTCAAACGTGGACTCATCCCTGCTGTCCCTGTCACAACCTTTTGCTCTTGATCACTTGTGAAGTGTGAGTCACCAGGTGAAAACCCAATTATCTGCATTACTGGCCCCACGGAAGTAGGAGTATCTGAGCTGGCGCATGGTCTGCATGAGTCCTGTGATGGTGCACCCTCAGAAGGACTCAGCTCCTCTGAGGAATCATCGTCAGCGATCTTCACCGACTGCTGCTGCACGTGCGAAGGCCCTGTCAGAAATAAAAGACATGAATTAATCCTGGCAAAGATAGATTATGTTGCAAGTTACCATTATGAAGATGATCATATTTCACTCACTGTTGAAATGAGTGCCGTATGACATGTGGGTGGCTTTGATTTAATTGTATTACCAGGTAACTGGGAGCTCCCCGTCTCCCCAACGCCAATGGCCAGGGATGCTAAAACTCCACTAATCTCCAGTGCCTCCTCCTCCCCGCTTGTCAGTTGCGAGATGTTTGGATGGCCCCCTATGGTTCACTCCCTCTCCCTGGTGTCTATGCTTTCTTCTCCTGCAAGGGAGGGAAAGAAAACTCATAAGTGAGTGTAATGGCATGTATTTATCCAATGGATGCAGTGCATTTGGTGAGGGGGACCAAGAGTGAGATGCATGACATTGCATAAGGATGAGGAGGAGTGGGAGTGGTGGATAGATATATGGGGATGTGTGGAAGTGCATAAAAAGAGAAGGATGGATGCACCTGCAAGGTAAGTGGGTGTGAAGAGTGATGTGATGGAGAAAGCAGAGTGAGGGGCTGGGGTGATGTGTACAGCAGGATGTAGGTGAAAGTGCCACTGTAATATATGTGGGTAGAGCAAATGAAGGACAGAGCCACCAGTTGCTAGTTCATGAGCTTGCTTTACTAGGCCAGAGCAAACTGAGCATGCTCATACTAAACCATGTGATAATATATTACACTGCTTTCCCCTTTAAAAAATGTATGCATTACCCTCTCAAATACAACAAAACTATGGTCCCACCTTTCCCAGCATTACATGTACCACATAACAAAAACTCCTGGCTTTTTTTTCTTTTAAATGAACTACAAATCCTATAAATGAAGTACAAATCCAATTTAATAACAGGTTCGCGGAGCCTTCCTGACCTCCTTACAAAAGATTTTGGTGTTGTACCAGTTTTCAGGCAGCTTTGTTTTGGTTCCAAACTCAAAGAAGTAGGTACCACCACCCTGTTTACCCACTTGATACAATCTTGCTCACAAGACAATTCAGTTCGGCGGTTATGAAATGGTTTCAACTCTGTGTCCAGACACTGATCAGTCCATCCATTCCAGGTGTTTTCATACACTTTTTTCAGTATTGAGTCCTTCTGAGTCTCATTTGCAATCTTAGTTGCATTCACGGGAAAGTCTTTGTCAACTGCACCTAGCGTGAAAATCTCCCCTTCACTCCCAACACGAGTCTTCATGTGGCAACCAGGACAAGGCATCTGCGATTGCGTTTTGCTTTGAAGTGCGATATTCAATTGTGTAGTCATATTGTGACAACAAGAACACTGCCCAACATTGCATTTTTAATGCGGCCATTGCAGAGATGGCAGATTTGGGCCCCAATATTGCTAGGAGCAGTTTGTGACTGGTTATCAGGGTAAAGTTTCTGCCGATCAGGAACTGTTGGAATTTCTTGATTCCAAACACTATGGCGAGTGCTTCCTTTTCAATATGCGCATAATTTCTTTTGCTATTTGTGAGGGTTCGCAATGCGAACGCGATTGGTTTCTTTGGCCGTCATTACTTGTTGTGATCAGCACATTGTCTTGATTACATAAGCAATTTGGAATTCCTTGCAAAATTTTATCCATTGTAGCCTGGAAGATTTTGGGGAGGACTTTACACCATACGGCAGCTTGGTGTATGAGTACAGTCCCTTGTGTGTTGATGGTGAGATACTGTTGACTCTTTGTCAACATTCAGCACTGAGCGTAAGCGTGCGACAGGAGCAAGCTTAGAGAAAACCTTTGACCCCGAGAGTGCTGCATACAAATCTTGTGACGCAGGTAACGGGTACTGTTCATCGTCAACTGCTTGGTTGATAGTAATTTTGTAGTCACCACACAAGCGTACAGTTTTGTCTGCTTTGGGCACTACCACAATCGAGGTAGCCCATTCCCTTTTGTCAGTTTTTACTAGCACTCCGTTCTCTCTCAGTTTCTCTAGCTCTTCCTCCACCTGACTTTTCAATGCATAGGGAACTGGCCTTGCCTTAAAATAGACAGGCTTCGCGTTGATGCAGATATGCACGTCATACCCAGAGATGCCCTCATAACTGTCTGAGAACATGCTTTTATACTTGTTCAGCATTATGTCAAGTTGCTTCTTTGAAGCTGTTGTGTCCCCTTGTGTTCTTATTACTATGTAATACAGACACTTTTAACTCATTTTAGTTTACAGCTTTTACTCAGTGCTTTCATGATGTTGCTGCCGCATGGTGCGGAGTGATACAAGATGTCCGACCTTGCACTGTGCACTGCCTGACACAGTGTGCCACATAGCAGTGTAAATGCACTAACCAAAGTAGTTCCATATAACAATGTAACAAGTAGTTCCATTTAACGATGTGATAATACAACAATGTAACATCCCTCTTTCTCAAAAAACTAAAACATGAAATTTAATTTAATTTAAAAAATATTATACCTAAACTATTATTAACAAATACAAAGAATCGTGAGTTTTCTTTTCTTATTCGCGATATCGCTCAGGTGGTTGGATGTTGTCCCTCCATCTTGTGGATTTGGTGGTGACCACTCCTCTCTGCGGTGTTTTAGTGTGTTCTGCTCTTGTTGTTGTTGTTGCTGTCGCACTTGGAGTTGGAATGTGCATGCTCGTGGTTGTTTGATTTGTGGCGCTTGTTTCTGGCATTGTACTGCTTGTAGTAGCTGGTGTTGTCAATGTTGCTGATGTTGTCTGCTGCCTAACCAGTTCAGGTGAAGGTCTGATGTGGAGTCTGTTCTGTCTGTATTGGTTACCAGGTTCGGTCTCTACGAAGTAGGATCTTGGAGTATCAGCTTTTCCAATGACCTTGGCTGGATTCCAGGTTTTCAACACTGGGTCTGGTAGCATCTTTGCATGTTTGTCATAATATTTGCTCCCTACGACTTGTGCTTCTGCCAGCTTCTGTCTGAAATCCTCCTGGTCCCGGGGAGGATGTATTTTTGCTGGTAGGGTAGTCTTAAACTTCCTCCCATTCAGCAATTCCGCAGGTGATTTCATGTCTGCTTTCAGTGGTGTTGATCTGAGTGATAGGAGGGCAAGGTCTTGGTCTTCCCCCATCTCACCGCTTTTGATGAGAGTTCTCTTGACAGTCTGGATCTGTCTTTCGATGAACCCATGTCCCCTTGGGAAATGTGGGGATGAGGTTACTATTTTGAACCCATACTTTTCTGCCAGAGCTCTGAATTCACTCGATGTGAACTGGGTTCCATTGTCACAGATTACCTTTTCCGGGATTCCTTGTTCAGCAAACAAGCTCTTTGCAATTCTGGTGGTAGTTGTGGCTCTCAGATCTTTCATCTTTCTCACAAAAGGAAACTTGGAATAGTAATCTGTCACTATGAGATACCATTCTTGATTGCACATGAAGAGATCTGCCCCAACAGTATGCCATGGTCTTGACGGTATTTCACTAGGTATCATCTCCTCTTTCTGTTGTGCATGTCTGTATTTCTGGCATATACCACAAGCAGAAACCATCTGTTCGATATTTTTGTACATGCCTATCCAGTATACAGCTGATCTGGCTCTCAGCTTGCATTTTTCCATTCCCATGTGACCTTCATGTATTAGATGGAGAAGTTCTGTCTGCATCGTCTTTGGCACGATGATCCTCGATCCAGCAAGGAGAATACCGTCTTCTATTGCGATGTCGTCTCTAATCGTCCAGTATTGATGAATTGTCACCTGTACCTGCTGGATTCTCTCCGGCCACCCCTGTATCACTTGTTGTGTGAGTAGTTGTAATTCCTCATCTTTGCTAGTCTCATCTCTGATTTGACTGAGCTTTGTAGGGGTAACACTCACTAGGTGGTGGATCTTTACTGTTAGACCCTCCACCTCGTGTTTCTCATATGGTGACAATCGAGACAACGCATCTGCT
The DNA here is from genome assembly GCF_052327205.1 of Somniosus microcephalus. Lineage (NCBI taxonomy): Eukaryota > Metazoa > Chordata > Chondrichthyes > Squaliformes > Somniosidae > Somniosus > Somniosus microcephalus. The sequence continues at coordinate 114,455,137 of NC_140995.1, read as the reverse complement.
AGCACCATTTCCTTTCCTGGCTTATATTTAAGCGTGAAGTCGTAGCTTTGGAGCCTTAAAAGTAGTCTTTGCAGTCTTGCAGGTGCTTTGCACAGATTCTTCTTGTAGATCTGTTCTAGTGGACGATGGTCACTCTCTATTATAAACTGCCTTCCATACAGGTATGTATGGAATTTCTCGCATCCGTATACTACTGCTAATAGCTCTCTTTCTATGTTGGCGTATCTCGTCTCGGCTGACGTCAAGGCCTTTGATGCAAAAGCTATTGGCTTTCCTTCCTGCACAAGAGCTGCCCCTACTCCTCTGGTAGAAGCGTCTACTTGTAGAGTGACTGGCTTTCTTCTGTCATAATATGACAGACTTGTTTCTTTGCACAACAATTCTTTAAGTTGTTTGAAATTCCTTTCATGTGATTCAGACCACTGGTATTTGGCGTCTTCTTTCATTAGCTCTCTGAGATTTGTTATATGTTCCGACATGTTTGGGATGAAAGAACTCATGTATTGGATCAAGCTGAGGTAACTCCTCAGCTCTTTCTTATCTTTGGGTGGTTTCATTTGAGCAATCGCCGCAATCTTCTCAGGATTTGGCTTGACTCCCTCTGGTGTGTAAATCATACCAAAGAATTGGCATTCCTTGACTTTAACTATGCACTTATCGGCATTTAACTTGATGCCAGCCTTCCTGGTACGCTCCATGGCCTCATGTAGGTGCATATCATGGTCTTTTTCATCTGCTCCATAGATCTGAATATCATCAGCTATTCCTATAGCTCCTCCACAGCCTCTATATGTCTCATCTACTTTCTGTTGAAAGATATCTTGACTGACCTTTAACCTGAATGGTAGCCGCAGGAATTTGTAACGCCCAAATGGTGTGTTGAATGTTGTCAGTGTTGTTGATTCCTCATCCAGCTTCACGTTCCAATATCCATTTCTGGCATCTAGTTTTGAGAAAACCTTGGCTCCTGCCAGTGATGGCGTAATCTCCGCTAGCGGGAGTGGGATAGTGGTCCCTCTTTATCGCCTGGTTTAGATCTTTGGGGTCCAAACATATTCTGAGACGCCCGTTTGGCTTTTCTCGTTCCACAATTGAGTTTACCCAGTCTGTGGGTTCAGTGACCTTTACGATCACTCCCTTTTCTTTCATCTCCTTTAGCTCTCTCTCAAGCTTTGTCTTCAGCTCAATGGGTACTTTTCGTGGAGCATGGATAACGGGCTTTACCTCTGGATTGATGGTGATGCGGCATTGGAAATCTCCAAAACATCCCACTGTATCATCGAAACATTCCGGATACATGTCTATCAAGTCTTTTTTACTCTTGATTTGTGGGCGATTCTCCAGCGGGGTGTTGCTGTCTATCCTCAGTGACGTTTCCATCAGCTCGTGATTCACTGAGATCAATCTCAACTTCTCACAGCTGTTTAATCCCAGGATCGCTGGCCCCTCAGTGTCGATGACATAGAACATGCAGTTGATGTTCTTTCTTTTATGTGTCCCTTTGACAAAGGTTATTCCGAGTTGTTTAATCTCACTCCCCCCGTATGCTGTCAGCATGACATTACTTGCCTTTAAACAACCGTTTTTCGGGTAGCCATCTTCTCTCAAGTTTTCGGGAAAGATCTGCTGGTATAGTCTCAATGGGAGAATGTTGCCCTGAGCCCCTGTGTCCAGCTTCAACTTTAAGTTGATGGTTGTGGGCTGACCTTTGACCCTCTTTTCAATTTGGATGATGGTGTGCAATTCTCTCTTCGGAGTATTTTCCGCTCTGGACATCTCATGAAGCTGTACCTTTATGATTTCGATGTTTAGTGTATTGTCATGACTATAATCATCATCATCCTGTTCATCCATGGCATGGATATTGTGTTTCTTTCTCTGGTTCTGCTGTGCACCTTTGTTTTTGATGTATGTTCCTTCTTTCTTCGTTCTACACCTCTTTTCCCAGTGGTTTAGTTTGCCACATGCATTGCAGCTTGTTCCATATGCTGGACATTTCCTCCTGTCTGTATAATCGTGCGGTCTTCCACAGTTTCTGCACATGTTTCTCCCATTGTCATGTGCATATCTTTGTGTGTTGTACTTTTCCCTCACTGTATCCACTCTGTTGTCCGTCTCAGAAGCCGTCCGCATGTCAGCCGTTTGAGAAATCAGCGTTCTCATTTGCTGCTTCATGAGCTCTCGCAGTATCTATAGCCTCTGTTATTTCGAGCTTTTCCTTCCCTATCAGGGCTTTTTGTACCTCTGCATGCGCTGACCCTCCTATCAGCTGGTCCACAAGCCTTTCCTCCATTTCCTTAAATGCACACTTGCTGGCTTCATTTCTCAGCCTTGTCAGGAAATTGGCAGCTGTTTCACCGGTTTCCTGTCTTAGACTCTGGAATTTGTATCTATGTATACAGTGATTGGATTTAGGCTCTAGATGGTTGCTGAATTTCTCAAAGATTGTTGCAGGGTTTTCCTTTTCCTCTTCAGTCAAACTCCAGCTATTATACAAATCTAGACCTTTTTCTCCTGCCCACAACAGAATGTAACTAACTTATTCCTCGTCGGGAGTACCCTTCAGGAAGCTTTTGAATGTAAGGTCACATTTCTGTTTGAACTTGCGGAATGCCTCTACTATATCGTCGTCTTCCCAGTTCATGAGGGGTTGCATTTGTGCAGTCAGTGTCGCGGCAGCCGCCATCTTAGTTGCCCGTATGATTCACGCTCAATCACGCAGACACCGGCACTCACGATCAGCTCATATATTCACTTTTCGTCTTATTCATAGTTTGTATGGCACAAGTTGTACTCACTTATACCGCTGCCACCATGTTGTGTCCCCTTGTGTTCTTATTACTATGTAATACAGACACTTTTAACTCATTTTAGTTTACAACTTTTACTCAGTGTTTTCATGATGTTGCTGCCGCATGGTGCGGAGTGAAACAAGATGTCTGACCTTGCACTGTGCACTGCCTGACACAGTGTGCCACATAGTAGTATAAATGCACTAACCAAAGTAGTTCCATATAACAATGTAACAAGTAGTTCCATTTAACGATGTGATAATACAACGATGTAGCAGAAGCATCTACACTGAAGATGTTTTTCCAGTCTAGTTTTAACTTTCTCAACCAGTCTTTGCCCATGAGGGTTGGCCTGTTGCTGTAGCTCGCTAATATAATAGGCAGCTTTACTGACAAGCCATTGTGTTGAACTGTACACTCTATTTGTCTACTTAGCTCTAGGATTTCTCCAGAGTAGGTTTTTAACTTTACGGCACTCTTTGTAAGTGGTATTTGATTAAACTTACTCTTATGTGTGTCCTTACTCATGATAGAGCAGTCCGCCGCTGTGTCGATTCACATATCAATATATAGCTTGATCAAAAGTTTTGTATGGAAGTCTTTCTCACGACTGCTAGCATTGCCACTAGTGGCATAGATACTATAAATGCCTAGTTCTTCAACATCAGGTGTGTTCACTTCACAGAATCACAGAATCACAGAAACCCCACAGTGCAGAGAGAGGCCATTTCGGCCCATCGAGCCTGCACCGACACATATCCCACCCGATCCCCGTAACCCCTACACCAACACATATCCCACCCTATCCCCATAACCCCACGTATTTAATCCCCCTAACACTAAGGGTCAATTTTATCATAGCCAATCAACCTAACCCGCACATCTTTGGACTGTGGGAGGAAACCGGAGCACCCGGAGAAAACCCACGCAAACACGGGGAGAATGTGCAAAATCCACACAGATAGTCACCCGAGGCCGGATTCGAACCCGGGTCCCTGGCGCTGTGAGGCAACAGTGCTAACCACTATGCCACCGTGCTGCCCTTCAATATTATGAATTCCTCCCATTTGTTGTCGCTGCTTTGCATTGCTACTAGAATGGTTCTTGCTTCTTGCTTTTGATCTAGCTCTACAAGCTGTTGAAATATGGTCTTGCTTCTGGCAGTGAAAACATTTTTGTATTGGCAATAACAGCGATAACAATTCACTGACCTGCTCTCACTGACATGCTTTTGACCCAGCCTCACAACATTAGTTTTGGTGGTGGCTTTGTGACTGTAGAACTCAGCTGCACTTGTCACTCATGTTGGACGGAACTCCCTAGCATTCTTAGATGCTATTTCCATAGATAGGGCAATTTTGCATGCCATGTCAAACGTTAGGTTTGGAATGTTCAGTAATTTGGACAGTGTGCGCTCATTCACCAGTCCACAAACAAACTTATCTCGCAACACACGTTCCAAAAATGTGCCAAAGTTACAATGCAAAAACAGGTTTTTAAGAGCTACAATGTACTCACTGATGGTTTCACTTTGTTCTTGGTTTCTGGGACCAAACTTATAGCTCTCTGCTATTTCTAATGGCTTTGGGTCGAAATGGTCCTCGTGTTTCTCGACAATGTCTTCAAACGACGCATCCTTTGATTTCCCTGGCACAAGTAGGTTTGTCAACGTTCCATAGACATTTGAGACTGCAGAGGAGATTCACCAGGATGTTGCCTGGGCTGAGCTATGAAAAGGGATTGGACAGGCTGGGGTTGTTTTCCTTGGAGCAGAGAAGGCTGAGGGGGGACCTGATTGAGGTGTACAAAATTATGAGGGGCATAGATAGGGTAGATAGAAAGGAACTTTTCCCCTTAGTAGAGGGGTCAATAACCAGGGGGCATAGTTTCAAGGTTAGGGGTAGGAGGTTTAGAGGGGATTTGAGGAAAAACTTTTTCACCCTGAGGGTGGTTGGAATCTGGAACTCACTGCCTGAAAGGGTGGTAGAGGCAGGAACCCTCACAACATTCAAGAAGCATTTAGATGAGCACTTGAAACGCCATAGCATACAAGGCTATGGACCAAGTGCTGGAAAATGGGATTAGAATAGACAGGGCTTGATGGCCAGCGCGGACACAATGGGCTGAAGGGCCTCTTTCTGTGCTGTATAACGCTGTGACTCTGACTCTATGACATCTGACCTGATCTCTGTTAGAAAAATTGCTTTCTTCTGTTCACTAATTACTTTATTTTGGGCTTGAACATTCTCAGCTGCACCTTCAGTCTCAGTAATGTTATTGGCCTTAAAAAACATCTCCACCCTCTCAATGTAAGAACTGAATGGTTCGCGAGCTCAGTCATACATGCCGAGGCTTCTGATGAATCCCTTAGGCGCGGCCGTGATTGTCCCGATCCCGCTGAACAGTGACTCAGCACGATACCTGTGTACCTGTGAGAATCAACGCTGCTGTTGCTGTGCATACATACACACGAAAGCGAAGCACAGATGATTCTGCATCAGCATTAACAGTAAAACGTCACAAAAATTCAGTTTAGATGTCACAAATTCACCTTAAACTTATCCACTCGAAGGTTGAACACTTTGTCCTTCCATGATCCCTAAAAATGGCTTTGGGATCCCATTCTCGTCGCCAAAAATGTAATATATGTGGGTAGAACAAATGAAGGACAGAGACTCCAGTTGCTAGTTCATGAGCTTGCTTTACTAGGCCAGAGCGAACTGAGCATGCTCACACCAAACCATGTGACAAACCATGTGATAATACATTACTCTCGCCTTTCCTGACCTGCTTAGGTTATTAAAGCACTTTCTGCACTGAATCCAGGAGTGTGGCACCACACTCCTGCTGCTGACCTGCACCGTTAACTCCAACCACACCTTCCTGATGTCAGCTGCAGGCTTCTTCCTCACGTTAGTAGGGAACAGTGTCTCTCTTTGACTCCTCACAGCCCCCAGCAGCACATCCAGGGAGGCATCACTGAAACGGGGCACAGCCTTTGCCTGTCTGGAATCCATTCTGACGGTTACTTCCCTTTTCTTCCCAACTCCAAACTCCTTCAAATTGCATGTTTGGAGTGTCTCTTTAAATACTGGAGTTGAGATCGCGTCATGTGGGTCCACATTGCGCTTGTAGCTGCTGCTGATTGGACGAGAAATTATAATAAGGTGGCTGAGTTAAAAAACCACTGACAGACTCACTGCACTTACTTCTGAGTCTCCCACAAGCTATCGGACACCACCCACCCCCCCATCCCGCTCCCAGCGCATCGTGAAATTAAAATCAGGGCTTTAGTGTTTTCTGCAAACTTCGATAGCCAACTCTCTATTTCTTCATTTAAGTCATTAATATATATGGTGAAAAGCTATGGATCCAGTACACCACTTGTCACATCCCGCCAATCAGAGAACGAACCCTTTATCCTTACTCTTTGACTCCTACCTCCCAACCAATTACTGACCCATGTTACAAGGTTACCTCCAATCCTGGGTGCTTTAATTTTTGCTAATAATTTCTTATGTGAAACCTTATCAAATGCCTTCTGGAAGTCCATATAGACAGCAGTCATTGATTTCGCTATCCACCATGCTAGTGACCTCTTCAAAAAAGTCAACTAGGTTAGTCAGACATGGCCTACCGTTCACAAATCCACGTTGACTCTCGTTATCTGATTTGTAATTTTATGACCAGGAATATACCGCTACAGGAATAACTTGTCCGCCTTGTGGCATCTTTAAACTAAAAATAATTAATTGTTAGCCACACTAATTACACTGAAAATTCCCAAAGTTTCTTTTTTATTGATTTGAAGATAAACTAATGGGCCCAGAAATTCGGGTTGGGGGCTTCCCGCGGGTGCAAGCCCCTGACCTGCACTTACCTAGCGCGCCGGCCGTTGAGCTGTGGGCCCGCGTGGGATTCCGATCCTGGGTCTCCTCCAGCTGCCGGCGCGCAGTGCTTGCGTATCCCAGGGACGCAGTTAGTTTGATGCGTCCCCTGGGATCACGTGGGCCATGGAGAGCCAATGGTATCAGGGAATGCTTCATTCATAAGTTTGACAGGAAGAGCTGTCAAACCTATAAATACTATAAGCCCCAAAACATCACTAAAACTTCAAATAATTTTTTTTTAAATCACATTTTAAAAATAAACTATAAATTACATGAAATAACTATTTTAAACAATAATTTAAATTTTCAGCGTTCGACCACTGTACCCCTTCTTTCAGGGGAACGGAAGTGCCGGTTTCCCGCGCATGCGCAGTGCATGCACGAAACCGGCACTTTCGTTGGGCCTACGCGTGAGTACCCCGTGCGTACTCACACGTTGGGACCCGAATTTCTGGGCCAAATTATTTATTTACCTGAGATCTTGGCTGAATTGTTGAAGGATTTATTGACGATGGTATTCCATATGAGATTGACTTTACTGCACAGATGCAATGCCACTGGCTTGAATTATAATTATTTTTAGTTCGCCAATATCCACATTGATGCACTTTGTGCTTTAGTGTATTATGCACTGAATCATTATTTTGTTAAGAGGTAGAAAGTGCTGTTTTATGCTGCTTGATGAATATTAAAGAAATTATTGCAATGTGTTTTCTGGGGGCTTCTTTGTACACAGGAATTATAAATGTGGCTTCCAGCAGAAATGATAGAGTAACAATTATTTTTCTTAAAAGGCATTAAACTGCCTGACACAGCAGCACTGAATATTGGAGCACTAACACAATGTTCCACAAGGTAGTGAAACATGGGTTTATACCTGTGATTTGCTGAAGTCTAATATCAGCAGCATCGCTGTGGGGAAGCAACAAGCAAAGGACTATACCGGGAATTTCCTCGGGAGTTCTCTTGAGCAAAAACCCAATTTTCGTAAATATCTGATGATTTTTTGCTGAAGTTATGGCACCCAATCAGGAGAACTCCAGAGGAAATTCGTGGCATGAGTTTCTTCTTACAAGAGTTATGGTCAACCTCTGGCATCTCCTAGTGGCTAGTTCAGAGTACCACTGGCATATACCCATGAACATGAAATAAATTAATTCTAAGATATATTATGTAAATTTTACACCTCATTGAGATATATACCCATCTTGATCAAACTTGTATGACTTATTAAATTGAAAAACAAATTACATTTGTTGTACAATTTTTATGTATTAAATTAAAACATTTACAACCAAGTTATAAATATGTAAAACTGAAATGTGGATGTTAATATTGTATATTTGAAAATCTAATACCAAGAGAATAAAACAGACCATTTTTGCTGGTTTGAAATGAATCTTTTTAATTGACATCACAAGATCACAAGATAATGGCAGATGAGGGAGGCCATTAATGCCACCCTGACATCTCACCATTGCAACATCCAGTTGGATCATAGAAGATTCCAGGGGTTTCACCTCCACTACCTTATTTGAAAGTTCATTCTATGTATTGATCACTTTTTGTGCGAAGAATAGCTTCCCAATATCAGTTCTGTTTTTTCTAACCAGTGTGTACCAGTGTCCCTTTGTTCTACACATACAATTTACCGTGTCAGCTGTGGCTCAGTGGGTAGCACTCTCTAGGTGGGAGGGGCTAGGAGTGAGCAGGTGCTGCTGGGTGCTTGATTGCTGCAGGGAGTTGGAGTGAGTTTGTAAAAAGTTGGTGGTGTTTTTTTTTCAGGTTTATGGACCTTTTTGGTCCTTAAACAGCAGCCAGGTGGTTGCTGAGGGGCCCGGAGTGCCCGGCCCCTCAGGGGACAATGTTCCCAGGATGAATTTAATCAGGGGAGAAAATGTTGGAGGAAGGGAGAAAGAAAGGCCCAAGGATTTGAGCCAGGACCCCAGGAGGTTTGGAAAAGAAAACACGGTAGTGGTTCAGTGTGAGGATAAGGAGCTATGAGCTTGGGATATTATCCAGGTGGTACATGAGGACCGTGGCGAGGGAAGCTGCTTTGCCTGCCAACCAAAGCCGAATGTTGGGTTTGAGGTGACCGTCAGTGGCCGAGAGGAGGTGGAAGACTTTTACTGAGTTGGTGATAAGTTCTTGGAGGTATCTCTGCTATATTCTGAAGAGGTGGTTGTTGTTTCATACTTAAACCTGACGGAGAGTTGGACATCTTGGGGAACAGGAGGGGGCAAGACAAGGAGAGGGTGCAGAGGCAGGAGCCTTAAAGGGGCAGCAGGATGGGAGCGGGGAGACAAAGACACCAGAAGGGAGCAAGTAGGTGCAGATGCTCCATTGTACCAGAGAGAAGTAATGGGGAGCATGGATCAGCGGGGGAGATGAGGCCGAAGGGACTGGCACTGTTGGAGAAACCATGATAGCAGGAAGACTCTCTAAGGGAGATTATGGTCACGATTTTACCCTCGGCAGCGGGTTAGAGTCGGAATGGCTGTTTGGTGGGTTCCAGTCCCGCTGTTGGTTTAATCCGCTCTTAAATTACAATTTTTGCTTAAGTGGGCTGATTAAGCCCGTTATGTGCGCTACCCAGCCCAATCAATGGGTTCAGGTCTGCTGCTCACCTCTGCTGATGTCCTCCATCCAGCTGCATTAAAGGGGCCCATACAGCCTTGCTGTTTTTCATTCCTATTCTGATGCTTCTCAATGTGGCACATAGCGAAATGACTGCTTCAAGACCAAAGGCCTCTCCAAGATTCGATGATGACTCCCTCCATGCTCTTGTGGAGGGAGTGAGAGGGTGCCAAGAGGTACTGTTCCCCTCAAATGGACGGGGAAGCCTCCTCAGCAAACCAAAGGCAGCCTGGCTGCAAATTGCTGAGGAGGTTAGCGCCAGGTCTTTGTGTGCACGCACCTAGGTTCAGTGCAGGAAAAGGTTCAATAATCTGCTATGCTCTGCAAAAGTGAGTATAACATCACACTTACCTTCAATCTGCTCCCCAATTCCTCTCATCACCGGCACTCCGCATTGTCAACCTACTCCTGCATATCCCACTTTACCCTTACATCCCTTGCACCCTTAACCATCCCTCTCTCTCTATGTAGAGAATCACTCCACCATTCTACTATGCACCCCTCACACTCGATATCACTGTTATGCAATGACAACAACTAACAATGCACAGGGAGGGCCCTTGGTATTGGCACCTCATTCCATCTTTGTCTCCCTCTAAGCATCTATGCTATGGATTCTCTACACTCACTCCAACATTCTCACTCAAACGCCACTTGTGTCCCTCATTGCAGGGAAAGAGAGCCCACAATAAGAGGAAGAGGGGCAGGACAGGAGGAGGGCCACCTTCGATTGCGCACTTGGGCACCGCTGAGGAGGCTGCTCTCGACATCGTTGGAGGTGCAGAGGAGCTGGAAGTGGGGGACGGAGGGATGAGTGCAGTAGAGCAAGCTGGTGACAGAATAGATTTGCAACCCTCTCATTTAGATTGCATGAGTGACTGATACGGCATCTGATGTTCATACAGATTGAGTTCTGATCATCTGCACAATTCGATGTGCCTGCTATGTTAATATCACATGTCTAACTCATGCCTTTACACCCCCACAGGACCATCGAGAGCCCCCCTCCCCACTGTCCAGGAGGAAGAGCCAGAAGACTCCTCAGAGGAAGCTGCACCCTCTGAGGGCGCAGTGTCAGCAGAATTGAGCGCACCCAGCACCAGCACAGAGACACGCACCTCGGTGGGTCATTCGCGAGATAGATTAGTGTCACCTGGTGTATCACAGCTCACAAGTGAACATCAGCAGATGGTGGAGACAGGGAAAGCAATGGAGAGTTCTCGTCGGAGGCCGTAGGATGCTACTAGCTCTGCTCAGCAGCATGTGGACCCTATGCCTCTGGGGCCATCCAGAAAGAGAGCGGTGCTGGAACTTCAGCAACAAGTGCAGGAGTCTCTGATAGGTTTTGCATCCACGGTAACTACAAGTGTGCAGAGAATGGAGGAGTCTATCTCAAACTTGAGCATTGCCATGGTGGAGACAATGGCGCATGAATGTTCCGCCATGGAGAGGGTGGCAACCTCCTTGGAGGACGTAACTCGCCAGACTCAACAGAGCATGGTGACTCTTCTAAATAGATGGCCTGCTATGGAAGATAGATGGGCATCTATTGAGGAGAGGAACCAGAGGTACATGGACGTCCTTGTTATGAGGACTGTCAGTACAGAGACGGGTCCTCATGACCCCACTGATGTGCAGCAAGGTGCGCTCCAGTTACTTGCTAGCAGTGAAGTGCGGGCAACCCATGAGAGGGATGTTGGTGGTCGACAACAAGGAAGTGTGGGCTCCTCTCCAAGTGCCCACACTCCCATGCCACTGCGGAGCCCTCAGTCAGAGCCCCAGATTCCTCACCCAACTGAGATGGCCGTCTCAGCCCCTGCACAGCCGCAGGAGGAGCAGACTGTTGCCGAGCCCTCCCAGGCTCCAAAACCCAGAGGACACCCGCCAAAGGTGTTGAAGCAGGAGCAGCATGAAAGTGAACAAGGTGCCTCAAAATCTGCTGAAGCTACAGGGGAAGCACCACGTAGAAGCAGGTGTAAGAGAAAGTTAACACACAAATAGTCACAAGAGTAGTCACTTGGTGTTTTGATGTAATACAAAGTGAAGATTATCATCGTTATTTCAATTGTAATAAAGAAATGCGATGGCAAAGATTCAAAGAGTTGGCTTTTGTCTGCCCAGAAATGGGAGTGTCACAGTGAGGTGTCAGGGCACCTTTCATCTGTAATGATGGTGGTGAGAGTGATAGGAACCCACACTTTATTGTACAAATGGTGTATGGTGTGTTAAGAAGGTGGCAGCCACATGTGTTTGCTTCGTAAACTTAAGCGAATCTGGCATGGATTAGTGCCTCCCTTGCCTCATGGCCAGCAATGTGCTCGCGTGCTAGTGGAACTGGCACATCCACCTCTGCAAGGTCTTCCTCCTCCTTCTCCTCCTCCTCTGAGGAGGAGGCTGTGCACTGAGCCACTTGTTCCTCAGTCAGAGGTAAGCCACGCTGCTGTGCGATGCTGTGCAGTGCACAGCAGACCACGATGATTCTGGAAACCCTGGCTGATGAGTACTGTAGTGCTCCACCTGATCTGTCGAGGCATCTGAATCGCATTTTGAGCAAGCCGATGGTTTGCTCGATGATGTCTCTGGTGGAAATGTGGCTCGCATTGTAGCACTCCTCAGCTTCATTTGATGGGCTCCTCATCGGTTTCATTAGTCACGTCTTCAGGGGATAGCTCTTGTCTCCAAGTAGCCATCCAGAAAGTTGGGTTGGCGGATTGAACAGCTGAGGCACAGTAGACTGCTGCAGGATGAACGAGTCATGGCAACTGCCAGGGAACTTGGTGCAAACATGCATAATGTTCTTCCTGTGGTTACACACCAGCTGGACATTAAAGGAGTGGAAGCCCTTGCAGTTGACAAATACAGCTGGGTTGTGATGGGGTGCCCTGATGGCCACATGTGTGCAGCCTACGAAACCCTGCATCCTTGGCAAGCCTGCCATATTTGCAAAGCCAACCGCATGCCATGGAGAAGTGAATGTAATTGTGCGACTTTGCAAAGAGGACTTTGGTTACCTGTGTGAAACAAGTGTGTGCGGCCGACTGGGAGATGCTGCGGATGTCTGCTAATGATCCCTGGAAGGACCCTGAAGCAAAAAAATTGAGGGCGGTGGTGACTTTGACAGCCACTGGTAAGGAGTGTCCACTCGTTCCTCTGGGCTCCAGGTGTTTGTGCAGCATTGTACAGTTATCATCGACTATCTCTCGCGAAAGTCTCAGCCTCCTTTGGCACTGCTGTTCAGTCATGTTGAGGAAGCTCATCCTCGGCCTGTAAACCCTGTGTTGGGGGTATCTCCTGCGGGGAGGTGCAGCCCTGCACTGATTGTAAGGTTCACTTTTGAATTACTGGGGTATCTCTACTTTGGGCGGTAAAAAATCCAAGGCAGACCACAGGGCACGAAGCAGGCATTGCAACATTGTAGACTGGTGAGCATAAACTTTCTGGCCCATTACAAAGCAACTTAGATAGGTATAAGGGGTGGGAACTAAAGGGGAATTTTGTTAAATTGTCATTTTAGTTCATTTTCCCTCGATGTGTCCATCTTTTCTCCTCCCCGTTAAGTAAAAGTGTGCTGTATTCATAATTATTTTCACTGTATAGCAATTTATTCTTTATTTCAATAAAACATTGGTTTTCTTTGCACCAAACCACTGGTCTCGTTTTGTCTATATCGCTACTGAAATAAGTCTGGTGGTCAGAACCAAAAGGGGAAGCGATTCGAACCGCACGGGGCTGAAACAGCTCAGACACACGGCTGACTGACCAGGCAAAAACCCCAAACCAAAACGCCCCCTCCCCCTTACAAAATGGCGACCACGGCAGGACCATTGGCGACAGTATGCGATGTGGTGGTGGTCTGGGTCTGGAGAGAGCAGCAGTTATTGGTTTTCTTTTTATCACACCACTGATCTGTTTGTGGTTAGGTACCCGCAAGCTTAGGGAAGTTAAAGCAGAGAGTTGGGATAAGGAAATGGAGATTGAGGAACACCAGGCCAAGATAGAGCGCCTGGTCGACCAGTTTAGTGAGGGCAAAAGCCACACGAGGTACGAGTTAGAGTACCTGAAGTGCCTAGTTACAGAGGCTAAGAGTAATGAGATGAGGGTGCAGGAGGAGAACGCCCGCCTCATACAAGAAGTAAGAGAGCAGGAGGAAAAGGTTAGGGAGGCAAAGGCAGTGTATAAGTTGGCCTGCGACCAAGGGTTCGAGGAAGCAGATCATGGCCCCTGTAGGGAAGAGATAGAAAGCTTGAACATGGCTTTAAAGAGGGCAAAGGGGATGATATGTCTTATCAACCCGAAGATAGGCCAGTTGGACTTTACCGGCAACCCAAATAGAACCGTCCCACAGGCAACACCCAGAACAAAGTTAGTTAGGGAATCAGAGGTCCCACGACCACCACCCATAGCTCCGAGCTTTCAGGAGCTCTGGCAGCAAGGTGGGGTGGAGGATGAGGTGGTAGAGGAAGCACAGCAGGCCCCACTAGATAGGCCGGGACCAGGACCAGTGTACCCCCTCTGACAACGGAGGTACGGTCCGCCCGTTGATGACGATGACCCAGGGGCCATCCAGAATCAGTTTGTGGTGCCGTATGGCACCCAACAGCTCAGGGCCACGGTTAGCCACATCCCCAAGCTCACTAAAAAGGGAGACCCCTCTCTGCACTTCAGGGAGATAGAACAAGCAGCTTGTGTTAATGACTGCGATGACGCAGAGCAAGCTAAAATGCTGCAGTTTTCCCTGGGAGGTGATCTCCTCCAGACCCTATCTGGCGAATGCAAAAGGGGGCAGAAAGAATACGAGGATTTGAGGAACGAGATATTGGAGGCCATGGTAGAAAGAACGGTACAGCTCCCAGGGGAGTCCCTGCAGGCATTCGCAGACAGGCTGTGGCCAGTCTACCAGAGCGCATGCCCGGGAATGCCAGTGCGGGCAGCACTGAACCCAGCCCAATTGACTCACTGGCTCCGTTGTCTTATGACAAACAGCCTACCCCAGATCCAAGCCCAGGCCGCGGCTTGGTTTGACCCCCGAAACCCCCAGACCACCGGAGAAGTGGTGATCCGCCGGCTCACAGTAGTATTTAGAAATATGAGGGGTACCGAGATGCACCAACCCAAGGGAAAAGTCCATGAGGTTAAACCTGGGGGCCCGAATAAGAAAGAGTGGTACCAGGAGGGGAACCGTCCCTCCCAGACTAAGTTAAACTGTTACAGGTGCGGGATGGACGGCCACTGGTGCAAGGATTGTAGAAATCCTTGGAAGGACAATAAAGCAAAGAACCCAACAGCCCCAGCCCAAAAGGCAGGGCCAGATATCCCTCCCGCTGCGATCGAGCCAATCATGGAGTCGATACGATCTCTCCTCCTGGCCAGCCAGGGAAAAATAGCTGCCACCACCACTGCTGTAGTTCCCTCAGCTCCCTCTGCCGCCCCACAATGACTAGAGCCCGCGCAGCCTGTCTACCTGTGTGACCTCCGGTATGATGGATAGAAGAGACCGCTTGTACAGATGGAGGTAGAGAGGGTTAAAGGGACCTATCTACTGGATACGGGAGCATCATGCACCGTGATCCACGCAGCTAGTCCCACTACCTCACCTCTGTCTAGCGGGGTTCCATATGCCCTATCGGGGTTCACCGGTAAGGAACAAGCCGCTCTCAATCGGCCTGGGCACGATCCGGACCAAATCGACGTGCATCCTGGCAAGGTGGGAGGTGGAGGGAGGGAAGGGGATCCTAGGGGCCGACTTCCTGGTGGGCCAGGGGATCCTCGTGGATCTCCGCAATCATTGCCTTTGGGGAGCCAACACGGGTGAAGAGGGAGGTGTAGTAGTCATCCCGAGCAAGGAAGGGAAGGGGACCCTGTGTACTGTGAAGCCTGAAGAAGGTTACGACCTCGGGCTCATGGTCGATGGTGTCCCGAGGGAATTTCAGGCAGTCGTGCAGGCTAATCTAGCTGCGTTTGCCACGCATAAACATGACTGCGGGAGAGTCACAGGGTTTGAGGTTAGAGTGGATGGGGACCCCATGGCCCGGCCCCAGAAGCAGTATAATTTCCCCAAAGAAGCAGAACCCGACATGGAGGCAGCCATGTCCTCTTTAGTACAACAGGGAGTGTTGAGGCCCATAGCCACCCATGTTAACTCTCCGCTTTGGCCGGTCAGAAAACCGGACAATTCATGGAGAGCCACGGTGGACTATCGGGTGCTTAACAGCAATATCCCCGCGTGTGCCCCCACAGTGGCAGCAGTGGCCGACCTCATCGGGAATATTCCAACATCTGCGACTACGTTCACGGTGCTGGATATTTCAAATGGGTTTTGGTCCATCCCCTTAAGGAGGGAGGACCAGTATAAGTTCACTTTTACTTTTAAAGGGCAGCAGTATACATGGAACTGTTTGCCACAAGGTTTTCATAACAGCCCCAGCATCTTCCACCAGTGTATGGCGGATAGCTTAAAGGAATTTAGTCAGCCCACCCAGTTGCTGCAGTATGTGGATGACCTGCTCTTGTTTACCGACTCAGTCGGGGAGCATGGCCCGCTACTCGCCGAACTGCTGGAGCTGTTACAGAGTAAAGGGTTCAAAGTCAACCCAAAAAAGGCGCAGATCGGTCAGCAGGAAGTTAAATTCCTGGGTCTAGCCGTCCGCACAGGAGAGAGGGTCATAGACAAGGCGAGGAGGGAAGCGGTCCAAGAATTACCGGTCCCCAACTCAGTGAGAGGGGTGAGGTCATTCCTAGGGTTAACAGGGTACTGCAGGGACTTCATTGAAGACTATGCAGCCACAGCAGTCTCTTTGCTCCGACTCCTACACAAGGGAGTGGAGTGGTCTTGGGATGAGGGTTGCCAGGCAGCATTTGTCCAACTCAAGGGAGACTTGCAGACCGCACCAGCCCTAGGAGCTATAGATGGGGGGAAAGAGTTCTTTCTGGAGGCAGCGGCTAGTGGGGATAGCCTGAGTGCTGTGCTGCTCCAAGAGCAGCACAGTAGGCTAAGGCCTGTGGTTTACTCCTCCAGAGTACTCACTGATGTGGAGAGGAGCTACTCAATATGCGAACGGCACCTTTTGGCCACGTATTGGGCTGTGAAAAGATCCTTGATCTTCACAGGCACCTCTCCCATCACCCTCCTCACACACCACACACCCACCCAGATGCTTCTGGACAGGAGGATTAAAGATGGGACAGTTAGCAGTGCCCGTATTGCGCGCTGGACCCTCCTCCTCTCGCAGATGGATCTGAGGGTGAGAGGCCTTTGCGAGCCAAAGCTCGCGGCCAATATGGTATATCCTGGAACAGCCCATCGGTATTCCATAGAAGGGGTATGGGAGGTGAACATAGGTTTTCGGGCCGGGATACACCCCTCAGGCCGCGAGATCTATGTAGATGGTTCCAGCATGGTATCTGCTGGCGAACGACTCACGGGTTGTGGAGGCTATGACCCAACGGCAAACATTGCCTTGGCAATCAAGCTCCCCAACACCATGAGCGCCCAACAGGCTGAACTGTCCGCGGTGATGTACGTGGTTACCCACCCCGAAATCTTCCCTACCCCGTACACAATTTGCTCTGACAGCATGTTCACTTGCAACTCGTGTACAGAATACCTTGCCATCTGGTCCCGTCGCGGGTATACCTCCGCCGACGGGAGGCCCTTAACAGTAAAGCCCCTGCTGGAGAAAATCCTGGCAGCCATGGGAGAGGAAGGCGAGGTCTTCATCCACAAAGTGAAGGCCCATTCCTCCACAGAACCCCACAGCCAGGTTAACCAGCAAGCCGACATGCTGGCCAAGAAGGGTGCTCACACAGGCACTTTCTGGGACCCAAATGAGTCCGGGCCCGTGGCGGCAGTTAGAGGCAGGGATGGGACACAAGGGAGCTTAGGAGTAGTGTTAGCCCCGGACCTTAAAATGGTCCAAGCCCAGGACCCTGTCCTGAAAACTGTCATTAGCGCAGTAGTGGAGGGCAGGAAGGTAGAAGGCCCTTATGGCGCAGCCCCCCTCTCCATAAGGGAAGGCATGCTGTTCAGAGAAGAACAGTGGGTAGTACCCCAGCAACACCGGAGGGAGTTCCTTCAACTGGCCCATGAGGGGCCGGGAGCGGGACACCCCAGCCCTGAGACCACCTGGCAACGGGTGGAACAGGCGGGATGGTGGCCAGGACTCCGGGAGGACGTCCGCGAGTTCTGTGCTAGCTGTCTCATGTGCGCTGCAAATAACCCCGACCCCCACAGAAGGAAGGTACCCATGGGACACGTTAGGAGGGTGGAGGGACCATGGCAGTCGATCCAGATCGACTACATTGGGCCCCTGCCCACCACCCAGGGAGGCTACAAATACTGCCTCGTCCTGGTTGACGTGTTTTCCAAGTGGGTGGAAGCCTTCCCTTGTAAAATGGCCACAGCATTGGGGACTGCAAGGATCTTGCTACGGGAGGTGTTCTCGCGGTGGGGACTCCCCCAGTTTGTGGAGTCCGACCAGGGAAGTCACTTCACCGGCCAGGTCATGCAGGACACCCTCACGCTGCTCGGTATTAAGGGGAAGTGGCACGTAGCCCACAACCCGCAGTCCTCAGCGATTGTGGCGCGCATGAACCACACCATTGAGGAAAAGTTGAGGTAGGAGACAGTGAAGTCACCCCAAAAATGGGCAGAGGCCCTGCCTCTAGTCCTCATGGGGATCCGGGCCAGCCAGTCCAAGAGTACAGGGTATTCCCCGCACGAATTCATGACTGGTAGGGTTATGAGGACCCCCACCCATGTCCTAGCCCCAGTCCTTACTGAAGGGCAGCTTCAAGAAATAAATTGGGATAAATTCGCCCGAGCATTCCTCGTGCACCTAAAACAGATTTATGGGCAGGCAGCAGGTAACATGGGGAAGCAGCATCGGAATAACCGGTTGTTGCTCGAGCCTAGCAAGAGTCATCAGTGGGAGATTGGGGACCAAGTGATGGTTAGGAACTATGCCCGGGTGGGGAGTTTAGAGCCACTGTACATGGGACACTATAGTATAGTCGATAGAACCAGCCCCATGGTTTATGCAGTAAAACTGCCCCGGCGCACAAAATGGTTCCATGTGAATCAATGTAAATTGTTTAAGCCGGAGGCAGGGAAACGGGCAGCTGGGATTGAACCTGAGGTTAGAAATCCTCAGCCTGCAGCGGGTACACTCACACAGACTGCACACGCAGGCGCAGTCGCGTGCGTGAAAGGAGAAGTTCCCCAGCACTTGGCCCGAGCGATTCCCCCTCTCTTATGGGACTCCGGGGAGGAGCCTGAACCAGGTTTTAAACCTGAAGGGGAAGACTCTCAGCCACCGGCAGCCGGTGGTGAGGGATTGCCCGTCCCCAGCCCAGGTTTGGGAAGGGAGGGACCCGAAAGGGAAGTTTCCCAGCCAGCAAGGACTGTGATCTGAGCTAAGGGTCCGCTCGCCAGGGTAGCCCCACCAGCGACACTCCTTAGCAGGTCTCTTCGGGTACCCCAGCCCAGGAAAGTATGTTCACCAGCTTTCCAGTTAAAAAGGGCGGTCTCCCGAGTCAGGGAGAAGCCAGAAGACAGAGGTCCCCAACCAGCAGCCATAAGCTGTGAGGGACACGAAGTTGGGATCAGTCCAGCTTTGCTGCAGGCAGTAGCCTGCAACAGTCCTATCAGAGATTAGGCTAGCCGCCCGGAGATGGGCGGCACTTGCATATAGCTTTGTTTAAGTTTAATAATGTGTACAAGTAAGTTAGAGTGTGTTAATTTTAATTTTATATTGCAATTGGTAGTTTTAAGTATTAAAGTATAAGTTTTAAGTATGGAACCGTTCCAGAGTGTTGTCTATGTGAGCCGAGGTCGCGGGACCCGATTACATTCTCCCGAGCCAGGGAACCTGGCTAGATGTTTTTTTTTATGTCTTTTTCAGAGTTTCGAAAGGTGCGGAGGACCATCGTGTCTTTGGATGCTCGGGGAAGGGAGCACCCCTAGCCCACGATGGGAGAGGTCTGCAGGAGGCAGATGCCCATGAAGGGAGCTGGTCAGGATGACTGGGATCCAATTCAACCCAGTATTCTAGTGAGACCGGCTTCACGTATGGGGAGGCCTCCCTCCAGTGCCCGAGGATACGAATAATCACCCCAAGGAAAAGATGTTTTGGAAATTCTGTAAATCTGACTTTTCAGAGGTCAATAAGACCAAATTGTAACTGATCATGAGTGATGGCAGGTTCATTTTTATTTCTCTTTAAATAAAAGGAAAGCTCGTTTTCTTCCGTTTGTATTTTTAACAAATATGTTTTGGCTTGGTGTTAATCTCATTAAAGATGTTGTATCGTGATAAAGCTCTATGATGTCACAAGTGGTGCAGGGGTATTGCACCCCCTCCGTACTTGAATTATTGTAAATAATCATGTTTTTCTATCGATAGATGCCTACCGTGCACTGCGATTCTCTCTGAGTAAGGGGGATGGAGGTGTCGAGGGATCAGAGATAGATATAGATAAGTATAAGGGAAGGTTGTTTGTGGGGGGTCAGAAATTTTTGCTCATCTCTAATAGGATACTGCAAGCAAGTTTTAGTATCCAAGGGCGGATTGTAAGGTTCACAAAATTTTGGCAACCCCCGAAGATTATTTGATTAAAGAAAACCTGGTTGGAATGTACTTTAAAAACCCAGGACATCAAAGATGACTGTAGCCGGCCCCATGGCAAAAGAGAAAGACAGCCTGTATGAATATGAAAGGAGAATCTCCCAGCACTGGCTGATGTAAGGATTGAAAAAAAAAACAGTCCCTGAGTACTTAAGTACTTGAATCTGTCAATCAACTGTGGTTAGGAAGTTTCAACACAGAACAAAGGACTCTGTTTATGCAAGCCCTCAGCGGTGTTGACTCAAGGGCTTAAGTGGTTGCTGTCAATCAAGTTGCGGTTGGGTTGTTGTTGTATCCATGTGTTAATGGAGACACGGAATGCAGGAGTTGGTTTCACAGGTGTTTACTGAACAAAGTCTGGAGGTGAACTAACAGATACAAGACACTATACAGGCTTATATAGCCCGAGTGGCCATTACCGGCATTACAGTACACAGGGGGCTCTTAAAGGCACATACACCACAATTCCTCCCCTTTTAGACAACCAGTACATGACATTTTAAGTAATCATTAATTAACATGTTACAAGAACAATAATCTACACATTTGCTGCAGTTAATCAATTATAAGTCAGTCTTTCTGGAGGCTGCCTGCCTCGGTCCGGATAACGCCTCGGTGGTGTAGTAGTTTTGGTGGTGTAGTAGGTTCTTTTGGCAAGGTCGATTCGGCTTGAATGCCAGTGTCGGGTTCATCTGGTTCCAGTATCACCGGATCGGAGGTAGATACCATGGGTATCTCTGCTTCATCATTAGGCGTATAGAGTTGTGGTGCAGGTTGTCCCTTTTCGGATGACCCTATGATCTGGTCAGCGTGGCGCCTTATTATGCTTTCTCCAATGTCCACGGTATACATCAGCGGTCCTAGTCGTGTACAAATAGTTCCAGGCTGCCATTTCTCGGCACGGTAGTCCCGGGCCAAAACTTGTTGACCTATCTGGAAGGTTCTAGTTGGCCTTTCATTCATGCCTTGAAATTGCCGGTTCTCCACGTCCCTTCTGATGTTTGGCTTGATCAAATCCAGCCGGCATCTTAGGCTTCTATTAAAGAACATCATGGCGGGAGTTTGGTTTGTAACCACATGTGTTGCATTCCTGTATGCAAACAAGAAGTTATCTACCTTATGCTGTAGATTTATGTCTTCATTACCCATGGCCTTTATGGCCTTCTTGAAGGTCTGGACAAACCTCTCAGCCAATCCATTGGTGGTGGGATGGTATGGGGCGGACTTGTTTACCCCATTGTTTTTTAAGAACTTCCTGAATTCTTCGGACACAAATTGCGGTCCATTATCAGAACAGATCTGTTCAGGCAGCCCATTCCTGGCAAATATGGTCCTTAATACTGTGATGGTTTTTTCCGTGGTGGTGGAGGACATCTTTATTACCTCCAGTCACTTGGAGTGTGCATCAACCGCGATTAAGAACATTGAGTCCATAAATGGACCAGCAAAGTCGATGTGTACCCTTTGCCATGGAGATGAGGGCCACTCCCATGGATGTAGAGGGGCTTGTGGTGGAACGTTTTGGACCTTCTGGCATCCTAGGCAGCTCTTGGTCATTTCTTCGATGTCTCCATCGATACCTGGCCACCACACAAACGCTCAGGCTAGGCTCTTCATTTTCACTCCACCCAGACGCCCCTCGTGAAGCTCCTTTAGCACTTTATCCTGGAGTTTGGGTGGAATCACCACTCTGGATCCACACATCAAGGTTCCTCGGCACACTGACAGCTGTCCTCTTCTTTGCGAGAATGCTGGCAACAGTGGTTCGCCATGTGCTGGCCATCCCTTCACCGTTAAATCGTAGACTCGTGAGAGTGTCGGGTCATTTCTCATTTCCTTTTCAATGGCAGAATTTGTTACTGGTAGACATTCCACTATGGTTGAGTGGACCATCTCCACTGGGTCCACTGTAGGTGCCTCTTCTACCGTTGGCAACGGTAGGCGCGATAAACCGTCAGCATTCCCATGCTGTTTTGATCCTTTGTATTCTATGTCATATTGGTGTGCCCCTAGGAAAAGGGACCACCTCTGTAGCCTTTGCGCTGTCACAATGGGAACACCCTTTTTAGAGTTGAATATGGAGATGAGGGGTTGATGGTCAGTCAACAAGGTAAATTTTTGTCCGTGTAGGTAATGGTTGAATTTCTTCACTCCCCATACCAGGCTGAGTGCTTCCCTGTCGATCCGGGCATAGTTACGCTCAGCTGAGTTCAATGAGCGTGACGCAAAAGCTATCGGCCGCTCCGAGCCATCAGGGAATCTATGCGATAATACCGCTACTACGCCGTAAGGGGATGCATCGCACGCCAGTCTGATTGGCAGTGATGGGTTGTAATGAGCCAAAACTTCCTTGGACGTGATCAAGACTTTGCATTTATGGAAGGCACGTTTACAGTCTTCGCTCCATTTCCAAATTACTCCCATTTGTAGCAGTTCGTTAAGAGGGTGCAGAAGAGTTGACAAGTTCGGTAAAAATTTATGATAGTAATTTATCAATCCCAGGAACGACCTTAATTGTGAGACATTTTCAGGTGCTGGGGCTTTTATGACCAGTTCAATTTTTTCAGGTGACTTATGCAACCCTTCCTCGTTAATTATGTGGCCACAATATGATAATTTTTTCTGGAAAAATTCGCACTTGGGGCGATTTGCTCGTAGGCCCCGTTCTCTCAGCCTAGTGAGCACCTGCTCCAAATTGGCAAGGTGCTCGTTGTCGTTTTCTCCTGTTACAAGGATGTCGTCCAGGTAGCATTGCGTCCCCGGAATCCCTTGGAGGATTTGCTCCATAGCTCTTTGCCAGATAGCTGGAGCGGATGCTACTCCGAAAACCAGTCGATTGTACTGGTACAGGCCTTTGTGTGTATTTATCGTGAGATACTTTTTAGAGGCCTCTTCAACCTCCATCTGCAGATATGCCTGTGCCAAGTCAATTTTGGTGAAATGTTTCCCTCCGGATAGTGAGGCGAAAATATCTTCTATCCTCGGAAGAGGATACTGTACCATGTGAAGGACTTGGTTCACAGTCACCTTGAAGTCTCCACAGATGCGAATTTTTCTCTGTTCTTCAGATTTATCATTATTCAACGTTTTCTTCATGACCGGGACGATGGGTGTTGCCCACTCGCTCCAATCTATTTTGGATAATACGCCTGCCTTTTCCAAATTCTCCAGCTCTGCCTCAACTGCTGGACGAAATGCTTATGGCACCGGCCTTGCCTTAAAAAATTTGGGAATGGCCGCATCTTCCACTTTTATTGAGGCGGTGACGCCTTTCAAGGTTCCTAGTTCCTGTTGAAACACTTCCTTGGCGTTGGCCAAGATGTCTTTTAATCGTTCAGGTATGACGTCATCATCATTTTTTTTCTTACTGGTCACCGTCAGTGCCTGAATGGAGTGCCAGTCTAAACGTATCTTCCTGATCCATTCACCTCCCAACAGCGGTGGACCACCATCTTGCAGAACGTATAAATACAACTTCTGTATTTCCTTGCCGTTGTATACAACAGGCACCCTTATTTTCCCTTTGGGGTATACTTTCTGCCCCGTATACGTTTTCAAGATAATGGATGTGTCTTTCAAAGGTATATGCGGAAATAGCCGCTCGTAATCCCGTAGACTTATGACGGTCAGAGCTGATCCTGTATCTAGCTCCATTTTAACTGGGGACCCCGCTATCGTGAGGGTAACCGAAATGGTCTGGTAATCTTCTTTGGCAATTACATTATGTAATTTGAGACAGCTTAGTCTCTTGTTTCCGGAGTCGCTATCGCTCTTCTGGTCTTCGGAGCTGCTGTCCATCATCATTTGTACCTTTCTGTACTTTTCCTTATTGATTTTTTTCCTGTCCGTGGATTTTTTGTTTCCAGATCGGCATACACGTGCAATGTGTCCAATCTTTCCGCATTGCCTGCACGCTTTGTCCCTGAACCAGCAGTCCCTCTGGTCATGGGTGGATCTGACGCAGCGATAACATCTCTCGAAACCCTGTGTCATTTCATGGGTGCCGAAGTTCTGTGGCTTTTGCTGTATCTCTGCAGCTCCTCTTGCGGCTGCTTCGTATGATACAGCCACACTGAAAGCCTTGTCCAGTGTCAAATCTTTCTCAGAAAGCAGCCTTTTCTGTGTTCCTTCACTTAGGAGACCGCAGACGAATTTGTCTCGAAGAGAATCTGCCAGTCCTGCCCCGAATTGGCAGTGCTTTGACAGCTTCCTTAATTCGGTGAGGTAATCAGCGTTACTTTCATTCTTGTGCTGATTCCTCCTGAAGAATTTGAATCGTTCCGCTATCAGCAGCGGTGTTGGGTTTAAGTGCTCCTGTAGGGTATCAACAATCTCCTTAAAATTCTTGCCCTTCGGTTTGGCTGGAGTGATTAAGTTTCGTAACAGCCCGTATGTCCTTGCGCCCATTAGATTTAGAAGTACTGATGCCTTTTTATCATCCTCTATTTCATTTGCTGTGCAATATACCTCCACTCTTTCCACATATGTGGTCCAATCCTCTATATCACTATCGAAAGCAGTAATATTGCCAGTCTTAGGCATCCTGAAAAAAAATGGCGCCTCCCGTGCTTTCCTTTCTTCCCCGCAGAAAAAAAATGGCGCCTCCCGCGCTTTCCCGCCGCTGCCGCTGCTGACAATGCTGTTCTCCGCGGTTTATATTTACATAGGTATTTTTAATAGGTGGAGACTCGTTCCCGCCGGACTCTCTGGGACTTTTCCCTCCCTGTGCTTGGTCCGAACGCCGACCTGCTTTGCAGCGCCGGCCGTCTCCCGAGTGCTCCACCCTCTGTCTCTGTTTGCCTCTGCCTTCGCTGCTCGGCCCTGCTGCAGAGCCAGCCGATGGAGCCCCAGCCCACTGCCCAGGATGGATTATTGCAGTACCTGCCACCAGCTCGGCTAGCTGGTGAAACCACAGTTTTTTTTTTCTTTCTTGTTTTTCTTTGACTTTCGCCTGAGGAATCGATCTCCTTGAGGTGCTGCCGAATTGCAGTTAAGTCCGTTTCTAATTCGTCGCCACTGTTGTATCCGTGTGTTAATGGAGACACGGAATGCAGGAGTTGGTTTCACAGGTGTTTACTGCACAAAGTCTGGAGGTGAACTAACAGATACAAGACACTATACAGGCTTATATAGCCCGAGTGGCCATTACCGGCATTACAGTACACAGGGGGCTCTTAAAGGCACATACAGCACAGTTGTAACCACAGGACAAAGGATTGTTTACACCAGCACTCAAGTATTGTTTACCCAGTACTCAAGAAACCAGTGGGACATTTCAACTGGGACAGCTCCATTCACAAACCAGTTAAACAAATGGGAAATGCATTATAGCTGCATTCAAACCCATCACGGTCAATGGGGACAGATCGGTCCCTTTTGTGTAACCCAGATACGTCCAGATTTGGGTACGAAGATAAGGGCTCCCAATGGGGTATAAAGGTAGCCCCTCAGGAAGCCATTCTGTCTCTCTACCGCCTCGCCTCCAGTGCCCTGCCTTCAAGAAGATCATCACAGCCCGCCAAAGAAGTGGAATACCCACAGTTACTTTTGAATTACTGGGGTACCTCTACTTCGGGCAGTGAAAAATCCAAGGCAGACTGCAGGGCACGGAGCAGGCATTGCAACATCGTAGACTGGTGAGCATAAACTTTCTGGCCTATTACAAGGCAACTTAGGCAGGTATAAGGGGTGGGAACTAAAGGGGAATTTTGTTAAATTGTCATTTTAGTCAATTTTCCCTCAATGTGTCCGTCTTTTCTCCTCCCCGTTAAGTAAAAGTGTGCTGTATTCATAATTATTTTCACTGTATAGCAATTTATTCCTTATTTCAATAAAACATTGGTTTTCTTTGCACCAAACCACTGGTCTCGTTTTGTCTATATCGCTATTGAAATAAGTCTGGCGGTCAGAATCAAAAGGGGAAGCGATTTGAACCACTCGCGGCTGGAACAGCTCAGACACACGGCTGACTGACCAGGCAAAAACCCCAAACCAAAACACTCCCCCTCCCCCTTACAGATGCCCTCTGCCCTGTGCAGCATCAGGTGGGTGAGAAGGAGGTTGCCGCTCGTGCTGTTGCTGCTGCTGTTGTGCCTGGTGCTACTGCTGCCGCGGCTGCTCTTCCTCCGATTCTAAGGACCAGGATGAGAGGGTATAAATGGTTCCCATTCTGCTAATATATATCTCAGTTGAGGAATAGATGTTATAAGTGCTCAGTCAATGTGGGGAGAGGGTTTTCCAAGGAGGTCACAGTGCATATTGATCTCAGCTTAAACACTTACAAGCTCAATAGACCTGCAAAATATGTTCCAAAACCTCAAAATGTTATAGAGAGCAAAACAAAAATTTGGGCTCTCACATGGGGAACAGGTAAACCTGAATTAAAGATGAACAAACTTATTTAAAAAAAATATATTTTTAATTTTTGTAAGATTAATTTTTTTTATTAAAATGGCTACATTTGATACTCCACAAAATGTAAATTCATTTTTCAGTGCCATCATGCTTCATAGAAACATAGAAGATAGGAGCAGGAGTAGGCCATTAGGCCCCTCGAGCCTGCTCCAACTTTTAATGAGATCATGGCTGATCATCCAAATTCAGTACCCTGTCCCTGCTTTGTCCCCATATCCCTTGATCCCTTTAGCCCGAAGAAATATATCTAACTCCTTCTTGAATATATTTAATGAATTGGCCTCAACTGCCTTTTGTGGTAGAGAATTCCACAGGTTCACCACTCTCTGGGTGAAGAAATTCCTCCCCATCTCTGCCTAAATGGCTTACCCCTTATCTTTAGACTGTGACCCCAGGTTCTGGACTCTCCCGCCATCGGGAACATCCTTCCTGCATCTAGTCTGTCTAGTCCTGTTAGAATTTTATAAGTTTCAATGAGATCCCCTCTCATTCTTCTAAACTCCAGCAAGTATAAGCTCAATCGACCCAATCTCTCCTCATACGTCATTCCTGCCATCCCAGGTATCAGTCTGGTGAAACTTTGCTGCACTCCCTCCATGGCAAGAACATAAGAACATAAGAAATAGGAGCAGGAGTAGGCCAATCGGTCCCTCGAGCCTGCTCCGCCATTCAATAAGATCATGGCTGATCTGATCCTAACCACCAATCCACTATCACAGAACCATCTCCTGAATCTAACAGAATTAGACACACGAAATAGGAGCAGGATCAGGCTACACGGCCCCTGGGCCTGCTCCGCTACCCACAGGGCCATGACTGATCCGAAGCTAGACTCATGTCCAAATTCCTGCCCGCTCCCCGTAACCCTTAATTCCCTTTACTTCTAGGAAACTGTCTATTTCTGTTTTAAATTTATGTAATGATGTAGCTTCTACAGCTTTTTGGGGCAGCATATTCCATGGACCTACCACCCTCTGAGTGAAGTAGTTCCTCCTCATCTCAGTTTTGAAAGAGCAGCCCCTTATTCTAAGACTATGCCCCCTAGTTCTAGTTTCACCCATCATCGGGAACATCCTCCCCGCATCCACCCGATCCAACCCCTTCACAATCTTATATGTTTCAATAAGATCGCCTCTCATTCTTCTGAACTCCAATGAGTAGAGTCCCAATCTACTCAACCTCTCCTCATATGTCCATCCCCTCATCCCCGGGATTAACCGAGTGAACCTTCTTTGTACTGACTCGAGAGCAAGTATGTCCTTTCTTAAGTATGGACACCAAAACTGTACGCAGTATTCCAGGTGCGGTCTCACCAATACCTTGTACAACTGAAGCAATACCTCCCTATTTTTATATTCTATCCCCCTAGCAATGAAAGCCAACATTCCATTGGCCTTCTTAATCACTTGCTGCACCTGCATACTAACCTTTTGAGTTTCATGCACCATGAACCCAGATCCCTTTGTACTTCAGTACTTTCCAGTTTCTTGCCATTAAGATAATAACTTGCTCTACGATTTTTCCTGCCAAAGTGCATAACCTCACACTTTCCAGTATTGTATTCCATCTGCCACATCTCTGCCCACTTACTTAGCCTGTCTATGTCCTCTTGCAGGTTTTTTTATGTCCTCCTCACTCACTACTTTCCCTCCCATCTTAGTATCATCTGCAAACTTTGATATGTTACACTCGGTCCCCTCCTCCAAATCGTTAATATAGATTGTAAAGAGTTGGGGACCCAGCACTGACCCCTGCGGAACACCACTAGTTACTGATTGCCAGTCTGAGAATGAACCATTTATCCCAACTCTCTGCCTTCTGTTAGATAGCCAATCCTCTATCCATGCCAGAATATTACCCCCAATCCCGTGATTTTTTATCTTAAGCAATAATCTTTTGTGTGGCACCTTGTCAAATGTCTTTTGGAAGTATAAATACACTACGTCCACTGGTTCCCCTTTATCCACCCTATATGTTACTTCCTCAAAGAACTCCAGCAAATTTGTCAAACATGACTTCCCCTTCATAAAACCATGCTGACTTTGTCCTATTAAATTATGATTATCCAAATGTCCTGTTACTGTCTCCTTAATAATGGACTCCAAAATTTTACCTACCACAGATGTTAGGCTAGCCGGTCTATAGTTTCCAGCCTTCTGTCTACAGCCCTTTTTAAATAAGGGTGTTACATTAGCAGTTTATCAGTCTGCCGGGACCTTTGCCGAGTCCAGGGAGTTTTGGAAAATTATTACCAATGCATCCACAATCCCTACCGCCACTTCCCTCAAGACACTAGGATGTAAGCCATCAGGTCCAGGTGATTTATCCGCCTTGAGTCCCATTATTTTACCGAGTACCACTTCCTTATTGATTTTGATCGTGTTTAGCTCCTCCCCCCCCTTTAGCCCCCTGTTTGTCCAGTGTTGGGATATTCTTAGTGTCTTCTACTGTAAAGACTGATGTAAAATATTCATTCAGTGTTTTTGCCATCTCCATATTTCCCACCATTAATTTCCCAGTCTCATCCTCTAAGGGACCAACATCCTTCCTCAGATAAGGTGACCAAAACTGCACATAATACTAAAGGTGTGGTCTCACCAAGGCCCTGTAGAACTGCAGCAAGGCATCCTTGCTCCTGTACTTGAATCCTCTCGATATGAAGCCCAACATACCATTTGCCTTCTTAACCGCCTGCTGCACCTGCATGCTTACCTTCAGCGACTGGTGCACAAGGACACCCAGGTCTCATTGCACTTCCCCTTCTCCTAATCTATTGCCGTTCAGATAATAATCTGCCTTCCTGTTTTTGCCACCAAAGTGGATAACCTCACATTTATCCACATTATACTGCATCTGCCATGCATCTGCCCAATCACCCAACCTGTCCAAATCATACTGGAGTTTCTCAGCATCCTCCTCACAGCACACACGCCCACCCAGCTTTGTGTCATCTGCAAACTTGGAGATATTACATCTAGTTTCCTCGTCTAGATCATTGATATATATTGTGAATAGCTGGGGTCCTAGCACCGATCCCTGCGGTACCCCACTAGTCACTGCCTGCCACTCGGAAAAAGACCAGTTTATTCCAACTCTTTGCTTCCTGTCTGCCAACCAGTTCTCTATCCAAGTCAGTCCCTTACCCCCAATCCCGTTGTTGTGTCCGTGTGTTAATAGAGACACTGAAGGCAGGAGTTGGTTTCACAGGTGTTTACTGAACAAAGTCTGGAGGTGAACTAACTGATACAACACAATATACAGGCTTATATAGCCCGAGTGGCCATTACCGGCATTACAGTACACAGGGGGCTCTGAAAGGCACATACACTACAATTCCTCCCCTTTTAGGCAACCAGTACATAATTTTTTTAAGTAATCATTAATTACATGTTACAAGAACAATAATCTATACATTGCTGCAGTTAATCAATTATAAGTCAGTCTCTCTGGAGGCTTCCTGACTCGGTCCGGATAACGCCTCGGTGGTGTAGTAGTTTCTGGTGGTGTAGTAGGTTCTTTTGGCAAGGCTGATTCGGCTTGAAGGCCAGTGTCGGGTTCATCGGGTTCCAGTATCACCGGATCGGAGGTAGATACTATGGGTATCTCTACTTCATCATTAGGCGTATAGAGTTGCGGTGTAGGTTGTCCCTTTTCGGATGACTCTATGATTTGGTCAGCATGGCGCCTTATTAT
Source organism: Somniosus microcephalus (assembly GCF_052327205.1). Taxonomy (NCBI): domain Eukaryota; kingdom Metazoa; phylum Chordata; class Chondrichthyes; order Squaliformes; family Somniosidae; genus Somniosus; species Somniosus microcephalus. The sequence continues at coordinate 114,425,090 of NC_140995.1, read as the reverse complement.
GCTTTCTCCAATGTCCACGGTATACATCAGTGGTCCCAGTCGTTTGCAGATAGTTCCAAGCTGCCATTTCTCGGTACGGTAGTCCCGGGCCAAAACTTGTTGACCTATCTGGAAGGATCTAGTGGCCTTTCATTCATGCCTTGAAATTGCCGGTTCTCCACGTCCCTTCTGATGTTTGGCTTGATCAAATCCAGCCGGCATCTTAGGTTTCTATTGAAGAACATCATGGCGGGAGTTTGGTTTGTAACCATATGTGTTGCATTCCTGTATGCAAACAAGAAGTTATCCACCTTATGCTGAAGTTTTATGTCTTCATTACCCATGGCCTTTATGGCCTTCTTGAAGGTCTGGACAAACCTTTCAGCCAATCCATTGGTGGCGGGATGGTATGGGGCGGACGTGTAGTGCTTAACCCCATTGTTTTTTAAGAACTTCCTGAATTCTTCGGACACAAATTGCGGTCCATTATCAGAACAGATCTGTTCAGGCAGCCCATTCCTGGCAAATATGGTCCTTAATACTGTGATGGTTTTTTCCGTGGTGGTGGAGGACATCTTTATTACCTCCGGCCACTTGGAGTGTACATCAACCGCGATTAAGAACATTGAGTCCATAAATGGACCAGCAAAGTCGATGTGTACCCTTTGCCATGGAGATGAGGGCCACTCCCATGGATGTAGAGGGGCTTGTGGTGGAACGTTTTGGACCTTCTGGCATCCTAGGCAGCTCTTGGTCATTTCTTCGATGTCTCCATCGACACCTGGCCACCATACAAATGCCCTGGCTAGTTTCTTCATTTTCACTCCACCCAGATGCCCCTCGTGAAGCTCCTTTAGAACTTTATCCTGGAGTTTGGGTGGAATCACCACTCTGGATCCACACATCAAGGTTCCTCGGCACACTAACAGCTGTTCTCTTCTTTGCGAGAATGCTGGCAACAGTGGTTCGCCATGTGCTGGCCATCCCTTCACTGCTAAATCGTAGACTCGTGAGAGAGTCGGGTCATTTCTAATTTCCCTTTCAATGGCAGAATTTGTTACTGGTAGACATTCGACTATGGTAGAGTGGAAAATCTCCACTGGGTCTACGGTAGGTGCCTCTTCTACCGTTGGCAACGGTAGGCGCGATAAACCATCAGCATTCCCATGCTGTTTTGATCCTTTGTTTTCTATGTTATATTGGTGTGCCCCTAGAAAAAGGGACCACCTCTGTAGCCTTTGCGCTGTCACAATGGGAACACCCTTTTTAGGGTTGAATATGGAGATGAGGGGTTGATGGTCAGTCAACAAGGTAAATTTTTGTCCGTGTAGGTAATGGTTGAATTTCTTCACTCCCCATACCAGGCTGAGTGCCTCCCTGTTGATTTGGGCATAGTTACGCCCAGCTGAGTTCAATGAGTGTGACGCAAAAGCTATCGGCCGTTCCGAGCCATCAGGGAATCTATGCGATAATACCGCTACTACGCCGTAAGGGGATGCATCGCACGCCAATCTGATTGGCAGTGATGGGTTGTAATGAGCCAAAACTTCTTTGGACGTGATTAAGTCTTTGCATTTATGGAAGGCACGTTTACAGTATTCACTCCATTTCCAAATTACTCCTGTTTGTAGCAGTTCATTAAGAGGGTGCAGAAGAGTTGATAAGTTCTGTAAAAATTTATGATAGTAATTTATTAATCCCAGGAACGACCTTAATTGTGAAACATTTTCAGGTGCTGGGGCTTTTATGACCGCTTCAATTTTTTCAGGTGACTTATGCAACCCTTCTTTATTAATTATGTGGCCACAATATGATATTTGATTCTGGAAAAATTCGCACTTGGGGCGATTTGCTCGTAGGCCCCGTTCTCTCAGCCTAGTGAGCACCTGCTCCAAATTGGCAAGGTGCTCGTTGTCGTTTTCTCCTGTTACAAGGATGTCGTCTAGGTAGCATTGAGTCCCCGGAATCCCTTGGAGGACTTGCTCCATAGCTCTTTGCCAGATAGCTGGAGCGGATGCTACTCCGAAAACCAGTCGATTGTACTGGTACAGGCCTTTGTGTGTATTTATCGTGAGATACTTTTTAGAGGCCTCTTCAACCTCCATCTGTAGATATGCCTGTGCCAAGTCAATTTTGGTGAAACGTTTCCCTCCGGATAGTGACGCGAAAATATCTTCTATCCTCGGAAGAGGATACTGTACCGTGTGAAGGACCGGGTTTACAGTCACCTTGAAGTCTCCACAGATGCGAATTTTTCTCTGTTCGTCAGATTTATCATTATTCAACGTTTTCTTCATGACCGGGACGATGGGTGTTGCCCACTCGCTCCAATCTATTTTGGATAATACGCCTGCCTTTTCCAAATTCTCCAGCTCTGCCTCGACTGCTGGACGAATTGCGTATGGCACTGGTCTTGCCTTAAAAAACTTGGGAATTGCCGCATCTTCCACTTTTATTGAGGCGGTGATGCCTTTGAAGGTTCCTAGTTTCTCTTGAAACACTTCCTTGGCGTTGGCCAAGATGTCTTTTAATCGTTCAGGTATGACGTCATCATCATTTTTTTCCTTACTGGTCACATTCAGTGCCTGAATGGAGTGCCAGTCTAAACGTATTTTCTTGATCCATTCACGTCCCAACAGCGGTGGACCACCATCTTGTAGAACGTATAAATACAACTTCTGCATTTCCTTGCCGTTGTATACAACAGGCACCCTTATTTTTCCTTTGGGGTATACTTTCTGCCCCGTATATGTTTTCAAGATAATGGATGTGTCTTTTAAAGGTATATGCGGAAATAGCCGCTCATAATCCCGTCGATTTATGACGGTCAGAGCTGATCCTGTATCTAGCTCCATTTTAACTGGGGACCCTGCTATCGTGAGGGTAACCGAAATAGTCTGGTAATCTTCTTTGGCAATTACATTATGTAATTTGAGACAGCTTAGTCTCTTGTTTTCGGAGTCGCTATCGCTCTTCTGGTCTTCAGAGCTACTGTCCGTCATCATTTGTAACTTTCTGTACTTTTCTTTATTGATTTTTCTTTCCTGTCCATGGATTTTTTGCTTCCAGCTCAGCATACCCGTGCAATGTGTCCAATCTTTCCGCATTGCCTGCATGCTTTGTCTTTGAACCCGCAGTCCCTCTGGCCATGGGTGGATCTGCCGCAGCGATAACATCTCTCGAAACCCTGTGTCATTTCATGGGTGCCGAAGTCCTGTGTCTTTTGTTGTATCTCTGCAGCTCCTCTTGCGGCTGCTTCGTATGATACAGCCACACTGAAAGCCTTGTCCAGTGTCAAATCTTTCTCAGAAAGCAGCCTTTTCTGTGTTCCTTCACTTAGGAGACCGCAGACGAATTTGTCTCGAAGATAATCTGCTAGTCCTGCCCCGAATTGGCAGTGCTTTGATAGCTTTCTTAATTCGGTGAGGTATTCAGCGTTACTTTCATTCTTGTGCTGATTCCTCTTGAAGAATTTGAATCGTTCCGCTCTCAGCAGCGGTGTTGGGTTTACATGCTCCTGTAGGGTATCAACAATTTCCTTAAAATTCTTGTCCTTTGGTTTGGCTGGAGTGATTAAGTTTCATAACAGCCCGTATGTTTTTGCGCCCATTAGATTTAGAAGTACTGATGCTTTTTTTTATCATTTTCTATTCCATTTGCGGTGCAATATACCTCCACTCTTTCCACATATGTGGTCCAATCCTCTATATCGTTATCAAAAGCATCAATATTGCCAGCCTTAGGCATCGTGGAAAAAAATGGCGCTTCCCGCGCTTCCCCGCTGCTGCTGCCGATGACAAAGCTGTTATCCGCGTTTTTAAAAAAAAATTTTATTTACAGGTGGAGACTCGTTCCCGCCGGACTCACTCTGCTAGGTCTGAACGCCGACCTGCTTGCAGCGCCGGCCATCTCCCGAGTGCTCCCTCCCCGTCTGTTACTGCTTGCCTTCGCCTTCGCTGCTTGGCTTCGCTGCAGAGCCAGCCGATGGAGCCCCAGCCCAACGCCCAGGAAGGATTATTGCAGTACCTGCCACAAGCTCGGCTAGCTGGTGAAACCACAGCTTTTTCTTTTTCTTGCTTTTCTTCGACTTTGGACGTCTGAGGAATCGATGTCCTTGAGGTGCTGCCGAATTGCAGGTAAGTCCGTTTCCAATTCGTCGCCACTGCTGTGTCCGTGTGTTAATAGAGACACTGAAGGCAGGAGTTGGTTTCACAGGTGTTTACTGAACAAAGTCTGGAGGTGAACTAACTGATACAACACAATATACAGGCTTATATAGCCCGAGTGGCCATTACCGGCATCACAGTACACAGGCGGCTCTTAAAGGCACATACACTACACCCGTGTGCATTAACTTTGCACGCTAAGCTATTATGCAGGACCTTATCGAAAGCCTTCTGAAAGTCCAAATACACCACATCCACTGGTTCTCCCTTACCTATTCTACCAGCTACATCCTCGAAAAATTCCACTGGATTAGTCAAGCCCGATTTACCTTTTGTAAATCCATGTTGACTTTGTCCGATCCTGTCACTGTTTTCCAAGTGCTCTGCTATTACATCTTTTATCATGGACTCTAACATTTTCCCCACTACCGATGTCAGGCTTACCGGTCTGTAATTCCCCGTTTTCTCTCTACCAATAGTGGGGTTACATTAGCTACCCTCCAATCCATGGGAACTGTTCCAAAGTGTATTGAATTTTGGAAGATGGCCAGCAATGCATCTATTATTTCTAGGGCCACTTCCTTAGGTACCCTAGCATGTAGATTATCAGGCCCTGGGGATTTATCAGCTTTCAATCCCGTCAATTTCCCTAACACCATTTCCCTACAAATACTCATTTCATTTAGTTCCGCCCTCTCATTAGACCCTATGTTCCCTGACATCTCTGGGAGGTTATTTATGTCCTCCTTTGTGAAGACAGAACCAAAGTATGTATTTAATTCTTCAGCCATTTCTTTGTTCCCCATTATAAATTCCCCTGATTCTGACTGCAAAGGACCTATGCTTGACTTCACCAATCTTTTTCTTTTCATATATCTATCGAAACTTTTACAGTCAGTTTTTATGTTCCCTGCAAGCTTACTCTCATACTCTATTTCCCCCCTCTTAATTAATCCCTTTGTCCACCTTTGCTGAATCCTAAACTGCTCCCAATCCTCAGGATTGCTGCTTTTTCTTGCCAATTTATATGTCCTCTCCTTGCATCTTATGCTATCCCTAATTTCCCTTGTTAGCCACGGTTGAGTCACCTTCTTTGTTTTATTTTTATGCAAAGCAGGGAGGAACAAATTCTGTAGTTCATCCATGTGATCTTTAAATGTTTGTCATTGCCTATCCACCGTCAACCCTTTAAGTAATGTTCCCCAATCCAACCTAGCCAACTCGCGGCTCATACCATCGTAGTTTCCTTTATTTAAATTCAGGACCCTAGTCTCTGCGTCAACTACTTCACTCTCCATCTTAGTGAAGAATTCTAACATATTATGATCGCTTTGCCCCAAGGGGCCTTGCATAACAAGATTGCTAATTAATCCTTTCTCATTACATAGTACCCAGTCTAAGATGGCCTGATCTCTAGTTGCTTCCTTGACATATTGGTCCAGGAAACTATCCTGTATACACTCCAGGAATTCCTTCTCCACAGTATTGTTACTAATTTGGTTAGCCCAATCTATATGTAGATTAAAGTCACCCATGATAACGGCTGTGCCCTTATTCCACGCATCTCTAATTTCCTGTTTAATGCCATCTCCAACCTCAGCATTACTATTTGGTGGTGTGTATATAACTCCCACTAACGTTTTCTGCCCCTTGGTATTTCTCAGCTCTACCCATACAGATTCCACATCATCAGAGCTTCTTTAACAGTCATTACGCTGTTAAAACCCCAGTTACACCTAATCCAAAATGCTTTAACTTCTAATGGGGTATTTAACAGCGATATTACCGAGGAAAAGCCGAAGTTTTCATCAGTTTCACTTATTTCCCTGATTATACTGATTGCTGGCTATGGGGGTGGGAGGTGTGTGTGTGACGGGGGCACAGCACAGCCTGTGTCGGAGCAGTGAATGACTGACCGCAACTTAAGGATTTCACCGTTAGGCTGCGCATGCACTACATCTTGAAGTTGCGGTCAGTTTCAAAGCAATAATAACAGGAAACATTGTTCGTTTGCCGTTATTACCCACCATAAATTCTGGGCCAATGAAGTAAATTAGAAATTAGTGGTACCAAGACCGATCCTTGAGAAACCCCGTTTAGTACCTCTTCCCAGCTGATAAATACTTTCTACCTTTCAACCAATTTCTTATCCATTCCCAAGATTTGCCTTAATCCCTGCCACTTTGAGCTTGACTAATTCTTTCATGTGTAACTTTGTCAAAAGCCTTTTGGAAGTCTAGGTACACCACAGTCCACCTGGGTTGTCACTCCTCAAAGAAATCAAGGAGGTTGATCAGGTAGGATGTTCCCCATCGGAACCCATGTTGAACACTGTTTTTCCATTACAATAGCAAAATACTGCGGATGCTGGGAATCCGAAATAACAACAGAAAATGCTGGAAAACTCAGCAGGCCAGGCAACATCCGTGGAGAGAGAAAAAGAGTCAACGTTTCGGGTCGAAACCCTGCATTTTCTGTTGTTATTACTGTTTTTCCATTAACCTGTTACCCTGTTTCCAATATACTAGCACCTCCCCAGTGTGCATTGACTCCCTCATAATGGCTGCCAGTGCCTCACAAACTTACTCACTAGTATCTCTCAGCAATCTGGGGTAAATACCATCCAGCCCTGGGGATTTATTGGTTTTGATCACTTTTAGTCTGACTGGGACTTCCATTTCTCTGTTTGGACAGGGCATATTGCTCAAATAGTTCTTTGTGAATACTTTTTAAATTTATTCTCGGGATGTGGGTGACACCGACAAGTCCACATTTATTGCCCATCCTGAGTGACTTTGAGAGGCTGATTAGTGTCCCTTCATGTTGAACCACAACAGTCATTGTCGTGATGATATTCCCTCAATATTGTAAAATATGGAATTCCAGGATGTTAACCAGCAATGATGAAGAAATGGTGATATATGTCCAAGTCAGGATAGTGTGTGACATGCAGGTGAACTTGGACCTGCCCCTGTTCCCAAGACATTGCTGCTCTTGTCCTTCTCTGTGATAGAGGTCACAAGAAATGGAGGTGCTGTCAAAGTAACTTTGGTGTGTTGCTGCAGTGCATCCTGTAGATCATACATACTGCAGCCACAGTGCGCCAGTGATGGAGGAGGTGGATATTGAGGTCAGTGATACGGGTGCTGATCAAATGAACTGCTCTGTCCTGGATGGTATTGAACTTCTTGAATGCTACTGTGGCTGTACCCATCAAGGCAAGTGGTGAGTATTCCACCACTCTCTTGACTTGAGACTTGTAGAGAGTGGAGAGGCTTTGAGGAGTCAGGAGGTGAGCCACGATGCAGCCTTTGCCCTGCTCTGGTAGCCATGGTCCTGAAATGGCTAGTCTAGCTATGCTCTGGTCAATGTGGCATCCAAGCTGTTGATGGCGTCATTGAAGCTAAGAGGGAGATGGCTGGGCTTTCTCTTGTTTGAGATGGTCATTCACCTGGCTCTTATGTTAGTCCAGACTTGGATGTTGTTCAGCTCTGAGCATCAGTGAGCGGGTTATTGGCAAGTAGGTGTTGCTTGATGGAATTACTGATGATTCCTGCCACCACTTTGCAGCCTTCCGGACTCAATATCGAGTTCAATAATTTCAGATCATAACCTCGGCCTCTATTACTTTGTTCCTTTAAATTTTTTCTATCCCCTTGTTTTGGGTCCTCCTTTCGCCCCCCCCTCCTTTCCTTTTGTTTCTCTCTCTCACCTGGCAGCTGTCCTTATCCTGCCAGTACACTTCACACCTAATCTCAGCTGCCTTTTGTCTCCATGGGCCCATTACCATCTCATCTGGCTTCTTATACCTTTTATTGTCTCCTTTTCTTCTTTTGTTCGATCGCAGCTTTGCCTTCGATCTTTTTTATTTTCTTTCCAGTTTTGAAGAAGGGTTTCAACCCGAAACGTCAACTCAAATTTCTCTCCATGGATGTTGCCTGACCTGCTGAGCTTTTCCAGCATTCTCTGTTGTTATTTTACCACTTTACTAATGATTGAGAGGAGGCTGATAAGGCAGTAATTGGCCAGTTTAGATTTATCTTGGAGGAAGTAATCATTGAGAAAGTTATGTTCATCTGCTTCCAGCCTATTTGCAACTATTCGCGCTTCTTATTAAATATGATGTCATAGCATATCTTCTTAATAAGACAATAGTTGTAGCACAACTCAACTTTAACTGCCAGAATTTACGTAACTCTGAGCATATATGCAATGAATAACTCACTCTTCGAGCTGATGCAGGCTAGCAGTGTGGGTCAGTAGGCAGACCCCACTACTAGGCAATTCTTGGGATGAATTTCCACCTTTACCACCATGATCGGCAGCCCGGTTTACACATTGCTTGATTTTCGGCTCCAGTGACTGGTTTCTGGTATGATGTAATAGATGTTAAATATTTGTTGACTACTAACTTAGAATTCGTGAGCTTCCAGATGAATAGTATGATGTAAGTATGTATATTTATTATGATTTCTTTATCTATAACTATTATTTAAGTAAAACCATAATATTGTCCAGGCTTGTTTTTTTATTTGTTCTTGGGATGTGGGAAATGCAGGGAAGGACACATTATTTCCCTAGCCTAGATGATTTTTAAATTAATGTTTTTTTTAAAAAACTGAGCGTTTATTATAGCTACAGTAAATATGTGAATAAAATTCATAGATCATTGCATTCATTTAATTATGTGGGGCTTCAACTCTAAAGATTCCATTTCAAGCCCGGTTCCCAAGGCGTTTCCCCTTTTCCTGGTCTCAATCTTCTCCCTCGCTCCCGTCAGATCGCTTCTTGTTTAGCAATTCCTCTCACAAAACTCTGACCTTGCTCATGTCATCTGATACTGCTTTTCTTGTCAGTAATCGCTGTAGCTTCAACACTTTATGGTAATAAACCTTTAAAGTTTAAATTCACATTATTACACCATTAAATGTAGTATGTATATAAGTTCAACAATTATTCAATACAGATATAGTCGATAGACAGGTTTACATCATAGATGCAATGCTATAGTAAGGCTTAATACTGCTGCAGGCAATAATTGTAACCGTTAAAACAGGAGAAACAAATCTCCTTTCTACACAATTAAGTCCCTACAGATCACACTGTATTCAAAATTTAATGGCCCGTATTTTGGGGTCAGCGGCAGAGTGGCAGTGCTTGCCACTGACCACGAAGAAAGTTGCCCACAAACTTTTAAAGGGCACTGTGGTAGCGATTTCTCATTTTCCGACATGACTTTTCATTTGGCGCCATCTATAGGGAATCTGTGGCATCTGGCAACAGTGATGTCATCAAGCAGGCTGATCACATTGAAGAATTTTCACAGACAGCAAACCAGGAAGTAAAAAGTAGGTTTTATCATTCATTTTTAAATAATTTTACAGAAAGAAAAATAAAGATTCAGGACATACTTATGGGATTAAGGTAAAAGCTGAAATATCATAAAGAAACTTTAAAAAAATTGAAAATTAGTTTTTAATTTTCTAAGGCCTAGAAATTCAGTGGGCTGCGCCACCCGTTAACGCCCTAAGAGGGCGCTAAGTGGGTCGGAAGCCACTGGCCACGCCTCCCGCTAAATTTAGCAGGACGCTAATGGTGGCGCTTGCCGTTAGCGCTGTGCCGCTACCGATGACATCATCGGTGTGCGCAGCACCCCGCTGACGCCCCAATTGTGATATTTAGATGCGCCCCCTGATTTAACGCTGGACGCTATGTGCGACCGGTTCAGGGGGGCCTACCTGCGGCAGTAGAGGCGCTAATTAAAGGAGAGGTGTGGGGCGGCCATTTTTGTTGCTGGCCGCCTGCCAGCACCTCTCCATGCTGCCGTCCCCGGCCTCCTGAGCGCCCCCCCGTGGAGTGCCGACTGCATTCCAAGAGCCCAGCACTTCTCCTTGGTGCCGGGCTCTTTTGCTGGCACTCGCGATCCTCGGGGGCCCAACTGGGCCCCAGATCGCGCTGCACAAGGCCCCTCCCCTTTAAGAAGGGGAGGAAGGCCTGCAGTACCGCAGTGTGACATGCCGCAGCGTGTGGCGCTGCGGCACGTTGCACAGCGATATTCAGTTGCAGCGCCCCAAGAGGGATGCGGGGTGCCTCCAGTAGCGCCGCGCTTCCCTTTGGGGCGCGCCAACTGAATTTCCAGCGGGCGGCCACAACTGCTTCCGGGGCACTACTTTTAGCGCCCTGGCGAGGCCGGCGCCCCAAACGGGGCTATAGTCAATTTCTAGGCCTAAATATCTATGCAATTTTTATCATGCAATGGAGATAATGACACTCCACCATGTAAAATTACTGTACAGCAGTAATCATGACTTAATATGCTGTTAAAAACTCAGTTACGCCTCATTCAACAAGGCTTAACTTTTTCATGGATTTTTAAAGCGAGGATAGTGCGTAAAAAGTTGAAGTTCACATCAAATTAGTGATTTCTAATGGTTCAGTGTTCAGTTCCATTCAAACTTCTCAGATAATTAATCAGTCTTTGCTCGCACGCAGCAAGACTTGGATGACATTCAAGCTTGGGCTAATAAGTGGCAAGTAACATACACGCCACACAAGTGTCAGGCAATGAGTATCTCCAAGAGAGAGTCTAACCACTGCCCCTTGACATTCAACAGCATTACGATCACCAAATCCCCTACCATCAACATCCTGGGGGTCACCATTGACCAGAAACTTAACTGGACCAGTTAAATACTGTGGCTACAAGAGCAGGTCAAAGGCTGGGTATTCTGCAGTGAGTGTCTCACTTCCTGACTTCTCAAAGCCTTTCCACCATATACAAGGCACAAGTCAGGAGTGTGATGGAATACTCTCCACTTGCCTGGATGAATGCAGCTCCAACAACACTCAAGAAGCTTGACACCATCCAGGAAAAAGCAGCCCATTTGATTGGCACCCCATCCACCACCTTAAACATTCACTCCCTCCACCACCGTGTACCGTGGCTGCAGTGTGTTCTATCTACAAGATACACTGTAGCAACTTGCCAAGGCTTCTTCGACAGCACCTCCAAAACCCGCGACCTTTACCACCTAGAAGGACAAGGGCAGCAGCTGCATGAGAACACCATGAGCTCCAAGTTCCCCTCCAAGTCACACACCATCCTGACTTAGAAGTATATCGCCGATCCTCCATCGTCGCTGGGTCAAAATCCTGGAACTCCCTACCTAACAGCACTGTGGGAGTACCTTCACATCATGGACTGCAGCAGTTCAAGAAGGCGGCTCACCACCACCTTCTCAAGGGTAATTAGGGATGGACAATAAATTCTGGCCTTGCTAGTGATGCCCACATCCCGTGAATGAATTAAAAAAAGTTCTATCTTCGAAGACTGCAACAGCGCCCCCATTGACAGCAACTTCCGGATTTCATCGTTTTCTGCGCGTGTGCATACTCCAGAAGTTGCTGTTAGTTTTACAGAGTAATGATGGTGAACGCTGACAGTTTCTCATCATCTGGTCCTCAAAGTGGACACTGCCTAGATATGAGCAGGGATGACTTGAGACTTTATCCAAACATTTACCTCCACAGTGGCTGTTGCACCAGTCGATACAGAATGTGACTCTGGAGGATCTTGGGACCGACAGCTGCTTCCAAAGTTTGCTTATTGGAAAAAACAATGTTAAAACTTATTATACTCTTCAAACATCAGTGCTTCATTTAATCATTCAGTGTTTTGTACAGCTTATAGAGTAATGCATACAATTGTTTCATAAAGATTTTCTGCTTTGGCCATCCCTGTATTACACCCACTGAGAGAGCAAATCAGAAAATTGTAGACCCCTAGCCTGTGATAATTGTAATGGGTGGGATACCTTGGGCTAGGGTGAGGTGAGTGCAGTTTTACACTGCCAGCAGGGACGGTTCACACTGGGATTGCCGAAGTGGAAAATCTTCTCGTATACTATATGGCCTAGAAATTCGGCATAGCCGCGTTTGAGGCGCTAGTCCTGGCGATGCGCAAAGTTTAGCGCCAGGTGCAATTTAGCACCACCTAGCACGATATTGGGTTGCAGCGCCCCTAAAGGTGATTGCGGCGCTAAATCAGGCGCTGCACGCTACTCCTAAGGCGCTAACCTGACGGCGCAACCCAATTTTACGGCAGCGGGGCGCAGCGAGGGTGCTGTCAATAATCACTTTCCCTGAGACACACTGGCGCCGGCCAGCTCTTAAAGGGGCAGGTCAATTGGCATCAGCAGACACACTCACTGCCTTGTAGGCCTTCAAAGCGGTGGGAGCCTACCTGTGGTGCACCAGCCTAGCAAGACATGGAAAGGGTGAGGCAGAGGGCAGAACGCCTCACTGATGGGGCATTGGATGCTTTGGTTGGTGCAGTGGAACCAAGGCCAAGGAAGATGGTCAGAATGTGATTTATGTTTTGGACAGTCTCCCAGGTGTGAGGGGCAGTTATGTGTCAGTGTATTAGTTTTGCTTTTTGTTGCCATAGCTTTCTCATGTTTGAAGGAATCACATTTTGTGTAATGAAACATTTTCTTCATTTACAATGGCCATGCCTGCTATTTACCTGCATCTTGCCCTTCACAGGCTTGGGGGTATCAGACTGGTTCCATTCCTGTTCTTGGAATGGCAGCAAGCATTCCGTGAGAGGGGCCTAGAAGCTTCTTCTGATCAGCCTCTGACGCGCAGCCTGAGAAGAGCCGCTCGCGTAGAAGTTCAGGCCAGCAGGGATCTTCTCAGCCACCGACAGAGATGTCCTGCACCTTATCTGAGGCTGCAGATCTGGCTGAAGCAGCTGGCACAGCTCCGTCACCACCTCCTTTCTAAATCGCAGCCTTCTGACACACTGCTCCTCTGGCATGTTCATGTAGGAAAACTGCTGTCGGAAAACCCTGCCAGCGTAAGGTCTGCTGTGGCGACGTCTGTTGGCCCTCCTCCGTCTGGCCATGCCCGCCCCCCTCTCCCAGCGTCTCAGTGCCCTTTCCAGATGATTCAGCAGCAGGACGTTTCCCTCCAATGCAGCCCCCATAATAAGTGCCCACAGGAAGGTTCCCCGTTGTCAAGGCTCACCAACAGCAAGGTGATGGTCAGAAGGCTGGAGATCGTCTGTCTGCGCTGGCTCAGTGGTCAAATGGCTCTCAGTGTGCAGCTCAGCAACTCTTTGTAACTCTCGAGGAAGTTGTGCTCCAAAAATGGCTGCTGCTTTTAAACCACACCAGTCCCCTTTAAATAACGCTCCTCCAGCCCGAGAGCAACTTGGTAAGGTCCAGGTAAGCTGTCACTATTAGCGCCAGGCGCTACGGAGGGGGGCACCACTGAATTTCCGGTCCGGGGTGCCTAAAAGGCGTTGCACACTCAAATGACGTCATAATCAGCCTGTGCCCATGAGCGGGCGCTAAGATTTAGCGCCGGCGCTAAATGCATGCTCATGCGAGGTGCTAGGCGAGGTGCTAGGTGCCTTGCGCCCGCTGGAAATTGGCTAGCGCCCCACTTCTCGGCCTCTTTAGGCGTTAATCGGTGGCGCTAACAACTGAATTTCTCCCCCTATGTCTTTTAACATTTATATCACAAAGTAATGCAGTGAAGTTAACGACACATTATAGCACTGATTTTAACCTAGCCCACCAGGTGGGAATGGTGCGGGGAGGCGGTTAAAATGGAGGCTGGGCAGCACTCGCTGTGTTCTCGCAGCGTTCCCGCCCATCGCCATTTTAACTGCTGGCATTGTGGTGGGCGCCTGCCACATGCAGGTGGGGGCCTAGTTATGATGCAAAAGTTGCAGTCCGATGACATCATCAGCACTGCGATTTGATCTAAAATTGCAGGAGGCCCGTACAATGCCAAAGTCGCCAATGAAACCTAGCATGAGGCAACAGTATGGCCAGATGCAAGTGATTTTTTAAATTTTTGGAAGGATTCCTTGGGGGCCAGGAGTTCTCCTCTGGGCCCCACAAGGAATCTTTGGGCCTCCCCTGCCATGATCTTGCTTCTCCCTCCCCAGGCCGGCGTTGGCTCTGCCGCCCCCCAAAAGCACTTGCCTTATGGCAGGGACCATTCCCACTCTGGCCTTCCAGCCTTGACATGATTCCTGCCGGCTTCGGGCAGGAGGCAGATCTGCAGCATTAAAATGAGGCCCAGGAGTTAAAATGGTCCAGGCCTCACGCGGATGAGTCTGTGGGGGACACCCTCCTGCCACGCATGCACCGCCCCCCCCCCCCACACCACTGCCTGCACTGAATCCACCCCAGGATAAAGTGGGAGATAATGTATTTTTAAAACAGGGCAGGTTTTATTTATTTTATATATTGTGCAACCTATGATCCTGCCTATTAAAGTTAATTAGCATATGGCAGGAATACAGCAGTGAAATCTTTACTCCATAGCTGTTTGACTAAATGGTCGTTTTTTACCACTTTTCCGCCCAGTGTCTTTTCTTCTCCTCCATGTCAATTCTCAGTTACCATTTCATATATAAATAAGAAATCTGTAGTATGCGACCCATCCATGTTTGTTGTTGCACATATTTAAGAAATTGTACATTCACAATCTATTGATTCATTTTAATAGATGAAAAGTTATGACTTGGGCGATTTCACAATGCCAGAAGTGGTGACAGATAAAATGTTGTTTTTGGAATTTTCTGTCACGTGATGATTGTGCTTTTGCCTTCTGTATAAATAAAATAGAGGTTTCTTGGCTTGTGTTGGTTGAAATACATTACTTCTTCCACAAAAATGATGCCATTTCAAGCTTTCAGAACGCTGCGTTAATAGAAAGCTATGTGGATAGGTTGGACTTAGTGGCAATATTAGAAAAATAATCAGTATTGGTTCAGTAAGATTTGAACACATTTTATATTCAAAATTCTGTCATATTCTGTATAAAAAAGAATATTAAACATATTGCCTTAAGTTCATCAGGGATAATAATCTCAGGCCCAGCAGTAACGTATAGGACTGGTGGAATAAGGACTTTGAAAGTTGCAGCATTGACCAAAACATTAATTGTATTTTGTCCCTTAATGTCACAATTTTACTTCACAAATAAAAATCCAAAGACCTATTGTAAAATGTATTGTACTTTTATTAGTTTATATATAGTTGTATAAAACACTTTGAAATGAACATTTATGGTAACAATTCTTAGTTACAATATTTGCAAATAGTTCTTGGCTCAGGTACTTACAACTTCAATTATGCATAAATCTTAGGAGTACAGAAAAGCAATATTAAAAGTATTTTTTAAAATATTAAAATCACTTTTATGGTTACACATTTTGCCTCTAGATGGAATGGGCTCTATTTGATTTTCCCGAACAGAATGTTATATTCTCCACAAGGCCAATAAATATAACTTATACATTCGAACAAGTCACTCAGACATTATACCAATTTTTCATAATTGATTAATCAGGTTACACTGCCATAAGTGACATTGCTGGCAGAATAATATTTAATATTGTGATTCTATCTCCTAATGATCTACCAGTTAACAATTATTTATTCGGTGAATTTTAGGGAATTCCTGGGCACCCATTGTCAGAATCAATTACTCTCGGGTCACTGTTCACTCCACCCTAACAATGTGCTTCTACCTCAATTTAGAAGAGAACCCTTCACTGGAGTAGTGTGACATTTTATTCATTTTTCACACACAGCCATCCATGTAGCCTGTCTGAGTGAGATTGCCAATTTAGTACCAAGTTAATGCCAAATTAGGTGCAGTTTTGTTGCTTTGGGCCCAGGCCCCACCAAGAACTCTGTTAAGGATGCCTGAACCTGTTTCATGTGGGGCCCCTTACGCCCAGCAGACAGAAGAAGCTTTCATCCTGTTTTACTGGGCTGGATTCAAACCCAGTTCCAGAGGTGAACAGACAGTGTTAAACAAAGGCTGGGCCTTTCAGATGACTCACTTGCTGACCCAGTTTCTGACCCATTTTAGAAAGACAAATACTATTGTGTCTGTCAGTGCAGCTAATTTTCACATTTCCCTCTGGAGCAATGAAGGTGCGATATACTATTTTAAAACAATTAAAGCTTGCTGCTCCTTTTAAACATTGCAATTCTGTTTTTGAAATTAGTTGCTTTTTCTATTTTTCTATGCTGAATATAATTGACAACAAAAGTTATCTTCCCAAAATATATACTTGCTCCTCAGGATCAAGAATGCTGGCAAATCTGGAAGTTTGGTGGTAAAATAAGGTATATTTAAAAATTCATTCTCGGGATGTGGGCATCACCGACAAGGCCAGTGTTTATTGCCCATCCCTAGTTGCCCTGGAGAAGGTGGTGGTGGGGTGAAATTCCTTCTGTTGCTAATTTTAATGTTCAGCAAAACAGGATTTCCAATTTAGTGCCCATGATGACTTGCAGTAAAAGTACCAACTGAAAGAACTACACCTCAAAGTGATGGAGCACGGCCTCTGTGGAGAACACTGGAGTGATTAGCCCGTATTGCTCAGAATAACATCTCACACAAAGATACAGGTCCCTTACAGCATGCAGAAAAAACCCACAGACACATTATTCTTCACTTTTGAACCCAGTATCAGCACATTTAAAGCAGTTCATTGTTCCTGTGATCAGGGCCCACTATATCAACAATTCAGTGTTATATAAGCAAATCCTCTGACAATAACAGAATGCCTTTTTTTTTACAGTTTCCAATATTATACACATTTTACTATGTCATGCCACAATGTAGTATATACATGCTGGATCTATACAGCTCAGCCACATTCTATATCAAGCTGTAGTTTGTTGCATCCCCTGGAACTGTGAGTTCATCAACCTCAAATAATAGATCCTTTTTTAAGCCCTGTGCTTTCAAATTTTCATTATTGTAATTTTTGCAATATAAGTGGATGGGACATTTTCTGAATCATTATCATGTAGTGGCCATTATGAAATGACTCTCTCAGCTTCCCTAGCAACCGAAAGAATGCATTGGGACTGTTGTTGCACAAAATTAATCTGCTATAATATACACTGGGCTCTTGGGGGCAATAGTCCTCTTGTCAATAATTTTAGCTAAAACTGGTGCATGAGCACAACCAGGATTTCCCATTTTTTACTCATCCTTAACATTTTCACTAAAATTATCGACAGGAGGGTTTTTGCCCCTTTAGTATCTTTAGAATTCTGCTTTAGAAACGGAAAAGTGTTTGTTTCCTCCTCCTCTAATTATCTCCCCATATCTTCTAAAGGTGCTGATTCATGCCCGGGTACAGTTCCTTAGGGGCTAGTCATACTCCAGTACCTCAGCAACATGGCCATTTTTTGTGTGTTAGTCCAGAAAATGAGTAGCAGCAGGCCGTAAATGGCAACACAGTCGAGCCGGATTCTGTCTTCATGCAATGCCTGCGCAGACATACTTTCCAACTGGGGTCACTGTACGGGAGCTGTGGCTAATTTATTTTTTTGTAGCACCCTGATTGCCACTCCAGCTGAGATCAGCCAATTGAGCAAAGAACAGGGATCTTCCTGCTCTATATGGTACACTACAATAATGTACAGCATATGTACTCATCCAGCCTTTGGGGAGTGCTCAAGTTTACACATTTTCAACACCAAATCAATCATGTTTTGGTATGACATCCCAATTGCCTCTTTCATTAATGTGTTCCAGCAGTACTTTAACTGTTATTTGGGGAAATACTATGTACAGAATTAAGAAATTATAGAGCTAAAGACAGATAAAGGCTCTAAATTAGTTCCAATCATCAGACGATATCCTTAAACCATTCTGGCCCTCCACCTCTAAATTACAGCTCTTACTCATTTCTCTGTAAAACATGACATATTGATGGTTGGGAATGGCGTAGATTCAGGGTTTATATGCTCGATATGTAGGGCTGCTCGATAATTCATGTTGAGAATAAGTTTTGTCTGCAACTGTGGTAAATTTTAAATGAGCTGCCAAAGTTCCAGATTATTCCTGCAAGGTAAAGAAAGATGAAATAGAAGAAAGAATGAGATGAAAAGGGATAAAATAAAGGATGTAAGAATATGTATTACTGGGGGTATGTTGGTCGTGGTAAAATGATCATAATTGCCTGTTGCCAATTTAGTCTCGAGATGAAGTACTGAAAGATACAGTGCTGGATTTTCTTTAGTAACTTTGAGGTCAGTGGGTGAACCATGAAACGAGAGTGAATGGGGAGCGTCACCGAAGAAGATACTAGCTACAATCTGCTGTAACTATGATTAGCTGTAATTTTTGATAATCATTAAATGATTAGGTGGCTAGCATATTTCAAAAATTATATTAGTACAACTCTCGATGCTGTTGCTTGTGGATACAACTTCAATAAATACAAATCAGGGAACCAAAGCAGCAAGACTGAGGAGGTCAAGGAAGGAGTCAGGAGTAATTGTGTGGTACAGGCGATTCTTCATTTGAAAACTTTCCTTGCCTTCTTTCTCTTCCTTCTCATTTCCTACCTTCTCCTTTCTTTTATTTCTTCTTTCCCTTCAGGTTTTTAAAGGGGGAAAAATTGAGTTGCTTTGCGCCTCCCGGGGGCGCTAAAGGGGCGCAAGGCCCCTAGCACCTAGGCGCGTCGCCGCTAACGCCTCCCGCGAAATTCAGTGGGAGGTTAACACGGCGGTAGCCGGTAGCACCCTGTGGCGCAGCGCCTCCGGCAATTATGTCATCGCTGTGCGCAGCGCCCCACTCGCACCCCGGCCACAAACTTCGGTCGCGCTCCCTGACCTACCGCCGGCGCAAATGAAAGGGCAGATGCCGGGTGGCCATTTTTTTTGGGCTGCCTGTCAGCTCCTGCCCCCTTCTGCATTTTTTGTGGGGTGCCGCTCGTGATCAATCAGCTCGGTACTCCTCTTGAGTGCCGGGTTGTTTTCCTGGCACCCCGCTCCCCGGTGGTCCAGCAGGGCCCCGGTTCGCGCTGCACTAGGCCCCTCCCCTTTATCAGAGGAGGGAGGCCTGCAATACAGCGGCGCTACATGCCAACGCGCATGCCGCTGTTGCACGTAGCGCCGCAATATTTAATGGTAGCGCCCCAGGAAGGAGGGGGAGGGCTTCCAGTAGAGCCCCGCCTCCTGCTTGGGGCGCTTCCACTAAATTTATGGCGCAAGGGCACTAACTTTTACGGGGCGCTAAAAGTAGCGCCCCACCGAAGTTAGTGCCCCAAAGGGGGTGTCACCGAATTTTTCCCCCATTCTCTTTTTCTGCCATTTCCCTTTGATTTTGACTTCCTGTTTTTCTCTCTTTATGTTGTCTATAGCTTTTTCTCTCTCTTTGTTCTCTGGTCTGCTGTGTACAGAGGGGAGGCAGTATGATGTTGAAAGAGGCCAGGCAAGTTTGGTGCAGTCTAATCAGGGTGTGGTCTCCAGATTTGCCTAATTAGGACAGAAATTGAGAGCAGGGAGAAGCTAAAGGCCAGCTGTCAAGCAGTTGGGGCACATCAGGAAAGATTCAGAACAAAGCTGGAAAGGAGGAGGATTTGGGATATAGCAGGACTAGTTAGTACTGGGGATAGAATTTGAAGTAGAGTGCACTTGGGGAAGAGTAAGGAGTGCAGTAATTATGTCTTTCGTCTGCTGCATGTGTCTTCTTCAGAGCAGCCCTGAGATGGATTGGGCCATGGGTTAAAAGGGCTTTGATGGATGTGATGCTGTGTGCTCATGGGGAAGGGTGTACCCGAGGTAAAGGTCCGGCGGGATTCGGTGGTCTATATAGGGGGTAGCGGTATTGCTCAGAACTTGGAGATGAGCTCACAGAAGATCTCTATAACACCGATGAATGGCTCCTTTTTCAGATATTATTTGTGAACAAGATTTTAAAACACAATGGCCTAGAAATTCACTGGCCTTAGCGCCGCTTTTGAGGCGCTAGAGGGCCTAGCGGCGAAGTTATGGCCAGTTTTGAAATTGACAGGGGCCCTAAATCGGCGTTAGGCCGGTAGCGCTGCGCCGGCACCGATGACGTCATCGGTGTGCGCAGCGTCCCGGTTGCCATGGTAACCCGCCCGAACTCGGAAATTGAGTTGCGGCCGCCTCGCCCGTGGCAGCCGCAAGCAACGTTCTGGCAGAGGTGCCTTACAGAACGTTGCGCCGGCGCATTAAAGGCCCCGCGGCGGCCGGCCGCTTTCCCGCCGCCCGCCTGGCCGCAGCTCCCTCCCCGGACTTCCCCCCCCCCCCCCCGGAACAGAAGCAAGCCCGGCACTTGTCCGAGGTGCCGGGCTCATTTTTAAAAAGATTATCGCGGGCCGCGGCCGGGTGCAGGCAGCTCCTCCTTAAGGGAAGGAGGAGGCCTGCACTTCCCGAACCTGCCGCACCGCAGCGGGCGCCGCAGCGCCGGAATAGCGCCGAAATTCAGCGCATAGCGCCAGTTTTCAGGCGCTAACAGCTTTCAGCAGCGCCGGCAGCCGTTTGGGCGCAGAAGTAGTGAATTTTTGGCCCGCCCAGCGCGACTTAGCTCCGGCACTAACTTCCGGCGCTAAAGCCGTCGCTGCGCCAAAACCCAATTTCTAGGCCATAGAATGAAATCCTAGGCAGGCCTAGTAATTCACTTCTGGCTACATCATTTATAAACCATGGGTCATGAAGTGCAGTGAGCAATGTAGTGATACTCCTACAATATATTTTATACATGGTATCAATTTTACCTCAACGGGTTCTGCTTACTTTAACCTGACACTACATGGCTAATTTTATGAAATTGTGCTCCCAGCACGGAGCTTTGCCTGCCATGAAAACAGTTTTGTCCCTTACCTGTACCTAATCTGTATTGCTAAATCTTACAAATACATCTTACAAGATGAGAGGCTAAGAAGGTTTTATGTCCAGCTATCAAAGACTTGCTTGCAGATGGGATGACTAATGCTTCCAGCTTTTCTCCATTCAGATTATGCCAGTGTTTAGACTATTTTAGTGACTTTTCGCTCTTATTATTGTGCATAAAATTTGAATTATAATTATCCCATTAAATATTACACAACATTTATTCATGCATTCTTTACAAAAAATTTAAATTTGGTAGTAAATCATTGATGATCCCAAACTACAATAATATTTTTAGCTTATCACTGTATAGGCTACTAATACAACAAGAATAACTTAGATGTATATAGTGCCTTTAAAACATTCCAAGGCACTAAACCGCCTTTTTCACGACACAAAATTAAAATCCAAACTATTAACTGCACAGTACAACTCACCACTACAAACACATGGGGAGTAGCTAAACTTTACTCCAATCAGGTTCAACCCCATCACTTATTTGAGAATGTTTAAAATTGACTTCTGCATTTCAGTAGAATCGTAGAGTTAGGTAACCAGAACTCAAAATTACCTCTTGATTTCTTGAAACCATCCATGCCTTTAGATATCAGCCTTGGCTCAGTAGTAGCACTCCTGCTTCAGAGACAGCTAGTTGTGGTTTCAAGACCCACTTCAAGACTAAAGCATGCAATTGTGGATGACACTTCAGGACAGTACTAAGGGAGTGCTATATTATTATGTCTTTCAGATGAGTTATTAAACTGAGGCCCTGTCTGAGGCGAACATAAATGATCCCTTGGTACTATTTGAAGTAGAGTAGGTTCCTATAGTGTTGTGGTCAACATTTATCCTTTACCACCAAAAACAGATTAACTGGTCATTTATCTTGCTGTGTTGTTGCCTACAAAGCAGTAACTGCACTTCAAAAATAATTAATTAGCTGTAGAGCATGCTGGGATGTCCGGAGATGTGTTAGGTACTATATAAATGCAAGTTCTTGCATAGGTTTACATTATTCATTCCATTTTAATCATCTCTTATTCTCAAAGAGAACAGATTTCTTTTAGTTCAAGAACACTGTTAATCTTTGCATTATTTGTCTTTCCATTTGTCCTTCCTATTTTGCTCTTCACCTCCTCTATCCTGAAGGCAGCAAATCATGCTGGGGTACAATTCCTCAGGTGGTGGCCATTCTCCAGTAACTCGCTCATCATTGAAGAGTGAATATTGGCATCCACCCCATATAAGCTGGGACTTGGGATGGGGTCACAGTGAGGCCAGACCTGTGAGCTGAAGCTCCATACTGTCACACTTTTGGCAGCACAATGGCACCACTGGAATTCCTAGCCCCTGGCCTCTACTTCAAAGGAAGCGAAGGGTAAGCTAGCCAATAAGGCGACAATTTTTAGTTCACTCAATTCTCCATCACAATAATGGGACAGAATTCTGTGGGCATAGCAGTGTGCACTATGTTAAAGATCATCAAAGAACTCAGTTTAAGGATTCTGAGAAGGGACTCAGATTCTAAAGAGCTTTGTTACTTTTAGGTTAAGAACTAACCAGCAGATCTTGACTTTGTGTGATAATGTAAAATGGGTTTTATTTCCATTGACTTCACACCTTCAAAATGCTCTTGAAGTTGGCAGGGTCCCAGACTCCCAATGAGATTATTAGCACTTTGAGGTTTACAGCACTATGGTTCTCCAGTAGAAACAGCTGGCAATTATTGTGAGGATCCTCAGTCCTTTCAGTATACTCTCGCCACAATTCCATCAGAAGTGTGACAGAAAAGCCAGAAAATAGGCTGGGTCTGCATACCCCATACCCTGGTCTGATGTTGGGGATTCTGCTGGGCCTTGTGAGGGGTGCATTGTCTGCCAGTCCCTTACAAGGTGAGCGGTGTTAACTAAATTGAGGACTAACATCGAGAGTTCCTTCTCAGTATCGGCAGCTGGTAAGCTAAGTGAGAAGAAGCATACCGGTCCAACAAAGAGCGGGTGTGTGCCCCACCTGGCGGGTTCAAGTAGGGGTTATGGCCTGAACCCCAGAAGAACAGAAAGGTACAATTTGCTTTTTTGTTATTTGCATGCACCCCTCTTAGAAAAGGAGCCAGAGGAGTGCACGATGTTGCTTCTGGGGGTGGGGCTCGGTATCCCGCCCCTGAATACAACATAAGGTTTGTTGGGGCAGACGGGTCAAGATGTTCCACTCGTGGCGCAGGTGCCCGCCATCACCATGTGAAAGAGGGATCCACCCCCTAACCTCGCACAGTCCGCCAGGGTAAGCACAATCCTGGCGTGACTGCAGATTTTCAGGGCCCTAGTTTCTATTCTAAAAATATAAACTGAGGACAGATAAGGTGAGCCAAGCCCTGTCATTCCAAATTTAGCAAGTGTGGATAATTGGGGTCACTTTGTGATTTGACTTTGGATTTATAAAAGGCTTCTATACTGTACTTGTAAAATGTTTTTACACACCTATATAAGTGAGATACTTTGATCACATTCAAGTATGCGAAGAACCAGAAAAATATATTGGAAAATATTTTTTCCACAAGAAAGAGGCTGATTGTGGAATATAGATTTTTGAGGATAAAATGTGGAGGTGATCACCTCTGACAGTGAAACTGAAATAGGTAAAACGTTGACTCTATTTTCTCTCCACGGATGTTGCCTGGCCTGGTGAGTTTTTCCAGCATTTTCTGTTGTTATTTCGGATTTCCAGCATCCGCAGTATTTTGCTATCGTAGGTGTTAACCTTTTTGAGTTGGCCTGAGTTTGATCCGAATTATAAATGTGAACTCCACAGAACAGTAGCTCCACCTGGTATGTCTATGTACACCTCTTGAACTAATGCATATAGTACACTTTTGGCTATCACATGAGATGTACTTTAACTTCAGATTCAGAAAGAAATGCAGATTTTAATATATGGCTAAAAAAGAAAAGAAATCCAAATGGAAGGTATTTTAGATACATGTGGTATCTAACAGGCACAAGAAATAAACTGCAGTTTAATTTAGCTTTGTGGATAATGTGTGTATCGAGATGTCTATTTAGCCCTTTGAGAACCTCCCATTTCTGAGCACACAACTGTCTAATTATCTTGCAAAACCTTGACACATTTCAAAAGGCACATTACATTTACCATTATGGTTTCTAAAGACCCTAGCCTGGATATTCCATGGGGCTACCATTGGTTGCCCATCATATCTCTAGTAGAACCCCCTCGAGAAATGCCATAAATGGCTGAAAATGGAAATCCCTCTGGAATTTCAGGTCCCCTATCTTTAAAGTATGGAAGACTGGAAATCTTTTGGATATGCACTATCCAGAGAAATCTTCAATAATAACAACCTTCAATTAAAGCAAACATTTAAATATCTTGCATGTTGCATCACATGGAGGTGATGAGACTAATGAATGGAATTTAATTGAAGATACTATAGGAAAATACTCGAGGCTCTGCTCTCGGGGAGGCGTCTCGCTCAATGCACACTGGAGAATTAGGTGCAGAGATCAACACACCTGATTCTTGGTACGCTCAATTTTCAGTGCAGAGCTTTGCAAATTTTAGCCTTATATATTTGAGTTAGATATGGAATAATATTTTGAAGTGTGCAATAATGAAGTCTGAAGTGAATTCATGCCATGCAAGATGAATTATTTTCCACAGCCCGGTCAATAATGTGGCATTTTCATTATGTCACATCTTCTTAAAATAGGGGTGAGATTTTCCAAGACCCTGTGCCACTAGTGGGCTCTGGCATACAACAGCCAGATGAATGGCCTGCAATTTTCTGCCAATTGATTTGATTGGATGGCATTGTACTGATGATATCTTGATGAACTGCCTCTTGCAAGGCACCGCCAGTCGTATGGAGTTTGAAAACTTATGCCTTAAATGTCACCTTTGAGGAAGTTTTTCAAATGAAAATTGGAGAATTGCAGCAGAGGGCAGTAATCTCTTTTGTGGAGAATTTCCCAGTTGGGGCTTTGTACTAAATGGTTTCAGTGTGATGCTGCTTTCAGTGAGAACCGTTTGTCTTGAAATTACGCTGGGCAAATTATTAGCTGAATGCATTTGAGCACAACTCCTTTTCTCTGCTTTTTTGAGGTTTTAATCCATTCAGTTTAAATGGCTTAACGCCTCAGTTAAAAATTAGCACACAAAGGGATTACATACAAACACGTTAGGTGTTGAGACACTAATATTCTCAGAGCCTAATTTCAAGGGCCATACCTCAATTAATCAGTAAAAGATGAAAAAAAACTTCAAAAGGGCATTGTCTTCATTAAAATGCATTTGAAAAACTCATTACTTGTAAGCAGTACTCCCAGCGCAAACCTTCATATGCCAGCAGCACATATCATGAATTTAGGTATGCACCCCCCTATGATTTTCTGTTGGGAGTGCTGAAGAAAAAAAATTACCCCTGAACATTGTACTTATGAAACATCTTGCGGCAGGGACTACAAGTCAGGGGTTACTAAATCCCATGGGACAGCTTGGCTATTTTCTGTTTCTGCAGTTAGAGATAGCAACAGTGATAGGATAGTGTTGGCACAGTTCATAGACGGCGCAATGCAATGCACTATGATGTCATTGGAAATTGGTATGCACATGTCATTCTGACGTTAGCCATGCTGTCAGGTAGAAGTGCCAACCAGCAGGTAGCCACTTTCGCACAGGCGAAAAAAGTGGAACAAACCCATCACAGGACAAGTTCTCCAGGTAACTACTCACCCCATAGTGTCTAGTTACAAACAAAATTTAACAAAGTCCTGAGATCCCTCTTTGTCATAGAATAGCATATTTGTAGGGAAACATGAAAAAAGACAAGAGGACAAAAAACACTTAATTCAATGTATAGTATTTATAGATAATTGTTATAATTATTAAAGTTTAGAAACGTAGTGCCAGTTTGATATGCTATCCCAGTCACACCATTTTGCTTTGCCATAGACATGGCATATAAAATGATTCTCAATGTCAGGCATTTCATCCCTTGCAGAGGATGTTGCTGTTTTTGACTCTGCCTTTAAAAGGACAAATTTCCACTTCCATAGAGCAACATTTGAACAGTTCAATGGCTTTCCTCTTTAATTGTAAAGCATCAAACTCTCCAAAAATTCAGAAGTTAGTGACATTATTCTCAGTCAACTCTGCTATTTATAATTAGTCATAATCTGACACTGGGTGTTATTCTATAATGAATACTTTAATACCAAGCCTGGTATAAATGGGAGCACTAACTCTATTAATCAAGGGAGGTCTCTTTCTCTATTATGGTTAATCTCTCTGTCATGAATATTATGAATCAATATAATGAGTTGAATATTAATGCAATTAAAAATGTTATTTTACTTCAGTGGAATTAATCGTAGTGAAACTGATGCTTCATCATATATCTATAGTGTGTGTGTGTGTGTTGAATTCTGCAGCAATTGAAAAATAAAGCTGTACTATTGTCATGTCAGTACCAGGCAGGAATGGCATCTTCTATATGGTGTGATTTTTAAAATCTCAACTAAAGAGTTTGTTTCATTCATTTGAGTATCGCTGGCACATTTACAAAATCTCTTCTTGGTCAGCGTACTGGTGCTCCCCCTCCTGTTTAATCTATTGGGTGCATGGAAATTCCCCAACTGCAGATCTGGAACCATGCTATTTCACAACTGAGCTCTTTCCAGGTGTTGAGGCCCTAAGCTGACCCTCCTGTCAGTCTGCTCCACTTTGCCAAAGAAAGGACAGATCTGAGTATTGGCAGACCAGCAAATGAGAACTGGACTTTTATAGAGTAGGGTGCTCTGAAATCAGCAGAGCTACATGTAGAGCTTAGCTACTACTGCATGTCCCTAGACTCTGGACAACATCTACACAGGCCGTCTTTGATGGCCCTTTGTGCTGAAGAAGGAATCCCACATGCACGGTTTCTGTTTCCATGCAGATGCCTCTGAGGGAAGAAAGCCTTGGCTATGACATGCTTTCAGGCATAAAGAACTGGCGTTAGTAATGCAAAGTATGGATTCATCAGGTTTAGATAACGTTCCTTCAGTCTGCTGAATTCTTGCTCCATCTACAGTGCCGTACTGCAGCAGTCAAACTTCAATGATGTTAATGGCTGGTGTGTTATTTTGGAACTAAAAGCAAGAAAAAAAATTAAATTAGAATCAAAACATAACATGATGTTAACAATTCGTAAAGGCAGCTCATCATCCACTTTGATTGAATTGGCTGGTAGGATAGTAGCAAATTCTTAAGTCTCTTGCATAATTTTTAGAAGTTTAGAGGAGAAAATGTTGGAAAATACCCATTACATGGAAACACAAAATCTGTGAGTCACAGTCCCACTTAACATGGTTTCATTTGCAAGTTTAGAATAGATATTTCAATTCCAGCTTACTTATGTATACCAGCAACAAGAAGGATACCAGCATGGACCCCAGAGGACTCCTTTCATTACCTCTACCCTCGCAATTCAGTTCTCCTTATGAACATCCTATGCTTTCTTCTCTTTAGATAGTTATTAAATCACATCCCTGATACCTACTGATGTTATTTTGTAAAGGAGTCTCTCAGGCGATGCTTTATTGAAGACCTTTTGAAGTCAAAGTACACTACATCATATGGCCTCGTCCATCAAGGTGAGAGGTTGCCTCTTCAAAAAGGAGTATGTGATTGGTCATAACTGTGCACAATTCTGGTCACTGTGCACAGTTCTGGTCTCCATATTATACAAAGGATAAAGAAGCACTGGAGAAAGTGCAAAACAGATTTATAAGGATGATACCACAAATGAGAGGGCATAACTATCAGGAAAGACTGAAAAGGCTGGGGCTCTTTTCTCTAGAAAAGAGAAGACTGAGCAGTGATCTGATAGAGATCTTCAAAATTATGGAAGGGTTTGATAGAGTAGATGTAGAGAAGATGTTTTCACTTGTGGAGGAGACCAAAACTAGGGGCCATAAATATAAGATAGTCACTAATAAATCCAATAGGGAATTCAGGAGAAACTTCTTTATTCAGAGAGTGGTTAGAATGTGCAACTCCCTACCACATGGAGTGGTTGAGATGAATAGCATATATGTATTTAAGGGGAAGCTAGATAAGTGCATGAGGGAGAAAGGAATAGAAGGATATGTTGATAAGGTTAGATGAAGTAAATAGATTAGGAGGAGGCTCGTGTGGAGCATAAACACTGGCATAGACCTGCTGGACCGAATGGCCTGTTTCTGTATTGTAATTTCTATGTAATTCTATGTACTGTAATATAATATCTCCCTGAACTTTAAAAGTGTGTTGGTGCCTTTTACAGCATTTGGTATTTTTATGCCCATTATAGAAACCTCTCATGGAAATGAAAACCAAGCAACTTCTATAACAGGTGGTCGCTCCACAAGGCCAGTTTTACATCCTGGCAGCGAATTGAAAACCTACTCCATTGTAGTATCATACTCCAATCTGTTTATTGCCACATTTAGGATTTTTCTTAGAAATTTCAATCTGGAGAATCTTCCTGATGTTGTTGCACGTAGTTCCTTTGATGATATAAATGATACTTACAATTTAAATGTGATTACTTTAAAAATCCAGCTAAACAAAATAAAAATATTAAAGCTAATTACTAGTAACTTAGAATGTTGCTCTTTAAAATAGAATCAAATATGTTAGTGAAAATAGGTGGTGTCTCTTGAACATTTTCTTACTACCTATTGCACTGCTCACCTTACTGCGCAGTAATCCACCAGTTGGACGCTCTGGTGTGCTGTGCTCCGACGAGGGCTTGGCCTTTTCCTTGTTGTTGTTTGAGTCATTGTCTTTAATGATGTCATACTGTCTGCAGAAGAGAGCTATAACGGCTGAAATACACCAAAAGAAAAGATCTTGAGTGACGTGCTAAAAACACATTCCTAAAAATGCATGTCTGGAGCCCAAAAGTTGGCTCTAGAAAAAATGCACCGTACAAGAACGGACAAATTGTGCAGACTCTGCCAACAATCACCACCTCCTGTGTCCATGTGGGAAGCTGCCTGTGTGGGGGGAATTGACATTTTTCTACATTGCGCCTGTAAACACATGTCTAGCAAATGCAAATGCATTGTACAGAATATGTAACTCAACTCCATATCTTGGCTCCCACTACAATGAAAAAATCTGTTGTTTCTAGATTTTCTGAACTTGTATTTAACTATAACAATGCTTGAGAACCCACTTTACTTTAGTTTCTACATTCATGTTTCCAGGCAGTAGTTAAATATTTTTAGTTCTCGTTCTTTTTTTTTCCCAGTCAAGCACTGCAAGGTCTGTAGCTATAGCAACAGCTTCAGCTAGAGACGCTTGCAGCTGCAGCCGACTCTTTAGAAGCTGTTGCTAAGCAACAGTGTTTGTTGTCAGATACGGAGATGAAAACCTCCATATGCTTCAACATTAACTTTGTATGTCCGGCAGTTTTGATAGATCGGCAACACGCCGGTCCCGTCGGTGTCGGATATCACAAAGTTTCCTGTATCTCCTTTTTTCTTCTCTATCTTTCTCTTCTGCTTCTCGCTCATTTTTTCTTCCCTTTTGGGTGGGAGATGGCGAATGGCATAAAGTGGAGTACTGGGAAAGGAGCCACCAACAGCTACAGGCTGCATTTTACGATGGAGGTTGGGGAAAAAATGTGGCCCTCAGTGGTTGCCTCCCCCACCACTTCTGCATTCTGCTGCCTTTCACTCCTTTTGTGTCCCCTGCCTCATCGCCTTCCCATTAGCCACTCCCCTCCCTACCATCACTTCAGTTCCATTAGTATTCCTACCTTTTATCCTTTCAAATGCCCGCTCACCCCCTCTCCTTTACTCGGCTGTCATTCATATTACCCTTCACGCTCCATCCACTCCCTCTCACTTCCACTGAGGTTCGGTGGTGTTAGGTCAGAGGCGTCCACATCCTTACCATCCTGTCCTATATGTGCCTCCAATCCATTTTCCTCAAAAAGGCTTTGTTTGTTTTCAAAATTCAACTGCTTGTTTTTTCTTTAAAAATTTAATTAGGATGAGGAAATACACTATGTTTGCCTCTCTCTATCTGCGTGTGTTTCTCTCTCTCTGACCCTGGCACCCTTCCTCATGAACCTGGAAACCCAGGTTATAATTTCCAGCCTTTACTCTATGGTAGGCACCCAAAAAGTGCCCCAAATGGAGTAGGTGCCCACATTGGTTATATAAATTAAGTGTCCTCCCTCAATCCCATAAACTTTGCCAGGGCCAGCACCAGAGGTCACAGGTGAATGCATCTCAGCTGCAACTATGTGTTGAAAAGTGGTGCAAAGGTTAAGCTTGGTGTTATCACCATACATGTGGAAGCTAACCCCATGTTAGTGGACAATGTTACCAAGAGTCAGCATGTGAATGAGGAAGAGAAGGGGGCCAAAGGTAGATACTTTGGTAATCTGGAGGTAATGGTGGGAAGGATGGGTAGAGAAGACATTCCTAAAGATACTCTGGCTATGATCAGTTAGGTAAAAGTGGAACCAAGCAAGGGTTGTCTTACTCAACTAGATAACATAAGGGAGGTGTCAAACAAGAATGTTGTGGTTGACTGTATCAAAGTCCGCAGAGAGGTCGAGGAGGTTGAGAAAGGATAATGCATCATCACTGTCACAAAGAATGTTATTTGTGACTTTAGTCGGGGCTGTTTTGGTGCTGTGACATGGCACCTCCCTCCAAACTCTCTGTTCCTCTGACTCTGCCCCTCCTTTAGCCCCATCATTAATTAGTGGCCATGCTTTCAGCTGCTTATGTGACATGAGTGGAAACCTGATTGGAGAGATTAAAACAGGGAGTTGTGGAAAATTTAGCTTAGATTTGGAAGTTGACATGTTCAGGAAATCTGTAGACAAAAGTGAAATTGGTGATAGTTTGCAAGATGAGGTTTTATGAGGAGGAGGATGATGCAAGCAGTTTTCAAAGGGAGGGGAACAGTACCTAAGGGGTAAAACCATTTACAATGTCAGCTAGCATGGGGATTTTTTTTGATTCATTCATGAGATGTGGGCTTCGATGGCAAGGCCAGCACTTATTACCCATCCCGAATTGCCCTTGAGAAGGTGGTGGTGAGCAGCCTTCTTGAACCGCTGCATGTCCGTGTGGTGAAGGTACCCTCACAGTGCTGCTAGGGAGAGAGTTCCAGGATTTTGACCCAGCGACGATGAAGAAATGGTGATATATTTCTAAGTCAGGATGGTGTGTGGCTTGGAGGGGAACTTGCAGGTGGTGGTGTTCTGATGCACTTGTTGCCATTGTCCTTCTAGGTGGTAGAGATCGTGGGTTTGAGAGGTGCTGTCGAAGAAACTTTGGTGAGTTGCTGCTGTGCATCTTGTAGATGGTACACACTGCAGCCATGGTACGCCAGTGGTGGAGGGAGTGAATGTTTAGGGTGGTGGATGGGGTGCCAATCAAGCGGGAGGCTTTGTTCTGGATGGTGCCGAGGTTCTTGAGTGTTGTTGGAGCTGCACTCTTCCAGGCAAGTGGAGTGTATTCCATCACACTCACGACTTGTGCCTTGTAGTTGGTGGAAAGGCTTTGGGGAGTCAGGAGGTGAGGCAGTTGTCGCAGAAAACCCAGCCTCTGACCTGCTCTTGTTGCCACAGTATTTCTGTGGCTGGTCCAGTTAAGTTTCTGATCAATGGTGACCCCCAGGATGTTGATGGTTTGGGATTCGGCAATGGTTACCCCCTTGAATGTCAAGGCGAGGTGGTTAGACTCGTTCTTGTTGGAATTGGTCATTGCCTGGCACTTCTTTGGCGCGAATGTTACTTGTCACATATCAGCCCAAGCCTGAATGTTGTCCAGGTCTTGTTGCATGTCGGCAAGGTCTGCTTCATTATTTGAGGAGTTGCAAATGGAACTGAACACTGTGCAAACATTAGCGAACATCCCCACTTCTTACCTTATGATGGAGCAAAGTTCATTGATGAAGCAGCTGAAGGTGGTTGGGCCTAGAACACTGCCCTGAGGAACTCCTGCAGTGATGTCCTAGGGCTGAGATGATTGGCCTCCAACAACCACAACCATTTTACTTTGTGCTAGGTATGACTCTAGCCACGGGAGAGTTTCACCCCTTATTCCCATTGACTTCAATTTTACTAGGGCTCCTTGATGCCACACTCAGTCAAATGCAGTCACTCTCTCCTCACCTCTGGAATTTAGCTCTATTGTCCATGTTTGGAGCAAGGCTGTAATGAAGTCTGGAGCCGAATGGTCCTGTCGGAATCCAAACTAAGCATCGGTGATCAGGTTATTGGTAAGTAAATGTCGCTTAATAGCACTGTCAATGACACCTTCCATGATTGAGAGTAGGCTGATGGGGCTATAATTGGCTGGATTGGATTTGTCCTGCTTTTTCTGGACAGGAAATACCTGGGCAATTTTCGACTTTTGTCAGGTAGATGCCAGTGTTGTAGCTGGACTAGAACAACTTGGCTAGAGGCACGGCTAGTTCTGGGGCACGTCTTCAGCACGACAGCTGGGATGTTGTCTGGGCCCATAGCCTTTACTGTATCCAGTGCGCTGAGCTATTTCGTGATATCACGTGGAGTGAATTAAATTGGCTGAAGACTGGCTTCTGTGATGGTGGGGACCTCAGGAGGAGGCCGAAATGGATCATCCACTCGGTACTTCTGGCTGAAGATGGTTGCAAACGCTTCAGCCTCGTTTTTTGTACTCATGTGCTGGGCTCCACCATCATTGAGGATGACGATGTTCATGGAGCCTCCTCCCATTAGTTGTTTAATTGTTCACCATCATTGACGACTGGATGTGGCAGGGCTGCAGAGCTTTGATCTGATCCATTGGCTGTGGGATCGCTTAGCTCTGTCTATAACATGCTGCTTCTGCTGTTTAGCATGCATGTAGCCCTGTGTTGTAGCTTCACCAAGTTGGCAACTCATTTTTAGGTACGCCTGGTGCTGTTCCTGGCATGCTCTTCTACACTCCTCATTGAACCAGGGTTGGTTCCTTGGCTTGATGGTAATGGTAGAGTGAGGGATATGCCAGGCCATGAGGTTACAGATTATGGTTGAATAAATTTTGCTGCTGCTTGTAAGATTTGCAAAATTTGTGCATCTCCCCGAAGGTTATTATCGAAAAAAGGGACCCTGCGTGGACATTTTTGAATTAAAAAGGGTACCCAAGATGGCGTCCGTGCCTCATGGCAGAAAGCCTACGGATCACCAAAATGGATTCTGCAGCGCAGACAGCTTGAGGGAAATCAAAACTAAGGCTGCAGGTTTCCTGTGAAAAGAACTTTGTGTTTTGGGACCCAGACAGAACTGTGAATTATGTATTAGACCGAATTGGAGACAGATCTAAATTCAATGAGGCCTACAGTTAAAGCCATCAAGCAGTCTGCATACATAATCGGAAACAGATTAAGCACATCCATTGAGGCTGGACAAGCCCATCAAGGACTTTCAGGACAATACGAGTCAATTATCGGGCCGGTAGATGCAATTACCGGCCATCTAAAAACCATCAGTATAGGTTGCTACCATTATTTTAACTAGCCCGCCAAAATTAAAACAAAGGACTAACCTGATTTGGCGCGCAGATAAGAGTTTTTCGACAAAGGTATAATTGAAGGCCCCCAGGTAGCAATCGGTGAACTCCTGCTCTGCTCTCCTGCTGCTCTGCTGGCGTTGGTGCTGCCGCTCCCCGGCTCTTCAGCCCCTCGCCCTCATGGCTGTCGCTCTTCTCCCGTCCCGCGCTTACCCCCTGGCCTTTGCCCATGCCCTCTCCCACTCTATCTGGACTCGCCCCGGCACCGGGTCAGGCGAACACGGGCAATTCAGGCCAGGCGAAGCGGGACGCGACGAGGGGAGGAGGAGGGAAGACCACCAGAGGAAAGGCCAACTGAGGGTAGGCTTCGAATCATCGGGCCTTCAGCCTCAGCTGACCTGCGACTATCTTCATGCAAACTCAAGCTGCTGACGAAGGACCATCCCTGCAAGGTAAAGTACCCAAGCAGAGACTTTAACTTTGGGGTACTCGAACCTGGACAACGCCCTTGCAGCACCCGGAGCCCATGTGACGATGGCAGGCTCCAGAGAGCATCAAGAGCGAACCCCGAACCCAACCGCTGTTTTGAGTCTAACAAACCCTTTTGATTGGTGAGCATGAATTCTGACCCCTCATAGCTTAACCTAGTTAGGTATAGGGGGTGGGATAAGGAAAAGGGGATTGTTAAGATAGTTGTTTTCCCTCAATGTGCCGTGTGTTCCCCATTCCCTGTATAAGTATAGTATTATTATGACTCTCTTGTAATTTTTGCCTGTAGAAGTGTACACTAGTAATTTTCCATAAGATTGTATCAAGTTTTCCTCTTCAATAAAATCTTGGTTTTGTTTGCATCCAACCACCTGTCTACTTGAGTTTTCTCTGTATCGCTGCCTGTATCTAAGTCCGGTGTCCAGAACCCAGGGGGCGAGCGATTCGAACCGCTCAAAGAAGGTAGTCAGAGGCAAAGCTGACTGACCCAAACACGCCTGTGCAAAACCCCCTACATGCTGCTAATGGCCCACAGCGCCTCATGGATGCCCAGTTTTGAGCTGCTAGATCTGTTCTGAATCTATCCCATTTAGAACGGTGGTAGTGCCACACAACACGATGGAGGGTGTCCTCAGTCTGAAGACGGGACTTCATCTCCACAATGACTGTGTGGTGGTCACTGCGACTAATACTGTCATGGACAGATGCATCTGCGACAGGTAGATTAGTGAGAACGAGGTCAAGTAGGTTTTTCCCTCGTGCTGGTTCTCTCACCACCTGTCGCAGGCATGTCCTTCAGGACTCGGCCAGCTCGGTCAGAAGTGGTGCTACCAAGCCACTCTTGATGGACATTGAAGTCCCCCACCCAGAGTACATTCTGTGCCCTTGCTACTCTCAGAGTTTCTTCCAAGTGGTGTTCAACATGGAGGATTACTGATTCATCAGCTGAGGGTGGGTGGTAGGTGGTAATCAGCAGGAGGTTTTCTTGCCCATGCTTGCCCTGAAGCCATGAGACTTCATGGGGTTCGGAGTCAATGTTGAGGACTCCCAGGGCCACTCCTTTCCGTCTGTATACCACTGTGCCGTCACCCCTGGTGGGTCTGTCCTGCCAGTGGGACAGGACATACCCAGGGATGGTGATGGAGGATTCTGGGATGTTGGCTGAAAGGTATGATTCTGTGAGTATGACTAATGTCAGGCTGTTGTTTGACTCGTCTGTGGGAGAACTCTCCCAATTTTGGCACACATCCGCAGATGTTAGTGAGGAGGACTATGCAGGGTTGATCAGGAAAGGAAGTTGAGTCATCAACATGTTCCTGTTTTCTTCTGTATTTAATGTTGCAAGTTTTAAAACTGAGAATACACTGCCAGATTGTACCAAGATGTAGCAATTGGAATTGGAAATCTGACCTAAAAATTCCAGGGACCATTTTGAGGCAGCGGAGGTGCAGTGGGATGCGACCTCCATCTGCTACTTTAATCCCAAAGCTACTGAGGAGGTGGAATTACAACAGTGACTACATTTCAAAACTACTTCACTGGCTGTAAATTGCTTTGAGGCGTCTGGTGGTTGTGAAAGGCGCTATATAAATGTAAGTCTTTTTTTCTTTTTGGAGCTGTAGGGTGCTGGTATAACAGAGCCATCTGAGGTATGGGAATGCTAAATACAGAAACCAGAGATTTTTAAAAAATGTTTCAGGACATCTCTGCAATGGTAATCGATCACTCAAGGGAGTGGAGTTTAGATCCAATGGGGGCAGTCTGGTGTTTTAGTAGCACTGGGGGAGGGTCCTGGGCTTTGACAGAACTGGGATGGGCTCCTGAAGCTTGGTGAAATTACAGGACTTTGGGATCAATGACCATTCTATTCTCTACTGCTGGGGAATTCCCTAGGCCCAGAATGTGACCTGTGGCAGCTCCAAGCAGGGGTGAGGTGAGCAGAATTCCCACGGTAGCCCAGGAACGCCCTGCTGATGACACCAAAGCTAGCTATGAATATAAGGGGGGTGAGGACTAAGAAGTATGGCGCACAATTCCCTGGATACCCACTTTTATTTGCTGGGGCTACCAAATTCTAATATATGAGAATGTTGTGTTTTTAGTTTTATTTTGGTTTTTCCCACTAAGCTTGTTGAATAGTATCTACTTCTGGCTACCTTTTGTAAAAAGAGACAGCACTTCATCATCTCACCCTGCGGGTTCTTCTATTATTTCACTGATGGCACACTCAAGACTTCCTTCACCTTGGGACTGCCTGCTAGATATATCTAGCCTGGGTAAATTCATCTTGTCTCACCCTTCATCTTAAAACAAAATACTTGTTTATCTAGGAGAGGGCTTAAGGAGGAAAGCCTACTCTGTCACATCAAACAACAAAAACATCAACAAAACATAGTAAAATGTCCCAAGGTGCTTCACAGGAGTATTATGTACAGTTTTGGTCTCCTTGCCTAAGGATGGATGTACTTGCCATAGAGGGAGTGCAACAAAGGTTCACCAGACTGATTCCTGGGATGGGGAGATTGTTCTATGAGGAGAGATTGAGTAGACTAGGCCTATATTCTCTAGAGTTTAAAAGAATGAGAGTTGATCTCATTGAAACATACAAAATTCTTACAAAGCTTGACAGGGTAGATGCAGAGAGGATGTTTCCCCTGGCTGGGGAGTCTAGAACCAGGGGTCACAGTCTCAGAATAAGGGGTCGGCCATTTAGGACTGAGATGAGGAGAAATTTCTTCACTCAGAGGGTGGTGAATCTTTGGAATTCTCTGCCCCAGAGGGCTGTGGAGGCTCAGTTGTTGAGTATATTCAAGGCAGATATCAATAGATTTTTGGATATTAAGGGAATCAAGCGATATAGGGATAGTGCAGGAAAGTGGAGTTGAGGTAGAAGATCAGCCATGATCTTATTGAATGGCTCGAGGGGCCAAATGGCCTACTCCTGCTCCAATTTCTTATGTTCTTATTATAAGACAAAAAATTTGACATCGAGCCACATATGGAGAAATTAGGGCAGGTGACCAAAAGCTTGGTCAAAGAGGTAGGTTTTAAGGAGCGTCTTAAAGGAGGAAAGAGAGGTAGAGAGGCGGAGAGGTTTAGGGAAGGATTTCCAGAGCTTAGGGCCTAGGCAACAGAAGGCACGGTCACCAATGGTTGTTTAATTATAATCAGGGATGCTCAAGAGGGCAGAATTAGAGGAGCGCAGATATCTTGGGCAGGGGGGGGCGGGTGGTGGTTGTGGGGCTGGAGGAGATTACAGAGCTAGGGAGGGGCGAGGCCATGGAGAGATTTGAAAACAAGGATGAGAATTTTGAAATCGAGGCGTTGCTTAACCAGGAGCCAATGTAGGTCAGCAAGCACAGGGGATATACTGTGACATATTTTAATACTACTACAGGCACGGTATCTCTCCAATAAATCATGGAAGTTTCTGTCTGTAGCAGCAACATGAGGCTTCCTCTAGCTGGAATCAAATCAGACCCAATCAATTACAATTCTTATGTTGCTGGTTACAGACTAATTAACCTGGTCATATTTCAGACAGAGGGAAATGGCTGACAGCCTGTCATATCAGAACATTAGGTATTAAACCCTTTTACGTGCTTCAGTGAATTAGTTTTAAGTATCACTACAAACAGAATTTGTTTATCATATAGTATCTTCATAACTATTAGAACAATTGGTCCACATTTCCCGCCTTTGTGGAATTGGGGCACATCGCCACATAGTGGGACTTCCGCCATCACAAAGATGCATCCCTGACCCCGGCCAATCTTCTTGCCACATGAACATATTTCTGGTGGGCTCCCCAGCGTTTTCCGGAGAGGCTGCTTAGAATGGGAGCGAAGTTTAACTGCAGAACCCATTGGAGCTGGGTGTACTGTAGGCTGCTAAACCTTCCCTGCACAAACTC
Organism: Somniosus microcephalus; assembly: GCF_052327205.1. Taxonomy (NCBI): domain Eukaryota; kingdom Metazoa; phylum Chordata; class Chondrichthyes; order Squaliformes; family Somniosidae; genus Somniosus; species Somniosus microcephalus. Next base: position 114,387,310 of record NC_140995.1, on the reverse strand, counting down.
AGGAGGACTAAAAGTGGCTGGGTAAATGGCGGAGTGTGTCCACGACAGATTCGCCTGCCCCAGTTACACTAAAGCATCAGGGGAAGGATGGGAAATTTTAGCTTTCATCTATTGTAAAAATACATAATTTATTATCAAATTTTCATCTGGTTCAGTTGGTAGTGCTTGTGCCTCTGAGTAAGATGGTTGTATGTTCATGGGCTACTTGAGCACATAGAAGTAGACTTTATGAATTCGCAATCCCGGTGCAGAACTTTGTACGGCAGGTGCGCATGTCATGAATTTAGATGCAAAGATTGATACACCCTGTGTTATGTTCCATCCACTGATGCAGTGCACAGCGACCTCCTTGCCTGTGTTGTGGATATGTGCTCCTTTTGCCCAAAGCTCAGAGCTGGGAGTGCTGGTTTATAAAACCTACCTCATAATTGGGGCTGGCAATCCAGTGCAGTATTGAGGGAATGCTGTATTGTTGGAATTCCTGTCATTCTGATGAGGTGTTAAATTGAGGCCCTGTCTGGGTTATTGGTTGCATTCTAATACTTCTACAATTTTTTCACAACTGAATCAGAATTAAGAACTTAAAAATGACTCGTTGCTATGGAAACAATTAATCCATATAAATCTCATGATGTCAGTTCATATACTTGCATTACATTAAAAAATAAGAGCTTGAACTGCAGGCTTAATGATTTGAAAATTAGCTTTGGGCATGCACGGCACACGATATCTTGACTATTAACTCAGTGCGTGTTTGAATTTCTGATATGTGCTGATGAGGATCCCAGCTGGAAGTGTAAAGTTGTAAAATTATCCCTATCATGGTCGGTTTACTTCCTCGGAGGAATAGATATCTCCACAATATGACTGTTGATGGGATGACATGTTTCTCTAATATATTTGGTTTGTGCCTTGTGTGCACGCCTCAAGCTGCTATTATCTAAGGGTACACTTATACTGCAGCTAGTATCTGCCATTCTCGATTGATTGAGCCAAGTTTTATGGCTAACTGCACCTTACACTGAGCTTAGTGACAATGTACCACCTAGGCATTTTAAAATGTTGCTTTGCACTGATCTGCAGTTGTACTAAACCCAGTACAAACTCCAGTTGGTGTGATACCATCTACTCACTGCGGGCAGCCTTCAACATGGTCGTCCACAACACCCTCCTCAATGGCCTCTCCTTAGTTTTCCAACTTCTCACATTTGATTCCATTCTTACTTATCCAATGGTAGCAGAGCATTTCTACCAGTGGCTTCCCTTCCCGCCCTGCACCATCAACTCCAGAGTCCACAAAGGATCCATCGCTGGCCCCCTACTTTTCCTCATTTACATGAAACCCTCAGCGACGTCATCCACAGACACAGGATCAGTTTCCGTAGAATAGAATTTCTTGGGTAGAGGCCGACTGGGGACAACCAAACTGCAGAGTGCACCAGATGTGAACTCAACGAGGTATCCAAATAAATCAGGCAATCTTCTTGGGGACCTTCATAGGCCGGACTTTGGGCACATTTGGAGGCGCACTATTGGGCACAGGGCCAGTGAAGACAGGAAAATCATGAATAATTCAATCATAAAAGGAAGCAGCATCTTTAAATGGGCATGTACAGTATTCTGCAGGAAAAGGGTAGGCTTTTTATCCAGACACCTTCTGATGAAGAATGGCAAGCTTTTAGATTAACGTTGTGTACCAGAAGCTGTGATTTTTATGTCAATGGTCTTGACGTTTATTAAAAGGTTCTAGAAAATGGATTGTGCCGAAATCAAGTGCAATTCCGGTGCAGTGCATGAAACTAATGAGGCAGATGGCAAAACCATGGCAAATTGATCCGCCAGCCTCATTAGGATAGTACTGGCAAGCTGCAGGTGTGGAGAGAGAGCAAATTCAGCCAGCTTGGATACAGACCGAGGGTCGCGGAAGTGTCCGGGGTGGGGGGGGGTGGGGGCGTCAATTGGGAAGGCGGCAAGCACTGGCCAGCAGCGGCCTGTGGTTTTAATGTGGAGCTGGGAGGAGCACTGCTGCTCCTTCAGGCTCCACATTAAGTAAAAAAACTTAAAACTTACCTTTTAAGGATCACTAGTTTGGCTGCTGTGTGGCTGAGAAAACCGACTGCAGTGTGCAATTTTCACAAAGGGACCTGAAATAGACATTAGGAACCCGATTTACTTAAGCAATGGGCTCAACACCAGTTTCAGGCCAGTGCCCTGGACAACTACACCAATATGGTGTGTGATGCACATCCAGTGTGGAATGAGCGCGCCCAGCCACATACCAAATTGGGTTCTGCAGCAGCCATTTTCGCCCAAACTTCCATATGCTTCTGATCCTGACGTAAATGTTGGAATCAGATTGACAGGAACATCTGCCCTAGAACCAACCGGAGTACCCAGGGTCATAAGAAGGGTCCTTCATCTCAATATTCTTGGCAGGTACCTGTGCCACTATGGGCACATCTCAGGTGCCCACCAGAGTGGGAGGGGGCAGGGCAAGAGAAGAGGGTCTGGCCAGCTGTTTGCCTTTACACTGGCAGCACTGCAATTTTAAATGTGGCCAGAGAACCCCTTCATAAGAGGGCACTTCTTCCCCTATTGGCCAGCCAGGCAGGTGGTATTGCTTCTTTCGTCCGGTGTACTGGCTGTCCGGCAGGCCCCTGGGACCAGCAGGGGAGTCCCCTTCCCCAGTCATGCCCCCTCTATTTTTCTGGTTTCTGATGGGATTCCTGTCCGATTTACAGCTGGTGTATGCTGGAAGGCTGTGGATTTTGGGGGCCTGTGTGTATAATTCTTCTGTTGATACTGTAGCTATATTAACATATGATGGACACTAAACATTGACAGAATCACTTAATTGCAATGGCATGCGGTTACTAGTTTCAGGTCTGCCTTATTCTCTTGGTTATAGCTATGCTAGTTGCTCTTGTAAGTTGTCCGAGTTTCTTACATTCAGGAGTGTACTTGCTGTACCTAACATCTAAACATATGATAGTACAACCTGGGGCATAACAATAGCACCCCTTATAATCCAAAATGGATACCATGGGCAGGATTTTCATTGGGCCGTGGAGGCGAGATTGGAGGCATATGGGGGGTTAAAATCGTGAAATTGGGGTCACGAACCCACCCCGCCCCCAACCCGCCTCTATGCCAGTTTCAAAGGAGGCAGATACCCGGCCTGTGCTGGGAGCCGCCTCCCCGAGGCGGGAAGGGGATTAGTGCCAATTAACTGCCTTTTAACAGGTAGTTAACAGGCAGTTTTTAGCCTAATCCCTATTTTTATTCCTGAAGTGTGGGATTCCCGACGGCTCCAAACGACGCCAAGTTAGGGAGGCGGACCGTTGGGCTGAAGGGCTTGGAGGGGTCGAGATGTCCGGTGTTCAGGTGAGTGATGGGTGCATGAGTGCAGAGGTAAGTGTGTTTGGTGTCTGTAAAGTGTTTAAAGAAGTTTTACTTACCTTTACTTACCTTTACAGCCTTCCTTCCTTCAGGTCTCGGGAGTCCCTCATCTCACCGGCACAGAAAGCAGAATGGCCGTGAGCTGTCAAAAGTTGCAGCATTCAGCTTTCTGTTCTGGAGAGATCTCTAAATCAGCCTGAGAGGAAGGAATTAACTTAGTGTACAGATTGTCAGTGTTTGACAGCTTCAAAGAGCTGTCAAACGCTGATATTTCATCTGTCAAAAGCTCTTGACAGATGAAATGTCAATCTGTGACGTCACCTGTTGCCGGGTGGCCCTTAATTGGCCTGCTGAGCCCGCTGGGTGGGCTCAACAAGGTCAATCAAGTGAAAATTGCGTGGGTTGGCCACAACTTGATGGAGGCGGGACTACACGCCTCCAGTATCAAAATCCAACCCCATGTCTTTTACATGTGCCCTCACGTGTGTTTTTCCAGTCTTTCTAAAAGTGGACCTGAAACATTTCTTGAGGCAAGGCCAGATGCAGATCATTTAACTGCTTTATATTACAGATGGCAAGTGAATGCACAGAGTAACAGATATAATCAAATCTCACCTTCAATCACCTAACCACCAATCCTTCTTCAACAGCACCTCCCAAACCCGTGACCTCTACCACCCAGAAGGACAAAGGCAGCAGGTGCATGGGAACACCACCACCTGCAAGTCCCCCTCCAAGTCACAAACCTTGGAAATATATTGCCATTCTTTCATTGTTGCTGGGTCAAAATCTTGGAACTCCCTCCCTAACAGCACTGTGGAAGTACCTTCACTATACAGCCTGCAGCGATTCAAGGAGGTGGCTCACCACCACCTCCATAAGGGCAATTAGGGATGGGCAATAAATGCTGGCCTTGCCAGCGATGCCACATCCCATGAATGAATCTAAAAAAAATCCTTCTCGAGAACAAGAAGAAAATATTTTTTTAAATGCCACATAATCCCTATTAGTTGGCTAACTTCTCCTAGTCAGCCTTCTGGTTCTTGTTACATCCGTGTAATAATAAGAAAAGGACTGCAGAGAACAGTACAACAGGTGTTTACTCAACGTGGTTCAAACTGCAACTGAAACAACAGATTACTACTCAGCACTATATACAGGTGTGGTCACTGCCGGTACTACAGTATACATGAGCTGTAGAAAGTAGTTCCCCCCTTAAAGGTACATACATTACAATTCCTCCCCTTTTAGATTAACAGTACCATAACACTCATTTAACAATTAAATATCAAACTAATTACAATTAACACTTTTAATATGCAACATTAGCTGAAAATAGTCTATTTATAAATTCAGTCTTTGGAGAGGCTTCCTGATCCTTTCTGGATAGCGCCTTTCCCAAGTGTCTTGCTCTTTGTGCGGAGGCGATCCTGGCCCCCTGTCGTCGGTTGGTTCATCAGCTTCCGATGCTACTGTTTCTGGGGTAGATGCTACCTGTACGTCGGGTTCATCACCAGGTATGTATGGGCGAGGCATGGGGTTGACTCGTTCCTGTGACTCTAGGATCTGGTCAGCATGGCGTCTCACGATGCTCTCCCCAACGTCCACTGTGTACATTAGTGGCCCCTGCCGTGTGCATATTGTTCCTGGTTGCCATTTCTCTGTTCGGTAGTCGCGGGCCAAGTCTGGTTGCCCTACATTGAAGCTCCTTGTCGGCTTCTCATTGATGTGCTGGAATTGCTTACTCTCAACATCTCTTCGTACATTTGGTCTGAGCAAGTCCAGACGAGATCTCAACCTTCGGTTAAAGAACATCATGGCCGGGGCCTGGTTGGTGACTGCATGTGTCGCATTTGTGTAGGCTAACAGGAAATTGTCCACCTTATGCTGCAGTGGAATGTCGTCATCCCACATGGCCTTTACTGCTTTTTTAAAGGTTTGTACGAACCTCTCAGCCAATCCATTTGTGGCTGGATGATACGGGGCGGTTGCCCATGGTCGACGGCCCTGCTTCTGGACTCGACCTTCTTCCACTGTTCTCCAGGAGCGAATCCCTGGGAGGTGATGCAGAGTTACAGGTAGGTTCGAACTTGCTCGTCGCCACTGTTACGTCCGTGTAATAATAAGAAAAGGACTGCAGAGAACGGTACAACAGGTGTTTACTCAACGTGGTTCAAACTGCAACTGAAACAACAGATTACTACTCAGCGTTATATACAGGTGTGGTCACTGCCGGTACTACAGTATACATGAGCTGTAGAAAGTAGTTCCCCCCTTAAAGGTACATACATTACAGTTCTGACCAGCTCTGGGCTTCATTTGAGTGAGTTTCCCTTCACTAAGCATGGCTTCTTCACTCAACTTTAGTTGGCTGGTTGATTAGTCATGTGTCCCTTTGTCGCTTTTCTCTGTGTACCCAACCAGTGGGATGGCTGTCCCACTGACTCCTTTCCCAATCAGTGATTCACCAATCTGCCTGTCTCCTGTTCTTGGGATGCAATTTTAACAGAAACATCTGCTACTATTCTCCAAATGAATAAGGGACAGACATCCTGGATAATGGGTCTGGACTGAGACAATTGCCCCTCATTGTAACAGTTTGAAATAGCCTCTGAGCTGTGACATTTCTAAAATGGGCTCAGCTGGCTTTAATGCACATCTTCATTTTATGCAGCCTGTGGCTTCATGAAAAAAATGTGTGCAAATTCATTTTGTTTGAAAACAACCATAGCTCATCCCCAAATCCTTTCTGTGAACAAAAAAATGATCAAGAATCCCGAAAGGTGACATATAATAGTATTGAAAGTCTTTACTTAGTAAAAACAGCATTGGGAATACTGTTTCTCTCAAAGAATGTTCTAGCTTTGTAGTGGGCACTGAGATCCTTGAGTGTATGTTTTGTTTATAGATGGCTCTCTGCACCACTAACTTCTACTCAATGATTTATGGGAACTGATGGCAAAGTGATGGTCAGTGCCCCGTGAACAAACAGAAAGCTTGAGATTCTTAGGGCAGGATTTTAACTCAGGTGCGGGATGGTGTCGTGTTATCCGCATTTTGTGTTATCCGCCCGAATCTAAATGGCTGTGGGAGATTGATGCAATTTTAACTTAATTGTCCAATTGATTTCCAACGTGTGGGAACCCTTGGCAAATGGGTTTTTCATGACTGAAAGTTGCCTCCGACGACGTCATCATTGCTGCTGCATTTAAGGTCAACAGCAAGCCTTGCTTCTTCTGCAGGCTTCCAAGCTTTCTCCATTTGGTGTAAGAGGGACCTGCAGGAAAGATGACAAGTGGGAGGCCCAGATCAGCTCCTCGTTTTGACGAGGTGGCCCTGCAGGCATTGGTGGATGGGGCTAGGGCCAACAGGGAGGTGCTCTTCCCTTCCTCAGGGAGGAAGAGTCCTCCCAAGCAGACTAAGGCAGTGTGGATGCAGGTGGCTGAGGAGGTCAACTCCTTGGGAGTCACACGACGAACCTGGATTCAGTGCCGGAAAAGATTTCATGACCTTCAGCGCACTGGAAAAGTGAGTATGAATTTCCCATCACCTTCAACCTGACCCCCATTGGCTTTCCTCACCAGCACTCAACTTTAGCAATCTCTTCCTCCACATCCCACTTGACACTGACATCCATGCACCCTTACCCATTCCCTCTCTCTCTATGCTCACATTCACATAACTATTCGACTATGCAGCCCTCACACTCCCTATCACTCTGATGTTATGAAAACAACTGACAACACACAGGGAGGGCCCTTGGTCTTGCCACCACACTCCATCTTTGTCTCCTTCTAAGTATCTATGCTATGCAATCTCTACACTCACTCCTTCATTCTCACTCAACCTCCACTTGTCTCCCTCATTGCAGGAAAAGAGAGCTCACAACAAAAGAGAGCGAGCGAGGACAGGAGGAGGGCCAGCCTCAATAGTCCACCTGACCTCCTGGGAGGAGGCGGTACTCGAAATAGTGGGACTGGAAGATGATGCGCATGTGGGGGATGGACAGACGGGTGCAACACAGCAAGCTGGTGACAGAAAAGTTTCCCATCTCTCTCTTTGACATTGCATGAGTTGCTGATAATGATTGTGAAGCTCTAACAGATGGACTTATGAGCATCTGCAAAAAGCAATGTGCATGTAGCCTTGGCATCACATCTCTGACTCTTTCCGTTACTCCCCCACAGGACCATCACAAGCATCCGTCCCCCCTAGCCAGGAGGAAGAGGCTGAGCAGCCAGACTCCTCAGAGGAAGCTGCAACCTCTGAGGGCGCAGCGTCACCAGAAATCTGCGCACCCAACACTAGCGCAGACACTCATACCTCGGTGGGACCTTCGGGGCATAGTGTAGTGTTGTCACCTGATGTATCACAGCTCACAAGTGAGCATCAGCAGATTGTGGAGGGCGCAGGACTCTGCCAGCTCGGCTCAGCAGCATGTCGACCCTCTGCGTCTGGGTCCATCCATGAGATCAGCGGTGATGGAACTCCAGGCACAGATGCAGGAGTCTCTGGCAGGTTTTGTCTCTAGGGTCACTGCGAGTGTGGAGCGAATGGAGGAGTCCATAGCGAACATGACCAGAGCCTTTGTGGAGTCATTGGCGCATGAATGCATCACCACGGAAAGGATGGCAACCTCCGTGGAAAGGATGGCTACCGTAAAGGAGAGGATGGCTACGGTAGAGGAGAGGATGGCTACGGCCATGGAGGAGCTTAGTCACCAGGGTATGGAAAACATGGTCATTGTTCAGAATAGAATGACATCTCTTGAGGAGCGATGGGCATCTATTGAACAGAGAAACCAGACCTTCATGGAAGTCCTTCTGAGTAGGACTGCCATTGCAGATACGGGTCCCCATGGCCCCCCTGATGTGCAGCAAGGTGCTCTCCAGCCACTTGCAGGCGTTGAGGGGGACCTGATCCATGAGAGGGAGGTTGGTGGCAGACCTCAAGGAAGTGGGGGCTCCTCTCCAAGCGCTCACACTTCCATGCCACTGCAGAGCCCTCGGTCAGAGCCCCACCGGAGTCTACACTCAAGTGAGACAGGCGTCTCAACCCCTGCACAGCCGCAGGAGCAGCAGACTGTTGACGAGCCCTCACAGGCTCGCCACCCCAGAGGATGCCTGCCAAAGGTGTCAAGACAGGAGCAGCAGCAAAGTGAGCAAGGGGCCTCCACATCTGCTGAAGCCACAGGGGAGGCACCACGTAGGAGCATGTGTAAGAGGAAAATTCTGAATAAATAGTCACAAGGGTAGTCACTTGGGTGCAATTTTGTGTTTACTGTAAAAATGCCATCACTTCGTTATTGTACATAAAATTTCTGATGGCAAATGTTGTAGTTGTATCGTCTGTCATTTTGCTATTAGGACTTCCACATTGAGGGCTTAGGCATACTTGCAACTGTCGGTATGGCGGTCAGAGTGATAGGAATCCTCTGGTTCTTGGCCATTGTCAATGCTCTGGTAAGAAGCTGCGAGGCAAAAGTGTTTGATTGACTAGGCTAAGCAAATCTGGCCAGGATGAGTGCATTCCTTGCATCCCGGGCAGCAATGTTCTCACGTAATGCTGCCGCTGGTTGATGAGCCTCTGCAGGATGTTCGTTTTCGCACTCCTCCTCCTTCTCCTGCTCCTCATCTGAGGAGGATATGTGAGGGGCCACTTGGTCCTCAGGAATCTACAAGTCACGACGCTGTGCCATGTTGTGAAGTGCACAGCAAACCACGACGATTCTGGAGACCCTGGCTGCTGAGTACTGCAGGGCTCCACCTGATCTATCCAGGCATCTAAAGCGCATCTTCAGCAAACCAGTGGTTTCCTCGATTATGGCTCTGGTGGACATGTGGCTGGAGTTGTAGCTCTCAGCTTCGTTGGATGGTCTCCTCAACGGTGTCATTAGCCACGTCCTCAGGGGATAGCCCTTGTCTCCAAGTAGCCATCCGTTAAGTTGGTCTGGCTGACTGAATAGCAGAGGCACACTCAACTGGCGCAGTATGAAGGAGTCATGGCAACTGCCAGGGTACTTGGCACATACATGCAAAATTTCCTTCTTATGGTCACACACCAGCTGAACGTTAAGGGAGTGGAAGCCCTTGCGGTTGACAAAAATACCTGGATTGCGATGGGGTGCCGTAAGGGCCACATGTGTGCAGTCAACGATGCCCTGCACCCTTGGAAAGCCTGCCAGATGAGCTAATCCAACCGCTCGCTCCGTGACACTTGCTCGATCCTTGGTGAAATGGATGTGATTGTGCGCGAGGGCAAAGAGGGCATCAGTTACCTGCGTGATGCAAGTTTGTGCGGCCACCTGGGAGATGCCGCTGATGTCTGCTGCTGATCCCTGGAATGAGCCTGAGGCAAAAAAGTTGAGTGCGGTGGTGACTTTGACGGCCACTGGTAATGCTTGTCCACCTGGTCTTCTGGGCAGCAGGTCTTGCTGTAGCATTGCGCAGATGTCACTCACTACCTCTCGCAAAAGTCGGAGCCGCCTTTGGCACTGCTGCTCAGACATGTTGAGATAGCTGACCCTGTGTCTGTAGTCCCTGTTTGGGGGGTATCTCCTGCGCCGACGGGCTTCCAGGCGCTGGCCCCTTCTAGCCTGTGCAGCTTCAGGTGGGTGAGCAGCAGCCTGGCACTCCTGCTGCTGCTGCTGCTGCTGCTGTTGCTGGTGCTGCTGTTGTTCCTGGTTCTGCTGGTGCTGCGGTTGGTGCTCGAGCTCCTCTAATGCCCAGATGGGAAGGAAATAGATGGCTCCCATGCTTCTGGTATATGCCTCCGTTGAGGAAGCGCTAAGGGAAGGTGGTGAGAGGGGTTTCCCAGGAGGTCACACTGGAGATGGGTCAGGCTCCAACCTTCCACAGGTGTGGTTAAGCCTTCTAAAAGTTGCCCCAGACCTGAGACCACTAAGTCCTGCCACCTGCAAATGATGGCTGATCAAATCTCCTCTTTAATGGTTGACCTGCAGCTGATAGTCAGCAATCCAATAGTGCTCCCGCCAGGTTTCACCGTTGTGTTTCCCACCAGGTGTGTTTCACGTGGGAAAAGGGTTAAAATCGCAAGGGCCTTTTAAAATAGGATTATAGAGGCCATTTAGTGCTTGTTAAGGGCCTTAACGACCAGTCCGCCTGTTGGATGCGGGACGGAGTCGGGGCCATCAGACACGCTTGAGTTAAAATTGCTTGGGGGGTCCCGCACACCAGTTTTTGCGATTTTAACCCCTCACACGCCTCCAATCCCACCTCCACGGCTCAATGAAAATCCTGCCCTTAATCTCAGCCACAAAGATGTGAAAAATTCCAGTAGAGGTAATGTTCCACATTTGATTTCAAAATTGAATAATACCAATGGTTGCTTTGAGGAACTGTGACTTTTTGTGCATGGTGGTAATAAGTGAGGTTATGCAATGGGGGAAAAAGAAAGTGTTTCATGCGCTAAATTGAAAATGAATAAAAGGGTGAAAATCACAGCTTGCCGTTTATGATTTACAGGGAAAATGATTTAGAAAAGGCATGAGACTTGCTGACAGATAGAATAGTAGCATCATATGTTGTGGATTTATGTACTAATATATGACCTGTCAGACAGCTGTTCCTCAACAATGTTTCATTTAATCTACATTGACAGAATACATTATGCATTCCCAGAGCAACAGCTATGTCATGTATCTGGCAAGAAAAAGAAAGCAGCTCGCTGTTCCCCACCTCAGTGTGCAGGGACAGCTTCTGATGAAACCAAGTGAGCCTTCTGGCAAATTGTGTCCAGACAGGCCGACTAAATGCACTAAATAGACGTGTTTACCAATTTGTAGGATCTTGGCTCAGCTGGCTTTATTCTAATTGCATTGCATGCTCTTCATTCTGAGTAAAAGCATTTACATACAGGATGAAAATCGAAATACAAATTCAAAATACATTTGAAGCATTAAAGGATCATGCCTTGTCGATTTGACTGCTTGTTTTAATAGGCTCTTGCTGAGCTAAGCAACAAATTCTTTCTGATTACAGCCCTGCAAATTCCATATTCGTGGCCGTGAGTTATAGACAAATAGGAAACTCTCAGCAAAGGGAGTTCTTATAATGAACAACAATCAGCAACAGAAAATCTGATCAATGTTTTCCCTCTGAAACCCAGGAACAATAATTCCAAGTTGGGTGAAAGCAGTTTAGTCAGGACAGACCACAGATTGCGCTTCTTAAACAGTAGGTCACTGTTCATTCCCAGCTCAAAAAGACCCCTTCCCTACTTTTACAAGTTTGAATTCTTGCTGCCTTAGTAGACAATTCACTTGCAAGTAGGCACAATAACATTTGTGTTCAAATGATGTACATTGTAAATGGAATTTCCCTGTAATGTATTTTCTAACACTGTTTTCACATTGGTCAGCCAGCAGTTCAACAACAATGTTGCCAACAATTGGAGATGCTGACTTCGATCACCAACTTTGTGTGTGCACCAAAGAGAAAGAGGGGAGAATCTATTACCTGCTCTTTGCCAACAACTGTGTTCTCATCACACACACAGAGGAAGAGCTGCAACTCATCACTTATCACAATACCATAGCCACTGGGGTAACAACCGGCCTCAAGAAAATCAAGGTCGTGCATCAATCAGTCCTGTCCAAGCAGTATGTCCAGCATTAACGGAACACAATTAAATGTGATCAAGCAGTTTGTGTACCAGGGCAGTGCCCACGCCAATGGTGGCATGATTGACCAAGAGATTACTGGCCATATCAAGAAAATGAGTGCATCCTTTGAGCATTTCAGGAAGCAATTGTTTGATCAGCAATGTAAAGATGCAGACCAAGCTTGATAGCTATTAAGTAGCCATCATCACTAATAATTTGTGTAGCAGCGAGTGGTTGACTTGCAACAGAAAGCATTATGTAAGAAGTTGACAGGTTGCACATGTGGTACCTCCACATCAGCATCACTTCAATTGTGTCACAATTTTGATGTTGGACATTATGTCCTGTCATTTGATGTTCAGGCTGATTTCTCAGATGTGCTGGATCAGCCATGTAGTGAGAATAGATAGAGTGTCTCTGAAAGCAGATCTTCTACGTTGAGCTCTGAAAATGAAAATATATGAGAGGCAGCTAGCAGAGATGATTCAAGGGCAAGCTGAAACAAGTTACGCTCAACTGTGCTATGCCATTGGAGGTCTGCAGCCAGTCACCTGGAGTGATGTACGCTATCATTCGCAAAAGTGAGACAAAGGCTCATGTGAAAGGCTAACTTGCTGGTAATGACTACTCACAATAAAAATGCAAGCAAGCACTCATTTATAGGCCTTATTGGCAATTTTTGCGTGCACATATATGGGAAAACACAAACATGACTGTGTTTAGTGCCTTTTATGGCTGTCTTTCTCAGAATTTGTGTGGCAACTGCCATAGTCCACTTCAAGTTATCTGTGCTGATTTTACTTATCCTTTTGCAATATTCCAGATCTTCTTGGTCCTCACATTCAACCTCTTCTCATGGGTATCTATGAAGATTATGAACAGGACAAAGGCTAATCTGAGAATAAGATTCAGAAACTCTTCGGGAGAACCAAAATAGAAAGCAAGGAAGATAAAGCACAATGTGAAAGGCTTTTAAGAACACAGGAACAGGCATAGGCTATCCAGCCCCTCAAGCCTGTTCCGCCATTCAATTAGATGATGGTTGAATCAAAGCTGTAAGAGCAACATTTTTATCCATACATTGGCTGAACATATATGAATTTATTAATGATACTTAAATTTTGATGAGTTTACATTGAGCCATAGGTTAAATAATTCTGATTCATGACTCATTGATGAACAAGAAGTACTTGGGCATGTCACAGTGCCACCCATGTTTTAATATTAATCCTCTGCTAGAGTATTTTCATAATCATGGCCATCCACTTCCAGAGAGACAGACACAACATGACATAATGAAGAATATTAAACTGCTTTTCAGACCTTCATACTCCTAAAAATGATATAATAAAATGTACCTCAGATGTCTGACATAAACAGAATTCTCTACGAGCAAGGCCATAACTTCCTCCTAAATAATTAAGTCTGCCTCTTGAGGAATAAGATGGCTATAGTACTGTTCCCTATTGCACATCCCCATCTATGTATGCCATTGACCTCTGCTGTGGAACTCCCAAAAACTGTGCAATTTATAACACATTCTTGTTGGAACTTCTAATTTCAGTTCTTTACATCAGGGACCCACAATTTTTAAATGTGGTCCTCTGAGAAGACATGGAGAATCTGTTCATAGCTTTTAATGCAAATTTGCAGTAATGACCCTAAAAGTCATCATCTACACATGTCCACATTTCCCTTTATTGTGCTGCACAGCATCATCTTATTATTAAATGTGAATGGGATGAACTTAACGCATTAACCCCCTGCCTTCCATTCAAATTAGCGCAGCATGCAGCAAATAGTCCCTAACAACCAACAACTCTGTCATTTTTTTTTCACTGATTTGTAATAACATTACAAAAAGCCATTACCGGAAGGAAAATTTAAACCTTTGTACGGTACATTTGTATCCACAGAAGAACTGATACTGTGGAAATAGTGCACTGTATGATGAAATAACGAAGAACTGTTCTGTGAAATGAAGTGCAGCTCACAGTACCCAGTACACAACCCTCTCCACCATTAGATGGGGATTTTTACAGTTAACTATTTCATTTTCAAAACTAAGGGCTGGAGATAACACTGTGTGATAACAGTGTATGATATTCATTTGTCTACTATTTTAAAAGCAATAGTAAACCTTTTATTTTAAATGGATGAATGATTCTGTGAGATTAGCAAATAAAGCAATTCCACATGAATGTGCTATGCATTTGTATGCTATTATTGCACAATGCAATTCCCCGCCATTTTCTAGCATGTTAAAACAAATCTTGTTTTTTGCAGTAGCCTGTTTTAGACCTGACTGTTTTGTTCCTCTATATCCATTCAAGCTTTTATTTATTATTGACGTGTACTCCGATGTGTCTTCTGATGCATTCCTCTGATCTGACAGCTCTCAAATTAAACCACCTCCCTTTATTACTATTTTCCACCAGTCATATTGCTCCTTCTATCTAAAAACATAAATAAAAAATATCAGATTATCCCATGGAGTAGCTGATAAGTTTTGACAATACTTCAGGAGTAACGTTTTGTCATGGGCCTTTCTTTTTTCTTGTGTTTGTGTATATATGGAAGTGGTAGAAGATACTAGTAAATGCACCTTTAGACCAACATTTGGCCGGCATTTGTAACTATGGCTCCAGCTGCTTCTGCTGTACACTACTCAGGACACAGCAAAGTATTTGCTGAGACACAGAATGCAGCATCCTACAAACAAATAGGCACATTTGATGAACCTTTAGAGTATGACAATAACATTACCTGCCAAATGTGACACCATTTTGTTCAAGGACAGGTGCATACATGGAGCAACTTATTTTGGAATTACTGCCATACTCTAAGGGGGAAAAATTGGGTCACGCCACCTTTAGCGCCCCAAAAAAGTTAGCACCCTGGAAGCGCTCCCCCTCCTTCCTGGGGCGCTACCATTCAATATTGCAGCAATATTACAGGCGTCCCTCTCCTGATTAAAGGGGAGGGGCCTAGCGCAGCATGCACCAGGGCCCTGCTGGACCACCGGGAAGAGGGGTGCCGGAAAAACAGCCTGGCACTCAAGAGGAGTACTGAGCTGACTGATCGCGGCCGGCACCCCACATGCAGAAGCAGGAGGGGGTAGGTGCTGTCAGGCGGCCCAAAAAAAAGGCCACCCGGCACCTGCCCTTTAATTAGGGCCGCGGCCACAAAAACGCCACCCTGACCCTGTCGGACATATCGTCCAGTGGTAGGTCAGGGGGCGTGACTGAAGTTTGCAGCAAGTAGGGCGCTGCACACAGCTATGACGTCATTGCTGGAGGCGCAGCGCCACAGGGCACTGCTGGCTACCACCACCGTTAACCTCCTGCTGAATTTCGTGGGAGGCGTTAGCGGCGCTGCGCCCAGACACTAGAGGCTTTGCAGCCCGTTAACGCCCCCCGGGGCGCTAACAGGAGGCACAAAGCAACCCAATTTTCCCCCCTAAATGTTTATCAAAAAACAACAGTTTGGGCAGGGCCAGGCGCACACATGGATCACCTTATTTTGGAGCAGTAATATTACCGCCATATTCTAAATGTTTATAAAAAAAACAGTTTGGGCATCCACAAAAAGAACAACAGAATGGGTCTGATCTTCTTGTGATGTCTGAGGAATGCTTATTCCCTGGGCTAAAAGAGTAGAGACCTGTGAAGCTGGGTTGCCAACCACTTTGTACTTCATTGGCTGTAAAACACTTTGGGACGTCCTGAAGTTGTGAAAGATGCTATATAAATGCAGGTCCTTCTTTACTTTACATTGGCCTGAGATGGAATGGGTGTTCCAGGTCCTCCCACTTCATTTTGCTCAGTTCATTGGTGGTGAGCCCATTTTGTGTTAGGTAGCAGCCCCGACACCTAGGCATCTCCAAATAGGGGATTAAAGAGGGCTAGACAGGATCCATTGTCGGGAACGGTGAGAGAAGAGGTTCAGTAAGTATTACACTCACTTTCGTGGGCTTTTTTTCACAGGCCATTTTCGGGAGCAGTGAGGGTGGAGGTTCAGTGAGTATTTAAACTCACTTCCGCGGGCTTTTTTTCACAGGCCAGTGTCGGGAGTGTTGAGAGCGGAGGTTCAGTGAGTATTTAAACTCACTTTTGCCAGCTTTTTTACAGAGGCTTACCAATCTCGCAGACCAGTAGCGGTGTTCCAGAGCCACGTCACGATTCAAAACGTGACACGGGCAGGAGGAAGCAGCTGATTGGGTGAGTACTTATACTACTCTATAGATTGACAGTTAAGGTTCATAGTTTATAAAGTTTAGAAGGTCTTAATTAGTGGTTATAGTTTCTAAGGTCTCTGTTGTGTCGTGGGGAGTGCTAGGAAACAAGGGCCCTTGAGTATATCATGTAATTGTAGTATAATTGGTGGTATTGATTTAATTTAAATTAATTAAAGGGTAAGTCATGGCAGCAAAGCTCGGCCCTGTGCATGCTCCTCCTGCACTATGTGGGAAATCACATGTGTGCGGGAAGTGTATCCAGCTGCAGCTACTGGCAGACCGCATTGCGGCGCTAGAGCTGCGAATGGATACATACTGGAGCATTCGCGATGCTGAGGATGTCATGGATATCACGATTAATCAGTTGGTCACAACGCAGGTAAAGACGGCACAGGCAGGAAGGGAATGGGTGACCGTGAGGCAGAGTAGTAGGCGCAGGCAGGTAGTGGAGGGGTCCCCTGTGGCCATCCCCCTCTCAAACAGATATACCGCTTTGGATATTGTTGGGGAGGATGGCTTATCGGAGGAAGGCAGCAGCAAACAACTTCCTGGCACCATGGGTGGTTCTGCTGCACGGGACGGGAGGAAAAAGAGCGGGAGAGCTATAGTGATAGGGGATTCTATTGTAAGGGGAATGGATAGGCGTTTCTGTGACCGCAAATGAGACTCCAGGATGGTATGTTGCCTCCCTGGTGCAAGGGTCAAGGATGTCTCGGAGCGGCTGCAGGGCATTCTGGAGGGGGAGTGTGAACAGCCAGTTGTCATGGTGCATATAGGTACCAACGATATAGGTAAAAAACGGAATGAGGTCCTAAAAGCTGAATATAGGGCGTTAGGAGGTAAATTAAAAAATAGGACCTCAAAGGTAGTAATCTCAGGATTGCTACCAGTGCCACGTGCTAGTCAGAGTAGAAATAGAAGGATATTTCAGATGAATATGTGGCTAGAAGAATGGTGCAAGGGGGAGGGATTCAAATTCCTGGGACATTGGAACCGGTTCTGCGGGAGGTGGGACCGGTACAAACTGGAAGGTTTGCACCAGGGCAGGACCAGGACCGATGTCCTAGGGGGAGTGTTTGCTGGTGCTGTTGGGGAAGGTTTAAACTAAAATGGCAGGGGATTGGGAACCTGTGCAGGGAGACAGAGGAAAGGGAAGCAAGGATAGAAGCAAAAGACAGGAAGGAGAAAAGCAAAAGTGGAAATCAGAGAAATCAAGGGTGTAAATCAAACATGGCCGCAGTAAACAATAATTCTAAAAGGTCTAAGAGTGTTAAAAAACAAGCCTGAAGGCTTTGTGTCTTAATGCGAGGAGCATTCGTAATAAGGTGGATGAATAAGCTGTGTAAATAGATGTAAAAGAATATGATATAATTGGGATTACGGAAACATGGCTCCAGGGTGACCAAGGCTGGGAATACAACATCCAGGGGTATTCAATATTCAGGAAGGACAGGCAAAAAGGAAAAGGTGGTGGGGTAGCATTACTGGTTAAAGAGGAGATTAACACAATAGTAAGGAAGGATATTAGCTCTGATGATGTGGAATCTGTATGGGTAGAGCTGAGAAATACCAAGGGGCAGAAAATGTTAGTGGGAGTTGTATACAGACCCCCACACAGTAATGTGGAGGTTGGGGATGGAATTAAATGGGAAATTAGAGATGCGTGCAATAAGGGCACAGTAGTTATCATGGGTGACTTTAATCTACATATAGATTGGTCTAACCAAATTAGTAACAATACTGTGGAAGAGGAATTCCTAGCGTGTATACGGTATGGTTTCCTGGACCAATATGTTGAGGAACCAACTAGAGATCAGGCCATCTTAGACTGGGTATTATGTAATGAGAAAGGATTAATTAGCAATCTTGTTGTGTGAGGCCCCTTGGGGAAGAGCAATCATAATATGATAGAATTCTTCATTAAGATGGAGAGTGAAGTAGTTGATTCAGAGACTTGGGTACTGAATTTAAATAAAGGAAAATATGATGGTATGAGGCGCGAGTTGGCTAGGATGGATTGGGGAATGTTACTTAAATGGTTGACAGTGAATAGGCAATGACAAACATTTAAAGATCACATGGGTGAACTACAGAATTTGTTCATCCCTGTTTGGCATAAAAATAAAACAAAGAAGGTGACTCAACATTGGCTAACAAGGGAAATTAGGGATAGCATAAGATCCAAGGAGAGGACATATAAATTGGCCAGTAAAAGCAGCAAACCTGAGGATTGGGAGCAGTTTAGGATTCAGCAAAGGAGGACAAAGGGATTAATTAAGAGGGGGGAAATAAGAGTATGAGAGTAAGCTTTCAGGGAAAATAAAACTTGACTGTAAAAGCGTCTATAGATATGTGAAGAGTAAAATATTGGTAAAGTCAAGCATAGGTCCCTTGCAGTCAGAATCAGGTGAATTTATAATGGGGAACAAAGACATGGCAGACCCATTAAATACATACTTTGGTTCTGTTTTCACAAAAGAGGACACAAATAAACTCCCAGTGATGTCGGGGAACGTAGGGTCTAATGAGAGGGAGGAACTGAATGAATTCAGTATTTGTAGGGAAATGGTGTTAGGGAAATTGATGGGATTGAAGGCCGATAAATCCCCAGGGCCTGATAATCTACATCCTAGGGTACTTAAGGAAGTGGCCCTAGAAATAGCAGATGCATTGCTGGTCATCTTCCAAAATTCTATAGACTCTGGAACAGTTCCCATGGATTGGAGTGTAGCTAATGTAACCCCACTATTTAAAAAAGGTGGTAGAGAAAAACTGGGGAATTATAGACCGGTAAGCCTGACATCGGTAGTGGGGAAAATGCTAGAGTCCATTATAAAAGATGTAATAGCAGAGCACTTGGAAAACAGTGACAGGATCAGACAAAGTCAACATGGACTTACAAAAGGTAAATCATGCTTTACTAATCGACTGGAATTTTGTGAGGATGTAACTGGTAGAATAGATAAGGGAGAACCAGTGGATGTGGTGTATTTGGACTTTCAGAAGGCTTTAGATAAGGTCCCGCATAAGAGACTAGCGTGCAAAGTTAAAGCACGTGGGATTGGGGGTAAAGTACTGATTTGGATAGAAAACTGGTTGGCAGACAGGGAGCAAAGAGTTGGAATAAACGGGTCTTTTTCCGAGTGTAAGGCAGTGACTAGTGGGGTACAGCAAGGATCGGTGCTAGGACCCCAGTTATTCACAATATATATTAATGATCTAGACGAGGGAACTAGATGAAATATCTCCTATTTGCAAATGACACAAAGCTGGGTGGGCGTGTGTGCTGTGAAGAGAATACAGAGAAACTCCAGTACGATTTGGACAGGTTGGGCGATTGGGCAGATGCATGGCAGATGCAGTATAATCTGGATAAATGCGAGGCTATCCAGTTTGGTGGCAAAAACAGGAAGGCAGATTATTATCTGAACGACAATAGATTGGGAAAAGGGGAAGTGCAACGGGGCCTGGGTGTCCTTGTGCACCAGTCACTGAAGGTAACCATGCAGGTGCAGCAGGCAGTTAAGAAGGCAAATGGTATGCTGGTCTTCATAGCGAGCGGATTCGAGTACAGGAGCAAGGATGTCTTGCTGCAGTTGTACAGGGCCTCGGTGAGACCACACTTTGAGTATTGTGTGCAGTTTTGGTCGCCTTATCTGAGGAAGGATGTTCTTGCCATGGAGGGAGTGCAGCAAAGATTCACCAGACTGATACCTGGGATGGCAGGAATGACGTATGAAGAGAGATTGGGTCGATTAGGCTTATATTTGCTAGAGTTTAGAAGAATGAGAGGGGATCTCCTTGCAACTTATAAAATTCTAACAGGACTAGACAGACTAGATGCAGGAAGGATGTTCCCGATGGCGTGGGAGTCCAGAACCAGTGGTCACAGTCTAAGGATAAGGGGTAAGCCATTTAGGACTGAGATGAGGAGGAATTTCTTCAATCAGAGAGTGGTGAACCTGTGGAATTCTCTACCACAGAAAGCAGTTGAGGCCAATTCATTAAATATATTCAAGAAGGAGTTAGATATATTTGTTAAGGCTAAAGGGATCAAGGGATATGGGGAGAAAGCAGGGGCAGGGTACTGAATTTGGATGATCAGCCATGATCTCATTAAATGGCGGAGCAGGCTCGAGGGGCCGAATGGCCTACTCCTGCTCCTATCTTCTGTGTTTCTATGTTTCTATGTCAGGCCAGGGATCAGTGCTGGAGACCTTCTGGATGCTATTTTCTCAGGCCTAATGTAGCATTGGGCTTTCCTCCCTACATCCACGTGGCAGTCCATGCCAGAAGGTGAGATTCTACAGGAAGAGCTTCTGGACCATGCAAATGATCTGAACCTGCAAATCCACTTGGGTTCAGTACTTCAAATGAGACGTGCCTAACTAGCATTCAGTGACAGGGCCCACGAGAAAATCGGCTCCAATATTTCCTTGATAGCATAAATCTTGCCCATTTATTACATGAGCTAAATTTTCCACGTGGAATTTGACAAATTGGTAGATTAAACCAAATGTTTGGTAATGGACGATCAAAAGGAAAACTGAGTTTGAATAATTGACAGTGCTAGATCTTCCATCATGTGCTTTTAAGGATGTCAGCAAATAAGGCTTCAGGGAAAAATTGGGTGGCGCTAACGTCACCGGGGACAAATTTTAGTGCCCCAAAAAAGTTGGCGCCCCTTCGCCGGAAATTCAGTTGTAGCGCCCCAAGCTGGAAGAGCTCTACCTCCTTCTTGGGGCGCTACAACTGAAGATCGCGCGCTACATGCAACAGCACTTTGCGTGTCTGCACGTAGTGCCTCGTCATTGCAGGCCTCCATCCCCTGATTAAAGGGGAGGGGCCTAGTGCTGCACGCACTGGGACCATGCTAGACCACCGGGGAGCAGGGTGCCATGAAAACAGCCCGGCACCCCAAGAAAAAAAGGGATAGGGGGCAGATGCTGGCAGTCAGCCAAAAAAAATGACCGCCCGACACCTGCCCCTTTTACAAGTGCCACCACCACTGCAAAAATGCCCCCTGACTCGGTTGGACATATCGTCCAGTGATAGGTCAGGGGGCGCAAGGGAGATTTGCGGCCGGGGCGCAAGCAGGGCGCTGCGCATGGCGATGATGTCATCGGCGGCGGCGCAGCAATGCGGGGCTCCACCGGCTACCGCCGCCGCTAACCTCCTGCTGAATTTTGCGGGAGCCGTTAGCGGTGGCGCGCCTGGGCGCTAGGGGATTTGCGCCCCGTTACCCCCCCAAACCAGGGGCGAGAACGAGAGGTGCAAATCAACCCAATTTTTCCCCCCTAATGTGGCTCAATACTATCAGGTTTGCATAATAAATGTACACATCATCTGCAGATGTCCGGCAGGAATAACTATAAGCAGTGTCAGAAGTGGAAATCTTTCCCTTGAGCATTTGTTTTTCCCCTTTTTATTTTTCTGCCCAAAGGAAAACCTCAAACAGCTCAATTCACAAGCACTTGCTTTCTTCAAGGAAAACACTGACCCGTATTTTCTGATAGGAGGCTTCCTGCGTGCGGATGCCTCCTATCGGGAAAAAATTTACGCCCTTACCTGAGGGCTCCCGAGGTCTGGCCATTTCAGATCCTGGGCCAGTCCATAGTCGAAATGTGCAGAGACCCAGGTATCCTCGAGGCGCAGGCAGTTCGCAAGCGTCCCTGGGATCACGTGGGCCAGGCGAGCCAATGAAAGAAGGGAATCCCCCTTCATACTTTTGACAGATAGACCTGTCAAAAGTATGAATGGGGATCACTGAAAAAAGACACTAAAACATTAAATACATTTTAGAAAAACCATCACGTTTTTAAAATGAGTTAAAATTACATAAATTAAATATTTTAAACAAAAATTTAATATTATGAAAAAATAATTGAATTTTTTTACGGGGCTAAAAATAATCTTAAATTATAAATGAGTGAAATTTTTTTTAAAACTTTTTTAACTCTTATGCTTAAGATTTTTAAGTGATTTCAGTGGGCAGAGGTTCTGCAGAAAGCGGAACTCGCCACCCGCAGAGGCCCTTCTCCAGGGCAGGCGTCCGATCTGTCAAGACCATTCCTGACAGATCGGAAGTGCCGGTTTTCAGCGCATGCGCTTCGCATGCCTGAAATCGGCATTTCCAATGTCCCTATGGGCGTGTACATGGCGCGTACCCACCCGTAGAGATCGGAAAATATGGGCGTCTGTATTTTCTTATTTTAAACAGCCATTTGAGAGTGTGCGTTCATTTTCATGAAAGCTCAGCAGGTTCACAATCCTCAAACAGGGAAATATATAAGAAAAGTATCCATTTTATGTCCCTAAAATAATTCTCTGAAAGCCTGTGAATTATTTTGGACCAGGATTCTCGCTATAACATGCTCCTCGTTAAGGGGTAAGAATTCCTCTGGATGGGTCTCGATTTTAACTTCCCCCTCACGACAAACACAAATCAGCCTTTCGACGAGGCTCCTGAAAAAGGCTGTCGAGGGCCTAATTAACATTCAAAAGTCGTGGCCCGATGACATCATCGACGCTGTGACTTAAATTTAACAGTAAGTGAAGGGGAGGCCCGGCAGCAGATCAGAGGTGGGAGGTGCCGACTGACCAAGGTAAGTGCTGAAGATCAGATCCTTTTAGCACTTCTTGTAGGCCAGGAGGAGTAGAAGTGTTCCCACAGGCCTCACAAGGAAGTCTTTGGCCTCCGCTAGCCCCGATGTCCTCGCTCCCCCACCCCTCGATGGCAGCCCTCAAGCCCCGATCAAGGCCTGGAGTCTTCAGCATCTACTGACTGCCGGGGACCATCTACATGGGTCCCCGACTGCTGCAGCCTCCTGTCGCTTGCTTGTGCTCCCACCCGCCGGCCAGGCTGTCCATTTGGCTGGCTGTCGGGTGGGAGGCTACAGCACGTTATTTAAATGAGGCCCTGCCGTCAAGGTCAGCTGGGCCTCCAGGTCCCCGGTCTGGCCGGGATTTCCCCAAGCTACTGTGTCCCCCGCACCCTCCCCGTTAGTATCGGGGCCAATGTGTAGCAGGATCGTCATTGCACTTGTGAAGATTTCCTTTGTATGATATGAGCTAAAGAAACTGTAAGCATGTTCGGCTGCAGCCTAAAACCAAGGGGTGATTTTTAACTTTTGCTCAAAACGGAGGTGAAGTCGGTGAAGGGTCTTGCACTGCCGTCGAAACCAGCATCGGAAGGCTCAAACCATTTTCAGGGTCGGGCCTCATCGGCATAATTTTGCCGAGTTACTGAGTGTTCAGTGAGCACTAGCAGGAAGCTCACCACACCAGGGGCTGAGGGGTGGGGGCAAGAAATTAGTGGCTCCATGGGCAAGCTGAGGCAGACGTGATTAGTGAAGGAGCTGGTGGAGGGGAGGTGTCTGAGGCAGTATTTTTGTGGGATCGTGGGAAGCATTCCTGCTGTTTTTGGAGTGGCCTCCAGCGGCCCCTTTAAGAACCACCAGTTAGACTGCTTATTATTTGCTACAAATGGGCGGAGCATATACGGTGCATGATCTGCCTATTAGTACCTGAAATTGCAAATGGAGTCCTACTACTGGCATTGGACCCTAATTTGCATATGTAAGCAGGCCTCCCGCCTATTTTGGGTGGGTGTGTTGTGCGCCAATTTACAGGCCTCCTGCCTATTTTGGGTGGATGTGTTTTGCGCCCATTTACAGGCCCACCTTAAAATTGCCTCAGGTGAACCTTGGACGTCCAAGGGGCAGCCAAGGTGCCCCTCCCCCCATTTTCCACGCCTGCCCGCTCATTTTTCAGGCGAGAAATGGGCAGGAATTAGTTGAAAATTACCCCTACGGAGTAGAAGAAAACTTCACGAGCATTACAATGACTATGCAACCAGGGGATCATTTACCCTGATATTTGACTCCAGGATGTACCTTAAAGCTGCATTATACTTAGTGGCTTGGTCATGTAATCAGCTGAGAGATTTTATATATCATTTACACCTTGTCTCATAAACCTGGACCTTACTTCAGAAAAGCATCAGTTAACATTTTCTCTAATTTTTAACCTAGTCAGTAACAATGAGTTTTTCGATTGTGACTTTGTTCAAAAACTGTTCCTTACGTTTCATGTGTGATTATGACCATTATCTCCCTGTGATTAGATTATTTCATCTTTGACACCATATAGTTATAACATATTTAAACATAATCACAAAACAGTTTCATAGTTAGACCATTGTAGAACATTAAATAACTTACTTAGTGAAAAATAATGATATCTGGGTTCACCAATGAAGTATCACATTGCTATACTTTCAGTCTGTGTACCCTAGGTGACATAGTGGCACAGTATGCTAGTGATCTAACACACTGTTGGGTGTATTTTCCTCCAGTTGTTAAATTCACTCTAAAAGTTCGGTTTCCCTAGTTTATAGTTGGACTGATGATTTTTGCTTATGTTAACAACCAGAGAAGAATAGATCAGTGCATCACAGAGTGAACGGATATGGAATTGGTGACAACTGTTCTCCACATGGTGAATACCTGATCTTGGTCATCACTGGAAGGTGTTGCTTGGAGCCCATGGAGTTTCCCCACAGGCAGAGAGAGAAGTTAAAGCAATAGAGGAGTGACGTGGGGGCATTGGTGACACAACAACATCACTCAGACCCAAAGGGCATTGCCAGCTAGCCACTACTCATCAATTTTGGCTTAAATAAATCAATAAATATATACTCTACACAAATAAATAACTTAGTTAGCAGAAGTGTGACAGACAGAACACAGGAGCTAATTACCTGCCCACATGATCAGAACTGTCACGATAATGATCATCTCTCCTGTCTGCAATGGCATGTTCCTATGCATTTCCTGCACTGTTGGGTCGTCTGCAGACAAGGAAAAGCAAAGTGCTTAGGACACAAAATCCAGCAACAAGTATAACGAGGAAGGCTAATTTCATATGGATTTCAACACAATAAACAATTGAGCATATTACAAAAAGAAAATACTGCAGATGCTGGAAATCTGAAATAAAAACAAAATGCTTTGTTTCCCTCTTCACAGATGCTGCCTGACCTGCTGAGTATCTCCAGCATTTTCTGTTTTTAATTGAGCATATTGTTACATATGAACATTCTTGGAAACAATGCTCCCAAAATTTATCGGTTCCCAAAAAGGCACGACTAAATTCCTCCGTCAATGATGGGCACTGCCTGGGGGTTTTCATCCACATCCATCAATAAACAGGCATGGCGGAGTCGACAGCGCTTACAAGCAGCATATCCTAGCACATTCTACGGAGCATCAGTGTTCCCCCTCCAACTTTTTCTCTCTAGTTTTTCCAAAATTATTAAACTGTTTGCTTATGTTTTCGGGTGCAGTTCTGACAAAGAGTATACACTTGAAACATGAATTCGCCTTTTCTGTTTACAGACGCTGACTGATCAATTGTGTATTTCCTGCATTTACTGTTTTGTATTTCAGATTTCCAACATTTACAATGTTTTTTTATTTGCTGTAGCCTGCTGCCTTATTGAGTCTTTTCAACTTGCTTCTAAGTCCCTGCGCCCCTCTACTTCTCTCTCTCATTTAAAAATCTTCTTAAAACTTAATTTTGTGGAACTTGTTACCACATGGAGTCATTGAGGTGAATAGCATTTAAGGGGAAGCTAGACAAATACTTGAAGGAGATGGGAATACAAGGATATGCTGATGGGGTTAGATGAAGTAGAGTGGGAGGAGGCTCGTGTGGAGCATAAACACCGACATAGACCAGTTGGGCTGACTGGCCTGTTCCTGTGCTGTAAATTCTATGTAATTTTGACCAAGCTTTTGGCAATCCCTTCTAATCTCTCCCACCATTTTTTGCCACCATCACCGCCCCGCCCCCCCCCACCTATTCTCCATTTGAAAAGCACTCTAGAATTATTTTTTACAGTAAAGGTGCGACATAAATACAACTTCTTCTTGCTGAACCTGAAGCTTAAGTTACAACAATCACGTGTCCTACTGCAGTTTGCAGTGTCATTACTTGTGTTCACATGGTCTGGGCTGTTTTTGAGTCAGCAGCTCAAAGGTTTTGGTCAGCTTTTGCTAGTTTCCAAGTTGGCATGTATGATCCATAGTCAAATTACCTGCTGACCATCACCATCTATGCTGTCAGATGAAGCCCAACCACTTAGGTTAGATACCCCATCATAAGTCAGTACATGCGGCAGAAATGGAAAGAAAACTAGAAATAAAAAGCTCGCCCGTTTGCACCAGGCTGTCGATCACAGCTAGTGATGTAACATGTCAATATCATCATTCCACTTGTAGTGTATGTACCTTTAAGAGCCCCTGTGTACTATAGTACCAGTAGTGACCACTCGGGTATATAAGCCTGTATAGTGTCTTGTATCTTTTAGTTCACCTCCAGACTTTGTTCAGTAAACACCTGTTAAACCAACTCCTGCATTCCGTGTCTCCATTAACACACGGACACAACAGTGGCGACGAGGATGGGATGGCCAGCACATGGCGAACCACTGTTGCCAGCATTCTCGCAAAGAAGAGAACAGCTGTCCGTGTGCTGAGGAACCTTGATGTGTGGATCCAGAGTGGTGATTCCACCGCTGTTGGGACGTGAATGGATCAGGAAGATACGTTTAGACTGGCACTCCATTCAGGCACTGACGGTGACCAGTAAGTAAAAAAATGATGATGACGTCATACCTGAACGATTAAAAGACATCTTGGCCAACGCCAAAGAAGTGTTTCAACAGAAACTAGGAACCTTGAAAGGCGTCACCGCCTCAATAAAAGTGGAAGATGCGGCAATTCCCAAGTTTTTTAAGGCAAGGCCGGTGCCATACGCAATTCGTCCAGCAGTCGAGGCAGAGCTGGAGAATTTGGAAAAGGCAGGCGTGTTATCCAAGGTAGATTGGAGCGAGTGGGCAACACCCATCGTCCCGGTCATGAAGAAAACGTTGAATAATGATAAATCTGAAGAACAGAGAAAAATTCGCATCTGTGGGGACTTCAAGGTGACTGTAAACCCGGTCCTTCACACGGTACAGTATCCTCTTCCGAGGATAGAAGATATTTTCGCCTCACTATCTGAAGGGAAACATTTCACCAAAATTGACTTGGCACAGATGGAGGTTGAGGAGGCCTCTAAAAAGTATCTCACGATAAACACACACAAAGGCCTGTACCAGTACAATCAACTGGTTTTCGGAGTAGCATCAGCTCCAGCTATCTGGTAAAGAGCTATGGAGCAAGTCCTGCAAGGGATTCCGGGGACTCAATGCTACCTAGACGACATCCTTGTAACAGGAGAAAACGACAATGAGCACCTTGCCAATTTGGAGCAGGTGCTCACTAGGCTGAGAGAACGGGGCCTATGAGCAAATCGCCCCAAGTGCGAATTTTTCCAGAAACAAATATCATATTGTGGCCATATAATTAACGAAGAAGGGTTGCATAAGTCACCTGAAAAAATTGAAGCGGTCATAAAAGCCCCAGCACCTGAAAATGTCTCACAATTAAGGTCGTTCCTAGGATTGATAAATTACTATCATAAACTTTTACCAAACTTGTCAACCGTTCTGCACCCTCTTAACGCACTGCTACAAATGGGAGTAATTTGGAAATGGAGCGAAGACTGTAAACGTGCCTTCCATAAATGCAAAGGCTTGATCACGTCCAAGGAAGTGTTGGCTCATTACAACCCATCACTGCCAATCAGACTGGTGTGCAATGCATCCCCTTACGGCATAGGAGCGGTATTATCGCATAGATTCCCTGATGGCTCGGAGCGGCCGATAGCTTTTGCGTCATGCTCATTGAACTCAGCTGAGCGTAACTATGCCCAGATCGACAGGGAAGCACTCGGCCTAGTGTGGGGAGTGAAGAAATTCAACCACTACCTACACGGACAAAAATTTACCTTGTTGACTGACCATCAACCCCTTGTCTCCATATTCAACCCTAAAAAGGGCGTTCCCATTATGACAGCGCAAAGGCTACAGAGGTGGTCCCTTTTCCTAGGGGCACACCAATATGACATAGAATACAAAGGATCAAAACAGCATGGGAATGCTGACGGTTTATCGCGCCTACCATTGCCAACGGTAGAAGAGGCACCTACAGTGGACCCAGTGGAGATGTTCCACTCAACCATAATGGAATGTCTACCAGTAACAAATTCTACCATTGAAAAGGAAACGAGAAATGACCCGACTCTCTCTCTCGAGTCTACGATTTAACGGTGAAGGGATGACCAGCACATGGCGAACCACTGTTGCCAGCATTCTCGCAAAGAAGAGAACAGCTGTCAGTGTGCCGAGGAACCTTGATGTGTGGATCCAGAGTGGTGATTCCACCCAAACTCCAGGATAAAGTGCTAAAGGAGCTTCACGAGGGACATCTGGGTGGAGTGAAAATGAAGAACCTAGCCAGAGCGTTTGTATGGTGGCCAGGTATCGATGGAGACATCGAAGAAATGACCAAGAGCTGTCTAGGATGCCAGAAGGTCCAAAACGCCCCACCACAAGCCCCTCTACATCCATGGGAGTGGCCCTCATCTCCATGGCAAAGGGTACATATCGACTGCTGGTCCATTTATGGACTCAATGTTCTTAATCGCGGTTGATGCACACTCCAAGTGGCCGGAGGTAATAAAGATGTCCTCCACCACCACGGAAAAAACCATCACAGTATTAAGGACCATATTTGCCAGGAATGGGCTGCCTGAACAGATCTGTTTTGATAATGGACCGCAATTTGTGTCCGAAGAATTCAGGAAGTTCTTAAAAAAAACAATGGGGTTAAGCACTACACGTCCGCCCCATACCATCCCGCCACCAATGGATTAGCTGAAAGGTTTGTCCAGACCTTCAAGAAGGCCATAAAGGCCATGGGTAATGAAGACATAAATCTACAACATAAGGTAGATAACTTCTTGTTTGCGTACAGGAATGCAACACGTGGTTACAAACCAAACTCCCGCCATGATGTTTTTCAATAGAAGACTAAGATGCCGGCTGGATTTGATCAAGCCAAACATCAGCAGGGACGTAGAGAACCGGCAATTTCAAGGCATGAATGAAAGGCGAACTAGAACCTTCCAGATAGGTCAACAAGTTTTGGCCCGGGACTACCGTACCGAGAAATGGCAGCCTGGAACTATCTGCACATGACTAGGACCGCTGATGTATACCGTGGACATTGGAGAAAGCATAATAAGGCGCCATGCTGACCAGATCATAGAGTCATCCGAAAAGGGACAACCTACACCACAACTCTATACGCCTAATGATGAAGCAGAGATACCCATAGTATCTACCTCCGATCCGGTGATACTGGAACCAGATGAACCCGACACTGGCATTCAAGCCGAATCGACCTTGCCAAAAGAACCTACTACACCACTGAAAACTACTACACCACCGAGGCGTTATCCGGACCGAGTCAGGAAGCCTCCAGAGAGACTGACTTATAATTGATTAACTGCAGCAAATGTGTAGATTATTGTTCTTGTAAACATGTTAATTAATGATTACTTAAAATGTTATGTACCAATTATCTAAAAGGGGAGGAATTGTAGTGTATGTACCTTTTTAAGAGCCCCTGTGTACTGTAATACCGGTAGTGACCACTCGGGTATATAACCCTGTATAGTGTCTTGTATCTTTTAGTTCACCTCCAGACTTTGTTCAGTAAACACCTGTTAAACCAACTCCTGCATTCCGTGTCTCCATTAACACACGGACACAATACCACCCACCAATGTGTGTGTCATTCCTCGTTTTAAAGGGGTGTTGTTGTCAGGAATGTCTGGTTTGCAAACTAAAAATCATGATTTGCAACATTTTTACAATAAAAGCATTTGTGAGTAGTTCCAAAGGTAAAAGTAGTCATTAGATTTGATACTTTGAGCTGGAATTAATGTATACCGAGTATTTTCTGGCTTGCATGGCAAACATTTCTAATACTGCACCTTTAACTTACAACTGAAATAATAAATTGCACATGAAAACACTCAGTGAGGTCTTCCCTCTCAATGCCATGACTTCATCAGGAAAACGTCTGTTTATACCTACGTCCCTTTGGTGACAAATCTGGCTTACAAAAGCAAAGAATCGTTGGAAACAATCCGACTTTTATCTGAAGACTCATATGGTGCAGATTGAACTGTTTGTTTAGATTTTCCATTTGTGATTCACTTGCCAGAATAGCAGGTTTGTGTCTTAGACATTTTGTCGCCTACACTTACACACCCACATTTTATTCTGGAAAACTTGTTGCTGAGAATCTTTGTTCACTCACTTTTACTTCTTATCAATAGTATTTCAAATTTCTCTCTCAATAGCTATGACTCACTGTAAACCCTGTTTATATTGAATAACTTGCCAAAAGGAACTATGTTCAATATCCAAAATGGTTGCATTGTGGAATCCTTACTTTGTTAAAACAGTGTCCTGTCATGTCTCTTTTTGTCTTCGGATCTCCAGATGTTATATTTTCATATTAAAAGGGTGTTATTACATTTCTGCATGGCTCCGCTGGTAATTGTAGGACTAACAGTGGGGACATCTTAGTTAAAAGGTGCTAGTTGTTACTTATATCACAAATATGTACTTATCCACAATTGCCCCCTCTAGTTGTGCATTAGGTTTTTTTAAGTTATAGGTCAGAATCATCCTACGGAGGTTACTTTGGTGATAACTGCATAGTAATTCTTCATAGTTACTTTTGAACCAAGCCATAAAGTAATTCTGCTGTTACTGCTAAACCATTGGAATTCCTTCCGAATCATTTTTGTACTGAGACACAATGGGACACAAACTATGTTAGATAAATATTTAGTCAGAAATCTGTCATTTTTATTCAGCTGCATATGGAACTGCTGTAATTTGTAGAAATACTAGGATTCATCATGACTGAATATGGAATCATAAAAGGACTTTTAGCACTTGTCAGCAATATTTAAAAATTATTCTAGTTTTGAAATGTCCCCTTAAATATGCCATGTACTAGTTTGGTTTGCCCACCAATTTCTTGCATTTACTGCCAAACATTAACACATGGCAACTGTTGATGATTCAACCAATGCCATTTACACTTCATCTAGAGTCATCTTTTGTTTCTTAACTTGTTCCATTACCATCTCCTTTTGCCTTGCACCATCATCCCTTTTGTCTCTTAATCTCTCCTGCCTTCCATCCTATCAGATCTTCCCTTTTTGTTCTTTCCTCCCCTCCCCCCCCCCCCCGCCCCCCTCTCCCTGCCCCTACACTTGCTTAAAAATCTGTTACATTTCCTGCTTTTTCCAGTTCTGACGCAGGGTCATCGACTTGAAATGTTAACTCTGTTTCTCTCTCCACAGATGCTGCCTGACCTGCTGAGTATTTCCAGCATTTTCTGTTTTTAAAAACATATGAACATGCATTCCAACATACAATGAGAACTGATGTAATAAAACTCACTACGCACTTGGTTTGAGCATAAAGCAAGGCTTTAATCAACTTATTTCAGAACATGGAAGTCTAGTTGTATCCACTAGCTCCCTTGTCTTCACAAAATGTCCCTGGCAAGCTGGGGCCAACGCCCGAGTATTTATACTCCTCGGACGGCGCCACCAGCTGGCCGTCCAGTGTTATTTCATAGGTAGTTTCTCGATGATGGTTTTCTCCCACCGTTCTTGTCATAAATCTCATCAGGCCTCTCAAGCCTCCCCCGTCCAGACATGGTGCAATATTGACCCATCCGCTATCCCTGTAACTTCCTGGGGAAAAAAATCCAGAGAAAGTAACTGCTGGCCAATTTAGGAAAAAACTCTGAGAAGTTCCTCTCTGACTCCCTAAGTCAATCAAGCAAAGATCCAGAAGACCATGGGAGCCCATAACTCCTCGTAATCACAGCAAACTAGCAACTCACTGTCTAGAATGGAAAACATCCTTTTCACTCAGGATCTTTTCAAATTCCCCATTAAAGGACTGTAGCAGGTCCAGAACCACTGCTTATTTAGGCAGAGGGCAATGACTTGCTGTGAAAATAAATACTTCCTGGCACCCAACCTATTAATAATAACACTACTTTTTATGGGGTGAATTTCTGTGGGGGTTCTCCCACTCGTTCGCCATAACTGTGGCAGAAAACCCACCCGCTATGTATGCATGCGCTTTACTAATACCATCCCTATTCATCTTAAATAACTTAACCAGCTTAGGTCCAATCCCTTATTGTTTTAAAAACCACAATTAAATTCCTTCTAAACGTGAATTTCTCTAAAGTAAATAGCCCTAACTAATGGAGCTTTCCTCATTACTAACAACTCTTAGTCTAGGCATCATTGTGGCCTCCCACCTCTGGACCTTCTCTGGAATCTGGTTATCTTTCACCATGTGTTGGGATCAAAACTGTAAAGTCCGCGCCTCAATAATACACGGACTTCGGGAGAACAATTAAACAGGTATTTTACTGAACAGAGGGTAACGTCAGACTGCAGTACAGAAGCCTGCTAGGGCCTTTTATACAGGGGTGGTCACTGCCAGTACTGCAGTATAAAATCAGTTCTTCTCTTAAAAGTACATACACAACAATTCCTCCCCTTTTAGATAAACAGTACATAACATTCATTTAACAACTAAATAATAACTAATTACAATTACAATTTTCTCGGTACTATATACATCAACTGAAATAATCATTTATAAGTTCAGTCTTTGAGGAGGCTTCCTGATCCTGACTGGATAGCGCCTTTCTCGAGTATCCTGTTCTTGCGATGGAGTCGATTCTGGCTCATTGTCATTGGTTGGTTCGTCAGCTTCCAATACCACTGCTTCTGAGGTAGACGCAATCTGTACTTCGGGCTCATTACCGGGTGCACATGCTCGTGGTATAGGTTTGGCTTGTTCCTGTGACTCTAGAATCTGGTCAGCATGGCATCTCACGATGCTCTCTCCAACGTCCACTGTGTACATTAGTGGTCCCTACTGTGTGCATATCGTTCCTGGCTGCCATTTTTCTGTTCGGTAGTCGCGGGCCAAGACTGGTTGTCCTATCTTGAAGCTCCTGGTTGGCTTCTCGTTGATGTGCTGTAATTGCTTATCCTCAACATCTTGTCTTATGTTTGGTTTGAGCAAATCCAGGCGACATCTTAGCCTTCGGTTGAAGAACATTATGGCTGGAGCTTGGTTGGTGACTGCATGTGTCGCATTCCGGTAAGCAAACAAGAAATTATCTACCTTGTGCTGTAGTAGTATGTCGTCATTATACATCATCTTTATTGCCTTTTTAAAGGTCTGAACAAACCTTTCAGCCAATCCATTTGTGGCTGGATGATATGGGGCAGATGTGTAATGTTTCACCCCATTATTCCTCAGAAACCTCCGGAAATCCTCGGACACAAACTGTGGCCCATTGTCGGAGCAAATCTGTTCTGGCAAGCCATTCCTGGCGAAGATGGTCCGTAGGACTGCAATAGTTTTCTCCGTGGTGGTGGAGGACATTTTGATGACCTCTGGCCATTTCGAATGGGCGTCCACTGCGATTAGAAACATTGAGTCCATAAATGGACCAGCAAAATCAATGTGTACCCGTTGCCATGGAGATGAGGGCCACTCCCATGGGTGTAGAGGGGCCTGTGGTGGTGCATTTTGGACTTTCTGGCATCCTGAGCAGCTCTTGGTCAGGTCCTCGATTTTTTTGTTTGTCGATTCCCGGCCACCACACACAAGCCCTGGCTAGGCTTTTCATTTTTACCCCTCCCAGATGACCTTCATGAAGCTCATTGAGCACTCTGTCTCTAAACTTGGGTGGAATTACCAGTCAGGATCCACACATCAAGGTCCCCCGGCACACTGACAGCTGTTCTCTCCTTGGCGAGAATGCTGGCAACAGTGAGTCGCCATGTGCTGGCCATCCCTTCACCATCAAATCATAGACCCGAGAGAGTGTCGGGTCATTTCGGGTTTCCTTCTCTATACTTGAGTTTGTAACAGGCAGACATTCGACTATGGTCGCATGGAATATCTCAACAGGGTCCACTGCAGGTGCTTCCTCTACCATAGGCAACAGTAGGCGCGACAGCCCATCAGCGTTTCCGTGCTGCTTCGTACCCTTGTATTCTATGTCGTACTGATGTGCCCCTAGAAAAAGTGACCAGCTTTGCAGCCGTTGCACCGTCATCACCAGAACGCCCTTCTTTGGATTAAAAATGGAGACCAGGGGCTGATGATCAGTCAGTAGGGTGAATTTCTGCCCGTGCAGATAGTGATTGAACTTCTTCACCCCCCCCCCCACACCAGGCTGAGGGCCTCCCTGTCAATCTGGGTGTAATTACGCTCGGCTGAGGTTAACGAGCGCGACGCAAAGGCTATTGGCATCTCTGAACCGTCAAGGAATTTGTGTGACAGCACCGCTCCAATGCTGTAGGGAGACGCATCACATGCCAACCGAATCGGTAGTGTTGGGTTGTAGTGGGCCAATACTTCTTTTGAAGTGATTAGGCATTTACATTTCTGAAAGGCACGCTTACACTCATCACTCCATTTCCATGTTACTCCAGTTTGCAGCAGGGCGTTCAGTGGGTGCAGAATTGTAGATAAATTCGGCAAGAACTTATGGTAGTAGTTCACCAGCCCGAGAAACGACCTCAGTTGCGACACATTTTCCGGTGCTGGAGCCTTGACTACAGCCTCAATCTTGTCTGGCGACTTATGCAACCCTTCCTCCTGTGGTAAACCACGTTCACTATCGTATCACTGTTAGTAGTTAGCACTGTTCACCACTGTTCGTTACAATAGTGGTCAGTGATAGTTATATCACGGTACGAGGTCGCCTCTTGCCACACTGCTATACCTGGGATGACCACTGCCGACTCCGCCTTGGCTCCACCCACCAGGCCAGGTATAAAGGTGAGCGACTGGCTGGTATTCCTCCTGCTTGGATCGGATCACCCACGAGAGTGGGCTCTGTTATTTAGTCAATAAAAACCTTTAGTCACCTTCGTAACTCTTCGCCTTTTATTGGAGGAATTGATAGGTATATCAATTTTATTGACTAAATTTAATGATGTCCGACAACGAGTCACAACCGGCGGAGGAGCCACCAGCGCAGCTCCCAGGAGCACAGCCACACCAGCCAGCTTGGCTGCGAGCCCTCAGACCGCCGTACCTGGACCTGAACCCACGAGCAGCAAACTCAGCCGCAGACTTTAAACACTGGCTGGTCTGCTTCGAATCATACCTGAGAGAATCCAGCGTCCCTCAGGCATCCAAACTAAGTGTCCTGCAGGCACAACTGAGCCCGAGAGTATACACTCTCATCGAGGACATGACTACCTACGAGACCGCCATCAACCTGCTGAAACAGAAGTACCGGACCCCGGTAAACTACATGTACGCTAGGCACCTCCTAAGATCACGGCCGCAACAGCCAGGAGAATCAGTAGCCGAATTCTCACAGGCGCTATATGCACTCGCCAGGAACTGTGACTTTAAATCGGTGTCGGCAGCCGAAAATACTGAAGATAATATCCGCGACGCATTCCTGAAAGGCCTACGGTCCGAGTACTCACGGCAAAGACTGCTGGAAGCTAAAGACCTCAGCATGGAAAAAGCTGAAGCCCTCGCTATCTCCCTGGAAGTGGCCCACCAAGATCAGGAAGCATTCACCAGGTACTGCTCGCGACCCTGGGACTCGGGCCCGACCCCTACCACAGCACCCTTCCCAGCGCCGCCCCCGGGACCTACCTCTGTGTCGGCGTCCCGGACCCGACCGGCCCCGCCACCCCCGGCACCGGCCCCGACATCGGGCATCCGCGATCGGGCCGCCGGCTGTTTTTTTTGTGGCCAGGAGAAGCACCCGAGGTCGCGCTGCCCAGCCAAGAACTCCATATGCAAAACCTGCCTGAAGAAAGGCCACTTCTCCAAGGCCTGCAGGAGCGGATCCTCAGAGGCCAGCAGTGCCGCATGCGAACTATGGGGGCGGCCATCTTCGTTTAGGGCAACTGAGGCCAGCATCCCCACACATGAGTCATGGGGCGGCCATCTTTGATTAAGGCAACCGACCCCAATAGTGCCTCATGGAGCCCTACCTCGTGGGAGACGCCATTTTACTCACCACGCCCGACCGCCTCGCCCGCAGATGACAACGACTCGCTCAGCTACACACTAGCTTCCGTCACCCTGGACCAAGCCCGCCCGCACCATCTGTCCAAGTCAATGATGGACATCAAAGTGAACGGCCACGCCACGACCTGCCTGTTCGACAGCGGAAGCACGGAGAGCTTCATCCACCCAGACACGGTGAGCCACTACTCCCTCTCTGTCCTACCAACGCGCAGCCGAATCTCGATGGCATCGAGGTCCCACGCCACGGACATCAGCGGCTACTGTGTCGTGACCCTGTCGGTTAAGGGCACGGAGTATAAAAACTTTAAACTCCTCGTCCTCCCCCATCTCTGCGCTGCCGTCCTACTAGGGCTGGACTTCCAATCCCACCTCCAAAGCGTAACCCTAGCATACGGTGGACCCCTCCCCCCACTCACAGTCAACAACCAGCAAACGTTAAACCGCCCACCGCGTAACACCTGCAGCCTCTCCACCCTCAAGGTCCCGCCACCCTCTCTGTTTGCTAACCTTACCCCTGACTGCAAACCCGTCGCTACCAAGAGCAGGCGGTATAGCGCCGGGGACAGAGCCTTCATTAGCTCTGAGGTGCGGCGCCTCCTGAAAGAGGGCATTATCGAGGGGAGCAGCAGCCCCTGGCG
Source organism: Somniosus microcephalus (assembly GCF_052327205.1). Taxonomy (NCBI): domain Eukaryota; kingdom Metazoa; phylum Chordata; class Chondrichthyes; order Squaliformes; family Somniosidae; genus Somniosus; species Somniosus microcephalus. The sequence goes on along the minus strand of NC_140995.1, from coordinate 114,350,327 downwards.
TGCCCAGGTCGTAGTCGTAAAGACCGGTGATAAAAACCGCCTGGTCATCGACTACAGCCAGACCATAAACAGATATACCCAGCTGGACGCATACCCCCTCCCCCGCATATCTGACATGGTCAATCAGATTGCACAGTATAAAGTATTCTCGACCATCGACCTGAAGTCGGCCTACCACCAACTCCCTATCCACCCTGAGGACCGCCAGTATACCGCCTTTGAGGCGAATGGGCGCCTATACCACTTCCTTAGGGTCCCCTTCGGTGTCACTAATGGGGTCTTGGTCTTCCAAAGGGAGATGGACCAGATGGTTGACCAGAACGAACTGCAGGCTACATTCCCCTACCTAGATAACGTCACTATCTGCGGCCGCGACCGGCAGGAACATGACGCGAATCTGGAGAAATTCCTCCGTACGGCCCAACGGCTGAACCTCACCTACAATAAGGAGAAATGCGTGTTTAACACCACGCGCCTTGCCATCCTCGGCTGCGTAGTGGAGAACGGAATCATCGGCCCCGACCCAGAAAGAATGCGCCCCCTCATGGAGCTACCCCTCCCCCACTGCCCTAAAGCACTTAGGAGAACCCTGGGGCTTTTCGCCTACTATGCCCAATGGGTACCCAATTACGCGGACAAAGCCAGACCCCTCCTGAAAGCCACTTCCTTCCCCCTCACGGAGGAGGCGTGCGCGGCCTTCTCCCTCATTAAGGGAGACATAGCCAAGGCCACGATGCACGCAGTGGACGAGTCCATCCCCTTTCAGGTGGAGAGCGACGCATCCGACTTCGCCTTAGCCGCCACCCTAAACCAGGAGGGGAGGCCAGTGGCCTTCTTCTCAAGGACCCTACAGGGCCCCGAGATCCGACATTCGTCGGTCGAGAAAGAGGCCCAGGCGATCGTGGAGGCAGTACGGCGCTGGAGGCACTACCTGGCAGGCAAACGATTTACCCTCCTCACCGACCAGCGTTCGGTGGCTTTCATGTTTAATAACAAGCTGAAGGGCAAAATCAAGAATGACAAGATTTTGAGATGGAGAATCGAGCTCTCCACCTACGATTATGAGATCTTGTACCGGCCAGGCAAGCTGAACGAATCCCCTGATGCCCTTTCACGAATGACATGCGCCAGCGCGCATATCGATAGGCTTCAGACCCTCCACGACCAGCTCTGCCACCCCGGAGTCACCAGACTCTACCATTTCATTAAGGCCCGCAACCTGACCTACTCCATCGAGGAGGTCAGGACCATGACCAGGAACTGCCAGACCTGTGCGGAGTGCAAACCGCACTTCTATAGGCCGGACCGAGCAAGCCTGATCAAGGCCACCCGCCCCTTCGAGCGCCTGAGCATCGACTTTAAGGGGCCCCTCCCGTCCTCTGACCGTAATGTGTACTTCCTCAACATCGTTGATGAGTACTCCCGTTTCCCCTTTGCCTTCCCCTGCCCCGACATGACCAGTAGCACGGTCATTAAGTGCCTGAATGCCCTCTTCGCCTTGTTCGGGTTCCCGAACTATATACACAGCGACCGGGGCTCCTCCTTCATGAGCGAGGAACTCCGGCAATTCCTCCTAGAGAGAGGTATTGCAGCAAGCAGGACCACCAGCTACAACCCCAGAGGTAACGGTCAGGTGGAAAGAGAGAACGCGACGGTATGGAAGGCCGTCCTCTTAGCCTTAAAGTCTAAGGGCCTCCCAACCTCCCGCTGGCAAGAAGTCCTCCCGACAGCGCTGCACTCCATCCGGTCATTACTTTGCACGGCCACTAACACCACCCCCCATGAACGAATGTTCGTTTTCCCCAGGAAGTCGACTACGGGAACCACTCTACCAACCTGGCTGACCGCCCCGGGGCCGGTCTGGCTGCGGAAACACGTGAGGACCCATAAAACGGACCCCCTGGTCGAGAGGGTGAACCTCCTGCACGCCAACCCCCAGTACGCCTACGTGGCGTACCCAGACGGGCGGGAGGACACTGTCTCCCTACGAGACCTCGCACCCTCAGCCGATCCGGAAACACCGCCACCACCCCCCCCCAACCTCAGTCCAGGTAGACGGCATGCCGGAACCCCACGAGCCCTCGCCGACCACGCAAACACCAGCATCAACACCGGATAAGGCACCAGCACCGGATAAGGCAACACCACCGCTGCGGGGATCGGAGAGGCTTACGAAGCCTCCGGACAGACTGACCTACCAGAATTGGCAGTACACTTCACCCCGCCGGACTTAATTCTAAACAAGGGGTGAATGTGGTAAACCACGTTCACTATCGTATCACTGTTAGTAGTTAGCACTGTTCACCACTGTTCGTTATAACTGTATCACTGACCACTATTGTATCACGGTACGAGGTCGCCTCTTGCCACACTGCTATACCTGGGATGACCACTGCCGACTCCGCCTTGGCTCCACCCACCAGGCCAGGTATAAAGGTGAGCGACTGGCTGGTATTCCTCCTGCTTGGATCGGATCACCCACGAGAGTGGGCTCTGTTATTTAGTCAATAAAAACCTTTAGTCACCTTCGTAACTCTTCGCCTTTTATTGGAGGAATTGATAGGTATATCACCTCCTCAATCATGTGGCCACAATACGAGATTTGTCTCCTGAAGAACTCTCATTTGGGGCAGTTGGCTCGTAGCCCATATTCCTGCAATCTAGTGAGCACCTGCTCCAGGTTGGCAAGGTGTTCACTGTCATTTTCGCCCGTCACCAGGATGTCATCCAAATAACACTGGGTCCCTGGGATCCCTTGCAGGACTTGTTCCATCGCCCTCTGCCAAATAGCCGGGGCTGATGCTACCCCGAATACCAGTCGATTGTACTGGTAAAGGCCTTTTGTGAGTGTTTATCGTGAGGTATTTCCTAGATGCTTCTTCCACCTCCATTTGTAGATACGCTTGGGCCAGATCAATCTTCGTAAAGCGTTTCCCTCCAGATAGTGAGGCGAAAATATCTTCTATCCGTGGAAGTGGATATTGTACTGTGTGCAGGACTGGGTTCACAGTTACCTTGAAGTCCCCACAGATGCGAACCTTCTTCGGCTCCCCAGGCGTGCTGCTCAATGATTTCTTCATTACAGGAACGATGGGTGTGGCCCACTCGCTCCAATCCACCTTGGACAGCACACCCGCATGCTCCAGACTCTCCAGTTCTGCTTCGATGGCTGGGCGGATCGCGTACGGCACCAGTCTGGCCTTAAAAATTTTTGGGTTTGCGTTATCTTCGATTTTTTATCGTTGCCTTTACTCCTTTTAGAGTCCCAAGTCCTTGTTGGAACACCTCTTTCGCGTCAGTTAGAATTTGTGACAGATGCCCAGGTGCGACGTCATCATCCTTTCTGTCAGTCACAGTTAGCGCCTGAATGGAATGCCAATCCAATTGTAGTTTTTGGATCCATTCACGTCCCAATAATGGTGGTCCTCCATCTTGTAGTATATATAGATACAGTTTCTGTGTTTAGTTGCCGTTATATTTAACTGGCACCCTTATTTTTCCTCTGGGGTAGGCTTTTTGCCCCGTGTATGTCTTCAATACAATGGACGTGTCCTTTAAGGGTATGTGTGAGAATAGCCGCTCATAGTCTCGTCGATTCATGACAGTTAGGGCTGATCCTGTATCCAATTCCATCTTTACTTGGGACCCTACTATCATGAGGGTGACCCAAATGGTTCGGTGATCCTCCTTTGCGATCACGTTGTGTAACTTTAGACAACTTAATCTCCTGCTCCCGGAGTCGTTATCAGTCTCCGGCTCTTCCGAACTACTGTCTGTCATTTTTTTTACTTTCTTGTACTTTTCCTTAGTAGTTCTTGTAGTGTTGGTTTTCTTTCCCGACCTGCAGACTCTTGCTATATGTCCCATTTTTCCGCATTGCCTGCAGCAGTCCTTCTGATCATGGGTTGTTCTGCCGCAGCGATAGCACTTTTCTGCTCCATACGCCATTTCGTTAGCGCTGTATTCTTGTGGTTTCTGTTGTATTTCCGCAGCTCCCCGTGCTGCTGCTTTGTAGGATACTGCCACGCTGAAAGCCTGTTCTAGCATCAGGTCCTTTTCCGAAAGTAGTCGTTTCTGGGTTCCTTCACTCTGGAGCCCGCAGACAAACTTATCCCGTAAAGTGTCTGCCAGTCCTGCTCCGAACTGGCAGTGCTTCGATAACTTGCGTAGTTCCGTAAGATAGTCAGCATTGCTCTCATCTTTGTGCTGGTTTCTTTTATGGAACTTGAATCTTTCTGCTATCAGCAGCGGTGTAGGGTTTAGGTGTTCCTGTAAGATATTAACAATCTCCTCAGAACTTTTCTCCATTGGTTTAGCTGGGGTAATTAAATTCCGCAATAGGCCGTACGTTCTCGCGGCCATCAAATTTAATAATACCGACGCCTTCTTTCCATCGGCCACCTCATTTGCCTTGCAGTACACTTCAATTCTTTCCACATACGTGGTCCAGTCTTCTATTTCGTTGTCGAAAGCAGTGATACTGCCACTTTTCGGCATCTTGGGTGATTTAAAATGGCGCCTCCCGCGCTTTTTCTTCTTCCCCAATGGAATAAAATGGCGCCTCCCGCACTTTTCCTTCTTCTCCAATGGAATAAAATGGCGCCTCCCGCGCTTTTCCTTCTTCCCCTTGCTGCCACGCTGCTCCTAGCGTTCTACAGGGTAGTAATGGCAGCGACCCGCGGCTTCGGCGCGTCTCACTTTTCCTTCCCCTCGTTTATTTTCTCTCCGCTGCCCGGTTCTTGAGCACCGACCGCACCCTGTGCGCTCCACCCTCTCTCTCTCTCTTTCCTCCCGGCGACGCTGCGCGGCCCCTTTTGCAGAGCCGCTCGATCGAGCTCGAGCCCGCCGCAGTCCGGAAGGGTCAGCGCACTACCTGCTACCAGCACGATTTGCTGGAACACCTTGACTGGGGAGCCAAGCTCAGCTCTCCACAGCTTCTCCCGCAATTCTCCGAACACCGATGGATCCTTGGGTGGTTGCCCGCGGTTGACGCCCGTTGCTCTGACTTCGACCTCCAAGAAACGTCTTCTCAGGGAAAGGTCCCCGTGAGGTGATGCAGTACTGCAGGTGAGTTCGAACTTGCTCGTCGCCACTGTAAAGTCTGCGCCTCAATAATACACGGACTTCGGGAGAACAATTAAACAGGTATTTTACTGAACAGAGGGTAACGTCAGACTGCAGTACAGAAGCCTGCTAGGGCCTTTTATACAGGGGTGGTCACTGCCGGTACTGCAGTATAAAATCAGTTCTTCTCTTAAAGGTACATACACAACAAAAATTGCACACCAAACTTCAAGTATGAACATACCAAAGTCTTATACAGCCCAAGTATAGTGCTTTTCATTTAATATTATCTTCATTTGCATTGTTTCTCTGATGAATTCTGCAAACCTCCATTTGATGCAGCCTCATGCGGAACAGAGGCAGTGGACTGACAAGAATTTCTCCTTTAGCACATCTGCTTCATAGTGTGTTGGCATCGTTTTATACCAGAAGGTCAGCTTCTCTGATTTTGCCTTAGTTTCTACCTGGCATTAGTTTATACTCATTAGAGGCTTGGATAATTTAATAATCAATTCAACCTCCAGCTCTGGAAGTTTAGACTTCCTGGATCTTTTAGCTAAGAATTTCACTTTGTTGCATTGTTGCAGAGGAACCCATAGAATCAAGGATTTCATTTCAGGCTAATTAAGGTGCTTAAGGTTAATTAGTAGAAACGGGTTTTCATTTGGTGGCTTTGGTGATGAATCAATGCATGATGGAGGGGAAAATGCCATTCTAAAGATCTTAAGGTTTTGTGGGCAGTTTTTTTCCCATGCTGGGGTATTGTTCCACAAGTCTTAGTCACAATACGGTACCTTGCAGAAGATGCTATTCATATATAATCCTTGACAGTGAGCGTTAGCAAATAATTTGACTGTGGGGACATACCAGTTATGCCCAATCCTGTCCTCAACTGACATCTGATTTTCCCCTCCTAACCCAGGAACATTAACACCAATTATAGCACCCTCATGGCCTCCTTGGCTGAGATCAGCGAATCAAACCTGAAATCTTTCAGTCTATATCGCAAACTATTTGCTGGATAAATTCATTGCTTCACTGTGGGAGGCTTGAAAAATGGATTTCTAATGATTTCACACTATCCTGAACTATTCTGTAGTTACCTTCAAAACAGCCTGAAATGCACACCGGAAAAATCTATCCAGAGAGGACGAGAAGAGAGTACTTATTAGTCACGTAATTTGTCTGTTGAGGTATAGTTGCTTTCAATTTCATTAGCATTTATAAAAGCAACCTTTTTCCTTTCACTCTAACGGAGGACACTGAGGAGTGATTGTACTTTACACAAAGTCATCTATTGTCATATTAGTATACAAAAAAAACATTTGCTTCATAAGCTGAATTCATCTACTAGAGAAATAGTATCTTGCACAAAATAATAATTGTCTGTATAAAATTCTGAATACTGGAAATTGGAAATAAATGCAGAAATGCTGGAAATCCACAATGGGTTGATCAGCATCTGAAAATTGGTTAATGTTTTAAGTTCTGTTGAAAGGTCATACCCAAAACGTTAATCCATCTTTTCCTTCAGTTACTGATCAACCTTTCCAGAATTTACTTTAGCCAATTGTTTCCTCTTCTCTCCTGAAAATGTTGATTCCTGCTGGGGTACGGTTCCAGAATCCAGCTGGGGTACGGTTCCAGAATCCTGCTGGGGTACGGTTCCAGATTCATGCTGGGCTATGGTTCCAGAATCCTGCTGGGGTACGGTTCCAGAATCCAGCTGGGGTATGGTTCCAGATTCATGCTGGGATATGGTCCCTGAATCCTGCTGGGGTATGATTCCAGAATCCAGCTGGGCTACAGTTCCAGAATCCTGCTGGGGTACGGTTCCAGAATCCTGCTGGGGTACGGTTCCAGAATTCTGCTGGGGTACAGTTCCAGAATCCACATGGGCTACAGTTCTAGAATCCTGCTGGGCTACGGTTCCAGAATCCTGCTGGGGTACGGTTCCAGAATCCTACTGGTGTAGGTTCCAGAATCCTGCTGGGGTACAGTTCCAGAATCCTGCTGGGGTACGGTTCCAGAATCCAGCTGGGCTATGGTTCCAGAATCCTGCTGGGGTACGGTTCCAGAATCCAACTGGGGTACGGTTCCAGAATCCTGCTGGGGTATGGTTCCAGAATCCAGCTGGGGTACTGTTCCAGAATCCTGCTGAGGTACGGTTCCAGGATCCTGCTGGGGTATGGTTCCAGAATCCTGCTGGGGTATGGTTCCAGACACTGAACACCTTTTGGTTCAAATGAACAATTTTCATGTGCAACCCCAGAGAGTTTTTTTTCTAATTTTGACCACTGAGGAGCATCACAGACGAGTCTTTGACTGATATCCGCACAAGGCCACTTGCTAACAGAGTTTACGGAATAGCGATCAGGAGCTGAAATGCTAACTGAGTTCCCCTTTCCCAACCCAGGGCCACTGAGGCAAGTTGTAGCACTCCTGCTGCTCCGTTGGCTGAGATCAGCTAGCTCAACCCAGACTGAGAATTGATCCTGGGGCTCTCTGATCTTTGTAGCTCAGCTAATGCTGGCGTTAACACCTGAGTCTTCAGGAGATACATTTTCTATATTTAACAAAAATGAAAGTTTAAACAACCATAAAATTCTCTGCAATTGTGCTGATTTTGTTTTAAAGCCATATTTGTTAGAAAAACATTGGTTGTCAGTTTTTAACATGGAATGACTTACAGCACCAGCCAAACATTTCTAATTAACCATATCATTGTAGACAATCAAAAAAAATTTTTGCTGAAGAATTAAGGAGATTCATTTCCTGAGGGATGATTCAGTCACAACATATTAGTGCTTCAATCTCATTCTGCAGACATACCCCGTTCCATTTTCTTCTCCACTGATCCATTAATGAAGGTATAAAATTAGGCTCAGTGGTTTCGGACTTCGATTAATCTTCCCAAATTTCTACTTAAAATTGACAATTTTTCTAGAGGTGAGTTGTGCGTGGTTGACAATACTAGAATGGCATAGGAAGAGAAAATAAATTACACAGACATTGAACTTAATAGGGCTGCAGATATCTGCAAGCAGGTTATTGGATGACTTCTCAAAATATAGCAAGTTGTGGCTTCATTATGAGGCAAACTTCTAGAAAAGCAGGTCAACACAAATTTTGCTCAATATTATACTGAAAAATGCATGCTTGTTTCGAGCAACTAAACCTACAATATAATCAAATCAATGACACCTCAAGCCATTGGGTTTTATGCAATTTAAGAAGCTTTGAAATGGGGGTGGGGCACTAGAACATTCCACCTTAGGGGAGAATAAAAACTGAGCCCATCTTGCCACATCACAACCATTTCTTTTGTTGTCTGTTTATGGAACATGCAACAGCACTGAGTGAAATCATTGAAAAGTGTATGGTCTGAGCCATTAGACCTTCCTTCCTCACTCTTCAAGGCAATGCAAGGGCAAGGGGCGCAGATATAACAAGAAAGTGTGCAATGTACGATGCACTGCAGTGTATACTGTGTTTGGCTTCAGGTTATTTATCTTAAAGTTCATGGAAAATTATTTACTGCAGCAGTCTGGTCTGGAAATGGGCTGTGATCAATTTAAAGCTTTTCTAGCATGGTGCTGCTTTGAGTCTGTGCTTGCATCGTCAATATTTATATTGCTACTAAATTGTGCCATTCCTTACATTGTCTGTGAAGTCAATGTGTAAGTTGTCTTGGTGCTAACTGTATGTAGCTTGTGAGCAATGTTGGTGGCAGGGTAGTACTATGTATTGAAGTGCCAATGTGTAGTATCGTGGAGTAAAGAGGCATAGGTTTGGTCCAACCACTGTCCCTGAATTTCTTACAACAGTTGTGCTGTGGAGGACAGTGCTGCCCTATAGAGACAGGGAATAAACACAAGCAGTCATCCTAGGTCCGTTCTCATACACCTTCTAGTGATTGGCTAGGCTTGCATTGAAAGAAGCCTGAAAACATTCACTATCACTAGAGAAAAAGTATTAGGCAAACTAATGGGACTAAAGGCTGATAAGTCCCCTAGACCTGATAAGAAATAGGAGCAAGAGTAGGCCATTTGGCCCCTCGAGCCTGCTCCGCCATTCAATAAGATCATGGCTGATCTGATCTTGGCCTCAACTCCACTTCCCTGCCCGCTCCCCATAACCCTTGACTCCCTTACCATTCAAAAATCTGTCTATCTCCACCTTAAATATATTCAATGACCCAGCCTCCACAGCTCTCTGGGGTAGAGATTCCACAGATTCATGACCCTCTGAGAAAAGAAATTCCTTCATTTTAAATGGCCAGAGAGTTGCAGATCCAAGTTTGTAGATGACATTAAATTAGGAGGAACAGTAATTAGTGCAGGTAGCAGCAGGAAGATGAAAAGGGACAAAGATAGATGAAGTGAGTGGGAAAACTATGGCAGATGGAGTCCAATGTGAGCAAGTATGAGGTTATCTACTTTGGATCTAAGAGTGACAATGCATCTTTGCATGGCACTGCGCTGCTGCACCCACACTGCTCTGTGAGAAGGTGGTGGTGAGCCGCCTTCTGGAACCATTGTAGTCCGTGTGGTGAAGGTACTCCCACAGTGCTGTGAGGGAGGGAGTTCAGGATTTTGACTCAGCGACAATGAAGGAATGGCGATATATTTCCAAGTCAGGATGGTGTGTGATTTGGAGGGGAACTTGGAGGTGGTGATGTTCCCATGCGCCTACTGCCCTTGTCCTTCTAGTTGGTAGAGGTTGCGGATTAGGTAGTGCTGGCGAAGAAGCCTTCGCGAGATTTGCAGTGCATCTTGTAGATGGTACACACTACAGCCACGGTGCCCTGGCGGTGGAGGGAGGGAATGTTTAAGGTAGTGGATGGGGTGTCAATCAAGTGAGCTGCTTTGTCCTGGATGGTGTCGAGCTTCTTGAGTGCTGGAGCTGCTTCCACTAGAGTCTATAGACCGTGCTGCTGCCTCAATGACGACTCACAAGAGGTCTGCTAAAAGAGAGAATGGTTTACTACGAAGATGTAGGAGGAACTGTATCTCCCATTGCAAATTGACCTCCAAACAACCTCTAAAAAAACCAAAGAACAGACTTTGTTCCAAATACTGGACTTCATAACACAAAGCGTTTTTTTGTGCCCACATATGTTAACAGTGAGCTTCTTAACACCATTGTGCCTATACCTGGTGCCTCTATGTGCTGTTCTTAAATCTATCCTGTTGCAGAGCCGAGGTGATGTCACTGGTAGTTGGCTGTGTTCTGGTATTGTGAACATCTTGGGATCAAGATGTCACAGGGATTCTGAGCCCTAGGAGTTCTCTTCAACAGGCTGCATCATCACTGCAGGTGCTTGGGCAACCTGGTTCTGTATTTTAACACCTACATGAGCAGGCATCAGAGGGGGCAGGCTAACAAAGTCACGTGAACTGTCATTGTGAGAGAGGATAGCATCGTGAAGGCAGATTGTAGCCATGACAATTGTGCTGGATTCTGGATCTAACTGCCCACTGATCAGGAGGGAACACCTGTTATTTCCCCAGGCCATGCTCCAGGATAGCTGACTGTTCAAAGGGCACAGAATGAGAGAACACATGTATTTATTTTTGGTCATTGATAGCTGATGTTATACAGTATTAAGCTGTTGTATTGAGCAATCGAGTAAAAGATGTGTCAACTGACACCTAGAAGATTTGGAATGTATCGCACTGCTCTGAATTGTCATGAAAGAAAATACTGTTCTTGTTTTTGAGTCTCTGGAAAGCTGATAGAAAAGAGGTGCAATTTTCATGTGATGTGTATATCGAGCAGGGTCAGGCCTCTTTTTAATATTCACGGCGAGCTGCCAGTGTTTTGTGCTCCCAATAGGCAGCTCACCCATGAAGGGGCTGGGGAGAATTCATGGGCGACTGTTGCGATTTAAAGACAGGCTGCGCCTCTTAAAAGAGAGGTGCACTTTTTGTATGGAGAACATTGCAGCTGGTTTTTCAAACAGTGGAGAAGATGTCTGCAGCCTGGGCCCCCAGGTGTTCAGATGGTGCTTGGTGAGCAGGTCAACGGCAGAATGGCAGTCCTTTTCCCCAGTGTTGGGCACCAATGCCCAGGCAAATAATGCAGCAGCAGTGGAGAAAGGTAGCTGCTAATGTTAATGCAAGTGGTATTGCTCCCAGGACCAGAAAGCAATGCTGGTAAAAAATTCAATGACCTCACCAGAGCTGCTTCGGTATGATGCCCTTCACATCTCTCTTACTCTCTGCTTAGCCCTGCACCACCATACTTTAGCTCCAGCACTACCAATCCTCCCCACTTCTCATCATACTGCTGTAATCATGGCAGCAAACTTCACTGCACCTCCTTCTACTTCCCCTTGTAGTCAGGATTTGCTACTGCCCTCACACTGACTTCCCCACATCTGTTGTTTCTTACACTCCGCATGCAAACTATGTTAAGCTGCCTCACTCATCTACACAACCCTGCAACAGGGTACAGGAAACTTTGGTTTATCCGGAGGTTGTATGTCCAGAATACTTGATCTAACGGCAAAAATCAGGAGCCGTTTTCTGTAAATTTTTTTAGATCTCGTTCTTTTTTTTTTCCCAGTCAGCCACTGCAAGGTCTGTAGCTATAGCAACAGCTTCAGCTACAGATGCTTGCAGCTGCAGCCGACTCTTTAGAAGCTGTTGCTAATCAACAGTGTTTGTTGTCAGGTACGGAGATGAAAACCTCCGTATGCTTCAACATTAACTTTGTATGTCCGGCAGTTTTGATAGATCGGCAACATGCCGGTCCCGTCAGTGCCGGATATCACAAAGTTTCCTGTATATAGTAACACACTCCACAGGATGGAGATGGCAAGATCTGGAGGAGGTTTGGCATCTGTACAAGTGCTCACGTCAATGGAGAAGGCCACCATCGACATCATTGGCAGATGGAGGGCACGAATCGTGGCAGAGCTTAAGAACCTGTGCAGCACCTCCCCTCCTTCCTTTCCTTATATTGAAATCTCTCCCTAACACACTCTGCATGACAATCTGGTGGTGCATAGCACTAGCTCTCTTCTGCTACTGCTTACCCTTTCCACTTCTCGCTAACCCTTGTTCTTCTCACCTCTTTCCAGGTCCATCAGAAGTCCCAGGCCAAGCTGCACCAAATGTTGAAACATAAACATAGAAACATAGAAGATAGGAGCAGGAGTAAGCCATTCGGCCCCTCAAGCCTGCTCCGCCATTCAATGCAATCATGGCTGATCATCCAAATTCAGTACCCGGTCCCTGCTTTCTCCCCATACCCCTTGATCCCTTTAGCCTTCAGAAATATATCCAACTCCTTCTTGAATATATTTAATGAATTGGCCTCTACTGCCTTCTGTGGTAGAAAATTCCACAGGTTCACCACTCTCTGGGTGAAGAAATTCCTCCTCATTTCTGTCCTAAATGGCTTACCCCTTACCCTTAGACTGTGACCCCTGGTTCTGGCCTCCCTGACCATCGGGAACATCCTTCCTGCATCTAGTCTGTCCAGTTCTGTCAGAATTTTATAAGTTTCAATGAGATCCCCTCTCATTCTTCTAAACTCCAGCGAGTATAAGCCCAATCAACCCAATCTCTCCTCATAGGTCATTCCTGCCATCCCAGGTATCAGCCTGGTGAATCTTCGCTGAACTCCTTCCATGGCAAGAACATCCTTCCTCAGATAAGGCGACCAAAACTGCACACAATACTCAAGATGTGGTCTCACCAAGGCCCTGTACAACTGCAGCAAGACATCCTTGTTCCTGTACGCAAACCCTCTCGCTACGAAGGCAACATACCATTTGCCTTCTTAACCACCTGCTGCACCTGCATGCTTACCTTCAGCGACTGGTGCACAAGGACACGCAGGTCTCGTTGCACTTCCCCTTCTCCCAATCTATTGCCATTCAGATAATAATCTGCCTTCCTGTTTTTGCCACCAAAGTGGATAACCTCACATTTATCCACGTTATATTGCATCTGCCATGCTTCTGCCCAATCACCCAACCTGTCCAAATCATCCTGGAGTTTCTCGGCATCCTCCTCACAGCACACACGCCCACCCAGCTTTGTGTCGTCTGCAAATTTGGAGCTATTACATCTAGTTCCCTTGTCTAGATCATTAATATATATTGTGAATAGCTGGGGTCCAAGGACCAATCCCTGCGGTACCCCACTAGTCACTGCCTGCCACTTGGAAAAAGACCCGATTATTCCAACTCTTTGCTTTCTGTCTGCCAACTAGTTCTCTATCCAAGTCAATACCTTGCCCCCAATCCCATGTGCCTTAACTTTACACACTAATCTCTTATGCGGGACCTTATCGAAAGCCTTCTGAAAGTCCAAATACACCACATCCACTGGTTCTCCCTTATCTATTTTACCAGTTACATCCTCAAAAAATGCCAGTAGATTAGTCAAGCACAATTCACCTTTTGTAAATCCATGTTGACTTTGTCCGATCCTGTCACTGTTTTCCAAGTGCTCTGCTATTACATCTTTTATAATGGACTCTAGCATTTTCCCCACTACCGATGTCAGGCTTACCGGCCTGTAATTCCCCGTTTTCTCTCTACCACATTTTTTGAATAGTGGGGTATCATTAGCTACCCTCCAATCCATGGGTACTGTTCCAGATTCCATCGAATGTTGGAAGATGATCAGCAATGCATCTATTATTTCTAGGGCCACTTCCTTAAGTACCCTAGGATGTAGATTATCAGGCCCTGGGGATTTATCGGCCTTCAGTCCCATCAATTTCCCGAACACCATTTTCCTACAAATACTCTCTTTTTTAGCAGACCTCTTGTGAGTCATCATTGAGGGAGCAGCACGGTCTATAGACTCCAGTGGAAGGATTGCTCCTAGTTGGTCTTCTCCTTCAGTGCAGCCTCATCCTGTGTGCCTCTGTCATTTCTTCTTCTTCCTGCTCCTGTTCTGCCTCCATCATTAGGACATATATGGGAATAGCTATCGTGAACTCCATGGTAAGGGCAAATAAAATAAAAGTTGATGATGGTAACTGCCTGTTGTGGAAAGGGTTCACCAACAACAGCAGCAGCAGATATCCTGTAGCTGGATTAGATTAGGTTTATAAAACTTATTAACAGTCATCGTGATAGTGCAGTAATGCTAATTCTCAGCTCCTGTCTGTTAACATGATAGTGTAGGAATTGATGTATTCCTAACTAATAACGGAGGTCGAACTCAGTAGAACAATCAAACAGGTCTTTAATGTAGGTTTAGATGAATTCCAGAAAACAACAGAGATCGATGCAGGAGAGCCATTGAGCAGGTCTTTCCCCAACGGGGATGCCACAAGGACTGACTAGGCAGTCCGGTCGTTTGCGTCGTGACGTCATCGCGTTTGCTTGCGTTTTCCCGTGCTTGGGTAGTCACGTGATTTGCGTCATGACGTCATCGCATTTTCCCGCGCTTGGGGTGGTCACGTGATGTGCGACATGACGTCATCGCGTTTACCCGCATTTGGGTGGTCACGTGATGTGCGACATGACATCATCGCGTTCACCCGCGCTCTTGGTCAGTCACGTGGTTGGCGACGTGACGTCATCGCATTTGCCCGCGCTCTTAAAGGGGCAACGCCCCATACATGCAAACTCTATATAAACATCGTTAAAGAGAATTATGTACAGTAAGGGACACTCGGTGGTACCGCTACATGCGCCCCCCCAGAATTCGCTTTAACGGACAAAGTCAAACGGTGAGGTGGTCTGACGAGCCTGTCCGAACGACTCCTGTAGTATCGAGGTGGAGGCTGCTGGGCGGTTGGCGGTCTGGCGGGCGGTAGCACTTGGTCTGCCGTAACGACGATGGGTGGCCGGTGGTCTCGGCGGTTGTGCTGTCTCGACGTGGCGGGCGAGGTCTAAAGGTGTTGGTTTGGAGCAGATCTGTATATGCGTCAGGGTGAATAAAACGTATTCAGCCTTGTGAAGGACCGCGGAAACGGTGTGACCTCTGCGGCCCGTGGCGCGAAGTGGGCACCAGTGCGAAACATCTGGCCGGTTGGCGGTCTGGTGGGCGGTCGCACCTGGTGTGCCGTAACGCCGATGTGCGGCCAAAAGGTGGTGCTGTCTGGCGGGCAGTCGAGGTCCATGGCTCTGTCGATGATCTGCGGGGAATGCCGAAACGGGCGATCCTGGAGGTGTTGAACGTGGGTCTTGTCAGATCGGGAAACTCGCCGAGCAGGCGAGCGCACTCGTCAGAAGTCGGGAACGCACAGGAGACGGTGCGCGACGTAGTGTTACAGCGGTAACACAGAAGAGAGTGACCAGTTGCTGCGTTGATCTGTGATCAGGGGTGGACAGCAATTGTCCCGCGTGGCCATTCGCGGCCGCGGGATGACTGTAGACCCGTACCTCGGTGGTTGCAGTGTCAGTTGTTATTTGGTTGAAACGGGGAAACTGCCGGGAGGGCGGCAATGCTTCACCTTCACGCCGAACCGCGGGCGGCAGAAAAAACAATCCAGCAGGCTCAGGAGAACAATCAAACAGGTCTTTAATGTAGGTTTAGATGAATTCCAGAAAACAACAGAGATCGATGCAGGAGAGCCATGGAGCAGGTCTTTCCCTAACGGGGATGCCACGAGGACTGACTAGGGAGTCCGGTCGTTTGCGTCGTGACGTCATCGCGTTTGCTCGCGTTTTCCCGCGCTTGGGTAGTCACGTGATTTGCGACGTGATGTCATCGCGTTTACCCGCGTTTGGGTGGTCACGTGATGTGCGACGTGACATCATCGCGTTTACCCGCGCTCTTGGTCAGTCACGTGGTTGGCGACGTGATGTCATCGCGTTTGCCCGCGCTCTTAAAGGGGCAACGCCCCGTACATGCAAACTCTATATAAACATCGTTAGAGAATTATGTACAGTAAGGGACACTCGGTGGTACTGCTACAATAGTGTAACTTCCATATCGCAGCACAACAAAACAAAGAGCCACTATTGCAATTGTGTTTGAAAAGTGTAAGATACCCTAGTTGTGTATATACATATATATGTATAATAATTAGCATTTGGTTTATTCTCGTATGATTAAAGCTTTTGGTTTCTTTTTACTTAATGAAATGGTTAAAAGTTGTTCATTCCCAGGATGCTTTAGGGTTTGATTTGTCAGGGTACAGGGACTTGAGCACATAAAGCTAGGCTGACACTCCAGTACAGTGCTGAGGGAGGGCTGTACTGTTGGAGATGCCGTCTTTCGGATGAGACGTTAAACCGAGACCCCGTCTCTGTTCTCAGCTGGACATAAAAGATCCCACGGCACTATTTCAAAGAAGAGCAGGGGAGTTATTGCCGGTGTCCTGGCCAATATTTATCCCTCAACCAACATAACAAAAACAGATTATCTGGTCATTATCACATTGTTGTTTGTGGGAGTTTGCAGTGTGCAAATTGGCTGCCACGTTTCCCACATTACACCAGTGACTACACTTCAAAAAGTACTTCATTGGCTGTAAAGCGCTTTGAGACGTCTGGTGGTCATGAAAGGCACTACAGTATATAAATGCAAGTCTGTTTTTCCTTTTTACAATTTAGCCGACATTGTGGTTTAGGTGTTTGCTGAAATGACAGGATGCATAAGATTCGTGTCCCTTGACTCATTTTCATGGCCACATTGGGAAACAGTTAGCCAAGGCAGTTTTGAGATAAGAAATGGGACAATGGGAGAACAGGATGGACAAGTTGGCATCTGTTGTTTTAAAGGAAATACATCCTTTCTGGGGGTCGTGTTCACATCAACCCTTGTCATGCCATAATTAATTATCAATGACAGAGTTTGTGAGAAACATACTATATAGATCTCAAGCTATTCTTAACAAGTTGTATAGAGAGTTGGTTCGGAAAGGAACAACAAAGGTTATGCTTCTACCCTGGGAAATTGGGGTAAAACCGTTAATTTCTCTATCTCTACTGCTTGTGTGTATCTGGACTTGGTCTAATACAGTAAACAAGAGTAGTTGCAAACCATATTCTGGTGTCAGAATCGAACTGCTTACAAAGGGCAATGCTCGGAACAAATAGCTTTCTCACCCAAGTGGAGAGATAAGAATAAGAAACAAGTCTGCTTTTTAACCTGGCACAGCAGGGACACCCAGTGTGAGAACATCAAGACAAAGCTAACATGGGAAGGTGGAAAGAGAGCTGGGAACAGAGACTCTGGTGTCAAAAGTGATACATATTTAAGGAAGAGACTTCAGAGCAGCCAGGTTCCCAGTGATAGATGACTGATCATCTACACAAATGCATGTGCCAGTTGAAAAAGTGTTAGGATAAGAGGTACAAGCCCTGAAGTGTTAGGCTGCAAGAAGAGAAACATCTAATTTGAAACTTTCTGTGAATCAACGAGTGTGGGCACAGGAAAGGATGCAATTGATGAGAAATGCTGACAGTCACATACCCATAAGAACATTGATAAGAAAAGGTATAAAATAGTAAGTTTCCACCTAGACATGAAAAGGCCTCCACTGGTGCAGTTTCCTGGACAGAGTGCATTATCGTGATTGCTGTGTCATGTGCTATGTAAGGTTGCTTCATAGCAGAAAGTAATCTTTTTACTGTTCGGAAATGTTGCTGCTTTGTTGATTTTGAAGTCTGTCACAAATAAAGCTTATATACTATATATATATATATATATATAGATATTTCTCGAGACATGGTAACTACTATTTGGCCAACAACTCCATGACAGAAGGGTGGGAGACAAATGATTTCCCTGCCTAAAACTGCTGAGAACAGATTTTTCTAATCACTTCAGACAAAGATTGTGGACATTCAAAGCCGTGAACTCAACCACTTCCTGGTTTGATACTCATGCAGGTAACGTAGCCCTCGCTACATATGTAACGGCACAAGGGAGTAGGGCAAGGCTGGATGGCATTTATTTTAATGCAAGGAGTCTTGCAAATAAGGTGGATGAACTGAAGGTGTTGATGAACACATGGGAGTATGATATTGTTGCTATTATGGAGACATGGTTGAGAGAGGGTCAAGACTGACAGCTCAATATTCCGGGGTATAGAATCTTCAGGTGAGACGGGGGGGGGGGGTAAAAGAGGAGGGGGTGTCGCAATATTAATTAAGGAGTCAATTACTGCTGTAAGGAGGGATGATATATTAACAAGTTCATCTAATGAGGCCATATGGGTAGAACTTAAAAACAAAAAGGGGGCAAGCACTTTGCTGGGAGTGTACTATAGGCCCCCAAACAGTCAGGGGGAGATAGAGGAACAGATATGTAGGCAAATCTCAGAGAAATGTGCAAATAATAGGGTAATAATAGTGGGGGATTTCAACTTCCCCAATATTAACTGGGATAGTCAGAGTGTGAAAGCCTTAGAGAATTCTTAAAGTGCATTCAGGAGAGCTTTTTGAGCCAGCATGTAGAAAGTCCTACAAGAGAAGGGGCGGTACTGGACCTAATTCTAGGGAATGTGGTCGGGCAAGTGGTAGAAGTGTTAGTAGGTGAGCACTTTGGTGACAGTGACCATAATTCGGTGAGATTTAAGGTAGTCATGGAAAAGGACAGAGATGGACCGGAAATAAAAGTTCTAAATTGGGGGAAGGCCGATTTTAATATGATAAGGCAGGATTTGGCCAAAGTGGACTGGGATCAGCTACTTGTAGGAAAATCCACATCGGAGCAATGGGAATCTTTCAGAAAGGAAATTGAGAGAGTACAATGGCAACATGTTCCCGTGAAGGTCAAGGGTGGGACCAACAAGCCCAGGGAACCTTGGATGTCAAGGGATATATGAGAATGGATTAGGAAAAAAAGGGGGGCTTTTGGCAGATACAAAGGACTAAAGACAGAGGAAGCCCTAGAGGGGTATAAAAAGTGCAGGGGGATACTTAAAAAAGAAATTAGGAGAGCGAGGAGGGGCCATGAAATAACAATGGCGAGCAAAATAAAGGAAAATCCTAAGGTGTTTTATAAGTATATTAAGGGCAAGAGGATAACTAGGGAAAGAGTAGGGCCCATTAGGGACCAAAGTGGCAATCTGTGTGTGGAGCCAGAAGATGTAAGTGGGGTTTTAAATTAATTTTTTGCATCTGTGTTCACTATGGAGAAGGACGATGTAGACATAGAAATCGGGCAGGGGGACTGTGATATACTTGAACATATTAGCATTGAGAGGGAGGAGGTACTAGCAGTTTTAGCAGGCTTAAAAGTGGATAAATCCCCAGGCCCAGATGAGATGTATCCCAGGCTGCTGTGTGAGGCAAAGGAGGAGATTGCAGGGGCTCTGACACAAATTTTCAAAACCTCTCTGGCCACAGGGGATGTGCCAGAGGACTGGAGAACAGCTAACGTAGTACCATTATTCAAGAAGGGTAGTAGGGATAAACCAGGGAATTACAGGCCAGTGAGCCTAACATCAGTGGTAGGGAAATTATTGGAAAAAATTCTGAGGGACAGAATTAGTCTCCACTTGGAGAGGCAAGGATTAATCAGGGATAGTCAGCATGGCTTTGTCAAGGGAAGATCATGTCTGGCCAATTTGATTGAATTTTTCGAGGGGGTGACTAGGTGTGTGGATGAGGGTAGTGCAGTGGATGTGGTATACGTGGATTTCAGTAAGGCTTTCGACAAAGTCCCGCATAGGAGACTGGTCAAGAAGGTAAGAGCCCATGGGATCCAGGGTGCCTTGGCACATTGGATCCAAAACTGGCTTAGTGGCAGAAGGCAGAGGCTGATGGTGGAAGGTTGTTTATGTGACTGGAAGCCTGTGTCCAGTGGGGTACCGCAGGGATCGGTGCTGGGTCCCTTGCTGTTTGTGGTCGACATTAATGATTTTGATGTGAATGTAAAAGGTATGGTCAGTAAGTTCGCAGATGACACGAAAATTGGTGGGGTGGTAAATAGTGAGGAGGGTAGCCTCAGTCTACAGGACGATATAGATGGGTTGGTCAGATGGGCGGAACAGTGGCTAATGGAATTTAACCCTGAAAAGTGTGAGGTGATGCATTTTGGAGGGGCTAACAAGGCAAGGGAATACACAATGAATGGTAAGACCCTAGGAAAGACAGAGGATCAGAGGGACCTTGGTGTGCATGTACATAGATCCCTGAAGGCAGCAGAACAGGTGGATAAGGTGGTTAAAAAGGCATATGGGATACTTGCCTTCATTAGCCGAGGCATAGAATATAAGAGCAGGGAGGTTATGATGGAGCTGTACAAAATGCTGGTTAGGCCACAGCTGGAATACTGTGTGCAGTTCTGGTCGCCACACTACAGGAAGGATGTGATTGCTTTGGAGAGGGTGCAGAAGAGATTCACCAGGATGTTACCTGGGCTGGAGCGCTTCAGCTATGAAGAAAGACTGGACAGGCTGGTGTTGTTTTCCTTGGAGTAGAGAAGGCTGAGGGGGGACCTGATTGAGGTGTACAAAATTATGAGGGGCATAGATAGGGTAGATAGAAAGGAACTTTTTCCCTTAGTAGAGGGGTCAATAACAAGGGGGCATAGATTCAAGGTAAGGGGCAGGAGGTTTAGAGGGGATTTGAGGAAGAACTTTTTCACCCAGAGGGTGGTTGGAACCTGGAACTCACTGCCTGAAAGGGTGGTAGAGGCAGGAACCCTCACAACATTCAAGAAGCATTTGGATGAGCACTTGAAATGCCATAGCATACAAGGCTACGGACCAAATGCTGGAAAATGGGATTAAATTAGACAGGGCTTGATGGCTGGCGCGGACGCGATGGGCCGAAGGGCCTCTTTCTGTGCTGTATGACTCTATGACAAGCTTAATTTGTCAGGTGCAATTCTGGTGTAAATAGAAGAATTTCTGGGACAGCAGTCTTTGCCCTCGTGTATACATGCACCACTTTGGGGCTGGGCACATCTTGTGTCAGCAGTCCATTCTACTGGAATTTATTTTAGAACAAATGTAACTCCGATGTATCTTAATTATGCCCCAAATTCTAGTCCCCTATGCTAGGAGAGACCCCACAGCGGACCTGATTGGAGTGAGGCAGCGGCGGTAAATTTAAACGGCAGCAAGGCTCGAGAGACATACCAGTCTCCGAGCTCAGAGGGAGAGAAGTAAAAAGTAATCAAAGTGTGACGTCACCAGGAAGCAGGTAAGTGATTGGTTGGTGAGTATTTCTCTCTTTTTCCAAACTTTAACTCTGTGGTTTATAGTTTTTAAGGTCTCTGTGGTGAAGTGGGGACTGTTGGTAAACCAGGGCCCTTAAGTACATCATTTAACTGTAGTGTAATTGGTGGGATTGATTTGATTTAATTTAATTTGAATTAATTAAAGGGTAAGTCATGGCAGGAGAGCTCGGCCTCGTGGCATGCTCCTCCTGCGCTATGTGGGAACACAGGGACACTTCCTGTGTCCCTGACGACCATGTGTGCAGGAAGTGGAGCTGCGATTGGATGCATACTGGACCATTCACGATGCTGAGGAATTCATGGATAACACGTTTAAGGAGTTGGTCACTGTGGTGTATGTGCCTTTAAGAGCCCCCTGTGTACTGTAATGCCGGTAATGGCCACTCGGGCTATATAAGCCTGTATAGTGTCTTGTATCTGTTAGTTCACCTCCAGACTTTGTTCAGTAAACACCTGTGAAACCAACTCCTGCATTCCGTGTCTCCATTAACACACGGATACAACAGTCACACCGCAGACAAAGGTTGGACAGGCAGAAAGGGAAGGGGTGACCAACAGACAGAGTACTACACGCAGGCAGGTCGTACAGGGGTCCCCTGTGGCAATCCCACTCTCAAACAGATACACCACTTTGAGTACTGTTGGGGGGGGATGGCTTATCTGAGGAGGGCAGCAGCAGCCAGCTTCCTGGCACCAGGGGTGACTCTGCTGCACAGGACGGGAGGAAAAAGAGTGGGGGAGCTATAGTAATAGGGGATTCAATTGTAAGGGGAATAGATAGGCGGTTCTGCGGCCGCAAACGAGACTCCAGGATGGTGTGTTGCCTCCCTGGTGCAAGGGTCAAGGATGTCTCAGAGCGGCTGCAGAACATTTTGGAAGGGGAGGGTGAACAGCCAGTTGTTGTGGTGCATATAGGCACTAACGATATAGGTAAAAAACGGGATGAGATCCTAAAAGCTGAATATAGGGAGTTAGGAGGTAAATTAAAAAATAGGACCTCAAAGGTAGTAATCTCAGGATTGCTACCAGTGCCAAGTGCTAGTCAGAGTAGAAATAGAAGGATATTTCAGATGAATACCTGGCTAGAGGAATGGTGCAAGGGGGAGGGATTCAAATTCCTGGGACATTGGAACCGGTTCTGGGGGAGGTGGGACCAGTTCAAACGGGACGGTTTGCACCTGGGCAGGGCCGGGACCGATGTCCTAGGGGGAGTGTTTGCTAGTGCTCTGGGGGAGGGTTTAAACTAAAATGGCTGGGGGTTGGGAACCTGAACAGGGGGACAGAGGAAAGGGAAACAAGGATAAAAGCAAAAGACAGGAAGGAGAAAAGCAAAAGTGGCAGTCAGAGAAATCAACGGTTTAAATCAAACATGGCCACAGTAAATAATAATTCTAATAGGTTTAAGAGCGTTAAAAAAATAAGCCTGAAGACTTTGTGTCTTAATGCGAGGAGCATTCGGAATAAGGTGGATGAATTAGCTGCGCAAATAGAGGTAAACGAATATGATTTGATTGGGATTACAGAAACATGGCTCCAGGGTGGCCAAGGCTGGGAACTCAACATCCAGGGGTATTCAATATTCAGGAAAGATAGGCAAAAAGGAAAGGGAGGTGGGGGAGCATTGCTGGTTAAAGAAGGGATTAACACAATTGTAAGGAAGGATATTAGCTCTGATAATGTGGAATCTGTATGGGTAGAACTGAGAAATACCAAGGGGCAGAAAACGTTAATGGGAGTGGTATATAGACCTCCAAACAGTAATGCGGAGGTTGGGGATGGCATTAAAAGGGAAATTAGAGAAGTGTGCAATAAGGGCACAGCAGTCATCATGGGTGACTTTAATCTACATATAGATTGGGCTAACCAAATTAGTAACAACACTGTGGAGGAGGAATTCCTTGAGTGTTTACGGGATGGTTTCCTGGACCAATATGTCGAGGAACCAACCAGAGATCAGGCCATCTTAGACTGGGTATTCTGTAATGAGAAAGGATTAATTAACAATCTTGTTGTACGAGGCCCCTTGGGTCAGAGTGATCATAAAATAATAGAATTTGTCATTAAGATGGAGAATGAAGTAGTTGACTCAGAGATTAGGGTCTTGAATTTAAATAAAGGAAACTACGATGGTCTGAGGCGCGAGTTGAGTAGGATTGATTGGGGAATGTCACTCAAAGGGTTGATGGTGGATAGGCAATGGCAAACATTCAAAGACCGCATGGATGAACTACAGAATTTGTTCATCCCAGTTTGGCATGAAAATAAAACAAAAAAGGTGACTCAACCGTGGCTAACAAGGGAAATTAGGGATAGCATAAGATCCAAGGAGAGTACATATAAATTGGCCAGAAAAAGCAGTAAACCTGAGGAGTGGGAGCAGTTTAGGATTCAACAAAGGAGGACAAAGGGATTAATTAAGAAGGGGAAAATAGAATATGAGAGCAAGCTTTCTGGGAACATAAAAACCGACTGTAAAAGCTTTTATAGATATGTGAAGAGAAAAAGATTGGTGAAGTCAAGCGTAGGTCCCTTGCAGTCAGAATCAGGGGAATTTATAATGGGGAACAAAGAAATGGCAAACCAATTAAATACATATTTTGGTTCTGTCTTCACCAAGGAGGACACAAATAACCTCCCAGAGATGTCAGGGAACATAGGGTCTGATGAAGGGGAGGAACTGAAAGAAATCAGTATTTGTAAGGAAATGGTGTTAAGGAAATTTATGGGACTGAAGGCCGATAAATCCCCAGGGCCTGATAATCTACATTCTTGGGTGCTTAAGGAAGTGGCCCTAGAAATAGTAGATGCATTGCTGATCATCTTCCAACATTCGATGGAATCTGGAACAGTACCCATGGATTGGAGGGTAGCTAATGTTACCCCACTATTCAAAAAAGGTGGAAGGGAGAAAACGGGGAATTACAGACTGGTAAGCCTGACATCGGTAGTGGGGAGAATGCTAGAGTCCATTATAAAAGATGTAATAGCAGAGCACTTGGAAAACAGTGACAGGATCGGACAAAGTCAACATGGATTTACAAAAGGTAAATTGTGCTTGACTAATCTACTGGAATTTTTTGAGGATGTAACTGGTAAAATAGATAAGGGAGAACCAGTGGATGTGGTATATTTGGACTTTCAGAAGGCTTTCGATAAGGTCCCGCATAAGAGATTAGCATGTAAAGTTAAGGCACATGGGATTGGGGGCAAGGTATTGACTTGGATAGAAAACTGGTTGGTAGACAGAAAGCAAAGAGTTGGAATAATTGGGTCTTTTTCCGAGTGGCAGGCAGTGACTAGTGGGGTACCGCAGGGATCGGTCCTTGGACCCCAGCTATTCACAATATATATTAATGATCTAGACAAGGGAACTAGATGTAATATCTCCAAATTTGCAGATGACACAAAGCTGGGTGGGCGAGTGTGCTGTGAGGAGGATGCCGAGAAACTCCAGGATGATTTGGGCAGGTTGGGTGATTGGGCAGAAGCATGGCAGATGCAATATAACGTGGATAAATGTGAGGTTATCCACTTTGGTGGCAAAAACAGGAAGGCAGATTATTATCTGAATGGCAATAGACTGGGAGAAGGGGAAGTGCAACGAGACCTGCGTGTCCTTGTGCACCAGTCGCTGAAGGTAAGCATGCAGGTGCAGCAGGCGGTTAAGAAGGCAAATGGTATGTTGGCCTTGGTAGCGAGAGGGTTTGAGTACAGGAACAAGGATGTCTTGCTGCAGTTGTACAGGGCCTTGGTGAGACCACATCTTGAGTATTGTGTGCAGTTGTGGTCGCCTTATCTGAGGAAGGATGTTCTTGCCATGGAAGGAGTTCAGTGAAGATTAACCAGGCTGCTACCTGGGGTGGCAGGAATGACGTATGAGGAGAGATTGGGTTGATTGGGCTTGCACTCGCTGGAGTTTAGAAGAGAGGGGATCTCATTTAAACTTATAAAATTCTGACAGGACTGGACAGACTAGATGCAGGAAGGATGTTCCCGATGTTTGGGGAGGCCAGAACCAGTGGTCACAGTCTAAGGATAAGGGGTATGCCATTTAGGACAGAAATGAGGAGGAATTTCTTCACCCAGAGAGTGGTGAACCTGTGGAATTCTCTACCACAGAAGGCAGTAGAGGCCAATTCATTAAATATATTCAAGAAGGAGTTGGATATATTTCTTAAGGCTAAAGGGATCAAGGGGTATGGGGAGAAAGCGGGGACCGGGTACTGAATTTGGATGATCAGCCATGATCACATTGAATGGCGGAGCAGACTCGAGGGGCCGAATGGCCTCCTCCTGCTCCTATCTTCTATGTTTCTAGGATGGAATTTGTGGGCCTTTGGGTTTCGACATGCTTGTCTTTGTAATTAAATGATTTCTGCTATTTGCAGCGGCAGAAACCGTATTTCTGTGCAGGAGTATCACCATTATCCGAATCCTGTCTCAAACGTCACCTGGTTGTTAAGCAATCAGTTGTAATCTGTGTCAAATGTATTGCAACAGAGCCACAGTAACAAGTGCAGACAAAGACAACTTTTATCTGTTAAATTTGGATCCCTGTTAGAGGTGAGACATGGTATGTGGCCTCATGGTGGTGCTGCATTCTTTTTATTTCTGGTGTGTCTGATTTGGAGGGGATAGGTTGCCTTGGGTAAGAATATCTCCAACTAATCCCTTCACTCTTTAGAAGCCAAGGGTGAGAAAAGGCCACTCTGCCCATCATGTTTCACTCCATCCAGAGTCTACATGTGATTATTCGATCATGCATTTAATTTCCCACACCTTCAGCACATAATCTGTTGATCCTCTTCTTTAAGGGACACTAAGCCCCTTTCTCTACTGAAACATAATCAACCCTCTTAATATCTGTACATCCTTCAATCCTCCTTCTCAACAGGATTGATCCAACTCTCTTTCAAAGGTGTCAATTGACTCCAAATCAACGACTTTCTCTGGGAATCTGTTCCATTATCCTATGTGGGGTGGGAAAGCTTTTCGTTACCTTGCTTGAAGCTTGGAAATGTTATACTTGTGTCCTAGGCACAAAGCCCAAGCTAAATTGCCAGCTTACTTCAACCTTATTTTTAGCCTTCATTAGATGGTGTAGACAAAGCTGGTTGTTTAGAATGTGCATTACAGAAGTCACGATGACAGTTTTTATTAATCAAAAATACAGTGCTTCTTACCCATGTTTCTTAGCCTATATTAAACTAGTCTATAAGTTTATAGCTACATTTAAGATTTTGAGCAAGAACTACTGCCACTGTGACTTGTATTACAATTTATAGTGGAATTGTAAGGCTGAATTCACCCAACACTTACCCCTGCATCTAATTTCATTCCCAAGGAAAATTTGTCTATTCAATTGAGAATATTGGGAAATTAATATCTTGACCTGGTGTGTATATATAGGGTATAAATTTGATTCCACTATGTTCCATCCTTTTGTGAATTGAGGAAGGCTAGCATCTGTTTTTATCGTGTCTTGTTCACTGACCTAGATCCAAGCTTTTTGTAGTACTTCTCAATGTATTTAGTTCAAGGTCACATGACTGGATATGACAACACAACTTGTTTCCATGCGATTTTGAAGGCTGAAAACCTAAATTAAATACGAGCACTTTGCACTTTATTATGTATGTACTAAAGTTCTGTTCTGTTCAATCTGCATAGGTTGTGATGTTGAAACAGATCACGGGGGTTAAGATATTTTTACAATATACTAATAGAAATTTAACAGTATTAACTGTAGATTTGCTGAACAAATCTGCAAAGATAGCATGACAAGCTGTTAATGCCCTTGAACAAATGCTAAGACGTTACAACAATTTGGCAGAATTGGTACCGGCGTACCATGGTTGCAGTGTGTACCATCTACAAGATGCACTGCAGCAACTTGCCAAGGCTTCTTCGGCAGCACCTCCCAAACCTGCGACCTCTCCCACCTAGAAGGACAAGGGCAGCAGGCGCATGGGTACACCACCACCTCCAAGTTCCCCTCCAAGTCACACACCATCCTGACTTAGAAGTATATCGCCGATCTTTCATCGTCGCTGGGTCAAAATCCTGGAACTCCCTACCAAACAGCACTGTGGGAGTACCTTCACCACATGGACTGCAGCAGTTCAAGAAGGCGGCTCACCACCACCTTCTCAAGGGCAATTAGGGATGGGCAATAAATGCTGGCCTTGTCAGCGACGCCCACATCCCATAAAAATGAATTAAAAAAAATCAGTGCAGAAAAAACTGACTCCAAACGAGCAGGGGAACCTCTGTGGAAGTTCACCTTCTATGTTACTTCCCTAATCACTGGGGATGAATTTCCAAAGGTTCTCCTGCTCACTCATGGTAACTGCAAG
Source organism: Somniosus microcephalus (assembly GCF_052327205.1). Lineage (NCBI taxonomy): Eukaryota > Metazoa > Chordata > Chondrichthyes > Squaliformes > Somniosidae > Somniosus > Somniosus microcephalus. The sequence goes on along the minus strand of NC_140995.1, from coordinate 114,322,792 downwards.
GTTTTTTATTTTGTTTGGAGTAAGTTTCTTCTGCAGCTATTACCAGTGCAAATTCTGACAGTAAATTCAAGTTGTCCACCGTAACTCCGGTGGAAGAGCCGAGGTAACCCTGGAAAATGGTGTAAACAGTGTTGCTCTTCCGTTGAAGTTACATCAGACAAGTGGGTGAACCTATGCCCTCTCCCCCCGTGTGTTTGTAGAGCATAAATTTTAGCAATTGAACAAATTAACTTTAAGGAGCTAACTTTTCCACTTGATGGGAAGTTGTCCTCAACAACAGATGGCTGAGATTTTTTTAAACCATCTGTCTCCCTTTATATGTAGCGGCAGACATGGTCTCGGTGTGCCCGGACTCTGGATGGGTATTTGAAAGGCATTTAGGAGTGAGAGAGGAAAGGGTAGAATAACTTCAAATTCCTTCAGCATTGTTTCTTGGATGACTCAGTGGGTTTAGGGAGTGGGTTGTTGAGCCATCCAGACCAGAAGGGTTTGATATCTGGTCAGTACCAAGTTAGCTGATTTCAGCCCTGGTAGCAGGAAGGTTGCAGCAACCGGTCTGACTGTTCCTGGGTTAGGTAGGGTTCCTATTCCTGACCGGCAGCCAGTGGACCTGCTGGAAGTACATGTGTGACCAGTAGGTGAGCTCAGGATTGGGCCTGGCTCTGATGCTCCCTGCATGTGAATACCCTGCACACCCTCATTGTTCAGGCTTACTGGTGAATAATGGCCACTTGAACAAGGTACTGCAGGCGACGGGAGCCCATGGGCTAATCTCCCAGTAAAGAGTCAATGAATTCAGGAGAATTTAACAGATAAAATAATAATAAATCAATTTTCTGGCCTGCATTTAGTTAGTGAAGAACAGATTTGTCATCAGCTATACATCTTTACCATTGCCCACGGTGGAAGACTTATTTATTTTGACCTACAATTGTAGCAGTGAAGAGGGTGCAGGAAATTGAATTTCTGTCGTCACACATTTTTTTTCAAAAGCAGTGGCAAACATAAATCTGTGATTGCAAAACTGCAACCCTTTTTATGGAGTGCTCCCCCCATGTCCTTCAAGGAAGCCTTTGGCCTCCCCCCAGCCCAACTGATCTCCAGCCTCCCATCAAATCACAAACCTCCCCCCGGCCTTCCCGATTGCAGCCTTCCCTCTCAGTGCTGGGGACAAGGTGCAGCCAGAGAAAACTTTTCAAGGGTGGCTATCTTGTGAATTTGATGCTGGTGATTGCTGGGAAATAGAAAGGTTTGGACATTGCACTAGAGTACCAGTGAGGAAGTTGCAGATTTCCACAGAACAGTGCTTGTTCCAGAAAGCCTGGATCGTCAAATGCCTTTTAAATCTGTGATTACGGGAAATCAGAAACATCATAACATTAGTAGGGCAATCTGTACTCTCAACCTTATGATCGTTAAACCCTGAACACTGAGGTACTATCAGATCCTGATGCTGACCAGGATTCAAAGACCTCGATTTTAATCCTCCGACGGATGGGAGAGGGTCAGCAGGGATAGAGGGGGCAGGTGGGGGCTAACTAACATGCCAAAGTCACGATCTGATGAAATCATCGGTGCCGCAACTTAAATTTAACAGCAAGAGAGGGAAAGGCCTGAGGCCTGACCTGTGTGTTAGGTCTGTGTATCTTAATGTTGTGTCCTTCAATAATCAGACAACAGACTGCAGGGAACGATTCAACGGTGTTTACTCAACGTGGTTCAAACTGCAACTGAAACAACAGATTACTACTCAGCGTTATATACAGGTGTGGTCACTGCCGGTACTACAGTATACATGAGCTGTAGAAAGTAGTTCCCCCCCTTAAAGGTACATACATTACAATTCCTCCCCTTTTAGATTAACAGTACCATAACACTCATTTAACAATTAAATATCAAACTAATTACAATTAACACTTTTAACATGCAACATTAGCTGAAAATAGTCTATTTATAAATTCAGTCTTTGGGGAGGCTTCCTGATCCTTTCTGGATAGCGCCTTTCCCGAGTGTCTTGCTCTTGGTGCAGAGACGATTCTGGCCCCCTGTCGTCGGTTGGTTCATCAGATTCCAATGCCACTGTTTCTGGGGTAGATGCGACCTGTACGTCGGGTTCACCACCAGGTACGTATGGGCGAGGCATAGGGTTGACTTGTTCCTGTGACTCTAGGACCTGGTCAGCATGGCATCTCACGATGCTCTCCCCAACGTCCACTGTGTACATTAGTGGGCCCTGCCGTGTGCATATCATTCCTGGCTGCCATTTTTCTGTTCGGTAGTCGCGGGCCAAGACTGGTTGCCCTACATTGAAGCTCCTTGTTGGCTTCTCATGGATGTGCTGGAATTGCTTACTCTCAACATCTCTTCGTACGTTTGGTCTGAGCAAATCCAGGCGAGATCTTAACCTTTGGTGAAAGAACATCATGGCTGGGGCCTGGTTGGTGACTGCATGTGTCGCATTCAGGTAGGCGAACAGGAAATTGTCCACCTTGTGCTGCAGCGGAATGTTGTCATTGTACATAGCCTTTATTGCCTTCTTAAAGGTTTGTACGAACCTCTTAGCCAATCCATTTGTGGCTGGATGATACGGGGCGGATGTGTAATGCCGTACCCCATTCTTTTTCAAGAACCTCCGGAACGCTTGGGACACAAACTGTGGTCTGTTGTCGGAGCAAATCTGTTCTGGCAAGCCATTCCTGGCAAAAATGGTCCGTAGGACTGCAATAGTTTTCTCCGTGGTGGTGGAGGACATTTTGATGACCTCAGGCCATTTTGAGTGCGCATCCACGGCTATTAAAAACATTGAGTCCATGAATGGACCAGCAAAATCAATATGCACCCGTTGCCATGGAGATGAGGACCACTCCCATGGGTGTAGAGGGGCCTGTGGTGGTGCATTTTGGACTTTCTGGCATCCTGAGCAGCTCTTGGTCAGGTCCTCGATTTGTTTATCGATTCCCGGCCACCACACATAAGCCCTGGCTAGGCTTTTCATTTTTACCCCTCCCAGATGACCCTCATGAAGCTCATTGAGCACTCTATCCCTTAACCTGGGTGGAATTACCACTCGGGATCCACACATCAAGGTCCCCAGGCACACTGACAGCTGTTCTCTCCTTGTCGAGAATGCTGGCAACAGTGAGTCGCCATGTGCTGGCCATCCCTTCACCATCAAATCATATACCCGAGACAGTGTTGGGTCATTCTGGGTCTCCTTCTCTATACCAGCGTTAGCTACTGGCAAGCATTCAATTATAGTCGAATGAAATATTTCGACAGGATCCACTGCTGGTGCTTCCTCCGCAGTAGGCAGTGGCAGGCGTGATAGCCCATCAGCGTTTCCATGCGGTTTCGTGCCCTTATACTCGATTTCATATTGGTGCGCCCCTAGAAAAAGGGACCATCTTTGTAGCCGTTGCGTAGTCATCACCGGAACGCCTTTCTTTGGATTAAAGATGGAAAAAAGTGGTTGGTGGTCAGTCAGCAAGGTGAACTTCTGCCCGTGCAGATAGTGATTGAACTTTTTCACTCCCCACACTAGGCTGAGGGCCTCCCTGTCAATCTGGGCGTAGTTATGCTCGGCTGAGGTTAGTGATCGTGACGCAAAGGCTATTGGCCTCTCTGAGCCGTCCGAGAATTTGTGCGACAGCACTGCTCCAATGCCGTAGGGTGACGCATCACATGCCAACCGAATTGGTAATGCCGGGTTGTAATGGGCCAATACCTCTTTCGATGTGATTAGTGTTTTGCTCTTCTGGAAAGCTCGTCTACATTCGTCACTCCACTTCCATGGCACCCCAGTTTGCAGTAGGGTGTTCAGTGGGTGTAGTATTGTAGACAAATTTGGCAAGAACTTATGGTAGTAGTTTACCAGCCCGAGGAACGACCTCAGTTGTGACACATTTTCCAGTGCTGGAGCCTTGACTACTGCCTCAATCTTCTCTCGGGACTTATGTAACCCCTCTTTATCGATAACTTGGCCACAATACGAGATCTGTTTTCTAAAAAACTCGCATTTGGGGCGGTTAGCTCGGAGACCATATTCCTGCAATCTAGTGAGCACCTGCTCCAGGTTGGCAGGGTGATCACTGTCATTTTCGCCCGTGACCAGGATGTCGTCCAAATAACACTGGGTCCCTGGGATCCCTTGCAGGACTTGTTCCATTGCCCTCTGCCAAATAGCCGGAGCTGATGCTACCTCGAATACCAGCTGGTTATATTGGTAGAGACCTTTATGGGTGTTGATTGTGAGGTATTTTTTTGATGCTTCTTCTACCTCCATTTGCAGATACGCCTGGGCCAGATCAATCTTAGTGAAGCGTTTCCCTCCAGATAGTGAGGCGAAAATATCTTCAATCCGCGGAAGTGGATATTGTACGGTGTGAAGGACCGGGTTCACTGTTACCTTAAAGTCCCCACAGATGCGAACCTTCCTTGGTTCCCCAGGCGTGCTGCTCAACGACTTTTTCATCACAGGGACGATGGGTGTAGCCCACTCGCTCCAGTCTACCTTGGACAGTACACCTGAACGTTCCAGACTCTCCAGCTCTGCTTCGACGGCTGGGCGGATCGCATAAGGTACCGGTCTGGCCTTAAAAAATTTGAGGCTTGCGTTTTCTTCAATTTTAATCGTCGCTGTCATGCCTTTTAGTGTTCCGAGTCCTTGCTGGAACACTTCTTTCGCGTCAGTTAGGATCTTTGACAGTCGCCCAGGTGTGACGTCGTCATCCTTTTTGTCAGCCACAGTCAATGCCTGTATGGAATGCCAATCTAGCTGTATCTTCCGGATCCATTCACATCCTAGTAGTGGTGGTCCTCCATCTGGCAATACATATAGGTCCATTTTTGGTGTTTCCTTGCCGTTATAAAGAACGTTCACCCTTATTTTTCCTTTGGGGTAGACTTTTTGCCCCGTGTACGTCTTCAAGACAATCTTTGTATCTCTCAAGGGTATATGTGAGAATAGCCGCTTGTAGTCCCTTCGGTTTATGACTGTTAGGGCTGATCCTGTATCCAATTCCATTTTCACTTGGACTCCTGCTATCTTGAGCGTGACCCAGATAGTTTGGTGATCCTCCGTTTTGATCACATTATGTCGTTTCAGACAACCCAGCTCCTTGCTTCCGGAGTCTGTATCACTCTTCTGTTCGTCTGAACTACTCTCCGTCACCTTATGTACCTTCTTGTACTTCTCCTGTGGAGATTTCTTGCTGCTGGTTTTCTTTCCCGACCTGCAGACTCTTGCTATGTGTCCTACTTTTCCACACTGTCTGCACACTTTGTCCTTGAACCTGCAATCATTATGGTCGTGTGTTGTTCTGCCGCAGCGATAGCACTTCACTGTTCCGTATAACATTTCATTTGTGCCATATTCTTGCGGTCTCCGTTGTATCTCTGCAGCGCCCCGTACTGCTGCTTCGTGTGATACTGCAATGCTGAAAGCCTTGTCCAGCGTAAGATCCTTTTCTGATAGAAGCTGTTTCTGGGTTCCTTCACTTTGAAGCCCACACACAAACTTGTCCCTTAAAGTATCTGCTAGTTCCGTTCCAAACTGGCAGTGTTTCGATAGCTTGCGCAGTTCCGTTAAATATTCAGCATTACTTTCATCTTTATGCTGGTTCCTTTTGTGAAACTTTAATCTTTCTGCTATCAGCAGCGGTGTGGGGTTTAAGTGGTCCTGTAGGATTGACACTATGTTTTCAAAATCCTTTTCTACTGGCTTCTCTGGGGTTACTAGGTTTCGTAGTAAGCCATACGTTTTTAAACCCATTGAATTCAACAATACCAGCGCTTTCTTGTCATCTGGCACTTCATTCGCCTTGCAGTATGCTTTGATGCGTTCGACATATGTCGTCCAATCTTTGACTTCATTGTCGAATGTTGTGATACTGCCACTCTTTGGCATTTTTGGGTGTGGTTAGACTGGCTTAAAATGGCGTCTCCCGCGCTTTCCTTTCTTCCCCGCTGTGGCCTAAAATGGCGTCTCCCGCGCTTTCCTTTCTTCCCCGCTGCGGCTTAAAATGGTGTCTCCCGCGCTGCTGCCAATGCCGCTCTCGGCGGTCCTCGTGGCAAATGGCGACGCCCTGTGGGTTTCGTGCGCTGCTCCTATGCTGCTGCCAATGCCACTCACTGCGGTCCTCATGGCAATGGCAGCGCCTCGCGTTTTCCTGCGCGCCTCTCTCCCCCGTTGACGCTGCTCGGCCCTTGAACACCGGCTGCGCTCTGCTCTCTCTCGTCTCTCTCTCCCGTTGACGCCGCTCGGTCCTGAACACTGGCTGTGCGCTCTGCCCTCTCTCTCTCTCTCCCCCGTCGACGCTGCTTGGCCTTTTTCTGTGCCGCTCAGTCGGGCTCTAGCCCGTCGCTGTCCGGGAAGGGTCTGCGCAGTACCTGTTGCCAGCCCGTTTCGCTGGACCACCGTGACTGGAAAGCCAAGCCTGGCTCTCGACAGCCTCCCCTGCGATGCTCAAATCTCCGCTGGATGACTGGCCGGTTGCCCGTGGTCGACGCCCGTGCTTCTGGGCTCGACCTTCTTCCACTGTTCTCCAGGAGCGAATCCCTGGGAGGTGATGCAGAGTTGCAGGTAGGTTTGAATCTGCCTCGTCGCCAATGTTAGGTCCGTGTATCTTAATGTTGTGTCCTTCAACAATCAGACAACAGACTGCAGGGAACGATTCAACAGGTGTTTACTCAACGTGGTTCAAACTGCAACTGAAACAACAGATTACTACTCAGCGTTATATACAGGTGTGGTCACTGCCGGTACTACAGTATACATGAGCTGTAGAAAGTAGTTCCCCCCCTTAAAAGGTACATACATTACACTGTGGGATTCCTGGCAGCTGATCAGAGGCAGGAACTGCCGGCTCTCCAAGGTAAGCGACTCTTTTTGCACTCTGCGGGCCAGGAGGAGGAGGAGTGCTCCCAGGTCCTTCAAGGAAGCCGTCGGCCTCCCCCCCAGCCCAACTGATCTCCAGCCTCCCATCAAATCACAAACCTCCCCCCAGCCTTCCCTCCCAGTGCCGGGGACCGTCCTCACTGGTTCCCGGCTGCAGCCTCCTGCCGCTGGACGGCTGGGCTGTCAATTTCCAGCTGCCATGCAGGAGGCGGTCCTACAATATGCTAACGAGATCCTGCCATTCTGATTGGCAAGGCCTCCACATTCCTGGCCTTGCCGGGTTTTTACCGTGCTACCGTGCTCCCAGCACCCTCCCTGCCTCCCCGTGAACATCGGGGCCAAAGTATCACTAGATTTTTTTATTAGGCATCTGTCCAGAGCTGAATCAAGGGTCAATTTAAACTCTCTTTTTATGCTGTTCACGTGGCTCCAACAGTCTCCTTGCAACCTCCTGGACAGCAGCACGATGTGCACCTCTTTGGACTCTGCATGAGTCCAGTTACTGGTAGATTAAATGTCTTATTGCTTCGGGCATCCTAGATTAAATGTCCGTGAACCAGGGGGACAATTCTGCTGTTTGGGAAAGAGTTCCACAAGGAGGAGAATCAATGTGTTAAACAGAGAGGAGAATCGGTGCGTCAAACTTTGCGCTGCTCTGTCCTTGGGGACATGTGATTTTGCCCTTGACACCCTGTATGCTTTTTCTGTAGCTGCCACTGGATTAAATTATACAGAGGCTTACATTAACATTCTACACACTTCCCCAACAATACCAGCACGGATCATGAAGGAAAGGTTATTCATATTTATAGTTATGAACTACATCAGGGAAACACTCTGCATTTAACTCTTCTACCAATTTGCTGCTTATAGACTCACAAAATAATGTTCTGCAAATCAATGTAGCCCATAATTTATATTTCTCCTCCCGCCTGCCAAATAAAAGCTGTTATCTAATACAGACAGAATGGGAGTAGTTAATAGTTCCTACATTGGCCATTGTAGAAAAGGTTTTTTGGCTCATTAATCACAAGAGTGGATTGCAACATTTACGACATGTATGTGTGATGTTGTACACCACAGAAACCCTGCTCCATGAAAGAAGGAGCTTTGTTGTGAATATCTACATACTCATTGCCTTTTCCAACACAGCATTTAATACTTTCTTTTGATATCGCACACATTTGGATTCAGTTCACATTTTTTTTTCTAGCATGCTTCCTGTCATAGAAAGAAAAAAATAAAATAATTCCTGCAGTCAGGTAGAGAGGGGAGTAACATTCTGAGTTCCAGCCAGTTCTAACTGATAGTCTGCAGGGTTGGTGGCACAGGTATTTAGCAGTTTTTAAATTAATATTGTTTCTATTGACCTAAAAAAAAGGATGATTTCAAATCCATTTGTATTTTATAGAACTGTCATTTTGTTGGAGGTATTTTTGGAAATAGAGAGTAGAATTTTTCCCTGTTATGAGTGAAGGGGCAATTCTGCCCATAGTCCAGTCATGGCACATGTTGTGCTCTCTCACAATAGGAACAGGAATTGGTTAGTATTAATTGTCAACTCTGTTAAAGCAGGAAATAATGGAAAGGAATGTTTGAGCTATGAAGAGGCCATCATTTTTACATGTTTGAAACATAACTCTCACACAAATCTTCAGACGAGTGAAGCTCCACTATAATGTTATGGTACATTCTGTTGTACATGTAATTGTTCAATATTCTGGTGGTGTTTCACAGGGCATGTACGCCCTTTATGTTCTGGAGCTGTTACTGGTACAATTATGGACTAAAGCACTAATTTTACTAATTAATTGGAATAATAGCAAAATTCACAGAAAGCCCATGATTTCATGACAAACCTACAGCCTTAGTAATTATAAAATGAAACTACATAATATCTAAGAATTATATTTAATTATATTTTAAACTCCTGAAGATGAGAAATATGCTGAAAATTACTAGAAGGCTGGGAGTGTATGGCTGGCCAAACCAACAGTTTCAGGCATTGCTCGTCACTCTGAAAATTCAGTCCCGCTCCAGTACAAGAACATCACTCACTAATGGATATCAACATATACAGATACAAAACCAAGGATTCTGTTTGCATTTTTACATACTTAATTCCCCTTAATTCCATGTGTCATTATCTTTGTCATCAGTCTCTTCCGTGATACTTTATCAATTGGATGTCGAGTATAGTGACTTTCCTATCTCTGCAATCTCCTCCAGAGATATCTCTGCTCCTCCAATTCTGGCCTCTTGATTTTAATCGTTCCACCATTGGTGGCCGTGCCATCAGCTGCCAAGGCCCTAAGCTCTGGAATTCCCTCCCTAAACCTCTCCGCCTCTCTACCTCTCTTTCCTCCTTTAAGACGCTCCTTAAAACTTACCTCTTTGACCAAGCATCTGCCTTTAATATCTCCTTATGAGGCTCGATGTCAAATTTTGTTTGATAACGCTCCTGTGAAGTGCCTCGGGACGTTTTACTACATTTAAGGCGCTATATAAATGCAAGTTGTTATTGTTCCCCTATGCACTATTCACGAAAGCTAAACTAACATGCAGAGACGCATGGTGAATTTGCACTGAAGAATGGCTCTCAGACATGCTCAGTTACTTGACAACAGCATGACATGAAATGGTTAATGTGGCACGGGAGAGTGAGAAAATGGTTTAATCAATACACCGACACATGCTCCATAGAGAACCCGATTTTTTAAATTGAACGATGAGGATAGAGTTAAACACACTGGTACCTATCAGAGGGATTAAAATTAAAGTAAAGAGGGACATATAATTAACTAAACAGCAAGGAGCCAAAATTCCTGGTGGATGGGAAGGCACAAAGTGGATAGCTCAAACATGGCGGACAGGAATTTGGAGCAGAAGTCGGAACAGCTGAGTTTCTGACCCGTGCGACCTCGGCTCAAGGTGTCAGCCATGGCTCAGTTGGTAGCACTCATGCTTCTGAGTTAGAAGGTCATGGGTTCAAGTCCCAATCCAAAGATTTGAGCACAAAATCTAGGCTGTCATTCCAGTGCAGTACTGAAGGAGTGCTGCACGGCCTTTCGGATAAGATGTTAAACCGAGGCCCTGTCTGCCCTCTCAGGTTGATGTAAAAGATCCTATGGCAGTATTTCAAAGAAGAGCAGGGGAGTTATCCCCGGTGTCCTGGCCAATATTTATCCCTCAACCAACATCACTAAATCAGATTATCTGGTCATTATCACAATGCTGTTTGTGGGACATTGCTGTGCGCAATTTGGCTGTCGCGTTTCCTACAAAACAACAGTGACTACACTTCAAAAGTACTAGATTGGCTCTAAAGTGCTTTGGGATGTCCTTTGGTCGAGAAAGGTGCTGTATAAATGCAAGTCCTTTCTTTCTTTGGTTCAAATTCCAATCGCTCCAATTTTCCTGCACTTCTTCGAGGCAGATCCTGGAATTTCAAACCCCGAAGCTGTAAGCTAGAGCGTTTGATGATTGTTGAGGAGCACTTTGCTACTGAGGGCACTCTAGGCTAACAGAAGCTCACATTATGACACTGCTTTAGTTGTTACGGAGTTGCCTATATGTTTAACTTGCAGGATCACTCTGATGGCTATCACACAAAACAGATTACATTAGCTTCACAAGCATACTTTTCACAGATTATAAATTGACATTGATTAGTTGCTTAAACAGTGATAACACAGTAGTTAATGAAAGCATTTGACTCCCAGTCAGAAGACCATGAGTTTAGGAGCTGCTTGTCTTTTGAGTACCGTCTCCTCAGGCATGATAGGGAGTGGTGGGCTTTCAGATTCTGGTGCCTTTTCATTGTCTGTATTTCACTTCTTCCTTTCTGCAAACTGATCTCTGCTCTGCCAAGATCGTAACAGAAGCACATTCAAAAAAGCACAATGGGGGAGAAATTCGGTATCGCCCCGTTTGGGGCACAATTATCAGCCGGGCGCAAAGTTTAGCGCCTGGCGCTAATTATCGCCTCCTACTGCAAATTTGGTTTCTATCGCCCCTGGAGGTGATTGGAGTGCTAATTCAGGTGCTACACACCTCTCTTAAGGCGCTAATGCTGAGGAGCGAGGCGCTACCTCTGAGCGCTGGTGAAGCTCATGTAATATCAGTCAGCAATGGAACACAGACACACTGGTGCCGGCCAGTTCTTAAAGGGGAGGGTCGATCTTGCTCTCCATCCACACCCTGCTCATTGCAGCCTTGAATCTCGGCCTGGAGAGACCTGTACATCAAATCTGCTGGAAAGAACAATGGAGAGGCCCAGGGAAAGAGCTCTGCGTGCAGCCCCCATAGCCTCTTCAAAATCGATACAAGGAAGGTCAAATCAAAATTAACCTGCAAAGTGCTGCTCAGTACCCAAAACTCCTTCATACAGTGTTGAATCTCTCCAGAAGTCTCTCTCTCTCAGAATGCATGGTACAAAAATGTCGCCAACAAAAAAAAGGCAGGAAGCAGTCGCCTTTAAATAGCACTTCCCCTGGCCCCTTCCTGACAGCAAAATGCTCCCCTCAACCTGTCGTTGCTAGCAGCAGGTGGTAAGGCAGGGGGCGCCACTCAATATCTGGTCCGGGATGCTACCGGGGCGTAGCATGCTCGACTGACGTCACAATCTGCGGGCGCAGGAGATCGTGGCAGTAGTGTTTAGCGCCGCCGCAAAATGTCTGGTCAATTTCGCGAGCGGCGCAAACATCGCCACGCCCGGGCGCTAGTTGCTTTGCGCCCCATTAGGGCCCTTTTAGGGTGCTAATGGGAGGCACAAAGCAACCAAATTTTTCTCCCAATGTCTGTGTAGGAAAGAAGCATTTTCCTTTCGGTGGTATAACTGACAAAGACTGAGGCTAGGACTGTCACTGAAGCCAATGTGATTGAACTAAGCATTGAATAAATAAAACTCTTTTTCAGCTCTATACTGAGACATGTAACAGGCACAATTGAACAAAAATATTTCTTTGCCGCTATCAGCTGACAGGAATATTTGTGACTGTGGAATTCATAAAGCACACTTTTTGACAGAAATGGGTTGCTCAAACGTTTATAATCTAGCATAATATACTGCATCTCAGCCTACGGTATCAATCCTTCAGCTATGACCTACTGATCCAGACAATTTCCACATTAACGATGATGGTTTTTGCAGTATGACAACCATTGACAGCTAATGATTGTGTATTTTATTCTAAAGTGTACAAATGAGCACATTTTACTGTATTTTAAAGAATGCAGCCGACATAACTTTGAGCTGCAAAGAATCACAGTTTACAAAAGCAGAAAGATATCCATGTTAGTATTATTTACATGCTAGACTGAGTAAAGCTATGCATTTTGTTGTTTTTAAAAATTATATCTTCAGGGTAAGAGATGTCAGTGCTGGGAATGAACGTTTTGTATTTTGATGAGCCAGTGTCAGTATCAAACACCCCTAGGGCAGTTAACAGGAATATTTGTGACTGTGGAATTCATAAAGCACACTTTATTTGTTGGGGTGGGGGGGGAGCTGAAGATATTAGTTAGGTGGGATTGTCAGACAGATACACTGGCATCTATCCGACAATGTGGAAAACTGCCCAGGTATGTCCTGTCCACAAAAAGCAGGACAAATCCAACCCGGCCAATTACCGCCCCATTAGTCTACTCTCAATCATCAGCAAAGTGATGGAAGGTGATATCGAGAGTGCTATCAAGCGGCACGTACTCACCAATAACCTGCTCACTGATGCCCAGTTTGGGTTCCGCCAATACCACTCAGCTACCGACCTCATTACAGCCTTGGTCCAAACATGGACAAAGGAGCTGAATTCCAGACGTGAGGTGAGAGTGACTGCCCTTGACATCAAGGCAGCATTTGACCGAGTCTGGCATCAAGGAGCCCCAGTAAAACAGAAGTCAATGGGAATCAGGGGGAAAACGCTCCACTGGCTGGAGTCATACCTAGCACAAAGGAAGATAGTTGTGGTGGTTGAAGGTCAATCATCACAGCCCCAGGACATCGCTGCAGGAGTTCCTCAGGGCAGTGTCCTATGCCCAACCATCTTCAGCTGCTTCATCAATGACCTTCCTTCCAACATAAGGTCAGAAATGGGGATGTTCGCTGATGATTGCAGTGTTCAGCGCCATTCACAACTCCACAGATAATGAAGCAGTCCATGCCCGCATGCAACAAGACCTGGACGACGTTCAGGCTTGGGCTGATAAGTGGCAGGTAACATTCGCGCCACAGAAGTGCCAGGCAATGACTGTCTCTAACAAGCGAGAGTTTAACCACCTCCCCTTGACATTCAATGGCATTACCATTGCCGAATCCCCCACTATCAACATCCTGGGGGTCACCATTAACCAGAAACTTAACTGGACCAGTCACATAAATACTGTGGCAACAAGAGCAGATCAGAGGCCAGGTATTCTGTGGTGAGTATCTCACCTCCTAACTCCCCAAAGCCTTTCCACCATCTACAAAGCACAAGTAAGGAGTGTGATGGAATACTCTCTCTTGTGTATGTACTTTGAAGAAGGAACTATATTCTGCAGCCCCTGTATACTGCAGTACCAGTAGTGACCACCCCGGTATATAAGCCTGTGTAGTAACTTTGTATAGTAGTTCCAGTTTTGTCTCCATTCAGTAAACACCTGTTATAACCAACTCCTGCAGTCCGTGTCTCAATTACACACGGACGTTACACTGGCGACGAACAGATCCGAACTTACCTACAGTTCTGCACCACCTCACGGGGATCCATCCCTGAAGCGAAGTTGTTAGAGGTCGAGGCCAGAAGGAAGAAATCCACAAAGAAAAAAAAACAAACAGAAGAAACGGGCGTCGACCGTGGGCAACCGCCCTCTGATTCATCGAATTCGAAGATTTGCAGGAGAGGCTGTCGAGAGCTGGGCTTGGTTATCCAGTCTATGGTGTTCCAGCTAATCGGGCTGGTGGCAGGTAGTACACTGATCCTTCCTGGGCTGCGGCGGGCTATAGCTTGATCGGGTGGCTTTTCAACGGGGCCGAGCAGCGTTGTCGGGAAGAGGAGAGAGAGAGAGAGAGAGAGAGAGGGTGGAGCACACAGGGCGCGGCCGGTGCTACGAAGCCGGGCAGCGTACAGACCCGAGAAGAGGGAGGAAAGTGTCCCATAGGGTCTGCTCTGACGACGGGAACAGTAATTCAAATAAAAGAAATTAGAAGCGCAGAAAGCCGCGAGGAGCTGCAGTTGCCACGGGGACTGCGGAGAGCGGCGTTGGCAGCAGCGCGGGGGGGAAGTGCGCGAAGACCATAGGGCGTCGCCATCAAGGCATAAAAACGCCAGCAACAGCGCTAGCAGCAGCGGAAAAGACAGAAAGCGCGGGAGGCGCCATCTTAATCCAGCGGGAAAGAAGGCAAAGCGCGGGAGGCGCCATTTTGTTCAATCGGGGAAGAAGGCAAAGCGCGGGAGGCGCCATCTTAGATCTCCAAGATGCCGAAGACTGGCAATATCACTGCCTTCGATAATGCAATAGAAGACTGGACCACGTATGTGGAAAGAGTCGAAGTATTTTGCAAGGCAAATGAAGTAGCCGATGAGAATAAGGCATCGGTACTACTAAACTTAATGGGCGCAAGAACGTACAGCTTATTGCGGAACCTGATCACTCCAGTCAAACCGATGGCGAAGAGTTTTAACAAAATTGTTGACATCCTACAGGAACACCTAAATCCTACACTGCTGCTGATTGCAGAAAGATTTAAATTCCACAAGAGAAATCAGCATAAAGATGAGAGCAATGCTGATTACCTTACGGAACTACACAAGCTATCAAAGCACTGCCAGTTCGGAGCAGGACTGGCAGATACCCTATGGGACAAATTTGTCTGTGGACTCCTGAGTGAAGGAACCCAGAAGAGGTTACTCTCAGAGAAAGAGCTGACGCTAGATAAGGCTTTCAGCGTGGCAGTATCGTACGAAGCAGCAGCAAGGGGAGCTGCGGAAATACAGCAAAAGCCACAGGAATACGGCACCCATGAAATGACACGGGGATTTGAAAAATGTTATCGCTGCGGCAGAACAACCCATGACCAGAAGGACTGCTGGTCCAAGGACAAAACATGCAGGCAATGCGGAAAGATGGGACACATTGCACGAGTTTGCAGGTCCGGGAAGAAGACTAAAGACAACAAAAAGACTACTAAGGAAAAGTACAGGAAAGTGCAAAAGATGACGGACAGTAGTTCCGAAGAGCGATAGTGAATCCGGGAACAAGAGACTAAGCTGTCTCAAACTACACAACATAATCACAAAAGAGGATCACCGAACCATTTGGGTCACCCTCACGATAGCAGGGTCCCAAGTCAAAATGGAATTGGATACAGGATCAGCCCTGACCGTCATGAATCGACGAGACTAAGAGCGGCTATTCTCACACATACCCTTGAAAGACACATCCATTGTCTTGAAGACATATACGGGGCAGAAAGTATGCCCCAGAGGGAAAATAAGGGTGCCTGTCGAATACAACGGCAAGGAAATACAGAAATTGTATCTGTACATACTGCAAGATGGTGGACCACCGTTATTGGGATGTGAATGGATCAGAAAGATAAGTTTAGACTGGCACTCCATTCAGGCACTGACGGTGGCTGGTAAAAAGGATGATGACGTCACACCTGGACGATTGTCAAAAATCTTGGCTAACGCTAAAGAGGTATTTCAACAAGAACTGGGAACTCTTAAAGGCGTAACCGCCTCAATAAAAATAGAAGAGAATGCAATTCCCAAGTTTTTCAAAGGAAGACCGGTACCGTATGCAATTTGCCCAGCCGTCGAGGCAGAGCTGGAGAATCTGGAGAATGCAGGCGTGCTAACTAAGGTAGACTGGAGCGAGTGGGTGACACCCATTGTTCCTGTCATGAAGAAAACGTTAAACAATAAATCTGAGGAGCCAAGGAAGGTTCGCATCTGTGGGGTCTTCAAGGTGACTGTGAACCCAGTCCTTCACACAGTACAGTATCCTCTTCAGAGGATAGAAGATATTTTCGCCTCACTATCTGGAGGGAAACGTTTTACAAAAATTGACCTAGCGCAAGCATATTTGCAGATGGAGGTTGAAGAATCCTCTAGGAAATAGCTCACGATAAACACTCACAAAGGTCTTTACCAGTATAATCGACTGGTATTCGGAGTTGCATCAGCTCCGGCTATATGGCAAAGAGTGATGGAACAAGTCCTGCAAGGGATTCCGGGGACTCAGTGTTACTTGGACGACATCCTAGTGACAGGTGAAAATGACAGTGAACACCTTGCCAACCTAGAGCAGGTGCTTACTAGACTAAGAGAACATGGGCTACGAGCCAATCGCCCCAAGTGCGAGTTTTTAAAGAAACAAATATCGTACTGTGGCCACGTGATTGATGAAGAGGGGTTACATAAGTCCCCTGATAAAATTGAAGCGGTAGTTAAGGCTCCAGCGCCTGAAAATGTGTGGCAACTGAGGTCATTCCTCGGATTGGTGAATTACTACCATAAGTTTTTGCCGAATTTGTCCACAATTCTGCACCCACTGAACGCCCTGCTACAAACTGGAGTAGCATGGAAATGGAGCGATGAATGTAAGCGGGCCTTTCAGAAGTGTAAAGGCCTGATCACTTCAAGAGAAGTATTGGCTCACTACAACCCATCACTACCGATAAGACTGGCGTGTGATGTGTCTCCCTACGGCGTTGGAGCGGTACTGTCACATAAATCCCTTGATGGTTCAGAGAGGCCGATAGCTTTTGCGTCACGCTCGTTAATTGCAGCCGAGCGTAACTATGCCCAGATTGACAGAGAGGCCCTCAGCCTGGTGTGGGGGGTGAAGAAGTTCAATCACTACCTGCACAGACAGAAATTTACTCTACTAACTGATCATCAACCTCGTCTCCATTTTCAACCCTAAGAAGGGCAGCACGGTGGCATAGTGGTTAGCACTGTTGCCTCACAGCGCCAGGGACCCGGGTTCGAATCCGGCCTCAGGTGACTGTCTGTGTGGAGTTTGCACATTCTCCCCGTGTTTGCGTGGGTTTCCTCCGGGTGCTCCGGTTTCCTCCCACAGTCCAAAGATGTGCGGGTTAGGTTGATTTGGCTATGATAAATTGACCCTTAGTGTTAGGGGGATTAAATACGTGGGGTTATGGGGATAGGGTGGGATATGTGTTGGTGTAGGGGTTACGGGGATCGGGTGGGATATGTGTCGGTGCAGGCTCGATGGGCCGAAATGGCCTCTATCTGCCCTGTGGGGTTTCTGTGATTCTGTGAAGGGCGTCCCGATAATGACAGCACAACAGCTACAGAGGTGGTCCCTTTTCCTAGGGGCACACCAATATGACATCGAGTACAAAGGAACTAAACAGCATGGGAATGCTGATGGATTGTCGCGCCTACCGTTGCCGACGGTGGAAGAAGCAGCTGCAGTGGATCCTGTGGAGATATTCCACTCGACCATAGTCGAATGTCTACCTGTGACGAATGCAAACATAGAAAAGGAAACACGAAATGACCCGACACTCTCCAGGGTCTATGATTTAACGGTGAAGGGATGGCCAGCACATGGCGAACCACTGTTGCCAGCATTCTCGCCGAGAAGAGAACAGCTGTCAGTGTGCCGAGGAACCTTAATGTGTGGATCCAGAGTAGTAATTCCACCCAAATTGAAGGATAGAGTGCTCAATGAGCTTCATGAGGGTCATCTGGGAGGGGTAAAAATGAAGAACTTAGCCAGAGCGTTTGTGTGGTGGCCGGGAATCGATAGAGAAATCGAAGAGATGACCAAGAGCTGTACAAGATGCCAGAAGGTCCAAAACGCCCCACCACAAGCCCCTCTACATCCATGGGAGTGGCCCTCATCTCCATGGCAAAGGGTACACATTGATTTTGCTGGTCCATTTATGGACTCGATGTTTTTAATTGCGGTGGATGCACATTCAAAGTGGCCAGAGGTAATAAAAATGTCCTCAACCACCACAGAAAAAACCATCACAGTCTTACGAAACATATTCGCCAGAAATGGGCTGCCTGAACAGATTTGCTCCGACAATGGACCACAGTTTGTGTCTGAAGAGTTCCGGAGGTTCTTAAAGAACAATGGTGTTAAGCATTACACATCTGCCCCATATCATCCAGCCACCAATGGATTGGCTGAGAGGTTCGTTCAAACATTCAAGAAGGCTATCAAGGCAATGTGTAATGAAGACATACCCCTACAACACAAGGTGGATAACTTCTTGTTTACCTACCAGAATGCGACACATGCGGTTACCAACCAAACTCCAGCCATGATGTTCTTCAATCGAAGACTAAGATGCCGCTTGGATTTGGTTAAGCCAAACATCAGAAGAGATGTGGAGAACAGGCAGTTTCAGAATATGAATGAAAGGCCAACCAGGAGTTTTAAGATAGGTCAACCAGTTTTGGCCCGGGACTACCGCACAGAGAAATGGCAGCCAGGAACGATCTGCACACGGCAAGGACCTCTAATGTATACCGTGGACGTTGGAGAGAGCATTGTAAGACGCCATGCTGACCAGATTCTAGAGTCACTGGAAAACATCAAATCCACACCACGATCCGATACACCTGGTGATGAAACCGAAGTACCAATTGCATCTACCTCAGAATCGGTGATACTGGAAGCAGACGAACCAAACAACGACGTTGATCCCGAATCAACTTTGCCAGAAGAACCTGATACCCCAAAGAGGCGTTATCCGGACAGAATCAGGAAGCCTCCTCAAAGACTGAATTTATAATTGCTTAACTTCAGCTAATGTATATAGCAACTGTAATTGTAAATATGTTATTTAATTATTAATCGAATGTTATGTACTGTTTAACTAAAAGGGGAGGAATTGTAGTGTATGTACTTTGAAGAAGGAACTATATTCTGCAGCCCCTGTATACTGCAGTACCAGTAGTGACCACCCCGGTATATAAGCCTGTGTAGTAACTTTGTATAGTAGTTCCAGTTTTGTCTCCATTCAGTAAACACCTGTTATAACCAACTCCTGCAGTCCGTGTCTCAATTACACACGGACGTTACACTCTCCACTTGCCTGGATGAGTACAGCTCCAACAACACTCAAGAAGCTCGACACCATCCAGGACAAAGCAGCGCGCTTGATTGGCACCCCATCCACCACCTTAAACACTCACTCCCTCCACCACCAGTGTACCGTGGCTGCAGTGTGTACCATCTACAAGATACACTGCAGCAACTCGCCAAGGCTTATTCGGCAGCACCTCCCAAACCCGCGACCTCTTCCACCTAGAAGGACATGGCAGCAGGCGCATGGGAACACCACCACCTCCAAGTTCCCCTCCAAGTCACACACCATCCTGACTTAGAAGTATATTCCCGAGCCTTCATCATCGCTGGATCAAAATCCTGGAACTCCCTACCTAACAGCACTGTGGGAGTACCACACGGATTGCAGCGGTTCAAGAAGGCGGCTCACCACCACCTTCTCGAGGGCAATTAGGGATGGGCAATAAATGCTGGCATTGCCAGCGACGCCCTGATCCCATAAACAAATAAAAAAAGTAGCCACTATCCAATGCAGCGAGTAGGTCCCTGTACTGTATCCCAATGAGCAGTCTTAACTACAGGCTTAGACCAGTACCCTATACTAATTCATGTTCACATATACTGAATTGTGAGTTTTTTTGCAGTGGACCCATGCCTACTGAGAAAAAGGTGGCGATTATCCATGTAGGACAGCAAAAAGAATAAGGACTCTATTCCATTCTCCCAGTTTCTCCGTCTCCACCGCATTTGCTCGGACGATGCCACCTTCCATACTAGTGCTGCAGACATGTCTTCTTTTTTCCTCAACCGAGGATTCCCCTCTACCATGGTTGACACGGCCCTTGACCGTTTCCATTCTATTTCCTGCACTTCTACTCTCACCCCTTCCCCTCCCTCCCGGAACCACAATAGGGTTCCCCTGGTTCTCATCTTTCACCCCATCAGCCTCCACATTCTACGGATCATCCCCCGCCATTTCTGCCACCTCCAGCGTGATTCCACCACCAAATACATCTTCCCCTCACCTCCCCTTTCAGCATTCCGAAGGGATCGCTCCCTCTGTGATACCCTGGTCCACTCCTCTATCACACCCAACACCCCTTCCCCTTTGCCCGGCACCTACCCGTGCAAGCGCAGGAGATGCAACACATGCCCTTTTACCTCCTCCCTTCCCACTGTCCAGGCCCCCAAACACTCCTTCCAGGTGAAACAGCGATTTACTTGTACTTCTTGCAATTTAGTATACTGTATTCGCTGCTCACGATGCAGTCTCCTCTAAATTGGGGAGACCAAACGCAGATTGGGTGACCGCTTTGCGGAACACATCTATTCAGTCCGTAAGGGTGACCCCGAGCTTCCGGTCGCCTGTCACTTTAATTCTCCACTCTGTAGGGTTCTCAAAATTCCTACATTCCCCAAAAGTTATGGATAAAGGGACCCTGTATGGACAAGTTATTAAAAAGGGTACCCAAAAGAAAATGGCTTCTGAAACCTCGTGACAGAAGCCTGCAGGATTTTAAAAAGCAAGGCCCTGCAAAGGCAGGCCCGTTCAAATCCTGAAACGAAACCTAACATGCATGGATCTGTGAAAGACTTTGTCATTTTCTAAAGCCAGACAGCTAGGTAAACACAGAATATGCATTCTTCATCATGAAACAGATCAACTCAGGATAGACCTAATCTTGAGGCCATTAACTTTCTGCATAAATGATCGGTAACAGCTCAAAGTAGCTACCAAGCCAGGAAAACCCGATTAAACTTCATAAATGACAAACAGCCAGGATATTGAAGCCATTTAACAAGGAGACAACTGCCCCAAAAACAGTTAAAGTGAATGACTGTAATCACTTTAGACAAGCCCGCCAAAATTAAACAAAGAACTGACCTGATTTGGTGCGCAGGTAAGGGATGAAGAACCGGTATAATTGTAGGCCCACTGGTAGCCAAGATCTCTTTGCTCTTGCCCTGCTCTCTCTTCCTCCCTCAACACCGGGGACACCCATTACAACACCGGGGGCCAAACGCGGGAAGGAGAACGGGGCCCGACTCAACACACACACAGGATACATGGGGCCGCGAACAGGTAGGCGAGACGAGACGAACGGCAAGACCAATAAGCAGAGAAGGGCAGCGTAAAGAAGCGTTGGGGACGAGCGGGCACACACCCCGGTCCAGGTATAAACTGGTATTCGAAGCATGGGTAGAAGGAGCAGATGACGACCACGAGCACCGCGGTAACAAATTCAAGCCAACACCATAGACCGCCAACCGAACCCCAACTGCAACAAACCCTTCGACGACCAAACCACCACCAGAAGAAAACCATTCTGCAAGGTAAAGTACCCAACAAAGACTTTACTCCCTATCTCTAATGGAGGAAAAGAGGGTACTTTACTCAGACGACTCCACCGCCGCGCCCTGGGACCACGTGACGACGGCAGGCCCCAAAGGACACCAAGAGCGAACCCCAAAACCACAACCGGCAATCGACAGGTTTCGAACTGTCAAAAGGAACCCCATTGGTGAGCATAAATCCCTGGCCCCTCATAGCTCAATAGTTAGGTATTGGGGGTGGGACAAGGGTAGGGGGATTTTTAATGTGTTTGTTCCCTCGATGTGCTGTGTGTTCCCCATTCCCAAATAAGTGTACTTTTATATGCCTGTAATTATTCTAGTAATTTCCAGTGTTGTAATATTGTTGTGCCTTTAATAAAATTATGGTTTTCTTGTACCAAACCAGTTGTCTACTCTATTTCTGTATCGCCGCCTGTACCTAAGTTTGGTGTCTAGATCCCAGGGGTGTGGGAGTGATTCGAACCGCTCAGAGACAGTCAGGGGCAGAGCTGACTGGGCACACGCCAACTCCCTACAGAAATGGCAACCGCGGCAGGACACCGGCAACAGGGGTGCGATACAATAGACAATGGTTCAGAAGAGCAAACCATAATGGAGGAAAGGATTTCTGATTATGTGTTCAGCAAGGTGAATATCACAAAGAAGTGGATCACCAATCTGTTAAAGGCTGGGCGTCCGGTAGATGCCGCAGCTAAGTGGACAGAAGGGAAGGAGCACAAGAAATCCCTAGAGAAGGCAGTATGGCTGATGTGCTTCAAGAAATAGGTTCAGCTTTTGGACAGGCTCGTTGCAGCACAGGCAGCTGAGATAAGGGAGTCAGCCTGGAGGTCCAGGAAAAGGCTCTAGCAGGGGAGAAGTTACTGGTAGCATTGCAGGCCCTGAATCAGGAAGGTACAATTAATGGGAGAACATAAGGCCAGGTTGGAATACCTACAGTGCCAGGTCACCGAAGCCAAGAGCAGTGAGTTGAGGTTGCGGGAAAAGAACGCCCGCCTAGCGAGGCAAGTAAGAGAGCAGGAGGAGAAAGTAAAAGAAGTAAAGGCAGCTTATAAGTTAGCGAGCGAACAGGGGTTTGAAGATGAAGATCATGGCCCCTGCAAGGAACAAATAGAGAATCTGAGCCTGGCCCTAAGGAAGGCAAAGGGCATGATGTGCCTCATAAGCCTGAAGGGAGCCCAGGCGGATTTTACAGGGAACGAGGGGAGAACGGTTCAGACACCACAGGTAGTGCCAAGGGAGGACCCGGTTGAGGAACAGGATGTCCCACGACCACCACCCGTAGCGCCAGGTTTTAGCGAGGTCTGGCAGCAAGGGGGGTGAAGTCAGGGGTAGAAGCGGAGGTGGAACAACCCCTGCAAGAGAGGCTGGAACCAGGGCCGATGTGCCCAGCCCGGCATCGGAGGTTTGGCCCACCCGTTAATGATGAGGACGAGGGACCCCTCCAAAACCAGTTCGTATTACCCTATGGCACCCAACAGCTTAGGGCTATGGTGAGCCATATCCTAAAGCTCACCGAAAAGGGGGACCCCTCGGTCCACTTCAGGGAAGTGGAACAGGCAGCCAACATCAACGAATGCGATGATGCTGAGCAGACCAAAATGCTGCTGTTCTCTTTGGAGGGTAAGCTCCTCCAATCCCTCTCTGACGAGTGTAAGAGGGGGCAGTGTGGGTATGAGGAGCTCAGGGATGAAGTTCTGGAGGCCATGGGGATGAATGAGGGAAGTCCTTTCTCCCGTGTGGAGAAGGCAGTGCAGCTCGCAGGGGAAACCCCGCAGGCTTTCGCGGACAGGTTATGACCGGTGTATAGAAGTGCCTGTCCTGGGGCACCTAACCGGGCATTCCTGAACTGGGATCAGCTGGCCCACTGGCTCCGTTGCCACGTGGCAAACAGCTTGCCACAGGTCCGGGCCAAGGCGGAAGTCTGGTTTGAACCTAAGAATCCCCTGACCACCGAACTTACGGTGATCAGACAGTTGACCCTAGCCTATAAGAACGGTAGGGGAACCGACGCACACCCACCTAAGGGGAAGGTGCATGAGGTAAAACCCAGACAGGGTAGGAAGGAGTGGCATCAGGAAGGGAATAACCCTTCTAGCACAAAGCTCAATTGTTACGGGTGTGGGAAGGATGGACACTGGAGGAAGGAGTGCAAAAACCCTTGGAAAGATAACAAGGGAAAGAATTCCACAGCCCCAGCCCAAAAGACAGAGACAGGAATCCCTCCCGCCGTGGTCAAGTCATTTTTGCACACCATGAGGTCCCTATTGACTGGCCACGGGAGAGTAGCAGCTGCTACCGGTGCTCTGACCCCATCCAACCCACAGCCCTGACTAGAGCCAGTGCATCCTGCCGACCTGTGTCCCCTTGAAAACGATGAGGGGAGCAGGCCCTGTGTTAAGATGCGGGTGAGGACGGTGCAGGGTAGATATTCGGTAGACACTGGAGCTTCGAGCACGGTGGTCCATTTGGAAGACCCAATCAATTCACCCAGGTCTAACAAGGTCCCATTTAGCCTAATGGGATTCACAGGGAACGAGCAGGCTGGGGAAAGGTCCAAACCTTTGGCCATAGATTTAGGATCCCTCCATACCACGTGAGAGGGTAACCAAAAGACCAACGAGGTGGCCAAGCAGAGGGCTAGGGAAGGAGAGTCTTGGGACCCCTATCGGACAGGTTCGGTGGCCACAATCCGGGACAAGGGAGGCACATGGGGGTAGCTTTGGCCCCGGACCTAAAGCAGGTCCAAGCATCCCGTCCTTAAGGCCGTCCCGGTAAGGAGAAAGAATGGGGTGTCCATAGAAGGCCCGTTCAGGGCAGCAGACGAGATTTTAAGGCAGGCTGCTAGTTACATTAATCAATGCAAATTGTTTAAGCCCGAGAAAAGGGAACAGCCAGTTAGGGCAAGGTCTGAGGATAGAAATCCTCAGCCTACAGCAGGAGCAAGTTCACAGACTGCACAGGCAGGTGCAGTGGCTTGTTTTAGGGGAGGAGCCATCCCACCCATTGATTGGGACACTCCCCCACTCTTCTGGGATTCGGATGAGGTAGGTCCCGAGGGCGAAGACCCCGCCCCTGACCCAGGTTTAGATGAGGTAGGACCCGAGGGTGAAGACCCTGCCCCTGACCCAGGTTTAGAGGAGGTGGGACCCGAGGGCGAAGACCCCGCCCCTGACCCAGGTTTAGATGAGGTGGGACCTGAGGGCGAGGACCCTCAGCCTGCAACACCAGGCTGCGAAGAGCTACCTGCCCCTAGCCCAGGTTCAGGAGAGGTAAAGCCTGAGGATGAAGATCCCCAGCCAGCGGTAGCGGTAAGTGCACAGACCGCACAGGAGGGGGCAGTGGCTCGTGTTAAAACCCCACCAGCCAAAGTCCCTAGAAGATCCCCACGAACGCCACAGCCAAGGAAGCCATGGTCACTGGTTCCCCAGTTTAAAGCGACAGCCTCCCGAGTCAGGGTTAAATCTAAGGACAGAGGTCCCCAGCCAGCAGTCACAGGCTGTGAGGGACCGAAAGTACAGGACAGTGCGGCCACGCCGAAGGGAGTGGTGTGCCACAGCCCGAACAGGGATTAGGCTGGCCGCCCGGAGGCAGGCAGCGGATGTACATAGTTTACGTAATTTAAGTTTGATATTGTTAAGTTTGGATGTTTAGTTTAAGTTTAAATGAGGTGATGGGTAGTTTACATAGTAATAGTATTGTAAGAGTGTTTGTATTAAGTCGAGGTCGCGAGACTCGACTATGCTTTATCCAAGCCAGAGAATCTCCTCGGGTCTGGCTATATGTTCTTGTATCTTTTTGCAGGAAAGGATTTCAAGATGAAGGGGGGCGTACTCCTACTCGCCCTGATAGGAATGAGCATTGGAAAGCGAGGTGACGTGGAGGACTCCCACATCTATGGATGCTCAGGAGAGAGAGCACCAGTTGTGACTGCTGGGGGCGGCGAACGAGGAGCCCACCATCTATTCCCATGAGGGAAGATGGCCCGGGTGGTTGGGATCCAACTCCACCTAGTACTCCAGCCAGACCGGGTTCACCTACGGGGAGGCCTCCCTCCCCTGCCCTAGCATACAGGTGGTGGCCACACGGGTTGGGGTCACTGAGGGGAAACGCGTGTGCCTGACTTGCAGAGGACAGATTCCCCTGGGAAGGTGGTCGTGGCTCAGAAAGCTGAGCAAGGACATGGGAGACCGCACAGCTGACTGGGTACGACTGGGGAACGACACCCACTGGACGGTCACAGGGACCCAAGGAGGGACTAGCGTATGCTGGGATAAGTGGTGGGAGTCGGAACAAGGAATTTATGTCTGCATGTGGGGGTCACAAAGGGCCTGTCCCATGGGCATATCTATCATTTTCTTCGCATCATGGCAGGATAAGGGGAAGGGGGTGGAATGGGATTCCCACCTACACACCTGCATAGTCCCGCATTTCCCAGCCCCAGTTAAAGCCACTGAGCTAGTGGCACGCGCCCGGAAGCCCCTGCCCACGACTCAGGCAGCAAGGACACACAGAGAGGGGTGCCCTGCCACCACCAAGGGACCAGGGAATGGGCTGGTACTAGTGCCGATGGATCAGGTGCTATACCAGGGGGTACACTACGTGGTAGCTTTTGTGATCCTAAACCTCACCGAGGTACACTTACCGGAGTGGTGCCCCAAAGAGACAGAGCAGCTATACCAGGCCCTGTTAAAAGAGATGTTTAGGAAATTCTACGAGTTCGATTTTGCCAACGTAGACAAAACAGAACTGTACACCACACACACTGAGTATTTTGGAAATACGGGGAGACAAAGAAGGGGTGCCTGGAATTATGTTTTTACTGCATTTAACGGGATCCTCTGTCATAAACAGCTTGGATGACATAGAAATGCAGACACAGATAAACGGTCTAAAAACACAATTGAGGAAAATCTTGATGGATGAAAACAAGGTAGTAGGCTCAGAGTTACATGAGGACCAGGCCATGATGGTCCATTTAAAAGAAATAATAGCTGAGCTGGAAAGACACGCCAAAACTGTGAATGCCCTCATCAGAGAGGACAGAAATGCTTCTGACCAGGCTGCACAGAACGAAGTGTGCGTGCTGTACAGGGCATGGTTGCTGGGCGAGGGCCGCAGTAAGCTGGAGGATTTAAAACAGGGTTTAGTCCCCTCCTGGATCAGCAACAAGCATCTCGCAGCCCTCCATCCGTTTGAGAATGCATTAAGCCCGTGTCAACTCCGGCTAGCTTCTGAGGCCTACCCAGTCCCAGTAGATTGTGGATGTTCAAACCATACTATCATGGGTATAGTAGTAAGAATGCCGGTCATGGGTGGGACAGCCCGACCCGCGCCGGTATACAGGGTAGAGAACATTGGAGTCATTCAAGGGGGTGCATACATCCGTTTCACAGCGGTCCCACCTTATGCCATAAAGTGGGAGCACGCTATGACAGGTACTGACCTCTCGGGGTGCCGGAGCCGGGGAGCACACATAATATTGTGTCCCCAGCACTTGAACGCTTATTCAAAACCACAGTGCGGGTTTAAAGCTGCTGGCGCAAAACCTATAAACTGTACCACGTAGGTAATGGCACAAGACCATGTTCCCCCACAGGTAGCATATATAGGAGGTGGGACATATTGTGTCACCACAGGTGCGCCCCACTACCAGCATGGACAGCATAGCTGGTGTCTGGTAAGTGACAGCAGTTTCTGCTTTAAACCTGAGGCAGAAGTTCAAGTGGCCCAGGAACGGATTGTCCCCATTCCTGAACCCTCCACTGTTCACCTCACTGTAAAAGAGAATTTCACCAACCTGCAAAAGTATGTAGCACATTTTGGCTATGAAATCCCCCCTCTCCCAGAACATCTTACCAAAATACCCAAAGCAGTAATAGTCTCACAGAAACATTTCTACACTCTGGAGCAGAAGACGGTAGAGATAGGGGCCAAAATATTGGATATTGTGGTTCCACCCTGGTGGGACATTTTTGAAAATATAGAGGTCCCTTCATGGATTAGACTGGCTTCCCACATCCTCGTGGTTTGCCAGCTGAGAATAGTATTGTACCTAGTGTGCACTCAGTGCAAGGGAAAAGGCCAAATACTAAAATTCCAAAACCAAAGGACCTGGAAGGAGCACTATGTTAAGGTGGAGGGAGATACACCTGTTTGAATCTTTTATTGTGTGTTTCTGAATAAAGATTGTTTTTTTTTGTTTTTAATAAAGACTTTTGACGTGTTATTTTAATAAAGATGTATGTGTACCAAGTGGTGCAGGGGTGTTAGACCCCCTCCATGCGTGGATGTGTGTAAACGACTGTATTCTGTCTATGTATGCTTATGTACACTACATTTTTACAGAATGGGAAATGCATGTGTCATGGGATCATAGATAGGTAATTACAGGGGAAGATTGACTATGGAGGGTCGGGAATTTTGCTCACCTTGAAAGGATGATACTTAAAGCGAGTTTAGTATCAACAGGGGGGAGTGTAGGGTTCTCAAAATTCCCACATTCCCCAAAAGTTATGGATAAAGGGACCCTGTATGGACAAGTTATTAAAAAGGGTACCCAAAAGAAAATGGCTTCTGAAACCTCTTATACTGTTGCAATGAAGCTCAATGTAAGCTCGAGGAACAGCACCTCATCTTTCGATTAGGCACTTTACAGCCTCCTGGACTCAAATAGAGTTCAACAATTTCAGACCATAACCTCTGCCCCTATCCTTTTTTTCCCATTTATTTATTTATTTTTTCTCTCTCCCACATGGCAGCTGTCTTTCATTCTGCCAGTGCCATTTACACTTCTCTAGAGCCATCTTTTGTTTCTTAACTTGTCCCATTACCATCTCCTTTTGCCTTGCACCATCTCTTAATCTCTCCTGCCTTCCATTCTATCACAGACCTTCCCTTTTGTTCTTTCCTCCCCTCCCCCTTTTCCCTGCCCCTACACTTGCTTAAAATCTGTTACATCTCCAGCTTTTTCCAGTTCTGACAAAGGGTAATCGACCTGAAACGTTAACCCTGTTTCTCTCTCTACAGATGCTGCCTGACCTGCTGAGTATTTCCAGCATTTTCTGTTTTTATTTCAGATTTCCAGCATCCGCAGTATTTTGCTTTTGTAAAAAGAATCTTTCATTGGGTTACCCTGGGCTGAATTTAAAAACCTAGATTGCAGAGGTGAAAGGTCAGGCCACCAACTTACTACTCCACCTGATCCCCATAAAAGCCATGATTTTATACTTCTCTATCCACATCCTGCAAACAATGTGGTGCGTGGCCAACCTGCTCCTAGCCCCGGTCAGTGCCGTTTTCAGCCAGTCACTACCAAGATTTTCCTTCTTTCCACACCGTACTTCTCTGCAATATCACAGCTGAAATCAGTGAAGGAGCTGAACTTATGTTCCCCACTGCCAAGGCATCATTAATTGCGACTGTAGCCATGAGTCCCAGGCCATGGAACACATCACATCAACCTGCCCACTAAGATCTGTTGCAGGAGGCACCGCATTTCTCCACTCAGCATCTCAGGAGGCCATCGAATGGATTGCCAAACTAGACATCCCATTATTCTTCTTCTTCTTAGGCAGTCCCTCGGAACCGAGGATGACTTGCTTCCACATTAAAAATTAGTTCTCAGGTGACTGATGAGTCCAATGCGGGACCGACAGTCTCTGTCACAGGTGGGGCAGACGGTGGTTGAAGGGGCGGGTGGGTGGGGTGTTTGGGTTGACGTGCGCTCCTTGCATTGCCTGTGCTAGGCTTCCGCTTGCTCCCGGCGAAGGGACTCGAGGTGTTCGGCGCCTTCCCGGATGCTTCTTCTCCACTTTGTGCGGTCTTGGGCCAGGGATTCCCAGGTGTCAGTGGGGATGTTGCACTTTTTCAAGGAGGCTTTGAGGGTGTCCTTTAAACATTTCCTCTGCCCACCTGGGGCTCGCTTGCCATGCTGGAGCTCTGAGTAGAGCGCTTGTTTTGGGAGCCTCGTAGCGGGCATGCGGACGATGTGACCCGTCCATCGGAGCTGATCGAGCGTGGTCAAAGCTTTGATGCTGGGGATGTTGGCCTGAGCGAGAACACTGACGTTGGTGCGCCTATCCTGCCAATGAATTTGCAGGATCTTGCAGAGGCAACATTGGTGATACCTCTCCAGTGCTTTGAGGTGCCTGCTGTACATGGTCCATGTCTCTGAGGCATACAGGAGGGCGGGTATCACTGCTGCTCTGTAGACCATGTGCTTAATGCCGGGTTTGAGGTCCTGGTCTTCAAATACTCTCTTCCTCAGGCGACCGAAGGCTGCACTGGCACACTGAAGGCGGTGTTGGACTTCGTCATCGATGTCTGCCCTTGTTGACAGTAGGCTCCCGAGGTATGGAAAGTGGTCCATGTTGTCCAAGGCCTTGTTGTCGATTTTGATAATCGGGGGGCAGTACTGTGTGGCGGGGGCAGGTTGGTAGAGGACCTTTGTCTTACGGATGTCTAGTGTAAGGCCCATGCTCTCGGAGGCCATCGAATGGATAGCCAAACTAGACATCCCATTATAAGCTTTTCCCGTCATACGAAACAACAACTCCAACATATTGCTACTGCATTGCCATGTTTATATCAAGATGCAATTATACAACACATGCATGTATACAGTAGAAGAACCCTTCCACTCCCACCACATCTACCTTCCATTCTAGAGTCTCCATCGAAGTACAATGAGAAAGCCCAAGGAGTTGCAGATCAGGAACACTCTGTCAAGTCAATTTTATTTTTTGTTCTCATAAATATTTACTCTTATGCTACTTTGGAACCAATGCATCGAGTGCCATTTGTTAACACAGAAAGGGGAGAAATTCCTGCCTCCACAAAAATACTGCAGGCCCCTGCTGGTCCTGGCTCAACCCCCTTGTCTTCGCCCTGGTCCCATAACCTCCTATGAACCAGCTTGACATCCGAGTCGGACAGAATTCATCAGACCATGACCAGCGAGCTGCATCGAGACTCTTGTTTAGTGCCCACAGCTCGGTGCTTCTATTCAAATGAGACCCAATGCCAAATCTAGCTACATATTTTAATAGGGATATTTGGTTTCAGTCAAATTGGCTCAAGTACCAATATTCTTAAGTTTTTTTTTACAAAATATGTATCCTTCCCCATTACAGGAAACTTCGCGATATCCGGCACCGACAGGACCGAGCTGCTGCCGATCTATCAAAACTTCCGGATAGACCAGCGCTAATGTTGAAGGATACGGAGGTTTTCATCTCCGTATCTGACAACAAACACTGTTGCTTAGCAACAGCTTGTAAACACTCGGCCCGTACCTTGAAAGCGTCTCTGAAGCTGTTGCTAAGCTACAGACACGCTTTCCAGAGCCTGACTGTTAAAAAAGTGCTAGGAGAAGAAAAAAAACCTAATCAAAACGGCTGCTGATTTCTGCCGTTAGATCGAGGTTTCCGGACATACAGCCTCCGGATAAACCAAAGTTTCCTGTATTAGCTATGCCGCTGGCTTTAGGACCTCCAAGTCATGCACTAGTCTTAGGTTGCCTCTAGCTTCTTCCTATGCTGCTCCGAGAGGAGGCCGATCCAGCTTCCTCCTAATTGAAAATGTCTTGCTTGGATTCAGGGCCTCTCTGATGCCTCAGCCAAGCAGGAAGTAATTGTGTGGAACAGATAGGCAATGAAGCTGTGTTCTACCACTCAATGGTCCAATGAGCTGATGCAGCAATCAGTGACACTACTGTACTGAGCCACCAACAAGTGAAATATTCCAAATAAATAAGCCTACCTCAGTGAAAAACAAAATGCTTCCTTTATTCAATCATTTTATGTAAGAACATTAAGGATTTTTAGTGGTAGGCAAAGAACTTTAGGCCCAACAAGTCTGTCCATTTTTGATAGCTCAAACCCATTTAATCATGATGGTGGGAAGATTTCCTCTGTGTGCTATTTACAGCAAAATTGTAAATTTATTTATAAAGAGCAGGTTTATAATTTTGCCACACATCGTATACGGATAAATCTTTTCCCCATATCGCTCAATTCCATCGCTCTCCAAAAATGTATCTAATTGCTTCTTAAAGCCATTTATACTATTTCAACAACATGCAGCAATAGAATTCACACTGAGCTAAACTGAATTAAACAAAGTAGCCCTGGTTCCAAACTAGCATCAGAGTAAATATTTATTGGGAGAACAGAGAAGCACTGTTGGTCAGGCAGAAGGTTTCCTAATCCACATGGTACAAGTCTAACCACCTCATGTTGAGCCTTGTTAAATCACAGCCTGAAGCACAACACATTGCTGATTCATCGGACTGAAATATTTTACTTTTCCTTGTGTGCCTAACATTTACACATTATAACAGTGATATTTCACTTCAGAAATCCCTATTGGAAAATACAGCTGGGATCAGTTGATCTAATTTTAAACAATTCTTTAGATAGCCTTAAATTGGGTTACGCTCAGTTTAGTGTTGAACCAAATCTACGATATCACTGCAGCTTTCACTGGTCTAGCCACAAACTCCTAATAATAAAAAGGTGATTTTTCAAATTCACACTCCCAGTTGGGAAATTCACCCTCCGTTGTACACATCATAGATTCAGACGCACGTTGGGCTGGATTTTAACTCCAGTGCGGGATGGTGTCGTGTTATCCGCATTTCGTGTTATCCACCCGAATCTAAATGGATGTGGGAGATTTATGCAATTTTAACTTAATTGTCCAATTGATTTCCAATGTGTGGGAATCCTTGGCAAATGGGTTTTTCCTGACTGAAAGTCGCCTCCGATGACGTCATCATTGCTGCTGCATTTAAGGTCTACAGCAAGCCTTGCTTCTTCTGCAGGCTTCCAAGCTTTCTCCATTTGGTGTCAGAGGGACCTGCAGGAAAGATGACTAGCGGGAGACCCAGATCAGCTCCTCGTTTTGACGAGGTGGCCCTGCAGGCATTAGTAGATGGTGCTACAGCCAACAGGGAGGTGCTCTTCCCTTCTACAGGGAGGAAGAGACCTCCCAAGCAGACCAAGGCAGTGTGGATGCAGCTGGCTGAGGAGGTCAACTCCTTGAGAGTCACCCGCAGAACCTGGATACAGTGCCGCTAGAGATTTCATGACCTTCTCCGCACTGGAAAAGTGAGTATGATTTTCCCATCACCCTCAATCTGATCCCGATTGCCTTTCCTCACCAGCACTCAACTTCAGCAATCTCTTCCTCCACATCCCACTTGACACTGACATCCATGCACCCTTACCTATTCCCTTTCTCTCTATGGTCACATTCACATAACTATTCGACTATGCAACCCTCACACTCCCTAACACTGTGATGCTATGCAAACAACTGACAACACACAGGGAGGGCCCTTGGTCTTGCCACCTCACTCCATCTTTGTCTCCTTCTAAGTATCGATGCTATGGAATCTCTACACTCACTCCTTCATTCTCACTCAACCTCCACTTGTCTCCCTCATTGCAGGAAAAGAGAGCTCACAACAAAAGAGAGCGAGGGAGGACAGGAGGAGGGACAGCCTCATGAGCCCACCTGACCCCCTGGGAGGAGGCAGTCCTGAAAATCATGGGAGTAGAGGAGGATGCGCAAGTGGGGGACGGACAGACGGGTGCAACACAGCAAGCTGGTGACAGAAAAGTTTCCCATCTCTCTCATTGGCATTGCATGAGTCGCTGATAATGATTTTGAAGCTCTAACAGATGGACTTATGAGCATCTGCAATATGCAATGTGCATGTAACCTTGGCATCACATCTCTGACTCTTTCCTTTACTCCACCACAGGACCATCGCAAGCATCCGTCCCCACTAACCAGGAAGAACAGGCTGAGCAGCCAGACTCCTCAGAGGAAGCTGCAACCTCTGAGGGCGCAGCGTCACCAGAATTCAGCGCACCCAGCACCAGCGCAGACACTCACACCTCGGTGGGACCTTCGGGACATAGAGTAGTGTTGTTAACTGGTGTATCACAGCTCACAAGTGAGCATCAGCAGACTGTGGAAACAGGGACAGCAGTGGAGAGCCCTAGTCGGAGGGCGCAGGATTCTGCCAGCTCGGCTCAGCTGCATGTCGAAAATCTGCCTCTGGGTCCATCCATAAGATCAGCAGTGCTGGAACTCCAGGAACAGATGCAGGAATCTCTGGGAGGTTTTGTCTCCAGGGTCGCTGCAAGTGTGGAGTGAATGGAGGAGTCCATAGCGACCATGAGCAGAGCCTTTGTGGAGTCATTGGCGCATGAACGCATCACGACGGAAAGGATGGCAAACTCCCTCAAACGGATGGCAACAGTAGATGAGAGGATGGCTCGGCCATGGAGGAGATAAGTCGCCAGAGTGCTGAAAACATGGTGAGTGTTCATAATAGAATAACATCTCTGGAGGAGCGATGGTCATCTATTGAATTGAGAAACCAGACCATCGTGGAAGTCCTTCTGAGTAGGACTGCCATTGCAGATATGGGTCCCCATGGCCCCCCTGATTTGCAGCAAGGTGCTCTCCAACCACTTGCAGGTGGAGGGGGACCTGACCCATGAGAGAGAAGTTGGTGGCAGACATCAAGGAAGTGGGGGCTCCTCTCCAAGCGCTCACACTTCCATACCACTGCAGAGCCCTCGGTCAGAGCCTCACCGGAGTCCACACCCAAGTGAGATAAGCATCTCAACACCTGCACAGCCACAGGAGCAGCAGACTGTTGATGAGCCCTCACAGGCTTGCAACCCCAGAGGACGCCCGCCAAAGGTGTCGAGACAGGAGCAGCAGCAAAGTGAGCAAGGAGCCTCCACATCTGCTGAAGCCACAGGGGAGGCACCACGTAGGAGCACGCGTAAGAGAAAAATTCTCAACAAATAGTCACAAGGGTAGTCACTTGGGTGAAATGTTGTTTATTGTAAAAATGCCATCAGTTGGTTCTTGTACATAAAAATTCTGATGGCAACTGTTGCAGTTGTGGCGTGTGTCATTTCGCGAATGGGATTTTCACATTGAGGGCTTGGGATTACTTGCAACTGTCAATATGCTGGTGAAATAGCTAGCAATCGGCAGGGTCTTGGCCATTGTCGATGCTCAGGCAAGGATCTGCGAGGCAAAAGCGCTTGATCGGCTAGGCCAATCTGGCCAAGATGAGTGCGTTCCTTGCATCCCGGGCAGCAATGTTCTCGCGTAATGCTGCCGCTGGTTGATGGGCCTCTGCAGGATGTGCGTTTTTGCACTCCTCCTCTTCCTCATCTGAGGAGGGTATGTGAGGAGCCACTTGGTCCTCAGGAATCTGCAAGCCACGACGCTGTGCCATGCTGTGAAGTGCACAGCAAGCCACGACGATTCTGGAGACCTTGGCTGCTGAGTACTGCAGGGCTCCACCGGATCTATCCAGGCATCTGAAGCGCATCTTCAGCAAACTGATGGTTTGCTCGATTATGGCTCTGGTGGAAATGTGGCTGGAGTTGTAGCTCTCCTCAGCTTCGTTGGATGGGCTCCTCAACGGCTTCATTAGCCACGTCCTCAGGGGATAGCCCTTGTCTCCAAGTTGTCTCCGTTAAGTTGGTCTGGCGGACTGAATAGCGGAGGCACACTAGACTGGCACAGTATGAAGGAGTCATGGCAACTGCCAGGGTACTTGGCACAAACATGCAAAATTTCCTTCTTGTGGTCACACACCAGCTGAACGTTAAGGGAGTGGAAGTCTTTGTGGTTGACAAAAATACCTGGATTGTGATGGCTGCCTTAGGGACCACATGTGTGCAGTCAACGACGCCCTGCACCCTTGGAAAGCCTGCCAGATTAGCTAATCCAACCACTTGCTCGATCCTTGGTGAAATGGATGTGATTGTGCGCAATGGCAAAGAGGGCATCGGTTATCTGCGTGCTGCAAGTGTGTGTGGCTGCCTGGGAGGTGCCGCTGATGTCTGCTGCTGATCCCTGGAATGAGCCTGAGGCAAAAAATTTGAGTGTGGTGGTGACTTTGATGGCCACTAGTAAGGCTTGTCCACCTGGTCTTCTGGGCTGCAGGTATTGTTGCAGCATTGCGCAGATGTCACTCACTACCTCTCGTGAAAGTCGGAGCCGCCTTTGGCACTGCTGCTCAGACATGTTGAGGTAGCTGATCCTCTCTGTAGACCCTGTTTGGGGGGTATCTCCTGCGCCGACGGGCTTCCAGGCACTGGCCCCTTCTGGCCTGTGTAGCTTCAGGTGGGTGAGCAGCAGCCTGGCGCTCCTGTTGCTGCTGTTGTTCCTGGTTTTGCTGGTGCCGCGGCTGGTACTCGTGCTCATCTAATGCCCAGAAGGGAAGGAAATAAATGGCTCCCATGCTTCTGGTATATGCCTCAGTTGAGGAAGTGGTCCGTGAGGGTGGCGAGAGGGGTTTCCCAGGAGGTCACACTGGAGATGGGTGTCAGGCTCCAAACTTCCACAGCTGTGGTTATGCCTTCTAAAAGTTCCCCCAGACCTGAGACAACATAGAAACATAGAAGATAGGAGCAGGAGTAGGCCATTCGGCCCCTCAAGCCTGCTCCGCCATTCAATGCGATCATGGCTGATCATCCAAATTCAGTACCCTGTCCCTGGTTTCTCCCCATATCCCTTGATCCCTTTCGCCTTAAGAAATATATCCAACTCCTTCTTGAATATATTTAATGAATTGGCCTCTACTGCCTTCTGTGGTAGAGAATTCCACAGGTTCACCACTCTCTGGGTGAAGAAATTCCTTCTCGTTTCTGTCCTAAATGGCTTACCCCTTATCCTTAGACTGTGACCCCTGGTGCTGGACTCCCCGACCATCAGGAACATCCTTCCTGCATCTAGTCTGTCCAGTCCTGTCAGAATTTTATAAGTTACAATGAGATCCCCTCTCATTCTTCTAAACTCCAGCGAGTATAAGCCCAATCGACCCAATCTCTCCTCATACGTCATTCCTGCCATCCCAAGTATCAGCCTGGTGAATCTTCGCTGAACTCCCTCCATGGCAAGAACATCCTTCCTCAGATAAGGTGACCAAAACTGCACACAATACTCAAGATGTGGTCTCACCAAGGCCCTGTACAACTGCAGCAAGACATCCTTGTTCCTGTACTGCCCAATCATCCAACCTGTCCAAATCATACTGGAGTTTCTCGGCATCCTCCTCACAGCACACACGCCCACCCAGCTTTGTGTCATCTGCAAACTTGGAGATATTACATCTAGTTCCCTTGTCTAGATCATTAATATATATTGTGAATAGCTGGGGTCCAAGGACTGATCCCTGCGGTACCCCACTAGTCACTGACTGCCACCCGGAAAAAGACTGGTTTATTCCAACTCTTTGCTTTCTGTCTGCCAACCAGTTCTGTATCCAAGTCAATACCTTGCCCCCAATCCCATGTGCCTTAACTTTACACGCTAATCTCTTATGCGAGACCTTATCGAAAGCCTTTTGAAAGTCCAAATACACCACATCCACTGGTTCGCCCTTATCTATTTTACCAGTTACATCCTCAAAAAATTCCAGTAGATTAGTCAAGCACGATTTATCTTTTGTAAATCCATGTTGACTTTGTCCGATCCTGTCACTGTTTTCCAAGTGCTCTGCTATTACATCTTTTATAATGGACGCTAACATTTTCCCCACTACCGATGTCAGGTTTACCGGTCTGTAATTCCCCGTTTTCTCTCTACCACCTTTTTTGAATAGTGGGGTAACATTAGCTACCCTCCAATCCATGGGTACTGTTCCAGATTCCATCGAATGTTGGAAGATGATCAGCAATGCATCTACTATTTCTAGGGCCACTTCCTTAAGTACCCTAGGATGTAGATTATCAGGCCCTGGGGATTTATCGGCCTTCAATCCCATCAATTTCCCTAACACCATTTCCCTACAAATACTGATTTCTTTCAGTTCCTCCCTTTCATCAGACCCTATGTTCCCTGACATCTCTCGGAGGTTATTTGTGTCCTCCTTTGCGAAGACAGAACCAAAATATGTATTTAATTGGTCTGCCATTTCTTTGTTCCCCATTATAAATTCCCCTGATTCTGACTTCACCAAACTTTTTCTCTTCACATATCTATAAAAGCTTTTACAGTCAGTTTTATGTTCCCAGCAAGCTTACTCCCCTTCTTAATTAATCCCTTTATCCTCCTTTGCTGAATCCTAAACTGCTCCCAATCCTCAGGTTTACTGCTTTTTCTGGCCAATTTATATGTCCTCTCCTTGGGTCTTATGTTATCCCTAATTTCCCTTGTTAGCCACGGTTGAGTCACCTTCTTTGTTTTATTTTTATGCCAAACTGGGATGAACAAATTCTGTAGTTCATCCATGCGGTCTTTGAATGTTTGCCATTGCCTTTCCACCGTCAACCCTTTGAGTGACATTCCCCAATCAATCCTACCCAACTCGCGCCTCATACCATCGTAGTTTCCTTTATTTAAATTCAGGACCCTAGTCTCTGATTCAACTACTTCACTCTCCATCTTAATGAAGAATTCTATCATATTATGATCGCTCCAACCCAAGGGGCCTCGTACAACAAGATTGCTAATTACTCCTTTCTCATTACAGAATACCCAGTCTAAGATGACCTGATCTCTAGTTGGTTCCTCGACATATTGGTCCGGGAAACCATCCCGTAAACACTCCAGGAATTCCTCCTCCACAGTATTGTTACTAATTTGGTTAGCCCAATCTATATGTAGATTAAAGTCACCCATGGTGACTGCTGTGCCCGCATTGCGGCGCTGGAGCTGATTGGATACATACTGGAGCATTCGTGATGCTGAGGACGTCGTGGATATCACGTTTAAGCAGTTGGTCACACCACAGGCAATGGTTGCAGAGGCAGAAAGGGAATGGGTGACCAACAGGCAGAGTAGTAGGTGCAGGCAGGTAGTGCAGGAGTCCCCTGTGGACATCCCCCTCTCAAACAGATATACCACTTTGAATACTGTTGAAGGGGATGGCTTATCAAAGTCCTGCTACCTGCAAATGATGGCTGATCAAATCTCCTCTTTCATGGTTGACCTGCAGCAGATAGTCAGCAATCCAATAGTGCTCCCACCAGGTTTCACCATCATGTTTCCCACCAAGCATGTTTCACATGGGAAAAGGGTTAAATTCGCAAGGGCCTTTCAAAATAGGATTATAGAGGCTATTTAGTGCTTGTTAAGGATCTATCCCGCCTGTTGGAGGCAGGACGGAGTCGGGTCCATTAGGCACGACTAAGTTAAAGTTGCTCGGAGTCGGGAACCAGGCCGCGGGGGGTGGGTCCCGCCCGCCAGTTTTCGCGATTTTAACCCCCCACATGCCTCCAATCATGCCTCCACAGCGCATTGAAAATCCAGCCTGTTGTGTATGATTTTCTGACCAAAATGGTTGGTACGTCAAAAAGTATGACCAAAATTTTAATATATGCTACTGGCAGAGGAGTCTCCCCAACAGAAGAACAAAGTTCAAGATCACTGCGCAGGCGCGTTTTTCAGTTGCAGCTATAAAAACCATAGCTACCATTTGACTGAGATTTTTCTTCATGAACTGTTTGAGTAAGCAGGGGCAGATTTCTCTCTTTTGCACTTCAATAAATGCATGAATGAAGCAGATTGAGGAAAACTGGGGGGTAAGAGGAAGAGGATCGCATGCCCACAACCGAAAATTAATGGATAGCAAACTCTGGGCACTGTGCCTGCTGGCAGTGTGAATTTGGAAAATCAGCAATTTGAAACTGGCTTTCACCGTAATAACAGAGATAAAGTCAGCTTCTAAAGTCAGGAGGTTGGAGAGGGGAAGAGGAAGGGGAAGGAAGAGAAAGGGGGTGAAGGAGAAAGGTGGAGGTGCAGGAGAAAGAAGCAGAAGAGAAGGAGTACTGGGGAAGGGGAGAAGGGGAAAGGGGAGGAGTGGAGGGGGTGTTGAGGGGGGAGGGGAAAGGGGAGGAGTGGAGGGGGAGTTGAGGGAGGAGGGGAAAGGGGAGGAGTGGAGGGGGAGTTGAGGGAGGAGGGGAAAGGGGAGGAGTGGAGGGGGAGTTGAGGGAGGAGGGGAAAGGGGAGGAGTGGAGGGGGAGTTGAGGGAGGAGGGGAAAGGGGAGGAGTGGAGGGGGAGTTGAGGGAGGAGGGGAAAGGGGAGGAGTGGAGGGGGAGTTGAGGGAGGAGGGGAAAGGGGAGGAGTGGAGGGGGAGTTGAGGGAGGAGGGGATGGCCCTCAAAGTATTTTTTAATTTTAAAAGGGGAAGGAATGGAAGTGAAAGGTGGAGAAGGGGAAAAGAGGAAATGGAAGGGGACAGGGAGAGGAAGATGGCAGAGTGAAAGGAATGGAGCAGAAGAGAACAGAATGGGAGGTGGAGGGAAGGAGAGGGGGAGGAGTGGAGAAGCAAAGGAAGGCCCTTAAAAAATATTTTATAATTTAAAAAAATGCACAGAGTACAAGTAACTGTCACAATTTTTTATTAAACAGAAATAAAGCAGAAGGCAGGAGCATAATGTTTGCACCAATGATGATGTGGAGGAACAGGGGTGTAATGCAGAAAGAAAGCACTAAGGTAGGCTGAGGAAGGATCTGGAGTGATTTAAAGACAGTGATGAGAATTTAGAACCCAACATGAAGAGTGACACAATGGGGGCAAAATTTGGCTCTTTTGCGCCTGCTGTTAGTGCCTCCGGGGGGCGCTAATGGGGCACAAAGTGGGGGCGATAATAGCGCCTCCCGAGAAATTCGGTGGGGTGCTGCTGAGGCACTAGCCGATAATGCCACGCTCCGCCAGTAGCATCCCGGGCCACTGTGCCACCGGCGATGATGTCATCGCTGAGCGACGTGACCCCTTACCGCCCCGTGGCAGAAATTCGGCGGTGCCCCATGAGGCTGCCATGGGTGACGTCAGCGCCAGCCTCGTGGGTTTCGAACCGGGCTGACCTCCGCTCACAGGGCGGTATTTAAAGGGGAGGTGTGGCTGTGACCCATGCCGCCATTATCTTCTTTTGGCCGACCTCCCAGTTAGCTCTTTGTAGCGGCCCTTGGCGTGGTCCGTGGCCACCATTGCACAGCCTGGCACCGCGTCTCGGTGCCGGGCTGCGGCCATGGTACCATGCCGCCATGGTGGCCTAGTGTGAGCCATCGGAAGCCCTGCAGAGCTCGCAGTGTCCCTTACCTCTAACGGAAGGGGAAACACATCAGAGATAGCGCTCCACTTCTTCTCCAGGGCGGTAAGCTGAATTTAGCGGTTGGGGCTGTAGTTCCGCATCGGGTGCTAAATGTCCGGCGGGGTGTAACCGAATTTTATGCCCAATGGGTTGACATTTGGGTGAAAATTGATTTCAGGGCAATTATTGATTTTGCCATTAACTTTTTCACATTTGGCACTTTTGTCTCGCTGTGTGGTTTTATAGAAGGTTAAGGGACAATTTTAGTCCATTGCAAATGACTGGAATGGGGTGGCCGCACAATTAAAATCACCTCTGTCAAATTACCGTGCAGTTCCTGCTCCATTTCTGCTTGCCGCCACCTTAACTGGGCTTCTCTTGGTGGTCGGACGATCACCTGACTCAGGCAGGAGCCTCATTAACACATGCAAATTGGGGTTCAATGGCACCATTAGGACTCTGATGGGATTTTAACCGCCAACTAAGCCCGTCCCCCGCAGTTAAACCTAGTCCACAGGAAGAAAGTAAGTCTGGGCTTCTGCTCTCCCACCCCACTTCTGACCCGCGAGACCCTATCAAATACCCCTGCCATCCAGTGGGTAGCCGGATCTTTGCCTGCTGGTCAGACAGCTGACCACTGGGATGTAAAGGAGGCCCGGGAGCTAAAGTAGCCTGGGCCTCAAAATGATGGGGGTGGGGTGGGGGACGGTGCAAGGGAACCTTAGCTCAGAGTTGGAACGCAGCAGTAAGTGTTACTGCCCAATTTTTCCCCCTGTTTGGTGCTTGCCCAATGGCGATTTTGGATGGGATAGCAGAAAAAAATCAAGCCTATGCTGTTGACTTAGAAAAAATTATATGACCTTTTTCAATGAGATAATGCCCACTAGGAAGTATAGAAAATGTAATATTCTAACTTTGGTCCCACTATTTGAAACACAGTCATGATCACAACCTTTGAACTGTACACTGTGTGTTAGGAATTGCATCCAGACATTCTTTTTGCCTTATTGAAAGTACATTATCAATTCAATGGGGAGTTATCAACCGGCACCACGCCGGTCCCGTCGGTGCTGGATAAAAAAGAGTTTCCTGTAGTGAGAAATGGCATTCTCTGAAAACTCCATTGCTGTGTACCGCTGTTGGCCACAATGATTAGACTGACTTCCGTGGTGCAGACTTTTACATTTGGTTTTCATATTTTTATCCGTTTTAGTTTAATTAAAAAATAACAGTCAGTGGCAGCAGATGTGATGCATTGTTATGGTCGCCTATTATAAATACTCTGGCAAGACAAAATACCAGAAGAAAATTCTCATTTAATTGTCATCCATCTCCTGCTCTAGTGGCTTCAAGGTGTGAGCATTCACATTGTACTTAAAGATAATGATACTCCTTTTTAATTAATCATTACTTTGCACTTATTCATAATATTCTCCATTGGCCAGTGACATGCCCAACTGTGGAGTTTCTCTACGTCCCTTTGAATATTATTTGTGTACACTATGCATTTCCACATGCCGTGAAATGATATGTTGCTAGTAAATGCAGAAACCCTGCTTTTATACCTTGTCTGGGTTGTTTACAAAGGTTGCAAAAAGTACAGATCCAAGGAGTGGGGAACGCACCAGTCACATCTTGCAGCATGAATGGTGACCATTTAGTATTAGGGGATCTCCCGTGGCATTGCTCAGGAGT
This sequence comes from Somniosus microcephalus, assembly GCF_052327205.1. Taxonomy (NCBI): domain Eukaryota; kingdom Metazoa; phylum Chordata; class Chondrichthyes; order Squaliformes; family Somniosidae; genus Somniosus; species Somniosus microcephalus. Next base: position 114,280,732 of record NC_140995.1, on the reverse strand, counting down.
GGTCTGGGGTCTGGAACATTGCTGTGATATTTAGCTGCCAAATTGGCTTATGCCTTTAAAGCCAGAGTTTTAAACAGGCAAAAAAACAACAACTTGCATTTATATAGTGCTTTTAACGTAGTAAAATGTCCCAAGGTGCTTCACAGGAGTGTTATCCAACACCGAGCCACATAAAGAGATATTAGGACAGGTGACCAATAACTTGGTTAAAGAGGTAGGTTTTATGGAGTGTCTCAAAGGAGGAGAGAGGGGTAGAGAACTGGAGAGGTTCAGGGAGGGAATTCGAGTTTAGGGCCTCGGCAGCTGAAAGCATGGCCCCCAATGGTGGAGCGATTAAATTTGGAGGATCGCTGAGATCTTGGAGGGTTATAGGACTGGAGGAGGTTGCAGAGGTAGAGAGGGGCGAATAACTAGGTAATGTAACTGGTTTTAAACTGCTTAAGTAATTCACAGAGCAATTGTAAGTGCTTTGAAATTTGAGGTTCCAGGTCAAAGATTGTCTTTTGTTCTTTTTTTATCCTTTTCCATATCTCCCCAAGTGTGACACTTTGAAATATGCCATGTACAGTAGCATGTGATGTCTGAAGTGTGCCATTGATACAAAACTCCCCCTAAATGTTAGTGAACTGAAATCTTTAAAATGCACACTTACAATCATCCTAAACTGCAGTGTATTCTGCATACACTAAGCAAAATTAACTCACAATTACTCTGACCCCATGTCAGCCCAGAGGCAGATGTGGTATTTCATGAATGATTTTAAATAACCAACATCTTTTAAGTACCTTCAGGAAAGGTACCACTGAAACAAAAACAGTAGAATTGAGTTCTAATGGGGGGTCACACCCAAATATTAGCCTGCTTTTCCTCTTTTAGATGCTGATTAATTTGTTGTGCAATTCAAACATTTTGTAATGCATGAGGCTAGAAATTACTGTTGGTGATAATCATGGACAGATGTTTAAAGCACTGAATGACATTTCTCCATCGGCTATTTTAAGAGGAGTTAAGCTATTTAAAATCACAGAATCACAGAAACCCCACAGTGCAGATAGAGGCCATTTCGGCCCATCGAGCCTGCACCGACACATATCCCACCCGTTCCCCGTAACCCCTACACCAACACATATCCCACCCTATCCCCGCGTATTTAATCCCCCTAACACTAAGGGTCAATTTATCATAGCCAATCAACCTAACCCGCACATCTTTGGATATGGGATCAAATAAATGGGTTAATACTCACATTAAAACATCAGCCAGATAAAAGTCATTCAAACAGATTAAACTTTCATCTGCAATTACCACTAACTGTAATATCTAGCCTTTGGTGCTCTTCCGACTGTCAAAAAGGTTTATTCTTTTGTTCTGGAAATAAAAAGCTTTGCACACTGCAATCACTAAAAAAAATCCATAAAACATGGTTTACAGGAATGGGGGTTGAATGTTGTGCTCTCAGGAGCACTTGGCTGACGGCTTATAGTCTGGGGTTTGTAATCTATTATGCTGATCATTAATGTCACTCGTCGTATTTCCCCATGGATGTTGACCATTCTAACATGGACGGTGCAAGCTCACTCCCTGATTACTACATGGTAACACCAGGAGTGTGTAAACAACCTGAAAACCACTCTCAAAGTTAGAGCATAGCCTAACAATATCACTCACCATAAACAGGTCAACTGGATACAGCGTGAATCATATTAGTACACTGTAATAAAATATTAAATATGGGGATCTCAGTGCAATCCAATAAATTAAATAAAACTCATCACCAACCCAACTTCACTTTTTCTCTTTTATTTACAAACCCTGATTATTTTGCATTTGCAATGACAGAAATGAGCAATGGCAGCTAATATATTCATGGCAAGAACAACCTCCTTTCTTCAACAAAGGTTTTGCAAGTAGTCTTAAAGAAAATAAACCTTCACGGAAGACAGCTGCTGGGCATGCTCTATGAATGCTCCTTTGAGGAAAAAGTTTTATTAAAAAAATGGGGACAAGCAGTAAATAAATTTATCTGTAATTTCAACAGAAACCACTAGCTCACCTGAAAACATTTCCATCTCAAATTCATGTGCAACTAACAGTGGAAGAAGTAAAGCCTGATTGATTGATTACTTCTAACAACTTTCAGTGACACAATCTAACAATCTGATTGGTTGATACTGGCAACTTCCAAGCCCAGTAAAAAAAGAAGCTGCTTTTTCTTATAAAACACTGACAAGCTGCGATATGCTCTAAAAAGCTGCCGACTGGCATGTACACAATTGAATTTTAGGTACAAAATCCAGATCTCAAATTGTGAACAGGGATGTAAGAAGGGAACAGAGAAGTGGTATAGTGACAAAGCATGCCGGAGCTCCAACACACTGGACCACAGAATGGCAGTTCACAGATGCATGCTCACAATTCCCTACAGCTGAAATCTCAGCCATCATGGGAAGATTATGGGGGAAAAATTGGGTTGCGCCCCCTAATTTTAGAGCCCCGAAAGAGTTAGCGCCCCCGCGCCGGAAATTGAACAGTAGCGCCCCAAGCAAGAGGCGGGGCACAACTGGGAGCGCATCCCCTCCCTCTTGGGGTGCTCCCATTCAATATATGAGCACCACGCGCGTCGGCACGTAGCGCCGTAGTGCTGCAGGCCTCCCTCCCCTGATTAAAGGGGAGGGGCCTAATGCAGCGCGCACCGGGGCCCTGCTGGACCACTGGGGAGCGGGGTGCCGGGAAAAGAGCCCAGCACTCAAGAGGAGTGCCGGGCTGACCGTTCGTGGCCGGCACCCTGCAGGACGAGGTGAAAGGGGGCAGGTGCTGACAGACGGCCCAAAAAAAAGGCCGCCCAGCACCTGCCCTTTAATTTGCGCCACCCCGGCCACAAAGACGGCACGCTGACCGTCGGACATAGCGTCCTTGGTAGGTCAGGGGGCGTGAGCGAAGTTTGCGGCCGGGGCACAAGTGGGGCACTGCGCACGGCAATGACGTCATCGCCGAAGGCGCAGCAGCGCGGGGCGCTACCGGCTACCGCCGCCGCTAGCCTCCCGCTCAATTTCGCAGGAGGCGTTAGCGGTGCTGCGCCCAGGCACTAGGTACTTTGTGCCCCGTTAGTGCCTCCTTGAGGTGCTAATGGGAGGCACAAAGCAACCCGATTTTTTCCCCTTATCTACCTATGGGAAGGCGCCTATCTATAGCGAGAAAATTCGCGAGAATTCTCAAACGGCTGCTCTTTGGTAGCTCTTTGCAGTTCGCTCAAGAGCAATGCAGAGAAACATTGGAAGAGTACTGGGAATATATCACCCTTTCAGGTATTGGTAACACATGAACTAGGGAGACCAGAAAAGAGGCAAGGGAAGAAATTAAGGAGTGAATTTCCTCAGAGCTTCTCCTGCTGCACTGCCGGAACTTTGGTGGTAGTCGGGTAGAAACCCTGTTTAAACGTGTGAATGGATTCCCACCGAAGTTACAGTGGACAACATTCAGGCTTGGGCTGATAAGTGGCAAGTAACATTCTCGCCACGCAATGATCATCTCCAACAAGAGAGAGTCTAACCACCTCCCCTTGACATTCAAAAGCATAACGATCATTGAATCCCCGGCCATCAACATCCTGGGGTCACCATTGACCAGAAACTTAACTGGACCAGCCACATAAATACTGTGGCTACAAGAGCAGGTCAGAAGCTAGATATTCTGTGACAAGAGACTCACCTCCTAACTCCCCAAAGCCTCTCCACCATTTATAAGATACAAGTCAGGAGTGTGATGGAATACTATCCACTTGCCTGGATGAATGCAGCTCCAACAACACTTAAGAAGCTTGACACAATCCAAGACAAAGCAGCCCACTTGATTGGGACCCCATCCACCACCTTAAACATTCACTCCCTCCACCACCAGTGCACTATGGTAGCAGTGTGTACCATCCACAAGATTCACTGCAGCAACTCACCAAGGCTTCTTTGACAAGGTGCATGGGAACACCACCACCTCCAAGTTCCCCTCTGAGTCTCACACCATCCTGACTTGGAAATATATCGCCGTTCTTTCATCGTCGCTGGGTCAAAATCCTGGAACTCCCTCCTTAAAAGCATTGTGGAAGTACCTTCACCATATGGGGGGGGAGAAATTCAGTTGGTTAGCACCTCCTGTTAGCACCTGGGGGCGCTAACGAGCCGCTAATGGATAAGCGCTGGGGTGAGGCGAATCCAGCACCACATGCCAAATCCAGTCACCCCTTAGCACTGCTGCTAATAGTTAGCGTCTGGGGCTTTAGCGCCAGGCAGATCGTGACATCAGTGAGTGTGCAACGCTCACTGAGCGCCCGATCTGCCAAATTGATTATCGTCCTCTGCCATAGCGCCTCGCCCCGACAACAACAGGAAGAGGAGGTGTGAAGCAGGCAGATGGTGGCTCCAGGGGCGATGTTTAAAGAGATGAGTCGCAGCTCTCAGGTTATTGCTGTTTTACTGCTTCCTTGTCAGTTTGCGATTGTGCAAGAGTTTAATTTAGTTATTTAAAGGCTCTTTAGTATCAGGAGTGTTGTGGCCATTAAACATTGTTATATTTATTCTGACAAAATTTTTGAAGTGCTGCACATCATTACATTAATGGGGGCTGTACTGGCAGTTGACCTCACCCTCCAGGGTCTATGGTGGAGGGAGCGGCGGCAGCGCGAAAGATTGCAAGATGTGGCCAGAGGGAGGAGGAGGGCCATCCGGGCACTTAACAGGATGCCTTATCCTCCGAGGGTATTACATAAGAACATAAGAAATAGGAGCAGGAGTAGGCCAATCGGCCCCTCGAGCCTGCTCCGCCATTCAATAAGATCATGGCTGATCTGATCCTAACCGCCAATCCACTATCACAGAACCATCTCCTGAATCTAACAGAATTAGTCACACGAAATAGCAGCAGGATCAGGCTACACGGCCACTGGGCCTGCTCCGCTACCCACAGGGCCATGTCCGATCCGAACCTAGACTCATGTCCAAATTCCTGCCCGCTCCCCGTAACCCTTAATTCCCTTTACTTCTAGGAAACTGTCTATTTCTGTTTTAAATTTATTTAATGATGTAGCTTCTACAGCTTTTTGGGGCAGCATATTCCATGGACCTACCACCCTCTGAATGAAGTAGTTCCTCCTCATCTCAGTTTTGAAAGAGCAGCCCCTTATTCTAAGACTATGCCCCCTAGTTCTAGTTTCACCCATCATTGGGAACATCCTCACCGCATCCACCCGATCAAGCCCCTTCACAATCTTATATGTTTCAATAAGATCGCCTCTCATTCTTCTGAACTCCAATGAGTAGAGTCCCAATCTACTCAACCTCTCCTCATATGTCCATCCCCTCATCCCCGGGATTAACCGAGTGAACCTTCTTTGTACTGACTCGAGAGCAAGTATGTCTTTTCTTAAGTATGGACACCAAAACTGTATGCAGTATTCCAGGTGCGGTCTCACCAATACCTTGTACAACTGAAGCAATACCTCCCTATTTTTATATTCTATCCCCCTAGCAATGAAAGCCAACATTCCATTGGCCTTCTTAATCACTTGCTGCACCTGCATACTAACCTTTTGAGTTTCGTGCACCAGGACCCCCAGATCCCTTTCTACTTCAGTACTTTCCAGTTTCTTGCCATTAAGATAATAACTTGCTCTACGATTTTTCCTGCCAAAGTGCATAACCTCACACTTTCCAGTATTGTATTCCATCTGCCAAATCTCTGCCCACTTACTTAGCCTGTCTATGTCCCCTTGCAGGTTTTTTATGTCCTCCTCACTCACTACTTTCCCTCCCATCTTAGTATCATCTGCAAACTTTGATATGTTACACTCGGTCCCCTCCTCCAAATCGTTAATATAGATTGTAAAGAGTTGGGGACCCAGCACTGACCCCTGCGGAACACCACTAGTTACTGATTGCCAGTCTGAGAATGAACCATTTATCCCAACTCTCTGCCTTCTGTTAGATAGCCAATCCTCTATCCATGCCAGAATATTACCCCCAATCCCGTGATTTTTTATCTTAAGCAATAATCTTTTGTGTGGCACCTTGTCAAATGCCTTTTGGAAGTCTAAATACACTACGTCCACTGGTTCCCCTTTATCCACCCTATATGTTACTTCCTCAAAGAACTCCAGCAAATTTGTCAAACATGACTTCCCCTTCATAAAACCATGCTGACTTTGTCCTATTAAATTATGATTATCCAAATGTCCTGTTACTGTCTCCTTAATAATGGACTCCAAAAATTTACCTACCACAGATGTTAGACTAACTGGTCTATAGTTTCCAGCCTTCTGTCTACTGCCCTTTTTAAATAAGGGTGTTACATTAGCAGTTTTCCAGTCTGCCGGGACCTTTGCTGAGTCCAGGGAGTTTTGGAAAATTATTACCAATGCATCCACAATCCCTACCGTCACTTCCCTCAAGACCCTAGGATGTAAGCCATCAGGTCCAGGTGATTTATCCGCCTTGAGTCCCATTATTTACCGAGTACCACTTCCTTAGTGATTTTGATCGTGTTTAGCTCCTCCCCCCCATAGCCCCCTGTTTGTCCAGTGTTGGGATATTCTTAGTGTCCTCTACTGTAAAGACTGATACAAAATATTCATTCAGTGTTTTTGCCATCTCCATATTTCCCACCATTAATTTCCCGGTCCCATCCTCTAAGGGACCAACATTTACTTTAGCCACCCTTTTTCTTTTTATATAACTATAAAAACTCTTACTATCTGTCTTTATATTTTTTGCTAATTGACTTTCATAATCTATCTTCCTTTTCTTAATCAATCTTTTTGTTATTTTTTGCTGTCTTTTAAAGTTTTCCCAATCCTCTATCCTCCCACTAGATTTGGCTACCTTATATGCCCTTGTTTTTAGTCAAATACTATCCTTAATTTCTTTACTTAGCCACGGATGGCTGTCTTTTCTTTTACACCCTTTTCTTCTCAGTGGAATATATATTTTTTGGAAGTTGTAAAATAACTCCTTAAATGTACACCACTGATCATGTATCGTCTTGCCCTTTAATCTATTTTCCCAATCCACTCTACTCAATTCCACTCTCATACCTTCATAGTTTCCTTTATTCAAGCTTAGCACGCCTGTTTGAGATCCAACCTTCTCACCCTCTAATTGAATATGGAATGCAACCATGTTATGGTCACTCATTCCAAGGGGATCCTTTACTAGGACATTTTTAATTAATCCTGTCTCGTTACACAGGACCAGATCTAAGGTTGCTTGCCCCCTGGTCGGTTCAGTTACATACTGCTCAAGAAACCCATCCCTAATACACTCAATGAACTCATCCTCAAGGCAGCCCTGCCCAATTTGATTTGTCCAATTAATATGATAGTTAAAATCCCCCATAATTATAGATGTTCCCTTATTACAAGCCTCAACTATTTCCTGATTGATACTCCGTCCAACAGAGTTGCAACTGTTCGGAGGCCTATAGACTACGCCCACTAGTGTTTTTTTCCCCTTATTATTCCTTACCTCCACCCAAACTGTTTCATTATCCTGATCTTTTGACTCAATATCATTTCTCTGTATTACAGTGATTCCTTCCTTTATTAACATAGCCACCCCACCTCCCCTTCCTTCCTGCCTGTCCTTCCTGATCGTTAAATAACCTGGTATGTTTAATTCCCAGGCATTGTCACCCTGCAGCCATGTTTCTATAATGGCCACAAGATCATACCCATATGTAGTTATTTGTGCCATTAATTCGTCTATTTTGTTACGAATGCTACGTGCATTCAGATAGAGAACTTTCAAATATGTTTTGTGACACTTAGTTCCTGCTTTTGCCCTTTTTATTACTTTACCTTTTACTCCATACCTTCTGCCCCTTCCTGACACGCTCTGGTTTTTAATTTCCCCACTGCTACCTAAGTCTATGACCTTCTCTGTTGTCATTTTTATTATTTGCTCTCTAGGAACCTCCTCCCCACTAGTTAGTTTAAAGCCCTCTCTCCAGCCCTAGTTATATGATCCGCCAGGACTCTAGTCCCAGCACTGGCCAAGTGAAGCCTGTCCCAATGGAACAGCTCCCTCCTGCCCCAGTACTGGTGCCAGTGTCCCAGGAAGCAAAACCCATTTCTCCCACACCAGTCTTTGAGCCACGCATTTAACGCTCTAATTTTATTTGTCCTAGCCAAATTCGCTCGTGGCTCAGGTAATAATCCAGAGATTATTACCCTTGAGGTTCTGTTTTTTAATTTGACCCCTAGCTGCTCATACTCCTTTAACAGAACCGGCTTCCTAGTCCTATCTACGTCGTTTGTACCAACATGGACCACGACAACTGGATCCACCCCCTCCCACTGCAAGTTTCTTTCCAGCCCAGAGGAGATGTCCTTAACCCTGGCACCGAGTAGGCAACACAGCCTTCGGGACTCTCACTCTCGGCTGCAGAGAACTCTATCTATCCCCCTAATAATACTATCCCCTACCACTACAACATTTCTATTTACTCCCCCCTCTTGAATGGCCCCCCGTTCCACAGTGCTGTGGCCAGGTTGCTCATCCTCCCTGCAGTCCCTGCTCCTGTCCCCACAGGGAGTAAGAACCTCGAACCTGTTGGACAAGAGCAAGGGCTGTGGCTCCTCCAGCTCTACCTCCTGGGTCCCCGTACCTGCCTCACTCGTAGTCACACCGTCCTGTCCCTGACCATGGGCTACATCTGAATTAATTAACTTCATAGGTGTGACCACCTCCTGGTACACAGAGTCCAGGTACTTCTCCCCCTCCCTGATGTGTCGCAGTGTCTGAAGCTCAGACTCCAGCTCATCAACACGGAGCTGGAATTCCTGTAGCAGCAGACACTTGTCATAGACGTAATCACCGTGAGCCTCAATGGGGTTCACCGGCTCCCACATCTCGCAACAGTAACACATCGCCTGCTCCATTCTATGTAATTAATTACATTTTTTATTGTTAGTTAGGGACACCCTCTGCCCGATTTTAGATGCTAGTAGCCCCTTTAATTAATTGGATTTAAATTAAATCAATCCCTCTAGTTACACCTGTTAAATGGTTTACCAACAGTCACTCTGCACCAGAAAGGCCTTATTAACTGCAACCCACACTTCTCCTACCTCCAATTAAACGAGGAGCAGTGCATTAGAAGTCTCTGTTTCAGCAAGGATGTGGTCACAAAACTCTGCCAACTCCTGCAACCAGACCTCTAGCCTCAGATCAGGGTGACCACTGCTCTCTCAGTGGCAGTCAAGGTCACTGTCACCCTCAATTTCTTCACCAGCGGATCCTTCCAGTCTGCAACAGGAGACATAGTTAACATATCGCAGTTTGCCATCCATCGCTGCATATGGGAGGTCTCTACAGAAGGAGAAGGGACTACACTTCCTTCCCCATCACCAGAGAGAAGCAGGATGAATGTGCATGTGGCTTTGCCAGGATAGTGGGTTTCCCCATGGTGCAGGGCATGATTGACTGCACCCATATGGCTTTGCGGGCACCGCATAACAATCCTGAGGTCTTCCGTAACCGCAAAGGCTACCACTCACTTAATGTGCAGTTGGTGTGCGACCACAGAAAGCGAATCTTCAATGTGAATGCCCGCTATCCTGGCAGCAGGCACAATGCCTTCATCCTGTGCCAGCACTCTTCCAGCCACCATGTCAAGCTCACGGCTGGCCGGTTGGAAAAAAGGGCTATCCGCTCTCTACCTGGTTCATAACTCCCCTCTGCAACCCCAACACTCCTGCTCAGCACTCATATATTGAGAGCCATGCTGCCACCAGGAACATCATCGAGCAGACCATCAGGATACTCAATCAATGGTTCTGTTGCCTTGACCGCTCGGAGGAGCCGTCCAGTACTTGGCTGAGTGGGTGTCCCATCTCGTCATCGCCTGCTGCATGCTCCACAACATGGCCATCATGAGGGCCCAGCCCTTGCCACCAGGGATTGTGGGACCACCTCAGGAGGAGGCAGAGGGAGAGGAGAAGGAGGATGAGGACAAGGAGGAAGAGGAAGACAAGGAGGAGGAGGAGAGAGGGAGGAAGCAGCCACTCAATCTGGAAGGACGGTCTGTGATCGCCTCATCAGACTGCAGTTCCAATAAATCAAACCCAGATCCCCGTTGCTCACCACATCCCCATCATTCCATCCCTGTTGCAGGCCATATCACAGCGCAAATGAGAGACAACACAAAATTATCCAAAGACAATTAATAAATTTCTCAATAATCACTGAACACATATTTACAACAACAATATTAGCTAGTCAACCTTGTGCAATCCCTTAGTGCCTCTCGTTACAGTGCCTTTGCCTACTCTAGTGCTCCTACGAAGTGTTGGCCTGGTAGCACGGCGGGTGGAAAGCTGCTGTGTGTCCATGTGGGAGACTTCAGATGGCCTTGCAGGATGCCCTCGACCAGCTCTGGGCCTGGAAGGCCCGGCTGTAGACTGCACCACCTCAGCATGGGTGACAGCAGTCTGGGCTGGCTGGATGACAGGCAGCAACAAGGGCAATGGCAGAGTGCCAGTGGTGGGAGCTGGAATGCTGTCATCCTGAGAGAGGACAGCAGGTTCCTGCTCCACTGACGCATTGCCACTGCTGGGGCAGCACCTCAGCATCCCTAGCAATCTCTTGGAGCACAGATTGCAGGCCTGGTGCGACACCGTGAGAGCCCTGGTGGACGGTGGTTGACCCAGCCACAATAGCAGCAGTCAGAGCTTGCATTGCATAAAGCTGAGACTGCATGAGAGCAGTCTGAGAATCGATGGCACCAAGCATAGACTGCATTACAGCACTAAGACGATGCATCGCTTCTGCCTGTGCTGCAATGGAAGCTGCCAGATCGCCCATCACACGCGGCATGAGGTCTGGATCGCCACGGTCTCTCTGGGAGTCCACCATCCTTTGCAGACTCGAAATGATGGGCTCCATGGTGTGCGCAGAGTTCTGTGCAATGTTGCAGGTGGAAATCTCCACGTTCCTTACCATTGCTGAGAGGCTCTCGGGCACCCTTGCCATTGCACCAATCATCTCCGTGTGCGTGTCCATCGCCCTTCTTCTAAAGGCCTCCCTATCGAGGTACTCATCTGAGTCCTGTGCAGCAGAACACACACGCAAACTCGCCCTCCGGGGAGCTGACTCCTGAGCTACTCTTTCCCCCTGGCCTTACTGAAGCCTGCTCGTCCCCGGTGCATCACCCTGTGCAGATCCCGCTGCCAAAGAACGCGTAGTGCCAGTATCTGAGCTGGAGCCTGCGGGTGAGACATGCAGTGATGCGGTGTGTTCTTCGTCCCGCCTCGCTTTCAGCAGTGCCCTCAGGGACAGGTTGCTCAGCTGCTTGCTCATTATCTGAAAGCATAAATGCACAAGAGTCGGGTTAAGGTGAGGGGAGGGGGGCAGGAAGGGAGAAAGGCATGCATACAGCGTGATTAGCTGGAAAGTGAGAAAGGCTTGTGGGGTGAGGGGTGTAGTGTATGTGCTTTAAGTCAGAACTACTTTTTACAGCTCCTGTATACTGTAGTACCGGCAGTGACCACACCGGTATATAAGCTGTGCGCATGCCTCTGTACCCAGTCTAGAGATGACCCTCCTCCAGTAAAGACCTGTTATTTGTTTATGTACAGCATCCGTGTAATTATTTATCCACTAAACCACGGATCTAACAGTGGCGACGAGTGTTGATGCGAATCTACGTGCAACATAAAAAAAAATTAAAAAATAGTCGAGTCCAGGAACACGGGCGTCGACCGCGAGCAACCGCCCAGCAGTCAGGCAGAGATCCAACTTCACTGGGGAGGTTGTGGAGAGCCGGGCTTGGTTCCCCAGCCACAACGAGCAGTAAGAGACCGACGACAGGTCCAGAGCAGACCCTTCCCGAGCAGCGGCGGCTGGAGCCGACCGACGTCAGAGAGAGAGAGCCGGGCAGCGTCGATGGGGTAAGAAAGAGGGTGAAGAGAGCAGGGCGCAGCCAGGGGTTGATCACCGAGCGGAGTCGAGGAAAAATACTGCAAACCGGAGAGAGGGTAAGAAACAGCTGGGTTCCAGACAGAGCGGCGTCGACAAATATCAAAAGAACACGCAGAGTACAGCCAGGGATCACGGGCTGATCAGGGTCCGCGGGGCGAAGCAAGGGGAGACGCCATTGAGCCGCAGAGAAGCAGGGAGAGCGCGGGAGGCGCCATTGAGCCGCGGAGAAGGAGGGAGAGCGCGGGAGGCGCCATTGAGCCGCGGAGAAGAAGGAAGAGTGCGGGAGACGCCATTTTGCAAAGCCGCAGCGGAGTAGACGGGCGAGCGCGGGAAGGAAGGAAAGCGCGGGAGACGCCATTTTGTGCCAGCGGAGAAGAAGGGGAAGCGCGGGAGGCACCATTGGGGATAGTTAACGCACAACCAAGGATGCCGAAGAGTGGCAGTATCTCTACGTTCGACAATGAAGTCGAAGATTGGGCGACATATGTGGAACGTATTGAGGTGTACTGCAGGGCGAATGAAGTGCCAGATGCTAATAAAGCACTGGTTCTGTTAAATTTCATGGGTGCAAAAACTTATGGGTTACTGCGAAATCTAATAACCCCAGAGAAGCCGGTAAACAAGAATTTTGAAAGCATAGTAGAAATCCTACAGGACCACTTAAACCCCACACCGCTGCCGATAGCAGAACGATTTAAGTTCCATAAAAGGGACCAACACAAAGACGAAAGCAATGCTGAGTACCTAACGGAACTGCGCAAGCTATCAAAATACTGCCAGTTTGGAGCGGGACTAGCAGACACGTTAAGGGACAAGTTTGTGTATGGGCTACAAAGTGAAGGAACCCAGAAACGGCTTCTATCAGAAAAGGACCTTACGCTGGACAAAGCTTTCAATATGGCAGTATCACACGAAGCAGCCGCAAGGGGTGCTGCAGAGATACAACGGAGACCGCAAGAATACGGCACCAACTAAATGACCTATGGAACAGGGAAGTGCTATCGCTGCGGCAGAACAACACATGACCAGAAAGATTGTTGGTTCAAGGACCAAGTGTGCAGACAGTGTGGGAAAGCAGGACACATAGCAAGAGTCTGCAGGTCTGGGAAGAAAACCAACAGTAAGAAATCTCCACAGGAGAAGTACAAAAAGGTACACCAGGTGATGGACAGTGGTTCAGACAAACAGAAAAGTGACAGACTCCGGAAGCAAGGAGCTGGGTTGTCTGAAACTACATAATGTAACCGAAATGGAGGATCACCAGACTATCTGGGTTACACTCAAGATAGACGGAGTCCAAGTGGAAATGGAATTGGACACAGGGTCAGCTCTAACAGTCATAAATCAAAGAGACTACAAGCGGCTATTTTCACACATACCCTTGAAAGCTACAGAGATCGTCTTGAAAACGTATACGGGGCAAAAAGTCTACCCCAAAGGAAAAATAAGGGTGAAAGTGACATTAAAAGGTCAGGAAATACCTAAAATGGATATATATGTATTGCCAAATGGAGGACCACCACTGCTAGGACGTGAATGGATCCGGAAGATACATTTAGATTGGCATTCCATACAGGCACTGAAGGTGGAGGCCAAAAAGGATGACGACGTCACACCTGGACGACTGTCAAAAATGCTAACTGACGCAAAAGAAGTGTTCCAGGAGGGACTAGGAACACTAAAAGGAATAACAGCAACAATTAAAATAGAGGATAATGCAAGCCCAAAGTTTCTGAAGGCCAGACCAGTGCCTTATGCGATCAGACCAGCGGTTGAAGCAGAGCTGGAAGGGTTGGAACATTCAAGAGTACTATCCAAAGTGGACTGGAGCGAGTGGGCTACACCCATCGTTCCTGTAATGAAGAGGTCGTTCAGTAATACGCCTGGGGAACCAAAGAAGGTCCGCATCTGTGGGGATTTTAAGGTGACAGTGAACCCAGTCCTTCACACGGTGCAATATCCACTTCCACGAATTAAGGATATTTTCGCCTCGCTATCTGGTGGTAAACGCTTCACCAAAATTGATCTAGCCCAGGCGTACTTGCAAATGGAGGTAGAAGAAGTTTCGAAACATTACCTTACGATCAACACCCATAAAGGTCTCTATCAATACAACCGGCTGGTGTTTGGAGTAGCCTCGGCTCCAGCTATCTGGCAAAGGGCGATGGATCAGGTCCTGCAAGGGATTCCAGGGACCCAGTGTTATTTGGATGACATCTTGGTCACGGGCGAAAATGACGGTGATCACCTCGCTAACTTGGAGAAGGTGCTCGCCAGATTAAAGGAATATGGGCTACGAGCTAATCGCCACAAGTGCGAGTTTTTCCAGAAACAGATCTCGTATTGCGGCCACGTCATCGATGAAGAGGGGTTACATAAGTCCCCTGACAAGATTGAGGCAGTAGTCAAGGCTCCAGCACCGGAAAATGTGTCACAACTGAGGTCGTTCCTCGGGCTGGTAAACTATTACCACAAGTTCTTACCAAATTTGTCTACGGTATTACACCCACTGAACACCCTACTGCAAACAGGGGTACCATGGAAGTGGGATGACGAACGTAGATGAGCTTTCCAGAAGTGTAAAGAATTGATCACATCAAAAGAGGTGTTGGCCCATTTCGACCCAGCACTACCAATTCGTTTGGCATGTGATGCATCACCCTACGGCATTGGAGCGGTGCTGTCACACAATTTCCCAGATGGGTTGGAGAGGCCAGTAGCCTTTGCGTCTCGGTCACTAACCTCAGCCGAGCGCAACTACGCCCAGATTGACAGGGAGGCCCTCAGCCTAGTATGGGGAGTAAAAAAATTCAACCATTATCTGCATGGGCAGAAGTTCACCTTGCTGACTGACCACCAACCACTTGTCTCCATCTTTAATCCTAAGAAGGGCGTGCCAGTAATGACTGCACAGCGGTTACAAAGATGGTCCCTGTTTCTAGGGGCGAATCAATATGAAATAGAATATAAAGGCACGAAACAGCATGGGAACGCTGATGGGCTATCGCGCCTGCCACTGCCTACAGTGGAGGAAGCACCAGCAGTGGATCCTATCGAGATATTTTATTCATCGATAATTGAACGATTGCCAGTAACAAACGCGGATATAGAGAAGGAGACCCGCAATGATCCGATGCTGTCACGGGTATATGAATTGACGGTGAGGGGATGGCCAACACATGGCGACTCACTGTTGCCAGCATTCTCATCCAGAAGAGAACAGCTGTCAGTATGCCAGGGGACAGTGATGTGTGGATCCAGAGTGGTGATTCCACCCAAGTTAAGGGAGAGAGTGCTAAAGGAGCTACATGAAGGTCATCTGGGGGGGTGAAAATGAAAAGCCTTGCTAGGGCTTATGTGTGGTGGCCGGGAATCGATCAACAAATCGAAGACCTAACTAAGAGCTGCTTAGGATGCCAGAAGGTCCAAAATGCACCACCACATGCCCCTCTACACCCATGGGAGTGGCTCTCCTCTCCATGGCAATGGGTGCACATTGATTTCGCTGGTCCATTCATGGACTCAATGTTCTTAATAGCAGTGGATGCTCATTCAAAGTGGCCTGAGGTGATAAAGATGTCTTCAACCACTACAGAGAAAACAATTGCAGTCCTACGGACCATATTTGCCAGAAACCGTTTGCCAGAGCAGATCTGCTCTGATAATGGACCACAGTTTGTGTCCAACGAGTTCCAAAAATTCATGAAAAGGAATGGGGTAGGGCATTACACATCCGCCCCGTATTATCCAGCCACCAATGGATTAGCTGAGAGGTTCGTACAAACCTTTAAGAAGGCGATAAAGGCCATGTGCGACAAGGATATTCCACTACAGCATAAGATGGACAATTTCTTATTAGCCTACCGAAACGCGACACATGCAGTTACCAACCAGACCCCGACCATGATGTTCTTCAACTGAAGGTTGAGATCTCGTCTGGACTTGCTCAGACCAAATGTGCGAAGAAATGTTGAGGACAAACAATTCCAGCACATCAACGAGAAGCCGACAAGGAGCTTCAATGTAGGGCAACCAGTCTTGGCCCGTGGCTATCGAACAGAGAAGTGGCAACCCGGAACGATATGTACAAGGCAGGGGCCATTAATGTACACAGTGGATGTCGGGGGGAACATTGTGAGACGCCACGTCGATCAGATCTTAGCGTCACAGGAAGGCGTCAACCCCATGTCTCGAGTACCTGGGGATGAACCCGACATACCGGTAGCATCTACTTCAGACCCAGTAGCAGTGGAACCCAATGAACTACCCGATGAAAAGGGGTCAGAATCGCCTCTGCACC
This sequence comes from Somniosus microcephalus, assembly GCF_052327205.1. NCBI lineage: Eukaryota > Metazoa > Chordata > Chondrichthyes > Squaliformes > Somniosidae > Somniosus > Somniosus microcephalus. Next base: position 114,264,469 of record NC_140995.1, on the reverse strand, counting down.
AAGAACAAGAACCTCCGGAAAGGCGCTATCCCGAAAGGGTCAGGAAGCCGCCCCAAAGACTGAATCTATAAATGGACTTTTGTTATTGAATGTACATGTAAAAATGTAATTGTTATTTGAATATTAAGGGGGTATTATTAATCTAAAAAGGGAGGAATTGTAATGTATGTGCTTTAAGTCAGAACTACTTTTTACAGCTCCTGTATACTGTAGTACCGGCAGTGACCACACCGGTATATAAGCTGTGCACATGCCTCTGTACCCCAGTCTAGAGATGACCCTCCTCCAGTAAAGACCTGTTATTTGTTTATGTACAGCATCCGTGTAATTATTTATCCACTGAACCACGGATCTAACAAGGGGGAAGTGGGATGTGAGATGGAGTAGTGTTGAACATACCGTTGTTGTCCTCAAGGGGGTCAACGTCACCGGTGGCCGTGGTGCCCACCACCTGGCGCCCAATGATTTGCAGCACTCTTTCCTCCAACTCAGAAAGTGTTTGGGTGTCAGGTTGTCCCCCGCTTGTGCGTTCCTGCACCCTCCTGTTGTGAGCGACCTTGGCCTGAAAGAGAAAGGAAAGTGTGTGACTAAGTGTGGAGCAATATGTTTGGGAGATGTGCCTGCCATAGTTGAATAGCTGTCATTGTGTGCAAGGTGTGAGATGTGGGTGTGAGTGTTGGTGGGTGGAGATTGTTGGTGGGTGTGGTGCCTTGGGCAGTGTGTGCAGACTGAGGTTCAGACGGTGATAAGTAGCATTTGTTGAAGCATTGACTCACCCTGACCACCCGAGTGGTCATTAAATTTCTTCCTGCACTGTGTGCGGGTCCTGGGGACCATAGTGCTGCCCGAGACCTGATGGGCTACCTCCCTCCACATGGTGCGGAAGACTTGCGGTGAGGGCCTCCTGCCACTCGTTGGGTACAGCATCGCCCTCCGTCTCTCCACAGCGAAGACCAACGCCTCCTGTGCTTGGTCGCAGAATCTGCGAGCTCTCTCCCTGGGGCTTGGATCTGCCATAATGACACCTCCTTCAGTGATCTGGTTCCTTCTCTTTGGCCTTCTGATGCTTGCTGAGACAGCTGCAGAACCAGCAATGCTGAGAATGAGGTTCTGCAGCATGATTGAACCTCCCCTTTAAGAACTGGAAAGAGCCTGTGGCAATGATGACTAGCGATTAGACTGCACCTGAAATTGCTTAGCGCTTTGAGTCTAACGCCACTGAGCTAGATCATTAGCGCTTGATTTAGCGCTCCCATCCTTTCTTTGAGCGATGACACTGAATTTTGCATGCAGCGAGATTCATTAGTGCCTGGCACTAAATCTCAAACTTTTCCAAAGTTAGTGCCCACTCCTGGGCTATAATGAATTTCTCCTCCATGGACTGCAATGGTTCAAGAAGGCAGCTCACCGCCACCTTCTCAAGGACAATTAGGGATGGGTATAAATGCTGGCCTTGTCAGCAACACCCATTTCCCGTGAATGAACAAAAAAATCAGTGATATAAACCCATCACTAATGTACCATATTTTTAAATTAGATTAATTAGCAAATAAATTTAGATCGTTTAATGGATTATTTGTCAGTCAATCAGCTGTTTATTACCATTTTAGGAGAAAGATAGGGAAACAAATAATCCATCTTGCAGGACATCCAAAGTTAAGAATAAATCTGTGAGAGCAATCTTCACCTTTATTCAAGTGGGAGTCAGTTGTTGAGGCTGGTATGAGCAGTTTAGTCCTAGGCATCTCCCTCAAGCAAAATTCAGAGTGCTCTTTGTTATAAGCAATTATAACTAGAGTTTATGAAATAATTGATGGTCCTCGAAAATGTTCAAGTTTTTGAAGAATGCTATTTGCGATCATTAGATGTTATTATGTCCTTATTTGAAAATACAGGTGATCTGTGGGACTCTGACAACTCAAAGGGCTGTACCACAAGCGCATCTGATGGTAGCTAATCAGTTGCTTTTGACAGGCTGGGAAAAAGCACCAAATATGTCATTCTAATTGGAACACAAGCAGTATATAGCATTCTACAGTTCTTTTGGTGAAGGCTGAAAAGTGTCACTACTCTTCTGATGTCATTGTGTGTTCATACAAACATAGAAGAAAGGAGCAGGAGTAGGCCATTCGGCCCCTCGAGCCTGCTCCGCCATTTAATGAGATCATGGCTGATCATCCAAATTCAGTACCCTGTCCCTGCTTTCTCCCCATATCCCTTGATCCCTTTCGCCTTAAGAAATATATCTAACTCCTTCTTGAATATATTTAATGAATTGGCCTCAACTGCCTTTTGTGGTAGAGAATAAGACAGGTTCACCACTCTCTGGGTGAAGAAATTCCTGCTCACCTCTGTCCTAAATGGCTTACCCCTTATCTTTAGACTGTGATCCCTGGTTCTGGACTCCCCCGCCATCGGGAACATCCTTCTTGCATCTAGTCTGTCTAGTCCTGTTAGAATTTTATAAGTTTCAATGAGATCCCCTCTCATTCTTCTAAACTCCAGCGAATATAAGCCCAATCGACCTAATCTCTCCTCATACGTCATTCCTGCCATCCCAGGTATCAGTCTGGTGAATCTTCGCTGCACTCCTTCCATGGCAAGAACATCCTTCCTCAGATAAGGTGACCAAAACTGCACACAATACTCAAGGTGTGGTCTCACCAAGGCCCTGGACAACTGCAGCAAGACATCCTTGCTCCTGTACTCGAATCCTGTCGCTATGAAGGCCAACATACCATTTGCCTTCTTAACCACCTGCTGCACCTGCATGCTTACCTTCAGCGACTGGTGCACAAGGACACCCAGGTCTCGTTGCACTTCCCCTTCTCCCAATCTATTGCCGTTCAGATAATAATCTGCCTTCCTGTTTTTACCACCAAAGTGGATAACCTCACATTTATCCACATTATATTGCATCTGCCATGCATCTGCCGAATCACCCAACCTGTCCAAATCATACTGGAGTTTCTCTGCATCTTCCTCACAGCACACACGCCCACCCAGCTTTGTGTTGTCTGCAAACTTGGAGATATTACATAGAAACATAGAAGATAGGAGCAGGAGTAGGCCATTCGGCCCCTCGAGCCTGCTCCACCATTCAATGCGATCATGGCTGATCATCCAAGTTCAGTACCCCGGTCCCTGCTTTCTCCCCATACCCCTTGATCCCTTTAGCCTTAAGAAATATATCCAACTCCTTCTTGAATATATTTAATGAATTGGTCTCTACTGCCTTCTGTGGTAGAGAATTCCACAGGTTCACCACTCTCTGGGTGAAGAAATTCCTCCTAATTTCTGTCCTAAATGGCCTACCCCTTATCCTTAGACTGTGACCCCTGGTTCTGGATTCCCCGACCATCGGGAACATCCTCCCTGCATCTAGTCTGTCCAGTCCTGCCAGAATTTTATAAGTTTCAATGAGATCCCCTCTCATTCTTCTAAACTCCAGCGAGTACATGCCCAATCGACCCAATCTCTCATCATACATCATTCCTGCCATCCCAGGTATCAGCCTGGTGAATCTTCACTGAATTCCTTCCATGGCACGAATATCCTTCCTCAGATAAGGTGACCAAAACTGCACACAATACTCAAGATGTGGTCTCACCAAGGCCCTGTACAACTGCAGCAAGACGTCCTTGTTCCTGTACTCAAACCCTCTCGCTATGAAGGCCAACATGCCATTTGCCTTCTTAACCACCTGCTGCACCTGCATGCTTACCTTCAGCGACTGGTGCACAAGGACACCCAGGTCTCGTTGCACTTCCCCTTCTCCCAATCTATTGCCATTCAGATAATAATCTGCCTTCCTGTTTTTGCCACCAAAGTGGATAACCTCACATTTATCCACGTTATATTGCATCTGCCATGCTTCTGCCCAATCACCCAACCTGTCCAAATCATTCTGTAGTTTCTCGGCATCCTCCTCACAGCACACACGCCCACCCAGCTTTGTGTCGTCTGCAAATTTGGAGATATTACATCTAGTTCCCTTGTCTAGATCATTAATATATATTGTGAATAGCTGGGGTCCAAGGACCGATCCCTGCGGTACCCAACTAGTCACTGACTGCCACTCGGAAAAAGACCCGTTTATTCCAAATCTTTGCTTTCTATCTGCCAACCAGTTCTCTATCCAAGTCAATACCTTGCCCCCAATCCCATGTGCCTTAACTTTACACGCTAATCTCTTATGTGGGACCTTATCCAAAGCCTTCTGAAATTCCAAATACACCACATCCACTGGTTCTCCCTTATCTATTTTACTAGTTACATCCTCAAAAAATTCCAGTAGATTAGTAAAGCACGATTTACCTTTTGTAAATCCATGTTGACTTTGTCCGATCCTGTCACTGTTTTCCAAGTGCTCTGCTATTACATCTTTTATAATGGACTCTAGCATTTTCCGCACTACCGATGTCAGGCTTACCAGTCTGTAATTCCCCATTTTTTCTCTACCACCTTTTTTGAATAGTGGGGTAACATTAGCTACCCTCCAATCCATGGGTACTGTTCCAGATTCCATCGAATGTTGGAATCTGGAACAGTACCCATGGATTGGAGGGTAGCTAATGTTACTAAACTATTCAAAAAAGGCCTATAATTCCCTGTTTTCTCTCTACCACCTTTTTAAATAGTGGGGTTACATTAGCTACCCTCCAATCCATGGGAACTGTTCCAGAGTCTACAGAATTTTGGAAGATGATCATCTGTGTCTGTACATGTTTCTGAAATGGAGAAAAGGCCAAGATCATATTCTTAAATGATAGAAAATGGCCCGGGTTTTGTGGTGGTATTGACTGCAAATCTATTAGCATTTACTATCATTACCCCTCCGATACTGACTGTAACTTTAAGATTTAGCACAAGCGCAGAAAAACGCGGAACATGGAAATCCTGAAGTTGCAGTCAGTCATTCCCTGCTGTGTCACAGGCTACACTGTGGAACTTCCTATAGCTGGCAATCAGTGAAATCACTTGAACTGACGAAAACGTCCCCTTTTCTGCTCTAATATCGCTGTTAAACACCCCATAAAAGGTTACGTCTTGTTGAAATAGGTGAAACTGGGGTTTTAACTGCTGAATTGCATATTGACTGCTGAATAACCGTTCTGGCCCTGAAAAACTAATTTTATATTTGTGGATTGTCAAATTTCTCCATTATTATAAAAATTACTAGATTTTTTAAATAAAAAATGTTATTTTTATTTAAAAAGTTTGTTTATGATATTTCAACTTCTACCTTAACCCTATGTGTATGTCCCAATCTTCATTTCACTCTCTGTAAAATTATTAAAAAATGAATGATAATCGGTGCTTTTTATTTCCTGGTTTGTGAGTATTCTTTATTGCTTCGATAGCTTGATGACATCACTGCTGCTTATACTGGAGATCCCCTTTTGACAGTGCTACAATCAAATTAAGGTCAAGAAATTTTCCCAACAGAGATTGCAAGAATGCTCTTCTAAAGTTGTAGCAAAAAGACATGGGAGGGTTTTAACCCTACCCACCTGGCAGAAATGGGTCAGAAGGGCAGTTAAGATGCCTTGGTTACCTACCCACCAGAAAGCTGCCCAGATGCTGCATTTTCCGATTTTACAAGAGGCATTTGGACAAGCGGTTAAGCCATCTGCCCAAAGCTGGCGAGGTCCTAATTTACATATGTGAATCGGGGTCTAATGTTGTCATCGGCAGCGATTTTAACTTTGAACTGCGGCTTTCCTGACAGGTAAAGTTCAGTGTGAAGATGATTGGGAAGCTGAATAGGCCCTCCAGGTAAGTTTTTTGCTTTCCTCTGTGGGGCCAGGAGGAGCAGGAGTGCTTTTCCAGGTCCCACAAGAAAAGGTTGGCACTCCCCTGCCCTGGACACCTCTCTCCACCCTCCCCCCTACTTGCCTGCTGCAAAGCCCCCGGAATTCCCTTCCCCACATTCACCTGTGTGCTGGCTGTAGGGGTTCGCAAAAATCCCCAAAATCCCTGAAGATCGGAAAAATATTGGTCCACATCGTGGACGAAGAATTGTGTGATGTGAATTGTCTCTGGGTTGGAAAATGTTTTAAAAAGCATACCCAGAAATGAAAAAGGCTGCGTTGAGATGGACAGCATGTGGACAACACCAGAATCGAGGAACTTCGTGGAAAAATTCGCACACTCTAAGACAGTACATTTTATTAATAAAAAATTGCACTTTTGAGTTTGAACTGTGTAAATCACAAAGGGGTTAAAATGGCCAGGACAAAAGCAGCTTGTACAGCTTGTAGTGTGTCTGTGTAAGTGGGAGGATCATACAGTGGCCGTCAGACCTGCCCATCAAAGGGAGTTTCCTGTCTCTGCTGGCAATCGATGTTTGTTTATTGACATAAGGGATTAAACCACTTGAGACTAAACTGCAGAACAAAGGGCTCTGTTTACACAGCAATCCAGCCCATTGAAAAGCCCTTACACATTGAGACACAACAAAACTCCGGAAAAGACTTTTGAAGGGGAACAGTTTGGAATGAATGAGTTTTTGAATCACCCATTACTTAGGCAATAGGGCAGTTGGGTCCCTTTTGTTTTAGCCAAATGAACTCCGGATGTAGGCGGGAACACTTCGGCCCCAGAATGCAGACACATTTAAACCACTCCAAGGCCATTTGAGTCAGCCAATCATGGTCTTTCTCTTGTATATTCGAACTTTGGGCGCGAATTTTGCAAACAGGCCTTTTCAGTGCCAAACAGCAGGGGCTGGCAGGATATAAAGATAGCTCCTGAGAAGCTATCTCTCTCTTACTTCCTTGGACCACAGGTGAGCAGGTTTCTGACTCCTCAGCAAGGCAACCTAGCAAAGAGTTAGAGGGTGGTAATTTAGGGGAAATTGCTAAGATTGTTTAATTAACATTGTAGCCATTTATCCCTCGTTTTTGCCGTCTGTCTTCCCCGTTAAGCAATTTACTGTAATTACTGCGTTCGTGTGGTATAGTGTAAAATTTGATTATAGTTTTCTTTAGTTTAATAAAGTTGATTTTCTCACATCCAGACCAGTTGTCCGTTTAATATATCATTAATTATAATTCCTTCAGTCAGAACTGGAAGGGTGGGTTTAGCGATTCGAAACCGCTGTTTGGAAATTGGTTTAGAGTGCAGCAGCAAAAGCTGTCTGACCAGGTAAATTACCGTAAACTAGGTAAAAGATTGGAATTGGTCACAGTGCAGGCAAAGGCTGCTGACCAGGTAAATTACCGTAAACCACAGAAAAGATGCCCCCCTACACATGGGTGGCCAAGGACTGCCTGATTTTTCAGAGGCCAGCAGCAGCTACCCACCTATTTTCCAACCATTCCAGGTGGGAAGGCGGCGGCAGCACATTAATGAGGCCCAGCGGTTAAAATCACCATATCCTCATACTGTTGCAGGTGAATGGGAAACTAACTGAAACCAGCAGTTTTCCACCAGTAGCCTGCTAGCAGTTAAAATCCCCCTCACATTGAATGAGCATTACTGTGTAATCTTTTGAATTTTCAATGCTGATACTAAATCTAAATAGTGGAAACATGTTCTGTTCCCCAAATCTGACATTCACATTGATGGACACACAAAGTTATCTGTTCCAGTACACTTTTTGATGTGTTACCTCATATCAAGGATTAAAGATCTATTGTGCCTTCAATATAACTTCACAAAGATCTCATAAAAGAGACATAATGGGTCAGAATTTGCTGGCAAAATAATGGCAGGTAAGTCCGCCGAGGAGAGTCGGTTAGCAAATCCGGTCGGGGGAGGAGGATGCCCAGTGCACGGGAGGTCCAAGGTTTCCTTGCGGGGCCTAGAGGAGCACTTTTGCTCCTCCTAGCCCAACAGAAAACTGTAAAAAATTCAAATCTTACCTTAGTAGCCCCCTCCTAGGCCACTGGCTGCTTGGCACTGGTCGTGCGTCACGCGATTGTGAGTCAAAAAAGGTCTTTCTTTTGCAATAGTCATTGGCCTCATTTACACAAATGTTTAAGAAACAATTGACCTGCTAATGTTTAGTATGTCAGCTAATTTTCCCGGCCTAGTCCATATATCATGCAATTTGATGGCACAAGAAAGATGTTTTTGCTAATTTTACATGAAACAAGGCACTAAACTAGATGCCCGGATTGGTGACCACCAAAAGGGAGTTTTGGTACACGTTAGATTCCCCTGAGAAATTTGAAAAAAGTAGAATTAACATTGTTCTTACTGTTTGGATCGCCAATACAACTAATTGGAGACAGCCAAAATAAATTTCAACCAAGGTGATTCCTCAGCATATCTGCATCCTTATGTGTTTCATGCCAGTGTTTCCCTTGGTGGTCATATATGCTTTATATGTTCCTTATCTTGTGGTCATTCTAGGTCAGAAATTAGGGCCATTATAACTGGTTTCAGCTCCATTATGTTAACCAAGTGTAAGTTTATCGAATAAAAATTATGGAGTTACTACAGCTTTCTGTTTTTTTCTCACACGCACCACTTTATCTAATATTGAGCAGAGATGTGAAAATTGGACAAATCATTATTGATTGGTCTCCACAAGACCAGTAAGCACAGCTATTTATTCTGTGGAGTGAGCACGTTGAACGTGACCTGGTGTCACACTAGTGCATTCACTTCACGTTGGATGCCTCAGTAGAAGCTGCTGCTATGCCTAGTGTCTCATTTCGCTACAATGATTTATTACTAAAAAGAAGGCAGCTAAGATACAAACGGAAATATTGTGCATGCCTCCCATTCAGCTGACAATAGTCCGCTAATGTTGCAAATAATGTACGGGTGGATGGATCTGAAGGTGCTGATTAGATATTATCCATCCACAGTTTACATTTTTTTGTTACTCAAATCTCCCACTCACTCTAGCTCATCAACCACTGGTGAGAGTCTTTTATTAATTTAATTCAACACTATGAGTGAATGCAGCATAAACACTGGACATTCACAACTAAAAAACAGCATAGTCAGCAAGGCACTGTGTTTTAATATGAACTGGTTCAGATGCACATGAATACGTATGGCTGTTAGAATGTCTGTATAAATAGGGGCAACCTGGAAAGTATAACTCAGCAGATCTCAGAGTTATTATTCTATCCATGTATTTTTAGTGTTATAATGAGTGCACGGTATACTGAAAATCTAATAATACATCACACAGTGTAATATGAGCAAGTTAGGACCAAGATTCAGTCGTCTTATCAGAGACACAGCTCACGGCATTGTGACTGACAGCCTTGTTATAAGCGAGGGCTGTTCCAGCTGATTATAATGTTGTCATAACTGATTAATTAAAATTGCCAGCATCTTAACATTTAAAAAAAAATTATAAATGGAGCTCAAACTCCCATAACATGTTACTGAGGCTCTGTCCATAAAGATTCCTGCCATCTGAATTCAACCTAGGATACATAGTTATGAATGTACCATTATCCCTACATGTACTGCCTAGAATACCAACTAACTTTGTAGCCTAAGACACTGCCCTGAGGAACTCCTGCAGCAATGTCCTGGGGCTGTGATGATTGACCTTGAATCACCACAACCATCTTCCTTTGTGCTAGGTATGACTCCAGCCAATGGGGCGTTTTCCCCCCATTCCCATTGACTTCAGTTTTACCAGGGCTCCTTCATGCCACACTCGGTCAAATGCTGCCTTGATGTCAAGGGCAGTCACTCTCACCTCACCTCTGGAATTCAGCTCCTTTGTCCATGTTTGGACCAAGACTGTAATGAGGTCGGGAGCAGAGTGGTCTTGGCGGAACCCAAACTGGGCATCAGTGAACAGGTAATTGGGAAGTGCCACTTGATAGTACTGTTGATGACATCTTCCATCACTTTGCTGATGATTGAGTGTAGACTGATGCAGCGGTAATTGGTCGGATTTGATTTGTCCTGCTTTTTGTGGACAGGACATACCTGGGCAGTTTTCCACATTGTCGGATAGATGCCAGTGTTGTAGCTGTACTGGAACAACTTGGCTAGAGGCGGGGCTAGTTCTTGAACACACGTCTTCAGCACGATAGCTGACCTGCTAATGTTTAGTATGTCAGCGAATTTTCCCGGCCTAGTCCATATATCATGCAATTTTGCAATTTGATGGCACAAGAAAGATGTTTTTGGTAATTTACATGAAATAAGGCACTAAACTAGATGCCCAGAGTGGTGACCACCAAAAGGGAGTTTTGGTACACATTAGATGCCCCTGAGAAATTTGAAAAAAGTTGAAAAAATTAACATTGTTCTTACTGTTTGGATCGCCTATACAACGCTGTCCTAAAAATACTCTTTGAAGACAGCCAAAATAAATTTCAACCAAGTTTATTCCTCTGCGAGTGCTCAGCATATCCGCATCCTTATGTGTTTCATGCCAGTGTTTCCCTTGGTGGTCGTATATGCTTTACATGTTCCTTATCTTATGGTCATTCTAGGTGCTGGCACAGAAGCTGGAATAAGTGAGGTAGTTGGCTCGCTGCTGGGTCTCAGTGGCAGTCTCTTGGGATTAATGGTGCTGGGAGCGCAGATCAGTGATAGTCCTTGTTAGACAGGAATTTAGGTCGTTGTTGGGCTACAACAATGTAGTATTGATTCTCTCAAGCACACTCCCATCAAACAATGTTTAACACTAGGAGCACAAGATGACTGAATAAACCATCTATAGTAGGTCCTCACAGGATGGGAGTATTTTATTGGCAAATAACCATTTATTGTCTAAACTGATATTTCAGTGATATATTGTTAGAGGTACTGTCTTTCACATGAGATACTAAACCAAGACTGCACTTACCTGTTTAGGTGAATGTAAAAGATCCCATGGAACTATTCAAAGAGGAGCAGTGAAGATCCTGGCCAACATTCTTCCCTCAACCAACACCACCAACAGCATATTATCCAATCATTCATTTAATTTGCTGTTTGGGGGACCTTGCTGTATACAAATTGGCTGCTGTGTTTGCCTAATAACAACAGTGACTGCACTTGAAACAAATTAATTCACTGGTTGTAAAGTACTTTGGGGTGTTGATAAGATACTGTATAAATGCAAATGATTTCTTTGCTGAAAATTGAAAATACTGGAAACACACACCTAGCCTTTCAGCTTCTGCAGAGAGATAAAGGACACAGGGCCTGCATTTGCTTGGCTGTCCTGGTGGACTCCTGCTGTAACTCTGGGTCTTGGCCTTACTTGGGAGTGTTCAGTGGCCTTGATTGAGGACAGAATCTCTGACTGCCTCAAATATGGCCACTGGGGGCAAAGCCAAAGGCAGGGATTCCCTACGCTGGACGTTCTTGCTTTTTCAGCCTCAGTAGGGCTTATGGATGGAAATGAGATGACATGCATGTTCCTCCTAAAGGGTACAAGTGGGCTTCACTGAGATGGGGGTTTCTGTCTGGCGTTAGGGCTCCCGAGCATTGGGAGCAACTTGGCACAAGGGCCTAATGTAGCCACGATCTGTTGGCGGGGTGGGGGTTGGCTGGGGAGGGGAAAGGGAACCTGGCGCTGTCTGGGCCTGACATTCTCTGGTTGCGTTTCTGGGGCCTTTGTTGGGGTGGGAGGAGGGGTTCCAAAGACGTGCCCCACGTCTAGAAAGCCTGTGCCTGTGGGCCCCGCCCCTTGACCCCATGAACTTTGGCAAGGTCAGCAGTGGTTCCAAGGCAGACTGACAAATATATGGGCTGCTGGGTTTTTATGCAAGTTCTTCTTTTCTTTCTATATTTTGCAGTAAATTTTATCTTCACAATGGTGCTAACCATTATACTTCCAGGCAGCATATCACACAAATAAACATGTCCTGTTCCATCTTTCATTAACTTTTACTGCGAATACTCAGCAGGGACATAAGAATGCCTGAGGAAAGGTTATAAAAGGACCATAAAACAATAAACGTGGTATTTTTAATGCTGTGATGTAGATGCAGAGGAATTCCCTTGCTTGACATCATCTTTGTCTACCCACTAAAACTAAAGTACACAAGGTTCCCAGGGAGGCCTGTACATACGGGTATTGGGAAAACACATTGGCCTGGATTTTGCGGTCAGTGGTGAAGTGACGGCGGTTGCCGTTGACCTTGAAGAAAGCTGCTCACAAATATCAACCAATCTCTGTGACGTGAATTTCAATTTGCTTGGTTAAATTCATTCTGATGCCATATATAGGGGATCTCCGGCATCCAGCAACAGTGATGTCATCAAGCTGGCTAAGCAGCCAATCACGTTGAAGAATTCTCAGACAGCAAAGCAGGAAGTAAAGAGCACTGATTAAAATTAATTTTTTAATCATTTTACAGAGAGTGAAATAAAGATTGGGACATACTCATGGGAATAAGGTAGAAGCTGAAATATCATATACAAATTTAAAAATATATATATTTTAAAAATATGTAATTTTTATCATAATGGAGAAAATTGACATTCCACAAATAAACAATTCGTTTTTCAGGGCCAGAGGGGTTGTACACCATTAAAAACCCAATAACACCTCATTCAACAAGGCTTAACTTTTTGGGGTTTTTTTTTACAGTGAGATTAGAGCATAAAAATTGGAAGTTCATGTCAATTCAAGTGATTCTAAGATTCCCATCTGTGAGGACTTCAACACACCCTGTGGAGGAGCGGGGAATCACTGACAGCAACTTCTGGATTTCTTCGTTTAACTGTGCATGTGCAGACACCAGAAGTTGCTGTCAGTTTCACAGAGTAATGACGGCAAATGCTGAAAGTTTCACTGTCATTACAACCGCAAAACCCGGGCCAATGACACTAAAGGGCTGATGTTAATGTATGTTCACAGTGATCCTTGTACTAACTTGTACACTGCTGATGTAGCTATCTATGCATCATATCTGTTGCTTACCCCAACAGGATAATTTTCCAACATTCATCTTCCAGTGGGCAAGACTCCTTGCCAGAAGCATGTATGGAAAATTAATTCTTAAATTGTCCTTTATTGAAATTTAACATGGAAATGAATTGCCTTGTCTAGAGGCAGAATTGATCCTTTGAAGCTGAAGACTGGGGGGGGGAGGGAAGGGGGCTGAACACTACTTTCTTCAGCCTTGTTGGGGCCTCGGGGAACCTCAGGCAGAATAACTGTGGGCCGTTTTGTCTTACATGGATGAATTGGGTCAGGCGCCAATGGTAATGACTCTGATCCTGGAATTTGGTACGGAGCATAGGGCAACCTATGTGGCCGGGAGAGGTTCCACTCTGCTCCACTTATGCTGGCAGAGCAATTCCCCAAGTATTTCAGGGCCCATATAGAAAGAAAGATCTGTATTTCTATAGCGCCTTTCACAACCTCAGGATGTTCCAAAGCACTTTACAGTTTAGTCACGGTTCTAATGTAGGAAACGTGGCACCCAATTTGCACACAGCAGGGTCCCACAAACAGCAATGTGGTAATGACCAGATAATCTGTTTTAGTGATGTAGGTTGAGGGATAAATATTTTTCTGGACACTGGGAGAACTCCTCTACTCTTCTAGCCATGCTAGATCCAAAAGGCTGACACCCACTGACACTGAATGGCGATTGAGTTAAGCCCATCCGGGCATGAAACTTACAGAAATTAAATTGAAGAATTTAAAACCTAAAAAAAAAATCATTAAAATTACCCAGATTATTACACACACTGAGGAGAACTTTCAGCTTCAGTGGGCGATATTGGATTGGCCGACCATTATACATCCCAACTGATTTTCATGGACGTCAATGGAAAATAGAAAACTGGGTGGGGTGTATAACGAATGGTCGACCTGATAGCGTCCGTTTTATGTCCTCGCCAAAGCTGAACATTCTGCCCACTATTTCCAGACTAAGCAACCAGGAGAAAGCTTGGTGTGTTATAATTCAGGAAGTGGATGAGTACATTGTTCAATAATAAGCATGCTCCGATGTATCTTTTTGTTTATTTATATGTCTCCTCTTATAAATCATTGTGTTGTTTTCCTAGATAAAGTAGCCAAGCAGTGCTATGCAAGGAGTATAGGGAATAAGGCAGATGAGCTGAGAGCACAGATAGACACTTGGGAGTATGATATTATAGCTATTACTGAGACATGGCTGAAAGAAGGGCAGGTATGGCATCTCAACATTCCTGGTTACAGAGTTTCCAGACGAGATAGAGAGGAGGGTAAAAAAGGTGGGCTCACAGTATTGATTAAAGAAACAATTACAGTTATGAGGAGGGATGATATGTTAGAAGGATCATCAAATGAGGCCATATGGGTTGAATTGAAGAACAAAAAAAGGGCGATCGCACTGCTGGGAGTGCACTATAGACCTCCAAACAGTCAGAGGGAGATAGAAGAGCAAATATGTAGGCAAATTTCTGAGAAGTGCAAAAACTATAAGGCAGTAATAGTAGGGGATTTCAACTACCCTAATATAAACTGGGATAAAATTAGTGTGAAAGGTATAGAGGGTGTGGAATTCCTAAAATGCATTCAGGAGAATTTCTTTAGCCAGTATGTGACAAGCCCAACAAGGGAGGGGGCGGTTTTGGACTTAATTTTAGGGAATGAAGCTAGGCAGGTAGAAAGTGTATCAGTGATCAGTGGGAGAGCATTTGGTGCTAGTGATCATAATCCAGTTAGATTTAGGGTAGTTATGAAAAGGGCAAAGATAGACCAGGAATAAAGTTCTCAATTGGGAAAAAGCCAATTTTGCTAAGCTGAGATGGGTTTTAGCCAAAGTGGACTGGAAACAGCTACTTGAAGGTAAATCAGTGTCAGAGCAGTGGAAGGCATTCAAGGAGGAGATCCTGAGGGTTCAGAGCAAGTATGTTCCATCAAAGAAAAAGGGTGCGATTAACAAATCTAGAGCCCCCTGGATGTCAAGGGACATTTTGAGGAGGTAACAAAGAGGGTCGATGAGGTTAGTGCATTTGATGTAGTGTATATGGACTTTAGCAAGGCTTTTGATAAAGTCCCACATGGCAGACTGGTCACGAAATTAAAAGCCCATGGGAATCCAGGGCAAAGTGGCAAGTTAGATCCAAAATTGGCTCAGAGGCAGGAAGCAAAGGGTAATGGTTGATGGGTGTTTTTTTGACTGGAAGACTGTTTCCAGTAGGGTTCTGCAGGGCTCAGTACTAGGTCCCTTGCTTTTTGTGGTATATATCAATTATTTAGACTTGAATGTAGGGGCTATGATTAAGAAGTTTGCAAATGATACTAAAATCGGCTGTGTGGTTCATAATGAAGAAGAAAGCTGTAGACTGCAGGAAGATATCAATGAACTGGTCAGGTGGGCAGAACAGTGGCAAATGGAATTCAATCTGGAGAAGTGTGAGGTAATGCATTTGGGGAGGGCTAACAAGGCAAGGGAATAAACATTAAATGGTAGGACACTGAGAAGTGTAGAGGAACAAAGAGACCTTGGAGTGCAATTCCACAGATCCCTGAAGGTAGCAGGCTAAGTAGATAAGGTGGTTAAGAAGGCATATGGAATACTTGCCTTTATTAGCTGAGGCATAGAGTACAAGAGCAGGGAGGTTATGCTTGAACTGTATAAAACACTAGTTAGGCCACAGCTAGAGTACTGCATGCAGTTCTGGTCACCACATTACAGGAAGGATCTGATTGCACGAGAGAGGGTACAGAGGAGATTTACAAGGATGTTGCCTGGACTGGAGAATTTTAGCTACGAGGAAAGATTGGATAGGCTGCGTTTGTTTTCTTTGGAACAGAGAAGGCTGAGGGGAGACCTTATTGAGGTATATAAAATTATGAGGGGCCTAGAATCTTTGGAATTCTCTACCCCAGAGGGCTGTGGAGGCTCAACTGTTGAGTATATTCAAGACAGAGATCGATATTTTTTTGGATATTAAGGGAATCAAGGGATATGGGGATAGTGTAGGAAAGTGGATATGAGGTAGAAGATCAGCCATGATGTTATTGAATGGCAGAGCAGGCTCGAGGGGCCAAATGGCCTACTCCTGCTACTATTTCTTATGTTCTTAAATGCAAATGTAAAACCATAATGCTATGGATGCAATATCTCTCACCCTCCGCTGTTTAGTTTAACTTCTGCTTCACAGGCTGGCACACTCGTAGAGTGGATAATCACAGGAGCCAAACTGTGCTGTACCAATACAGTGCATTAGTACACACCAACATGCTAGGCCAAAAAGGCCACCCAATGCAGCTTCTTTACATAGAATTACATGGTATTTGCAGCACACAAACAGGTCATTCGGCCCAATGGGTCTATGCTGGTGTTTATGCTCCACATTAGCCTCCTCCCACCCCTCTTAATCTAACTCCATCAACATAACCTATTCCTTTCTCTCTCGTGTTTATCTCGCTTCCCCTTAAATGCATCTGTGCTAATCGCCTCAACTACTCCATGTGGCAGCGAGTTCTGCATTCTAACAGGATGTCAGTGTCTCATCTTTTAGGACCAGTCAGTTAAAATGGGTACACATTACTGACTGTAGATTGCAGAGTTACTTTGTTATTCACTTCAAATTTATTTGTTATTCTCCAAAATTTTAAGATCGCTATCCAATTTGAGTTCAAAGCTGTGATTTATCTGTTATAAATGCATATTTATATCAGAAACAATCTGATTTATTGTCATAATTCCTAATATTACCTGACAATCCTGAGCCAGCTCTGTAGGATGAATGAATTATTCAGAGTAGCAACTGGAGAAACTTATTATATCAAGAAACCACACTGTACCGGAAAATAGGTCAAGTGAATGGGCTCATCAAAAGCAGCACTACATGGGCAAGTAGATGAGGTAACATCAGTGAACATAACAATAGAACTAAACTTCAAATCAGCCTATTCTACAAATACACTGTATAATCCATGTAATTAGAAGATAGATACATGGTAAATTTTGGGGGATTTTATATTCTAATTTACTAGTCATGACTACACAAGCTGTTGACTTGTACAGAAGTACAGTTCCATGGATGCTGCAGCCTTCCTGACCGTAACCAAGTCGACGGTTCAGGGATGAATTTCCACAGAGGTTCTCTCGCCAGTCCACTGTAATATTGGCAGAAGAGTCACAGAAATTCTGGAAAAATTATGTAAACACTTTTAACATTTTTCTGAGGTTTCTGTGGCTCTTCCTCCAAGGTTATGGTGGATGAGAGGGAGAATCGCCACTGAGATTCAACCACTTAGTGTCAACCAGTTATTTGGTCATGGTCACCACTTTAGCTGAGTTTGATCCTGTTCTCACTCAATGGCCTAACAATTGGACCGCACCCGAATTGGGGCGTAATCCCGGTGCAGCACACTGCACGCGCCTAATGAGGCCAGTGACAGCACCATGGAAAATTGGTTGGCCAGCCTCATTTGCTTATCACCAGCGAGCTGTGAGCATCAGTCGTGGACCCCAGTGTAGATGGTCGGTCCCGGGAGGGCAGCATGATTGTCCAGCTTGGATGCCAGCCGAGGTCCTTTGGAGAGTCCGAGTTGGGGGCGGGGGTAGGAAATCAGGAGGGGGAAGAACATAAGAACATAAGAAATAGGAGCAGGAGTAGGCCATTTGGCCCGTCGGGCCTGCTCCGCCATTCAATAAGATCATGGCTGAACTTCTACCTCATCTCCACTTTCCTGCACTATCCCCATTTCCCTTGATTCACTTAATATCCAAAAATCTATCGATCTCTGTCTTGAATTTACTCAACAGCTGAGCCTCCACAGCCCTCTGGGGTAGAGAATTCCAAAGATTCACCACCCCTCTGAGTGAAGAAATTTCTCCTCATCTCAGTCCTAAATGGCGACCCCTTATTCTGAGACTGCGACCCCTGGTTCTCGACTCCCCAGCCAGAGGAAACATCATCCCTGCATCTACCCTGTCAAGCCCTGTAAGAATTTTGTATGTTTCAATGAGATCAACTCTCATTCTTCTAAACTCTAGAGAATATAGGCGTAGTCTACTCAATCTCTCCTCATAGGACAATCTCCCCATCCCAGGAACCAGTCTGGTGGCCAGAGTGGTGGCCATCAGCGGCCACGGATTTAATGTGGAGCTGGGAAGAGTGCTACTGCTTCTGCTCCTCCAGGCTCAAATATATGGTTCAAACATACCATTCCATTGGCAGCCTCCAGCAGTCCCTTTAAGGAGCATTGATTTGGCTGCTAAGCACCAGTAGGGATTGACCGCAAGATGCACGATGTATGCTGCGATCATTCGCAATCAGATTTTGCGAAGGGGGCTTCAAATTGTCATTATGCCTGTTTCAGGCATGTGTCTTAGATGCCTAATACCCCACCAATATGGTGGGCGGTGCACTCTGATGCAGAATGAGTGTGTGCATGCCACTCACCATATTGGACCCTTAGGCACCCGTTTTACTCTTGGAAAAACGGATGCAGCACAATCCAATTTCTCGGCCAATGTCTACGCATACAAATACTTTCCAGCAGGGGTCACTGGCTATTGTTCAGGTGTGAGAACCATGGCCGATTTCCTTTCTCCAACCTGGGACACTGACTGAACCCAAGACTTTCCTTGTGTGTGAATGGGCAGGGTTATTTCACAACAAACATTATTTTGTGCCCAAATATAATTATGAAGATATGAAAAAGATAATGGAAAAATATCAGATTTTTAAAAAATTACTGTGACTGAAGAAATATTCAATTAATTAATAAACTGTCTCATTATATGTGGAATTACACAGGAATAATGTAATCATATGTGGTGAAGATGAGTGATGATGCTTCAAGTTGGTAATTAAACCCAAGCCTACAAAAGTCAGAAATACCAAATGTGGTATTAAAACATGCCACAGGTTTTGAAATCTATCTGATGTCAGTACTCACATGTGCAGTAGAAAGATCAAAAAGGGACAGATTTTCCATGTTTGGGTTAAACACTGGTAAGTATCTATTTCCATTAAAGAACAGGCAACTTTACGATTCAGTACGGTAAATGGCAAGTCTTTATCTATGGACATAGTCAAGCTTTTTCGCTAATTTCAGTTTTTTGCATTTCTATCACTGTTGTCAGTAAGATCGATCCTGAATCCAGCTTGACACATCCTCCCCGCTGCCCCCACCCCCACCCCACCAAGACTGCCAGGATTTGAAATGCATCTTTTTAACAAAAACTTACCAGAGAAAAAAAAAGGGCTGATAATTAGCTTGAATTGTTTTCAAAATGTCTCCTTGACTTAAATCAGCGTACTGTACTTTGTAATGTCACCCCATGAAGGAGCCCTGTAATTGGGAATGTTAAAAGAGCTAAGTAGCTGAGTCTTACATGTTGAATTTATTTTTCATAGCAGTGATCCCTGATACATTGGAATCAATGAGGGGAGGTGGGAAGGCATACAGGAACCTTTCTCATTCCTTATAAGGGACAATATAGCAATGTGGGCTAAAGCACTATGATACTACGTCCTGGAACAAAACCACTAAAACAATTGTAACTACATGGTCCAATACAGGTAGACTACCCTTTATCCGAACTTCCGAAAACCGAAACCCTCTAAAAACCGAAGGTTTTTTCGTTCAGCGTAAGTCGTGCGCACGACTTACGCTGAACGAAAAAACCTTCGGTTTTTAGAGGGTTTCGGTTTCGGAAGTTCGGATAAAGGGTAAGTCGTGCGCACGACCCCCCGCGGACCCCCGCCGACCCCCCCGCCGACCCCGCCGGCCCCGACCCCCCCGCCGACCCCCCCGCGGACCACCGCCGGCCCCGACCCCCGCCGACCCCCCTGCGGACCACCGCAGACCCCCCGCGGACCCCCGCCGACCCACCTTCCGAAATCCGAAATTCTCCGAAAACCGAAACACGGCTGGTCCTGAGGTTTTCGGATAAAGGATAGTCTACCTGTATAAAGTAACGTGGTTTTCAAAAGGGAATTGGATAAATACCTGAAGGAAAAAAATTTGCAGGGCTGCGGGGAAATGGCGGGGGAGTGGGACTAGCTGAAGTGCTTTTGCAGAAAGCCAACACGGGCTCGACAGGTTGAATGGCCTCCTTCTGTGCTGTAACCATTCTATGATTCTATGATCATTGAATAGGCATGCCCTATTTGTCAAAACCATTGATCAGATGGCCTTGTACGTAAAGTGAGGAATGAAAATTAAAAAAGACATTTATGATAGCCTGAAATACAGCTGTAAAACCCATTAGCAACAAAATTCTTGGATATTAGGCTGTTACCAGTAGTGCTCAGAGTGTGCTCTTTGAATCCTAGGGTTAATTGCCAATCTCTCTTCATGGAATAGACTGGTCTATTGGGTATTAGATGCTTTATCTGTTACTTGTACTCATCATGTAATTTAACCATCGAGATATTTGCTGCTTCCAAGAACTGATATGATGGGCAGGAGAAATGATACAATAAGATTCAGCAAGGACAGGGATGTATAATAAACACATCAATAAAAAACAACTTGGTCCTGGTCTGAATTAAGTCTTGCTTGCATTCTGTCTGACTTTCTCAGGTGTCGTCATTTACTTATATATAACCGAAGGAAGAAACAACTTACTGAATTTTTATTAGATGTTTTTTCAGTGCATTGAAGGTCTACTAATATACCATGTAACAAGAGTTATTTTGCTAGGTTCCATTTAACTTCATAATAGCATACTTGTTGCTGTTTCTCGTTTTGAAGGGGAGAAGGGAGCAAATGTCAAACAGCAACTCTTGTTGATTATTGCAATGGGCTGTTTGCAGGTTCATTATTAATGCATGCTAGTCAAGTGTAGTAAAAAGCTCAAAAATAGCAACTCTATCTATGAGCACTAGTAATATATAATTTAAAATAATAGAAGTTAGAAATATGAACTGAGGTCAGATTTAGTCAAAAAAGCCTGACATTGGAAGCTAACTCCATTTCTTAGGGGGCGATTTTGTGAATGGAGGCGCGTTGGAGGCGGGACTGCTGCTTGTCAGGTCGATGTCCCGCCTCCATTGATTTGTGGCCAACCCACGCTATATTCCCTTGATTGACCTTGTTAAGCCCGCCCAGAGGGCTTAGCAGGCCAATCAAGGGTAGCCGGTTGCAGAGCACGTCAACGTATGACGTTTCATCTGTCAAATGAATTGTCATCGTTTGACAGCTCTGTGAAGCTGTCAAACAGTGACAATCTCTGCAGTTTGATGAGGTCTTGCATACAAGACCTCATCAACCTTCTTTCTTTTACAGAATTGAGATGTTTGTTGCATCTGAGAATGCAACGGCCATATCTCATCTGCAACATGGAGGTGCGAGACTCTCTGCATAGAAACCGACTGAAGCCTACAGGGAGAAACAAAGGTAAGTACACTTTTAAAAACACTTAGGACTTACCTCAGATACTCACCTCTACACTCTTGCACCCATCACTTACCTTCACACCACACTTTTGCACTACCCCGACCCCCGCAGACTCAGTACTCGCCTCGCTGAGCTGGCGGGTTATGGAGCCTTCGGGAAGCCCGCACTTGTGAGGGCAAAAGGGGGATAATCCAAATGAATAATCTGTTGTTTCTGTTCCACTTGGTGGCTTCAGCTTTTAGTTCACCTGTTTGAATTCGGGATGCTGAGAGAGTGGTGGTTGGGAGGAGAGACCTTGTTATTATTATAGGCTGCTATACAACAGAGCCAGAAGTGGAGGGGACGGGAGGCTTTATGTTTTTTATTCTGGCTACTAGGAAGGGAGTATCAGGGAAAAGCTCTCTGTATATATTTTTCCCGCCCCCAAATTCAGCCATTTTCCCGGCAGTCCCGCCTCCATACCCGCCTCCCCAGTGCTGGCGTAATCACCCCCTTAGTGTGAGAATCACCATCAGTCATAGTCTATTAACATGTAACACAATACATAACAGCACATATGGAATTAATTGTACAAAATTCCAATGGATTGTCATCTCCAATCTAAATTCTAAATTATTAAATACAGGATTGTTAAATGCTTATTTTAATTCAAAATAAAACAAAAAATATTTTTTAAATTTCTTCTAAAGGTGATAATGGGAAGATTGTATGGAAAATTTTCAATTAAAAATGCCTTCTACTTACTGCCTGCATCCACACCATGGTTGCAAGAATCCATAGACCTTTTAGTTCCAGGAGCAGCCCACCAGGAACCTCTGCTGCTGGCTCACTGGACTATCCAGGATGGTATCCTGTGGAATTCCAGGATCAGGAGGAGGTTCCCTATTCTAAATAATCCTGGTGGGCAGAGGCGGTCCACTCTGGGCGAAGGCCCCCAAAGGCATGTCACAAGGTTGCTCATCGTCCCCCTTATAAGGGGATCAAAGAAATCATATTCGAAACAGAAAGTCTTCATGGATCCAGGATGTGCCCCTGGCCTGGATCTCAAGCCATGCCTCACTTGTGCCCCTGCAGCAGCTGGTACACCAGGCTTTACGTGAAATTCCAAACAGTCTGCACTTCTAGTCTAAGGGCAGTGAAGAGGAAATAAAACTGCGGACAATTTCCCTTCTGAGTGCCAGGGGGCGGGGGGAGGGGGGGGGAAGGGGTTGGCGGGGGGAGGGGGCGCTAGGTCGGGGTATGAGTAGTTCTGATTTCAACTTCTCACATTACTAGATAGACTGGAGAAGCTGGGGTTGTTCTCCTTGGAGCAGAGAAGGTTGAGAGGAGATTTGATAGAGGTGTTCAAAGTCATGATGGGTCTCGACAGTAAATGGAGAGAAACTGTTCCCATTGGTGGAAGGTCGAGAACCACAGGACACAGATTTAAGGTGATTGGCAAAAGAACCAAAGGCGACAT
Source organism: Somniosus microcephalus (assembly GCF_052327205.1). Classification (NCBI taxonomy): domain Eukaryota; kingdom Metazoa; phylum Chordata; class Chondrichthyes; order Squaliformes; family Somniosidae; genus Somniosus; species Somniosus microcephalus. The sequence continues at coordinate 114,241,778 of NC_140995.1, read as the reverse complement.
GAGGAAAAACTTTTTTACTCAGCGAGTGGTTAGGATCTGTAATGCACTGCCTGAAAGGGTGGTGGAGGCAGACTCAATCATGGCTTTCAAAAGGGAATTGCATTAGTACCTGAAGGAAAATGTTTTTGCAGGGCTACGGGGAAAGGGACTAGTTGAAGTGCTCTTGCAGAGAGCCAGCACAGGCTCAATGGGCCAAATGGCCTCCTTCTGTGCTGTATTCATTCTGTGATTCTATGATTATGAATAATCTGTTGTTTCTGTTCCGCTTGGTGGCTTCAGCTTTTAGTTCACCTGTTTGAATTCGGGATGCTGAGAGAGTGGTGGTTGGGAGGAGAGACCTTGTTATTATTATAGGCTGCTATACAACAGAGCCAGAAGTGGAGGGGACGGGAGGCTTTATGTTTTTTTATTCTGGCTACTGGGAAGGGAGTATCAGGGAAAAGCCCTCTGTATATATTTTTCCTGTTGTTACTATCAGGGCTTCCTCCACACCCACACTTCCCATTGCACCTTCCCCCTCCTCCACCAAAAACCTGCTACAAGTTAAAATAACAAGCTGATAATGGCACGATGAGGGCAATTGGGCATCTGTAACCTTGGTGAATGATGGGACCAACAGTCTATATCTTTAAACAATGAGATTGAAGGATTGAAAAAGAAGTAGAGGAAGGACTGAGAAGGAGGGCGAATTAGAGTCAAATCAGGTACAGAAAGAGAAATAAAGAGGGAAATAAAGATTGGATTAAGAGAGAGAGAAGAAAGAGACAGAATGGAAAAGTAAGAAAAAAAACATATATTTTAAATTTTAAAAATCTCTAAGACCAATTAACTACATGCAGGAATGAGACTCCACATTTTCAGTTGTTCCTTTTGTGGGCCGGAGAGGTTAAGTGGCATTGCAGGAACATCTCATCACTAACATTTATGCTGTTAAATACCAGCCCTAACTTTCTGCGGCTAACTTAATTCATAATTAATGTGCAAATGCAGCTTATGGCGAGCTCCTGTTTTCATGAAGTAATTGTCCAGTAATTTGTGACGATTTGCAATTCACGAGGTATCTCTTCCTCACCACAAATTGCTGGATGATTTACACATTAATTACAGCGAGAGCCATTAAACTCACCATTATTTTGCCAGCAAATTCTGGCCCAATATATTTTAGAACTGACAAGGGAACAGGCCATACTAGATTTAGTGATGAGTAACAAACCACAATTAGATATCAATCTGATAAGAGAGCATCATAAGAATAGTGTCCATAATATGATTCAATTTGATATTAGGTTTGAGAGGGAGAAGAGGGAGTCAGAAACCATGGTTTTAAATTTAAATAAGGCTAACTTCAAAGGGATGAGAAATAAATTGACCACAGTAAACTCAGCTGAACTGTTAATGGGTAAATCTACTGACAAACAGTAAGAAGTATTCAAGGAAGTTCTTGGTACAATACAAAATCAGTAATACCCCGAAAAGACAAGGGGGGAAAAATTGGGTTGATTTTTGCGTCTCGTTAGTGCCCCCGGGGGGCACTAACAGGGCACAAATCCCCTAGCGCCCAGGTGCGGTGCCTCTAATGCCTCCTACGAGATTCAGCGGAAGGTTAGCGGCGGCCGTAGCTGGTAGCACCCCGCGCCGCCAGCGATGACATCATCACCACGCACAGCGCCCCGGCCACAAACTTCCCTTGCGCCCCTGACCTATTGCCGGACGATATGTCCGATAGGATCAGGGGGCGTTTTTGCAGCGGCGGCGGCGGTAGTTAAAGGGGCAGGTGTCGGGCGGCCATTGTTTGTTTGGCAGACTTCCAGCACCTGCCCCTTCCCTTTTTTATCGGGGTGCCGGCCGCGATCGCTCAGCCGGGCTGTTTTCACAGCACCCCACTCCTCGGTAGTCTGGCAGGGCCTTTATAAAAGGTGCAAAAAGTGAATATGAAAAAGCTTGCAAGGGATTTCAAAGCCAATGCTAGTGTAGTGGTTATGTTAGTGCACTAATATACCTGAGACCTAATAATCCAGAGAATGTGAGTTTCTATCCCACCATGACAGTTTAAGAATTTGAATTCAGTTTAAAAAAAAATCTGCAAATGAAAAGCTGGTACCAGTAAAAGTGACTATGAAGCTGTCGGATTATCATTAAAAACCTTACTGGTTCGCTATGTTCTTTAGGGAAGGAAATCTGCTGTCATTATCCGGTCTAGTCTACATGTGACTCACACCAAAGTGGCCAACAAGCCAGTCATCAGGGCAACTAGGAGTGGGCAATAAATGCTAGTCTTGCCAGTGACACCCACATCTGGGGAATGAATTACAACATTTTATAAATATATTAATTGAACTTGTTAAATGGAGGAAGGAGACAAAGTACGAACAGTACAAGGGAACCTAAAAATAAGTCAAAGGAAGGAACTTAGTGGATTTAATAGAAGTAAAAGAAATGGTATTGGGGAAAATAACGCGATTTAAAATAAACTAATCTCCAGATCAAGATGGTTTTCCCGCCAGAGAATTAAAAGAGTCAGGCGAGGAATTTGCAGATGCTTGAGTCACGCTGGGTGGGCTTAACAAGTCCAATCAACAGAGATTCATTTCAGAGGCCGGGATGGAGCCAGCAGCGGAGTCGGGACCCGGCACCAACATCGCCAGCCACGGACCCGCTGAGGTTCGTAAAATCGCGGCCTGTGTCTTTGGATTGGAAAATTGTAAATCTCACTGCAATAGTTAAGAAAGGTGTATCAGCTCTATGAAGCCTCCATTAAACTGTGGTCAGATGAAAATAATTACATTCTGTTTCAGGAAGAAAATAAGATAGATTGGCGAAAGACCAGAAGAACTGCAATGCGAACATTTGACTCTCACTGCAGCTGTACATGAGGCTCAGTTTAATGATGACGCTACAGAAACTGACCGATTTTATATGAAGGTCATTTTACTAGTCTTTATTCCCTATTTTCAATTCTCTTTTTTTCCCTCCTCCCCTGAACGAGCTGGTTTATGCTGGGGTGCAGGTTCATGGCTCCTGACCAAAGTGGTCAATCTTCATGTGTGAGGCTAAACAGTGAGAGTTAGCAAGCTATTAAACTGTGGAGGTATCAGAGTCAAGCCTATCCTAACTCGATACTCACACATGAGCAGAGCACACTGGATATCAACCAGTAATGAGAGCTTGCCTGAATTTCCACCTGACTAGTTTGGGGGTGCTGAGGCATGCTGATTTAACCTTGCTTCTGCCTCAGCCTTGTTAAGGTAACTCAGCACCGAACAAGGATCAAGCCCAGGACTTTCTGGTGTATGCGCTCAGGAACACACAGGGCAGGCAGTGTGTTCACTGGCTGACCCATGCGGAGAATTTCTATTGTTATTTACTTACGCTTTGCTTCAAAATGGCATTTTCTGAAAGATTTTTTTTACAAAATTGGTGTGAAAACCGAACTGGGCGCTGAATCCCAAATGAAACTGCTACATAGAGTGCAGCGATATTTCCCATTAGCTCCTGTAGCTTCTCTTGAATTTACGAATGCCCTAGATCCAGTCACCGTTGAGTTGAGTTTCACCACTGTGAGGTTGAGCATCTTGTGATAATGGAGTACCTCAGCTCAGTGGGAGAAACAAAATGAGCGCTCTGCCTAAACAAAGAGTGGTAATGAAGCACTGAAGTGTGACAAAGAGCCAGGTTTGCCACCCTGCCCTCTTAGAACTCATGGAGACAGAAATGGAATTGAGGGATTCGGAGGCAAAATGGACAGGAAATGTAAATCAACTGCCAGCAGATGTGCTAGCTCCAGGGGGGAGACTCAGCTCTCCGTCCTGAAGGTGATGCACATGACCGATAAAATCAAAGTCATTCCAACAGTAGGGGTATCATTCTGGGTAAATTGTTACTCGCGAATCACTGAAACTGCACCAAGCAACAAACTCAGATATAGATTCTTTTTAAATGGGTTGTGGGGGGGATGCATTTAATTAGTACATATAAAAAACAGCTGTTTAAAAATAAATACTACCAAACCTTGCCTACTGTAATAAGATATATAGGCCTAGAAATTGAGTGCCCTTAGCACCGATTTTGCGGCGCTAGAGGGCCTAGCGCTGCAATTGGCGCCGGCGCCGAAATTGCCTGGGGCCCTTCTGCCGCGGTAGACCGGTAGCGCTGCGCCGGCACCGATGACGTCATCGGTGTGCGCAGCGTCCCGGTTGCCATGCCGACGGGCCCCAGCGCCGAAATTCAGTTGCGGCCGCCTCGCCCGTGGCAGCCGCAACTAAGACTCTGGCAACAGAGTCTTACAAGTCTTTGCGCCGGCGCATTAAAGGCCCCGCGGCGGCCGGCCGCTTTCCCGCCGGCCGCCTGGGCGCAGCTCCCTCCCCGGACTTCCCCCCCCCCCCCCCCCGGAACAGAAGCAAGCCCGGCACTTGTCCGAGGTGCCGGGCTCATTTTTAAAAAGATTTTCGTGGGCCGCGGCCGGGTGCAGGCAGCTCCTCCTTAAGGGAAGGAGGAGGCCTGCACTTCCCGAGCCTGCCGCACCGCATCGGGTGCCGCAGCGCCGGAATTGCGGCGCGAAACGGCAGTTAGCGCCGATTTACCGCCTCAAAGACTCTTCAGTAGCGCCGGCAGCCGTTTGGGCGCGGCCCTGCTGAATTTTTGGCGCGCGCAGGGGGACTTAGCGCCGGCACTAACTTCCGGCGCTAAAGCCCTGGCTAAGCCAAAACTCAATTTCTAGGCCATAGACTCAAAGAACCGTCGGCATTTCCAGAATCGTGCTGATCATTTCAGAAAACCATCTTTTAAAAAAAATGAACACTACCAGTTACATTCAGCGGTATTCAGAGTAATTACAGCTATTCACAATATATATTAATGATCTCGATGAGGGAACTAGACGTAATATCTCCAAGTTTGCAGATGACGCAAAGCTGGGTGGGCATGTGTGCTGTGAGGAGGATGCTGAGAAACTCCAGTATGATATGGACAGGTTGGATGATTGGGCAGATGCATGGCAGATACAGTATAATATGGATAAATGCGAGGTTATCCACTTTGGTGGCAAAAACAGGAAGGCAGATTATTATCTGAACGGTAATACATTGGGAGAAGGGGAAATGCAACGAGACCTGGGTGCCCTTGTGCACCAGTCGCTGAAGGTAAGCATGCAGGAGCAGCAGGCGGTTAAGAAGGCAAATGGTATGTTGGCCTTCGTAGCGAGAGGGTTTGAGTACAGGAACAAGGTTGTACAGGGCATTGGTGAGACCACACCTTGAGTATTGCGTGCAGTTTTGGTTGCCTTATCTGAGGAAGGATGTTCTTGCCATGGAGGGAGTGCAGTGAAGATTCACCAGACTAATACCTGGGATGGCAGGAATAACGTATGAGGAGAGATTGGGTTGATTGGGCTTATACTCGCTGGAGTTTAGAAGAATGAGAGGGGATCTCATTGAAACTTATAAAATTCTAACAGAACTAGACAGACTAGATGCAGGAAGGATGTTCCCGATGGCGGGGGAGTCCAGAACCAGGGGTCACAGTCTAAAGATAAGGGGTAAGCCAATTAGGACAGAGATGAGGAGGAATTTCTTCACCCAGAGAGTGGTGAACCTGTGGAATTCTCTACCACAGAAGGCAGTTGAGGCCAATTCATTAAATATATTCAAGAAGGAGTATATTTCTTAAGGCTAAAGGGATCAAGGGATATGGGGAGAAGGCAGGGACAGGGTACTGAGTTTGAATGATCAACCATGATCTCATTGAATGGCAGAGCAGGCTCGAGGGGCCGAATGGCCTACTCCTGCTCCTATCTTCTATGTTTCTAGGAGGAATTGAATCCGAGGCTCTTTATTAAATCAGCTAAAGCACCATTTTCCAGGCAAAAGAGCCTGTAACTGAGACTATAACTAAGAATGACAGGATCGATTGACAGCTGCAGCGTTGTACAGATTGAGCACCCAAATAAAAGAGTTCCAGAATCCGGAATGTTCGGGAATCCGGACTCAGGGATGATTGGTGCCAGTCATCCAGAATCCGTAAAATGTTCCGGAATCCAGAACTCCGGATTTTGGACGCTCAATCTGTACTTCAAAAAGCCATTAACTTTTGTTGTCTTTTTTTGAAAAATCCTATGAAAAATGCGAGTGATGCAATAAAACTTCAGTGTTGTGTTTAATCCTCCTTAATCTGCACTAAGTGTTTCCGCCAGGCTGCGGCCACGGCACCACGCCAACCTGGTGGCCTAGTGTGGGCCATCGGATGCTCTGCAGCGCTCGCAGCGTCCCTCCCCTTTAGCAGAAGGGGAGGGGCGGAGAAACGCGTCCGCGCTATGCGGAGCGGCCCAGGCATTGCCGGACTCGGAACGTGTTTCTGATGTCCGAAGTCCGGAAACGCCCGAGCCCAGGTTGCGATATTTCTGGACTTCGGACACCAGAGATACGTTCCGAAGTCCGGAAAACAGGAAAACCAGCTCGGCCTCGGTCCCGATGTTGCCGGATTCAGGATGCTCAATCTGTAATTCAAACCTGTAACTTTTGATTTATAGAGTCTTGCACCCCAAGGGCCCTGTCATTAACCATATACTTTGACTACACGTTAAAACTCAGCTACACTCTAACTGTGATAATTCTTTCCCAAACTGGTTTCTGTGCTTTTTCACTTTGATTTTATACTGTTTTTATCAGCAATGATTGGCACAAATGTTTGACGTGTAATGAACGAACTAACATTTATTTTCCGCCACATTTTTTTAACCATTCAAATGTTTGTGTGTGATGGTCATAGCTGGGACAAAGGATAACTAGGAACAGTGTTGCGTGTCTGCACATGCCCAGTAGATAGCTTTCACAAGAATCTACAAAATAATTCCGTGACAACCCAACATAGCTGTAATGGAGAAAAGGGACAAAAATATATTAAACTGCCTTCTTAGAACAAAACAACAAACATTAAAACAATTGAATGATGTAACCCTCGACTTGAAGACTCGTGTACTAGAAAACATACTAGCAAACCTTTCCAAGCCTTTTATTATCAGATAACCTTGCTTACATCCACAAAGATGCATGTGTAGATATTTGCAACGATGATGTGAATGACAGCTTAGTCATCATATTATAAATCTTTGAAAGCTGCACGATTAGGATGATCTCTTATGTAGAACTAATATCATGGCAGAGACTTTTACAGTAAATGGTACAAAGCCAGAGTAAATAATCAATTAACAGATCTCACCTTTGTTCGAGCTATTTGAAGGTACCCAATCAGTTTCTTTTAGGGTTCTGAATTGAACACGCTTGCTGGCCTGGCTTTCCCCATTCAGACCAATGGATTGAACTTGGATCACATATTCTGTGTCTTCCTCTAAATCCCACAGCACACATGCTCGATTTGTCGTATTCACTTCGCGGATAGACCTTTGCATCTGACCATCTTTCCTCTGCATCAAACAGTATATTGAAAAATTAGCAGATGATAAATAAGGGATAATGATTAAAGTTCAGCTCATATTTTATATATAACCTGGGCTGGCATCTCATCAGTGTATAATTTACTAAAAACTACAGCAGTCCCACAGCAAGATTTGCCAAATATTGTGGCTTTCCATGATTTCTTCCACAAGGAAGAAAGTTTTATTTTAAAGGCCATTTAGAGGTATAGCATCCCAGTTCAAGAAGTCCAAGCATGAAAGTTGAATCTAGCAAATAATCTCAAATCAACCTAATTTTCAACCTTGATACTTTCATGCATACTCCATTATTTAAGAAGGGAGGGAGGAAGAAACCATGGCCTACAAATTCAGGGGAGCCCATTTTTGGGTGCGCAGGAGGGGTGCAGGGTACGATCCCTGCAGCTGAATGGAGAGGCCTGAGACACCCCTGATATTTGGCCTTGGGCTTCATTTCCATGAAGCGGGCGAGCTGCAGAAAAAGAGGAAACTCGCCCGGCACAGCGTGTTTGACCACTGCAATGCTAGCAACAGCCCTCAGGCAGATGAGGAAGGGGGAGACCAGGGCTTAAAGGGTTAAATTATGAGGACAGGTTGCATAACTTAGCTTATATTCCCCTGAGTTTAGAAGAGTAAGGGGTGATCTAATCAAACTGCTTAAACTGATGAAGGGATTCAGTAGAGTAGGTACAGAGAAACAATTTCATCTGGTGGGGGAATCCAGAACAAAGGGGAACAATCTCAAAATTGGAGCTAGGCCATTTAGGAGTGAAATCAGGAAGCACTTTTTCCACACAAAGGGTAGTGGAAATCTAGAACTTGCTCCCCCCAAAAGGCTGTGGACATTGGGTTAATTGAAACTTTCAAGGCTCAGATCACTAGCTTTTTGTCAGGCAAAGGTATCAAGAGATATAGAGAAAAGGCAGGTAAATGGAGCTAATCAACTGTGATCTAATTGAAAGGTGGAACAGGCTCAAAGAAATTTAGGGTGCAGATACATAGGAGTCGATATTAACCCACAACCACCCACAGACGAGTGGGAGAGGGTTGTTGGGGGGTGTTAAAAATGAATAATCGTGAAATGCGACCCCAACCCGCCGCATACACGCTGTGTGGCAGCCTATGTCCTGTCTTGGAGAGGCAGGACCCTTCATTATTATACTTAAATCAGGCTCCCACATTGCAGTTGGGAGCCTGATTCAAATTTCACAGTTGCCGGCTGGGTTTCTCAGGGCTCAGGAAACGTGGCAGCTAAATGGAGACGGGAGCAGTCGGATCAAGCAGATAAGTGCTTTTTATAAAGCACTACTTGTGGGCCAGGAAGCGCAGCAATGCTTCCCCCCAACTCTTCAAGCAAGCCTTCTGCCGATCGCAGCCTCCCCTCGCTGCCGCGATCTGCCAACCGCACCCCCCACCACCCCTGTTCTTTCCCTCCCTCCATCCAGATTGCCCCTTAACAGTCCCCGGCTGTGGCCTTATGCCACTGGCTATCCTGCCTGGCAACCAGCTAGCCCATCAATCTGGCCGGCTGCTGGGCAGAAACGGAATTTAAAAAATGGTAAGCAGATCCTGCTGTTAAATTCATCGGGATCTCCACATCCCCCACACCCCGTAAATATCGAGGCCATATATCCCTAAAGGTGATTTCCTTGCAGACCCTCCTTAAAAGTCTTTTGGTCACCCCTCCAAATGTCTCCCTCTTTGGCTTGGCTTCAAATTTTTTGATAATGTCTCTGTGAAACGCCTTGGGACATTTTTCTATATTGAAGGGGCAATATAAATGCAAGTTGTTGTTTAAGTATACTGTCAAACAGTAGTCCCACGAGCAAAGAAGCACTAGCTTTGTTTGAATGACAATCAGTATCAATAATATTCCATAGCCCACATACTCTGCACTGCATGCCCTAAAAAAAAGCATGCAGGAAAATTTCTTCTGATCTCTATGGGGGGCATTTTGACTTTAAACAACAGTGTAAAATGTGCGATATAGGCTCAGACACTCATTAAACACCTGAAGTTAATGGAAATGAAAATTGGGCAGGGTGTATAACGAGAGGCCGATCTCATAATCGCCCATTTTATACGATCACCAAAAGTCAAAATTATCCCCAAGAGTCAACAATGTTATGTCCCTGTAATTCCAGTGGTTCTACCATTCTCCTGATATAACACTGGCAGAACCCCAGGAAATGCTGTAAATAGGCCTTTTCAGCCATTTTTTGCAGTTTCTCTAGGGGTTCTGCCAGTCTGTTGTCAGAGTTATTGTGGGAGACCAGTAGAATCCTCATGGAATTTCAATGCCAGTGGGAAGCTTTCCTGTAATGACTATTTCTAGAGATATTTCTGAAAAAAAGAAAATCTTCCCTCTTGTAAGAATGGGCTTTTGATGGTATTTTGAGAGATCAGGCATTGCAAGAGTTAAATGACCGCAAGCTCTTTGTTAGAACTGCTATTCTGCAGAATCCATGACTTTTGGACTGCAGGTGTGTCACAAATGGCCTTGTGCATGGCAGAATTACACTTGTTTTGCTAGAAAAGCGAGGGAACAGAACAGGGACGGCTCTGAGCTGACTCAGTCTTATCTTTTATCTGGTTCTTTTCTGTGGGAATGTGAGCCATCGAAACATAACCAACTAAATTATTTTTACTAATTCAGTATTTTACTAATTTTCAGCTTTGCTAGACCGTAGCTGAATATTAAGATTGCCAGTTTATAGTTTTTATTAAGTTAGTATAGTCTTATTAATTTGGTCTTATTTCTGTTAGAATTAGGGAAAATCATGTTCAAAACCAGACTCTAATTAGAACTCATTGTCACCAAGATGTCATTACCATGGAAACAAAAATGAAGCACATAAAAAGCTTGTGCAAAGGATAAAAAGCAGACAAGGAAGGCCCAAGGCCTGCGCTACCCACAAAACATGCCGGTCTCCTGATTGAGTAGAATGGGGGATATGAAAGATACATGATTGGACAGATCTTTCCATAGTTCTGGTTTTTGAGGTATATCCTAGTGGGTTTGGGACACTCTCGGTGTAGAAGGGTCACGAAGGGCACTGACTGGACCGGTACCGGCAGGCACGTTTGTGAGTAGAAGGAACGAGAAATGGGCCACTTCTACTACCCAAAGGACAATAACGGGCAACATAATTCTCAATTGTACTTTGTAAACTGCTGCTCGAGTACTGTAATGTTAAGTCTCACTTATGCTTAAATAAAAATCATAACTGTTACCAATATGGAGTCAGCGTCAAATCATTGAACAGACAGTCCAAAGGGACTTTTTCCTTTTTTATTACAATCTCTGTTTACAGTGTTGCTAGCACATAGCAACCAGAGAGAATTTACCCCATGGCTGTGATTTAATTGAGTAGCTGACTTGTTTAGAACTTGTTTAAATGTCTCACCCAAAACTGCAGTATTAAAAATCAGTAATAAAATATGTTTTTAAATCACCATAAAGTTTCATCAAGTAACAATAACCTAAACTATGGTCAATTGAGCAATCCTACTCCCATTGGGGAAGCCACATTTGATGAGTGCACAGGTTGGAGGGTTACAAATACTGTACCGATATAGTGTTCAATATTTAACACCACCACTCATGTAGTCTATTTTCTGAGTTGAGCTAGCTTTAGGTTTGTTACATCAGACCACCTAATAGTGGAAACGAGTTGGATGAAGAAATATGTAAGCAAATATGTGAAATGAGTAAAAGACATATGTCGATAAGACTTTAAACTAGTAAGATAGGTGAGGGATTTGGTGAAAATAATACAAATAGGAGATGAGAGTAAAGGTCAGACCAAGGTAAGGGACAAGGGTAACATAAACATTTAGGGGGTGGAATTCGATTACGCCCCGTTTGGGGCGGTAACCGAATTAGCGGCAGACATTTAGCGCTCGGCGTGGGAGTACCACCCCAGCCGTTAAATTGGGCTTACCACCCCAGCGAGGAAGCGGAGCGCTATCTCGAGTGCTCCATTTCCTCTCAGGGCGGTGTCTGGGGAACAAAGCGCGGTAGCGGCGGACGGCCACTTCGCGCAGCACTGATGCGTTTCATCGCCCCTCCCCTTCCATTAAAGGGGAGGGCCGCTGCGCACTCTGCAGGCTGTTTGACCGCCTCCACTAGCCCACTAGGGCGGCGTGGCACCGTGGACACAGCCCGGCACCGAGACGTGGTGCCGGATGACGCGATGGCAGCCATGGACCACGCCAAGGGCTGCCATGAATGGCTGACCTCCGGCACGCGCCGCGGCCGCACCTCGCTTTAATTAGCGCCCCGCCAGCAGTGTGCAGCCCAGTTTGCGACCCATGAGGCTGTCGCTGACATCGCCCGCAGCAGCCTCGCAGGGTACAGACGAATTTCTGCTGCGGGGCGCAAAGGGACCACGGCGGGCCGCTAAGGGGTCACATCGCTCAGCGAAGACGTCATCACTGGCGGTGCAACGGCCCGGAGCGCTACCGGCGGGGGCACGGCGCTACTGCCTAGCGCCTCAGTAGCGCCTCACTGAATTTCTCGGCAGGTGCTCACCCCCGGCCAGGCAATAAGCCCTTTGCGCCCCATTAGCACCCCCCCAGAGGCGCTAACGGCGCGCGCAATGGAGGCGAATTTCACCCCCTCAGGGAACAAATACAATTATAAAATGGAAGTATAAAAAATAAAGTAAAAGGAACAACTATTAAAGATGAATTAAACTGCCTGTACAGCAACGTACACAGCATCCAAAATAAAACAGGGGAACTGGGGGCATTAATCCGTAGCGAGGAACCGGATGTAGTAGGAATAACTGAAACATGGCTACATAAAGAACAGGACTGGCAACTAAATATCGCCGGTTATTGTAGTGTATGTGCTTTAAGTCAGAACTACTTTTTACAGCTCCTGTATACTGTAGTACCGGCAGTAACCACACTGGTATATAAGCTCTGCGCATGCCTCTGCACTCCAGTCTAGAGATGACCCTCCTCCAGTAAAGACCTGTTGTTTGTTTATGTACAGCATCCGTGTAATTATTTATCCACTGAACCATGGATCTAACAGTGGCGACAAGTGTTGATGCGAATCTACCTGCAACATTAAACAAAAAAAAACACAAAAAAAAATAGTCGAGTCCAGGAACACGGGCGTCGACCGCGAGCAACCGCCCAGCAGTCAGGCAGAGATCCAACTTCGCTGGGGAGGCTGTGGAGAGCCGGGCTTGGTTCCCCAGCCACAACGAGCAGTAAGAGACCGACGACAGGTCCTGAGCAGACCCTTCCCGAGCAGCGGCGGCTGGAGCCGACCGACGGCAGAGAGAAGAGAGCAGGGCGCAGCCGGGGGTTGATCACCGAGCGGCGTCATGGAAAAATACTGCAAAACCGGAGAGAGGGTAAGAAACAGCCAGGTTCTAGACCGAGCGGCGTCGACAAATATCAAGAGAAGAACGCGCAGAGCACAGCCAGGGATCACGGGCTGATCAGGGTCCGCGGGGCGAAGCAAGGGGAGATGCCATTGAGCCGCGGAGAAGCAGGGAGAGAGTGGGGGCAGCCATTGAGCCGCGGAGAAGAAGGAAGAGCGCGGGAGATGCCATTTTGCGAAGCCGCAGTGGAGAAGACGGGCGAGCGCGGGAAGGAAGGAAAGCGCGGGAGACGCCATTTTGTGCCAGCGGAGAAGAAGGGGAAGCGCGGGAGGCGCCATGGGGATAGTTAACGCACAACCAAGGATGCCGAAGAGTGGCAGTATCTCTACGTTCGACAATGAAGTCGAAGATTGGGCGACATATGTGGAACGTATTGAGGTGTACTGCAGGGCGAATGAACTGCCAGATGCTAATAAAGCACTGGTTCTGTTAAATTCCATGGGTGCAAAAACTTATGGGTTACTGCGGAATCTAATAGCCCCAGAGAAGTCGGTAAACAAGGATTTTGGAAGCATAGTAGAAATCCTACAGGACCACTTAAGCCCCACACCACTGCTGATAGCAGAACGATTTAAGTTCCATAAAAGGAACCAACACAAAGCCGAAAGCAATGCTGAGTACCTAACGGAACTGCGCAAGCTATCGATATACTGCCAGTTTGGAGCGGGACTAGCATACACGTTAAGGGACAAGTTTGTGTGTGGGCTACGAAGTGAAGGAACCCAGAAACGGCTTCTATCAGAAAAGGACCTTACGCTGGACAAAGCTTTCAATATGGCAGTATCACACGAAGCAGCCATAAGGGGCGCTGCAGAGATACAACGGAGACCGCAAGAATGCGGCACCAACGAAATGACCTATGGAACAGAGAAGTGCTATCGCTGCGGCAGAACAACACATGACCAGAAAGATTGTTGGTTCAAGGACCAAGTGTGCAGACAGTGTGGGAAAGCAGGACACATAGCAAGAGTCTGCAGGTCTGGGAAGAAAACCAACAGTAAGAAATCTCCACAGGAGAAGTACAAAAAGGTACACCAGGTGATGGTCAGCGGTTCAGACGGACAGAAAAGTGACACAGACTCCGGAAGCAAGGAGGTGGGTTGTCTGAAACTACATAATGTAACCGAAATAGAGGATCACCAGAGTATCTGGCTTACACTCAAGATAGACGGAGTCCAAGTGGAAATGGAATTGGACACAGGGTCAGCTCTAACAGTCATAAATCAAAGAGACTACAAGCGGCTATTTTCACACATACCCTTGAAAGCTACAGAGATTGTCTTGAAGACGTATACGGGGCAAAAAGTCTACCCCAAAGGAAAAATAAGGGTGAAAGTGACATATAAAGGTCAGGAAATACCTAAAATGGATATATATGTATTGCCAAATGGGGGGCCACCACTGCTAGGACGTGAGTGGATCCGGAAGATACATTTAGATTGGCATTCCATACAGGCACTGAAGGTGGAGGCCAAAAAGGATGACGACGTCACACCTGGACGACTGTCAAAAATGCGAACTGACGCAAAAGAAGTGTTCCAGGAGGGACTCGGAACACTAAAAGGAATAACAGCAACAATGAAAATAGAGGATAATGCAAGCCCAAAGTTTCTGAAGGCCAGACCAGTGCCTTATGCGATCAGACCAGCGGTTGAAGCAGAGCTGGAAGGGTTGGAACGTTCAGGAGTACTGTCCAAAGTGGACTGGAGCGAGTGGGCTACACCCAACGTCCCTGTAATGAAGAGGTCGTTGAGTAATACGCCTGGGGAACCAAAGAAGATCCGCATCTGTGGGGATTTTAAGGTGACAGTGAACCCAGTCCTTCACACGGTGCAATATCCGCTTCCACGAATTGAGGATATTTTCGCCTCGCTATCTGGTGGTAAATGCTTCACTAAAATTGATCTAGCCCAGGCGTACTTGCAAATGGAGGTAGAAGAAGCTTCGAAACATTACCTTACGATCAACACCCATAAAGGTCTCTATCAATACAACCGGCTGGTGTTTGGAGTAGTCTCGGCTCCGGCTATCTGGCAAAGGGTGATGGATCAGGTCCTGCAAGGGTTTCCAGGGACCCAGTGTTATTTGGATGACATCTTGGTCACGGACGAAAATGACGGTGATCACCTCGCTAACTTGGAGAAGGTGCTCACCAGATTAAAGAAATATGGGCTACGAGCTAATCGCCATAAGTGCGAGTTTTTCCAGAAACAGATCTCGTATTGCGGCCACGTCATCGATGAAGAGGGGTTACATAAGTCCCCTGACAAGATTGAGGCAGTAGTCAAGGCTCCAGCACCGGAAAATGTGTCACAACTGAGGTCGTTCCTCAGGCTGGTAAACTATTACCACAAGTTCTTACCAAATTTGTCTACGGAACTACACCCACTGAACACCCTACTGCAAACAGGGGTACCATGGAAGTGGGATGACGAACGTAGACGAGCTTTCCAGAAGTGTAAAGAATTGATCACATCAAAAGAGGTGTTGGCCCATTTCAACCCAGCACTACCAATTCGTTTGGCATGTGATGCATTACCCTACGGCATTGGAGCGGTGCTGTCGCACAAATTCCCAGACGGGTTGGAGATGCCAGTGGCCTTTGCGTCTTGGTCACTAACCTCAGCCGAGCGCAACTACGCCCAGATTGACAGGGAGGCCCTCAGCCTAGTATGGGGAGTAAAAAAATTCAACCATTATCTGCATGGGCAGAAGTTCACCTTGCTGACTAACCACCAACCACTTGTCTCCATCTTTAATCCTAAGAAGGGCGTGCCAGTAATGACTGCACAGCGGTTACAAAGATGGTCCCTCTTTCTAGGGGTGAATCAATATGAAATAGAATATAAAGGCACGAAATAGCATGGGAACGCTGATGGGCTATCGCGCCTGCCACTGCCTACGGTGGAGGAAGCACCAGCAGTGGACCCTATCGAGATATTTTATTCGTCGATAATTGAACGATTGCCGGTAACAAACGCGGATATAGAGGAGACCCGCAATGATCCGACACTGTCACGGGTATATGAATTGACGGTGAGGGGATGGCCAACACATGGCGACTCACTGTTGCCAGCATTCTCATCCAGAAGAGAACAGCTGTCAGCATGCCAGGGGACAGTGATGTGTGGATCCAGAGTGGTGATTCCACCCAAGTTAAGGGAGAGAGTGCTAAAGGAGCTACATGAAGGTCATCTGGGGGGAGTGAAAATGAAAAGCCTTGCTAGGGCTTATGTGTGGTGGCCGGGAATCGATCAACAAATCGAAGACCTAACTAAGAGCTGCTTAGGATGCCAGAAGGTCCAAAATGCACCACCACATGCCCCTCTACACCCATGGGGGTGGCCCTCCTCTCCATGGCAATGGGTGCACATTGATTTTGCTGGTCCATTCATGGACTCAATGTTCTTAATAGCAGCGGATGCTCATTCAAAGTGGCCTGAGGTGATAAAGATGTCTTCAACCACTACAGAGAAAACGATTGCAGTCCTACGGACCATATTTGCCAGAAACCGTTTGCCAGAGCAGATCTGCTCTGATAATGGACCACAGTTTGTGTCCGACGAGTTCCAAAAATTCATGAAAAGGAATGGGGTAAGGCATTACACATCCGCCCCGTATCATCCAGCAACCAATGGATTGGCTGAGAGGTTCGTACAAACCTTTAAGAAGGCGATAAAGGCCATGTGCGATGAGGAAATTCCACTACAGCATAAGATGGACAATTTCTTATTAGCCTACTGAAACGCGACACATCCAGTTACCAACCAGACCCCGGCCATGATGTTCTTTAACAGAAGGTTGAAATCTCGTCTGGATTTGCTCAGACCAAATGTGCGAAGAAATGTTGAGGACAAACAATTCCAGCACATCAACGAGAAGCCGACAAGGAGCTTCAATGTAGGGCAACCAGTCTTGGCCCGTGACTATCGAACAGAGAAGTGGCAACCCGGAACGATATGTACAAGGCAGGGGCCATTAATGTACACAGTGGATGTCGGGGGGAACATTGTGAGACGCCACGTCGATCAGATCTTAGCGTCACAGGAAGGCGTCAACCCCATGTCTCGAGTACCTGGGGATGAACCCGACATACCGGTAGCATCTACTTCAGACCCAGTAGCAGTGGAACCCGATGAACTACCCGATGAAAAGGGGTCAGAATCGCCTCTGCACCAAGAACAAGAACCTCCGGAAAGGCGCTATCCCGAAAGGGTCAGGAAGCCGCCCCAAAGACTGAATCTATAAATGGACTTTTTGTTATTGAATGTACATGTAAAAATGTAACTGTTATTTGAATATTAAGGGGGTATTATTAATCTAAAAAGGGAGGAATTGTAGTGTATGTGCTTTAAGTCAGAACTACTTTTTACAGCTCCTGTATACTGTAGTACCGGCAGTAACCACACCGGTATATAAGCTGTGCGCATGCCTCTGTACTCCAGTCTAGAGATGACCCTCCTCCAGTAAAGACCTGTTGTTTGTTTATGTACAGCATCCGTGTAATTATTTATCCACTGAACCACGGATCTAACAGTTATAACATAATCAGAAAGGATAGGGAATGAAGAAGGGGTGGGGTAGCTGTACTAACCAGAGATAACGTAATGGCAATAGATAAAAGGGGCAAAACCAACAGAAGGAGCGAAACAGAATCCATATGGATTGAAATAAAAGATAAGAAGGGATCGATCACACTAATAGGGGTATACTACAGATCACCTAATGGTGGAAATGAGGTGGAGGAAGAAATATGTAAGAAAATATGTGAAATGAGTAAAGGACATAGAATAATTATCATGGGAGATTTTAACTAGCCCCAAATAAACTAGCAAGAGGAGGTAATGAAAGGGGTACAGGGAATGGAGTTTTTGCAATGTGTATAGGACTCCTTTCTTATCCAGTATGTAAAAAGCCAAAGAGAGTGAGCACTGCTGGATCTAGTAATGGGAAATGAACCAGAACAGATAAGAGAAGTAAGCATAGGGGAACATCTAGGCAATAGCAATCACAACATAATAAGGTTTAAGATAAAGATTGAGAAGGACATAAGTAAAACAAAGACCAAAGACCAAAGTAATAAATTAGAAAAAGCTGATTTTAAGGGGATGAGAATGGAACTAGTGAAAATAAACTGGAAATATTTATTGACAAACAAAGAAATATAACAGCAGTGGGAAAACATTTAAAACAGTGATCAAGAGAGTCCAGGAGAAATATATCCCACTGAAAAGTAAGAACAAATTAGCCAGTAGGCCAAAATTGAAACTAAAGAAAAAGGCATACACTAAGTACATAGACAACAAAGGAGAGGATGACAAAAGGGAATATGAAAAGGTTAGGAAAGAAGTCAAAAGAACTATTAGCAAGGCAAAGAGAAACTACAAAATTAAATTAGTAAAGTATTCTACAGACACATAAATAACAAAAGAAAAAGCAGGACAAGGATAGGGCCACTAAGGGATACACACGATAAACTCTCAGGAAATGACAGCAGAAACACTAAATAATTACTTTGCCTCAGTATTTGCCAGGGACACTAACATGGTGGGCATGATATTAGAAGAGATCAAAAAAGATATAAAGACATTTAAGATAGAAAGGGGGTAGATAATTGATAAACTAATCAAAATTAGAGGATAGAACCCCTGATCCGGATGGATTGCCTATTAAAAGTTAGGGAAGAGATGGCAGAGACACTATTGCATATATATAAAAATTCATTAGAAAAGGAAATAGTGCCAGAGGACTGGCGGACAGCTAATGTGATTGCTATATTTAAAAAGGAAGACAATACAAGTCCAGGGAACTATAGACGAATTAGCTTGTCGGTAGTAGGAAAGATAATGGAATTCTTAATGAAAGATGTAATAGAAAAAACACCTAGAAACTGAAAATATAATAAAAAGTATTCAGCACGGACTCCAAAAGGGAAGGTCATGCTTGACCAACCTTAGTGAATTCTTTGCAAAAGTAACAGAAAAGACCGACAACGGTAATGCAATAGATGTAATGGGCTAAAAATTGAGTCGCCCCCCATTTGGGGCGCTAACTTCGCCAGGGCGCTACTTTTAGTGCCCCGGAAAAATTAGCGCCCCGAGCCGGAACTTGAGTGGTTGCACCCCAAGAGGGAAGCGGGGCACTACTGGAAGCACCCCGCATCCCTCTTGGGGCGCTGCAAGTCAATATCATCGGGCCGCGGTATTGCAGGCCTTCCTCCCCTTCTTAAAAGGGAGGGGCCTTGTGCAGTGCGACCTGGGGCCCGGGGATCGGGACTGCTGGCAAAAGAGCCGGCACACCGCGGGGGGCGGCGGGGGGAGGGGTGGGAGGCTGTTCAGGAGGCTAGGGACAGGAGCGCAGGCAGGTGCTGGCAGGCAGCCAGCATCAAAAATGACTGCCCCGCACCTCGCCTTTAAATTGCGCCTCCCCGGCTGCAGGGAGGCCCCCATGACCCCATCGGACATAGCGTCCGGCGGTAAGTCAAGGGGCGCTCCCAAAGATCATGGCCGGGGCGCGAGCGTGGCGTTGCGCACGGCGATGACGTCATCGCCGGCGGCGCAGCGCCGCATGGCGCTACCAGTTAGCGCCGCCATTAACCTCCCGCTGAATTTCACGGGAGGCATGGGTGGTGCTGCGCCCGGGCGCTAGTTGCTTTGTGTCCCGTTAGCGCCCTAAGAGGGCCCTCTTAGGGCCCTAACGGGAGGCACAAAGCAACCCAATTTTTCTCCCAATATACTTAGATTTCCAAAAAGCCTTCAATAAAAGGTACCAAATAGTATACTCGTGTCTACATAGATCACTAAAAGTAGTGATGCAGGTTAAAAAGGCCATAAAAAAAAAAGCAAACAAAGCACTGGGTACCATTTCTAGAGGAATAAAATTGAAAAGCAGAGAAGTTATGTTAAACTTGCATATAAGCTTAGTTAGACTACACTTAGAGTATTCTGAACAGTTCTAGGGGGAAAAATTCACGTGCGCCAACAGAATTGTCGGTATCACTGGCAACTCGAGTTAATGGCCGCTGCAAATGGCCGCAGCGCTACCGTAGAAGAATTGGCTCTGGGGGTTGGCGATGTGGAGCACAGCGCTAACTTACCATGCAACATCCTCCCGGTGGCGTTAGTGGAGGCCTCCGACCTGAAGTTCCCGTCCACAGTCAGCATTGCTGCTTCTTACAGCCTGTGGGAGCAAGGCTGTGGAGTTTGCAGGGCATTCTGGGCAATTGAAGGTGCTATGAATTAAAGGGGCAATGCATTCAGAACTAATAAAAACTAAAATCAAGTGAAAAAAATGCATTTTTCAGCTTTTACTGCCTTTCAAAAAAAAACACATACTTTAAAAATAATTCCCAAATGGGAGTCTTCAGCTCTTAAAACTAAATCGTCTTCCATACCTAAAAAACAGTAAAAGTGCTTCAGCACTAACACAAATGGCTCAGCAAGCCAGTGAAGAGGCACCCAGGGCCTCATACGCAGCACTGCAGCTTTGTGCAGGGAATCAACACTGCAAGAGAGGGTCCTCTACCCACAGGGGCCAGGAGGCCCTCCAGAAAGAACGATGTGGGACCACATCACCGAGGCCATCACTGCCAGCAGTGTTGCCCCCAGCACCTGGCTCCAGTGCCCAAAGAAGCTTCATGACCTCAGACCACTGGTCAAGGTCAGTGAATGCATCTTCAAAAGCCATCTCCTACCAACTGCATCACTAGCCTCACAGACTGCTCAATGCATGCACCACCCCCACCCCACCCCCCACCCCCCCCGTCACTCACCTACCAACAATCTGTATCAATCACGAGGTACATCTTCCATTCCTAGTCTCACCTCATCCCGTTGGAGGAGACAGTGCTGGCCATTCTTGGCAGGGGCACGACTGAGCCCTTGGCCAGTGGCGGGGCTGAAAGGATACAAGGTGCTGGTATCCTTATACGTTACCCTCCTCCTGGCATGCACCTCTTGCTTTTCCGCCCTCACCTCACCACAACTCCACCCTTGTGCCTTCCTCATTTCACACACCCAAGAAATGCAGCCTGCCTAGCCAATGGGAGACTAAACAGAAGGAGAGGAGAGTGAAAAAGAGCAAGATTGATTTGACACTCCCAGCCACCAGCTCCTCTAGGTCAACCAGCAAGGCCATTTGCAGTGTCCCCCACTGAAAGTCAGCAGCCTTCCACCAGCATGCTGCAGCTACGGGGTAGCACTGTGTGACATCAGTAGGATAGGCAAAGGCACACACAAGACAGTCACTAAGAGAAGGCATAAGGGTGATGAGTTGACTTCTTGATGTCATATTGAATGGATAGATGTATAAAGTTGGATCGGAAAGTTTGCTTTGTGGTGGCCTTTATTTCAGCATTATGGCCAAGAGGACGCTGTGATGGTCCATAACAGAGGGAAAGTAAGGTGTGGGACTAATGTTGAAAGGGAAGTTGGGGTTGTGGTCACTGGGACCACAGGTGGATTATTCCATCCCAGATATCCCGGCAACAAAGAGGTTGTCTGGGATGCATCCTTCTGTCTGCTTCCTCCTCTTTGGCTTCCTCCTCACGCCCGCTGATGTTATCAATCTGTCTTTTTTTTTGCAGGGCGCTAATACTTACTAGCAGCGCCACGGAGAGAACCAAAATGGAGGACGCCGTGGGACCTGCCACCAACTGGCGAAAGAGTGGCGGTCGCCACCGCTCTTTCGCCATTTTTTTCCTGCTAACAGGTGAAGTTAAGCACCCGAATTTAAAGAATATAGAGGCACTGGAGAAGGTGCAAAAAATATTTACTAGGATGATACCAGAACTGCAAGGTTATACCTATCAGGAATGATTGAACAGGCTGGGGCTCTTTTCTCTAGAAAAGAGAAGACTGACTGTTGACCTGATCGTGGTCTTCAATATTATGAAAGGGTTTGATAGGTAGATGTAGAGAAAATGTTTCCACTTGCGGGGAGACCAGAACTAGGGGCCATAAATATAAGGTAGTCACTAATAAATCCAATAGGGTTTTAGGAGAAACTTCTTTACCCAGGGAGTGGTGAGAATGTGGAACTCACTACCACAAGGAGTAGTTGAGGCGAATAGCATAGATGCATTTTAGGGGAAGCTAGATAAACGCATGAGGGAGAAAGGAATAGAGGGTTATGTTGATGGGGTTAGATGGAGAAGGGTGGGAGGAGCCTCGTGTGGAACATAAAGTTGTTGGGCTGAATGGCTTGTTGCTGTGCTGTTAATACTATTTAATATTTTACGGAAACCTATTTTTCTGATATTCTGTAAGTGCCCATGATCATTTCATCTGCTTCTCATGTTACATAGAGGCATTCTTCCTGACAGATGGGAATACTTCCTTCTGGAGGTATTGATGGCATTGGATGGATTCCCCTTATTTAGGAGGGAGTGACTAATAATGCTGATTAAGAATGTAGGGGGAATTTTCTAGTTGGTGCACGGTAGGGGTTACTGCCTATGCAATAAGCAGATGTGCAGCAGCATCTACTTCCGCCTTATGGATCAAGGACTAGTTAATAGAAAGAACTGTAACCAAATTGTATTAACTTTTGTAGACAACTGGGGTGATCTTTTTTTTCCCCACACTTAGACACGACAAACACGTACCACTCTTTAACCTATCATAGAAAAAGATAAAACTTAACATGAAATCCTTATATATTTCGACCTGGAATATCCAAGGTCTACGCTCTTCAGTGCGAGAAGTGAAGAGTAGGACCCCAGAGTTCATAGAGGAAACTAAAGATCTAGATATTATCATTTTACAGGAAACTTGGTATAAAGGAAAAGGACACACCGGCTGTCCCCAAGGGTACACTGAGCTAGTGGTCCCCTCCAATAAATTACCAAGTGTAACCCAAGGCAGAGACTCCGGAGGCATACTGATCTGGTTTAAAACAGAACTTAAGAATTACATCAAATTTATAAAAAAGGGCGAAAACCATATGTGGCTCAAACTTGAGAGGGAGATTATCTCAAACACCCAAGATGTTTACATTTGCGCACTTTATATCCCTCCAATCGATTCCCCGTACTACAAAGAGGACACCTTCTCCAACATGGAGGGGGAAATTATCCAATACCAGGCCCAGGGGAACGTGTTGATCTGTGGGGACCTCAATTCAAGAACGGGCGAAGAACCAGACTTTACCAATAATCAGGGAAACAATTACGTATTCGGGAATAACCACTTTGACATCCCTTCCCTTCCATACAGGCATAACTGCGACAAGCAGTCAAATACCAACGGTAAACAGCTACTACAGCTCTGTCGAAACCTGGGTCTGTACATTGTCAATGGTAGGTTCATAGGAGACCTCCTAGGAAGATCGACCTACTGCTCACCTCTTGGCTGCAGCACAGTAGACTATATGATTACAGACTTGGACCCATCCTCTTTCAGAGCATTCACAGTCAAACCACAAACAACACTGTCAGATCACAGCCAAATTACTATGTTTCTCAAAAAGACAGAAACAAACAACATAGAAACACAACCCAGTAAACTGTACAACACCAAAAAGTCGTACAGATGGGCCAAAAATGACACGGAAAAATACCAGAAAACAATTAGCAATGCATCAACTCAAGCTCTCTTAGACACCTTTCTGGATAACATATACACTCACAATAAAGAAGGCGTAAACCGGGCAGTTAGTAAACTAAACAATATTTTTGATAACTTGGCAACAAATGCAAACTTGAAAGCTCGCAAGAACAAACCCAAAACAAAAAACTATGAAAAATGGTTTGACCATGATTGCCATAACATGAGGAAAAAACTTAGAAAACTATCAAACCAAAAACACAGACATCCAGAAAACGAGGAATTACGCCTTACTTATTGTCAGACGCTAACACAATACAGAAACACACTCAGGACCAAAAAAGAGCAATTTATTAAGAATACACTCAGCTCCATGGAGGAATCCATTGAGTCGAATTGTTTCTGGGACAACTTGAAAACACTACACAAAAAACAACACGACGATTTGTCCATTCAAAATGGGGACACATGGGTAAACCACTTTGAAAAATTATACCAGAAAAACACACTAAGACCAGAGCAACACCAAATACGCAAAAAACTGGAAAAGCTTGAAATGGCCATAAAAGATAACCAAAACCCGCTAGACGCCATAATAACAGAAAAAGAACTTCTTGAAAAACTCAAGGACCTGCGACCAGGAAAAGCTTGCGGGACAGACGGCATACTAAACGAGATGATTAAACACGCAGACGACAAACTGAAACTGGCTATCCTAAAACTCTTCAACTTGGTTCTGAGTGTCGGTTATTTCCCTGACATCTGGAACAAAGGACTCATAACACCCATATACAAAAGTGGGGACAAAATCGACCCAAACAACTATCGAGGCATCTGTGTAAACAGTAACCTGGGGAAGGTATTCTGTAGCATCATAAACAAAAGACTTATAAACTTCCTTGAAGAGCACAATGTCTTGAGTAAAAGCCAAATTGGATTCCTGCCAAACTATAGAACATCCGATCATATCTTCACCCTACAGACCCTAATTGACAAACACGTTCACCATAACAAAAGCAAAATCTACGCATGCTTTGTAGATTTCCAGAAGGCTTTCGACTCCATCTGGCATGACGGTTTATTCCTGAAACTTATCGAAAGCGGGGTAGGAGGGAAAACATATGATGTAATTAAATCAATGTATACAAACAATAAATGTGCAGTTAAAATTGGAGACAAACAAACAAAATACTTCCCACAGGGGCGGGGGGTGACGCAGGGCTCGCCAATCTCACCGACACTCTTTAATATTTACATTAATGGATTGGCAAAACTACTTGAACAATCTACAGCACCCGGCCTCACCCTATATGAATCCAAGGTTAAATTCCTCCTCTATGCCGACGACCTGGTTCTGCTGTCACCAACTAAGGAGGGTCTACAGCAGAACCTGGACCTGCTGGAGTTGTACTGCCAGACTTGGGCCCTGACAATAAATCCCCAAAAAACCAAAGTCCTTGTGTTCCAGCAAAGATCCAAACAACATGGACCCACAATAAATTTCACAGTAGGAACAACCAAAATTGAACAAACCACTCACTACACATACTTGGGCTTAAAAATCAGTTCTACGGGAAACTTCAAACTGGCTGTGAATGAACTGAAAGAGAAAGCAAGAAGGGCTTTCTATGCCATCAAAAAATCAATCCAAATAGAAATCCCAATTAGCATTTGGCTCAAAATTTTCAAATCAGTAATTGAACCAATTGCACTCTATGGCAGTGAGGTCTGGGGACCACTAACACAACAAGATTTTGCAAAATGGGACAAACACCCAATTGAGATCCTACATGCGGAATTCTGTAAAAGTATCCTCCGGACTCAAAGGAAAACAGTAAACAACGCATGCAGGGCGGAACTAGGCCAATACCCATTAATAATCACTATCCAAAAAAGAGCCACCAAATTTTGGAATCACCTACAAATGAGCAACCCCCAATGCTATCACTACGACGCCCTGAAATGCCAAGAGCTGACCATAAAGAAGAATACCCTCAGTCAACTAGTCCTGGGACTCAATAAAGTAACTAATAACAATACTAACAATAACCAGTCCCAGGACAGTGACAGGGTAACACAAAGAATTCGACCCAACACAATCGTCGCTAAGCAAAAGGAAAAATATCTGTCATATTGGGCAGAAACAACAAAAACCCAAAGCAAACTCAATTGCTACTTGGCCCTAAACAGACAATACAACATAGCTGATTACCTGACCATGGTAAAGGATAACAAACTGAGAAGAACCTTGACAAGGTACAGACTTAGCGAACATAGCCTAGCAATCGAAAAAGGCAGACACAGGCAGACCAGGCTGCCAAGAGAAGACAGGATATGCTCTCACTGCAGTCAGGGAGTAGTTGAGACGGAGATGCACTTCCTCACAGCCTGTGGAAAATATCAGGGCATCAGAGAGAATTTCTACCAAAAATTCTCACAAATATGCCCTGAATTCAGAAATCTGACTGACAACCAAAAACTCCCATTCCTACTGGGGGAGGAGAGAAGCTGTGTAACACTGGCGGCACACTATGTTACAGCTTGCCATGAACAGAGGGACAACCAGTAAACGAAGACAAGAGTATATATAAACAAGGCGAATGTATATTTATAAACTCAGGGATATACCTGTTTATACACTGTATGAATGGAACCACGTTTATGTGTTCAACCATAAATGTATTTTGATGCTTTGGCAACATAAGATGTACCTTATCATGCCAATAAAGCGATTTGTATTGTATTGTATTGTACTGCCAGCTGAGATTAGCCATGGTCTTTGCTGCATCTATTTTCTAGTCGAGGTAGTAGGAAGACTTTTTTAATATTTATATTTCTCATCAGCAGCCATGGAAGGAAAAGGCAGTCTGGCCAGCAGGTGAGTATAAAAGAGATGCAAATGAATAAAATAATTCAAAGGCCCCCTAGATTGTGAGAATGCACCAGGTTGCATGTTACCCTGATTGTAACAAGACTCCAGTCATTTAAAAATGGGATAACATTTAATATTGGCCCAGAAATTCGGCTCTCCACGGGTGAGTACGCACGGGGTACTCACCCGTAGGCCCAATGGAAGTGCCGGTTTCCTGCATGCACTGCGCATGCGCGGGAAACCGGCACTTCCGTTCCCCTGAAAGCAGGGGTTAAGAGGTTGAACGCATGCGCAGGAGAGGCTGCGCGTGCACATCAAACTTCGTTTTTTTTGGCAGGTTTTCCCGGGAGGATAAGTCTCCAGAAGTTACACATTTAAAAAGCAGTCGTAAGGCCTGCTTTTTACAAGGTAAGTGGTGAATTAATTAAAATTAAAACTTTTTTTCCACAGGTTTATTATTTTTAAATACTTTAAAGAAAGGTAAGTTTATTTTTAGCCCCGTTAGAAAATAAAATTATTTTTTTCAAAAATTTAAATTATTGTTTAAAATAGTTATTTCATGTAATTTATAGTTTATTTAAAAAATGTGATTTAAAAAAAAAAATTATTTGAAGATTTAGTGATGTTTTGGGGCCGTAGTATTTATAAGTTTGACAGCCCTTCCTGTCAAACTTATGAATGGGCATTTCCCTGCTCTGATTGGCTCTCCATGGCCCACGTGATCCCAGGGGACGCATCGAACTAACTGCGCCCCTGGGATACGCAAGCACTGCGCGCCGGCAGTTGGAGGAGGCCCAGGATCGGAATCCCACGTGGGCCCACAGCTCAACGGCTGGCGCGCAAGGTAAGTGCAGGTCGGGGGCTTACACCCGCGGGAAGCCCTCGACCCGAATTTCTGGGCCAATAAATTACACTGGCGACCAGTTCAGTGTTACAGACTGCCAACAAATCTAAATTTCATCTGCCTTTCCCTCCCACCACCCCCAACCTCCATTGAAGCAGTACTCTTATACCAGCAGTAATCACAGTATAAGTATTGATGGGCTGCATAGCAGAAAATGGTACCTTGGAGCGAGGCTGGTTTATCCTATCAAAAAAAACATCAGGCCGTATCAATAAAATTACAGATAAAATTCTCCCCTCACTTTTTAAGTGACCTGCACCTGAGCTCAGAATAAATCACAAGGTCAGGATTAATAAACAATCCATACTGAAGTAATATTGCATTCATGGAAAAAATAGATAAAAGTTATCATACATATCTATGTAAATAAAACAGACTGGAGAGGATTTACAATTACTTGGACGCAGCATTGCAAGGAATTCATTACAAACCAGCAACAGCAGGTAGTTAAATCAGAAATCAGAGTTGATGGCAAGCTGCTGCAGTACATTGGAGCACTGAAGCAATATGTTGTGATGCTCCACACAGCTGCTATCAGCTGCAGGGTGGTGGGGTGATGCTGGCTGGAGGTCAGATCATAGGGAGATTCTTAAAAGCCGATTATAAACCCCCCCGCCCCGCGGGGACGGAGGTTTGTGCTGTTTTTATGAGAGTTCACGCCACCCCCCTGTAGTGTATGTACCTTTAAGAGGAACTATGTTTTTGAAGCCCCTGTATACTGTAGTACCAGTAGTGACCACTTGGGTATATAAGCCTGTGTAGCGTCTTGTGTAGTTAGTTCACCTCCAGACTTTGTTCAGTAAACACTTGTTAAATCAACTCCTGCATTCCGTGTCTCCATTAACACACGGATACAACAGTGGCGATGAGTTAGAAACGAACTTGCCTGCAATTCGGCAGCACCTCAAGGGGATCGATTCCTCAGACGAAGGTCGAAGCCAGAAGCAAGAAAAAAAAACTGTGGTTTCACCAGCTAAACGGGCTGGTGGCAGGTAGTGCACTGATCCTTCCTGGGCTGCGGCGGGCTAGAGCTCGATCAGGTGGCTCTGCAACGGGGCCGGGCAGTGAGTTGGGAAGCAGAAGCAAAGAGAGAGGGTGGAGCACTCAGGGCGTGGCCGGTGCTGCAAAGCAGGTCGGCGTTCGGACCGAGCAGAGGGAGGGGAAAGTCCCAGAGGGTCCGCTCCACGATGGGAACGGTTCTCCAAGTAACGGAGAAACTATTGAAGCGATATATAAAAAAAAAATAGAAATACCGCGAAAAGCTGCAGGTCGCAACGGGAACTGCGGAGAACAGCGTTGGCAGCAGCGGCAGCGGCGGGAAAGCACGGGAGGTGCCATCTTAACTCGGCGGGGAAGAAAGAAAAGCGCGGGAGGCGCCCTTTTGATCCATCGGGGACGGAGGAAAAGCGCGGGAAGCGCCATTTTAGATTTTCAAGATGCCGAAGACTGGCAATATTACTGCTTTCGATAGTGATATAGAAGATTGGACCACATATGTGGAAAGAGTGGAGGTATATTGCAAGGCGAATGAAGTAGCGGATGATAAAAAGGCATCGGTACTTCTAAATCTGATGGGTGCAAGGACATACGGGCTGTTACGAAACTTGATCACTCCAGCCAAACCGATGGACAAGAATTCTAAGGAGATTGTTGATACCTTACAGGAGCACTTAAACCCAACACCGCTGCTGATAGCGGAATGATTCAAATTCTTCAGGAGGAATCAGCACAAGAATGAAAGTAACGCTGATTACCTCACCGAATTACGAAAGCTGTCAAAGCACTGCCAATTCGGGGCAGGACTGGCAGATTCTCTACGAGACAAATTCGTCTGCGATCTCCTAAGCGAAGGAACACAGAAAAGACTACTTTCTGAGAAAGATTTGACACTGGGCAAGGCTTTCAGTGTGGCTGTATCATACGAAGCAGCAGCAAGAGGAGCTGCAGAGATACAGCAAAAGCCACAGGACTTCGGCACCCATGAAATGACACGGGGTTTCGAGCGATGTTATCGCTGCGGCAGATCCACCCATGATCAGAAGGACTGCTGGTTCAAGGACAAAGCATGCAGGCAATGCGGAAAGATGGGACACATTGCACGTGTATGCAGATCTGGAAAGAAACCCGCTGACAGTAAAAAGGTCAATAAGGAAAAGTACAGAAAGGTACAAATGATGACGGACAGTAGCTCCGAAGACCAGAAGAGCGATAGCGACTCCGGAAACAAGAGACTAAGCTGTCTCAAATTACATAATGTAATTGCCAAAGAAGATTACCAGACCATTTGGGTTACCCTTACGATAGCGGGGTCCCCAGTCAAAATGGAGTTAGATACAGGATCAGCTCTGACCGTCATGAGTCGACGGGATTACGAGCGGCTATTTCCGCATATACCTTTGAAAGACACATCCATTATCTTGAAGACATATACGGGGCAGAAAGTATACCCCAGAGGGAAAATAAGGGTGCCTGTTGTATACAATGGCAAGGAAATACAGAAGTTGTATTTATACGTTCTGCAAGATGGTGGTCCACCGTTGTTGGGACGTGAATGGATCAGAAAGATACGTTTAGACTGGCACTCCATTCAGGCACTGACGGTGACCAGTAAGAAAAAAAACGATGATGACGTCATACCTGGATGATTAAAAGAAATCTTGGCTAACGCCAAAGAAGTGTTTCAACAGGAACTAGGAACCCTGAAAGGCGCCACTGCCTCAATAAAAGTGGAAGATGCGGCAATTCCCAAGTTTTTTAAGGCAAGGCCGATGCCATACGCAATTCGTCCAGCCGTCGAGGCAGAGCTGGAGAATTTGGAAAAAGCAGGCGTGTTATCCAAGGTAGATTGGAGCGAATGGGCAACACCCATCGTCCCGGTCATGAAGAAAACGTTGAATAATGATAAACCTGAAGAACAGAGAAAAGTTCGCATCTGTGGGGACTTCAAGGTGACTGTAAACCCGGTTCTTCACACGGTACAGTATCCTCTTCCGAGGATAGAAGATATTTTCACCTCACTATCCGGAGGGAAACGTTTCACCAAAATTGACTTAGCACAGGCATATCTACAGATGGAGGTTGAGGAGGCCTCTAAAAAGTATCTCACGATAAACACACACAAAGGCCTGTACCAGTACAATCGACTGGTTTTCGGAGTGGCATCAGTTCCGGCTATCTGGCAAAGAGCTATGGAGCAAGTCCTGCAAGGAATTCCGGGGACTCTATGCTACCTAGACGACATCCTTGTAACAGGAGAAAACGACAACGAGCACCTTGCCAACTTGGAGCAGGTGCTCACGAGGCTGAGAGAACGGGGCCTACGAGCAAATCACCCCAAGTGCGAATTTTTCCAGAAACAAATATCATATTGTGGCCATGTCATTAACAAAGAAGGGTTACATAAGTCACCTGAAAAAATTGAAGCGGTCGTAAAGGCCCCAGCGCCTGAAAATGTCTCACAATTAAGGTCGTTCCTGGGATTAGTAAATTACTATCATAAATTTTTACCAAACTTGTCGACGGTTCTGCACCCTCTTAACGCACTGCTACAAACGGGAGTAGTTTGGAAATGGAGCGAAGACTGTAAACGTGCCTTCCATAAATGCAAAGGCTTGATCACGTCCAGGGAAGTGTTGGCTCATTACAACCCATCACTGCCAATCAGACTGGTGTGCGATGCATCCCCTTACGGCGTGGGAGCGGTATTATTGCATAGATTCCCTGATGGCTCGGAGCGGCCGATAGCTTTTGCGTCACGCTCATTGAACTCAGCTGAGCGTAACTATGCCCAGATCGACAGGGAAGCACTCAGCCTGGTGTGGGGGGTGAAGAAATTTAACCATTACCTACACGGACAAAAATGTACCTTGTTGACTGACCATCAACCCCTCGTCTCCATATTCAACCCTAAAAAGGGCGTTCCCATTATGACAGCGCAAAGGCTACAGAGGTGGTCCCTTTTCCTAGGGGCACACCAATATGACATAGAATACAAAGGAACAAAACAGCATGGGAATGCTGACGGGTTATCGCGTCTACCGTTGCCAATGGTGGAAGAGGCGCCTACAGTGGACCCAGTGGAGATGTTCCACTCGACCATAGTGGAATGTCTACCGGTGACAAATTCTACCATTGAAAAGGAAACGCGAAATGACCCGACTCTCTCACGAGTCTACGATTTAACGGTGACGGGATGGCCAGCACATGGCGAACCACTGTTGCCAGCATTCTCGCAAAGAAGAGAACAGCTGTCAGTGTGCCGAGGAACCTTGATGTGTGGATCCAGGGTGGTGATTCCACCCAAACTCAAGGATAGAGTGCTAAACGAGCTTCACGAGGGGCATCTGGGTGGAGTGAAAATGAAGAACTTAGCCAGAGCGTTTGTGTGGTGGCCAGGTATCGATGGAGACATCGAAGAAATGACCAAGAGCTGTCTAGGATGCCAGAAGGTCCAAAACGCCCCACCACAAGCTGCTCTACATCCATGGGAGTGGCCCTCATCTCCATGGCAAAGGGTACATATCGACTTTGCTGGTGCATTTATGGACTCAATGTTCTTAATCGCGGTTGATGCACACTCCAAGTGGCCGGAGGTAATAAAGATGTCCTCCACCACCACGGAAAAAACCATCACAGTATTAAGGACCATATTCGCCAGGAATGGGCTGCCTGAACAGATCTGTTCCGATAATGGACCGCAATTTGTGTCCGAAGAATTCAGGAAGTTCTTAAAAAACAATGGGGTTAAGCACTACACGTCCGCCCCATACCATCCCGCCACCAATGGATTGGCTGAAAGGTTTGTCCAGACCTTCAAGAAGGCCATAAAGGCCATGGGTAATGAAGACATAAATCTACAACATAAGGTAGATAACTTCTTGTTTGCGTACAGGAATGCAACACATGTGGTTACAAACGAAACCCCCGCCATGATGTTTTTCAATAGAAGCCTAAGATGCCGGCTGGATTTGGTCGAGCCAAACGTCAGAAGGGACGTAGAGAACCGGCAATTTCAAAGCATGAATGAAAGGCCAACTAGAACCTTCCAGATAGGTCAACCAGTTTTGGCCCGGGACTACTGTACCGAGAAATAGCAGCCTGGAACTATTTGCACACGACTAGGACCGCTGATGTATACCGTGGACATTGGAGAAAGCATAATAAGGCGCCATGCTGACCGGATCATAGAGTCATCCGAAAAGGGACAACCTACACCACAACTCTATACGCCTAATGATGAAGTAGAGATACCCATAGTATCTACCTCCGATCCGGTGATACTGGAACCAGATGAACCCGACACTGGCATTGAAGCCGAATCGACCTTGCCAAAAGAACCTACTACACCACCGAGGCGTTATCCGGACCGAGTCAGGAAGCCTCCAGAGAGACTTAATTTGTAATTGATTAACTTCAGCAAATGTGTATATTATTGTTCTTGTAAAAATGTTATTTAATGATTACTTAAAATGTTATGTACTATTTATCTAAAAGGGGAGGAATTGTAGTGTATGTACCTTTAAGAGGAACTATGTTTTTGAAGCCCCTGTATACTGTAGTACCAGTAGTGACCACTCGGGTATATAAGCCTGTGTAGCGTCTTGTGTAGTTAGTTCACCTCCAGACTTTGTTCAGTAAACACTTGTTAAAATCAACTCCTGCATTCCGTGTCTCCATTAACACACGGATCTAACACCCCCCACCACAATTTTTACGTACCTGACTTACCTGACTTAATGCACAGGAGGGCTGCCCACTCCAGAGGAGCAGGGGGCCGAATTTAAATGGCAGTGTCATTTTAACCACAGGCCTGACTATGGCCTTTGCTGATGATGGCAAGGATCCAGACCCATGCAAGTCCTTAAGGTTCCTTGTGAGCCAAGAGGAGCAGGAGAGCCTCCTTGACATCTTGACCGTCACCTACCCCGGGCTTCCCTCCTCTGATTGAAAACTTGCCAACCCTTCCCAATCCATATTTATTTTGCCGGGACCGTTTTTGTGCCTCCCAGCAGCAGCCCGACACTGCACCGCCACCCCCCCCCCCCACCCCACCAGTTTTGACACCCACTCACCTGTGGTGATGTCATTCCCGCTGGCTTCGGGCAGGAGTCAGTGTCGGGACATGCAAATGCGGCCCGGGAGATAAAATCTCCCTGGCCTCAGATTCCAGGGGACTGGGCAGTTTGCTGTCCACTTCGGCCTCCAAATCCCCGATTCCCACCTGGAGTTAAAATCGACCCTTAAATTTTAAAACATTTTGAAAAGAACAGCCAGTTAAAGCAGCCAAATACAGAATCTGATTTGTAGAATGTGACGCCGGGAAAGGGCCAGGAGTGGAGCCGGGGAGCGGGGCCGGGAGTGGAGCCGGCGAGCGGGGCCGGGAGTGGAGCCGGCGAGCGGGGCCGGGAGTGGAGCCGGGGAGCGGGGCCAGGAGTGGAGCCAGGCCAGGAGTGGAGCCGGGGATCGGGCCAGGAGTGGAGCTGGGGAGCGGGGCCAGGAGTGGAGCTGGGGAGCGGGACCAGGACTGGAGCTGGGGACCGGGGCCAGGAGTGGAGCTGGGGAGCGGGTCCAGGAGTGGAGATGGAGAGTGGGGCCGGGAGTGGAGCTAGGGAGCGGGGCCAGGAGTGGAGCCGGGCCGGGAGTGGAGCTGGGGAGCGGGGCCAGGAGTGGAGACGGGGAGCGGGACCAGGAGTGGAGCCGGGCCGGGAGTGGAGCTGGGGAGCGGGGCCAGGAGTGGAGACGGGGAGCAGGACCAGGAGTGGAGACGGAGAGTGGGGCCGGGAGTGGAGCTGGGGAGCGGGGCCAGGAGTAGAGATGGGGAGCGGGGCCGGGAGTGGAGCCGGGGAGCGGGGCCGGGAGTGGAGCCGGGGAGCGGGGCCAGGAGTGGAGCCGGGGAGCGGGGCCAGGAGTGGAGCCGGGGAGCGGGGCCAGGAGTGGAGCTGGGGAGCGGGGCCAGGAGTGGAGATGGAGAGTGGGGCCGGGAGTGGAGCCGGGGAGCGGGGCCAGGAGTGGAGACGGAGAGCGGGGCCAGGAGTGGAGCTGGGGAGCGGGGCCAGGAATGGAGATGGAGAGTGGGGCCGGGAGTGGAGCCGGGGAGCGGGGCCAGGAGTGGAGCTGGGGAGCGGGGCCAGTAGTGCAGCTGGGGAGCGGGGCCTGGAGTGGAGCTGGGGAGCGGGGCCGGGAGTGGAGCTGGGGAGCGGGGCCAGGAGTGGTGCTGACCACCTATATCCCATCATCTTCCATTTTTTCCTGCTCTTCTGATCAGGTGGCAGAGGCAATCACCTGAAACTGGTGGGATCCTTCT
This sequence comes from Somniosus microcephalus, assembly GCF_052327205.1. Lineage (NCBI taxonomy): Eukaryota > Metazoa > Chordata > Chondrichthyes > Squaliformes > Somniosidae > Somniosus > Somniosus microcephalus. The sequence goes on along the minus strand of NC_140995.1, from coordinate 114,207,327 downwards.
TGAAATATGCATTTTGGGGTCCTGTGACGTCATTGGACACCGACCATTATTTTAACTATGACTTCATTGGAGAAGTTACTTTGCCTCCCACCAGGTAAACTGAAGTCGGAAGAGATCGGAAGCAGAACAGGCCATTCAAATAAGTTTTTTTCTCCTTTCCTTTGTGGGGCCACGAGGAGCAGGAGTACCCCAGAAGAGGTAAACAACTGCAATAGTACTGGGATTGAGTGTGATAAGAGCTTGAAGAGATTGATTAGTGTTAATATTGAAAGTTGCGCACCAAGATCAACCTGCTGGGCCACTTGGGCTCTGAGGACAAGGCATAAATATCAAACAGAACGATTCTACAAAATAGAGAGAAAATGTCACCTATCCTGACATAGACTTCTGATGGCCATCTTCCAACACAGACATCAAAATGAACCAAATTCCCAGCTAACCAACATCATATTCATTTGAATTAATTTAACTATACATAATATGCTGCCATGGTGTCAATTGCAGATAAGGCCATCTCTGACCATTTCCTCGTATCACTCTCCACCCACATCCCCCTTCCACCCACCTCCCCCAACCCTACTTCCTTCTGTGTCCGCCCCTGGAAAAAACTCTCTCCCAAATCTCTTACAACTGCACTTATGAAATCCCAACTGTCCAGCCTCTGGCCCTCCATTCACCATGACATTTCTGCAGCTACTGATCTGCTCAACCACACCCGCACCACTATCTTTGATGCCCTAGTCCCTACTAAAACAATCACCCTCTCTCATCCTGGCCATTCCCCCTGGTATTGCTCTCATCTTCGCTCCCTTAAATCCAAGGGACGCAGACTTGAACGGATATGGCAGACAATTGATTTAGCCATTCACTGACAGATCTGGCTGGACCACATAAACCACTATCGGACCCTGCTTTAGTCTGCCAAAATTGCTCACTATTCCAGAATCATGCTGGAATACAAAGATAAACCCCGGCTCCTATTCTCTACTGCTAACCGTCTTCTTAAACCCTTCTCCCCCTGTCTCCTCCATCCTCACCTCCCATAACAAGTGTGATGAGCTCATGGACTTCATTGTCTCTAAGATTGAGACCATCCGTTCAGCTGCCTCTGCCACTTCCCTTCCTTCCCCTAGCCCACTGGACCAAACTTCCTCTAAGGTTCCCCCTTGCCCTAGCCCTGAACTCACATCTTACTCCATTTTCTCTCCGATCTCCCCTCATGATCTCTCTGCGCTCATCTTGTCTATGAGACCCACCTCCTGCTCCCTCAACCCTATTCCCACCAAACTGCTGACCACCCAACTTCCTTTTCTCGCTCCCATGTTAGCTGATACTGTTAACGGTTCTCTCTCCTCAGGTACTGTCCCCCTCTCCCTCAAATCTGCCATCATCACCCCTTTCCTCAAAAAACAAACCTTGATCTCACCGTCCTTGCAAATTACCGCCCCATCTCCAACCTCCCTTTCCTCTCTAAAGTCCTTGAACGCGTTGTTGTCTCCCAAATCCGTGCCCATCTATCCCGCAATTCCATGTTTGAGTCCCTCCAATCAGGTTTCCGCCCTTGCCACAGTACTGAAACAGCTCTCATCAAAGTCGCAAATGACATCCTTTGTGACTGTGACAAAGGTAAACTATCCCTCCTCGTCCTTCTTGACTTGTCTGCAGCCTTTGACACGGTTGACCACTCCATCCTTCTCCAACGTCTCACCACTGTCGTCCAGCTGGGTGGGACCAGAGAATCACCTGCAACGGCTACTCTTCCCACTCCCGCATCGTTACCTCTGGTGTCTCCCAAGGACCTATCCTTGGCCCCCTCCTATTTCTCATCTACACGTTGCCCCTTGGTGACATCATCCGAAAACACAGCGGCAGTTTCCACATGTATGCTGACGACACCCAGCTGTACCTCACCACCACTTCTCTCGATCCCTCCCTAATATCTGCCTGAGGCTGAACCACACTGTTCGCAACCTTAGTGTCATAGTTGACCCTGAAATGAGCTTCCAACCACATATCGCAGCATAACAAAGACCGCCTTCTTCCACCTCCATAACATCGCCCATCTCCGCCCTTGCCTCAGCTCATCCGCTGCTGAAACCATCATCCATGCCTTTGTTAATTCTAGACTTGACTATTCCAACGCACTCCTGGCTGGCCTCCCACATTCCACCCTACATAAATTTGAGGTCATCCAAAAGTCTGCTGCCCATGTCTTAACTCGCACCAAGTCCCGTTTGCCCATCACTCCGGTCCTCGCTGACCTACATTGGCTCCCAGTTAAGCAGCGCCTCGATTTCAAAATTTTCATCCTTGTTTTCAAATCCCTCCATGGCCTCGCCCCTCCCTATCTCTGTAATCTCCTTCAGCCCCACAAACCCCTGAGATATCTGCGCTCCTCTAATTCTGCCCTCTTGAGCATCCCTGATTATAATCGCTCGACCTTTGGTAGTCGTGCCTTCTGTTGCCTAGGCCCTAAGCTCTGGAATTCCCTCCCTAAACCTCTCCGCTTCTCTACCTCTCTTTCTTCCTTTAAGACGCTCTTTAAAACCTACTTCTTTGACCAAGCTTTTGGTCACCTGCCCTAATTTATCCTTATGTGGATCGGTGTCAAATTTGTTGTCTTAAAATATTCCTATGCAGCGCCTTGGGACGTTTTACTATGTTAAAGGTGCTATATAAATACAAGTTGTTGTTGTTGTTGGTGCAAGGGAAATAAACAATGTCTATATGTGTGTTAAAAATTCGGGAGCATTTTGGGTTCGGTGGTTAGGCGTTAACTCATGCATCACTGCATTTACTTGCACAATAGCGTAACCCGGGTGTAAATCAATAATATCCCCTTGTGACCTGGACTAGATATTCAAGTCTCTTGCACCAGTATTTCTTCAGTTTCTCTGAAGGTGGATCGAGCAAACAGTTGTTGAGACTAGGCCAGAAATGAAGAATTAAGCTGCTTTATTTCACAACAAAATGAACATTTCAAAAAGCCATTATGATCGTTTAATTCAATCCTTTAACAAACCTGACTGCCTTCATGTTTCAGGAGGATAGTCTGCCTGTGTGTCATCTCTGTGTTTTATCTCTTGCTGTTCACAGCTGGAAAGGGAAGGTCTACCAGATCCCCCGCCTAGTGTCCAAGACCAGAGACACCCCAGCACAATGGGCGTGAGCCATTTATCGGTTACCAAGAGAAGATAACCGATTAATTACTTACAAGCTATGAGGAAAGAACAATTAAATTAGTTTATTAGCATCTTAACTACCTCTAATCTCATGCCACACCTTTGAAAAAAAAACTTGCATGAAAACACTGCACTTTAAAACACAGCGTTGAAAGTAACGGTTTTCCAAATCCTTTGTGGAAAAATGGTCAAAAGATCCCAAAATCTAACAGTGTGCAAAAGGTCGATGTTGTATTCAGTAGTGTGCTCCCTGGGAAATTTAGGGCCCTCACTGTTGGGAGTACATTTCCAACTGAGTTTCCGTAGTGGTTTTCTGGCGGGAGATCGGCAGAACCCCCTAGAGAAACGGCATAAATGACCAGCTAAGGTAGTGAATTTCTTGAGTGTGTCCAGGATAGTTTTCTGCAACAATATATCCTAGAACCAACAAGGGGACACGCCATATTAGGTTTAGTAATGAGTAATGAGCCAGATTTAGTTAACAGCCTAACGATGCGTGAACATTTATCTAATAGCGATCATAACATGATCCAGTTCAAGATAGTGTTTGAAAGGGAGAAACGTGAAACAGCTACTAAGATTCTAGATTTGAAGAAGGCTGACTTCAATGGGATGAGACAGAGACTGTCCACAGTAAATTGGGCAAATCTGTTAATGGGTAAAACGACAGAAGATCAGTGGGAGGGATTTCAAAAAGAATTCAATGTGATACAGAACCAGTTTATACCCCTGAGGGGCAAGAGCTCTGCTTGCCAAAAAAAACAGCCATGGACAACTAAAGAGTCAAGGGACAGCATAAAACTGAAGGAAAGGGCATACAAAAAGGCAAAAAATAGCACAGATCCTGGTGAATGGGAAAGATACATAGAACAGCAAATGGTGACAAAACAGAGCTACAAAAAGGGAGTATGAAAAGAAACTTGCAAGGGATATCAAAATCAACACAATTTTTTTTTACAATTATATTAGGAAAAAGAGAGTGGTCAGGAGCAATGTTGACCCCTTGAAAACTGATATTGGTGATATTGTCAATGATAATAAGGAAATGGCAGACAGGTTGAATAATTACTTTGCATCAGTATTTACAGTAGAGGAAAAGGATACCATGCCGGAAATCCCAAGGATACTAATATTGAATCAGGGACGGGGACTCAGCAACATTAATGTAAGCAAAATAATAGTAATGAAGAAAATAATGGCACTAAAGAGTGACAAATCCCCAGGACTGGAAGTAAGTGAGAACATTGCAGATGCCCTATCTATAATCTTCCAAATTTCTCTCGATTCAGGAACCATTCCTTTAGATTGGAAAATTGAGCATGTCACTCCGTTATTTAAGAATGGCGAGAGAGGGAAACCAGGGAATTATAAACCAGTTAGCCCAACATCTGTTGTCAGGAAATTTCTAGGGCTAAAAATTGAGTATTAGCGCTTCAGAAAAATTAGCGCCCCTGTGCTGGAATTTCAGTGGTTGTGCCCCAAGAGGGTAGCGGGGCGTTACTGGAAGTGCCCTGCATCCCACTTGGGGCGCTGCGAGTCAATATCGCGGTGCTATGTGATGGCACTGCGGTACGTCGCGCCACCCTGTTGCAGGCCTTCCTCCACTTCTTAAAGGGGAAGGGCCTTGCGCAGCGCGACCTGGGGCCCAGCTGGGCCCCCGGGGATTGGGAGCGCTGGCAAAAGAGCCTGGCACTCAAGAGAAGTGTCGGGCTCTTGGAGCACAGCTGGCACTCCGCGGTGGGGGGCCGTTTCAGGAGGCTGGGGTCGGGAGCGCAGGCAGGTGCTGGCAGGCGGCCAGCAACAAAAATGGCCGCCCCACACCTCGCCTTTAAATTGCGCCTCCCCGGCCGCAGGTAGGCCCCCCTGACCCTGTCGGACATAGCGTCCAGCGGTAAGTTAGGGGGCGTTACCGAAGATTGCGGCCGGGGCACGAGTGGGGCGCTGCGCACGGTGATGATGTCATCACCAGCAGCGCAGCGCCGCGGGGCGCTAACGGGAGGCGCAAAGCAACCCAATATTCCCCCCCCTAGAGGTTATAACTAAGGATAGGGTGACTGAACACCTTGAAAATTTTCAGCTGATCAGAGAGAGCCAGCATGGATTTGTAAAGGGTAGGTCATGCCTGACAAACCTGATTGAATTTTTTGAAGAGGTGACTAAAGCAGTGGATAGGGGAATGTCTATGGATGTTAATTATATGGACTTCCAGAAGACATTTGATAATGTCCTCATAAGAGATTATTAACTAAGATTGAAGCCCATGGAATTGAAAGCCAATTATTGACCTGGTTAGGAAATTGGCTGTGCGGCAGGAGACTGAGAGTAGGGATAATGGGTAGGTACTCTAATTGGCAGGATGTGACTAGTGGTGTCCCACAGGGATTTGTGTTGGGGCCGCAATTATTCACCGTATTTATTAACAACTTAGATGATGGGAAAGAAAGCCATATATCCAAATTTGCCAATGACACAAAGATAGGCAGCATTGTAGGCAGTATAGATGAAAGCATAAAATTACAAAGGGATATTGATAGATTAAGTGAATGGGCAAAACTGTGGCAAATGGATTTCAATGTAGGCAAATGTGAGGTCATCCACTTTGGACCTAAAAAGGATAGAACAGGGTACTTCCTAAATGGTGAAAAACTAAAAACAGTGGAGGTCCAAAGAGACTTGGGGGTTCAGGTACGTAGATCACTAAAATGTCATGAACAGGTACAGAAAATAATCAAAAAGGCTAATGGAATGCTGGCCTTTATATCTAGAGAACTAGAATACAAGGGGGTAGAAGTTATGCTGCAGCTGTACAAAGCTCTGGTTAGACCACACCTGGAGTACTGTGAGCAGTTCTGGGCACCACACCTTAGGAAGGATAAATTGGCCTTGGAGGGAGTGCAGCGTAGGTTTACCAGAATAGTACCTGGACTCCAAGGGTTAAGTTACGAGGAGAGATTACACAAATTAGGGTTGTACTCCCTAGAATTTAAAAGGTTATGGGGTCATCTGATTGAAATTTTCAAGGTATTAAGGGGAGCTGATAGGGTAGATAGAGAGAAACTATTTCCGCTGGTTGGGGAGTTTAGGACTAGGAGTTATAGTCTAAACATTAGAGCCAGACCTTTCAGGAGTGAAATTAAGAAACACTTCTACGCACAAAGGGTGGTAGAAGTTTGGAACTCTTTTCCGCAGACGACAATTGATGCTAGATCAATTGTTAATTTTAAGTCTGAGATTGATAGCTTTTTGTTAACCAAAGGTATTAAAGGATATGGGGCAAAGGTGGGTATATGGAGTTAGGTCGTAGATCAGCCATGATCTCATTTGAATGGTGGAACAGGCTTGAAGAGCTAAATGGCCTACTCCTGTTCCTATATAATGGGGGGAATTTTAACCTAAAAAAAGGGTGGGTTTGGAGCATGGGGGTAGTTAAATTGTTAAAAATGGGATTCCCGACCTGATCCCGCCTCCAAACCACCCATTTCCAGTTTTAATGGAGGCAGGATGGTGGTGGGGAGGGGGGGAGGACCAACCCACTCCCAGGGGGAGGAACGTCAATTGAAATATTATAATGAGGCTGGAAGCCTCTTTGTTAACCTCCATTTTGTTATAAACTGCATGTGGACGGGTTTCACACAATTCATGAAACCCAGCAGTTAAAGCAAGACGGGGACTGCTGCATCCAGGAGGTAAGTGGCTTTATACCTGTTGAATCCGTGAATCTTAAAGTATGGTGTTCTTCAATAACTAGACGGAGGCTGCAGATTAACAATCAACAGGTGTTTACTGAAGGAGGGTAGTCTAAAGACTAACAGTACAGATGCCTGCTCAAGGCTTATATACAGGTGTGGTCACTGCCGGTACTACAGTATACAGGAGCTGTAAAAGTAGTTCTCTCTTAAAGGTACATACACTACAATTCCTCCCCTTTTAGATTAACAGTACCATAACATTCAAATAACAGTTAACACTTTAACATGCACATTTAACTGAAATAGTCCATTTATAGATTCAGTCTTTGGGGCGGCTTCCTGATCCTTTCTGGATAGCGCCTTTCCTGAGTGTCTTGTTCTTGGTGCGGAGGCGATTCTGGCCCCGTCGTCGGTTAGTTCATCAGTTTCCGCTGCTACTGTTTCTGGGGTAGATGCTACCAGTATGTCGGGTTGATCCCCAGGTACGCGAGACATGGGGTGGACTCGTTCCTGTGACGCTAGGATCTGGTCGACATGGCGTCTCACAATGTTCTCCCCGACATCCACTGTGTACATTAGTGGCCCCTGCTGTGTGCATATCGTTCCGGGTTGCCATTTCTCTGTTCGGTAGTCGCGGGCCAAGACTGGTTGTCCTACATTGAAGCTCCTTGTCGGCTTCTCATTGATGTGCTGGAATTGCTTATTCTCAACATTTCTTCGCACATTTGGTCTGAGCAAATCCAGGCGAGATCTCAACCTTCGGTTAAAGAACATCATGGCTGGGGTCTGGTTGGTAACTGCATGTGTCGCATTTCTGCAGGCTAACAGGAAATTGTCCACCTTATGCTGTAGTGGAATGTCATCATCGCACATGGCCGTTACTGCCTTTTTAAAGGTTTGTACGAACCTTTCAGCCAATTCATTTGTGGCTGGATGATACGGGGCGGATGTGTAATGCCTTACCCCATTCCTTCTCATAAATTTCCGAAACTCTTCGGACACAAACTGTGGTCCGTTATCAGAGCAAATCTGCTCTGGCAAGCCGTTCCTGGCAAATATGGTCCGTAGGACTGCAATCGTTTTCTCCGTAGTGGTGGAGGACATTTTTATCACCTCAGGCCATTTCGAGTGCGCATCCACTGCTATTAAGAACATTGAGTCCATGAATGGACCAGCAAAGTCAATATGCACCCGTTGCCATGGAGAGGAGGGCCATGGGTATAGAGGGGCATGTGGTGGTGCATTTTGGACCTTCTGGCATTCTGAGCAGCTCTTTGTTAGGTCCTCGATTTGTTGATCGATCCCCGACCACCACACATAAGCCCTAGCAAGACTTTTCATTTTCACCCCTCCCAGATGGCCTTCGTGAAGCTCATTGAGCACTCTCTCCCTTAATTTGGGTGGAATTACCACTCGGGATCCACACATCACTGTCCCCTGGCATACTGACAGCTGTTCTCTTCTGGATGAGAATGCTGGCAACAGTGAGTCGCCATTTGTTGGCCATCCCTTCACCGTCAAATCATATACCCGAGACAGTGTCGGATCATTTCGGGTCTCCTCTATATCCGCGTTAGTTACTGGCAAGCGTTCAATTGTCGACGAATAAAATATTTCGACAGGATCCACTGCTGGTGCTTCCTCCGCAGAAGGCAGTGGCAGGCGTGATAGCCCATCAGCGTTTCCATGCTATTTTGTGCCCTCATACTCTATTTCATATTGGTTCGCCCCTAGAAAAAGGGACCATCTTTGTAGCCGTTGTGCAGTCATCACCGGAACGCCCGTCTTTGTATTAAAGATGGAGACAAGTGGCTGGTGGTCAGTCAGCAAGGTGAACTTCTGCCCATGCAGATAGTGGTTGAATATTTTTACTCCCCATACTAGGCTGAGGGCCTCCCTGTCAATCTGGGTGTAGTTGCGCTCGGCTGAGGTTAGTGACCGAGACGCAAAGGCGACTGGCCTCTCCAACCTGTCTGGGAATTTGTGCGACAGCACCGCTCCAATTCCATAGGGTGATGCATCACACGCCAACCGAATTGGTAGTGCTGGGTTGAAATGGGCCAACACCTCTTTTGATGTGATCAATTCTTTGCACTTCTGGAAAGCTCGTTTACATTCGTCATTCCACTTCCATGGTACCCCCGTTTGCAGTAGGGTGTTCAGTGGGTGTAATACTGTAGACAAATTTTGTAAGAACTTATGGTAGTAGTTCACCAGCCCGAGGAACGACCTCAGTTGTGACACATTTTCCGGTGCTGGAGCCTTAACTACTGTCTCAATCTTTTCAGGGGACTTATGTAACCCCTCTTCATCAATAACGTGGCCACAATACGAGATCTGCTTCTGGAAAAACTCGCACTTGTGGCGATTAGCTCGTAGCCCATATTCCTTCAATCTAGTGAGCACCTTCTCCAGGTTGGCGAGGTGATCACTGTCATTTTCGCCCTTGACCAGGATGTCGTCCAAATAACACTGGGTCCCTGGAATCCCTTGCAGGACTTGATCCATTGCCCTTTGCCAAATAGCCGGAGCCGATGCTACCCCGAACACCAGCCGGCTGTATTGGTAGAGACCTTTGTGAGTGTTGATCGTGAGGTATTGTTTCGAGGCTTCTTCTACCTCCATTTGCAGGTACGCCTGGGCCAGATCAATCTTAGTGAAGCGTTATCCTCCAGACAGCGAGGCGAAAATATCTTCAATCCGTGGAAGCGGATATTGTACCGTGTGAAGGACTGGGTTCACTGTCACCTTAAAATCCCCACAGATGCGGACCTTCTTTGGTTCCCCAGGCGTATTACTCAACGACCACTTCATTACAGGAACGATGGGTGTAGCCCACTCGCTCCAGTCTACTTTGGACAGTACTCCTGAACGTTCCAACCCTTCCAGCTCTGCTTCGACGGCTGGTCGGATCGCATAAGGCACCGGTCTGGCCTTAAAAAAACTTTGGGCTTGCATTTTCCTCTATTTTAATCGTCGCTGTTATGCCTTTTAGTGTTCCGAGTCCCTCCTGGAACACTTCTTGTGCGTCAGTTAGCATTTTTGACAGTCGTCCAGGTGTGATGTCGTCATCCTTTTTGGCCTCAACCTTCAGTGCCTGTATGGAATGCCAATCTAATTGTATCTTCCGGATCCATTCACGTCCTAGTAGTGGTGGTCCTCCATCTGGCAATACATATAGGTCCATTTTTGGTATTTCCTGGCCTTTGTATATCACGTTCACCCTTATTTTTCCTTTGGGGTAGACTTTTTGCCCCGTGTACGTCTTCAAGACAATCTCTGTAGCTTTCAAGGGTATATGTGAGAATAGCCGCTTGTAGTCCCTTCAGTTTATGACTGTTAGGGCTGATCCTGTGTCCAATTCCATTTTCACTTGGACTCCGTCTATCTTGAGCGTGACCCAGATAGTCTGGTGATCCTCCATTTTGATTACCTTATGTAGTTTCAGACAACCCAGCTCCTTGCTTCCGGAGTCTGTATCACTTTTCTGTTCGTCTGAACTACTGTCCATCACCTTATGTACCTTTTTGTACTTCTCCTGTGGAGATTTCTTGCTGCTGGTTTTCTTCCCTGACCTGCAGACTCTTGCTATGTGTCCTGCTTTTCCACACTGTCTGCACACTTGGTCCTTGAACCAACAATCCTTCTGGTCGTGTGTTGTTCTGCCGCAGCGATAACACTTCCCTGCTCCATATGACATTTCATTGGTGCCATATTCTTGCGGTCTCCGTTGTATCTCTGCAGCGCCCCGTGCGGCTGCTTCATGTGATACTGCCATGCTGAAAACCTTGTCCAGCGTAAGATCCTTTTCTGATAAAAGCCGTTTCTGGGTTCCTTCACTTTGAAGCCCACACACAAACTTGTCCCTTAACGTATCTGCTAGTCCCATTCCAAACTGGCAGTGTTTCGATAGCTTGCGCAGTTCCGTTAAATACTCAGCATTACTTTCGTCTTTATGCTGGTTCCTTTTGTGGAACTTAAATCTTTCTACTATCAGCAGCGGTGTGGGGTTTAAGTGGTCCTGTAGGATTTCCACTATGCTTTCGAAATCCTTATCCACGGGCTTCTCTGGGGTTATTAGGTTTCGCAGTAAGCCATACATTTTTGCACCCATGGAATTCAACAAAACCAGTGCTTTCCTGGCATCTGGCACTTCATTCGCCTTGCAGTACACCTCAATGTGTTCCACATATGTCGCCCAATCTTCGACTTCATTGTCGAACGCAGTGACACTGCCAATCTTCGGCATCCCTGGGTGTGGTTAAACTATCTAAAATGGCGTCTCCCATGCTCTCCCTTCTTCTCCGCTGGCTCAAAATGGCGTCTCCCGCGCTTTCCTTTCTTCCCGCGCTCTCCCTTCTTCTCCGCGGCTCAAATGGCGTCTCCCGCGCTTCCTTTCTTTCCCCGCGGACGCTGCTCAGCCCTTGAGCCCTGGCTGCACTCTGCGCATTCTCCTGTGCACCTCTCTCGTTGCCGCCGCTCGGTCCTGAACCCCGGCTGTGCCTTACCCTCTCTCTCTTTTTGTTTCCCGTCGACGCCACTCGGTCTTCAACCCCCGGCTGCGCCCTGTGCGCTTTACCCTCTCTCTTACCACGTCGACGCTGCTCGGCCTTTTCTGTGCCGTCGGTCGGCTCCAGCCGCCGCTGTCCGGGAAGGGTCTGCGCTGTACCTGTTGCCAGTCTGTTGCTGGATCGTCGTGGCTGGAGAACCAAGCCCAGCTCTCAACAGCCTCCCCTGCGATGTTCACTCTCTGCCGGATGACTGGGCGGTTGCTCGTGGTCGACGCCCGTGCTTCTGGCCTCGACTTTCTTCCACCGTCCTCCCGGAGCGAATCCTTGAAAGGAAATGCAGAGTTGCAGGTAGATTCGAATCGACCTCGTCGCCACTGTTGAATCCGTGAACCTTAAAGTATGGTGTTCTTCAATAACTAGACGGAGGCTGCAGATTAACAATCAACAGGTGTTTACTGAAGGAGGGTAGTCTAAAGACTAACAGTACAGATGCCTGCTCAAGGCTTATATACAGGTGTGGTCACTGCCGGTAATACAGTATACAGGAGCTGTAAAAGTAGTTCTCTCTTAAAGGTACATACACTACAATACCTACCTCCTGGATCCAGGGTCCCTACCTAACCTAGCCCCCATGATTGGAGACGCCCCCACGAGGCCTCTGAACACCTCCCCAGGCCACTGAACACCCCCCTAGGCCGTCCACCCACAACGATAAAGCTGAGGCCAGCCACGATCCTCTGGTGGCCGGCCCCGACATCCTCTTCATCCACCCGATCAACCAGCCCCGATCGCTGGCCGACCGCCCCCACCCCCCCCCCCCCCACGATCATCTGCCCGGCTTGATCCCCGATCCTCTCTCCCCACCCCGACCCCTGATCCTCTCCGCCACCCCACCGACCCCTGATCCTCTCTCCCCCCTTCCCCCCCGAACCCTGATCCTCTCTCCCCCCACACCCCGATCCATTTAAAGGCCTAGCCCTCTCACAATCCCTTCCTCCCTCCTTCCTCTGTTTAGCCGCAGGCCTATCTACCCGCAGCCAGCCAAGCCTCTCAATCTGGCTGGCTGCGGGCGGGAAACCCGGCCTCTTGGGTTTTCCGACCGCCTCGGAGCCCCCCAACCCGCCTTCCTCTACATAATTCCGGCCCATGTCTCCCGGAGTTATGTTGATCTCCCACTGAAGTTACGGCAAGGGATTGGAAGAACCCTGTGGAAATTCAAGCCTACCTTTTACATTTTACAGAGATGGATTCTCAAAGTAACTGTATATGTATTCAGATCACATCTAATGAAGTGCAACAGAAATTGAGCATCAGTGTGTGCTCCTATATGGAAAATGGCAGAATTGTCATCTTAATAAGGTGTTCTAAAATATGATGTATTATAAATTGAAAGGTACCACATTCCTTTGAATGAAAAATAGAAAATTGTCCTTGTACATTAATCACCCCCAAAGCTTCTGCTATTTAGCAGCAAAAATCCTACTATTTAAATTACCACTCACAACTTCTGGACCATAACATTTGTAATTGTTATCTTTCAGGAATGGGTTCAACTGTTCTGACATTGATTTCAATGAAAACTGGCACTTGCTGAACAAAACTGGATCAAGCAGGAGGTAATGGAGTCTGCTGAGATTTTGTAAACAGCAACCAAGCAGCGAAATTATATTGTGAGGCATTACCAGTTGTGATATGGCATAACCAATGATAACATCTCCTTCGGGAACATCCCAGGATACAATGGCTGAGTTGGCCTTCAGGTGACTGACAGTGACATTGACAGGAGCTGGTGGTCGATCAGCTGAAAAACACAAATCAATGGTGGACATTAGATCTATTTTCTCATGCAACTGTCAACACACCTGGCAAATATTTATCTCCGTGAGTAGCTTCATGTTGACATGTTCATCCATCACTAGCAATAGAATGCACACTGTTAATTTTGTGAACATAAGGATGAGGCTTTACAGATAATTTAGTTCAACTAAAAGTTTTAACTGCCATTTTGTTAGTCCTTTGAGCACCATTTTGACTCCCAAAACAAGCGCTCTACTCGGAGCTCTGGCACGGCAAGAGAGCCCCAGGTGGGCAGAGGAAACACTTCAAGGACACCCTCAAAGCCTCCTTGAAAAAGTGTAACATCCCCACCGACACCTGGGAATCCCTGGCCCAAGACCACACAAAATGGAGGAGAAGCATCCGGGAAGGCGCCGAACACCTCGAGTCTCTTCGCCGGGAGCAAGCAGAAGCCAAGCACAGGCAGCGCAAGGAGCGCACATCAACCCAAGCACCCCACCCACCTGCCCCTTCAACCACCGTCTGCCCCATCTGTGACAGAGATTGTAGGTCCTGCATTGGACTAATCAGTCACCTGCGAACTCATTTTTAATGTGGAAGCAAGTCATCCTCGGTTCCGAGGGACTGCCTAAGAAGAAGAAGAATTTTGTACCTTTGTAATATGAGGGCATACTTTCTGATGGAGGCGGGTTTGTATCACTACTGTTACAAGACACACTCCCTCCTCCCTCAGCTGGAAGGGATGTGACAGCTGGGCTTCAGAGCTCCTAAGCCCTATAAATGGATGATAGGTGAGATAAGTCCTATTAGCTTCCTTCTCCTCCATCCCTATAAGATAATGTGATCTGTGACTGTGAGGTGTTACATCTGAAGTTTTCACAGAGACTTGGTCAAGCTCACCATATCCAAGGAGTTTATTAAAGAATGAAAGAAATATAATGCCATTGTATTGTTGTGACACATATTCAATCCCCCACTCCTGCTTTCAGCCATGTTGCTGTGGGCAGGCACTGAGTGAAGGCTCGTATCTTCTCCTAGAGGGAAGGGAAAAATCAGAGGCTCATTACCAAGTCTCTCTTATGGGCTACCAAGAGGCCAGCTCAAGAGTATTGTAGGTGAAAGACTGGCAGCAGCTTGTCTGCCCATTTCTCAGCTGCAAGAGGTCCATGATCTGGTCAAAAGAGAAAGGGAGAAAAATGAGAGGAACACAAATCCTCAGAATTTGATTTTTTTTATAAAGAGGAACCCCAACAACAACTTTAATTTACATGGCACCTTTAATATAGGAAAACATCCAAAGGTGCTTCACAGAGGGGTAATCAGACATAAATGTACACCAACAAAGAAGGAGCTTTAGGTGGGGGGAGACCTAAACTTGGGTTTTAAGGAGGGCCTCAAAGGAGAAGAGATTGGTGGAGAGATTTAGAGGGAATTCCAGATGGTCAGGACTAGGTGCCTGAAAACATGACCACCAATGGTGGGACTAAAGCAGGGGGAGGGGTGTTACACAAGAAGCCAGTGTTAAGAGACATGGAGAATTCAATGAGGAGTGCTAAAGCTGGCGGAGGTTAGAGAGATAGGGAGCAGCAAGGCTAAGAAATGAATCAAAAACAAGGATGAGAACTTTAAAGTTGAGGAATTAGGGAACTGGGAGCCAATGTAGATCACATGGAGAAAAGGTAATGGGTGAGTGGGATTGGTGCAAGATAAGATATGGGCTGTGTAAATTTGATGAGTAGCACTTTGCAGACTGTGGGGGTTGGGAGGCTGGCCAGGAGAGCATTGGAATAGTCGAGTCTGGAGGTGACAAGGGCATGGATGAGGGTTTCAGTGGCTAATGGGCAGAGGTGGGCGATTTTACAAAGGAAGTAGGTGCTCTTGTTGATGGAGAGTACATGACATTGGAAGCTCAACTCGAAGTCGAATAGGATGCCGAGATTGTGAACAGTCTGGTTCAGCTTGAGGCACTAACCAGGGAGGGGAATGGAATCAATGGCGAGGGTAGGAGGTTTGTGGTGAGAGCTGAAGATAGTAATCAGTCTTCCAAATGTTTAACTGGAGGAAATTGCAGCTCATCCAAGACTGGATATCAGACAAGCAGTCAAACACAGAGGCAGTGGAGGGGTCGATAATACTGGGTAGAGAGGTAGAACTAGCTGTCATCAGCATACATATGTCTGGGGATGGTGTCGCCACAGAGCAGTATGTAGATGAGGAATGAGGCCAAAGATAGGTCCTTGGGAGACTCCGAGGTAACAGTGTGCTGGGCAGGAAGAGAAGCCAGTGCTGGAGATGCTCAGGCTATGCTCGAATAGGTAAAAGTGGAACCAAGGGGTAATTTTCCAGGATGATCCTGGAGAAATGTTTTGGCAGAGGAGAGTGTAACCTGACAGTGCTTGATCTGATCCAGCCAAATTTGGCATTAGATGGCTAAACTAGATGTGTGCCAGATTTTCTCAAGTCTGCACCTCTTGGACTTCAAGGAGTGAAGACGGGGACCATACAGGAGGGGTGTGGAAATCACATATACAAAACAGTAATCTCTATAAACTAGAAAGAATAGGCTAGATATTGCTTTTGGGAATTACAGTTGATGATTGATCAATATTTTCATATGACATTGCTCTGTCCACTATTTTAACAGAGGTGTTAACCCATTTATTTTAAATAAATTAATGCCTCCATTAAAATTGCAGACAGAAAAATGTTATACAAATACATTAAGCATTCATCTACTATAATAGCCAACAGTAATTTCTAGCCTAATGTTATTAAGGTAAACTAATTGACCTTGCACTCCCAGGGGAGCAGCACTCAAAGGAGTATGGGTTGAAGGTTTAGCACTACAGTGTTATAGCGCTATCTCTGACCCACTTTCCTTGCCAGCATGGTTTTTCTCTGGAAGTAAGGGATTGATCAATTTACTGTATTACCTTTTGAATTGTAATTGATGTCTGTTAATAGTTCTCAAAAGATTTACAACTTCAGTAATGTCATTTCCACACTTTGAGAACTCAAATAAACTTTATTTTTGTTGTGTACATTCTCACGTGTACACTAACGCTCAGTCAAACTATAAATGAAATTTTATACCCACCTAAATGCACATACTACTCATCTCACCATCATTGAAAGTATAGTATTTGACAAATTTGTGCAGTAATGTAATAAAGGTACTGCTTACAGAAGTAATCAACTTCATAACAGTACGGAGACCTTCCTGCCAGCTGCACTTGTAAAATTCCTTGTTTTATCTATCAACACAACTCTTAGCAGCAGTGCAAGTACTGCATGGGGAACAGGAGGATCGTATCTTTAACTGAAATGGAAAGCTTTAACTGAAATCAGTGCAATTCACTCCAAATCATCTCACAACAACTACGAGAATGTTTCTGTAGGTTAGCAGTTGCTTGTAAATCTATGGCTCCTGTCTGGAGAGGGGTCAGATTATCAAGGCCAGAAAAAATGAGCAAGAAATTACTGGGTTTATTTCTTTTTTTATATATATATACTTTTGCATTATAAAGTACATCATCCAAACTGTAACTAGTGTACACTAGATACACATTAAGATCTTCCAATGTGTCGCTTGAATGATATGCTGTTTTATAAGGACAGGAGTGTTACACCACGTAATGCGCAGTGTATTCTTCTGCTAAAGTGGAGCGGTGTTTCTTTAAAGCTACAAAGTCTAATTGCTGTTAAGTCAACACCACTCAAATGGACAGTCAGAGTTTAATTGTTTGTTCAGAGAACTGTGGAGATTGTAAAATGCTTGTCAATTTCAGGTTAGAATAGAGAAGTGTACAGCATGTCCAAAAAAGGACATTGGCCCTTTGCATCCTGCTTTACAACCAGCTGCTGGAAGAAAACCTTTAATAATCTGGAAGGCCCCATTTTTGCCTTTCCTAAGGTACAGTACACCCAGTTGATGCAGCGGTACAGTAAGTTGGAGGCAACAGAGGTGGGACTGGTGGGAATTCTGGTGAGTGCTGTCTTCCTGCCAATTTCCAAGGGGGTGGGCGCAATGAGCTTGCTTTCAGACCCCCAGGAAATTCCAGGACAGCTCTAATATGGGGGAGACCCAGAGTCTTACTCCAAATACTACCTCTGCCTGCCATTATATCATTATCAGTCAGTTTTCAGGGCCATTACTTAAAACAAATACTATGATGAAATGTCATCACTGCTACACCACCTCTAAGGTGGCAACATCAAAACCAACAAAAACACTTTAAAATTACTTTGTCCTGATTTTCATGTGAATCAGGAAGGATGGTTTCCTCTGCACTATGTGTAACTACATCATAAACCCATTTTTTATTCATATACAATACAGTGGAATATTTCCCTTTAGGAGAATATTGAGTTTTCTCTGTCCATTTATCTCATATTGGTGCCACTGATTTGGAAAGCCAAATATAAGGCCTATAGTTTGCAGGTAATATTATCCCCACCGAACACAGTAAAGGCATTATTTAGTAGCAAATCTCAACAGGCATTGAATTTTGCCTCTAATATTTTACAGGAAAGGTAGCTGCAATAATTTCAGTATACATGACCTAAACCTTTATCTGCACCATGCTATTTTTTCTGTATGCAATACTGGTCACCTATTCATAGGCAGGATATCACTGGTTTTGAGAATGTGCAGCATTTTATTATTAAAGAGGCTCTTTGGGGTGACCTAATACACGTTTCCAAGATCATGAAGGAGAATAATAAAGTTGACACAGTAAAATTGTTTGCAATGACGAATAGGTCGAAATCTAGGGGGCATTGTTTAAAAATTAGGTATTCAGGAGTAACAATGGTTGCAACTTTTTCACGGAAAGAGTAACAAACATATGGAATAATTTCTCATTTAAGCAAATAATATAAAGGGTTCAAAAGTAAATTAAAAGTGTAATTTGCGACTTCGCTTCATGGAGGCTGACTGACTTGCTGCATATTGCCAGCATTTTATGTTTTAATGTAATAGTCATTTACTTTGAACCATCCCTTTAAGTGAACTATTTTACTCCTCATCGTAATTATGACAGGAAACCAATCAGATGCATCATTTCTATGGAGACGGTGAAAATGCAGCTGGGAACCTAAATGACAGGTAGCAACCATC
The DNA here is from genome assembly GCF_052327205.1 of Somniosus microcephalus. NCBI lineage: Eukaryota > Metazoa > Chordata > Chondrichthyes > Squaliformes > Somniosidae > Somniosus > Somniosus microcephalus. Next base: position 114,189,029 of record NC_140995.1, on the reverse strand, counting down.
ACATAGCAACCTGATTTAAAGAACCCTATCATATATAATTTGAAGACAATTCAGTTTCCTGTTTAAAAGTATATTTGCATCCACAAATAACCAGTAAGGGTTAGAGTCCATAATCTAGTCAGCACCTTAAACTAATGAGCATTGCTTGAATAAGCTATTAAGGTAATCCACCAGTCACAAAGCCCTGTCCTGTAAAGCCTCTTACAATGGCACTACAAACATGAATATACCAAATTTCTCTGTTCAGTGCATCAATTCAAACTTGTCTAATTAAGACTAATTGTCCAATGATCACATTAGCACTTATTGCTTCATTACTTTCATTATTTTGATTTAATTCCTTTTTATGACACCATGTTGACTTATCCTCAATTGTCACCTAATTTAGGAAAAATTATCCAGCAGGAAGCTTGGGGTTGAATTTAGTCATTTGGTACCACAAAATGGTACCACAGGGAGAAACTATTTCACAGATGAAATGGTCAAGTCACTTGAGCCCACATTTTGCTGTTCTAGAAACAGGACTGATTTCCCCACAGAATAATCTACTTTAACCAACACAATTTCAGCTTTGCTCATTGGGTGCGCTGAGACAAATAAAACCATTGCAAATTATGAGGAAATTAATGTGAGTGTGATTCCCAAATGTTTTTAGGGAAATGATGCATTGTGAGCTTGGATCACCCATATACAACAGCGTCAGGAATACCTTCTTCTATCTCAACCTTGTAATGCCGTAGGTGAAGCTCTTTAAAAACAAACTTATCTCAGAAGAATAAGACTACCAATTTTTTGGGGGGAAAGATTAATAAAAATTTCAGAAGTATGGAAAAATGCCTAGTAAAAAAGTGTAAATATACAAGGGCTATTTAATAACTCCTGCATTCATTGAACTTCATCTCTTCTCATTCCAAATGGGCACACAAGCAGAAGAGAGCAAACCCTACACAAATACCACTCACTGACTTGTGTATTTTTGCATCAAATCTAGGCCCTTAATGAGGCTCACGCATGAATTGGGTACAGACAATTCGGCCTCAATTTTAACTCAGCTGCGGGCTATTGGCGTGTTCCCCGAATTTTGTGTTTTCCACATGAATCTAAATGGATGTGGGAGATTGCTGCAATTTTAACTCAATTGGCCAATTGATTTCCAACGTGTGTGAAGCCTTTGCAAATGGGTTTCTCATGACTGAAAGTCCCCTCCAATGATGTCATCATTGCTACTGCATTTAAGGTCCACAGCAAGCCTTACTTCTTCTGCAGACTGCCAAGCTTTCTCCATTTGATGGCACAGGAATCTGCAGGAACAATGGCCAGCGGGAAGCCAAGAGCAGCTCCTAAGTTTGATGAGGTAGTACTACAGGCACTGGTGGATGGGGCTAGGGCCCACAGGGAGGTCCTGTTCCCTTCATCAGGGAGGAAGAGGCCTCTCAGTCAGACCAAGGCTGTGTGGATACAGGTGGCTGAGGAGATCAACTCCTTGGGGGTCACACGGCGCACCTGGATGCAGTGCAGGAAAAGATTCCATGACCTTCAACGCACTAGAAAAGTAAGTATGACGTTCCCATCACCCTCAATCTGATTCCCATTGCCTTTCCTCACCAGCACTCAGCTTTAGCAATCTCTTCCTCCACATCCCACTTGACACTCACATCCATGCACCCTTACCCATTCCCTCTCTATGCTCACATTCACTTAACTATTCCACCATGCAGCCCTCACACTCCCTATCACTCTGATGCTTTGAACACAACTAACAACACACAGGGAGGGCCCTTGGTCTTGCAACCTCGCTCCATCTTTGTCTCCTTCTAAGTATCTATGCTATGCAATCTCTACACTCACTCCTTCATTCTCACTGAACCTCCACTTGTCTCCCTCATTGCAGGAAAAGAGAGCTCACAATAAAAGGGAAAGAGCCAGGACAGGAGGAGGCCCACCATCACTAGCCCAGCTCACCCCCTGGGAGGAAGCCGTCCTGGAAATTGTCGGGGTTGAAAAAGATGCGCACGTTGGGGACGGACAGACGGGTGCATCACAGCAAGCTGGTGACAGAATAGTTTTCCATCTCTCTCATTGACATTGCATGAGTCACTGATAATGATTCTGAAGCTATAACAGATGGACTTATGATCATCTGCAATATGCAATGTGCATGTAACCTTGACCTCCCATCTCTAACTCTTTCCTTTACTCCCCCACAGGACCATCGGGAGCCCCTGTCCCCACTGTCCAGGAGGAAGAGCCTGAGCTTCCAGACTCCTCAGAGGAATCTGCAACCTTTGAGGGCGCAGCGTCAGCAGAAATAAGCCCACCCAGCACCAGCGCAGACACTCACACCTCGGTGGGAGCTTCGGGATATAGAGTAGTGTTGTCACCTGGTGTATCACAGATCACAAGTGAGCATCAGCAGATTGTGGAGTCAGGGACAGCAGTGGAGAGTCCTCGTCGGAGGGCGCAGGACTCTGCCAGCTCGGCTCAGCTGCATGTCGACCCTCTGCCTCTGGGTCCATCCATAAGATCAGAGGTGATAGAACTCCATGCACAGATGCAAGAGTCTCTGGGGTCGCTGCGAGTGTGGAGCGAATGGAGGAGTCCATAGCGAGCATGAGCAGAGCCTTTGTGGAGTCATTGGCACATGAACGCATCAACATGGAAAGGATGGCTACCTATGTGGAAATGATTGCTGCCTCCATGGTAAGGCTGGCTACGGTAGAGGAGAGGAGGGCTACGGTCATGGAGGAGGTTAGGCGCCAGGGTATGGAAAACATGGTGAGTGTTCAGAATAGAATGACATTTCTTGAGGAGCGATGGGCATCTATTGAACATAGAAACCCCATTGCAGATACGGGTCCCCATGGCCCCCCTGATCTGCAGCAAGGTGCTCTCCAGCCACTTGCAGGCACGGAGGGGGAGATGACTCATGAGAGGCAGGTTGGTGGCAGACCTCAAGGTAGTGGGGGTTGCTCTCCAGGCGCTCACACTTGCATGCCACTGCAGGGCCCTCGGTCAGAGCCCCACTGGAGTTACTGTTGTTGTTGTCATCACCGCCTCCTCCTCTCCCTTCTCCCCCTTCTCCCAGCAAACCACGACAATTCTGGAGACCTTGGCTGCTGAGTACTGTAGGGCTCCACCTGATCTATACAGGCATCTAAAGCGTACCTTCAGCAAACCAATGGTTTGCTTGATAATGGATCCAGTGGAAATATGGCTGGAGTTGTAGCGCTCCTCCGCTTCGTTGGCTGGCCTCAACAGCGTCATTAGCCACGTCTTCAGGGGACAGCCCTTGTCTCCAAGTAGCCATCCGTTAAGTTGGTCTGGCAGCCTGAATAGCGGAGGCACACTAGACTGGCGCAGTATGAAGGAGTCATGGCAACTGCCAGGGTACATGGCACAAACATGCAAAAATCTCGTTCTTGTGGTCACACACCAGCTGAACATTAAGGGAGTGGAAGCCCTTGCGATTGACAAAAATACCTGGATTGCGATGGGGTGCCCTAAGGGTCACATGTGTTAACTCAACGGTGCCCTGCACCCTTGGAAAGTCTGCCAGATGAGCTAATCCAACCGCTCGCGCCGTCACACTTGCGCGATCCTTGGTGAAATGGATGTGATTGTGCGCGAGGGCAAAGAGGGCATCGGTTACCTGCGTGATGCAAGTGTGTGCGGCCACCTGGGAGATGCCGCTGATGTCTGCTGCTGATCTCTGGAATGAGCTTGAGGCAAAAAAGTTGAATGCGGTGGTGACATTGATGGCCACTGGTAAGGAGTGTCCACCTGGTCCTCTGGGCAGTAGGTTTTGCTGTATCATTGCGCAGATGTCACTCACTACCTGTCGCGAAAGTCGGAGCCACCTTTGGCACTGCTGCTCAGTCATGTTGAGGTAGCTGACCCTGTGTCTGTAGACCCTGTTTGGGGGGTATCTCCTGCGCCGACAGGCTTCCAGGCGCTGACCCCTTCTGGCCTGTGCTGCCTCAGGTGCATAAGCAGCAGCCTGCTGCTGCTGCTGTTGCTGGTTCTGCTACTGCCATGCCTGGTGCTCAAGCTCTTCTAATGCCCAGCAGGGAAGGAAAAAAATGGCTCCCATGCTTCTGGCATATGCCTCCGTTGAGGAAGCGCTGAGTGAAGGTGGCGAGAGGGGTTTCCCAGGAGTTCACACTGGAGATGTGTGTCAGGCTCCAACCTTCCACAGGTGTGGTTAAGCCTGGTAAAAGTTACCCCAGGCCTGAGACAAAAAATCCTGCCACCTGCAAATGATGGCTGATCAAATCTCCTCTTTAATGGTTGACCTGCAGCTGATAGTCAGCAAGCCAATAGTGCTCCCGCCAGGTTTCACAGTCGTGATTCCCACCAGGCGTGTTTTACGTGGGAAAAGGGTTAAAAGTGCAAGGGACTGTTAAAATGGCATTATAGAGGCCATTTAGCGGTGATTAAGGGCCTTAAAGACCAGTCCCGCCTGTTGGATGCGGGACGGATTCGGGACCATCAGACACGCCTGAGTAAAAATGGCTCGGAGTCGGGAACCAGGCGGGGATCCTGACCGCCAGTTTTCGCGATTTTTAACCCCCCGCACGCCTCCAAGCCCGCCTCCACAGCTCAGTTAAAATTGAGGCCTTCATCTCACTAAAAATACAGAAGCACCAAATTGCAGGCCAGAAAGAATTTGGGCGTAGGCTGCTTTCCCAGTTTAACACTTCCGCTGAGCTACTGCCGCAACTGTTCTCCTGGCACACAAGACCAATGATTGACAAAAGGGCTTTGACTCTGCTGTCCTGCCCCTAATGGTCTGTATGTGATTCCAGACCACACAGCAATGTGGTTGACTCTTAACTGCCCTGTGAAATGGCCTAGCAAGCCACTCAGTTGTATCAAATTGCTAGGAAAAACAATAATAAGAATAAAACTTGACAGACCACCTGGCATCGACCTAGGCACCGGATTCGGATGTGACAGAGGCACACCCAGCCCAGTCGACCCTGCAAAGTCATCCTCACTAACATCTGAGGATTTGTGCCAAAATTGGGAGCGCTGTCCCATAGACTATTCAAGCACCAGCCTGACAGTCATACTCACAGAATCATACCTTTCAGCCAATGTCCCAAACTCCTCCATCACCATCCCTGGGTATGTCCTGTCCCACCAGCAGGATGCAGGACAGACCCACCAGAGGTGGTAGCACAGTGGTATACCGTCAGGTGAGAATGGCCCTGGGAGTCCTCAACATTGACTCCGGATCCCGTGAAGTCTCATCGCTTCAGGTCAAATATAGGCAAGGAAACCTCCAGCTGATTACCACCTACCACCCTCCCTCAGCTGATGAATCAGTATTCCTCCATGTTGAACACCACTTGGAAGAAGCACTGAGAGTAGCAAGGGCACAGAAGGTACTCTGGATGGGGGACTTCAATGTCCATCATCAAGAGTAGCTCGGTAGCATCACTACTGACCGAGCTGGCGAAGTCTTGAAGGACATAGCTGCCAGATTGGGCCTGCGGCAGGTGGTGAGAGAACCAACACAAAGGAAAAACCTACTTGACCTCGTCCTCACCAATCTACCTGTCGCAGATGCATCTGTCCAGGACAGCATTGGTAGCAGTGACCACCTCACAGACCTTGTGGAGGCAAAGTTCTGTCTTCACACTGAGGACACCCTCCATCATGTTGTGTAGCACTACCACCGTGCTAAATGGGATAGCTTCAGAACAGATCTAGCAGCTCAAAACTGGGCATCCATGAGGCGCTGTGGGCCATCAGCAACAGCAGAATTATATTCCACCACAATCTGTAACGTCATGGTCCAGCATATCCCTCACTCTACCATTACCATCAAACCAGGGGACCAACCCTGGTTCAATGAGGCATGTAGAAGAGCATGCCAGGAGCAGCACCAGGCATACCTAAAAATGAGGTGCCAACCTGGGAAAGCTGCAACACAGGACTACATGCATGCTAAACAACAGAAGCAGCATGCTATAGACAGAGCTAAGCGATTCCACAATCAACGGATCAGATCAAAGCTCTGCAGTCCTGCCACATCCAGTCGTGAATGGTGGTGGACAATTAAACAACATGAACATCCCCATCCTCAGTGATGGCAGAGTCCAGCATGCAAGTGCAAAAGACAAGGCTGAAGCATTTGCAACCATCTTCAGCCGGAAGTGCCGAGTGGATGATCCATCTCAGCCTCCTGCTGAGGTCCCCACCAACACTCACTATAAGGCACATGGCCATGTACTTCTCTGTCGGGCCCGCGCCGCCCGGGACCGGCTTTTTCTATGTAAAGGTTTGCACATGCGTGAAACTGTAAATGGGCTGCGCAGCCCCATAAAGGGGCAGTGCAACCAAAAAAGGTAAGAGGGAACATTGGTCCCCACCATTACAAAAGTCAGTCTTCAGCCAATTCAATTCACTCCATGTGATATCAAGAAATGGCTGAGCGCACTGAATACAGCAAAGGCTGTGGGCCCCGACAACATCCCAGCTGTAGGGCTGAAGACTTGCGCTCCAGAACTAGCTGCGCCTCTAGCAAAGTTGTTCCAGTACAGCTACAACACTGGCATCTACCTAACAAAGTGGAAAATTGACCAGATGTGTCATGTCCACAAAAAGCAGGACAAAACCAATCCGGCCAGTTACCGCCCCATCAGTCTAACCTCAATCATCAGCAAAGTGATGGAAGGCGTCATCGACAGTGCTATCAAACGACACTTACTCACCAATAATCTGCCCACTGATGCTCAGTTTGGGTTCCGCCAGGATCCCTCGGCTCCAGACCTTATTACAGCCTTGGTTCAAACATGGACAAAAGAGCTGAATTGCAGAGGTGAGGTGAGGTGAGAGTGACTGCCTTTAACATCAAGACAGCATTTGACCGAGTGTGGCATCAAGGAGCTCTAGTAAAATTGATAACCAATGGGAATCAGGGGAAAACTCTCCACTAGCTGGAGTTATACCTAGCACAAAGGATGATGGTTGTGGTGGTTGGAGTCCAATCATCAATCCCAGGACATCAATGCAGGAGTTCCTCAGGCCCAACCATCTTCAGCTGATTCATCAAAGATCTTCCCTCAGTCATAAGGTCAGAAGTGGGGATGTTCACTGATGATTGCACGGTATTCAGTTCAATTCACAACTCCTCAGATAATGAAGCAGTCCCTCCCCGCATGCAGCAACACCTGGATGACATTCAGACTTGGGCTGATAAGTGGCAGGTAACATTCATGCCACACAAGTGCATCCTGGTCCGGGAAGTGTTCTCCCGGTGGGGACTACCACAGCAATGACCATCTCCAACAAGAGAGAGTCTAACCACTGCCCCTTGACATTCAATGGCATTACCATCATTGAATCCCCCACCATCAACATCCTGGGGCTTACCATTGACCAGAAATTTAACTGGACCAGCCACATAAATGCTGTGGCTACAAGAGCAGATCAGAGGCTAGGTATTCTGCAACCAGTGACTCACCTCCCACCTTTCCACCATCTACAAAGCACAAGTCAGGAGTGTGATGGAATACCCCCCGCTTACCTGGATGAGTGCAGCTCCAACAACACTCAAGAAGCTTGACACCATCCAGGACAAAGCAGCCCATTTGATAGGCACTCCATCCGCCACCTTAAAACATTTATTTCCTCCACCACCGGTGCACCGTGGCTGCAGTGTGTACCATCTGCAAGATGCACTGCAGAAACTCACCAAGGCTACTTCGACAGCACCTCCCAAACCCACGACCTCTACCACCTAGAAGGACAAGGGCAGCAGACGTATGGGAACACCACCACTTCCAAGTTCCCCTCCAAGTCACACACCATCCTGACTTGGAAATATATCAGCGTTTCTTCATCATCGCTGGGTCAAAATCCTGGAACTCCCGACCTAACAGCACTGCGGGGGTACCTTCACCATACGGACTGCAGCGGTTCAAGAAGACAGCTCACCACCACCTTAAGGGCAATTAGGGTTGGCATTAAATGCTGGCCTTGCCAGCGATGCCCACATCCCAGGAATGAATAAAAAAAACTCTGCCCCATTTTTTTCTGGCCTGCATTTGATCTTCTGCTCTTTGAAAATTTGTATTTCATTGTTAAAACCTCTAAACTTGTGAAAGCTAATTCATTCATTACATACACATACATAATATTAATAATGCGATTGTTCATTGGCCTTGAAGTGCCAACTTTCTCTTTGCGTCATCTCTTCATGACTTGAATGGTAAATTGGAATTCTGCATTTCTGACAGTCTTTGAGCAATCAGGGCTACATTGAACATAACTGATCCCTGTCCAATAATTATACAGGGCAGTAATGAAGGGACACTTGTGCAATGAAGGGCAGCACACATACTCCTGCTGCGTCTTTTTGCACAATGATTCTGCAGGTTTCCATATTTACAATGTGTTGTATGACATAAGTTACTTTGCAAAAATTAATATTAATGAAATGTGCTTAATGGAACTATGCATGATATACCGACCAAAGCATTTCAAGGTACAGATTACTATTGGGAGTAACCTGTTTAAAATAAAAGGATTCATGCATCTGGTAAAGCAAATGGAGAAAATTAGTATAGATGTTTGAAGTGTTCATAAGATAACATCACTGACAGTAATTTCCACCCTTTGATGCTTACAAATTGAAGTTATTGTGTTGTGTGCCCGGTGCTTTCTGATGCTACATCAGCCTTTGTGGATGGACTCTTCTAAGCTCAGAATTATCATCATTAAGAGAAAGTGATGATGTAACTCCATCCCCATTCACGGTGTATAAAATATTAGGTGTATATTTTCCTCTGTGAGTTAAGCTGAATGGAAAAGTAGATGTGTGTAAACAGTTGTGAAAAAAGGATAGAGAAGGTAAGAGAGTTGTTTAAAAAATAAAAATGGATAGACCCAGTAATTACTGGCCAGTCAGCCTAACCTCAGTGGTGGGAAAATTATTGGAAAAAATGTTAAGGTCAGGATAAATCTCATTTAGAAAGACACGGATTAATTAGGGACAGTCAGCATGGATTTGTTAAGGGTCTGACTAACTTGATTGAATTTTTTGAGGTAACAAGGAGGGTCGATGAGGGTAGTGCGTTTGATGTAGTCTATATGGATTTTAGCAAGGCTTTTGATAAGGTCCCGCATGGCAGACTGGTCACGAAAGTAAAAGCCCATGGGATCCAAGGCAAAGTGGCAAGTTGGATCCAAAATTGGCTCAGAGGCAGGAAACAAAGGGTAATGGTCGAAGGGTGTTTCTGTGACTGGAAGGCTGTTTCCAGTGGGGTTCCACAGGGCTCAGTACTGGGTCCCTTGCATTTTGTGGTATATATCAATGATTTGGACTTAAATGTAGGAAGTATGATTAAGAAGTTTGCAGATGATACAAAAGTTGGCCGTGTGGTTGATAATGAAGCAGAAAGCTGTAGACTATAGCAAGATATCAATGAACTGGTCAGGTGGGCAGAACAGTGGCAAATGGAATTCAATCCAGAGAAGTATGAGGTAATGCATTTGGGGAGGACTAACAAGGCAAGGGAATACAGAATAAATGGTAGGACACTGAGAAGTGCAGAGGATCAGAGAGACCTTGGAGTGCATGTCCACAGATCCCTGAACGTAGCAGGACAGGTAGATAAGGTGGTTAAGAAGGCATACGGGATACTTGCCTTTATTAGCCGAGGCATAGAATAGAAAAGCAGGGAGGTTATGCTTGAACTGTATAAAACACTAGTTAGGCCACAGCTAGAATACTGCATGGAATTCTGGTCACCACATTGCAGGAAGGATGTGATTGCACTAGAGGGTGTGCAGAGGAGATTTACGAGGATGTTGCCTGGACTGGGGAATTTTAGCTATGAGGAAAGATTGGATGGGCTGTGGTTGTTTTCCTTGGAACAGAGGAGGCTGAGGGGAGACCTAATTAAGGTATATAAAATTATGAGGGGCTTGGATAGAGTGGATAGGAAGGACCTATTTCTCCTTAGCAGAGGGGTCGATAACCAGGGGGCATAGATTTAAATTGAATTGGTAGGAGGTTTAGAGGGGATTTGAGGAGAAAGTTTTTCACCCAGAGGGTGGTGGGTGTCTGGAACTTACTGCCTGCAAGGGTGGTAGAGGCAGAATCCCTCATCACATTTAAAAAGTACTTGGATATGCACTTGAAGTGCCATAACCTACAGGGCTTCGGACCAAGAGCTGGAAAGTGGGATTAGGCTGGATAGCTCTTTGTCGGCCGGTGCGGACAAGATGGGCCGAATGACCTCCTCCTGTGCGGTAAATTTCTATGATCTATGATTCTATGAACACTACATAAAAAAAAGTCCATGGGGTAATTTTCCACCTTTGCAATCCCAGCAGCAAGCTTCGTCGCTGGGAGTGCATGTCAGAAACTGAAGCGCATGTTGTACATGATTTTCTAACCATTATTTATGCGTCCAAATTTTGGATATTATTATGTCCGTGTATAATTGAGACACGGACTGCAGGAGTTGATTATAACAAGTCTTTACTGAATGGAGACAACCTGGAAACTGAAACTACAGAAGCCAGCTAGGGCCTTTTATGCAGGGGTGGTCACTGCCGGTACTGCAGTCTGAGACCAGTTATTCGCTTAAAAGGTACATACACAACAATTCCTCCCCTTTTAGATAAACAGTACATAACATTCATTTAACAACTAAATAATAACTAATTACAATTACAATTACGGTTGCTAGATACATTGGTTGAAGTTAAGCAATTATAAGTTCAGTCTTTGAGGAGGCTTCCTGATTCTGTCTGGATAACGCCTCTTTGGGATATCAGGTTCTTCTGGCAAGGTTGAGTCGGGATCAATGTCGTTGCTTGGTTCGTCTGCTTCCAATATCACCGATTCTGCGGTAGATGCAATTGGTACTTCGGTTTCATCGCCAGGTGTATCAGATCGCGGTGTGGAGTTGACGTTTTCCAGTGACTCTAGAATCTGGTCAGCATGGCGTCTTACAATGCTCTCTCCAACGTCCACGGTATACATTAGAGGTCCTTGCTGTGTACAGATCGTTCCTGGCTGCCATTTCTCAGTGCGGTAGTCCCGGGCCAAAACTGGTTGACCTATCTTAAAACTCCTGGTCGGCCTTTCATTCATATTCTGAAACTGCCTGTTCTCCACATCTCTTCTGACGTTTGGCTTATCCAAATCCAAGCGGCATCGTAGTCTTCGATTGAAGAACATCATGGCTGGAGTTTGGTTGGTAACCGCATGTGTCGCATTCCGGTAGGCAAACAAGAAGTTATCCACCTTGTGTTGTAGGGGTATATCTTCATTACACATTGCCTTGATAGCCTTCTTGAATGTTTGAACAAACCTCTCGGCCAATCCATTGGTGGCTGGATGATATGGGGCGGATGTGTAATGCTTAACACCATTGTTCTTTAAGAACATCCGGAACTCTTCAGACACAAACTGTGGACCATTGTCAGAGCAAATCTGTTCAGGCAGCCCATTCCTGGCGAATATGGTTCGTAAGACTGTGATAGTTTTTTCTGTGGTGGTTGAGGACATTTTTATTACCTCTGGCCACTTTGAATGTGCATCCACCGCAATTAAAAACATCAAGTCCATAAAAGGGACCAGCAAAATCAATGTGCACCCTTTGCCATGGAGATGAGGGCCACTCCCATGGATGTAGAGGGGCTTGTGGTGGGGCGTTTTGGACCTTCTGGCATCCTGTACAGCTCTTGGTCATCTCTTCGATTTCTCTATCGATTCCCGGCCACCACACAAACGCTCTGGCTAAGTTCTTCATTTTTACCCCTCCCAGATGACCCTCATGAAGCTCATTGAGCACTCTATCCTTCAATTTGGGTGGAATTACTACTCTGGATCCACACATCAAGGTTCCTCTGCTCACTGACAGCTGTTCTCTTCTCGGCGAGAATGCTGGCAGCAGTGGTTCGCCATGTGCTGGCCATCCCTTCACCGTTAAATCATAGACCCAGGAGAGTGTCGGGTCATTTCGTGTTTCCTTTTCTATGTTTGCATTCGTCACAGGGAGACATTCGAATATAGTCGAGTGGAATAACTCCACTGGATCCACTGCCAGTTCTTCTTCCACCATCGGCAACGGTAGGCATGACAATCCATCAGCATTCCCATGCTGTTTAGTTCCTTTGTACTCGATGTCATATTGGTGTGCCCCTAGGAAAAGGGACCACCTCTGTAGCCGTTGTGCTGTCATTATCGGTACGCCCTTCTGAGGGTTGAAAATGAAGACGACAGGTTGATGATCAGTTAGTAGAGTAAATTTCTGACCGTGCAGGTAGTGATTGAACTTCTTCACCCCCCACACCAGGCTGAGGGCCTCTCTGTCAATCTGGGCGTAGTTACGCTCGGCTGAAGTTAACGAGCGTGACGCAAAAGCTATCGGCCTCTCTGAACCATCAAGGAATTTATGTGACAGTACCGCCCCAATGCCGTAGGGAGACGCATCACACGCCAGTCTTATTGGTAGTGATGGGTTGTAGTGAGCCAATACTTCTCTTGAAGTGATTAGGTCCTTACTCTTCTGAAAGGCCCGCTTACATTCATCGCTCCATTTCCATGCTACTCCCATTCGTAGTAGGGCGTTCAGTGGATGCAGAATTGTGGACAAATTCGGCAAAAACTTATGCTAGTAATTCACCAATCCGAGGAATGACCTCAGTTGCGACACATTTTCAGGCGCTGGAGCCTTAACTACCGCTTCAATTTTGTCAGGGGACTTATGCAACCCCTCTTCATCAATCACGTGGCCACAATACGATATCTGTTTCTTAAAAAACTCGCACTTGGGGCGATTGGCTCATAGCCCATGTTCACGTAGTCTAGGGAGCACCTGCTCTAGGTTGGCAAGGTGTTCACTGTCATCTTCACCTGTCATTGGATGTCGCCCAAGTAACACTGAGTCCCCGGAATCCCTTGCAGGACTTGTTCCATCACTCTTTGCCATATCGCCGGAGCTGATGCTACTCCGAATACCAGTCGATTATACTGGTAAAGACCTTTGTGAGTGTTTATCGTGAGATACTTCCTAGAGGATTCTTCAACCTCCATCTGCAAATATGCTTGTGCTAGGTCAATTTTTGGAAAATGCTTCCCTCCAGATAGTGAGGCGAAGATATCTTCTATCCTTGGAAGAGGATATTGTACTGTGTGAAGGACTGGGTTCACCGTCACCTTGAAGTCCCCACGGATGTGAACCTTCCTTGGCTCCTCAGACTTATTGTTTAATGTTTTCTTCATGACAGGAACGATGGGTGTCGCCCACTCGCTCCAGTCTACCTTAGATAACACGCCTGCATTCTCCAGATTCTCCAGCTCTGCCTCGACGGCTGGGCGAATTGCATATGGTACCGGTCTTGCTTTGAAAAACTTGGGAATTGCATACTCCTCTATTTTTATCGAGGCGGTTATGCCTTTAAGAGTGCCCAGTTCTTGCTGAAATACCTCTTTGGCGTTAGCTAAGATTGTTGACAATCGTCCAGGAGTGACGTCGTCATCCTTTTTACCAGCCACCGTCAGTGCCTGAATGGAGTGCCAGTCTAAACTTATCTTTCTGATCCATTCACGTCCCAATAACGGTGGTCCACCATCTTGCAGGATGTAGAGATACAATTTCCATATTTTCTTGCCGTTGTATTCGACAGGCACCCTTATTTTTCCTCTGGGGTATACTTTTTGCCCCGTATACGTCCTCAAGACAATGGATGTCTCTCTCAAGGGTATGTGTGAGAATAGCCGCTCGTAGTCTCGTCGATTCATGACTGTTAGAGCTGATCCTGTATCCAATTCCATTTTGACTTGGGACCCTCCTATCGTGAGGGTGACCCAAATGGTTCGGTGATCCTCTTTTGCGATTATGTTGTGAAGTTTGAGACAGCTTAGTCTCTTGTTCCCGGATTCACTATCGCTCATCTGGTCTTCGGAACTACTGTCTGTCATCTTTTGTACTTTCCTGTACGGTTCCTTAGTAGCCTTTTTGTTGTCATTGGTCTTCTTCCCAGACCTGCAAACTCGTACAATGTGTCCCATCTTTCTGCATTGCCTGCATATTTTGTCCTTGGACCAGCAGTCCTTCTGGTCATGGTTTGTTCTGCTGCAGTGATAACATTTTGCAAATCCCCATGTCATTTCGTGGGTGCCGTATTCCTGTGGCTTTTGTTGTATTTCCGAGCACCCCTTGCTGCTGCTTCGTACGATACTGCCACGCTGAAAGCCTTATCTAGCGTCAGCTCTTTCTCGGAGAGTAAACTCCTCTGGGTTCCTTCACTCAGGAGTCCACAGACAAATTTGTCCCGTAAGGTATCTGCCAGTCCTGCTCCGAACTGGCAGTGCTATGATAGCTTGCGTAGTTATGCAAGGTAATCAGCATTGCTCTCATTTTTATGCTGATTTCTCCTGTGGAATTTAAATCTTTCTGCTATCAGCAGCGGTGTAGGATTTAGGTGTTCCTGTCAGATAGCAACAATTTCATTAAAACTCTTCGCCTTCGGTTTGGCTGGAGTAATCAGGTCCCGCAATAGGCCGTACGTTCTTTCGCCCATTAAATTTAGCAATACCGATGCCTTTTTCTCATCGGCTATTTCGTTTGCCTTGCAATATACCTCGACTCTTTCCACATACGTGGTCCAGTCTTCCATTGCATTATCGAAGGCAGTGATATCGCCAGTCTTTGGCATCTTGAAAATCTAAGATGGTGCCTCCCGCGCTTTACCTTCGTCCCCGATGGATCAAAATGGCACCTCCCGCGCTTTCCCGCCACTGCCGCTGCTGCCAACTATATTTATTTTACTATCCTGTAATGGCGACGCCCTATGGTCTTCGCGCCTCCCCGATCGCTGCTGCCAACGCCGCTCTCCGCGGTATTTTTATTTTTCTATCGCGCTTCAATATTTGCTCCGTTAATTGAAGAACCGTTCCCGTCGTGGAGCGGACCCTCTGGGACACTTCCCTCCCTCTTCTTAGGTCCGAACGCTGCCCGGCTTCGAACCACCAGCCGCGCCCTGTGTGCTCCACCCTCTCTCTCTCTCTTTGCTTCCCGACTCGCTGCCCGGCCCCGTTGCAGAGCCACCCGATCGAGCTCTAGCCCGCCGCAGCCCAGGAAGGATCAGTGCACTGCCTGCCACCAGCCCAATTAGCTGGGAAACCACAGACTGGAGAACCAAGCCTGGCTCTCGACAGTCTCTCCTGCACTTTTCAATTCGATGATTTGGAGGGCGGTTGCCCACGGTCGACGCCCGTTTCTCGAGTTTCTTTGGATTATTATTTTTTTTTTTTCTTATGGCTTCAACCTTCAATAACGTCGTCTGAGGTGCTGCCGAGTTGCAGGCAAGTTCGTTTCTTACTCGTCGCCAGTATTATGTCCGTGTATAATTGAGACACGGACTGCAGGAGTTGATTATAACAAGTCTTTACTGAATGGAGACAACCTGGAAACTGAAACTACAGAAGCCTGCTAGGGCCTTTTATACAGGGGTGGTCACTGCCGGTACTGCAGTCTGAGACCAGTTATTCCCTTAAAGGTACATACACAACAGATATAATGTCGGGAACACAAAAATCGGGAAATTATCCTCTTCTATTGTACTCGAGACAATTGTAAAAATGCTTAAGCAATAAGAAAAAAACCTTTGTAAAAAGACAATTAAGAAAAAATGTTTGCATGATTATGCAAAAGGGAGCCCCATCATTTATGAAGTCCGGCAGGGTCAGTCAATGATCTATGCTGTACCACAAGTAGCATTCATCACGGCCCTCAATATCTGCAGGGTCCTTTCAGGCGCTCACAGGGGACAGCTAAAAAGAGTCAATTGCTGTACCGTTCAGTGCTGTATTGCATCCATCCACATACGTTTCAACAGCAGCAGATGCCATTATTATTTTGCCATGTTGCTAACTTACTCCAAGGTATCAAGAGCATCAATGACTGTATGCATGTAGTCATTCATTCATGTATCTATCAACAATCCTACGCCATGCCTAAACAGGGATAAAATGGACGCTTTTTGATCCCAAACAAAAACCCATCAGAATTCAGTCATGTGGGCTGCTGTGTGTGCTGGTACAGTGAACAGCTGAGATGGCCTGATATCACAAGTCTAGTTCATCCAGCTCATTTAATTAAACTTTAAGCTCTTTGCACTGCTGGTGCCTTGCACAAAGAGGGGGGAAGCAGGAGATCGTGGGTCTTTATAAGCATGCCTTCTTTCAACTAATATCACTTCAACCATGAAATACAGTATCGAAGATGCTTTAAAAACAAACTTACCAGAAGAAGCTGATAGGATCATAGGAACAGGAGAAGGCCACTCAGCCCCTTGAACTTGTTCCGCCATTCAATTAGACCATGGCTGCTCTTTCCTCAACTCCATTTAACCGCCTTTGTTCCATATCCCTTGATACCCTTACCTAACAAAAATCTATCATTCTAAGTCTTGAAAATTTTACTTGAACCAGAATCTGCAGCCTTTTTGGGGGCGGGGGGAGGGGGCGCGGTTTCCAGATATCCACCACCCTTGTGTGAAAAAGTGCTTCCTGATTTTAACTGCCTGCCTGGTTTCCACCGGCTCGACAGGGTTAAGTCATTACTTCAATGTCAGGCAGACAGCTGGGTAGTCAAACAACATCACCCACATCAAAATAGGAGTCAGAAAAGTAAAGTTGTGTGTCATCAGAATATGTATGGAACTTGAGCCCATGCTACCAGATAAAGTCACTGAAGGACAGCACGATGAAAAGGAAAAGGCCATGGTTTCAGTCTTGGGGTACGCCAGTGGTGACTGTGCAGGGACAGGAGTAAAACCATTGGAGAATATATAAGGGATAATATTCTACTTATGTGCTCCCAGCAGAGCATTGCATGCAGGCCACATATTGAAATATGGGGCAAGGAGAATTGCAGAGATATTACATATCCTACCTGATTTTCCATCCATTAAAAGTGAAGATCAGAGAGATGCCAAGGCTCCATTTCATAATGAGGTCAAATGGTGGCCATGCATGTGGGTGACCGAGTGAATATTGAGGATGAGGTTGAGGGCAGGAAGGGTAAAGATGGTGGTGGAGTTTGAGGGGCCGTGAGGAAGCACTCCTGCTCCTCCCGGCCCAAAAGGAATTTCCTCAGAGGTTGTCCTTGTCTCGCTGCAGCTGCCGGGATTCCCAAGGCCTGGGAAATCCGGACGGCTGCAGTAAAACCTGCAAAACAGGTTAAATCCGAGACTTGCAGTCTCATTATCATATTTAAAGTGCCAATTCGCCTCCTGTTGGTTGCCCGCCCTTTGTCCTGCATGAGTAAAAGCTGTAAGTCAACGGGTTGGAGCCGGCTTCCTGACACACTTCCCATTTAACCTCCCACCCACATCCATAGAAACATAGAAGATAGGAGCAGGAGTAGGCCATTCGGCCCCTCGACCCTGCTCCGCCATTTAATGCGATCATGGCTGATCATCCAAATTCAGTATCCTGTCCCTGCTTTCTCCCCATATCCCTTGCTCCCTTTAGCCTTAAGAAATATATCCAAATCCTTCTTGAATATATTTAATGAATTGGCCTCAACTGCCTTCTGTGGTAGAGAATTCCACAGATTCACCACTCTCTGGGTGAAGAAATTCCTCCTCATCTCTGTCCTAAATGGCTTACCCCTTATCTTTAGACTGTGACCCCGGGTTCTGGACTCCCCTGCCATTGGGAACATCCTTCCTGCATCTAGTCCTGTTAGAATTTTATAAGTTTCAATGAGATCCCCTCTCATTCTTCTAAACTCCAGCGAATATAAGCCCAATTGACCCAATCTCTCCTCATACGTCATTCCTGCCATCCCAGGTATCAGTCTGGTGAATCTTCGCTGCACTCCCTCCATGGCAAGAACATTCTTCCTCAGCTAAGGCGACCAAAACTGCACAAAATACTCAAGGTGTGGTCTCACCAAGGCCCTGTACAACTGCAGCAAGACATCCTTGCTCCTGTACTCAAATCCTCTCGCTATGAAGGCCAACATACCATTTGCCTTCTTAACCGCCTGCTGCACCTGCATGCTTACCTTCAGTGACTGGTGCACAAGGACACCCAGGTCTCGTTGCACTTCCCCTTCTCCCAATCTATTGCCATTCAGATAATAATCTGCCTTCCTGTTTTTGCCACCAAAGTGGATAACCACCCCCACCCACTCACCTATGTTAAAATTCCACCAAGGAGTCGTTCTATTCTTAGACTGAGGGTGTCAAAAATGGAGGAAGTTTCAGTGAGGAAAATACCCAGGGGTTGGGGGATAATAGGTGAAGAGAATTTCAAAGAAAAGGCAAGTTGGGCATTAAGAAGTGTAGATCGAATCAAAGAAAACCAAGGGTTGGTTAAGGCGAGATTTATTTTTACAGATACATGGAAATATACAAAAAGGACAGGAAAACACCATCAGTCCTATCAAGCTCGCTTCATCCAGTAACAGTGCATTATGTCCACCACTGACCCACTCCCAACCATCTCATCTTGTGGGAGAAGCCAAGAAAAGAGAAAATGGATTAAATTTCCAAAGCAGAAAATTGCAGGTGCCTGCCTGTGATTTTCTGTCCATTAAAATCAACGGACAGAAATCTCTGAGCATTGCACCTGTGTCTTTCCAATAAATTGCCCACTGCATGAAAGGCCCACCAGTGGCACGGATCGCAAAAAATCTCACCCAAAATGGGGGGCAATTCAGGAAAACTCTGCGAATTAACTCAACTAAAGTAATCAAGCAAAGATCTGGAAGACGGCAGAGCTCATAACTCTTTGTAATCCCAGCTAGCTAAAAACTTCCCTTCTATAACTGGAACTCCATGGCCTTCTCAGCTCTTAAAGATAGGCATGTATTTTCCATCACATCACCAAAAATAGTTTTCTGTACATTTTTAACTGTATTTAATGAAGAACTAAATTCGATAAATAGATTAAGATTACAATATTTATGTCATATAGTTTTGCCTTGATGCAGAAAGGGGTACCTTCACCACATGGACTGCAGCGGTTCAAGAAGGCGGCTCACCACCACCTTCTCAAGGGCAATTAGGGATGGGCAATAAATGCTGGCCTTGCCAGCGATGCCCACATCCAATAAAATGAATTAAAAAAAAGAAATATAGGTCAACACAGTTTTCAAAGAGCTAACTGTGGAAATTAATTAAAGACTTACTTGAAATATGTCAGACAGAGGCAGCTAGCTCACATTGATCACAAAGGCAGTAACAAGGAGGCAGCATGGGATATATGACACGAGTGTCATTGAGCAAGCTAAGTCCATGCGTCGTGCCTGAGCACTTGTCATAACTTAGAACCCAGGGTTTTGTTCTCGATATGATTTACTAAATGCAGAAATACTGTTGAACATGTTTTATGGTTTGTTTCTTTTAAGTTTTAATTTGTCAATAAAATAATTGCTCCTGTAAATTAGCTGGGAAAACATTTCCCTATTTTTTGCAATCATGTAATATAATATTTTTGCATTGCTTGACTTCCATGTTGTCATAGCAGCAGCACGCACAGTTCTGCCGGGCCCTTTCTCCCTACAAAGTAATAATGGTACTCTATAAAAGGTAGTGTAATTAAAACAATGGTCTACAATAACTAGGTTTCATAACAAAGCGTGCATTCATGGCTATATATAAAGGGACAATGCTGTCTGACTACAAATTGGCATAAATATCAGCAATGGCTTCCATTCACAAAGAAAACAGTCAGAAACTCTTTGTGGGGCCAGATGGAGAGCAGAGGAATGTTGGAAGAAAGCCCGAGGCAGTGATGTGAACCTGGATATTCTGGTCCCATTCCCGCTGGGTTTGTTGGTGGATCTGGGATAAACAGGAATGGAAAATTGCTTGGGGACAATATTAAATTAAAGGAAATATAGCCTCCATTGTACAAGTTGTTCTATTTGAATCTTCAACACTAGGGTCACCTGCTTGGCTCTGGTATTCAATGCTTAAAGGTCAACGAAGGAGGCCTTAGAGGTTTTTGCACTCCTGGATCATGGCCATGCACATACCCAGGAACAGCAACAGAATTTTTTTTAAATTAAAGGTTTCCAGGCACCTTTTTTGCTTTCATTGCAGCAGGTCTCAGAGGCTTGCTGCAGTAAGTTTCCAGTGACAGTTAGGCACAACTGCTCGGGAGAGGCCTGGAAGCTCACCTCTAGCCTGGGCCCAGGACTGGAAAGGCGGCCAGGATAAAGAGGGCATCTCTGGGGGAGGGGGGGGGAAGCAGAAGTGTAATTCTGTCGCAGATGCGCATCCATCAGAAAATGTAGGTTGTGCAGTATTTTAAGGATCACAAACACTCAGGGTTATTCACTGTTCACCCTGATCACAGGAATGGTTGAAAAGAGGACAACTGAACACAGCTCCAGGTACCCTGGTTCCAGAATACAAAAATTGACACCATGGTTTGAATTTGCTTTTAACAGTATACAAACCCACCCAAGACTTATTGTCCTACAGATGCTGCAGCCAGACAGATAGAAGACAACTTTGAAATCAAAGACAACGCCATGGGACCCCCAGTGACATTAGGTATGACCTTCCCAGGGGATAAAGGTCTTGTTTGATTTGAGGGAACTGAAGTTGGGTTGCTCTCTCCAACAACTGCCATCATCCAGATTTCACAGCACAAATTCCCACAAGTTGTCTATTTCATTGTGTTGTTTG
This sequence comes from Somniosus microcephalus, assembly GCF_052327205.1. Lineage (NCBI taxonomy): Eukaryota > Metazoa > Chordata > Chondrichthyes > Squaliformes > Somniosidae > Somniosus > Somniosus microcephalus. The sequence goes on along the minus strand of NC_140995.1, from coordinate 114,168,350 downwards.
CCTGTTAGGAGAAAAAGGTGTACTAGTTCCAGTCTTACCTGTGAGTAACCAAAAGGTTCAAGTGGAGCCAGGATCATGGGTAAGATTTTCCATAGGGGTTCTTCTGATCCCCTAGCATAACTTCCTATGCTTTGGGGGACAGAGAGTTGGTGGAAGTTTATGAAGACAAGGAGGGATAGCCAATTGTTACGGAGTCCAGTCCAGTATGATAATAGCAGAATTTTAGACAAGGTGGAGTTTATGTAGGTTGGAGATTAGGAGGTTGACAAGGACAGCATTAAGAAGTTGACCATGGAGATGACAAAGATGTGGACATGGGTTTCAATGGTGGGCAGATGATGTATGGATTGGGAACTGCTCATTTATGCTAAATTGCGGGCTGTTTTGTGTCATTGGATAGGCACCAGATCGAGATAGTCCAACGTGTTTCAAGTTAGATCCTTACAGCCAGCATTGAAAGGAGAATTTCATTCCATCAGATGGGGCTGGATTCAATCCAAGTGCCAAAAGTGGATGGATAGTATGCTAATCATCTGTGTCACCTTTTATAAAAAAATTAAAGTTGTATTTTTAGTGCGCTGGATTTGCATTTATAACTCATTATTATGTATGACACGTGTAACTGGAAACATATTCACAACGATAAATATAGATAACATTTGGCTCAATCTTCCATATAAACTTACAGTCCCCTAATTACAGCACCCAACTGCTTCTTGAATGATTCAGGAGATTTTGGGGTGAAATTGGTCTTCGCCAGAATAGTGAAATGGACTCATAGCTGTAGGCAGCCCGCTTTACCCTTTCCTGCATTGATGGCCTTTTTTGAGTTGGGCAGAGGCTCATTCTTCAACAGGCTAATTGTGGCCCAATCTATCCGTGGCCTGACCTAATTTTTGGCCCTTCCTCTATATTCCTGCCAGAGTTGTGGCAGGAGTTCGCCGGAAGAGCTCCAGATTTTCTGCTCCTCAGTACGAAGTGCTCAGGTAGTTGACAGTTCCATTACTTCATAATGGCACATCAAGGCTCTTATCTCCATTTTCAAAGAGCCTTTCACTTCTGTCTGCATCTGGAAGTGAAGCCATAGAACAAGCAGCCCTGATTCATGGGAGGGGTCAAGAGAATACACCATCAATCCAGAGCCAAGTCTGATACTATAACATTTTCATATACCATCTCACTGGAACAAAAATATAACAATAAAGTTTTAAAAGATTGGAAGGAATAAACAAATATATTTTAAAAGATTGTTTTCTTGAATGCTGGAAGCCATTGAGAGTTGCCATAGAAACTCATGTGGATTCTAGGCATCAGTCTAATGTGAGATTCTTTTTTAAGGTGAGAAAATGGTGCCTGTGATTAGTGAGGAGTGTGGAATGATCAGAAAGGAGAGTCTTCAGAAGTTACAGAACATAAATATAAAAAAGGTTATTCAGCCTGTTTAATTCCCTATTTGTTTAGCATCATTTACCAGTCTTGTATCTACAAATTGCATCTTCCTTCTTCTTGTACCAGAAATTAAAGCTCCACTCACAGCTTAACCAGGAATCAGTTTATTGTTTTTGAATGTTTTAACTGAACCTGCATTTACTGTACTCGATAGTACAGTAATGAGTATTATGGGGTATATTTTATGAAGCCCCATGCCACCGAGAGGGCATTGTATTTAGCCTGCATGCATCAAGAAATCATGGACAGCAGGCCATGCATTGGTAGTAGGGCCTTGCAAAATTATCCTTATGAGTCAACAATTCCAAGCATGAAGTAGTTACTTATTAAGATATAATATAGTTGTAAACAATTTAAGTTATGCTGTGAGCACATAAGTATGAATACAGGATCAAAATTAGTAACTTTTAGCCAGGACTACAGATTAAAAGGACTTTCACCCACAGAGTAGTGGGTATGCGAAACAACCTCCAAGCAAATGCAGCTGACATAATTAATTCAAAAAGAGTTTAATGAATATTTGGTTGGTAATTGGGACAGATGGAGCCTAATATAATAATGTATACTATGGAGCAGAAAGGCTGTTCTACTGCAAGGACCCAGGGAGGAGTTATCTGTTGGAGGGCAACCAGCTGGAGCTGAATAGTGAAGATACGGGAGAGATATTTTGGCTTTTCACTTGATTAGATTTGGGATTCAGGGAGTATTTACACAGAATATTCTTCAGAAAATCTAATAGGTGATAGGGAGAGTGGGAGGAGTGGCAGGGGATGCAGTAGGATCCATGACAGGAAGGAATGTGCCAAATAGCCTTCAGTCACTTTAGGCTTTCCTATGTTCTTGTGAGGCTGCTCTAACTAGGACCTTTACACCTAACAAACAGGAGACGGATCTCATCAGTTTAGGTTGGAATTGACTCCAAATCTCTGACTTAAAGAGCAGTATGTTTTGTGTATTAAAGGAATCACTATCCAGTTCAGGTTTTCTCACTCTTTCTTCATTCTGTTTCTATTTTTTTGCACTTTTTTCCTTAAATCTTTGAGCTGTTGCTTTAAGACCAAATCAGTCCTCTAAAAGCATTTTAAAAAGAAAGAAAACTCAAATTAATAAAATGTATTTTACAACCTCAGGTCTTCCCAAAACACTTTCTAGCCAATGAAGTACTTTTGAAGTGTAGTCACTGTTGTAATGTAGGAAATGCAGCATCCAATTTGCACACAGCAAGATCCCATAAACAGTAATGAGATAATGACCAGATAATCTGTTTTAATGATGTTGGTTGAGGGATAAATATTGCATGGGGAACTCCCCTGCTCTTCTTCGAATAGTGCCATGGGATCTTTTACGGCCATCTGAGAGAGCAGACAGGGCCTCAGTTTAACGTCTCATCTGAAAGACGGCACCTCCGACAGTGCAGCACTCCCTCAAGAATAACAAATTACAGCTTTGGAGGATGGAATTGGCCACCTTTGGCTACACCATACATTATCGACCCGGCAAAGAGAAAGTGGCCCCTGTTAAGTCTGTGTGTTCTAGTTATTGTTAATAAGAATCACTGCACACAGACCACAAGAGTAAATTCAACAGGTCTTTACTAGTCGGAGGTCAGGCTGAACTGCCCAATAAATCATTACACAGCACTTATATACCAGTGTGGTCACCACCGGTATTACAGTATACAGCAGCCAAGATAAAGTAGTGCATCTCTTAAAATAGTTCTCTTAAAGGTGGAACGATTATATACACCACAATCCTCCCTTTTTAGCTTAACAGTATATATTCCCCATTAAACATAACATAATAACATATATACACAACTTCATGTAAAAACAGTTCACAGATTCAGTCTTTGAGGAGGCCTCCTGATCCGAGACGGATAACGCCTTTCAGGGGTCTCTGGTTCTCGTTGCTGGGGTGACTCATCTAGTTGATCCCCTATGGATAGGACATCATCATCAGGTATATTCACTTCTGAGGTAGATGCTTCAGGTTCACTAACTTCCTCCACGGTTGTCTCTGTCGTAATCATGGGCTCGACCCTTGTTCTCGATCCCACCAGTTGGTCAGCATGACGTCGCATTACATTTTCACCAACATCTACCGTGTACATCAGGGGTCCTTGTCTGGCCCGAATTGTTCCAGATTGCCATTTCTCGTTTTTATAGTCCCTGGCTAACACCGGTTGTCCTATTTCAAAACTCCGAGTGGGCTTGTTATTGATATGCTGGAACTGTTTGTTTTCGACTTCCCTCCGCACATTTGGTTTTAACAAGTCCAACCTGGACCGCAACCTCCTGTTATAGAACATCATGGCAGGACTTTGGTTTGTTGTTGCATGGGTGGCGTTTCGATATGCCAGTAGGAAATTGTCCACCTTGTGTTGCAGTGGAATCTGATCTTCGTTCATGGCCTTTATTGCCTTTTTGAACGTCTGTACAAACCTCTCGGCCAGCCCATTCGTAGCTGGATGATATGGGGCAGAGGTATAATGTTTCACCCCATTCTTCTTCAGGAATTTCTGGAATTCCTCCGACACGAACTGTGGTCCGTTGTCTGAACATATTTGCTCTGGCAATCCATTTCTTGCAAATATCGTTCTTAGCACCGCGATCGTCTTCTCTGAGGTAGTGGTAGTCATTTTAATCACTTCTGGCCATTTAGAATGTGCGTCCACCGCAATTAAAAACATGGAATCCATGAATGGACCAGCAAAGTCAATATGTACACGTTGCCATGGGGTTGAAGGCCATTCCCATGGATGCAGCGGTGCAATTGGAGGTGCATTTGGACTTTTTGGCACCCTGAGCAGCTTTTCGTCAGATCCTCTATCTGTTGGTCGATACCCGGCCACCACACATAAGCCCTAGCAAGGCTTTTCATCTTGACTCCCCCCAGATGACCTTCATGTAGTTCTTTTAGAACTCTCTCTCTTAACTTAGGAGGGATAATCACCCTTGTTCCATACATCAACGTTCCCTGACAGATGGACAGCTGTTCTCGTCTTGCTGAGAATGCCGGTAACAGTGGATCACCATGGGCTGGCCATCCCTTTACTGTCAATTCGTAGACCCGGGACAGTGTCGGGTCATTCCTAGTCTCCCTTTCAATATTTGCATTGGTGACAGGTAAACATTCGATGATGGTCGAGTGAAATAACTCCACCGGGTCAACCGTCGGTGCCTCCTCCTCAGTAGGTAGTGGCAGGCGCGACAGCCCATCAGCATTACCATGCTGCTTTGTACCTTTGAATCCTATCTGATATTGATGTGCCCCTAGGAAAAGGGACCATCTCTGGAGCCTCTGTGCTGTCATCACTGAAACACCCTTCTTAGGGTTAAAAATGGATACCAACGGCTGGTGGTCTGTCAGCAGTGTAAACTTCTGGCCCTGCAGGTAATGATTAAACTTCTTTACTCCCCACACAAGGCTGAGAGCCTCCCTATCTATCTGAGCATAGTTGCGCTCAGCGGAGGTCAATGATCTGGATGCAAATGCGACTGGCCTTTCCAAGCCATTTGGCAACTTGTGTGAGAGTACTGCTCCAATACCATAAGGAGAAGCATCACAAGCTAAACGAATAGGTAGCGTTGGGTTGAAGTGAGCCAACACTTCCTCTGAGGTGATCAATGCCTTGCTTTTGCGAAAGGCCTTCTTACAGTCCTCGCTCCACTTCCATGGTACTTCTTTCTGCAAAAGAGCGTTCAGCGGGTGCAGCACCGTGGATAGATTTGGCAGAAACTTATGGTAATAGTTAATCAACCCTGGGAACGACCTCAACTGGGATACATTTTCCGGAGCGGGAGCCTTCACAACAGCTTCGATCTTGTCAGGTGACTTGTGCAGCCCCTCCTGGTCAATGACATGACCACAGTACGAGATCCGTTTCTGAAAGAACTCACATTTCTGGCGATTAACTCGAAGTCCATATTCCTTCAATCTGGTGAGCACCAGTTTCAAATTTGCAAGGTGTTCGTCATCGTCGCCACTGTTAAGTCTGTGTGTTCTATTTATTGTTAATAAGAATCACTGCACACAGACCACAAGAGTAAATTCAACAGGTCTTTACTAGTCGGAGGTCAGGCTGAACTGCCCAATAAATCATTACACAGCACTTATATACCGGTGTGGTCACCACCGGTATTACAGTATACAGCAGCCAAGATAAAGTAGTGCATCTCTTAAAATAGTTCTCTTAAAGGTGGAACGGTTACATACACCACAGCCCCGGATACCTGTAGTGTCCGTGTGTAGATAAAGACACTGAAGACAGGAGTTGGTTCATAGGTATTTACTAAGCAAGTCTGGGGGGGGGGGGTTTCTAAAGGATATACACAATACACAGGCTTATATAGCCCAAGTGGCAATTACCGGCATTACGCACACCTGGGGCTCTTAAAGGCACATACACCACAATTCCTCCCCTTCTAGCTAACTAGTACATCATATTTTAAGTAATTATTAATTACATGTTATATGCAAAATAATATACATTGCTGTATTAATTAATTATAAGTTAGTCTCTCAGGAGGCTTCCTGACTCGGTCCGGATAACGCCTCGGGGGTGTAGTAGTTTCTGGTGGTGTAGTAGGTTCTTCTGGCAAGGCTGATTCGGCTTGAAGGCCAGTGTCGGGTTCATCGGGCTCCAGTATCACCGGATCGGAGGTAGCTATGGGTATCTCTACTTCATCGTTAGATGTATAGAGTGGTGGTGTAGGTTGTCCCTTTTCGGATGACTTGATGATTTGGTCAGCATGGCGCCTTATTATGCTGTCTCCGATGTCCACGGTATACATCAGTGGTCCTAATCATGTGCAGATAGTTCCAGGCTGCCATTTCTCGGTACGGTAGTCCCGGGCCAAAACCGGTTGGCCTATCTGGAAGGCCCTAGTTGGCCTTTCATTCATGCCCTGAAACTGACGGTTCTCCACGTCCCTTCGGATGTTGGGCTTGACCAAATCCAGCCGGCATCTTAGGTTTCTATTGTAGAACATCATGGCGGGAGTTTGGTTAGTAACCATATGCGTTGCATTCCTATATGCAAATAAGAAGTTATCCACCTTGTGCTGAAGTTTTATGTCTTCATTACCCATGGCCTTGATGGCCTTCTTGAAGGTCTGGACAAACCTTTCAGCCAATCCATTGGTGGTGGGATGGTATGGGGCGGACGTGTAGTGCTTTACCCCATTGTTCTTTAAGAACTTTCTGAATTCTTCGGACACAAATTGCGGTCCATTATCAGAACATATCTGCTCCGGCAGCCCATTCCTGGCAAATATGGTCCTTAATACTGTGATGGTTTTTTCCGTGGTGGTGGAGGACATCTTTATTACCTCCGGCCGCTTGGAGTGTGCATCAACTGCGATTAAGAACATTGAGTCCATAAATGGACCAGCAAAGTCGATGTGCACCCTTTGCCAGGGAGATGAGGGCCACTCCCATGGATGTAGAGGGGCCTGTGGCGGAGCATTTTGGACCTTCTGGCATCCTAGGCAGCTCTTGGTCATGTCTTCGATGTCTCCATCGATACCTGGCCACCATACAAACGCCCTAGCTAGGTTCTTCATTTTCACTCCACCCAGATGCCCCTCGTGAAGCTCCTTTAGTACTTTATCCTGGAGTTTGGGTGGAATCACCACTCTGGATCCACACATCAAGGTTCCTCGGCACACTGACAGCTGTTCTCTTCTTTGCGAGAATGCTGGCAACAGTGGTTCGCCATGTGCTGGCCATCCCTTCACTGTTAAATCGTAGACCCGAGAGAGAGTAGGGTCATTTCTTGTCTCCCTTTCAATGGCAGAATTTGTCACCGGTAGACATTCCACTATGGTAGAGTGGAATATCTCTACTGGGTCTACTGTAGGTGCCTCTTCTATCGTTGGCAACAGTAGGCGTGATAAACCGTCAGCATTCCCATGCTGTTTTGACCCTTTGTATTCAATGTTGTATTGGTGTGCCCCTAGAAAAAGGGACCACCTCTGTAGTCTTTGTGCCGTCATAATGGGGACACCTTTTTTAGGGTTGAATATGGAAATGAGGGGTTGATGGTCAGTCAGCAAGGTAAATTTTTGTCCGTGTAGGTAATGGTTGAATTTCTTCACTCCCCATACCAGGCTGAGTGCTTCCCTGTCTATCTGGGCATAGTTACGCTCAGCTGAGTTCAATGAGCGTGACGCAAAAGCTATCGGCCGTTCCGAGCCATCAGGGAATCTATGGGACAATACCGCTCCTATGCCGTAAGGGGATGCATCGCACGCCAGTCTGATTGGTAGTGATGGGTTGTAATGAGCCAAAATTTTCTCGGATGTGATTAAGTCTTTACATTTATGGAAGGCACGTTTACAGTCTTCGTTCCATTTCCAAATCACTCCTGTCTGTAGAAGATCATTAAGAGGGTGTAGAATAGTTGATAAGTTCGGTAAAAATTTATGATAGTAATTTATTAATCCCAGGAATGACCTTAATTGTGAAACATTTTCAGGTGCTGGGGCTTTTATAACTGCTTCAATTTTTTCAGGTGACTTATGCAACCCTTCCTTATTAATTATGTGGCCACAATATGATATCTGATTTTGGAAAAATTCGCACTTGGGGCGATTTGCTCGTAGGCCCCGTTCTTTCAGCCTAGTGAGCACCTGCTCCAAATTGGCAAGGTGCTCGTTGTCGTTTTCTCCTGTTATAAGGATGTCGTCTAGGTAGCATGGAGTCCCCGGAATCCCTTGTAGGACTTGCTCCATAGCTCTTTGCCAGATAGCTGGAGCTGATGCTATTCCAAAAACCAGTCGATTGTACTGGTACAGGCCTTTGTGTGTGTTTATTGTGAGATACTTTTTAGAGGTCTCCTCAACCTCCATCTGTAGATATGCTTGTGCCAAGTCAATTTTTGTGAAACGTTTCCCTCCGGATAGTGAGGCGAAAATATCTTCTATCCTCGGAAGAGGATACTGTACCGTGTGAAGGACCGGGTTTACAGTCACCTTGAAGTCCCCACAGATGCAAATTTTTTTCTGTTCCTCAGAGTTATTTTTCAATGTTTTTTTCATGACTAGAACGATGGGTGTTGCCCATTCGCTCCAATCTATTTTGGATAATACGCCTGCCTTTTCCAAATTCTTCAGCTCTGCCTCGACTGCCGGACGTATTGCGTATGGCACCGGTCTTGCCTTAAAAAATTTTGGAATTGCTGTATCTTCCACTTTTATTGAGGCGGTGATGCCTTTCAAGGTTCCTAGTTTCTCTTGAAACACTTCTTTGGCGTTGGCCAAGATGTCTTTTAATCGTTCAGGTATGATGTCATCATTGTTTTTTTCCTTACTGGTCACCGTCAGTGCCTGAATGGAGTGCCAGTCTAAACGTATCTTCCTTATCCATTCACGTCCCAACAACGGTGGACCACCATCTTGTAGAATGTATAAATACAACTTTTGTATTTCTTTGCCGTTGTATACCACAGGCACCCTTATTTTTCCTTTGGGGTAGACTTTCTGCCCCGTATATGTTTTTAAGATAATGGATGTGTCTTTTAGAGGTATATGCGAAAATAGCCTCTCGTAATCTCGTCGATTTATTACGGTTAGAGCTGATCCTGTATCTAGCTCCATTTTAACTGGGGACCCTGCTATTGTGAGGGTAACCCAAATGGTTTGGTAATCCTCTTTGGCAAGTACATTATGTAATTTGAGACAGCTTAGTCTCTTGTTTCCGGAGTCGCTATCGCTATTCTGGTCTTCGGAGCTATTGTCCGTCATCATTTGTACCTTCCTGTACTTTTCTTTATTGATTTTTTGTTTTCTGTCAGTGGATTTATTTTGTCCAGATTGGCATACCCGTGCAATGTGTCCAATCTTACCACATTGCCTGCATGCTTTGCCCTTGAACCAGCAGTCCCTCTGGTTATGGGTGGATCTGCCACAGCGATAACATCTTCCGAACTCCTGTGTCATTTTATGGGTGCCGAAGTCCTGTGTCTCTTGTTGTATCTCTGCAGCTCCTTTTGCTGCTGCTTCGTATGATACAGCCATACTGAAAGCTTTGTCCAATGTTAAATCTTTTTCAGAAAGCAGTCTTTTTTGTGTTCCTTCACTTAAGAGACCGCAAACAAATTTGTCTCGAAGATAATCCGATAGTCCTGCTCCGAATTGGCAGTACTTTGATAGCTTTCTTAATTCGGTTAGGTAATCAGCGTTACTTTCATTCTTGTGTTGATTTCTCTTGAAGAACTTGAATCGTTCCGCTATCAGCAGCGGTGTTGGGTTTAAATGCTCCTGCAGGGTATCAACAATTTCTTTAAAAGTCTTGTCCTTTGGTTTGGCTGGAGTGATTAAATTTCGTAACAGCCCGTATGTCTTCGCACCCATTAACTTCAGAAGTACTGAAGCTTTTTTTTCATTTGTTATTCCATTTGCAGTGCAATAAACCTCTACTCTTTCCACGTATGTGGTCCAATCTTCTATTTCGCCATCAAAAGCCTCAATATTACCAGATTTAGGCATTTCAGAAAAGATATGGCGCTTCCCGCGCTTTTTTTTTTCTCTCTGTAGCAACGATATGGCGCTTCCCGCGCTTTCCCGCCGCTGCTACCGATAACAACGCTGTTTTACTGTGGTTTCTGTTTATTCACTGTTGGAGACTCGTTCCCGACGGAGGTCTAAACGCTGACCTGCTTGCCGCGCCGGCCGTCTCTCGAGTGCACCCTCCCAGTCCGTTATTGCTTGCCTCCGATTTCGCTGCCTGTCTCAGCTGTAGAGCCCGCCGCTGGAGCTCCAGCCTGACGCCCAGGAAGGATTAGCGCAGTACCTGTCACCAGCTTGGCCAGCTGGTGAAACCACAGTTTCTCTTACTTCCTTGAGTCTTCTGGACGCTGGAGGAATCGATGTCCTTGAGGTACTGCCGAATTGCAGGTAAGTCCGTTTCCACTTCGTCGCCACTGTAGTGTCCGTGTGTAGATAAAGACACTGAAGACAGGAGTTGGTTCATAGGTATTCACTAAGCAAGTCTGGGGGGTGGGTTTCTAAAGGATATACACAATACACAGGCTTATATAGCCCAAGTGGCAATTACCGGCATTACGCACACCCGGGGCTCTTAAAGGCACATACACCATAATTGCTCTTAAAGGCACATACACCACAATACCCTCACACGTGCATTCTGCTCTTCCATGTCAACTTCGACTCTTACGGATCTTCATACTGACTTATGCCATCCTGGCATTACCCGTATGTTGCACTTTGTGCGATCTAAAAATCTCCCATTTTCTACGGAAGACGTGAAAAGAACATGCTCCACTTGTAGAATTTACGCAGAATTAAACCCGCAATTCTTCCGTCCGTCGGTTGGCTCGCTCATACATGGCACACAGCCTATGCAGCGACTCAGCATTGACTTTAAAGGGCCACTGCCTTCCTCAACGCTAAACACCTACTTGCTTACTATGGTGGACGAATATTCATGCTTTCCCTTTGCTTTCCCGTCCCAATATGCTTACTTCCACAGTGATCAAATGCCTCGATCAGGTCTTTTCCCTTTGCGGTATGGCCAATTTCATCCACTCTGATCGGGTCCCTCCTTCATGTCAAGCGAACTCAAAAGTTATCTTTCCCAAGTGGGAATCGCCACAAGCAAAACAACACCATATCATCCTATTGGAAACGGACAGGTTGAGAGATACAACGCCATCGTTTGGAATGCTGTTCGTCTTGCACTGAGGTCACACAACCTATCAGACCAGCAGTGGGAAACTATGCTCCCTGATGCATTGCATTCCATCAGGTCTCTTCTTTCTACATCCACCAACGCTACTCATGAACGATTCTTCGGGTTCCAGCGTCACTCCACTCATGGGACGTCCCTACCATCATGGTTGGCAGCTCCTGGCCCTGTGCTGCTCCGAAGATTCGTCCGATCCTCTAAGAGTGATCCCCTCATCGACGAAGTGGAACCGACGGATGTCAATCCCACGTACGCGCATGTGCGGTACCCTGATGGCCGGGAATCCACAGTGTCACTTTGGGATCTGGCTCCCTGCGCAACCGGTCCCACGGACCCAATCAATAGTGGGATCCGTATTAATGACGCCGATACCCTGCGCTCCTCTGACGATGACGCCCTACCCGGGACATCAAGGGATCTGCCAGCTATTCCACCGGATCAACCCGGGGAACAGAGCGCTCCCCACAGGATGGCCACCCGAAGCCAGGATGCCGGTCAGTCACCGACTACTGAGCAGGGTGAAGCCTGTGGGGGCACGCACCCAGAGCCACGATCTCCCCAGTCCCCCTCAGGTCGATCAAGGCGACACAGACTCTGCCAGCCCGCCGGTACGAACCAAGCGACCCAGGGACCAAAACACGGTCCGAGGAGACGTGCCTTCCGGCCTCCAACAGAGATCCAAATGACTGCGTCTATTCTTAGTCTGATTAATTCGGTAGAAGGAAGCCGCCAGACTTCCAATCTTTCAGGCGGGAAGAATGACATGAATCTTGTCATTCATGTGGAAATGACTTATGAAATGATACTGGGCGGCCTGCTGGTGGCGCTGTCCAGGGAGAGTATAAATACTCGGGCATGGGCCCAGCTTGCTCAGGACATTCTTTAACAGGAACTAGTGAAGGACACAACTAGATCTCCATGTTGAAAAACAGTTGATTAAAGCCTTGTTTAAAACTTAGACAAGTGCCTAGTAGTTTTCTTACGTCAGGCATTCTCCCATTTTTCATCAAAAAGAGGAATTTTGAGCTATCGTGACCCCTAGAGTCATATGAGGGGGAAAAATTTGGTTGATTTGCGCCTCCCGGTAGCGCCCTGGTGAAGTTAGCGCCCCAAAGGGGGTGCGACCCAATTTTGCCCCGAGTGTGTCCGCTTCCACCACTTCCGTCAGCAGCAAATTCCAGGTCATCACCATTCGCTGCATAAAAGGTTTTTCCTCACATCCCCACTGTTTCTCTTGCCCAAAACCTTAAATCTGTGTCTCCTAGTCCTTGTACCATCAACTAGTGGGAACAGCCTTTCCCCGTCTAGCCTATCCAAACCTGTCACAATCTTGTACACCTCGATCAAATCACCCCTCAACCTCCTTTGCTCTAATGAAAACAAATCCAGCTTTTCCACTTGTCCTTGTAGCTAAGATCTCCCATCCCCGGAACCATTCTGGTAAATCTCCTCTGCACCCTCTCAAGGGCCTTTACATCCTTCCTAAAGTGTGGTGACCAGAACAGGATGCAATACTCCAATTATGGCCTAACCAGCGCTTTATAAACACTTTGCTTTCCCATTCTGTCTAAATTCATTCTCATTTTTTTTGCTCTGGAAAAGTAAGGTTTAGAGCAAATTATAGGACAGAAATGTGTAGCTCCCTTGCTGGGAAGGAGCCTCGTTAGGCAATAGCATAGGACTTCTACCACTGAGAAAGACAAGAACAGCAATGTATGGAAACACCATCACCTCCAGGTTCCCCTCCAAGTCTCACACCACCCTGGCTTGAACATATATTGTCATTCCTTCATCGTCACTGGGTCAATATCCTTGAATTTCCTTCCAAACACCACTGTGGGAGCACCATCACCAGAAGGACTCCATTGGTTCAAAGAGAAGGCCCACCAACACCTTCTCAGGGCAATTAGAGATGGGCAATAAATGTAGCCTTGCCAGTGTTGCCCATACCCCAAGGGCAAGTTAAAAAAAAAATCAAAGTTATAATGTTGTAGCTTGATTTACAATCCACTGTTTGTGTTCAGCAAGGCTTTGTTGCAGTTCCTGCCCTTAGAATTTCTCTGTCATCAATACTTTCAGAATGGTTAGGAATGCTTCCAACTTGTTGCTTCAATCATCCAAGTTCACCCATCACCCCTGTGCTCGCTGACCTACAGTGGCTCCCAGTCCGGCAACACCTCGAATTTAAAATTCTCATCTAGTGTTTAAATCCCTCCATGGCCTCTTCCCTCCCTATCTCTGTAACCTCCTCCAGCCCTACAACTCTCCGAGATCTCTGCATTCCTCCAATTCTGGCCTCTTGTGCAAACCTGATTTCCTTCGCCCCTCCACTGACGGCCATGCCTTCAGTTGTCTAGGTCATAAGCTCTGGCATTTCCTCCCTAAACCTCTCTCCTCCTTTAAGACGCTCCTTAAAACCTACCTTGTTGACCAAGCTTTTGGTCACCTGTCACAATATTTTTTTATGTGGCTCGGTATCAAATTTTTTCTGATAGCACTCCTGTAAAGCATCTCAAGACGTTTTACTACGTTAAAGGTGCTATAAAATTGCAAGTTGTTATTATCTTTCTACAGTATCATTGTTTCAAAGCCTGAAAGCTTTCAGTATGCTCTTAGGTTTCTCTCAGTTAAATTCCCTAGATTAAACACTAATTTGGTTCATAAATCAGTTTACCTGCAGTAGCAGAGAATGGCACAAGAGACAAGTTAATACCTGCTCCAATTGGAAATATGCCCAACACAAAACAAACAACTACCAGTTGGGAGCAATTGAGAATTCAACTGAAAGTAAATGGATTCATGAGATTCCTGTATTAATCGATTAATTAGATGAGGCGCTCTCCTAATTTGGTTAATAAGTAACTTGCATCTTATAACCGAATCTGACAGCCATAATATGGGCAAGCAACACTAAATGCAATGCATAAGTAGCTTCAGAATCTCACAATATTGTTGCAGTGCAGCACAATTCGTCATGTTACTCAGTCATGTTTCATTGTTCTAGTAAAGGGGATGCTGTATTTATCATAGAATCATAGAATGATACAGCACAGGAGGCTGCCATTCGGCCCATCATGCCTGTGCCAGCTCTTTGAAAGATCTATCCAAATAGTTCTCCTCTCCTGCTCTTTCCCCATAGTCCAGCAAATTTTCCCTTCAAATATTTGTCCAATTCCCTTTTGAAAGTTATTATTGAATCTGCTTCCAGCACCCTATCAGGCAGTGCATTCCACATCATAACAACTCGCTACGCAAAATGTTTGTTCCTCATGTCGCCTCTGGTTGTTTTGCAAATCACCTTAAATATGTGTTCTTTGGTTACTGACCATTCTGTTAGTTGAAACAGTTTCTCCTTATTTACTCTATCAAAACCTTTCATGATTTTGAATACCTCTATTAAATTTCCCCTAAACCTTCTTTGCTCCAAGGAGAACAACCCCAATTTCTTTACTCTCTCCATGTAACTGAAGTCTTTCATGTAACGGGTACCATTCTAATAAATCTCCTCTGCACCCTCTCTAAGGCTTTGACATTGTTCCTAAAGTGTGGTGCCCAGAATTGGCCACAATACTCCAGCTGGGGCCGAACCAGTGTTTTATAAAGGTTTAGCATAACTTCATTGCCTTTGTACTCTATGGGGGCGATTTTCTGACGCTGGAGGAGGCGGGTTTGGAGTCGGGAAAAGCAGGAAAATTCGAATTACTGAGGTCGGGTCAGAAACCCGACTCCAACCCACCTCCGTGGGATTTCGCCAGTGCCGGTTTTGGCGGTTGGGAAACGCTCCCGCCTCCAGCTGGCCATAGCGTTAATTAACTACTGCAAATGCTTGTTAAGGGCCTCTCTAAGACTATTTTGAGAGGCCCTCTTGAATTTACCATCATTTTGGCATGCTTCACGCAACTTCTGAACCACGCCAAGTGAACTTGGGGGGTTGACTCGTGGGTGGCCTCCTCACTGCTGCAGGTCTAACAAGACATTGTTTACTGCAGCAAGGATTACTTGCAGGTGCCAGGCCTTGGCTTTAAAAGGTCTCTGAGCACTTTTAGAAGGCCTTCCGAAGTTGGAGGTGCTACAGCTTGACTCCATCAACTGTGGGACCTCCTGGGAAGAACCTTGCCCCACTTACAATGAGCGCTTCCCCAGAGGAGGCATCTGCAAGCAGAATGGGAAATATTCATTTCCTTTCACCTTGGACCTCAGATGAGGATGAGGATGGAGGATAAGGATGGAGGATGAGGATGAGGATGGAGGATGAGGATGGAGGATGGAGGATGGAGGATGAGGATGAGGATGAGGATGAGGCTGAGGCGGAGGCGGAGGCGGAGGTCAGAGCGCCGGTGTTTCGACCAGCGGCAGTGGCAGCACATGGCTGCCAGGGATGCAAGGGATTAACTTAACATGGCCAGATTTGTATAGGTTAGCCAAGTTGGCACATGTCCTTGGCTCCATGCCAGGACTTCATTGACAATGGACATGACTCTCTGGCCTCCTTTCAGTCAGGCCACCAACCTGACAATGCAAGTGTGGCATTGCCCACAATGTGGAGCTGCTTAAGGCTAAGTAACAGACCCTTGCCTTGGAATTGGACATAGTGGTTTCTCAAAAGATGTTGGAGGTGGTGCAGGAGACGCAGAAATGTTGTGGAATGAGCCAAGGGAGCAAGAAGCCATAAAATCAGACTGGAAAAGTGCTGTCAACAGAGGTGAGTTTCAGTCCCAAAACATTAATTGAGCAAGGGCATCCCACACCGCTGAAATCAAGTGGCCAATCGTGGGAAAATCTCAATTTTTTGAAAACTATCAGTGGAGGCGAATTTCTGACACACCCAAGCCGAAACCCGCCTCCATCTCGCCTCCAGTGAGAAAATCGCCCCCTATGCCTCTATTTATAAAGTTAAGGATCCTATATGCCTTTTTAACCACCTTCTCAACTTGTTCTGCCACCTTCAAAGACTTGTGTATGTACAGCTTCAGGTCTCTCTGTTCCTGTGCCCTTTTATGGAAAAGTATTTGACAAATCTTTTTTGTGGGGAGAAGAGCTATGTGTCATTTTTGTCATATTGACATCACACATAACACAATGGTGCATTTTGACATGACTTATTTGCATCAGATATTTGTAAATAAATAAAAAGACTTGCCAAACATCTTTGACAGTACTCTTTAAAGATGGAAAGTAAATTGACAAAACACTCTAATCTATATTATAGGTTATAGTGTAGAAATGATCAAGGACCCCCAATTTCTACCTCCAACATCACCCACCTCCACCCCTACCTTAGACCACTTTCTGGTGATACCCTCATCCATACCTTTGTCATTTCCAGACCTGATTACTCCAATGTTCTCCTAGCTGGGCTCCCACCCTCCACCCTGTTATGTTCATAAATAAATAAACGTTTTCATTATGAACAGCTAGCTTGAGCTAGTCATTTATTCAGCCATGTGGACTAGTGTACAGGCATCCATCTAGACTACTGCCTTGTGGGTAGCCCACTACTAAACATACAGCTGCACCTAGTGTACCATTCTAGAATGACATGTAATGATCATTACATCCCCTTCCTTAGAGGTTAAACAAAATCAATGTCAATCAATCATAACGACATAAACATCTTCACAACAGTCAACACATTTTCAAAGCTTTACTTTATGAACTCTAAGCTTTTCATTCTTTCATTATAGTTTTCTTTGTACTCAAAGATTAAGTCTATCAGGCTTTTTTTACTTCATGTGTGGATCTTCTCAGCACAGGTAAGTCTGATGTGTTGTCATGAGAGCCTGTATGTGTGTTTGTGTTAGATTGTTCTGGTGGTGAGTGACAAGATTCAGTTGCGGCATTGTCATCGATTTGCTCTTGGATAGTTTCTTGTGTTTTGAGGAGGGAACGGTGGTTCCTCCTGAGAATCTGCCCTTCCTCAGTTCTAACAGTGTATGACCTTGGTCCTACTTCCTCAAGAACTGTAGCTTTCCTGTTCCATGCATCTGGATCCTCAATCCTGACATCACACCTTGTCAATGGTTTTAGAGTTTTGGATGACTTGTCATAGTTTGATTTCTGTTTCAGCTTTAACAGTTGAAGTCTCTGTCTCAGTTCCTTACTCTGCTTTTCTTTTGCACAGCAGGGTAGTGTGGTGCGCAACTTGCGACCCATTAGGAGTTCAGCAGATGAAGAACCACAGTCTAAAGGGGAGGCTCGGTAGCTCAGCAGGGCGAGATAAGAATCAGACTTGCTTTCTGTTGCTTTCTTCAGTAGCTGTTTGAGAACTTGAACACCTTTCTCTGCCTTACCATTCGACTGAGCATACAGAGGACTGGATGTGATGTGTTGAAAGTCATAATGTGCTGCAAACTGTTGCCACTCCTTACAGTTGAAACACGGACCATTGTCGCTAACGGCAATCCTGGGAATTCCATGTCTGGCGAAGATGGATTTAACATGCATTATGACACTGCTTGCTGATGTGCTTGAGAGCAGCGCCATCTCAGGATAGTTAGAATAGTAGTCAATCACTATTAGATAGTCTTTACCATTCAAATGAAAGAGGTTCATACCAACCTTTTGCCATGGTGCTGTTGATAATTCAGCTACTATCATTGGTTCCTTTGCTTGTTTGTTTTGGTGTTTCTGACATGTCTCACATATGCCTATCATGTTCTCAATGTCCTTATTTATGCCAGGCCAATAAACAGTGTCTCTTGCTCTCCTTTTGCATTTTTCAATTCCGAGGTGTCCCTCATGAATCCTTTTGAGCATGTCTTGACGTAGAGCCTGTGGAATGACTATTCTGTTCTGTTTTAGTAATAGTCCACTTGCGACACTTAACTCTGACCTGATGTGATAGTACTTTGGACAGGAACTTTTTGGCCAACCATGATGAATGTTCTCTTTTACTGTTTGTAACACTGTATCTTTTACTGTTTCTTCTGCTATTTGCTTTGATTTTGTGTCTGACATGGGCAACGCAGCAGTGACCATACTCACATGAACATCCACGTCTTCCTCAGTAGAGCTCACATGACTCATTGTGGGTGCTCAGGATAGTGCATCTGCTAACACTATGCATTTGCCTGGTGTGTAGATCAGTTCAAAGTCATATCTTTGCAGCTTCATCATAAGTCGTTGAATCCTTGGAGACATCTCATTCAGGTTTTTTTTTTATGATGGCAACCAGTGGGCAGTGGTCTGTGTCAACTGTGAAGGTGGCAAGTCCATATTTGTAGCATTGGAACTTTTCTAGTCCAACTACCAAGCCTAGACATTCCTTTTCAATCTGGGCATATCGACACTCAGAGTCAGTCATAGACCTGGAGGCATAGGCAACAGGCTTCCAATCTTCACCCTCTGCTTGTAGCAAGACCGCGCCTAGGCCATCTTTTGATGCATCCATTGACACTTTGATTCTCTTTGTTGGGTCAAAGAAGGTGAGTACAGGTGTGGTTTTGAGGTTCATCCACTCTTGTTCATGTCTTTCTGTCCATGCGAACTCATTTGTTTTATGTAGCAGGTCTTGGCTGACAAGTTAGGAATGAACTTTCCAATGAAGTTTATCATCCCCATGATGCATAGCAGTCCTTTTTTGTCAGTGGGTCGGGGCATTTTGAGTATGGCGTTTACTTTTTCCATATCTGGCTCTATTCCTTTACCAGATAGATTATCTCCTAGGAAAGTGACTTCCTGGACGCCAAACTGACACTTGGCTTTGTTGAGCTTCAGTCCATTCCGGCGTATGCTCTGTAGCACTTTAGTCAGTCTCTCATTGTGTTCTTTCAGTGTGGAGCCCCAGATGATGATGTCATCAACATAGACCCGAACTCCTTCCAGACCTTCAATTATGTGTTCCATCGCTCTATGAAAGATTTCAGATGCAGATATTATCCCGAAAGGCATTCTGAGGAAACAATACCTGCCAAATGGTGTGTTGAAGGTACAGTATTTGGTGCTCTCTTCATCCAGTTTTAGTTGCCAAAATCCTTGTGAGGCATCGAGCTTTGTAAAGTATCTGGCACCTGACATTTCACTGGTGATTTCTTCTCGCTTGGGAATCTGGTAGTGTTCACGTTTTATGTTTGCATTTAAGTCCTTTGGATCCATGCATATTCTTAGATCATTGTTCTTTTTCTTTACACATACCATGGAGTTAACCCAGTCTGTTGGCTCTTCAACTTTCCTGATGACTCCTAGTGTGGTCATCCTGTCCAGTTCTTTCTTGAGCCAGTCACGCAGGGGTGCTGGAACTCTCCGTGGAGCATGTACCACTGGCTGAGCATCCTCCTTTAGCTGGATCTTGTAAGTGAATGGTAGAACTCCAAATCCTTTGAACACATCCTGGAAATTACTCACTACAGAATCCACTGAATCATCTGGTCTGCTTATGGCACAGTTTATACGGTAGACTCTCTTGACCAGTTCTAAGTCCTCACACATTTGTCACCTAATAGTGAATCAAGTCCTTCAGCCACAACAGAAAACATGAGATGATGCACTTTGTCTTTGACTGTCACTTTAAGTGTGCATACACCTAAGCTATCTATTTTTTGTCCATTATAGTTCTTCAGTAGTACTGACTTTTTCTGTATTTTGGGCTTTTCTTTCATATTTTTAATGTCACTCATACTGATTAAGTTTGCTTTTGCCCCAGTGTCTAGTTTCAATGTAACTAATGCTCCATTTACCTGCAGTGACATTATCCATTTGTCCTCTTTTACTGCATTAACTTTATGTTCAGCATTGTCCATTTCTGAGGGCTGCACATTTTCTGTATCTTTTTCGATATTGTCATATGACACCATTCCTACAATAAATGTCTCACTTATATCAGTGTCCTCAATCACATTGAATTGTTGCCCTTTCTTTATTTTTACTTTTGAAAAGCATTGTTTGGCAAAATGATTCTTTCCATTACATTTTGTGCACATTTTTCCAAACGCTGGGCATTGTCTTGACTGGTGCTGGTAACCACAGCGTTTATAATTAAAAATTCCATCCTCCGATTGCTTTGCATTTCTGTTCTGCCCAAGTTTCTTCCCCTCGTAGGACACAGCACCGACAGCAGCACAGTCACTCATTACAGTCGCATCATTATTAATTTCACTGAAAGTCTTTGCGTGCTGTTGAGCTAGCTCACTGGCATGGCATATTTTCACAGCATCCTCCAATGTTAGTTCGGTTTCTCTCAACAAACGTTCCCTGATTTTTTATCATGAATACCAAACACAATCTGGTCACGAATCATGGATGATTTCAGTACAGAGAAATTACATGTCTGTGCTTTCAGTTTCAGATCGGTCACAAAGCTATCAAGTCTCATTTTGCTGCTGTGTTCCTGAACGGAACATGTACCTCTCATAGGTCTCGTTCTTTTTGGGAGAACAATGTGTATCAAACTTCTTTAGCACATCGTCCATCTTTTATCTGTCCTCCTCTTGATCAAATACAAACATATTAAATACCTCTATCGCCTGCGGGCCTGCAACCGTGAGCAGCAATGCTATTTTCCTTGCGTCTGGCATCGTACCAAACCCGATGGCGGCAATGTAGAGTTCGAATTGTTGTTTGAAAGTCCGCCAATTGCAGTCGACATTCCCCGTGAGTTTCAAACCCTCCGGTGGCTTCAAATTCTCCATGTCGCATTTCACAATATTCAGCAGATATTACCAATCCTGGTACCATGTTATTATGTTCATAAATAAATAGACGTTTTCATTATGAACAGCTAGCTTGAGCTAGTCATTTATTCAGCCATGTGGACTAGTGTACAGGCATCCATCTAGACTACTGCCTTGTAGGTAGCCCACTACTAAACATACAGCTCCGCCTAGTGTACCATTCTAGAATGACATGTTACTGATCATTACACACCCTCCATAAACTTTACCTCCTTCAAAACTCTGCTGTCCATATCCTGTCCTATAACAAGTCTCATTTGTCCCCAGTGCCTCAAATTTTAAATTCTCATCCTCATGTTTAAATTCTTCCATAGCCATCTTGCCCTTCCCGAGATCTGTAACCTCCTCCAGCCCTACAAGCCCCCGTCCCATACTCTCCCTTCCTCTGATTCCAGCCTTTTGTGAATGTCACCCCCCTCCCATTTGCCCCAACATTGGTGGCCATGCCTACATCTTACTCTCTGGAATTCCTTCCCTGAACCCCTCCACCTCTCTCTCCTCCTTAAACCCACCTTTTTGACCAAGCTTATGCTCACCCCATCTAATCTATCTTTTTTGGCTCCGGTTATATTCAAGACTGAGTTTGATAGATTTTTGGGCACGAAGGGAATCAAAGGATATGGGGATAGGGCGGGAAAGTGGAGCTGATGTAAAAGATCCACCATGATATTATTGAATGCGGAGCAGGCTCAAGTATGGCCCACTCCTGCTCCTATTTCTTATGTTTGTAAGGTTCTATTTTTTCTTTCCTTACACTTCTGTTAAACTCCTTGGGAATCCTTTACAATGTTAAAAGCACTATATAAATGCAAATTGTTTCTGTAATGATTAATTAGAATTTCCAACTTGTCTGATGTTCCGTTTCCAACAGAATAAATTACTAGTCGGTCCTGGAAATCAAAAACAATTTCTACTGTTTATTAGAACTCTAAATCTCATTGTACTAATTATTAATCAAGGATCTGATGAGATTGTTCTTCTTCACTTCAAGTAACAAGTCATACACAATTAAAAGAACAATTTCTCACTGTTCTGCATGATGATTTTTGAGCAGTCAAATAGTATGCATAAAAGCAGACTAATTGGCAATAACAGACAAACTATGACAACCTGTTCCATTTAATCATTTAAACCAATGAACATTCCAAATTGTAAAAGGTATTTAAATTAATCGCTTGTAATTTCTGTGGGGCTTCTCTCAAACTCCCACCATAACTTTGAAGGAAAATCAGTGGAAACCCCAGAGAAGTTACATTAATGGCTATTTACCTTGTTTCTTTATATTTTCCATTGATCTCCCATCAAATTTACAATAGACGTTCAGGAGAAATACCGCGGTAATTATACTTCAATGTGACTAAGGAGCTCTCAAAAGGCTACTTATGCATTTTATGCATGTAGAATTTCTGATGTTTCCGCTGTTTTTTCAAGGCTTCTGCTAATCATCCCGAAATGTTATGGTGGGTGACCAGGAAACTCATTGGAAATTCTACCTGTTTCTACCAATGCAAAGCAATCTTGGGTTCGCATTGACCAAGTGACACACACACAAACCCAACTTTCCTGGCTCCCATGTTAGCGGATATTGTTAATAGTTCTCTCCCCTCCGGTATTTTCCCTCTTTCCTTCAAATCTGCTGTCATCACCCCTCTCCTCAAAAAACTAACCCTTGACCCCTCCGTCCTTGCAAACTATCGCCCCATCTCCAACCTCCCTTTCCTCTGAATTTCTTGAATCTGTTGTCGCCTCCCAAATCCATGCCATTCTTTCCCAGAATTCTTTGTTTCAATCCCTCCAATCAGGCTTTTGCCCCTGCCACTGTAATGAAACTGCTCTTACCAAGGTCACAAATGACATCCTAATTGACTGCGACAAAGGTAATCTGTTCCTTCTCATCCTTCTGGACCTGTCTGCAGCTTTTGACATGGTTGACCACAAAACTCTGCTCCAATGCCTCTCCACCATTGTCAAGTTGGATGGGATTGCACTTGCCTGATTTAATTCCTATCTTTCCAACCGTAACTATGGAATCACTTCAATGGCTTCCCTTCCTGATCCCGCACTGTCATCTCTGGTGTCCCCCAAGGATCTATCATTGGCCCCCTCCTATTTCTCATCTACAGGAAACTCTTTTTTTTATTCGGCACCGACGGGACCGGCGTGGTGCCGGATTATCAAAAAGTCCAGATTACAGAGAGGTATAGTTAAAAGGTACGAGAGCTCTGTACACAGCAGCAAATCCAGGCTTCCCTGTTGCTTAGCAACAGCTGCAGGAACCCCGGCCACAGACCAAACATCCCTGTTGCTTAGCAACAAGTGCAGGAACCCCGATTACACAGCCACAAATCCAGGAACGGCCACTAATATGAAGTAAAACTTACCTGAACCTACTCCTGAATTTTGCCGGTTAACAGAGATTTCCGGTTATTTAGGTGCCGGTAAATCGCGAGTTTCCTGTACATGCTGCCCCTCGGTGACATCATCCAGCAACACTGTGAGTTTTCACATGTACTCTGATGATACCCAGCTCTACCTCTCCACCACCTCTCTCAAATCCTCCACCATCAGACTACTTGTCCAACATCCAGCACTGGATGAGTAAAAATTTCCTCCACTTAAATATCGGGAAAACCGAAGCCAGTGTCTTCGGTTCATACCACAAACTCCATTCCCTTTCCACTGATTCGATCTCTCTCCCCGGCAACTGTCTAAGGCTGACCAAATCTGTTCGCAACCTTGGTGTCATATTTGATCACGAATTGAGCTTCCTACTTCATATCCGTTCTATCATTAAGACTGCCCATTTCCACCTTTGTAATATCACCCTTACCTCAACTTATTTACTGCTGAAACCTTTCTATGCCTTTATCACCTCTAGATTTGACTATTCCAATGCACACCTGGCCGGCCTCCCTATTTCTACCCTCCATAAACTTGAGGTCATCCAAAACTCTGCCGCCCGTGTGCTAACTCGCACCAAGTCCCGCTCACCCATCTCTCCTGCTGACCTACATTGGCTCCCAGTTAAGCAACACCTAGATTTTAAAATTCTCATCCTTGTTTTCAAATCTCTCCATGGCCTCACTCTTCCTTATCTCAGTAATCTCCTCCAGCCCTATAATATCCCCTAGACCTCTGCACTCCAGCTATTCTGGACTTTTGAGAATACCCAATTTTAAATGCTCCACCATTGGCAGTCATGCCTTCAGCTGCCTAGGTCCTAAGCTCTGGAATTCCCTCCCTAAATCTCTCCATCTCTCTACTTCTCTTTCCTCCTTTAAGGCTCTCCTTAAAACCTACCTCTTCGACCAAGCTTTTGGTCATCTGCCCTAACATCTCCTTATATGTCTCGGTGTCAAATATCGATGATGACTAGAGACTTGGCTCAAGAAAGGGGATGATTGGATGCTTAATATTCTTTGGTACAAGGTATTCAGGAAAGATGGGGAATGGAAAACAGTTGGAGGGGTAGCAATTTCAAAAACACTTCTGTGAAGCACCTTTCGACGTTTTATTACGTTAAAGGCGCTATATAAATATAAGTTGTTGTTGTTGTAAACTGTAGAAACTATGTAGTGTAAACACAGGTGTAAAGTCACCCAACTCCAAATCTAGTAGGAAAAGCAAGGAATGCTCAATGATTAGGCCACAGTTACAGTATTGTGTGCAGTTTCAGGAACCCCATTACAGAAAGGACATTAAAAGCATATACAGCATACATCATACATGCACTAGGATGATACCAGGGATGGGAAAACTATAGGTACAAGAAGAAATTAGATACTAGGATTATTCCCACTGGGCTTGTCTGCAGCCTTTGACACAGTTGACCACTCCATCCTTTTCCAACACCTCTCCACCGTCGTCCAGCTGGGTGGGACTGCACTCGCCTGGTTCCATTCTTATCTATCTAATCGTAATCAGAGAATCACCTGCAACGGCTTCTCTTCCCACTCCCGCATTGTTACCTCTGGTGTCCCCCAAGGATCTATCCTTGGCCTCCTCCTATTCCTCATCTACATGTTGCCCCTTGGCAACATCATCCGAAAACACAGCACAAGTTTCCACATGTTCGCTGACGACACCCAGCTCTACTTCACTACCACTTCTCTCGACCCCTCCAGGGTGTCTAAATTGACATCCAGCTCCGGATGAGCAGAAATTTTCTCCAATTAAATATTGGGAAGACCAAAGCCATTGTTTTCAGTCCCCACCACAAACTCCGTTCTCTAGCCACTGACTCCAACACTCTCCTTAACATCTGTCTGAGGCTGAACCACTCTGTTCGCAACCTTGGTGTCATATTTGACCCTGAAATGAGCTTCTGACCACATATCCGCAGCATAACGAAGACTGCCTAATTCCACCTCCGTAACATCGCCCGTCTCCGCCCTTGCCTCACCTCATCCGCTGCTCAAACCCTCATCCATGCCTTTGTTACCTCTAGACTTGACTATTCCAACACACTTCTGGCTGGCCTCCCACATTCTACCCTACATAAACTTGAGGTGATTAAAAACTCGGCTGCCCGTGTCCTAACTCACACCAAGTCCTGTTCACCAATCACCCCTGTGCTCGCTGACCTACATAGGCTCCCGGTTAAGCAACGCCTCGATTTCAAAATTCTCACCTTTGTTTTCAAACCCCTCCATGGCCTCGCCCCTCCCTGTCTCTGTAATCGCCTTCAGCCCCACACCCCGAGATATCTGCAGTCCCAAATTCTGCCTTCTTGAGCATCCCAGATTATAATCACTCAACCATTGGTGGCTGTGCCTTCTGTTGCTGAGGCCCTAAGCTCTGGAATTCCCTGCCTAAACCTCTCCGCCTTGCTGCCTCTCTTTCCTCCTTTAAGACACTCCTTAAAACCAACTCTTTGACCAAACGTTTGGTCACTTGCCTTAATTTCTCCTTATGTGACTCGGTGCAAAATTTTTTGTCTTATAATACTTCTGTGAAGCGCCTTGGATGTTTTACTACGTTAAAGGCGCTATATAAATACAAGTTGTTGTTGGAGCAGAAAAGGCCAAGAGGAGATTTAATCGTTTTTTTTAAACTTATGAAGAGTTTCGATAGAATGGATAGGGGAAAGACCAGTTCCTTTGGTTGGGGAGTCAGTGACGAGAAGTCTTCAATTTAAAATTGTCACTAAGAGTGATTAAAAGAAATTATTTTATGCAGAGCATCGAAATGCTTTGCCACAAGGAGTGGTTGAGGTATAGACCATTGTATCTTTGTAACTGTTTTTAGTGGCGTGCTTCGCTTCAAACCCAACAAATGGTCTCTCCTCTGGCGAATCTCATCCAGAGGACCTGCAAGGGCATATTAGAAAAATTCAAGGTTCAGCTCTTTGTTTTGCCATCACATACTTGAACCTTCCTTGTGATCCTCCACTGCCTGAGTTAGACACCGTGAAGTCTTGAGAAAGCACATGAAAATCTTTGGTAAGAAATCACTGCAGTTGATAATTCTTGCCAAAAGCTAGAAGACTAGAAGAGACATCACACCACTTACCTGCTGTGCCTCCAGGACGCTGCTGCCAGCTTAAGTTGCTGCAGGCTTTTAAATCTTGTGGAAACTAGTTTCCTTCACCTCCCCTACCCCCCAGCAAATGACTCCCATGTCACACTGGAACTGCACTCCTAGCCCACTGCTCAATATGGAATGAGCTGAACCAACTAATTACAGCGGGGTCATCGGCGCACTTCATTAGCGTTGGAAGGCGGGACTCCTGACGATGCTCCTACGATGTAGACGATCCTCTGGATTATTGGTCCCACAGTATTTTTTTATATTCTTCCATGAACACCACCACAGATGAGCAACTAGATATTTTTATTCTTTGATTCCTCCTTTTTAATGTGTTTACTTCCTTTTTTAAGTCTTTCTTTTTTAGGTTTCTGCGCCTATTCCAGGCAGCATTTCCCAGTTGAGGTGTGGACTGGGGAAGACGCCTGACTTTTAGTTGGTCCACCTCACCTAGATTGGGAATTTGTGGTGAAGAAAATCACAGCCACAAACCCAGTCCTCTGTGCACCTTGTTTCTACTTTTTAAATACTACATCTTGGTGCCCAACCCTCTGCCAAATTAGTTTAAACCCTCCCCCACAGCTGCAACCCATCCATCTTGAAGAGCTCCATCCTGCCACAGAATTGGTGCCAATGCCCCAGCAATCTGAAGCCCACCCTCCTGCACCATGTCTCTAGCCATGCATTAACCTGCCACGCCCTTCTATTTCTACTCTCACTAGTGTGTGGCACTGGGAGTAATCCAGAGCTTACTACCTTTTGAGGTCCTGCTTTTTAACTTCCTCCCTAGCTCCTTAAACTCTACCTCCGCCCTCTTCCTCCAAATGTTGTGGGTTCCACCATGAATCATGACTTCTGGCTCTTCCCCTTCCCCCCACAGAATGTTCTGCACCCTCGCCGTGATGTCCTTTACCCTGGCACCAGGAAGGCAACATACCATACAGGACTCAGGTGATAGCAGAACTGCCTGTCTGTCCCCCGACTAACAAATCTCCAATTACTACTGTGTTCCTACACTTGGCTATACCCAACGTGCAGTCCATTGCATTATGGTGCCAAACTCGTGACGGCACTCCTTCAAGGTGTTGGCACCCTCACTGGTATTCAATGCTGAGAGTGCCACACTCCTGGAGGATTCCTGCACTGCCTACCTCTTCCTACCCTTCTGGGTGGCCTCCCACTTGCTATTCTGAACTCTACCTGGCTGTGGGGTGAACACCTCCTGAAACCTGCGATCCAGGAAACATTCAGCCACCCGTATGCCCTGCAATGAATCCAGCTGCCTCTCAAGCTCAGGAACCCTCAGCTTATGTTCGAGCAACTGGAAGCACTTCCTGCACACATGGGGCTCCGGGACACATGAAGCATCCTGAAGTTCCCACATGGCACAGGAATTATAGACTACGGGTCGCAGCTGTCCCTCCATTCTATTTAGAACTTGGAGGTGATGGTGTCCCGATGCGTCTGCTGCCCTTGTCCTTCTAGGTGGTAGAGGTCGCGAGTTTGGGAGATGCTGTCGAAGAAGCCTTGGCAAGTTGTTGCAGTGCACCTTGCAGATGGTGCACACTGCAGCCATGGTGTGCCGGTGGTGGAGGGAGTGAATGTTTAAGGTGGTGGATGGGGAGACAATCAAGTGAGCTGCTTTGTCCTGGATGGTGTCGAGCTTCTTGAGTGTTGTTGGAGCTGCACTCATCCAGGCAAGTGGAGAGTATTCCATCACACTCCTGACTTGTGCCTTGTAGATGGAGGAAATGCTTTGGGGAGTCAGGAGGTGAGACACTCACTGCAGAATGCCCAGCCTCTGACCTGCTCTTGCAGCCACAGTATTTATGTGGCTGGTCCAGTTAGGTTTCTGGTCAATGGTGACCCCCCAGGATGTTGATATTGGGGGATTCGGCAATGGTAATGCCATTGAATGTCAAAGGGCAGTGGTTAGACTCTCGCTTGTTGGAGATAGTCATTGCCTGGCACTTGTGTGGCACGAATGTTACTTGCCACTTATCAGCCCAAGCCTAAATGTCATCTGTAAGTAGACCGTAGTGTTTGGAATAAAGATAAGTATTCGTATCATTTCAAATTTGGAATGGAGTTGAACTCCTCCAAACCCCAGCCCTGTTCAAATGCCTGTACCAAGCCTTACCAACTATCAGTTACTCAGACACATACCCATCACTCACACTGTTCCCCAGAAATTGGACAAATCCAAGTGGATTACCAGGAAACAGTTATATATCTAACTAATCCTCCTTCTAATAAATTGGCAGAGATTGGAGACATATCTAACTCATCACACTCAACCATCAGTCATCAGATATCTATCCCTTTCAAGCCTGCATAATCGACTTCTCTGCCCTCCCACTAATCACATGTAATACAATACTTAAAACAATCTTGGAGCCAAAATGCCACAGAACAGGATCCTGGCAGTTATACTGGGCTCATGCCTACCGATGCCCTCTAGCACTGACCCTGCCAGAGTTTGCGGGGTATGGGGAAGGGCATCTAATTTGCGTGGAGGCAAATGGGCACAAGCGTTACTACGGGCACATCACTAGAGCCTGCCTGCCCCAAGCAACTGGAACTCTGCTAAACACCTCCATTCATGCTGTTCATTTGTGATATGTTGCAGTTCTGACAAAAGATCCACACCTGAAACATTAACGTGTCTGATCTCACTACAGATGCTACCTGGCCTGTTGAGTGTTTCCAGAATTTTCTATTTTCATTTCATATTTCCAACATCTGTACTAGTTTTCTTTATTTGGAAATTCTGCTACCCACCTGCCACTGAACCCTACCATTTGCTGCATTCGCCCATCTGGAGGCCTCCACACATATGCCAGGTCCCAAGTGAGCCCAGTGGAAAGAAACTCCTAGCATGGGTTTACAATGCACTATTTTAAAAGGGGGTGCGACAATCATATCAGACCAAACCTTTGATATTTTTGAAATAATCCAAATGTGGCCAATTCAGATCATTTCCCGTTCCAACTTCAGATTCATTGCTATTTGGCAGTCATCTAGACAGAAAATCAAAACTAAAACAGCCTAGACAACTATTAGCTAGCTTTTATTCTATTAAAATTCACTATGCAGATACACTTATCATCATAATTAGTTAGCAGTTAGTTCATATATAAAAGGAGGCAAATTCAATTGGAAAAGTGGTTTAATGACCTGGGGTGTGTGGGGTGCGGGGCGGAGGGGGGTGGGGGTGGGTGGGTGGAATGGGGTGGTGGGCGGCAGGTGCATTTCAAGATAAGAGTCTAAAAAGTCAAAGGGAGAGGAACTACAGATTAAATGTGCAGCTTTGTAATAAAGGCACAGACACACAGTGCAGTGATGAAGCACCTGTACCTCTGTGGAGATTTAACAATCAGTAATGAAGGTGATTAGAAGCCAAAGGAAATTCACAACTTCTGCAAGACCAGTGTCTCGACAACTTTTGATCTTTGATGCCATAATACTAGAAGGAAACAAGCACAAGGGTTACATCAGTGTAGCTGTACAACAGGCTGGTATCTGGTGTGAGCAATAGCACAACTAGAGATGGGGAGATCAGCAATAATACACGAGTCAGTGGAGGAGCACAGTTGGCACATATGCCAAGGCCAAAATCAATACTGGACACAGCTGTAGAGTAGTTACAGCAACAATAACATTCATTTATATAACACCTTTAATCCAGTAAAACATCCCAAACTGCTTCACAGGAGCATTAACAAAATTTGACACTGAGCCACATAAAGAGACATTCGGACTGGTGACCAAAAGCTTGGTCAAAGGGGTAGGTTTTAAGAAGTGTCTTAAAGGAGGAGAGAGGGATGAAGGATTTCCAGAGCTTAAGGCCTAGGCAGTTGAAGGCACAGCCACCGATGTTGGGGTGATATAAATTAGGGATTCACAAGAGGCCAGAATTGGAAAAGCGCAAAGATCTCAGAGGGTTGTAGGGCTGGAGGAAGTTACAGAGATAGGGACATCTACAGAGATTATTCTAATGAGTAATATGCCTGTCTAAATATTGGGTTTTATTTCATGGGAGTGAGCTGATCTGTTGAGTTTGGATCCACACTATGTACTGATTGGAGCTTTGTGACTATAACTTTTCCAGCATTATGTGCAGGGCCTCAGATGTGTTACACACATAGAAACATAGAAGATAGGAGCAGGAGTAGGCCATTCGGCCCTTCGAGCCTGCTCCGCCATTCAATGAGATCATGGTTGATCATCCAAATTCAGTACCCTGTTCCTGCCTTCTCCCCATATCCCTTGATCCCTTTAGCCATAAGAAATATATCCAACTCCTTCTTGAATATATTTAATGAACTGGCCTCCACCGCCCTCTGTGGCAGAGAATTCCACAGGTTCACCACTCTCTGGGTGAAGAAATTCCTCCTCATTTCAGTCCTAAATGGCTTACCCCTTATCCTTAGACTATGGCCCCTGGTTCTGGACTCCCCGGCCATCAGAAACATCCTTCCTGCATCTAGTCTGTCCAGGCCTGACAGAATTTTATAGGTTTCGATGAGATCCCCTCTCAATCTTCTAAACTCCAGTGAGTATAAGCCCAATCGACACAATCTCTCCTCATACGTCACTCCTGCCATCCTAGGTATCAGCCTGGTAAATCTTCGCTGCACTCCTTCCATGGCAAGAACGTCCTTCCTCAGGCAAGGTGACCAAATCTGCACACAATTGTAGTGTATGTAACCTGTACCACCTTAAGAGGATACCTTAAGGTGATGGACTACTTTTTGATGGCTCCTGTACATTGTAGTACCGGTGGTGACCACACCGGTATATAAACCCTGCGGAGCAAAGTGTATCTCAGTTCAGCCCTGACCCTCAATCACTAAAGACCTGTTTACTTACTTCTGCAGTCTGTGTCCTGTTATTCAGTATAACTGCAATTGCAAACACAGACTCAACAGTGGCGACGAGTCTGATCTTACCTAGCGGCAGTTTTGCATCAAAGGAAGCTTCGTCCTCAGAAACGGGCGTCGAACAAGGGCATCCGCCCTCAACATCCTGCTGAGCACTGCATCGCACGGAAGGCCATCGGGAACCCGGGTTGGTTTCTGGCCACGAAGTGAAACATCAGTGATCATCCCTTCAACGACAGCGGCGGGTAAGCCCGATCGAGCGGCACGGGGGGGAAGTCGGCCGAGTTGTCAGTGGGAGAAGGGGAGGGAAAACGACAAAAAGGGCGGAGAACACGACCGCAGCCGGTGTCAGGGGCCGGGCTGCAATCAGGACTGAGACGCGCAGCAGCCAGAAAGCGTTTATGGCCACAAGGACCGCGGGAGCGGCGGGGAACAAGAGCAGCAGCGCAGGGAAAAATAAAGGACCGCTGGGAGGCGTGAACGGCAACAGCGTGGGAATCGCCATTTTGAGTCGGCGGGGGAAGAAGACAAGCGCGGGAAAAGCCGCCAAGCGCGGGAAAAGCCACCATCTTAAATAGAAAAAAAAAAGAATAAATAATATCCGAAGGGAAAGGTGAAACTCAGCAAGGATGCCAAAAACGGGAAACATCGCCGCTTTTGATAACGATGTGGAAGATTGGGCCACTTATGTGGAACGCATCGAAGTTTACTGTACAACGAATGAGATACCGGATGATAAGAAAGCACTAACCCTATTAAACTCAATGGGTGCGAAGACGTACGGGTTATTAAGGAACCTTGTAACACCAAACAAACCGATAGGGAAGAGTTTCGCGGATATTGTTACTATCCTGCAGGAGCATTTAAACCCCACGTCGCTGCTGATAGCGGAACGATTTAAATTCTACAAAAGAATTCAACTTAAAGAAGAAAGCAACACTGAATTCCTAACAGAACTGCGCAAGTTATCAAAGTACTGCCAGTTCGGAACAGGACTAGCAGACGCACTGAGAGATAAGTTTGTGTGTGGGCTCCTAAGGGAAGGAACCCAGAAGCGACTGCTAGAGGAAAAGGACCTTACGCTGGACAAAGCTTTCAGCATTGCAGCATCCCACGAGGCAGCAGCACGGGGCGCTGCAGAGATACAGCAAAGGCCATTGGAATTCAGCACCAATGAAATGGCATTGGGCACAGTAAAGAGCTATCGTTGCGGAAGGACAACGCATGACCAGAACCAGTGCTGGTTCAAAGATAAAGAATGCAGGCAATGTGGCAAACTTGGTCACATAGCGAGAGTATGCCGGTCAGGAAAGAAGACCAACAGCAAAAAGTCACCGCAGGAGAAGTACAAAAAAGTACACAAGGTGACAGAGAACAGTTCGGATGAACAGAAGACGGATTCAGACTCCAGCAGTAAGCAACTGGGTTGTCTGAAAATACATAATGTGGGTAGCACAGCAGACCACCAAACTATCTGGGTCATGCTTCGGATAGCAGGAGTCTAAGTGAAGATGGAATTG
Source organism: Somniosus microcephalus (assembly GCF_052327205.1). NCBI lineage: Eukaryota > Metazoa > Chordata > Chondrichthyes > Squaliformes > Somniosidae > Somniosus > Somniosus microcephalus. The sequence continues at coordinate 114,135,596 of NC_140995.1, read as the reverse complement.
GACACTGGGTCGGCATTAACGGTCATGAATAAGCAAGATTACAAAAGGTTATTCTCGCACATTCCCGAGGGATACGGAGATGGTATTGAAAACATACATGGGGCAAATAGTATACCCCAAAGGAAAGATAAAAGTAAACGTGTTCTACAATGGTAAAGAAAATCAGAAAATGGACTTGTATGTGTTACCTGATGGAGGTCCGCCACTACTGGGATGGGAATGGATCCGGAGAATAAATGTGGACTGGCATTCCATATAAGCACTGACTGTAGATGCCTGTAAGGAGGACGACGTCAAACCTAAACGACTGTCCAAAATATTAGACGATGCTAAGGAGGTGTTCCAACAGGGACTGGGAACACTGAAAGGAATTACGGCAAACATCAAAGTTGAAGAACATGCAAACCCAAAATTTATGCGATACGACCTGCTGTGGAAGCAGAGCTGGAAGGGCTAGAACGTTCAGGGGTACTGTCCAAGGTGGACTGGAGCGAATGGGCTACACCCATTGTTCCTGTCATGAAGCGTTCATTGAGCAACAAGCCGGGGGAACCTAGGAAGGTTCGCATCTGTGGCGATTTCAAGATCACTGTTAATCCGGTTCTTCACACGGTGCAATATCCGCTTCCGCGGATTGAAGATATCTTCACTTCGCTGTCTGGCGGGAAATACTTCACTAAGATAGACCTGGCGCAGGCGTACCTACAGATGGAAGTTCATGAAGCGTCACGTCAGTATCTCACGATCAACGCGCATAAGGGCTTATATCGGTATAATAGACTGGTTTTTGGAGTGGCATCGGCTCCAGCGATTTGGCAAAGGGCCATGGAGCAGGTATTGCAGGGAATTCCAGGCACACAATGCTACCTGGATGACATCCTGATTACAGGAGATAACGATAAGGATCACCTCGCGAATTTGGAGCAGGTGCTCATCAGATTGAAAGAATATGGGCTCAGAGTTAATCGCCAGAAATGCGAGTTCTTTCAAAAGCGAATCTCGTACTGCGGCCACGTCATTGACCGGGAGGGGCTCCATAAGTCACCCGACAAGATCGAAGCTGTTGTCAAAGCTCCAGCACCGGATAATGTATCCCAGTTGAGGTCGTTCCTCGGGTTGGTTAACTATTACCACAAGTTTCTTCCAAATTTATCCATGGTGTTACACCCGCTAAACACTCTTTTGCAAATGGGAATACCATGGAAGTGGAGCAATGATTGTAAGCAGGCGTTTCAAAAGAGCAAGGCACTGATCACCTCTAAGGAAGTGTTGGCTCACTTTAACCCAACGCTGCCTGTTCGCTTAGCTTGTGATGCTTCTCCATATGGTATCGGGGCAGTGCTCTCACATAAGTTTCCAGATGGCTCGGAAAGGCCAGTCGCTTTCGCATCCAGATCATTGACCTCCGCTGAGCGCAACTATGCTCAGATAGATAGGGAGGCTCTCAGCCTCGTGTGGTGAGTTAAGAAATTTAACCATTACCTGCAAGGCCAAAAGTTTACACTGCTGACAGATCACCAGCCGTTGGTTTCCATTTTCAACCCTAAGGGTGTTCCGGTAATGACGGCGCAGAGGCTTCAGAAATGGTCCCTTTTCCTAGGGGCACATCAATATGATATTGAATTCAAAGGTACAAAGCAACATGGTAATGCTGATGGGCTGTCGCACCTGCCACTACCTGCAGCGGAAGAGGCACCGGCAGTTGACCCTGTCGAGATATTTCATTCGACCATCATCGAATGCTTACCAGTCACCAATGCGGGTATTGAGAGAGAGACCCGAAATGACCCGACACTGTCTCGGGTCTACGACTTGACAGTGAAGGGATGGCCAGCACATGGCGAACCACTGTTACCAGCATTCTCAGCCAGACGAGAACAGCTGTCCGTATGTCAAGGAACATTGATGTATGGAACAAAGATGATTATTCCTCCTAAATTAAGATAGAGAGTTCTGAAAGAATTGCACGAATGTCATCTGGGGGGAGCCAAGATGAAAAGCCTTGCTAGGGCTTATGTGTGGTGGCCAGGTGTCGACAAACAAATAGAGGATCTGACTAAAAGCTGCTCAGGGTGCCAAGAAGTTCAAAATGCACCTCCAATTGCACCACTGCATCCGTGGGAATGGCCTTCAGTCCCATGGCAAAGTGTACATATCGACTTTGCAGGTCCATTCATGGATTCCATATTTTTGATAGCAGTAGACGCACATTCTAAATGGCCAGAAGTAATTAAGATGTCGACCACTACCTCTGAGAAGATGATCGCAGTTCTAAGAACCATATTTGCAAGGAATGGGTTGCCGGAGCAAATATGTTCAGACAACGGACCACAGTTCGTGTCAGAAGAATTCCAGAAATTCATGAAAAAGAATGGGGTGAAACACTATACATCTGCCCCATATCATCCGGCTACAAATGGGTTGGCCGAGAGATTTGTACAAACGTCCAAAAAGGCGATAAAGGCCATGAGTGAAGACCATATTCCACTACAACACAAGGTGGACAATTTCCTGATGGCGTATCGAAACGCCACACATGCAGTGACAAATCAAAGCCCTGCCATAATGTTCTATAACAGAAGGTTGCGGTCCCGGTTGGATTTGTTAAAACCCAATGTGCGACGGGAAGTCGAAAACAAGCAATTCCAGCATGTAAATAACAAGGCCACTCGTAGTTTTGCAGTAGGACAACCAGTGTTGGCCAGGGACTATAGGGATGATAAATGGCAACCTGGAACAATTCGTGCACGACAAAGACCCTTGATGTACACGGTAGACGTTGGAGAGAACGTAATACGACATCTTGCTGACCAACTTGTGGAATCGAGAACAAGGGTCGACCCCATGTCTACGGCAGAGACACCAGTTGAAGAACTTATTGAGCCTGTAGCATCTACCTCAGACTCGAACGTATATGATGATGTTCAATCCATAGGAGATCAAGTGGATGAGTCACCCCAGCAACGAGAACCAGAGACCCCTGAAAGGCATTATCCGGACCGGATCAGGAGGCCTCCTCAGAGACTGAATCTTTGAACAGTTTTGTGTGTAAATTGTACATCTGTTATCCATGTAATGTTTAATTTGGGGTGTACACTGTTAAGCTAAAAGGGGAGGAATTGTAGTGTATGTAACCTGTACCGCCTTAAGAGGATACCTTAAGGTGATGGACTACTTTTTGATGGCTCCTGTACATTGTAGTACCGGTGGTGACCACACCGGTATGTAAACCCTGCGGAGCAAAGTGTATCTCAGTTCAGCCCTGACCCTCAATCACTACAGACCTGTTTACTTACTTCTGTAGTCTGTGTCCTGTTATTCAGTATAACTGCAATTGCAAACACAGACTCAACAACAATACTCAAGGTGCGGTCTCACCAAGGCCCTGTACAACTGTAGCAAGACATCCTTGTTCCTGTACTCGAACCCTCTTGCTATGAAGGCCAACATACCATTTGCCTTCTTAACCACCTGCTGCACCTGCATGCTTACCTTCAGCGACTAGTGCACAAGAACACCCAGGTCTCTTTGCACGTCCCCTTCTCCCAATCTATTGCCATTCAAATAATAATCTGCCTTCCTGTTTTTGCCACCAAAGTGGATAACCTCACATTTATCCACATTATAGTGCATTTGCCATGCTTCTGCCCAATCACCCAACCTGTCCAAATCGTACTGGAGTTTCACGACATCCTCCTCACAGCATACCCTCCCACCCAGTTTTGTGTCGGCTGCAAATTTGGAGATATTACATCCAATTCCCTCGTCCAGATCATTAATATATATTGTGAACAGCTGGGGTCCTAGGTTCAATCCTTACGGTACCCCACTAGTCACTGCCTGCCACTCGGAAAACGACCCGTTTGTTCCAACTCTTTGCTGTCTGTCAACCAGTTCTCTATCCAAGTCAATATCTTGCCCCCAATCCCATGTGCCTTAATTTTGCACGCTAATCTCTTATGTGGGACCTTATCGAAAGCCTTCTGAAAGTCCAAATACACCACATCCACTGGTTCTCCCTTATCTATTTTACCAGTTACATCCTCAAAAAATTCCAGTAGATTAGTCAAGCATGATTTACTTTTTGTAAATCCATGTTGACTTGGTCCGATCCTGTCACGGCTTTCCAAGTGCCCTGCTATTACATCTTTTATAATGGACTCTAGCATTTTCCCCACTACCGATGTCAGGCTTACTGGTCTATAATTCCCCACTTTTTCTCTACCACCTTTTTTGAATAGTGGGGTAACATTAGCTACCCTCCAATCCATGGGTACTGTTCCAGAGTATATCGAGTTCTGGAAGATGACCAGCAATGCATCTACTATTTCTCGGGCCACTTCCTTAAGTACCCTGGGATGTAGATTATCAGGCCCTGGGGATTTATCGGCCTTCAGTCCCATCAATTTTCCTAACACCATTTCCCTACAAATACTGATTTCTTTCAGTTCCACCCTTTCATCAGACCCTATGTTCCACAGCATCTCTGGGAGGTTATTTGTGTCCTCCTTTTTGAAGACAGAACTAAAATATGTATTTAATTGGTTGCCATTTCTTTGTTCCCCATTATAAATTCCCCTGATTCTGACTGCAAGGGACCTACGCTTGACTTCACCAATCTTTTTCTCTTCACATATCTATAAAAGCTTTTACAGTCAGTTTTTATGTTCCCTGAAAGCTTACTCTCATATTCTATTTTCCCTATCTTAATTAATCCCTTTGTCCTCCTTTGTTGAATCCTAAACTGCTCCCAATCCTCAGGATTATTGCTTTTTCTGGCCAATTTATATGTCCTCTCCTTGGATCTTATGCTATCCCTAATTTCCCTTGTTAGCCACGGTTGAGTCACCTTTTTTGTTTTATTTTTATGCCAAACTGGGATGAACAAATTCTGTAGCTCATCCATTCGGTCTTTGAATGTTTGCCATTGCCTATCCACCGTCAACCCTTTGAGTGCCATTCCCCAATCAATCCTACCCAACTCGCTCCTCAGACCATCGTAGTTTCCTTTATTTAAATTGAGGACCCTAGTCTCTGAGTCAACTACTTCATTCTCCATCTTAATGAAGAATTCAATCATATTATGATCGCTCCGACCCAACGGGCCTCGTACAACAAGATTGCTAATTAATCCTTTCTCGTTACATAATACCCAGTCTAAGATGGCCTGATCTCTGGTTGGTTCCTCGACATATTGGTCCAGGAAACCATCCCGTAAACACTCCAGGAATTCCTCCTCCACAGTATGGTTACTAATTTGGTTGGCCTAATCTATATGTAGATTAAAATCACCCATGATGACTGCTGTGCCCTTATTGCACGCTTCTTTAATTTCCCTTTTAATGCCATCCCCAACCTCCGCCTTACTGTTTGGAGGTCTATATACCACTCCCACTAACGTTTTTTCCCCTTAGTATTTCTCAATTCTACCCATACAGATTCCACATCATCAGAGCTAATATCCTTCATTACAATTGTGTTAATCCCTTCTTTAACCAGTAATGCTACCCCACCTCCCTTTCCTTTTTGCCTATCTTTCCTGAATATCGAATACCCCTGGATGTTGAGTTCCCAGTCTTGGCCATCCTTGAGCCACGTTTCCGTAATCCCAACCAAATCGTATTCGTTTACCTCTATTTGCGCAGCCAATTCATCTACCTTATTACAAATGCTCCTCGCATTAAGACACAAAGCCTTCAGGCTTGTTTTTTTAACACTCTTAGACCTATTAGAATTATTATTCACTGTGGCCACGTTTGATTTAAACCATTGATTTCTCTGACTGCCGCTTTTGTTTTTCTCTTTCCTATCTTTTGCTTTTATCCTTGTTTCCCTTTCCTCTGTCTCCCTGCACAGGATCCCAACCCACTGCGATTTTAGTTTAAACCCTCCTCCACAGCACTAGCAAACACTCCCCCTAGGACATCGGTTCCAGCCCTGCCCAGGTGCAAACCGTCCGGTTTGAACTGGTCCCACCTCCCCCAAAACCGGTTCCAATGTCCCAGGAACTTGAATCCCTCCCCCTGGCACCATTCCTCTAGCCACGTATTCATCTGAAGTATCCTTCTATTTCTACTTGTAAGATTCGCAAATATCAGCAAAAATCACGCAAGAAAACTGGATAAAATAAGACTGTTTATTGACCAAAGTAAGCTTGCACAGAAAAACCTTTGATAAAAGGGCATACAAAATGGCCGCCAGGCCCCGTGATCAGTTTATGAACCATTTTATTTCTGTTACTGCAAGCCAGACAGGCTTGTGGATTGAAGACAGTAAGCCCGCGAAAGCCAGTATCTGGGAACCGAAACTCAGAGAAACAGCATACATATTCAATGGATTCTAAGTACAGGATGGGGCCCATCAAGATATGGGCGGACAATGCAAAAACACTTATACCCATTTATTGTACAAAGGAAAAAAACGTTTAGCAGCCATCAAGGAAAATCTCCGGACCGATCAATGTGCGAACCGAGCCGCAGTGACAATGCAAAGGACATTAAAAGACATTATCGGCCAGGAAGGCCAGTTTAAGCTATCACCGGCTCCGTTACAAGACAAAGCGCCCCTGCAGAGATTTCTGCCCGCCAAAATTAATACAAAGACAGGACTATGATTTGGCGGGAGATAAGACTGTTCCAAAAGAGTATAACTATGGATTGAAAGTCCATATACGTTACTTCTTCGACTTCTTCGAGCTACTTCGGCTTCGACTGGAACAACTTCAAACTTGACTTCACGGCTGCTTCTTCTTGGACGACTTCAGACTTTTCTTCAAGGACTTCGCCTACAAGGAACGAACGAAGGACGGACGGTGACAGGATCGGTGCCTCTTCCACTTCGGCAGATGCAGAATCGATGAAAACGTTTTCGTCTTTTTAAAGACGGACGGTTTCGGTAAAAGGACAACGTGGTCGGTGTTCAGCCAAACAAGGCTCGGCCACGACGAGAAGACGACGAGGGTGGCCCGGGTACTGGGGTCGGGAGATCATCGACGACCCAGGCCGACGGAGAAGAAACCCTCTGGAGAACCGACCAGGCCGGAGACAAAAAGACAGTCCGGGCCTGACACTTCCGTGTCTCAACATCCCATCTGGTTGTTGGTCTGCTCCATGAACCAAAATCGACAACAGCTTGTAGCTGATCTTCAACCTTGACGAGCGCTCATCGAGGCTGTGTCTACCCCATCGCCTCGAGAGAGAGAGAGAGAGAGAGAGAGAGAGAATATCGACTGCGCCAGAAGTTTCCAAATCCACGTGACGACGGAAAGCGGTGCCAAAAAGGCTGCGAACCCCCTTTCTCGCAATTTCGAGAGTGGTGAGCATGATCCCAGGTTCCCCAGGTCGAAACTTAGTTTAGGTATAGGGGAGGGAGTTAAGGGAAATCGTAATGTGTTTCCCCTTTTACGATGTGCCGTGTGTTCCCCATTTCCATAGAGTGAAGTTCTTAAATTTGTGCATGATTGTAGTTACTTTAATCTGTGCCTATGACATGTATTTTGTAATGCTTCAAACTGTTTAAAAATAAAAGCATCCATTTTGTGCTATTCAGCCTGGTCTATTGAGTCCTTTCTCTGCACTACTGTTCTCTGCATCTAAGTCCAAGGTCTAGAACCGTAGGGGGAGTGGGTCGAACCACTCAAGGGTAATTCTTGCACGAAGCCTGGCAGGAGGCCAGAACGGGCAAGAGAGCAGGAAAAAAAACCCTACAGAAATGGCGACCACGGCAGGACCTTGGCAGCAGGAAAGTAGTGTGTTAGATCAAGATCTGAATAAACGAAATGTGATGGATGAAAGAATAGCAGATTATGTTTTCGGAAAAGTCAACCTCACAAAACAATGGATATCTGATCTATTAAGGGATAGGCGCCCGCTAGACGCAGCCATCCAGTGGACAGCGGGTAGAGAGCATAAGAAATCTGTAGAAAAGGCGGTCTGGCTGATGTGCTACAAGAAGCAAGTCCAGCTTTTGGACCAGATAGTTGCAGCACAGACAGTCCAGATCAACGGCTTGCTTAAAGACGTAGAGGAAAAGGTTGCGGGTGGTCAAAAGCTGATTGAATCACTTGACGCGCTGAATCAGGAACGCCGCTCCGCAATTCGCTGCCACGAAATCCGAGTAGAATATTTAAAATGTCAGGTCGTTGAGGCCAAGGCCAGTGAAGGTAGAATGAGAGAGAGGTGTTTCCGTCTAGCCAAACAAGTAGATGCCCAAGAGGAAAAGCTCCTGGGAGCCAGGGCAGCATATAAAATGGCCATGGAGGATAGATCTGAGAACACCGACCACAGCGCTTGCCGCCGGGAGCTAGTGGACCTGAGAAAGCCCCTAGCGAAGGCAAACGGGTTGGTGTGTCTCATAAATCCACCAGCGAGTCAGCCGTTGCTAGCCAAGGAATCCAAAAGACCGATTCCACAAGAGGCAGTTGGGGTACCAACCCCCGAACCCTCTGCGCCTCCTGCTTATGAGGAGTCTTGGACTCCGGGACAGGAGACGGAGATGGTAGAGGAAGAGAGCCCTGAGGTAGAGCAACCCCAGATAGTAGAGTCGGGGCCAGCGCCGTTGTGTCCAACGAGGCACCGGAAGCTCGGTCCAAATGAAGAAAATGGCGATGACGGACCCCTTGAGAGTCAGATCATAATGCCTCATAGCGCACGACAGCTAAGAGAGATGATAAGTCACATCCCAAAACTCTCCGAGTCAGGAGATCCCTCCGTGCATTTCAGGGACGTGGAGCAGACTGCAGCAGTCAATGACTGCGACGGGGTTGAACAGTCTAAAATGCTGCTGTTCTCCCTGGACAGTTCGCTCCTCCAGTGTCTCCCTGACGAGAGCAAGAGAGGGCACAGGGACTATGAGTTGCTACGGGATGAGATTCTGGAGATCATGGGAGAGGGGGACGGAACTCCGTTCCTCCGTTTAGAAAAGACAGTGCAGCTAGAGGGAGAACCCCCACGGGTTTTCGCCGACAGGTTGTGGCCAGTGTATCGGCGCAGCTGCCCGGGCGGGCCGGCCCGGGCCGGGCTGGATGGCGAACAAAGGGCTCACTGGCTTCGGTGCCTGGTAGCAGGTTGCCTGCCAGTAGTGAAGGAACAGGCCAAAGCATGGTTTGACCCCACCAACGCCCGCTCCACGGAGGATCTAGTGCTAGATCAGCTCACGATCAGTTATAGGAATAACAAGGGCAAGAAAACGCCTGTTGTAAAAGGAAAGGTGTATGAGGTGAGGCCCGCAGCCTCTGCTAAAAGGGAATGGCGTCAGGAGGGAAATCGCCCTCCTCAAGCCAATAAAAGTTGTTACGGGTGTGGGAAGGAGGGTCATTGGCGCAAGGACTGTAGGAATCCTTGGAAGGATAAGAGGGAGAGAGCGTTCGCCGCAGCCCAAGATCAAGCCCAAGCCCGAGTCGCCAACGGCCCGAGAGTTTACCCAACACCAGCACAACCACAAGTGCAGGCCGCTGCCCCAACACCAGTCCAGAACCCAACCGTAGCCTCTGCCCCGACTAAAGGGGGTGGTGCGGTTGTGGACCCCGCTGCGATCGAGTCAGTCTTGGAGACTATGCGGTCTCTGATGACCTGGCAGGGGAAGGTAGCGGTTGCTAACAGCCCTATCGCCCCCGAGACCCCAGCCGAAACACCTAAATGACTGACGCCCGCGCAGCCCGTCTACTTGTGTCCGCTCCGCTATGACGCTTGGAGAAGACCTGTGGTGGAGATGGAGGTGGAGAAACAAAGGGGTAGTTACCTGTTGGATACGGGAGCTTCGTGTACCGTGATCCACACGGATAAACCTTTTGCCTCACCTCTGTCCGCCCAGGCTCCATATTTAGTAGCGGGTTTCACAGGTAGAGAACAGGCTGGCGCGTACTCCCTCCCGCTCTCCATTCAGTTGGGAGCACCCCACACCACATGGACGTGCATCCTATTGAAGTGGAATGAGGGGGGGGGAAAGGCATCCTCGGGGCTGATTTCTTGGTGGAACACGGGATCCTCGTGGACCTGAGAAATCACTGTCTCTGGGGAGCCGAGGGCGGTTTAGGTAAGGTAGTCGTAATCCCGGGGAAGGAAGAAAAAGGGACCCTGTGCACTATGAAGCCGTCAGGAGGTTACGATCTCGAGCTCATGATAACAAACGTCCCAACGGACTTGCAGGCGTGTGTGTCAGAAAATCTGACCGCGTTCGCCACCCACAAGCACGACTGCGGGAGAGTCACTGGGTTCGAAGTCAGCGTAGACGGGGACCCCATGATCCGACCCCAAAAGCAGTATAATTTCCCCAAGGAGGCAGAACCCGACATGGAGACAGCAATATCTTCATTGGTACAGCAGGGCGTGTTGAGGACGATAGCCACCCACGTAAACTCCCCATTATGGCCGGTAAAGAAACCGGACAATTCGTGGAGAGCCACGGTGGACTACAGAGTCCTCAATAGTAATATCCCGGCCTGCGCGCCCACGGTAGCAGCAGTTGCAGACTTAATAGGGAGTATTCCAGCATCGGCGACCACATTCACGGTGCTGGACATCTCGAACGGTTTTTGGTCCATTCCGTTGCGGCGGGAGGACCAGTACAAGTTTGCCTTTACATTCAAAGGGCAACAGTACACTTGGAACTGCTTACCACAGGGTTTTCACAACAGCCCCAGCATTTTCCATCAGTGCATGGCGGGGAGTTTGAAAGAGTTTAGCCAGCCCAACCAGATAGTGCAGTATGTGGACGACTTACTCCTGTTCACAGATACAAGGGAGCAGCACGGCCCACTGTTAGCCGAATTGTTGGAACTGTTAGAAAGGAAGGGTTTCAAAGTAAACCCAAAGAAAGCCCAGATCGGCCAGCAGGAAGTCAAATTCCTGGGTCTGGCCATCCGCGAGGGAGAAAGAGCCATAGATAAGGCCAGGCGGGAATCTATACAAGATCTGCCGATTCCCAACACAGTAACGGGTGTAAGGTCCTTTTTGGGATTGACCGGGTACTGCAGAGACTTCATCGAGGACTATGCTGCCACAGCGGCCCCGCTACTTCGACTCTTACACAAGGGAGTCGAGTGGTCTTGGGACGAGGGGTGCCAGGCAGCGTTCGAGAAGTTGAAAAGAGATCTGCAGACCGCGCCAGCCCTAGGGGCCATAGATGGGGGAGAGGAGTTCTTTCTGGAGGTAGCCGCTAGTGGGGACAGCCTGAGCGCAGTGCTGCTCCAAGAGCGGCACGGCAAGCTAAGACCAGTAGTTTATTCCTCCAGGGTGCTCACGGATGTGGAGAGGAGTTTCTCCAATTGCGAACGGCATCTCCTGGCCACGCATTGGGCTGTGAACAGATCAGTGATCTTCACAGGGACCTCTCCCATTACGCTCCTCACCCATCACACCCCCACGAAGATGCTTCTGGATGGGAGGATTAAGGATGGGACCGTAAGCAGCGCTCGGATTGCGCGCTGGACCCTCCTCCTTTCCCAGATGGATCTCAAAGTTAAAGGCCTCTGCGCGCCAAGGCTCGCAGCCAATATGTCTTATCCCGGGACAGCCCATCAATGTTCCGTAGAAGGGGTATGGGAAGTTAACATAGATTTACGGGCCGGGATACATCCCACAGGCCGCGAGATCTACGTAGACGGTTCTAGCACTGTATCTGACGGCAAGCGACTCACAGGGTGTGGAGTTTATGACCCTGCGGCAAACATTGCCCTGGCAATTAAGCTCCCCAGCACTATGAGCGCGCAGCAGGCTGAACTGTCCGCGGTGGCGTACGTGGTTACCCACCCCAAGATTTTCCCAACCCCATACACGATTTGCTCAGACAGCATGTTCACATGCAATTCGTGTACAGAGTACCTCGCCATCTGGTCCCGACGCGGGTACACCTCCGCGGACGGGCGGCCTTTAACAGTTAAGCCCTTGCTGGAGAAGATCCTAGCAGCTGTGGGGGAGAAAGGAGAGGTGTTCATCCATAAGGTGAAGGCTCACTCCACCACAGAACCCCGCAGTCAGGGCAACCAGCAGGCGGATGCGCTAGCCAGGGAGGGTGCCCGCAACGGCATTCTCTGGGACCCATACGAACCCGGACCCGTGGCGGCGATCCAAGGCAGGGAGGGAATTCCCGGGAACACAGGGGTGACACCACCCCCAGACCTAAAGACCGTCCAAACCCTGGATCCCGCCCTAAAAGCAGTCCTAAAAGCCATCACAGAAGGCAAACAGGTAGAAGGTCCGTACAGTACGGCAGCCCTCACAGTCAAAGAAGGTATGCTGTTCCGAGAGGAGCAGTGGGTTGTGCCGCAGCAGCACCGGAGGGAATTCCTGCAATTGGCCCACGAGGGTCCAGCAGCGGGACACCCCGGACCTGAGGTCACCTGGCAACGGGTAGAGCAGGCGGGATGGTGGCCGGGACTTCGGGACGATGTCCGCGAGTTCTGCGCAAGCTGTCTTGTGTGTGCTACTAACAACCCAGACCCCCACAAAAGGAAGGTGCCCATGGGGCACATCAGGAGGGTAGAGGGACCATGGCAGTCGATTCAGGTCGACTACATAGGGCCCCTGCCCGCCGCCCAGGGAGGCTATAAGTACTGCCTTGTCCTGGAAGATGTGTTCACCAAATGGGTAGAAGCCTTCCCGTGCAGAACAGCTACGGCACTGGGTACTGCTAAGACCTTGATTCGGGAAGTGTTCTCACGGTGGGGACTCCCCCGTTTTGTAGAGTCCGACCAAGGGAGTCAGTTCACCGGTCAAGCAATGCAGAACGCCCTCATGCTCTTGGGCATTGAGGGAAAGTGGCACGTAGCATACAATCCCCAGTCATCCGGGATTGTTGAGCGTATGAATCGGACCCTCAAGGAAAAGCTGAGGAAAGAGACAATGGGCTCGCCCCAGAAATGGGCGGAGGTCCTGCCTTTAGTCCTCATGGGGATCCGAGCCAGCCAGTCCAAAAGCACGGGGTATTCCCCGCACGAGTTAATGACTGGAAGGATCATGCGAACACCCACCCATGTGCTAGCCCCGGTGCTCACTGAGGGCCAGCTCCGAGAGGTGAAACGGGACAAATTCGCCCAAATCCTCTTGGAGCGCCTGAGACAGATTTATGGGCAGGCGGCTGGGAACATGGGAAGACAGCACCAGGGAAATAAACTATTGTTGGAACCTCGGAAACAACAAGAGTGGGTAGTCGGAGACCAGGTCATGGTCCGAAACTACGCCAGGGTAGGGAGTTTTGAACCACTGTACATGGGGCCCTACAGCATTGTGGACAAGGCCAGCCCCATGGTTTATGCAGTGAAAACGCCCCGACGTACCAAATGGTTTCACATCAACCAGTGTAAACTATTTAAATCGGGTGCACAAGGGCCATCAAAGGGGACCAGGTCGGAGAACAAAGATCCTCAGCCTGTAACAGAGTCACAGACCACACAGGCTGGAACCGTAGCCTGCGTAAAGGGAGAGGCCATCCCATTGGAGTGGGAGGTCTCATCTTTTGAATGGGATTTAGGCAGGAGAGAGCACGAACAGCTCGACCCCGCCTTAGACCCAGTCATGGAGGAGGAAGAGTCAGAGGGCGACGATCCCGCCCTCGACTCAAGCTTGGGGGAGGTAGGGAATGGGGGCGGAGACCCACTACCTGTAGGGACAGGTGAGGTGGAGTCAGAAGCCACAGATCCCGACCCCGGGGGGGCGGAGCCTGAGGAAGGGGAGCTGGAGCCGGCAGCTGTGGAGAAACCACAGGCTGTGACGGTAACAGTCCCAACCCCCGGTCCATCGGCCCCGGGAGCCCGACCCAAAGCAGCCCCTCGTAGGTCGGCTCGAGCGCCACAGCCCAGAAAATTTTGGCCAGATTCTCCCCATCCTTCCCAACCACGGTTTAGAGCAGCCCCAGGAAGGCATGATCCCCGTTCAGCAGCGACAGGCTGCGGGGGATCAAAGCCAAAGATCAATGCAGCCCCACCGCAGGGTGTGGCACACGACAGGCCTCACAGGGATTCGGAAAGCCGCCCCACGGAGGGCGGCGCTGTACATAAGTTAAGTTAGGTAATTATGGTCATAGTTTTAAGGAATGTAAAGTATATGGTGTTAAGAGTACAATTTTGAGGTCTGCCCGGTATGTGTGTTTGTTAGGGAGCGGGGTCCAGGAACCCGCGCGTCCAATTAATTTAGGCCAGCACCTATCGGGAGCCCGGCTACATCATTTTGTTGGTTACAGAAACCTGGGATATGATGGAAAGGATTTTCATCGCGTTCATGGCGATCGGTTGCGGGTGGGCCTACCGAGGCCGCACCAAGGACGTCATCATTTTCGGATGCTCCGGGGACACGGCCCCCATCGCAACGGATGGGACGGGGAAGCGAGAGGTTGAGGAAACCGCCACCTACTTCCACCAAGGGAGATGGCCAGGTTGGTTGGGAACAAATTCCACGGAATATTCCAGCAATTTCGGTTTTGCCTACCAAGAGACTTCGTTAACGTGCCCTCGAGTGAGGATCCTTGCGCCCAGAGTCAGCGTCACCGTGGGAAAGAGGATTTGTCTGGTGTGCAATGGGAACGTACCACTAAGGCGATGGTGGTGGCTACGAAAGCTGGGAAAGGACATGAGAAACTCTACGGTCGAATGGGAGCGACTGGGTAATAATACCCATCGGACTATTACGGGAACTCACGGACAATTACGTGTGTGTTGGGACAAATGGTGGGAACCAGATGAGGGAATATATGTCTGTATGTGGGGTTCGAGACACGTCTGCCCCAAGGGCGTATCCATCTTCTTCCAGAGGCAGTGGCAGGATGAAGGGAAGGGGATGAGATGGGATGTTAGCACTCGAGCGTGCGGAGCCCCATACTCCCCTATTCCGGTGAACGCCACTGAACTCATTACCCGCCCACGCAAGCCCCTGCCCACGCTGTAGCACTAGCCCAGAAAGGAGGGTGCCCAACCACCACCAAGGGACCCAGGAGCGGTTGAGTATTGGTACCCACCGGTCAGGTGCTGTACCAAGGGGTACACTATGCGGTGGCCTCAGTGATTTTAAATCTCACTGAGGTAAGATTGCCGGAGTGGTGTCCCAAAGAAACGGAACAATTATACCAGGTCCTGTTAACCCGTATGTTTAGACAATTTTACGAATTTGACTTTGCCGACATCGACAGAGACAAATTATACACCACACCGCCAGAAGTTTTGGATCGAGTCGGGAGGCAAAGAAGGGGTACTGTAAATGACATATTCACTGCTTTTAATACCGGGACATCTGTTGTCAACGCTCTAGATAACGTGGAGCTGCAGACACAGATCAACGGTTTAAAAGCCCAGTTAAGGAACATATTGACAGACGAAAACAAGGTAGTGGGTTCTGAGTTGCATGAGGACCAGGCCATGACACTACACTTTAAGGACATAATTGCTGAGCTGGAGAAACACGCGAGAACGGTAAATGCACTCATTAAGGAGGATCGGAATGCGTCCGATCAAGCTGCGCAAAACGAGGCCTGTGTGCTGTACGGGGCGTGGTTACTGGGCGAGGGCCGCAGTAATCTTGAGGATTTAAAACAGGGTTTGGTCCCGTCCTGGATCAGCAACAAGCACTTGCAAGCGCTCCACCCTTTTGAGAATGCATTAAGCCCGTGCCAGCTCAGACTAGCCGCAGAAGCATACCCAGTCCCAGTGGACTGCGGACATTCAAATCACACTATTATGGGAATAGTAGTAAGAATGCCGGTGTTGGGTCCCGCAGCAAAGCCCGCCCCGGTGTACAGAGTAGAGAACATTGGAGTCATTCGGGGGGGCGCACACATTCGTTACGCAGCGGTCCCGCCTTACGTCATCAGATGGGAGCGTACGATGACAGGCACCGACCTCTCGGGATGTCGAAGCCGGGGAGCACACATCATCCTGTGTCCCCAGCACTTGAATGCCTTTTTGAAACCACAGTGCGGGTTCAGGACTGCTAGCGCGAAGCCGGTGAATTACACCATGGAGGCAATGGCAGAGGACCATGTGCCCCCACAGGTAGCATATATCGGGGGTGGGACATACTGCGTCACCACTGCAGCGCCTCCGTACCGATATGGACAACACGAGTGGTGTTTGGTTGGTGATAGCAGTTTCTGTTTCAAACCCAGGGCCGAGGTTCAAGTGGCACAACAACGAATTGTCCCCATTCCTGCGCCCTCCACCGTTCACATCACTATCAAAGAGAATTTCACAGACTTACAACGATTTGTCGCGCATTTTGGTTATGACATTCCCCCTCTTCCCGAACACCTCACCAAGATTTTAAAAGCCGTTATAGTTTCACAGAAACATTTCTACACACTGGAGCAGAAGACCTTAGAGATAGGAAAAGACATATTGGACATAACCATCCCACCATGGTGGGACTTGTTCACCAACATAGAGGTCCCCGCCTGGATTAGAATAGCATCCCATATCCTAGTAGTATGTCAGGTTTTAATTGTGATATTTTTGCTCTTCGTGCATTGCAAAAGAGGCAAACGCCTCCAGAGGCACGAGAACACAGGAGAATGGAGAGAACGCTATGTGCAAATGGGGGAAGCAGATACCCCACTCTAAGCTGCTAGTATAAGATTAAGCGTCCCTCCATTTTAAAAAATTTTTGTGATTGTTTTGGGTTATAAGGAAATAAGTATTGTTATGTTATTAGTCGTTCTTAAGTTTTTTTGGATTAATAAAAGATGCATGCAGATGGTGCCAGGGGGTATCAACCCCCGCACATCTGACAAGTGAATGTGTTATAGTTTAAAATACGCTGTCTATGATTGTCCAAATGTACAAAAGGTAATTTTCGTTTTCTGCGGAAATGGGAACTGCATGTGTCGTGAGGGTCATAGATAGCTAAGTGCCAGGAATGTTTGGATGTGGGGAATCAGGGAAAATTTGCTCATCAAGGATTATTGATACTTTAAGCAAGCTATCAGTATCACAGGGGGGCCTGTAAGATTCGCAATTTCAGCAAAAAATCACGCAAGAAAACTGGATAAAATAAGACTGTTTATTGACCAAAGTAAGCTTGCACAGAAAAACCTTTGATAAAAGGGCATACAAAATGGCCGCCAGGCCCCGTGATCAGTTTATGAACCATTTTATTTCTGTTACTGCAAGCCAGACAGGCTTGTGGATTGAAGACAGTAAGCCCGCGAAAGCCAGTATCTGGGAACCGAAACTCAGAGAAACAGCATACATATTCAATGGATTCTAAGTACAGGATGGGGCCCATCAAGATATGGGCGGACAATGCAAAAACACTTCTACCCATTTATTGTACAAAGGAAAAAAACGTTTAGCAGCCATCAAGGAAAATCTCCGGACCGATCAATGTGCGAACCGAGCCGCAGTGACAATGCAAAGGACATTAAAAGACATTATCGGCCAGGAAGGCCAGTTTAAGCTATCACCGGCTCCGTTACAAGACAAAGCGCCCCTGCAGAGATTTCTGCCCGCCAAAATTAATACAAAGACAGGACTATGATTTGGCGGGAGATAAGACTGTTCCAAAAGAGTATAACTATGGATTGAAAGTCCATATACGTTACTTCTTCGACTTCTTCGAGCTACTTCGGCTTCGACTGGAACAACTTCAAACTTGACTTCACGGCTGCTTCTTCTTGGGCGACTTCAGACTTTTCTTCAAGGACTTCGCCTACAAGGAAC
Organism: Somniosus microcephalus; assembly: GCF_052327205.1. Lineage (NCBI taxonomy): Eukaryota > Metazoa > Chordata > Chondrichthyes > Squaliformes > Somniosidae > Somniosus > Somniosus microcephalus. The sequence continues at coordinate 114,117,958 of NC_140995.1, read as the reverse complement.
GAACGAAGGACGGACGGTGCCAGGATCGGCGCCTCTTCCACTTCGGCAGATGCAGAATCGATGAAAACGTTTTCGTCTTTTTAAAGACGGACGGTTTCGGTAAAAGGACAACGTGGTCGGTGTTCAGCCAAACAAGGCTCGGCCACGACGAGAAGACGACGAGGGTGGCCTGGGTACTGGGGTCGGGAGATCATCGACGACCCAGGCCGACGGAGAAGAAACCCTCTGGAGAACCGACCAGGCCGGAGACAAAAAGACAGTCCGGGCCTGACACTTCCGTGTCTCAACATCCCATCTGGTTGTTGGTCTGCTCCATGAACCAAAATCGACAACAGCTTGTAGCTGATCTTCAACCTTGACGAGCGCTCATCGAGGCTGTGTCTACCCCATCGCCTCGAGAGAGAGAGAGAGAGAGAGAGAGAGAGAGAGAGAGAGAGAGAATATCGACTGCGCCAGAAGTTTCCAAATCCACGTGACGACGGAAAGCGGTGCCAAAAAGGCTGCGAACCCCCTTTCTCGCGATTTCGAGAGTGGTGAGCATGATCCCAGGTTCCCCAGGTCGAAACTTAGTTTAGGTATAGGGGAGGGAGTTAAGGGAAATCGTAATGTGTTTCCCCTTTTACGATGTGCCGTGTGTTCCCCATTTCCATAGAGTCAAGTTCTTAAATTTGTGCATGATTGTAGTTACTTTAATCTGTGCCTATGACATGTATTTTGTAATGCTTCAAACTGTTTAAAAATAAAAGCATCCATTTCGTGCTATTCAGCCTGGTCTATTGAGTCCTTTCTCTGCACTACTGTTCTCTGCATCTAAGTCCAAGGTCTAGAACCGTAGGGGGAGTGGGTCGAACCACTCAAGGGTAATTCTTGCACGAAGCCTGGCAGGAGGCCAGAACGGGCAAGAGAGCAGGAAAAAACCCCCTACATACTCTGACTAGCACGTGGCACTAGTAGCAATCCTGAGATTACTGCCTTTGAGGTCCTGTTTTTTAATTTATCTCCTACCTCCCTATATTCCGCTTTTAGGACCTCATCCCGCTTTTTACCTATATCGTTGGTGCCTATATGCACCACGACAACTGGCTGTTCACTCTCCCCTTCCAAGATGTTCTGCAGCCGCTCAGAGACATCCTTGACCCTTGCACCAGGGAGGCAACACACCATCCTGGAGTCTCGTTTGCGGCCGCAGAAACGCCTATCTATTCCCCTTACAATATGAACATCAGGCATGTTGATTTGCACAAATGATCAATACTGTGATCATTTTGAAGTCTGATTAATTAGAATACAAACTGTTACAGATTTCATGATATTTTTGTCGCTATCTGGCATCTCCTTTCAGCTTGTTAGAGGACTTACTTATCAATAATTATCCTATCTATTCATGATCAATACGGTTCTTGCAATATTAATGTCAAGCACTTAAAGATTTATTAAGAATATAGTCCTTACGCTCACACCAGACAGTTGAGGAATTAAACACTTTACAGTTCCGAGCTCAGTTTCCAGGTTGATTGACCCACTGAATCCACATGAGAGTCCTTACCACTTACACTGTCCACGCTTGGAAAGGGCAGCTGCCTATATTGGGCAAACAGTGGTAACCATTTGCCATTTCCATAGGAGTCAATTACAAAGGCGCCGCTTATATCATATTAAGAAGCCAACTATTCGGGGCAGCTCAGTAAGTACTTACCCGTACTTACCCATTTAAAAGGCTCTGCTGATTTCAAGCAAAGTCAGGTCTTCAAACAGTTTCAATCAGCTGCTCGTACCTCGTTAAAGTGTGATTATCTGAGTGATGAGATTCTGGATGCAACTACTAACAAGTAGGAGAGGCAGTTGCTCAACGCAAATTCCTGTTTTTAAAAAATGTTGGTTACTTCGCTTTTTGGTTTTACCGTCCACCGCATATAGAGGACAAATCGCGTTAACACCAACGCGGCCGCTATAAGCAGCGAGGACGGTACCTTAATTGCTTACAAGTTTATCAAAGTATCCTTCTTTGGTACTCAAAGGGCCTGATCACACCTTGTTCCACATAGGTGTAATCATTTGGGAGTGAAGCACTAACGAGTTGTAATAATTCTGTATTAATTTCAACAAGCTACCTGATATTGTAGTTCAGATATTGTAGGCTGTTAAAAAAGCATATGAGATCCTTAGTTTTATTAATATAGACATAGGGCAGGATTTTCATTGGGCCGTGGAGGCGGGATTGGAGGCGTGTGGGGGGGTTAAAATCCCGAAATTGGGGGGGCACGAACCTATCCCGCCCCCAACCTGCCTCCATGCCAGTTTCAAAGGAGGCGGGTGCCCGACCCGCGCTGGGACCCGCCTCCCCGAGGCGGGAAGGGGATTAGTGCCAATTAACTGCCTGTTAACAGGTAGTTAACGGGCAGTTTTTAGCCTAATCCCTATTTTCATTCTTGAACTGTGGGATTCCCGACGGCTCCAAACCACGCCAAGTTAGCGAGGCGGGCCGTCGGGCTGAAGGGCTTGGAGGGGTCGAGATATTCGGTGTTCAGGTGAGTGATGGATGCATGAGTGCAGAGGTAAGTGTATTTGGTGTCTTTAAAGTGTTTAAAGAAGTTTTACTTACCTTTACAGCCTTCCTTCCTTCAGGTCTCGGGAGTCCCTCATCTCACCGGCACAGAAAGCAGAATGGCCGCGAGCTGTCAAAAATTGCAGTATTCAGCTTTCTGTTCCGTAGAGATCTCTAAATCATCCTGAGAGGAAGGAATTAACCTGGAGTACAGGTTGTCAGTGTTTGACAGCTTCAAACAGCTGTCAAACGCTGATATTTCATCTGTCAAAAGGTCTTGACAGATGAAATATCAATCTGTGACATCACCTGTTGCCAGGTGGCCCTTAATTGGCCTGCTGAGTGGGCTCAACAAGGTCAATCAAGTCAAAATCAAGTGGGTTGGCTACAACTCGATGGAGGCGGGACTACAACCCCGAAAGTTGTAGTCCCGCCTCCTACCCGCCTCCTCAATGAAAATCCAGCCCATACAGTACAAAAGCAAGGAAGTTATGCTAAACCTTTATAAAACACTGGTTAGGCCTCAGCTGGAGTATTGTGTTCAATTCTGGGCACCACACTTTAGGAAGGACGTCAAGGCCTTGGAGAGAACGCAGAAGAGATTTACTAGAATAGTAGCAGGGATGAAGGACCTCAATTATATGGAGAGACTGGAGAAGCTGGGGTTGTTCTCCTTAGCACAGAGAAGGTTAAGAGGAGATTTGATAGAGGTGTTCCAAATCATGAATGGTTTTGATAGAGTAAATAAGGAGAAACTGTTTCCAGTTGCAGAAGGGACAGTAACCAGAGGACACAGATTGAAGGTGCTTGGCGAAAGAACCAGAGGCGACATGAGGAAACTTTTTTTTTTTTAAACACAGCAAGTTGTTATGATCTGGTATGCACTGCCTGAAAGAGTGGTGGAAGCAGATTCAATAGTAACTTTCAAAAGGGAATTGTATAAACACTTGAAGGGAAAACATTTACAGGGCTATGGTGAAAGAACGGGGGAGTGGGATGAGTTGGATAGCTCTACCAAAGAGCCGGCACAGGCACGATAGGCCAAATAGCCTCCTTCTGTACTGCGTCATTCTATGAGATATCTAGAGTCATATTACCTTTCTACATATTGGGGTTTTATTTACCTGCAATATTTTCCTAGATATTACCACAAAATACAACATCTCTCATCTCTTCTTTTGCTGCTACAAGCCAGTCTTCCAATCCCAGTTCATAGACATTTTGGTGACTGCTCCCGGATAGAATTGTAATTCTTTCTGGAATTGTCTTTTGTCCACAGTAGTCCTGATAATGTGAAGGAAGCAGCCATAGAACCGATTCAGAAAAATACACTAGCTTATGAAAGAATTCTGGCCTTATTAAAACATGACAAACTGAGTTTGGAAATCTAGAGACCCAACGATGAAATAGCTGTGAAAGCATTCTGGCTGTTGAGATAAGGTAGTTGTTGACCCTGAATAAATAACCTTATTGAAACAGAAGGTTAAGGGCTCTGACAGGCTGAACTTTTTGGAATGAAAGAATGGTTCACCCTGGATAAGGTGTTCTAATTTACACTTCGTAAAGAAGCACATAAATTAAGGAACATCTGCCCTCATAAAGATGACAAAGTAAGGAACACCTGCCATCACACCATTTTTTATATGGTAAACTTAGAACACCTAAAGATGAGACACGAGTCTGGCGGAGCTGGCAGTAAGAATTGCAGAGGTCAGCAGAAGAATGACTAGAGATAATTAGCTTGCATCAGCAGAAAACCTTAAAGGAAATACCACTGGAAAAGGGTATAAATATTGAACTCTCAAATGGGATAGTAGACTCGCTTTAATCGGGCAAAGCGATTCTCGGCTTCAGAGGCAGCTCTGTAGTCTACCACTCTTTGTACCTCGGAGAGCAAAGGTATTTCATTTTGGTGGATATCCTGTAGAACTCTAAGAACTGTAAACTGTAGCGATGTTAAGATTTGAAAGTAAGGTTCTCTGATAATAAGATTGTAAGCTTTCTCTTTTTGGAACTGTTAATGTTGCGATTGACTCACCAACTGTAAATCTATATATTTTTTAGAATAGTCTCACATAAGACTTCTATATCAAAAACTCACAAACTCAATCTCTGTACAGTCTTTGGTGAGGAGTTGCAGAATTCTGGGGGAGTTTTCCAGACCCTCATAATATCCGGAACATTACAGTTTAGCTAAACTTATTAAAAGTGCTAGCTGGAGGACGGTAACATTTTCAGGTTGTTCCTTTCCTTTAGAGAGAGATAATCCGGACCTTTAGACCCAATTAAGCGTCTTTAGGATTCGGCTACCTCAAACTTCAGTTGAAAGTGAACGTCTGAGAAATACGCCTGATCAGGGGTGGCCCTAAAGCGGCTAGGACTAGTAATTATCCCTTCAGTAACACTGCTATTCACATAAAGGATGCCCTGCCTAGTATCATCTGCAAAAGTACAATGACAGCCTCCATGTCATTGTTGTAGGTGGATCCATTCAGTGAGTGTGCATTTAGAATAATGCACTACTCTAATGCAATGCACAATGAGCTCATATCACATAGAGCAATGTTCAAAAACATGTTCACCAATCCACTGCATTGATGCATGACAGCTTTATATGCATCTGTATAACCTGGTCTTTATTTAACTGACACATTTTTGCATGATGATAAAATTAACTGTCATCACACAGGCTGGCATTAAGTTAAGCCCTGGTCCAAGTTTGACTAAAAGAAACACTAAGTAGGCCATGTGACAATTCAGGAATTACAGCCTGTCTAAAGTTAATTAGATCTATTCCCAATAACTGGCTGATTGCTGATGTTAATCCACGAGCGTTAAAACATTACTGCTTTGTTAAATGCAAGCCATTATTACTACTGCCACAGCTGCACTTTTATATTATACAGACCGGGGAGGTGTTAGGTTCAGTCATTGCTCCATGTGAGTTAGTTGATCTCAACTGGAGTGGCAGTTAGAACAAAATGACTGAAGCATCCTGGTCAAAAGAATCTATCTCTGCTGATGTTAGTTAACCTCCACCTCCCCATTACATTCAGTAACTATTCTCAGCCGGGTGTGTAGGTAGATGTTCACAACATATGCAAATGTGTACAGTTTACAATGTAAACAGAACGATTGATAGATTCCCCAAACAACAGGATGGGAATGTGTGGTTTTTCCTGCAGTGTGACAGTGGGGACAGTGCAGTGCAGCCAAGAAGGCAGCTTGTGCAGCTGCAGGTGACTCGCAATCACCAGGTAAAGCCATTGTGCGAAGAGCCCAAAGTGGCTGGAAAGAAAGCAAAGGCATGCGTTTACATAATAGGCACTATTGCTACAATTGTACAGAGTTTGACTGGGTACCAATGGATAAAGGGACCTCTATAAAAGGGTACTTACAAAAGAATCATTTATTTTTAAATTGTTCCCTTTTTTCTTCACCACCACCTCACCTGACTTTTCCTAAGCCATGATTCCACAGACACCAGCCACTCTCTAGCACCCCACCTAATTGGCCATTCCTCATGCATAACCCCGGATGACCAGTGCCAGCAGGCTATTCGCCCATGGAGGGGAGCACAAACAAACTCAACCCTATCCCATTCCCAAGTGATGTCTACACACCCTTCAGCAGCAGCTAATGACTAGTGATCAGAAGGTGAAGCAGACATTACTTCCCCCTCTGTGATCCTGGAAAACATGGGAAGATTAAGCATTGGTAGAGCCAGTGAAGGAGCACCGCAGAAAAATTCAGCATGGCAAAAACAGAAGTGTATGGAGCAGAGTGAGAGCAAAGGAAGCGGAGCAGAGTGAGAGCAAAGGAAGCAGAGTGTAAGATAAATTTAAACTATAGAGAAACAACAAGACGAGTAGGAGAGGCGAAATACTGGGAGTGCGATGAAAGGTGAAGCATCAGAGCAGGAGTAAGAGCATGACAATCTTTCTCTTTCTGATGCTGAAGAGGCCAAGGCCAGTAACCAAGGCTCAAGCAACAATCTAAGTGAGGGAATACAATGTACACCTGTATTGATCAATGAACCCCATACAGTTGGTATTTTGTAATGCCAGGTGAAGTAAATAGGCCACACAAGGTTATATTGACGATACTTAAAAGGTTGGATTAGTACTACATTTTCTCACATTCTGCATATCAGCCAATAAAAGATAATTTTACAAGTTTGCATTTCTGGCATGGAGCCTTACCTACCAGGAGTGTATATTGGGAATTTCCCGTGATTTTCCATCCATTAAAACTCAAAATTACCCTTTTAGCATCAAATAACTGAAAATGTTAAGAATATATTTGATTAGCTAATAATTTGCCCTTATGAGCCTGTAAATCTAATTCAAGTTACTGGAAGTGGCCAGCCTGACATGCTTCTTCACAATGTCACAGTACTGCTCCAATGACAAGGCAGCTTCCTCATAAAAGCCTATAAATATCTTACTGTGTGTTAAAAATGTGATTAAAGTGCAATGAAGTGACTGTTTTACTGGCAGGTTTTAAAATCTGACCAGTCCCCTTTAATATAAACAGTAGTTAGAGAGTTCAGACAGAAGTTTGCAGACATAAATCAGTTTAAATTCTGCATTCCTTTGTTAACAGGTTATTCTGCCCAATCACCTGTCCAAAAATAGGTACGCCAGAAATTAGAGCGAATACAAAGTGACTAAAAATCACTGCTTTGCACACTGTAATTTCCTAGGTACAGAATGCATACTGCCTGCCATTTGAGTGCAATGAATATTGCCTCATATCTTCAAAATGCAGGACTTACTTGAAAAACGGATCCATTTTATGAGTGAGAATCAAAGCATGAAAGTCCAACTCCAGTATTACAACCGAACAAAATGGAAAAGTGTCATCCAACCCATCAAGATTTTGTAAAAAAAAGAGTTTAGGATTAGAGCTGGCAGCAGAAATATAGTTCCCCCTCCATCTACTCCCAAGTCGAAATGATCCAACCTTCAGATCAAAGAGTCAGCATGGATTTGTGACGGGTAGGTCATGTCTGATTAACCTAGTTGAATTTTTTTGAGGAGGTCAATAACATGGTGGACAGGGGAGTGTCTATGGATGTTGTCTACATGGACTTCCAGAAGACATTTGATCAGATTCTGCACAAGAGATTATTAGCAAAAATAAGGGCACGGAATTCGAGGTAACCTTGTGACATGGGTCGGTATTTGGTTGGGAGACAGGAGGCAGAGTAGGAATAAAAGGAATATTCTCTGACTGGGATATGACAAGTAAAGTTCCCCAGGAATCGGCACTGGGGTTGATGGAAATCAGGTACAGATCAGCCATGATCTAACTGAATTGTGGAATAAACTTGAGGGGCTAAATAGCCTACTCCTGTTCCTAATATTCCTTTTTTTAATTTTTTCATAGGATGTGGGTGTTGCTGGCAAGGCAAACATTTATTGCCCATCCCTAATTGCCCTTGAGAAGGTGGTGGAGAGCCACCTTCTTGAACAGCTGCAGTCCATGTGGTGAAGGTTCTCCCACAGTGCTGTTAGGGAGGGAGTTCCAGGATTTTGACCCAGCGACTATGAAGAAACGGCAACATTCCAAGTCAGGATGATGTGTGACTTGGAGGAGAACTTGCAGGTGGTGGTCTTCCCATGCGCCTGCTGCCCTTGTCCTTCTAGGTGGAAGAGGTCGCAGGTTTGGGAGGTGCTGCCTAAGAAGCCTTGGCGAGTTGCTGCAGTGTATCTTGTAGATGGTACACACTGCAGCAATCAGTGCGCCGGTGGTGGAGGGAGTGACTGTTTAAGGTGGTGGATAAGGTGCCAATCAAGAGTGCAGCTTTGTCCTGGATGGTGTTGAGATTCTTCTGTATTGTTGGAGCTGCACTTATCCAGGCAAGTGGAGGGTATTCCATCACTCAGGACTTGTGCCTTGTAGATGGTGGAAAGGCTTTGGGGAGTCAGGAGATGAGACAGTCAATGCAGAATACCCAGCCTTTGACCTGCTCTTGTTGCCACAGTATTTATGTGGCTGGTCCAGTTAAGTTTCTGGTCAATGGTAGCCCCCCAGGATGTTGATGGTGGGGGATTCGGTGATGGTAATGCCGTTGTATGTCAGGGGACGGTAGTCAGGCTCTCTCTTGTTAGAGATGTTCATTGCCTGGCACTTGTGTGGCGTGAATGTTACTTGCCACTTATCAGGCCAAACCTGAATATCGTCCAGGTCTTGCTGCATGCGGGCACGGACTGCTTCATTATCTGAAGAGTTGCAAATGGAACTGAACGCTGCAATCATCAGCGAACTTCCCCACTTCTGACCTTATGATGGTGTGAAGGGCATTGATGAAGCCGCTGAAAACATTGGGCCTAGGACACTGCCCTAAGGAACTCCTGCAGTGATGTCCTGGGGCTGAGATGATTGGCCTCCAACAACCACAACCATCTTCCTTTGTGCTCTGTATCTCTCCAACCAGTGGAGAGTTTTACCCGATTCCCATTGATTTCAATTTTACTAGGGCTCCTTGATACCACACTCGGTCAAATGCTGCCTTGACGTCAAGGGCAGTCACTCTCACCTCACCTCTAGAATTCAGCACTTTTGTCCATGTTTGTACCAAGCCTGTAATGAGGTCTAAAGCCGAGTGGTCCTGGCGGAACTCAAACTGACCATCGGTGAGCATGTTATTGGTGAGTAAGAACATAACAACATAGGAATTAGGAGCAGGAGTAGGCCATACAGCCCCTCGAGCCTGCTCCACCATTCAATATGATCATGGCTGATCTTCAACCTCAACTCTACTTTCCCACTCGATCTCCATATCCCTTGATTCCCCTAGAATCCAAAAATCTATCTACCTCAGCCTTGAATATACTCAACGATTCAGCATCCACAGCCCTTTGGGGCAGAGAATTCCAAAGATTCACAACCCTCTGAGTGAAGAGATTCCTCCGCACCTCAGCCTTAAATGACCGCCCCCTTATCCTGAGACTATGCACCCTAGTTCTAGACTCTCCAGCCAGGGGAAACACCCTCTCAGCATCTACCCTGTCAATCCCCCTCAGTATCTTACATGTTTCAATGAGATCACCTCTCTTTCTTCGAAACGCCAGAGAATATAGGCCCATTTGACTCAATCTGTCTCAGGACAGCCCTCTCATCCCAGGAATCAATTTAGTGAACCTTCGTTGCACCACCTCCAAGACAAGTATATCCTTCCTCAGATAAGGAGAGCAAAACTGTGCACAATACTTCAGATGTGGTCTCACCAAAGCCTTGTACAATTGTAGCAAGACTTCCTTAATCTTGTACTACAACCCCCAAGCAATAAAGGGCCATTTGCCTTCCTAATTGCTTGCTGTACCTGCATGCTAACTCCCTGTGTGCCACTCGATAGCACTATCGATGACACCTTCCATCACTTTGCTGATGATTGAGAGTAGACTGATGGGGCAGTAATTGGCCGGATTGGGTTTGTCCTGCTTTTTGTGGACAGGTCATACCTGGGCAATTTTCTGCATTGTCACTTAGATGCCAGTGTTGTAGCTGTACTGGAACAGCTTGGCTTGAGGCGTGGCTAGTTGTGGAGCACAAGTCTTCAGCACGACAGCTGGGATGTTGTCGGGCCCATAGCCTTTGCTGTATCCAGCGCATTCAGCCATTTATTGATATCACGTGGAATGAAGCAAATTGGCTGAAAACTGGCTTCTGTGATGGTGGGGCCCTATGAAACAACAGTATCTTAGACCACGGAAATGTGTGTCTAAGAATCTGCTGTTGGACCAATCACCTCTTGTTAAGAAAGCTAAACGCAGGAGGCTGGCTCCAGGGTTTGAACTCTTCTGCAATGGTGGGGGTGAGGGGGTGCAGGGGGAGATTTTCACTGTGTAGGACGTGTAATGAAATAGTAAGCCCATTTACAAATACCCTGCTTGCAAATTCATTACACACAGCATACAGAGGAGCTCTTCCTTTCTGAGCATTTGATTCAGGCTTTGTGCTAGTTAGAAATAAAAAGCAAGGCTGATGATTTTCCCTCCCACATCAGTGTACATTGCAGTCAGTGCAATGAACTCACTTTACAACATATTCTTGCATTTCTCTAAATGCCTGTTCTACCCAAAGCAAATATTAGGGCCAATCTTACAAACCTGCAGCTGCCAATCTAACAGTAGCTGCAGTATAAATGAGGCCGTGGATAATTTATGTTTTTTGTGTAAAATGTAACTGTGATAACTGTTCATAATCATTGCATTATGAAGGCAATTCCTCTTCCGGCACTGTCAGCTGGGAGCAGTGCTCACAGAAACGCACCTCAGGACACCATCGGCATTCAGTCAAGTGAATTTCTAAGATACCATCCCTGTTAGTGTTGCCCCTGGCTGGAAGCACTGGATCGAGGCATCATCTCTGATATAACAGGGTTGCAAATTGACAAATTATAAATGTGACAACAATGGAAATTAGGTTATTTGAAAATCTACTTATGTTATACCTGGCACGAGGCAAGCTTCATTTTACATGAATATATATTAAGGAGATTAAAATCCTGAGGATGAAAGAATAAATTTTTACCAAAACAATTCAGACACTTGAACAGGAAACCCAAGCACAGTGAAGGATTCTGCTTTGAATTTTGTCCTTTAGCAAAAGCGGATAAAAAAAAAGACTCAAGGTGAATTTCAACAATTTACTGCAAGAGTCCAGTCAATTCACAGCCATTATCATCAAGTTTAATCATGCACTATGATGCAATTCAAGGTCATTATGATACAAGTACCACAAAGTTCCCCATTAAATCACGCACCATCCTGACTTGGACATATATCTCCATTCTTTCACTGTCGCTGGGTCAATATTCTGGAATTCCCTACCTAATGCCATTGCAGGAGCACAAGGACTGCAGTGGTTCAAGGAGAAGGCCCACCTCCATCTTCTCAGAATAACTAGGGATGGACAACAAATGCAGCCTTGCATGTGTTGCCCACAATGAGAGGACAAATATATTTTTAAAATGCAGAACATAAGAACATAAGAATATAAGAAATAGGAGCAGGAGTAGGCCAATCGGTCCCTTGAGCCTGCTCCGCCATTCAATAAGATTATGGCTGATCTGATCCTAACCGCCAATCTACTATCACAAACTCCCAGTAACACAGCTTATCAACAATAAGTGGTTATTACCAGTTTGGCCTGCACTCATTCAATGCTACAGCCAAGTTCTTGCACTATGTTAGGACAGCATTTGCTAATACAATCATCCATAATTTTAAAAGTCAACACATTGCTGAGGCTCTATCCATGTAGCGTGCAGTGTTTTGTTTTTTGCCTGTGCTTCAGTATCATACGTGGCATTCTGTTCAGCATAGTTCTGATTTTACTTTTATCCCTTTGTGCCTTTTATCTGCTGTTCAATTGAAACTGCATAATTAAAATTGAATGTGTGGTAACTGCAACTGGTTTACAGTGCAATGGACATTTTGGAAATCACTAGCCAAGGCTGCCTCTCCTATTAAATATTCATCTGCATACAATGCCTGAGAAACTTCAACAACCTTTTTAGAAAGCTTCTAAACTTTGACCTGTCACAACAGTTCCCAAACAATTAGTTATGGAAAGACAAGAGAGCCCCAAATAACTGGGACTGATCAAATAAACGAACGATTGGAAACCAACCATTAACTTTTTTCTCTCCCGGAGTCCTTCACAACGGCTTTCTTGTCTTACTTTTCAAGTTCTAATGAAAAGTCTGCATCCAGAGTGTTAACCTGTCTTTTCTTTTTTCAAATGCTGATGAGTCAAAGAAATACATAGAATTCACAACATGGAAACAGGCCATTTGGCCCCAGCAGCCCATGTTGGTGTTCACCCACCAGAAGAAACTAATCACATTTACCCAACCTGTTCCCAAATCCCTTTACTCCCTTTCCCTTAGTGCACCGATCCAATCTAATCTTGAACATTGACATAGTCTACTGTGTATTTTCAGTTTTTATATCAGATTTCTAGCATCCAGTTCTTATTCCCCCCCATTTATAGGGATTACCATCAAAAAGTAAATCGGTCTACAATGATGCCAGAAATAGCAAAACTTTCTGAAGATTTTTTATTTTTAAACTCAGTTTCTGATCATGAGATAATTCCAGATAGAGAACTAGGATTAATCTTTTATGACTGACTTACTGGTGCAATACGAGGGAATTGTGTGCTGCCAATCAAATACAAAGATCACTTCATTGTGAACGTTTGATGAGGCTGTCACGTTACACAAGCTATACTTACAACCTAGGCATTCAAGAGGAGAAAGGTTCTTAAATCATTCCAGAAGATTTGTGAGATACAGCATCCAATCTTAATACTTTTCAAATAAAACTTTCAATTTGATGAACCACTGGTTTACAGTTTTGTTAAACAGCATCTCACAGGTTTCAGACTTATTAGTCTAAATTCAGTGGTGAAGCGCTTTGAGGGCACAGCCATGCATTGTAGGAGTGTGCCTCACTGAGTCAGGCAAATTGTGCAGTTCACTAAGATTCCAAATTGAATGGTCTGAAATTTTGAGGCCTCATTATTTTGGACATTTTCTATGGTATTCCTAGATTTGGATGAGGAATTTTTTTTTCTGTGGAGGTAAGAAAGACAGGTGTGATTATACCGAAGGTGTTTAGCATCCACTTGCAGCCATATGTTCAGACCTAACCAGATGTTCTTGGGTATATCAGAAGAGACTTACTTTAATCATCTACACTTCATGAAGGAGGCAATCACTAAGTTATGCCATCTCCTTTAGCCCAATTCTCAGACAACTTTAAACCAACTTCTGCCCATGACCGTGAAAGTGATCATAGCATTAAAGTTCTATGCCGCCATATCCTCCCAAATCACCACCGGCGGCAGATGCCAAATCAGTCAGAATCTTCTGTGCACTAATGCAATAACAGAAGCTTGTTTTGATTCTATTAATGGTGGCACCAGTTCATAAGAACCTCATCGTGCAAGCCAATGCCCAATAATCCACAGGAGAAGATTATTTGAAGGAATAAGAAGCTGGACACATGGCTTCTAGAAGACCTGGCCCCTTGAACCTTGGCTGATGACCCTCCCTGTGAAATCCCACAACACCACCTGAACGTAGATACAAGATGGCACAGTTGCTTGGGCCAATAAGGCAAAAATCTGCCATAAAGCCAAGGGCCTAGAAATTCACTTTGGGGCGGCCAGCTCGCTCGCGCCCAAAAGTTAGCGCTGGGCGGGGAGCCATTAGCGATCGTCAGATATTCAGTGTTAGCGCCCCAAATCGGAACCGGGCGCTATACCAGGGTGTGCCCGCCTCCGCTTGGGGCGCTGACACTGAATTTCAGCGCTCTTGACGCCGCTGCGCCAGCCGCTGCGGAGCGGCAGGCTGCGGTGCTGCAGGCCTCCTCCTTCTCTTAAGGGGGAGCTGCCTGCAACGGGGAGATCGCCGCTGGAGAGTGCCGGCAAATGAGCCCGGCACCACGGAGAAATGCCGGGTTCGCGGAAAGCAGCCGGCAATGCCGCGGGGGGGGGGGGGAGGTGGGGGGGGGGGAGGAGGCCGGGGAAGGAGGTGCGGGCAGGCGGCCGGCCGCACCTTCACCTTTAAAGCGCCCCACTAAGGCTACAGCACGGCCCCGTTTTTTGGTCGCTCTTTGCGGCCGCTTCGGAGGAGGCGGCCGCTACTAAATATGGGGATCGGGCCGGTTTCGGGGCGGAACCGGGGCGCTGCGCACACCGATGACGTCATCGGTGCCGGCGCAGCGCTAACGGCTACCGCCGCCAATACCGCTGCGCTGAATATCAGCGCAAACTCATTTTTGGCGCAGAAGCCCTCTTTAGGCGGTAACTGGCCGCAAAGCTGGCAGCGCCTTAATGAATTTCTAGGCCAAGGTCTCCAAAATCATAACCACTTTGCACAATTTTACCAAGGGAGAGGAGTTAGATTGTAACTGAAGGATGAAGTGGCCCAAACTTAAACTTTGGCACAGGAAGCCAATGAGGAACTGAATGAAGGCGCTTGCAACCAGGAAGGCAAATGTGCCAGTCACTGGTTAAAAGTGGATTCACCTAAAGTGATGAATCTGACCCCTGCACAACCAGTCCTGGACAAGTTGTTACCAACATACCACGGGGGTGAATTTCCATGGGGGTTCTTCCATTTATCTGTCATTTTTCCAGATTTTTGTGGCTCTTCTGATGAAGTTATCGTGGATGATCAGGAAAACCCCTGCAGAAATTCAGTCCCAATGTTTATCATTATGATCTACTAAGTAAAGTGTCTACTGTGAAACATTAGCTTATTCACAAGACACCTGCTCACAGTGCACAGTTCAAAGGGTAAGCCCCAGTCTGGAGTATTGACAGAATGACAGCTGTTTCCAACTCCTGTCCTTCGAGGAGAGCATGTGTCCAATTATAAGCTGGAGCCCTCTATAATTGACAGTTAAGTAGGCAGAGACTTCAGGAGTGACCAGTGACACTGAACCCGAGAAAATATCAAGACCAATAATGAGAATGTGCATTTAAAGAAGGTCTTTAATGTAGGTGCTTTACTGCGGCATAAGGATAAAAATGGATGCTGAGCCAAAGAGATATTAGGAGGGGTGACCAAAACCATGGTCAAAGAGTTGTGTTTTAAAGAGGGTTTTAAGGAGGAGATCAAAAAGATTTATGGAATGAATTCCAGAGCATGAGGTCTAGGCGACACAGGAGGCTGGGGTGGGGATTGTGCTCAAGAGGCTTGAGTCAGTGGAATGGAGATTTTGGGGCTGTAGTGATGGGGAAGGTTACAGAGATAGGATGGGGCAACACAATGATGAGAATTTTAAGATTGAAGCATTGGGGTTTTGAAGCAATTTAAGTTAGTAAGTAGAGGGGTGATGGGCAAGTGGGACTTGGTGCAGGATAGGATACAGGCAGTAGAGTTTTAGATAAGCTGAAGTGGAGGATTGGAGGCTAGCCAGAATAATATTAGAATAATTCTAAATGGCACTACTTCAGTTCTTTACGGAGGTTAGCTAGCTTGCTTAGATGTAGCATCAGTACGTCCACTTCAAACATCAACCATGAGCTTGGTGGCATCTGAGCTGGAAGACCCTATTATTTAGTAAAATGAACATTTCCTCTTTCTTCATCCCTCCTTTCCCCACTCCAGGAATTACATAGTACTCTGGGGACAGATTCTATTCCTGAAACAGTGACTCTACCTGCTACATGCTCTGAAGATTAAAGTTTGCTCTAGCTGCACGACGTGTCCACAAAAAAATAGAATGGGTCGAATTTGAAACATTTTGTTTTAATATAAAAAGGGGGTTTGGGGATCATGGATTTCCTTTGTTTCATGCATGATATAATCCTCCAAGTTTCACACATAATGAGGAATATACCAAATCAGTACATTCCTCAGTACAGTAACCAACAGTTGAACTCTGAAAATCTAAACATTGAAGTCAGCTTGGAGAACTGCCATACTAAAGCACCTGTGGTCCTGAGCTGACAGATCAAGATAATAAGGCTCAGTGAAAGGATTTGAGTTACTCCAATTAGCTGCCTTACAGAGAGTGTGGAGAGAAATTCTCTTCATTTTGCAGCTGTCAATAGAATGAGCTCTACCATTACTTTATGGTTGCAGCCCAAGCAATAAGAGAAGCAGGAGATATATACCACTGCCCAGGTCACTGTCAGCTTAATGATGGGGTTGTGTTGGATCCTGTTTTAGAGGAAACCGTTACCTGATTTGACGAGTGTTCTTGGTTCTATCAAACTAAGCACCAGTCATCATCATATTAATAAAGTGATTCAGCCTTTCAATGGAAGAAATGTGGGATTGCAGAGAAATCTCTAGTCCCATCATTTTCTGCAGTAATTAAAACAATAGATGGGTCTGTCCACATGCCAAACAAGTGGGAGAGAAATTCCTCAGTATGCTAAATGGGAATTTTTAAAATTGCTGATTTTTTGTTCTGCACCCTCACAGCTGTATTACTTCACTTGAGGTGTGTAATATATGTGGGTAGAACAAATGAAGTACAGAGACAGGATGAGTTGCTATTCCATGTGCTTGCTTTATTAGGCCAGAGCAAACTGAGCATGCTCATACCAAACCATATGGCAAACCATGTGATAATATGTTACACTGCTTTTCCCTTAAAAAAATGCACATATTCCCCTCTCAACTACAACAAAACTATGGTCCCAACTTTCCCAGCATTACATGTACCACATAAGAAAAACTCCTGGCTTTTTTTCTTTTACATGAACTACAAATGCTACAAATGAACTACAAATCAGTTTAATAACAGGTTCGCGGAGCCTTCCTGATTTCCTTACAGAAGGTTTTGGTGTTGAACCAATTTTCGGGTTGTTTGGTTTTGTTTCCGAACTCAAAGATGATCCTGTTTCTAGCTCAGACTTGGTTGAACCTGATACTTCAGTTTCTGAAGTCTCAACTGAGTCAAACTCATGTATGTGTTCATGATCAAGTGGTTCATCATCGTGTCTTGGTTCATCTATAGCAGAGATCATTTGATCTACATGATGTTGTCACCAATTTCAACCAAATATCTCTTGGTTCCACCAACCTCTACTATGGTTCCTATACTTGTGCGAACTCGACTTGCCAGGGGGACCGAGAACACGAACACACTTGTTTTGTTTGAAATTGCATTCTGATTGGTATCATAACGTTTCTGACTCAACTGTTTGTTAAACTCGAGGCCAAATTCCATTGAACAAGACTGTCGTGTTCTCAATCTCCTCTTCATCAAGAGTTCTGCTGGGGTATAACCAGTTGTAGAGTGCAGAATAGTTCTGTACTTCAGCAAGAAATTTACCAAACATTGCTTCATGCTGAGTCCCGAATAACCCTGCAACACTTGCTTTTTGAGAGCTTCTTTCACTATTCTGACTGACCTTTCAGCTGCTCTGTTTGAAGCTGGATGATATGGTGGAATGAGAGTGTGTTTGATACCGTTCTGTTTCATGAACTCTTGGAATAGAGCAGAACGGAACTGAGGGCCATTGTCAGAAACAAGCTCTTCAGGTAAACCATGACATTCAAAGATAGACCTCAACTCATCTATGGTACGTTCAGTTGTAGCATTTGAACCCATGTGTTTCACTTCAATCCACTTTGAGTGACTATCTACAAGTACCAGGAAATAACCATTTGCTTTCTCACAAAAGTCTACATGTACTCTCTGAGAAGGTCTACTTGGCCATGACCAGGTTGTAGTGGAGTTTTGGGTGGGTTGTTTCTGCAAATTTGGCAAATGCTGCATTTGCTGACAAGTGATTCAAGATCACTGTCCAATCCAGGCTAGTAAACAAAGGTTCTTGCAATTCTTTTCATACTGATGATCCCTGGAAGTTCAGTATGAAGTTCGGCCAGAATTCTATCTCTCAAAGAAGTAGGTACCACCACTCTCGTTTCCCCACTTGATACAACTTTGCTCACAAGACAATTCAGTACAATGGTTGTGGAATGGTTTCAACTCTGTGTGCATACACTTCAAGGTGTTTTCATACACTCTTTTCAGTACTGAGTCCTTTTGAGTCTCATCTGCAATCTCAGTTGCATTCACGGGAAAGTCTTTGTCAACTGCACCTAGTGTGAAAATATCACCTTCACTCCCAACACACGAGTCCTCATGTGGCAACCTGGACAAGGCATCTGCGATTACGTTTTGCTTTGAAGTGGGATATTCAATCGTGTAATCATATTGTGACACCAAGACTGCGCAATTTTGCATTCTTGATGCGGCCATTGCAGGAATGGCAGATTGGGCCCCAATATTGCTAGGAGCGGTTTGTGATCGGTCATCAGCGTAAACTTTCTGCCGATCAGGAACTGTTGGAATTTCTTGATTCCAAACACTATGGCGAGTACTTCCTTTTCAATTTGCGCGTAGTTTCTTTTGCTCTTTGTGAGGGTTCGCGATGCAAACGTGATTGGTTTCCCTTGGCCGTCATCCATTACGTGGCTTATGACAGCCCCCACACCATAGCTGGAAGCATCACACGATAACTTAAGCTCATGCTCTGTGTTGTAGTGCACAAGTAGAGCATTGCAAGAGAGACTTCTCTTATAAACATCGTAAGCTTCCTGTTGCGCTTTTGTCCACTTCCACTGGACATTCTTCTTGAGGAGCTCGTGCAATGGAACTAACATGGTAGCTAACTCAGGTAAGAAACGTGCGTAGTACTGGACCATTCCAAGGAAAGATCTTAACTCAGACACATTCTGTGGCTTTGGAGCATTTATGACAGCATCAACCTTTTCCTTAACTGGTTGCAAGCAATTTGCATCAACTTTCAGAATAAGGTACACAACCTTGGGCTGCACAAAAGCACATTTGCTCCTTTTCAATATGATATTGTGGGCATTCAACCTTTGAAGCACTATATCTAACACTTCTAGATTTTCTTCCTCACTGCTTGTTGCGATCAGCACATCGTCTTGATTGCATAAGCAATTTGGAACTCCTTGCAAAATCTTATCCATCGTAGCCTGGAAGATTTTGGGGGAGGACTTTACACCATTTGGCAGCTTGGTGTATGAATACTGTCCCTTGTGTGTGTTGATAGTGAGATATTGTTGACTGTCAACATTCAGCTGAGCGTAAGCATGCGACAGGTCAAGTTTGGAGAAAATCTTTTACCCCGAGAGTGCTGCATACAAATTTTGTGATGTAGGTAACGGGTACTGCTCATCATCATCTGCTTGGTTGCTAGTAACTTTGTAGTCACCCCACAAGCGTACAGTTTTGTCTGCTTTGGGCACTACCACAATCGAGGTAGCCCATTCACTTTTGTCAGTTTTTACTAGCACTCTACTCTCTCTCTGTTTCTCTAGCTCTTCCTCCACCTGACTTTTCAATGCACAGGGGGCAGGCCTTGCCTTACGATAGACAGGCTTCGCATTGGACTTAATGCAGATATGCGCTTCATACCCAGTGATGCCCTCATAATTGTCTGTGAACATGCTTTTATACTTGTTCAGCATTGTGTCGAGTCGCTTCTTTGAAGCATCTACACTGAAGATGTTTTTCCAATCTAGTTTGAACTTTCTCGACCAGTCTTTGCCCATGAGGGTTGGTCTGTTGTTGTAGCTCGCTACAATAATAGGCAGCTTTACTGACTGGCCATTGTGTTGAACTGTACATTCCATTTGTCCACATGTCTCTAGGATTTCTCCGGAGTAGGTTTTTAACTCTACGGTACTCTTTGTAAGTGATATTTGTTTAAACTTACCCTCATATGCATCCTTACTCATGATAGAGCAGTCCACCGCCGTGTCGATACACATATCAATATATTGCTCGTTGATCAAAAGTTTTGTACGGAAGTCTTTCTCATGACTGCTTGTGTTACCGCTAGTGGCATAGATACAGTAGATGCCTAGTTCTTCAACATCAGGTATGTTCATTTCAATATTGTGAACTCCTCCCTTTTGTTGTCGCTGCTTTGCATTGCCACTGGAATGCTTCTTACTTCCTGCTTTAGTTCTAGCTCTGCAAGCTGTTGAAATATGACCTTCCTTCTGGCAGTGAAAACACTTCGCATTTCTGTATTGGCAGGACTGTGGCGAGTGATTTCCTTTGCAGTGATAACAATTCACTGAACTGCTCTCACCGACATGCTTTTGACTCGTTCTCACAGCTTTAGGTTTGGCGGTGGCTTTGTGACTGTAGACCTCAGCTGCACTAGTCACTTGAGTTGGACGGAGCTCCCTAGCATTCTTAGATGCCATCTCCACAGATATGGCAATTTTGAACGCTATGTCAAACGTTAGGTTCGGAGTGTTCAGTAACTTGGACTGTGTGTGCTCATCCACCAGTCCACACACAAGCTTATCTCGCAATGCACAATCCAAAAATGTGCCAAAGTTACAATGCAAAGACAGGTTCTTAAGAGCTACAATGTATTCATTGATGGTTTCACTTTGATTTTGGTTTCTGGTCCAAACTTATAGCTCTCTGCTATTTCTAACAGCTTTGGATCAAAATGATCCTTGAGTTTCTCGACAATGTCTTCAAATGACGCATCCTTCGCTTTCCCTGGCGCGAGTAGGTTTGTCAATGTTCCATATACATCTAGCCCGATCTCTGTTTAAAAAATTGCTTTCTTCTGTTTACGAATTATTTTATTTTGAGCTTGAACATTCTCATCTGCACCTTCAGTTTCAATAATGTTACTGGCCTTAAAAAACATCTCCATCCGCTCAATGTAAGAACTGAATGGTTCGCGAGCTCGGCTTCCGATCAATCACGTAGACATGGCCATGGTTGTCCAGATCCTGTCGAACAGTGACTCAGCATGCTACCTGTGTACCTGTGAAAATCAACACCGCTGTTGCTGTGTATACATACACGCGAAGGCAAAGCACAGATGATTCTGCATGAGCATTAACAGTAAAACATCGCAAAAAGTCAGTTTAGGTGTCACAAATTCACTTTAAACTTGCCCACTCAAAGGTTGAACACTGTGTGCTTCCATGATCCCTAAAAATGGCTTTGGGATCTCATCCTTATCACCAAAATGTAATATATGTGGGTAGAACAAATGAAGGACAGAGACATGATGAGTTGCTAGTCCATGTGCTTGCTTTATTAGGCCAGAATGAACTGAGCATCTTCACAAAGGAGGACACAAATAACCTCCCAGAAATGTCGGGGAACATAGGGTCTGATGAAAGGGAGGAACTGAAAGAAATCAGTATTTGTTGGGAAATGGTGTTAGGGAAATTGATGGGATTGAAGGCCGATAAATCCCCAGGGCCTGATAATCTACATCCTAGGGTACTTAAGGAAGTGGCCCTAGAAATAGTAGATGCATTGCTGATCATCTTCCAACATTCGATGGAATCTGGAACAGTACCCAATGATTGGAGGGTAGCTAATGTTACCCCACTATTCAAAAAAGGTGGTAGAGAGAAAACGGGGAATTACAGACCGGTAAGCCTGACATCGGTAGTGGGAAAATGCTAGAGTCCATTATAAAAGATGTAATAGCAGAGCACTTGGAAAACAGTGACAGGATCGGACAAAGTCAACATGGATTTACAAAAGGTAAATCGTGCTTGACTAATCTACTGGAATTTTTTGAGGATGTAACTCGTAAAATAGATAAGGGAGAACCAGTGGATGTGGTGTATTTGGACTTTCAGAGGCTTTCGATAAGGTCCCACATAAGAGATTAGCGTGTAAAGTTAAGGCACATGGGATGGGGGCAAGGTATTGACTTGGATAGAGAACTGGTTGGCAGATAGAAAGCAAAGATTTGGAATAAACGGGTCTTTTTCAGAGTGGCAGGCAGTGACTAGTGGGGTACCGCAGGGATCGGTCCTTGGACCTCAGCTATTCACAATATATATTAATGATCTAGACAAGGGAACTAGATGTAATGGCCCAGAAATTAGGTTCGGGGGCTTGCCGCGTGTGCAAGCCCCCGATGTGCACTTACCCAGCGCGCCGACATCTGAAGCCTGGGCCTGCTTGGAATTCCTGTCACTGGCCCGGTTCAGCTGTTGGCGCGCTGTACTTGCCTGATCCAGCGGCGTAGTTAGTTCGATGTGCCGGCTGGGATCAGGTGAGCACTGGGCAGCCAATCAGGGGAGGGAAAACTTCATTCATGAGTTTGATAGTAAGAACTGTCAAACTCATGAAAACTACGGGTGCCCAAAACACTACTTAAACTTTAAATAAAATTTAAAAAAACATCTCACTAATTAAATAAACTATAAATAACTTAAAAAAACTATTTTAAACAATTAATCAAATTTTTGAAAAAAATAAATTTTTAAGAAATCGGGTCTAAAAATAAACTTACCTTACTGTTAAGTCCTTAAAAACAATAAAGCTGTGGAAAAAATGTTATAATTTTAAATAATAGACCACTTACCTTAAAGAATCAAGTCCTTACGTCTCCTTTTTACATTTCTAAAAAGTTGAGGCCCTTACACACGGGCAAACCTGTCAAAAAGGAAGTTCAACGCGTGCGCGCAGAGTCCTGCGCGCACGCGTTGGACCTCTGAACCCCTTGGAGGAAATGCCGGTTTCCCGCGCATGCGCTGTGCATGCTGAAATCCGGCACTTCCAACGGGCCCACGCATGAGTACCCCATCCGTACTCACGCGTTGAGACCGGAATTACTGGGCCAATATCTCCAAATTTGCCGATGACACAAAGCTGGGTGGGCGTGTGTGCTGTGAGGAGGATGCCGAGAAAGTACAGGATGATTTGGACAGGTTGGGTGATTGGGCAGAAGCATGGCAGATGCAATATAACGTGGATGAATGTGAGGTTATCCACTTTGGTGTCAAAAACAGGAAGACAGATTATTATCTGAATGGCAATAGATTGGGAGAAGGGGAAGTGCAACGAGACCTGGGTGTCCTTGTGCACCAGTCGCTGAAGGTAAGCATGCAGGTGCAGCAGGCGGTTAAGAAGGCAAATGGTATGTTGGCCTTCATAGCAGAGGGTTTGAGTACAGGAACAAGGGTGTCTTGCTGCAGTTATACAGGGCCTTGGTGAGACCACATCTTGAGTATTGTGTGCAGTTTTGGTCGTCTTATCTGAGGAAGGATATTCTTGCCATGGAAGGAGTTCAGAGAAGATTCACCAGGCTGATACCTGGGATGGCAGGAATGACGTATGAGGAGAGATTGGGTCGATTGGGCTTGTACTCGCTGGAGTTTAGAAGAATGAGAGGGGATCTCATTGAAACTTATAAAATACTGGCAGGACTGGACAGACTAGATGCAGGGAGGATGTTCCCGATGGTCGGGAAATCCAGAACCAGGGGTCACAGTCTAAGGATAAGGGGTAAGCCATTTAGGACAGAAATGAGGAGGAATTTCTTCACCCAGAGAGTGGTGAACCTGTGGAATTCCCTACCACAGAAGGCAGTAGAGGCTAATTCATTAAATATTTTCAAGAAGGAGTTGGATATATTTCTTAAGGCTAAAGGGATCAAGGGGTATGGGGAGAAAGCAGGGACCGGGTACTGAACTTGGATGATCAGCCATGATCGCACTGAATGGCGGAGCAGGCTCGAGGGGCCGAATGACCTACTCTTGCTCCTATCTTCTATGTTTCTATACCAAACCATGTGATAATACATTACAATGTGCATTAAAACAAATACACAGCCGAGAAGCCAATCTAAAAGCACCAGCAAGAATGTTACTTACATAGCTACTGACTGGTGTAAATAAGTGCTTGGCGCCCAATACAACCACCAAGTGCATAATTTCTGGGAGAAACGGAGGGACCCAGCAAACAGCAGGAGCTAAGGGCAAGGAGAACTCCTCCGTATGGTGCAGAGGGGCAACCCACCGATAACCAGAAGGTCAAGCTGATATGGGAGGCTATTACCTTGACCGTGGATGCAGAGTCACATACTCCAAACTGGAGGGATACAAGAACATAGGAACATAGAAATAGGTGCAGGAGTAGGCCATTCAGCCCTTTGAGCCTGCTCCAGATTCAATACGATCATGGCTGATCGTCTATCTCAACTCCACCTTCCTGCACTATCCCCATATCCCTAGGTTCCCTTAGTATCCAAAAATCCATTGATCTCTGCCTTGAATATACTCAACAACTGAGCATCCACAGCCCTCTGGGGTAGAGAATTCCAATGATTCACCACCCTCTGAGTGAAGAAATTTCTCCTCATCTCAGTCCTAAATGGCCAACCCCTTATTCTGAGACTGTCGCCCGTAGTTCTAGACTTGCCAGCCAGGGGAAACATCCTCCCTGCATCTACCCTGTCAAGCCCCTTAAGAATTGTATACATTTCAATTAGATTAACACTCATTTTTCTAAACTCTACGAAATATAGGCCTAATCTACTCAATCTCTCCAGAAGATGATGCCTGACTTGAAGGAAATGTCATGGTGAGAAATGAAAATGATTGAATAAAAGGTAGCCTGCCATATATGGCGGCTCTTAGAAATGTAGGTAGTTACTGATGCCAAAGTAAAGTACTGTCTGCGTATCAGATAAGTTTGCTTGAACAACTTAGTATAATTATCTGGAACTGATCCAGTAATCTGCTGCAATTGCAACACAAAGGAAAGTAATTACAATAGTTGAGAATAAGTACAGCAGACTAAAGAGAGCCTAGAAAAATGCAGGTGAGAAAGATTATATACACATAATAAAGCAGATGATTAAAATGCATACAGTCAGCTCTGAAGAATTTTTGTAAACATTTTATAGGCAAGGTACTTTGCAATAAATTGTCCATAAAGCCATAAATTTATGCTGCAGTCTATAAAGCAAAACAGAAAATAAACAGATATTGAATGCATATTTCTCTATAGAAAAAAGCATACAGCACAAGTCACTGAGAGTAGACAGTTAGGAAGGTCTTTGCAGGCAAAACCCTCATCTCCTTTGAAGAGGCAATAATGGAGGTCCTAATGAGAAATAGCTGGCAAGTCAAGATAGCTTCCCAAAATGACTAGTAAACCAAACAGTTAATCATAAGGCGTAAGTCAACTTGGGGAAAGCCCTAGATCCAGCAAAATTTGTAGGTGCAAAAGAAAAGCTGATTTGTCGCATTCCAGTGGGTTATAAGTATGGACTTGTCACCAGTGGATGAATCTCCCATTTGGAAATGTAACTTTTAAGTCTGAGGCGTTTCCCAGATCCAAGGAGTATTTAAATTATGGAGAGTTGGAAGCCATTTGCTGAGACTGGTCCTCAGCCGTAGTATCTGTAGCTCTCTATGTGAAATATAAACCTCCATCTGAAATTGAGTGCGATAATTGGGTTTTCCTGAGCCAGCAAAATGTTTACAAAATAACTGTGACTTCGTCTGCCCAAGCCTTATGAATGATTTTGTATATGCAGCAAAGGGAATTGTTTCAACCATTAAATAAATTATGGGCCCGTCAGAGGAGTGTGGGCCCAACTTAAATGTTGAAATCAACCCCCAATGATGTCTTAGGGGTACAACGCCATTTTAACTGCGGGCCTGACTAAGGTGTGCACAATGTTCCTCCTCATTCCACAAGGATACCAAATACCATGGGTTCCCACCACTTACTCGATCGTGGACTTTACTGATTCCGCCCCCGCCTCCCCTCCTTTCCTCACTTACCTTGCCGGAAAATATTGCCATGGGTCCCTGCCCCCAACCACCAAAGACCTTTGGCTCCCACCTGCCTCGAAATGCTTCCTGTCAGCTTCAATGTGGAATCAGTATCGGAGCATGCTAATGAGACCTGGGAGTTAAAATCTCCATGGGCATCACTCGGCCCCTGCACTCACGGTTCCGCCCCAGTTAAAATCTAGGCTTATCTTTAGTTTGTCTGCTTTGAAATGAAGACTGCAAACTACCACAGGCTATTCTTTAGTGGTGAACCACATAGGAGAAGGGAGTTCAAATTGTGGAGCTGTCGGAGCTAAGGACACTTCCAACAAAGTTTTTCTTCTAAAATCAGGTCACAACGTTAAACAGAGATAATTTAAAGAAATTAAAACTGGTGAGATAATTAATTTCTTTAATAAGGGCCTCTTTAAAAACTTCAGAAATAACGCATAACTAATCAGCAGCAATCATTATGGGCCGTATTTTCCGATCGGAGGCTTCCTGCATGCGGAGGCCTCCGATCTGGAAAAAATCTACAGACTTACCTGAGGGCTCCCGAGGTCCAGACACTTCCGCTCCGGGGTCTCTCCAACTCGAAATGCGCAGGGCTCACGTATCCCAGAGGCGCATGTGGTTCGCAAGCATCCCTGGGATCATGTGGGCCATGGGGAGCCAATCAAAGAAGGGAATCTCCCTTCATACACTTGACAGATAGACATGTCAAATATATGAATGGAAATCACCCCAAAAACACTGTAAAAAATTAAATAAATGTTTTTTTTAAAAATCACATTTTAAAAATTAGTTGAAATTACAATAAATTAAATAGTTTATACAAAAATGTAATTTTTTGGAAAAAATAATTAAAGTTTTTTACGGGGCTAAAAATAAACTTACCTTTTTTTAAAAGTATCTTTAAATAATAAATGAGTGAAAATTTTTTTTTTTACTTTTTTCAAATCTTACGCTGGTAAAAGCAGGCCTTACGCCTGCTTTTACCAGGTGTAAGATTTCTAAGGGTTTTCTGCGGGCGGAGGTTCTGTAGAAAGCGGAACTATCCAGCTGCAGAGGCCCTTCTCCGGGGCAGGCATCCGATCTGTCAAGAGGATTCTTGACAGATTGAAAATGCCTGTTTTCAGCGCATGCGCTTTGCATGCCTGAAACCAGCATTTCCGATGTCCCTACGGGTGTGTACACAGCTCGTACACACCCGTAAGCATAGGAATATACGGTCCATTGTTTCTACACAATTCATTTTGTCACAGTTAAAATGATTATTAGTTAATAGTTTTCATCATTTGTCAGATTGACTAAAATCAATACTTGAGTCAAATTTAGAATTTACATAGCCTAATAAAACATTATAGTCAGTATCTTTTTTCTGCAAATGATGCAAGGCTAATTTATAAAGCACTGTAGAAAATAATCAGTGTCAGTGCCTTTTTTCTACCGTTTGTACTGATCACCTGGAGAGAGACAGATGGAGTTCCAGCGGGTAGTCTACTGATTAACATTAAAGTTTCAGTATTCCCTTTGGTGATATTCACTTGCTGCATACACACGTATGGGATGCTCATTTAGTCATTTCAGCACTTTCTCAAAGTCTCCATAAACAGTATTTTATAAGGCAGTTGAATTAGAATCCAGCTTGTCTAAGTACAAATAAAACAGCTCTACCCTCAATATAATTGCAAATGTGCCAAAATGTCATTGACAATACACTTAGCACAGGTTCAGCTATTAACAGACAGATTGCCACAGTTCTAAGGTAACATTCGATGTATCTGTAGTGGTGGTATTCCAGGAGAGAGTTCACAAAATCTCTTGATGATCTTGTGATACTGTTTTTGATTGCTAATGGTTCAAAGAGATTGATACATTTCCACTACTTCAGTGCTCACCACTTCCCTTGAACAACAGCTGCGCTGTGGCTCTGTGGGTAGCACTCTCGCCTCTGAGTCAGAAGGTTATGGGTTCAAGTCCCCCTCAAGGGATTTGAACACAACAAAAAGATCTAGGCTGACACTGCAGTGTAGTACAGAGGGAGTGCTGCACTGTTGGAGGTGCTGTCTTTCAGATGAGATAATAAACTGAGGCCCCATCTGCTCTCTCAGGTAGACATATAAGATCCCATGGTACTATTTCAAAGAGGAGCTGGGGAGTTATCCCTGGTGTTCTGGCCAATATTAATACCTCTATCAACATAACAAAAACAGATTATCTGATCATTATCACATTGCTGTTTGTGGGAACTTGCTGTGTGCAACTTGGCTACTACATTACAACAGTGACTACACTCCAAAAGTACTTAATTGGCTGTAAAGTGCTTTGAGACATCTGGTGGTCATGAAAGGCACTGTATAAATGCAAGTCTTTCTTCTTTCTAAAGTGCAAGGCTGGATTAACCTCATGAAGCTAACAGATGAATCAGAGAAATTACAGTACAGAAGAAAGCCACTTGGCCCATCACACCTGTGCTAGCAATAGCTCTTTTGGAGTCAGTTACTTTATTCCAGTTTCTCCATCCTTTCTTCCTTTTAAAATACTTACCCAATTCTAATTTAAATAATATAATAAACTCTGCCTCACTATTCACTTGTGGCAAAGCATTCCTTCTGTGCGATAATCTTTCTTCTAACTTACCTTTTGTTCGTCTATTAATAATTCAAAGTCACATCATACTGCGAACTACCAGAAACAATCTTCCAGCCTTTGCGTGGGGAAGTCTCTGGGCCTGGCATTTGGCAGGTGTTGCCTAACATAGGCTCTCCCCTCTGGTTGTTAACATAGGGAGATAAAATAAAGATAGAAACACACACTGATGGTCAGTTTTTTAAAACAGAAAGCTGTGAGAACAGGCCTTCACCAGACTCAGAAGGTTAGGATGTAGGGGTGCAGCTAGAAGTTATTTTGTTTAAGTCAAACAATATCATGCACTGATGTGGGGAAGCATAGCATATTCGTTATTTTGTATTATTACGCAAAGACAAGTTGTACTGATTGAATTGAGTCTAATCATAATAGTTGGTCTGAATGTTTACTTCCCGTTTGTGAAATACAACACCACAATGATTTGTACCTGGCCTCATCTTACCCAATCTTTTCTCAGTCTGCCTTCGAAAATATTGGAGACGGTGTATATGTGAAATAAATGACATCCAGTTCATACCATAAAGGAGCTCCTATTGTTACAACCTTGGGTTACACTATCTTATAGTTAGCTATTAGGCAGTACAGCCACAAGCCAGAATTAAAGACGATCAGACCACTTTTGGGAGTTAAGGCCAGGCCCAAAACTTGTATCAATGCCTTACAGCAACACAGTACTATTTTGCAAGTAAGTAGTTGTCAAATACAGTACAAACAACAATTAGTTTGTTTTTATTCTGTTACTGAGGGAAGAGGAAAGTCAGTCCAGATAAAACCATTTGAAATAGTTTTGAAATTATTGGAGTACACATGATAAAATGCCACCGTTAACGTTCAGCAGTCAGAAAATTTACCATTTGTCTAATTCAATTATCTCCTTAGATTTGCCAACAGATACTGGGTCTTAGTAAATGTGTACCAATCCTCTTTTCCCTTTCTGATTGTGGTTTTAATTAAGAATTTTTTGTAGTAATTTTTACTGGCTAAATAAAATAGTCTGAAAAATCTTTTGCACACATCTGCATATCAGGTCAATCAGTTTACATTGTGCCCATGTAATACTTTCCATGTTGATCTCTTACATTGATGAATCATTATGTATCAAAGAATTAGGTGGGCTCTTGGCTGTGGGTCTGCAAGGGATCAGAGCAGAAAGATGCACAGGAATCCTTAGCTGGATCACTACTCCATGCCAGGTTTTGCTCCCTGTTACTGTGATTGTGCTGACCAGCCTCTTTTACAGTACATGGGTTTTGAACATTCCTTGGAGTGATCCTGCAAGGTGAATCTCTAAGATAAGCAATAAAATTTGAGAAAGAGTGCCATTACTTACATCAAGATCTGTCCGTGCGTTGTTAAAACATTATTTTGCAAATTAACAGACATGACAAGTGCTGATAAACAACCCCCCCAAAAAAGCTGACAATTTAAACAACAACTATCAACTCCAAAAGCTCTGAAATTAGGCCTACGATTCAGACCACTGTTTTACAAGCTCACCGGCGGCAGCAGCAAGAGCGGCCCTGGGTGGAGACTGAGCGCGGAGACCCAGGAGTTAAAGAGCGGAGAGAGAGCGGCCCAGACTCACCGGCGGCAGCAGCGCGAGCGGCCCTGGGTGGAGTCTGAGCGCGGAGACCGAGGAGTTAAAGAGCGGAGAGAGAGAGCGGCCCAGACTCACCAGCGGCAGCAGCAAGAGCGGCCCTGGGTGGAGACTGAGCGTGGAGAGTGGAGACCGAGGAGTTAAAGAGCGGAGAGAGAGAGAGCGGCCCAGACTCACCGGCGGCAGCAGCGAGAGCGGCCCTGGGTGGAGACTGAGCGTGGAGACCGAGGAGTTAAAGAGCGGAGAGAGAGAGTGGCTCAGACTCACCAGCGGCAGCAGCAAGAGCGGCCCTGGGTGGAGACTGAGCGCGGAGACCGAGGAGTTAAAGAGCGGAGAGAGAGCGGCCCAGACTCACCAGCAGCAGCAGCGAGAGTGGCCCTGGGTGGAGACTGAGCGCGGAGACCGAGGAGTTAAGGAGCGGGGAGAGAGAGAGCGGCCCAGACACACCAGCGGCAGCAGCGAGAAGTAAAAAGTAATCGAAGTGTGACATCACCAGAAAGCAGGTAACTGATTGGTTGGTGAGTATTTTTCTCCTTCTTGCTTTTTTCCAAACTTAATTTTTCTGGTTTAGAGTTTCTAGGGTCTCTGTTGTGTAGCGTGGAGTGCTTTCAAACAAGGGCCCTTGAGTTTATCATTTAATTGTAGTGTAATTAGTGGTATTGATTTGATTTAATTTAATTTGAATGAATTAAAGGGTAAGTCATGGCAGCACAGCTCGGCCCCGTGGCATGCTCCTCCTGCACTATGTGGGAAATCAGGGACACTTCCTGTGTCCCTGATGACCATGTGTGCGGGAAGTGTATCCAGCTGCAGCTACTGGCAGACCGCGTTGCGGCACTAGAGTTGCGAATGGATACATACTGGAGCATTCGCGATGCTGAGGACATCGTGGCTAGCACGTTTAGGGAGTTGGTCACAATGTAGGTAAAAGCTGCACAGGCAGGAAGGGAATGGGTGACCGCCAGGCAGAGTAGTAGGCGCAGGCAGGTAGTGCAGGAGTCCCCTGTGGCCATCCCCCTTTCAAACAGATATACCACTTTGGATATTGTTGAGGGAGATGGCTTATCGGGGGAAAGCACCATGGGTGGTCCTGCTGCACAGGACGGGAGGAAAAAGAGCAGGAGAGCTATAGTGATAGGGGATTCTATTGTAAGGGGAAGAGATAGGCATTTCTGCGGCTGCAAACGAGACTCCAGGATGGTATGTTGCCTCCCTGGTGCAAGTATCAAGGATGTCTCGGAGCGGCTGCAGGGCATTCTGGAGGGGCAGGGTGAACAGCCAGTTGTCGTGGTGCATATAGGTACCAACGATATAGGTAAAAACCGGGATGAGATCCTAAAAGCTGAATATAGGGAGTTAGGAGGTAAATTAAAAAGTAGGACCTCAAAGATAGTAATCTCAGGATTGCTCCAAGTGCCACGTGCTAGTCAGAGTAGAAATAGAAGGATATATCAGATGAATAAGTGGCTAGAGGAATGGTGTTAGGGGGAGGGATTCAAATTCCTGGGACATTGGAACCGGTTCTGGGGGAGTGTTTGCTGGTGCTGTTGGGGAGGGTTTAAAGTAAAATGGAAAGGGGTTGGGAACCTGTGCAGGGAGACAGAAGAAAGGGAAGCAAGGATAGAAACAAAAGACAGGAAGGAGAAAAGCAAAAGTGTAAGGCAGAGAAATCAAGGGTGTAAATCAAACAGGGCCACAGTAAATAATAATTCTAAAAGGACTGAGAGTGTTAGCAAATGAAGCCTGTGTCTTAATGCGAGGAGCATTTATAATAAGGTGGATGAATTAGCTGCGCAAATGGATGTAAACGGATATGATATAATTGGGATTACGGAGCCATGGCTCCAGGGTGACCAAGACTGGGAATTCAACATCCAGGGGTATTCAATATTCAAGAAGGACAGGGAAAAAGGAAAAGGAGGTGGGGTAGCATTGCTGGTTAAAGAGGAGATTAACACAATAGTAAGGAAGGATATTAGCTCTCATGATGTGGAATCTGTAGGGGTAGAGCTGAGAAATACCAAGGGGCAGTAAACATTAGTGGGAGCTGTAAACAGACCCCCAAGCAGTATTGCTGAGGTTGGGGATGGCATTAAATGGGAAATTAGAGACATGTGCAATAAGGGCACAGCAGTTATCATGGGTGACTTTGATCTACATATAGATTGGGCTAACCAAATTAGTAACAATACTGTGGAGGAGGAATTCCTAGAGTGTATACGGGATGGTTTCCTGGACCAATATGTCGAGGAACCAACTAGAGATCCGGCCAGCTTAGACTGGGTATTATGTAATGAGAAAGGAGTAATTAGCAATCTTTTTGTGAGGGGCCCCTTGGGGAGGAGCGATCATATTATGAAGGAATTATTCATTAAGATGGAGAGTGAAGTAGTTGACTCAGAGACTCGGGTCCTGAATTTAAATAAAGGAAACTATGCTGGTATGAGGCACGAGTTGGCTAGGATGGATTGGGGAAAGTTACTTAAAGGGTTGATGGTGGATAGGCAATGGCAAACATGTAAAGATCACATGGCTGAACTACAGAATTTGTTCATCCCTGCTTGGCATAAAAATAAAACAAGAAAAGTAACTCAACCATGGCTAACAATGGAAATTAGGGATAGCATAAGATCCAAGGAGAGAACATATAATTTGGCAAGAAAAAGCAGCAAACCTGAGGATTGGGAGCAGCTTAGGATTCAGCAAAGGAGGACAAAGGGATTAATTAAGAGGGGGAAAATAGATTATGAGAGCAAGCTTGCAGGAAACATAAAAACTGACTGTAAAAGCTTCTATAGATATGTGAAGAGAAAAAGATTGGTGAATTCAAGAGTAGGTCCCTTGCAGTCAGAATCAGGGGAATTTATAATGGGGAACAAAGAAATGGCCGACCAATACATACTTTGGTTCTGTCTTCAAAGGGAGGACACAAATAACCTCCCAGAGATGTCAGGGAACATAGGGTCTAATGAGAGGGAGGAATTGAATGAAAACAGTATTTTTAGGGAAATCGTTATGGAAATTGATGGGATTGAAGGCCGATAAATCTCCAGGGCCTGATAATCTACATCCGAGGGTAGTTAAGGAAGTGGCCCTAGAAATAGTAGATGCATTGCTGGTCATTTTCCAAAATTCTATAGACTCTGGAACAGTTCCCATGGATTGGAGGATAGCTAATGTAACCCCACTATGTAAAAAAGGTGGTAGAGACAAAATGGGGAATTATACACCGGTAAGCCTGACATCGGTAGTGGGGAAAATGCTAGAGTCCATTATAAAAGATGTAATAGCAGAGCACTTGGAAAACAGTGACAGGATCGGACCAAGTCAACATGGATTTACAAAAGGTAAATCATGCTTGACTAATCTACTGGAATTTTTTGAGGATGTAACTGGTAAAATAGATAAGGGAGAACCAGTGGATGTGGTGTATTTGGACTTTCAGAATGCTTTCGATAAGGTCTTGCATAAGAGATTAGCGTGCAATGTTAAAGCACATGGGTTGGGGGTAAGGTACTGTCTTGGATAGAGAACTGGTTGGCAGACAGGAAGCAAAGAGTTGGAATAAATGGGTCTTTTTCCGAGTGGCAGGCAGTGACTAGTGGGGTACCACAGGGATCGGTCCTAGGACCCCAGCTATTCACCATATATATTAATGATCTAGACGAGGGAACTAGATGTAATATCTCCAAGTTTGCAGACGACACAAAGCTGGGTGGGCGTGTGTGCTCTGAGGAGGATGCCGAGAAGCTCCAGTATGATTTGGACAGGTTGGGTGATTGGGCAGAAGCATGGCAGATGCAATGTAATGTGGATAAATGCAAGGTTATCCACTCTGGTGTCAAAAACATAAAGGCAGATTATTATCTGAATGGCAATAGATTGGGAGAAGGGGAAGTGCAACGAGACCTGGGTGTCCTTGTGCATCAGTCGCTGAAGGTAAGCATGCAGGTGCAGCAGGCAGTTAAGAAGGCACATGTTATGTTGGCCTTCGTAGCGAGAGGGTTTGAGTACAGGAACAAGGATGTCTTGCTGCAGTTGTACAGGGCCTTGGTGAGACCACATCTTGAGTATTGTGTGCAGTTTTGGTCACCTTATCTGAGGAAGGATGTTCTTGCCATGGAGGGAATGCAGTGAAGATTCACCAGGCTGATACCTGGGATGGCAGGAATGATGTATGAGGAGAGATTGGGTCGACTGGGCTTATACTCACTGGAGTTTAGAAGAATGAGAGGGGATCTCATTGAAACTTATAAAATTCTAACAGGACTAGACAGACTAGATGCAAGAAGGATGTTCCCAATGGCCGGGGAGTCCAGAACCAGGGGTCACAGTCTAAGGATAAAGGGTATGCCATTTAGGACAGAGATGAGGAGGAATTTCTTCACCCAGAGAGTGGTGAACCTGTGGAATTCTCTACCACAGAAGGCAGTAGAGGCCAATTCATTAAATATATTCAAGAAGGAATTAGATATATTTCTTAAGGCTAAAGGGATCAAGGAATATGGAGAGAAGGCAGGGACAGGGTACTGAATTTGGATGAACAGCCATGATCTCATTGAATGGCGGAGTAGGCTCGAGGGGCCGAATGGCCTACTCCTGCTCCTATCTTCTATGTTTCTATGTTAAAAACAGGAAGACAGATTATTATCTGAATGGCAATAGATTGGGAAAAGGGGAAGTGCAACGAGACCTGGGAGTCCTTGTGCACCAGTCGCTGAAGGTAAGCATGCAGGTGCAGCAGGTGGCTAAGAAGGCAAATGGTATGTTGGCCTCCATATCGAGAGGATTCCAGTACAGGAGCAAGGATGTCTTGCTGTAGTTGTACAGGGCCTTGGTGAGACCACATCTTGATTATTGTGTAGAGTTTTGGTTGCCTTATCTGAGGAAGGATGTTCTTGCCATGGAGGGAGTGCAGCGAAGATTCAGCAGACTGATACCTGGGATAGCAGGAATGACGTATGAAGAGAGATTGGGTCGATTAGGCTTATATTCGCTAGAGTTTAGAAGAATGAGAGGGGATCTCATTGAAACTTATAAAATTCTAACAGGACTAGACAGACTAGATGCAGGAAGGATGTTCTTGATGGCGGGGGAGTCCAGAACCAGGGGTCACAATCTAAGGCTAAGGGGTAAGCCATTTAGGACTGAGATGTGGAGGAATTTCTTCACCCAGAGAGTGCTGAACCTGTGGAATTCTCTACCACAGAAGGCAGTTGAGGCCAATTCATTAAATATATTCAAGAAGGAGTTAGATATATTTCTTAAGGCTAAAGGGATCAAGGGATCTGGGGAGAAAGCAGGGACAGGGAATTTGGAGGATCAGCCATGATCTCATTAGATGGCGGAACAGGCTCGAGGGGCCGAATGGCCTAGTCCTGCTCCTATCTTCTATGTGTGGTAAACCACTGTTATTGTTTTCATTGTTGTTCACTACTGTTATCGTTATTGCACATTGTTACCTCTTGCTACTCACTGTGTACCAATGCATGCCTCAGCTGGCTCCGCCTACATGACCTGGTATAAAGGTGGCTGCCCGGCAACCCACTTCCTTCTTGGAACCAGTCGTCCACGAGAGGCATGCTCTGTTCTTTAGTTAATAAAAACCTTTTCATTACTTTCCTAATTCATCGCCTTTTATGGAGTAATTGATAAGCGTATCAATTTTATTAACTAAAAGTAAAATATCCGGAACTGAGCAGCAACAACAGCAGGCATTGCTGCGAGCCCTCAGACCAGCATCCCTGGACCTCGACCCCCAAGCAGCGGGTTCATCTACCAATTTCGAACACTGGCTGAGCTGCTTTGAATCCTTCCTAGAAGCCTCCGCCGTGACATCGGAGGAGAACAAATTAAAAGTCCTGACCGCCCAGGTGAGCCCTCAAGTATATACACTCATCCGGGACGCTACTACGTACACGGCGGCTCTCGACCTGCTAAAAGGGCAATACACGCGCCCAGTGAATACGATTTACGCCAGACACCTCCTGGGATCCCGCAGGCAGCAACCGGGGGAATCGGTAGAGGCATTTTTATGGGCGTTACAGACGCTCTGCAGGGACTGCGACTGCAAGGCGGTAACGGCTGCGGCGCACGCGGAGGGACTTACCTGTGATGCCTTCGTTAAGGGCCTCCAGTCCGACTACTCCCGGCAGAGACTGCTCGAAAGCAAGGAGCTCGACCTGAAGACGGCCGTAGCCCTCGCGCTCTCACTAGATGCGGCCCACCGAAACCTCGAAGCATACGCACGTAACGGGGCCACGCCATGGTCATCGCGACCTTGGGACATTGGACCACCGCCCCCGGTACCAACTACTGCAGCGATGTCCTGAAAGCAACCGGGACCACCGCCCCCGGTACCAACTGCAACGATGTCCCATAACCAGGCCCAAAAATGCTATTTCTGTGGCCAGTTAAAACACCCCAGGGCGCGCTGCCCGGCGAAGACCGCTACCTGCTCTGGCTGCGGGAAGAAAGGCCATTACGCCAACGCCTGCAGAGGGAAACCCGCGAACGCCAGCAGCGCCGCGTGTGAACCGTGGGGGCAGCCATCTTCTCCGCCATTTTGTGCACCTCCGGCCGCGTGGGGATCGGAATCATGGCCGCTGCCATTTTGCCCGCCGCACTCAACCGCCAATTTGTCTCCGGACTCGACCACCGTCTCGTCGGACGACCATATCAGCTCACTTAGCCATACACAGACCTCCGTTACGCTGGATCAAGCCCTCCCTCATCATCTGTCCAGGTCCATGATGGACATTACGGTAAACAGCCGCGCCACTACTTGCCTGTTTGACAGCGGGAGCACAGAGAGTTTTATTCACCCCAACACGGTGCGTAGCCACTCCCTCACGGTCCTGCCAACGCGCCATCGGATTTCTATGGCGTCCAAGTCCCATTCAACGGACGTCGGCGGCTACTGTGTGGTGACCCTTTCGGTTAGGGGCACTGAATATAAAAATTTTAAACTTCTTGTCCTGCCCCGTCTTTGCGCTGCCGTTCTGCTAGGGTTGGATTTTCAGTGCCACCTCAAAAGTGTCACATTGGCATACGGTGGACCCCTTCCCCCACTCACAGTCTGCAACCAACAGCTTTTAAATTGCCCGCCGTGCACCACTTGCAGCCTTTCCACACTCAAAGTCCCCCCCCTCCCTTGTTCGCTAACCTCACCCGCGACTGTAAACCCATCGCTACCAAGAGCAGGCGGTACAGCGCCGGGGACAGAGCTTTTATTAGCGCTGAGGTGGAGCGACTCCTGAAGGAGGGCATTATCGAAGGGAGCACCAGCCTATGGTGAGCCCAGGTTGTAGTCGCTAAGACCGCCGATAAACGCCGCCTGGTCATCGACTACAGCCAAACCATAAACCGGTACACCCAGCTGGACGCATACCCCCCTCCCCGCATATCTGATATGGTCAATCAGATTGCGCAATACAGGGTATTCTCCACCATTGACCTTAAGTCAGCATACCACCAACTCCCTATCCGCCATGAGGACCGCCAGTATACTGCCTTCGAGGCAAACGGCCGCCTCTACCACTTCCTTAGGGTCCCCTTCGGCGTCACCAACGGGGTTTCGGTCTTCCAAAGGGAGATGGACCAGATGGTTGACCAGAACGTGCTGCAGGCCACCTTTCCCTACCTGGATAACGTCACCATCTGCGGCCACTACCAGCAGGACCATGACGTTAATCGAGCGAAATTCCTCCGTACGGCCCAGCGGCTGAATCTAACATACAATAAAGAGAAATGTATGTTTCACACCACGCGCCTTGCCATCCTCGGCTGCATAGTGGAGAACGGAGTCATCGGGCCCGACCCCGACAGAATGCGCCCCCTTATGGAGCTCCCCCTCCCCCACTGCCTAAAAGCACTGAAGAGATGCCTGGGGTTTTTCTCTTACTATGCTCAGTGGGTGCCCAACTATGCGGACAAAGCCAGACCCCTCATCAAGTCCACCTCCTTCCCCCTGACATCAGAGGCGGGTGCTGCCTTCACTCTTATCAAGAGTGATATTGCGAAGGCCACAATGCACGCAGTGGATGAGTCCATCCCTTTCCAAGTGGAGAGCGATGCATCCGACTTCGCCCTAGCTGCAACCCTTAACCAGGCGGGGAGACCCGTGGCCTTTTTCTCAAGGACCCTCCAGGGCCCCGAGATTCGACACTCCTCTGTCGAAAAGGAGGCCCAGGCTATTGTGGAAGCAGTGCGACACTGGAGGCATTACCTGGCCGGAAAACGATTTACCCTTCTCACTGACCAGCGTTCAGTTACTTTTATGTTCAATAATAAGCAGAGGGGCAAAATCAAGAACGACAAGATCTTGAGGTGGAGAATTGAACTTTCCACCTACAATTACGATATCTTGTACCGGCCCGGGAAACTCAATGAGCCCCCAGATGCTCTATCACGAGGTACATGCACCAACGCGCAAGTTGATAGACTGCGGACCCTCCACAATGACCTCTGCCACCCCGGGGTCACCAGATTCTGCCACTTCATTAAGTCCTGCAACCTGCCCTACTCCATCGAGGAGGTCAGAACTATGACCAGGAACTGCCAAATCTGTGCCGAATGCAAACCGCATTTTTATAGGCCAGACAGAGCAAGCCTGATCAAGGCCACTCGCCCCTTCGAGCGCTTGAGCATCGACTTTAAGGGGCCCCTCCCTTCCTCTGACCGCAACGTGTACTTCCTCAACATTGTTGATGAGTACTCCCGTTTCCCGTTTGCCATCCCTTGCCCAGACATGACCAGTACCACGGTCATCAAATGTCTGAATGACCTCTTCACCTTGTTCGGGTTCCCCAGCTATATACATAGTGACCGGGGCTCATCTTTCATGAGCGACGAACTTCGTCAGTACCTGCTCGCGAGAGGTATTGCTACGAGCAGGACCACCAGCTACAACCCCCGGGGGAACGGCCAGGTGGAAAGAGAGAACGCGACGGTTTGGAAGGCCGTCCTCTTAGCCTTAAAATCTAAGGGCCTTCCGACCTCTCGCTGGCAGGAGGCCCTCCCTGCGGCGCTCCACTCCATCCAGTCACTGCTTTGTACTGCCACTAATGCCACCCCTCATGAGCAAATGTTCGTTTTCCCCAGGAAGTCCACATCGGGAACCTCGCTACCGACATGGCTGACTTCTCCTGGGCCCGTCCTACTGCGGAGGCACGTGAGGGCCCATAAAACAGACCCCCTGGTCGAGAGGGTGAACCTCCTACACGCCAACCCCCAGTATGCCTACGTGGCATACCCAGACGGGCGGGAGGACACGATCTCCATACGAGACCTCGCACCCTCGGGCGCCCTTGAATCACCACCGTTATTATCCACCACTTCTCCCAACCCAACCCCTGTAGACGGCATGCCGGAGCCCCAGGACCCTTCGTCGACCACTCAGAAACCAGACTCGATGTT
The DNA here is from genome assembly GCF_052327205.1 of Somniosus microcephalus. NCBI lineage: Eukaryota > Metazoa > Chordata > Chondrichthyes > Squaliformes > Somniosidae > Somniosus > Somniosus microcephalus. Next base: position 114,078,664 of record NC_140995.1, on the reverse strand, counting down.
GGATACTGCAGCACCGCCGCCGCTGCTACGACGATCAGCTCGGCATACAAGGCCTCCTGATAGACTTACCTACACGAGCTTTTAGTACACTTCACCCCGCCGGACTCAATTTTAAACAAGGGGTGAATGTGGTAAACCACTGTTATTGTTTTCATTGTTGTTCACTACTGTTATCGTTATTGCACATTGTTACCTCTTGCTACTCACTGTGTACCAACGCATGCCTCAGCTGGCTCCGCCTACATGACCTGGTATAAAGGTGGCTGCCCGGCAACCCACTTCCTTCTTGGAACCAGTCGTCCACGAGAGGCATGCTCTGTTCTTTAGTTAATAAAAACCTTTTCATTACTTTCCTAATTCATCGCCTTTTATGAAGTAATTGATAAGCGTATCACTATGTTTCTATTTCTATTTTATTACATGGGTTTCTAGGATCTTCACTAGTGTTTCAGTATGAAATTTTAGAAATTGGACCCTTCTTCTGTGAAAAACAAAGCATAAAATATCTTGCCTACAGTGTGAAAACAAGTGACTATGTTGAGAATATGGTAGACATGAGCTTATTGCAAGTTAGCATGCCCGATATGTTATCTGTACTGCAATGATAATACTAAAGTACACAATATGTTTCACACTGGTAGATCTAAAAATTTGTGACAGGCAATGTGAACATTGAAAACACCAAGTTTATTTTGTGAATGGTCTATTGATTTCTGGCACTTTTTTGCTTTTTCCAGTATTTGAGGGAACTGTTACAGGAACGATTTATCCCAGTTATAGCAGCTCATGCTAATAACACACACTGTAATGCACAAACGATCACCACATGATTACAAATGAAGGCGGCATTCAGCCCATTTTAATTCACCCATCCAGTGAGATCTTAAAGCCCCCAACCCCCGCCATTGTAGCACCCAATTATTTCTTAAATTATTCCATGGATTTTGCTTCCACGACTCTAGAAATGTATTCCACATGTTGACCACTCTATGTGTATTCTGATATCAGCCATAAAATTACCTTTTATTAGTTTGAACCTGTATCCTTTAGTTTACTCCCGCAGTTTAATTAAAGCAATATTCCGAGATCACTTTTTCTATGTGCTTAACAACCTTAACAACCTCTACAAGCTCACCTCTCAGGTTCTTTCTTCCTAGACTAAAAAGCCCAAGTTTCTCCAGTCTTTCCTCATAATTCAAACCTCTTAGACTGGGGATCAGCCTTGTGACTCTTGTCCACTGCAAGACAAGAGAGTTTTATAATGCGCAGACTGCAAATTCAAAAGGAAGGTCAGGGTTCTTAACCCCCTTATTTATCTGTCAGCCAATGCCAGGCTGAGCCAGCACAGGATCCACATGTTTCTCCAACCTCTGCAGACAAATTTCTGCCATCCAGGTATGCGTACGCATGCAGACAAGAATATACTTGGTCACTCTGGGACGATTTTAACAGAAAGTGCGTCAGGGTGTGAAAAAAAAACCTGATTTAATTCAGCAAACAATGCTGACTGTCAGTTGGCAAAAAGCATCAATCAATTAAACATAGTCAGCATTCCTCTATAGAGCTCAACACACTTGTTCACTTTCAGTGCAGCCGCTATACTGGAATGATGTCAAGCAGATGGAATCCAATTTAGTCCTTGCACTTCCCAACACTAATATCACTGATGTTGATGGGGATCAATGTGTTTTCAAACTGGTCTAGGGCTGCATTCTTTTCTTCACAGTCTTTGTCAAGTTTTTCACTAAATACAGTATAGTATCTTTAATGAACTCGCCCTTGAAACAAAACATACCTGAGAGCTGTCTGTTTGGCTTTGATACAGTGTAACAAAACTAGACCACAGCTTGTCTTGGTTTTGAACGGATTGCACATTAACAAGAACTGAACAACATTTACAAATTCAGGAAATTGCTTTTACTGAAGTGTCTGTGGAAGATCATTAAGTACACAATCCTTTGACTCCCTTATAAAATGATGGTGTGGAGATGCCGGTGTTGGACTGGGGTGGACAAATGTAAGAAATCACACACCAGGTTATAGTCCAACAGCCTTATTTGAAATCTCAAGCTTTCGGAGCGCTGCTCCTTCGTCAGGTGAAGTGGAGAGATGCATAAAAACACAGCTTATATAGTCAGAGAATAATGTCAGATGTTTACAGGTAATCTTTCTAACTGCCATTTATCACACCTCGGCAGAGAGATAATCACAGCAATCAAAGGTGTTCTCTCCACACAGATGCGGCCAGACCTGCTGTGATTTCCAGCAAAAAAAATGTTTTTTGTCTTTTTTTGTTTTTCATACAGACCCCAGCATCTGCAACATTTGACCCCTTGTGACCCCACCTCATTGTTCTTTGATGTAATGTTTTCCTGACTGACCTGTTTGGACACCATCCACACCTTTGATTGCTGTGATTATCTCTCTGCCGAGGTGTGATAAATGGCAGTTAGAAAGATTACCTGTAAACATCTAACATTATTCTCTGACTATATAAGCTGTGTTTTTATGCATCTCTCCACTTCACCTGACGAAGGAGCAGCGCTCCGAAAGCTTGTGATTTCAAATAAGGCTGTTGGACTATAACCTGGTGTTGTGTGATTTCTTACATTTATAAAATGATGTCAACTTCTCAGCTCATACAAGGCATCATATATTTGAGGACTTTTGCTTTAAAGATCAGAGCCCTGAAAAATTCCTGGGCTCGAGAAGGAAAAGAAGATTTCCAATCTGCTGAGAGGGAGGGAGTCATCAGGTATTTGGAGCACAAGCTAGTTCTGCCAGTATTGCACCCCATTTGCAGTGGCTCTTTAAATTCTGGTAAGGGAGGGATGGCTGATCGTCCACCTGCCTGCTACCCCCACCCACCCAGCCCACACATCAAGGGGGCGTGTCTAGGGCATACCCTGGGAAATTCTGCCTCTTTTGCCCTTGTCAGGCCTCAGCGGAACACATGCAAGCTGAGCACTGGCATGAGTCCCACCGAGGGCCATGCATAGATCCTAAACCTTCACAAGGGAAAGGTCATTGATCCTTTAGGGAATCGACTACCTTCCCTAAGAGACCTGCTAGCTCCATTGGGAGCAGGAGACTGAGAAGCAAAGTTCTTCATTGGGCTTCTGCCAGGCCTCCTCTCTCCCACTACAGGACCATGGCACAGCTCCAACATTCAGACTGGAGGTTTGGGGTGGGCAGCACTGAAGCACCCTTACAGGTGCAACACTCCTGCCTGGCCATGCAAATGAAGCCATCCCCACAATTTTGGACAGGCTCCGTGTCTTCATGCATGCATAGAAGGGATTCCACTCTGCCTCAATTGCAAAGGCAATGCAGGACCCCAGGTCTTCTAGGGCCCAGGGCTCTGCAATACCACTGAGTGATACTGTTGTATGTCCAAAATTCCTCACACTGCTATTTTAGTAGAGTTGTTAACCTCCTTATTTTTAATATCCCTGTGCTACAAATAGCAGAGAGAGGAATTTCAGATAAATGCATTAAGTGTCCATGTGCTAGTATCCCACAGCAGAATTTCAGGACAAGAGAAAGCTCCATCTCAATTTTCCTCTCAAGGTCGCCTAAAACATGGATTTATTTAATTCAGACAATTTTGTTTAGTCTACTTCATTGCAAATTTAGCTATGGTGTACAGAAATCATTGTTTTACACATGGCTACACTACTTAAATTATAAATAAATTAATTGATTCATTAATTTCAATACCAGTTTGGTGAATACTCTAGGATCGGGTTCAATAATGGCGGACTCACCTCAATGAGCAAGTTATCTGACCCACAGTAAATTCAGCTGACTTCTAAATGTTAATTAAAATAATCATGTGCTTGACCTTCCAATCGACATGGTCATTGCCACAGAAATCCTCAGCAGGCTGCAGCATTCTGGAATGACAGGTCATCACCAAGCAGAACACATGACACAAACCCCTTTCTCTGTTCACAGCTGCTTTTCTTACTGCTGAGATTCTCCAAAATAAGCACTCAGTGAGACAACATGAAAGCCGGCCATTTTAAAATATGTTTTTATCTTCTTTGGGAAAAACTTTACCAGGTTTCTAGGTGGTGGGGATACGGTATGTACTTAACTGTTGGGTGAGCATTATATATCCAAAAATGATATTATACAGGTATTACTAACAGAGCTTTTCCAATAGTTCATTGCGGGTTGGCTCCTTACTAGCTGAGTGGGTAGGAGTACGTTGTGTTGTAGTACTAAACCACAAAGCTTCAATCCTTAGTCTGCGCAAAGTTAGCTGATCTCATCCAAATTATTGTGAGGATGTGACACTTAGATTTGAGCGCTAGTGAGTTTTGGCCGTAACTCACTTATGCTTAAACTTTCACGATCTTTTGCACTGGTTCGGCCAATTGCACCCAGATTGTGCTAATATAACTAGCGGAAACAAGTGGAAGCTCTAGGCCAGTATCTTCAGGCCAGGGTGAGGAGAAATCGGTCATCCTTTCCAATGCCGATCACTATCCAGCTACCTTTGTTGAAAGTGTGAATGGGTATTGGGTGGTGGCGAGATAAGACAGAAAGGTAATTTTCCCCTCACCGACATGCAAATACCGGGGGGGCGGGGGGGCGGTGATTTTCACCTCCACCACTTGGGCGGTAAACTGGCAGACTGGACACCCGCCCATTATCCAATCCGGCTGAATTATATTTCCAAATAGATAGATAGGAAAATCATGCGGGCTTTATATCGTGCAGCCGATCTGCTCTGCCAGTTTACTGCACAAACGGTGAACGTGAAAATTATTTCCCAGAGTCCGTGGAATGTACCTTCACTCTCTGTTCCGAGGAGAGGAGGGATGAAGGGGATAAAATCAGAGGAGGGCGAAATATGTAGCAAATAGTCATTTTTTAAATTATAGTTCATAATTGCCATGGCTGGCCAAGATCACATCGAAATTCTCCATTTCCAATTTTTGACCCTCATCTAAATCTTGAAGCCAGTAATAAACTGTGCCATGCAGTACATGAAAAATGACTTTTCAGAGCTGTATTATACAACTTCACATGTTCCATACTAGAAATATCAGGCTGAGGAATCTGGTTTCTGACCTGATGGTAGTGGCTAAGCATATCCCACAAATGTAATAAGCAAGGTACAAAATGATTTTTTCATATGTTATGTGACATAGGTCATTATCATTCAAGTGGCAATGGAAATCTAGTACTCAGGATTAATAGCAAACACAATAGGTAACAAGGTTTAAATATTTCATAAACCTTCTTTACAGTTCATCATATCACATGGGATTTTCAGCTCTAACAAGCTATAAAATTTATTCAATGTGCAGATATTCAAACATTATTAATGCCTTCCATTACTTTATGTCCAGAATGATGCAGGCTTATGAGGTACAAGGTTGGAACATATTCTTTGAGTTTCACTTAATGTCGTAAACAAGGAAAACAAAGCTCAAATGGATGGCCAAATGTAAGAAGTCACACAACACCAAGTTATAGTCCAACAGCTTTATTTGAAATCACAAGCTTTCGGAGCACTGCTCCTTCGTCAGGTGAAGTGGAGAGATGCATACAGGCACAGCTTATATAGTCAGAGAACACTGCCAGATGATTACAGGTAATCTTTCTAACTGCCCTTTATCACACCTCGGCAGAGAGATAATCACAGCAATCAAAGGTGTGAATGGTGTCCAAACAGGTCAGTCAGGAAAACATTACATCAAAGAACAATGAGGTGGGGTCACAAGGGGTCAAATGTTGCAGATGCTGGGGGCTGCACAAATGGATGGCAAGCATCCTCTAAAGCTTGAAATGAGGTTAAGTCTTTAGGGTAAATGTTATGAATTTGTGCTCCTGATGTGGAGCTTCGCCTGCCAGGACTGCACATAAAGAATTTGGGTGCAAAGGTCAGCAGGCCCCAAAGAAATTTTTGCCCATAATGGACAATACAATCTGTGGTGCCTGCTGGCCTCCATGCCCAGATTCCTGATGTATGCTCCCAGTGGGCAAAGTTCTGAGCTGGGAATGCAATTAGTAAACTTACCCCATAACTCAATGGTTGGCATCGGTTATTGCATGTGAAAAGACATTCTGTGCGGGGTTTTCCTCCGAATTACTGTCCAATAATGGGCAGTGTCAGGGTGCAGAATGGATGAGACCTGGGATGGGAAGGCCTCCTGCTGAATCCCCCACGCCTAAAGTCGACCAGCAAGATATTGCTCCACTCCCACGATTACCAATGTCAGTTGGCTGCCCATTGCTCAAGCTGCTGCACGTAAATTAGAGGAGTGGTTGGATTACTTCCTTCTGTCCCGACTCTGTACCGCTGATTAGGAGGTGGTAGGGGGACTCATTTTCATGGCTGAATGGTAGGAAATTTGGCCATCTCTCATTGCTGGGCTCATTGAGTCAAGTTAAGATTTTGATCTGCACAGTTTGGGGGCTTCTGCCCCCTTTAAATTTTGTACCATCCATTTCAATTGTTGCAACACTTTCCCCACTGTAGCACCAGAAGTATTTCCTCCCTGGAAGTGGTGGACTCCCTCTGAAGAGTGAGGCAGTCCTGGGAGCCCACTTTGCATATGAAATCCAGGAAAAATGGTTGTTGGGATCATAGCAACAATGGTCCAGCAGAACGAAGTCCTCCCCCAATCCACTTCTGGCAGTGATCCCACCCTAAAGGGGAATGCCCCTCGAGTGTGTAGCATTCTGTTGAATTGTTAACATGCTTTTGAAATCTGTAGATCTCTTTGGACTTTTATTTACTCTGTGCATTATAGCTAGCATACATGATGAAGAAAGAAATTGCAATTTATATAGCACTTTACTACATCAAGGACATCCCAAAATACTTCATAATTAGTGAATTACTCTTTCTGGAATGCAATCACTGTTATGTAAGTGAAGATGGCAACCAACTGCTTGGACAGCAAGATCCTACAACTTCAAATATGATAAATAACTATACATTTTTTTGGTGTTGGTTGAGGGATGAATGTTGGCTAGGAATAGTGCCATGGGACCTTTACATCCAGTTGAACAGACAGACAGGGCCTTGGTTTAACACCTCAGAGTGGGGCTCAAACCTATTACCTTCAAAGTCAAAGATGCCAACTAAGCCAAATGGACAATGTGCATTAATAAGCAACAATCTTGTGATTTGTTGTTAGCTATGTGGGACCAGACCTGTAGCCATAGAGCAGCATCTAGATGGCACAGTCCATATAAATGAAAGTGACCGCCACACTCATGTTCTATGACACTGGGTGCTTCCAGGCATTCCTCAGATCAGGCAAGGTTTGCTTCACTGCTGTATCACTAAGGTAACAGATGCTTTCTTCTGCCATCAAGGGATATGGAGATCAGGCAGGAAAGTGGAGTTGAGGTAGAAGATCAGCCATGATCTTATTGAATGGCGGAGCAGGCTCGAGGGGCCAAATGGCCTACTCCTGCTCCTATTTCTTATGTTCTTATGTTCAACAATGGCATGCAGCATCACCTGGAGATTCTTACCAATCATGTGATATTTAGTCACATCCCCAATTCAAACACATGCAGACAGTCTCTCCCTTTTTTAATCAACTGAATGAGTCCCTACTCCTTCGAAGTTCAAATGACAAAGTTCATTTTCCAATTTGCAGTCCTGATGGGAAGTCTTGACTGCAAAGATCGCATACATTTTAGCAGGAAGAATGAGGAGAGGCAATATAAACTAAATTATACAAGTAAGTGGTGCAGGAACAGAGAGACCTGGGGTGTATGTACACACATCTATGAAGGTGGCAGGACAAGTTGAGAAGGCTGTTAAAAATAGCATATGGGATCCTTGGCTCTATTAATAGAGGAATAGAGTACAAAAGCAAGGAAGTTATGCTAAACCATTATAAAACACTGGTGGCCTCAGCTGGAGTATTGTGTTCATTTCTGGGCACCACACTTTAGGAAAGATGTCAAGACCTTGGAGAGGGTGCAGAAGAGATTTACTAGAATGGTATCAGGGATGAGAGACTTCAGTTACATGAAGAGACTGGCTAAGCTGGGGTTGTTCTCCTTAGAGCAGAGAAGGTTAAGATGAGATTTGATAGAAGTGTTCAAAATCAGGAAGGGTTTTGATGGAGTAAATAAAATGAAACTGTTGTCAGTGGCAGAAGGGTCAGTACCCAGAGGACACAGGTTTAAGGTGATTGGCAAAAGAACCAGAGGCAACATGAGGGAACTTTTTTTTTACACAGCAAGTTGTTGTGATCTGGAATGCACTCCCTGAAAGGGTGGTGGAAGCAGATCCAATAGTAACTTTCAAAAGGGAATTGGATAAATACTCGAAAAGGAACAAAATTACAAGGCTATGGGGAAAGAGCAGGGGAGTGAATTAATTGGATAGCCCTGCCAAAGAGCTGGCACAGGCATGATGGGCTGAATGGCCTCCTTCTATGCTGTATCATTCTATGATTCTATGTCAGAAATTACGGTGTATGCTGAAAGATCTCCATAATTCGACTAGGTGTCCACCTCTTGTGTTGCAGACCCTGATGGTCTCATCTGTGTTGCAGGAATAGCCCATCCTTTTTCTACTGTAGGCCCTGTATTAATGGAGTGCTCTTCCTCTCACCCAGTGATGGGTGCTGACAAGAAAAGGAGGTGATTTGAGAGCCAGCTACATGTTTCTATCCGCAAGTGAAGGCTTAGTCCTGTCTGCGGCCACGCATTGTGTTTTTTTATTCATTCATGGGATGTGGTCGTCGCTGGCAAAGCCAGCATTTATTGCCCATCCCTAATTGCCCTTGAGAAGGTGGTGGTGAGCCGCCTTCTTGAATTGCCGCAGTCCATGTGATGAAGGTACTCCCACATTGCTGTTAGGGAGGGAGTTCCAGGATTTTGACCCAGCGATGATGAAGGATCGGTGATACACTTCCAAGTCAGGATGGTGTGTGACTTGGAGGGGAACTTGGAGGTGGTGGTGTTCCCATGCGCCTGCTGCCCTTGTCCTTCTAAGTGGAAGAGGTCACAGGTTTGGGAGGTGCTGCCGAAGAAGCCTTGGCAAGTGGCTGCAGTGCATCTTGTAGATGGTATACACTGCAGCCACAGTACGCCGGTGGTGGAGGGAGTGTATGTTTAAGGTGGTGGATAAGATGCCAATCAAGTGGGCGGCTTTGTCCTGGATGGTGCTGAGCTTCTTGAGTGTTGTTGGAGCTGCACTCATCCAGGCAAGTGGAGAGTATTCCATCACACTTCTTACTTCTGTCTTGTAGATGGTGGAAAGGCTTTGGGAGTCAGAAGGTGAGACACTCGCCACAAAATACCTAGCCTCTGACCTGCTCTTGTTGCCATAGTATTTATGTGGCTGGTCCAGTTAAGTTTCTGGTCAATGGTGATCCCCCAGGATGTTGATGGTGGGGGATTCGGCAATGGTAATGCCATTGAATGTCAAGGGGCGGTGGTTAGACTCTCGCTTGTTGGAGATAGTCATTGTCTGGCACTTGTGTGGCACAAATGTTACCTGCCACTTATCAGCCCAAGCCTGAACGTCGTCCAGGTCTTGTTGCATGTGGGCATGGACTGCTTCCTTATCTGAGGAGTTCTGAATGGCACTGAACACTGCAGTCATCAGCGAACATCCTCATTTCTGACCTTATGTTGGAGGGAAGGTCATTGATGAAGCAACTGAAGATGGTTGGGAATCGGACAGTGTCCTGAGGAACTCCTGCAGCGATGTTCTGGGGCTGTGGTGATTGACCTCCAACCACCATAACCATCTTCCTTTGTGCTAGGTATGACTCCAGCCAGTGAAGAGTTTTCCCCCCGATTCCCATTGACTTCAGTTTTACGAGGGCTCCTTGATGCCACACTCGGTCAAATGCTGCCTTGATGTCAAGGGCAGTCACTCTTGCCTCACCTCTGGAATTCAGCTCCTTTGTCCATGTTTGGACCAAGGCTGTAACGAGGCTGTAATGAGGTTGGGAGCCGAATGGTCTTGGCAGAACCCAAACCTTGACTGCCTCCACCCCTACCTCAGCCCATCTACCACTAAAACTATTTAAATATTGCCAGCAAGAGCCCATTCCACTAGCGACACATCTCAGGCAGCTGTCAGAAGAAAGTGGGTGGGGAAATGAGGCACTGGCCAGTTGCTTGTTGTCCCACTGTCACCACCAGCTCAGAAGAGGGGTTGCAGGATCTTAAAAAAAAATGCAATCTTGTGGGGGTCCAGGCCAAGTCCAAGGCCAGTGGAGGGGACAAGGGAGGTGAAGATGTAGAATTGGGTGTTGTTGATGCACATGTGGAAGCTAACCCCATGACTTTGAATGATGTCACCAAGAGGCAGCATGTAGATGAGGAAGAGGAGAGGTCCAAGGTGGGTCCTAAATTAAACCAGCCAACAGGCCAGTGCACCTCTTCTCACTTGGCAAACTAACATACCAGTGGATTCCCTCACCATCGCCAAGGAAAATACCAGCGTGGGTGTCACATCCCCACCGATGCAGATAATCTCATTTGGTGTGGGCGGAAGTTCTCCGGAGTGCGCTGGTAGGCCTGTATAAATTGCAGAACCACCATCTTTTTTTCAGCCTTGTCCTGTGCACAATATTCCAAGGGTAAAAACTGCTAATCCATCTTCTACAGCTATTCACTCCTGGAATTATTTTATTTACTTGTCATGATGCAGATGCTACACAATCAGGAGACAGGTGTGAACAAACAAATCTGAGCCAAATTACTTGACAATCAGAAAGAACATGGGGGTACAGCAATGATCTATTGATATCAGGAATTTTCTATTTATTTTGCACGGTACAGCCGAAGCAGTGCTAGTGCTCTGTTCAACAAACTACATGCAGCAGAAACAATCTGCAGCAGACATCCGCAATTACATCAACTGTGAAGCTGATACATGTTGCATTTTTAGACACCAAGTACACGGTTACACAAGAACCATGGTCTCTAAAGATGAATAATAACATAAATGTGATAGCATTTTCCTTAGATCTTGGTAAATCCCTTTTCTTGCTTCATCCTCCTTTGAATGGAATTTAGGGGGCTGAAAATCCATGGGAGTCGGAGACGGGGAAGAGGTCTCCTGTTTTACATACCAACGGGAGGCACCCACAGTAGTAGGAACGTCAGAGAAAAGAAGCCAGAAGGTCCAGTGACAATTGCTGGGCTTGGGTGAGGCGTCAGGCCCGCTCTAACCCAGAACAAGAGGAACAGCAGTTTCCTTTGTGAGGGAACAGCATTTAAATAGTTTTTCCCTGCTACTGCTACTGTCTTTCTGTTTTTCATCAGCAGTAACCTACTAGCTATGTATTACCAACCATAGAGTTTATAAACAATGTAATTCATGACAGACAATATAAGCCTATCTAGGTAAGATTAACTATATCCTAAATGGCCTTATTGAAGGCAACCTAAAACTCTATCACAATTAAAGGGGCAGTTTTTTCATGGAGGGTTTATGTGATAAATCTTTTTTAATTTGTTTACAAACTTACAATCCAATGGTGTAAATCATATTGAAACAAATTACTTACATGTGACATCAAAAATGAGTTACATTGATTTGAATCTTCTTCCTCTCCAATAAAAAATGTTGCCAAAGACATTTTTCCATGAAGACAGTGCCCCTTTAACTCAACTTTCTCAACATGTTACTGCAACTAAAAAATCACTGAATCATCACTGCAGGCATGTTCGAATTGGCTCTTCCATTGTGTTGTTAGTTGTAATTTACCTGATGCCACCGAAAGCATATTGGTGAAAGTTGAGAGAATCTGACTGTGTGCTTAAAAAAAGGATTAAGTATGAGCTCTCATTTATGCTATCTCAGTTCACTTGGAGGAAATGAACTCCCCTGTGTTAATTAAGAAAGCTATGAAATTAGGTGTTATGCAATTAAATCGGTATGAACAAAATAATCTCTACACAAATTTGTATTTAAAGCTTCTATACACAAAGATTAATGCAAATTAGAATCGTTAGGCTGAGTGCCCCAAATTTTAAAATGTTTTGCAAACTACAGTGCAAAGTGAAAAATACTATTGCAGTCTTTCTAATTCCATTTTCACGTTATAATTTTCAGTTTCTTTTAAATTATATCTGTATTTAATTTTTGCCTTAGACTTGGGTTACCTATTAATCTTAAAGTGTGTCACCAGAACCTCATTTTAGAGCGACACTCATTCTGGTTTAAAAGTGTCAGCAATTTTGATGTGTCTCACTCTTAAAATAAACATTGCTCCTTTTTTTTTAATGGATTTGCAACCTGCCTCACTCATACCCTCCTAAAAATGTCCTGATGTTGACAACCCTGCACAATAAAATGTCTCAGCAAACAGGAAAATATCAAAGCTTTCGACTAACTGGAGGAAATGGGATAAGCAATGGCAGATGGATTTTAATGAAAGTAAAGATAAAGTAAAGCATTTTGAAGAAAATTTCAACAGAAAATGCTGGAAACATATAGCAAGTCAGGCAGCATCCGTGGAAAGAAAAAAAGTTAATGTTTCAGGTCTGTAACCCTTCGTCAGAACTGAAGGATCACAGACCCGAAATGTTAACTCTGTTTCTCTCTCCACGGATGCTGCCTGGCCTGCTGAGTGTTTCCAGCATTTTCTGTTGTTATTTCAGTTTTCCAGCATCTGCAGTATTTTGCTATTGTGTTGAAGAAAATCTCTGCATGTAATGCGAGGTTTAACAAAGTGGAAAGGAAAGCATTTGGATGTGATTGTTGATCATTCATTGAAAGTTTCCAGGCAACATGAAACTGTTATTAACAAATCTAGGTAAAATATGAAGGTAAACTCAAGATTATTTGATTTTTAATCAGAACAAGTTAGTCTAACCATGTAAGATCACTGGTGAGGCCATGTTTAGAACATGGCTGGGTCATGCAATGCATAAACAGAATGCATTTTTGGGCAACTTACCTCTTGAAAGGATTTTACTTGTTGCAGCGGTTTCAGAGAGGAGCGACAAGCACAATTTAGGGTTTTAAGTTACTAATATGGTTTTAATATGACCCAGAATTTAAAAATGTTCAGAGCATAGATGGTATAAATGACAGTGTGATAAGGTAGACTCTACATATTCCATGAAAGAAACAAGCTGCACTGGGGGAATAGTCTTTACTTAGTCCATGGTGGAGGAGTGTGGTGGTGGTGGCAGGGGGGGGGGGGCGGCGGTGGGGAGGGGGACTGGATGTGCAGTGGGTTAGCATGTTGTCTTTTCACCTAGGTAACTTGAACGTCAGTCCAGCTCAGACTGATGAAGTGAAAATCTCCTTTTGCAACTGATGTTAGGATCCTATGTAAAAAAGAGTTTGAATAGTCCCCACCTAGGTCCCAGAGTGTTGAGTCCATAGCAAAAATCTGCCACATTAGTACAGTAAGAAATGTTGCATCTTAGATTGACAGGACATAAAGATTGATCACTTTACAACCTTCCTGACTCAACATCGAGTTCAACAATTTCAGATCATAACCTCTGCTCCCATTTTTTCGGACAGCAGGTGCTGGTAATGATTCTGCTGCTGCCATTTACAGCTCCTCTAGACCCATCTTTTGTTTCTTTACTTGCCTGGTTATCACCCCTTTTGCCTTGCACCATCATCCCTTTTGTCATTTAATCTCTCCTTTCTCCTTCCACCCTATCACAGACCTTCCCTATTGTTTTATCCTCCCCTCCCCCCTTTCCTTGCCTCAGTCCTTGCTTAAAACCAGTTACCAGTTACATCTCTAACATTTTCCAGTTCTGATGAAAGGCCACCAACCTGAAACGTTAACTCGGTTTCTCTCCTCGCAGATGCTGCCCGATTTGCTGAGTAGTTGCAGCTTTTCTGTTTATATTTCAGAATTCCAGCATCTGCAGTTTTGTCTTTGTATAAATTTTAGATTGTTAATATGGAAAATGGAGATGCCACACTGACGTAATAGTGTTCCACGGAGGTTAGGATTGAGGCACACTGTTGGGGGTCGGAGCAGAGGAAGCTTTACCGGTCATAGGGACGCTTGAACTGGATGTAGAAAGGTATTTAATTCTGTAGCACTGACATTCTTCCGCTTGATGAATACAAAAATTCTCCAAAGAAAGGTGTTAAAGTAGCATTATGGCCTAATTGACATTGGTGGTAGAACAGCTGTGACATGATTTGTTAATTATTAAACAAAAACTGATTTGACATTACGCCATTAACACCATATAAAGAATCCTGACAAGTCTCACCATTCACAAGATTGGTTTCACACAATCTAATCACAGCATATTGAATACGTGACACTTCCTCCTTTTCATGGGATTTGGGATTACACAAACCGATCGGTACACCATGCAGACTGCAACAGACTTCTTTCTAACCCAATGTTACATGACGAGATCTTACATCGGAATGTATGCCATTCACGGGAACTGCGGCCACAAGCACTGACCCGGGACAGGGACAGGACACGCGACACGACCGCCACTCAAAGGACCAGGATTTCGCAAACAGAGCAGTACAGTGTATAAAACCGGTGGCACATTTCTCTACATTCAAAGGGACAGATACAATAAAACTCAGCGCCATGTGCAGAACCGGCGACACGTCTCTCCATTCGCCACAAACCGAAGGAAAATTTAAAAAGTCTCCTCTTCGGGTTCTCGTGATTTTATTTAATTACAAATGTTTCGCAAGCTGTACAACACATACTATTATTGGTTAGAATGACATTCTTGTCGTAACACGTTACATCGTAAGCTGAAAACTGAAAACAAATGTATATAACATGAGCTGCGAAGTGGTCAAGTCCACTCGAAAGGACGGAGGCAGCGGATTGGGACAGGAGGGTGTGAGGGGACACGGGCTGGGGCAGGGAGCGGCGCAGAGTGAAAACTCGCATTTCATTTTTACTGCGCGATTCCTCTGGAGAGTTCCTCCATTAACAAATATCATTGCCTTAATTCTTCGCTTGTATCGATTTGATTCTGGCATAGAATCAATTTGGGAGAGCTGCAGAAGTACGGTTTGTGTACTGGTTAGTCCGACCGCTCAGTAAACGAATGGCCAGTGAAAGAATGACCAGGTAGTCTAGCTGCTCCAGTGCTGACACCCTAAACTGTAACCTAAAGGAGGAAAGCAACACTACTCGACAGTCCGGGACGGTTAAATGTTTGATGAAATAAAGACAGATTTTTTTTGTTCGTTCACGGGATGTGGGCGTTGCTGGAAAGGCCAGCATTTATTGCCCATCCCTAATTACCCTTGAGAAGGTGGTGGTGAGCCACCGCCTTGAACTGCTGCAGTCCGTGTGGTGGTTAGACTCTCGCTTAGTGGAGATAGTCATTGCCTGGCAGTTGTGTGGCGCGAATGTTACCTGCCACTTATCAGCCCAAGCATCAACGTCGTCCAGGTCTTGTTGCATGCGGGCATGGATTACTTCATTATCTGAGGAGTTGTGAATGGCACTGGACACTGTGCAGTCATTAGCGAACATCCCCACTTCTGACCTTATGTTGGAGAGGAGGTCATTGATGAAGCAGCTGAAGATGGTTGGGCCTAGGACACTGCCCTGAGGAACTTGTGCAGCAATGTCCTGGGGCTGTGATGATTGACCTCCAACAAACACAACCATCTTTCTTTGTGCTCGGTATGACTTCAGGCACTGGAGAGATTTCCCCCTGCTTCCCATTGACTTCAGTTTTACTAGGGTTTCTTGATGCCACACTCAGTCAAATGCTGCCTTGATGTCAAGGGCAGTCACTCTCACCTCACCTCTGGAATTCAGCTCCTTTGTGCATGTTTGGACCATGGCTGTAATGAGGCAGGGAGCCATGTGGTCCTGGCGGAACCCAAACAGGCCATCGGTGAGCAGGTTATTGCTGAGTAAGTGCCATTTGATAACACTGTCGATGACACCTTCCATCACTTTGCTGATGATTGAGAGTAGACTGATGTGGCGGTAATTGGCCGGATTGGATTTGTCCTGCTTTTTATGGATAGGACATACCTGGGCAGTTTTCCACATTGTCAGATGGATGCCAGTGTTGTAGCTGTACTGGAGCAGCTTGGCTAGAGCCATGGCTAGTTCTGGAGTGCAAGTCTTCAGCGATGTTGTCGGGGCCCATAGCCTTTGCTGTATCCAGTGCGCTCAGCCGTTTCTTGATATCATGTGGAGTGAATCGAATTGGCTGAAAACTGGCTTCTGTGATGGTGGGGACCTCAGGAGGAGGCTGATATGGATCATCCACTTGGTACTTCTGGCTGAAGATGATTGCAAATGCTTCAGCCTTGTCTTTTACACTTGCATGCTGGGCATCCGCCATCATTGAGGATGGGGATATTCACAGAGCCTCCTCCTGTTAGTTGTTTAATGGTCCACCACCATTCACGACTGGGTGTGGCAGGACTGCAGAGCTTTGATCTTATCTGTTGATTGTGGGATCGCTTAGCCCTGTCTATAGCATGCTGCTTCCGCTTTTCAGCATGCATGTAGTCCTGTGCTGCAGCTCCCCCAGGTTGGCACCTCATTTTTAGGTATGACTGGTACTGCTCCTGGCATGCTCTTATGCACTCCTTATTGAACCAGGGTTGGCCCCCTGGCTTGATGGTAATGGTAGAGTGAGGGATATGCCGGGCCATGAGGTTACAGATTGTGGTGGAATACAATTCTGCTGCTGCTGATGGCCCTCAGCGCCTCATGAATGCCCAGTTTTGAGCTGCTAGATCTGTTCTGAATCTATCCCATTTTGCACAGTGGTAGTGCCACACAACATGATGGAGGGTGTCCTCAGTGTGAAGATGGAACTTCGTCTCCACAATGACTGTGCGGTGGTCACTGCGACCAATACTGTTATGGACAGATGCATCTGCGACAGGTAGATTGGTGAGGATGAGTTCAAATAGGTTTTTCCCTCATGTTGGTTCTTTCACCACCTGTTGGAGGCCCAGACTGGCAGCTATGTCCTTCAGGACTTGGCCAGCTCGGTCAGTAGTGGTGCTACCGAGCCACTCGGTGATGGACGTTGAAGTCCACCACCCAGAGTACATTCTGTGCTCTTGCTACTCTCAGTGCTTCTTCCAAGTTGTGTTCAACATGGAGGAGTACTGATTCATCAGCTGAGGGAGGGCGGTAAGTGGTAATCAGCAGGAGGTTTCCTTGCCCATGCTTGACCTGAAGCCAAGAGACTTCATGGGGCCTGGAGTCACTGTTGGGGACTCCCAGGACCACTCCTTCCCGACTGTTTACCACTTTGCCGCCACCCCTGGTAGGTCTGTCCTGCCGGTGGGACAGGACATACCCAGGGATGGTGATGGAGGAGTTTGGGACATTGGCTGAAATGTATGATTCTGTGATTATGACTATGTCAGGCTATTGCTTGACTCATCTGTGGGACAGCTCTCCCAATTTTGGCACAAGTCCCCAGATGTTGGTGAGTTATGTTGCTTTCCGTTGTTGGGCTAAGTACTGGATTTCCTTCCCGTTTTAACAACCTGGCTTTAAATGGCACCTTTGTTTAGGTTAGATAAACATACCAAGGCATTTCACAGAATCAAAAGAATGGACGCCAGCGCAGTGGTGGAAGAGGGGTGACCTTGGTCCAATAAGCAAATAATTCTTCCTAAATTCACTAGATCCTTTTGTCGATTATTTATGGGACCCTTAAGCAGCCTATGCGCCATATCACATATGTACGTGTCACAAATTCAGTTTGCGAGCGTGGGGTTGCAAATAAGAGTAAAAAAATAAACATTTTACCACCTGCAACAAAACTATATTGACTCAACCGTGGTGCTTTGTGTTACCCCCTCCCTCTATGTGTAGTTATATTAGAAATGTCTCATCAGATGAGCTGTGTCCTGACAATGTTTATAAAATGCTGATTGTGGTGCTGTTTTCATGATCTAAATTGGCCACATTCTAAAATTAGTCAAATAATTTTTTAAATCCTTGGATTACAGTCCCTAAACGTGATAGGTTTTATTTTCCTGGGGAGACTAAAAGGAGCAGGTACCTTTTGCTTACCTAGGGACTGAAGAAAATGGCAGCTTCTCTACTATGGCAAAAAGGAATGCTATTTTGAGTCAAGCCAATTTGCCTTTCAGCTTACACTTCTGTGGATGATTGGATCTTCTGTCAAAAATTTCTGACTAATTTCAAGCAAAGAAGTGCAGTTCAATTTCTAAATCCCTTCACATGCAACACAACCTGAGAAAGTTATGAAACAATGAAAACTAGGTACAGTGAGAGATATAAATGTGTTCTTTAATGAAATTATTCTGAATGTATTTGACAATTTTAGTTTAATTGCAGGTGGTAGCCTTCAGTTGAGACAAATAATTGCTTTCTTAGTGCCTACCCAAGAGTAAGTGTTCCTTTCCCATTGGTTTTACTCAACAGTATAGTTGGGACCCTTGAAAATGGCTAAACTCACACCTCACCCTAAGCCTAATTTTTGTTTGAATTTGTATTACAGTACTAGTCACACATGTTGGCATCAATGGTTACTGCAGAATTCATCCCTGAATAAAGATGCTGTAAAACAGTCAAGTACAAGTGAACATGGAATTATTTTTTTAAATCTGGAGGATTAAATCCATTCCCAAACACCAAGTGACACCGTTACACTTATTTGGTAAGCATTAGGTGAACGTTTTACTGATGAATTAGTTGCTGCTTTTGACACAAATGGCTTTGGATGAAAGAACAAAGCGAACATTATCATCAACTGTATGATGCTGAGTTGTTGAGTGCTGGCTATCTGAACTCTGTGCAGACCTGTGAAGTGATAATTCAGATATATATCTGCAACAGGTTGCTGTGCTCTGGAGATGTGCTTGCTATCTGAACTCTGTGCAGACCTGTGAAGTGATAATTCAGATATATGTCTGCAACAGGTTGCTGTGCTCTGGAGATGTTTCAAAGTAATGTGGGGACAAAATAAAGACCCATATCACATGTGTGCGATCACAACACTGGTAAATACTGCATTTACACTCCTTTACAAGTTGTTGCATTGTTTTCATAATTTTCATAAAAGTCAGTCAGGCCATAATAAACAGCAAAATCATTTTTCGCTACACATCAAGAAAATATTGAAATAATGATTGAGCAATATTATCCTGGAATACTGAGAATTATTTTCTCCAAATTTGGTGAAAACTTGTCAGCTTATGTATTTTAAACATTTATTTGCATCCCCCCCCCCCATTTTGTGTTTTTAATCACTCTTTAGGTCTGCCCACACTACTTTTCACTACTGGCTCAAGAGAGCGGGTTGACTGTCGCCCGACTCCCACACCCTTGTGATTAATTTGATAACCAGCCTTTAAGAGAGAAAAGCAGGGGTTGGCTCCCCTGCCCTCTATTGGGTGAATTACCTCGTCCCATCCCTTTGCCCTTATATAGAAAGACCTGCATTTATATAGCACCTTTCAGGACCTCAGAACATCCCAAAGCGCTTTACATCAAATGCAGTACTTTGAAGTGTAGTCACTGTTGTAATGTAGGAAACGCAGCAGCCAATTTGTGCACAGCAAGCTCCCACAAACAGCAATGTGATAATGACCAGATAATCTGTTTTTTTTGTTATGTTGATTGAGGGATAAATATTGGCCAAGACAGGGGGATAACTCCCTTGCCTGAATGTGATTGCGAACTCCCCACGTGGGGAACTGTGTGCATAAAAGCATGTCCTACTTCTCTAAGAATTTATATTAATGCATGTTATACAAACAGCATTCATAACTTTTGTCACTACAAGGCTAGGATTTCACATCTTATGAACAACGCCACAGCTCAAGTTTGCAACTACTGTACTTGGCTGAAGCAACAGTTATTAAAATTAGCATTGCCAGGTGAACAGTGTGTTTCATCCATACACTTTCAATTACTGTAATAAATTAAATGTTGCATGCGCCAACCCTTTCTAAATAAACGCATAGGGAAAAAAACGCGTTTCATTGGTTGCTATGCAGATGACAAATCGATCATGTAGGTCAGTTGCCAACACATGCAGGCTCGCACCCTATACTGCAGGCTTCGGGGCTTTTTCCCCGCTTACGTTCTGTAGAAATACGGATTATCCCGAACCGATAATAATGGAGTGAATATGTTGAACACTAAATAAACCAAGAACTCAGAACACCAAAGCAGTTATTTGCCAATTATTCATTTTATCTCCAGGTTCTTCCATATATTTCAGACAAGTTTTTAGTAAACGGGAGCATGACATTTACACAGGTGTTCTATTATTTCAGAAATGTTTCAAATGTTCATCCTCCTTTTCAGTGTTACTCTCTCTTACTCCCCTTTACTCGCAATCTTCTCGGTGTTTTGTTTCTCAGATTAATTGTCACTTTCTCAGACTTTTTTCAAACCGCTTGCTCACGTTTTTCTTCATTCATTGATGTTATTCTCTCCCTCAAGCTTCCACTTATGCTTCACAATTCGGCATCAGCTTCTTCCCGCTCTTACTCAATTTCAATTCAATTCAATTCAATTCAAATGCTTTATTGGCATGAAAGTTTACAGGGAACCATATTGCCAAAGTTACATAACATCGCATTGCCTCGAGCATTTCTCATTCCCTCGCCTTACATTTCTGATGTTATCACGTTTCGGCATTTTTCTGGTATTTCTTTTACCCGCGTTCTTTAACAAAGTCTCTCCTCACAATTTCTCCAGATCTGTTTAACCCTCTCACTTTCCCACCTTGCTGTAATATCCCATTCGTTTCTCCTTCCGAGTTATATGCCCCCACGTCCAATCTCAATCGCTAATGGTCCCCATCACCTTCCCTCTTCAAGGTTACCCGGGCTGCTTTTACTCAGATACTCGCTGGCAATTCTGCTCAACACCGGTCGCTGTGCCTTTGGGTCTGATCCTGGATTACTTTCTGAGCTTGATTTATTTTAACTGCTTATACATTGATGCTTTGCCCTGCCTCTCTGTCAATCGCATTCTCTCAGTATCTTTGTTCTTTATTTTCCCCCTATCCCCCTCTATTCTGTCATTTGGATGAAGCTTAAGCTCGAGCGGTTGTGCATACGAGTCCCGACCGAGATACATGTAATTCAGCGCCAAACTAACAGGGCACGCCGCACAGCACTGAACACTTTGCATTCCTCTGTTCTTGGCGCAGTTCTCCAGCGTCTCTGCCTATTGCCATCAATTGAGGTCATGAACCTGCTGGATACCCCAATGACTTACATTCACCTGGGGAATGTTGACCAGTATCTGTGCTGTGGAAGTTACAACAGGGATCTGTGTAATGCTCAGAAAGATATATATTTTTTAAATCCACTTACTTGCTGTCACCAGGCGGAAATCACAACTAAATAAGACCAGCATTGCGGAGTTCAAATACAAGGGGAAATGTGCCATTCCGTCCGGTCCCAATAAAATGTACACGATTTGTCCAACGGTTCTAAATGACACATGAAAACAATCCTGGCACCTTCTCTACAAAAAATATCTCGAGAGAGAGAGAGAAGACCGTAAATATTTATCTTCCCGTCTCAAATCGGATCCAGTGAGAGTTTCTTAATCTCAGGTCATTGGTTTGAGGGCGAGGGTTGGAGCACAGTGACCGAGGTGCCGCTGAAAGTTCGCTAGGATGGCAAGCGTACAAGGACAAAAATAAATCCCCAGGGATCAAGTTTCACCATTCACAATTATATCCTCTTTGTAGCTTGGGTGCCGGATCTAGAAAACGTCCGTAAAGCTGCGGAATCGTTCAGCAGAAGGCGAGGCATGAACGTGGGAGCAGACACTGGGAGCTCAGCAAGAATAGCTCGCCTTATTGATGGGGCAACGTGATCATTTCTCGCTTGGGAACACAGAGTGCTTGAGGTAATAAAGGAAAACACGTCTCCTCACCCAGAGCTGAAACTTCCCCGTAATATGAAAAAAAAAGACCGGCGGCGAGGAAAGCCCGCCTGTCTGTGGCAGGGATTGGTTTGTGGAGAAAGAGTCATTGGCAGGTCGACCAGTGAACGGTCGCTGACAGTGTCGGCTTGGGCTTCTGCCACCGCAGTCCGATGAGCTGCAAGAAGCAGTTGACCAGGGGAGGGGAGTGGGGAAACGCTGCAAAGAACACGATAGAGCAATGACTTAATTTGCCAAGTTTCCTTGGAAGGACAGAAATGCAGACGCGGCTAAGCACCTTTAAGCCTTTCACTACCAGATCAATTTACCGCTGACATCACTCATTGTCAGGTCTGGAATGATGACAGGTTAATATACAAAACAGCACCAAATGCAACCGTTACACGGTCTTGGTCGTTCAGCAACTTTTTTCCCAATATATAAAAACCACACAAGACAATGTAGCCTCATTCCAATGAGCATTACTGTGCCATAATGCAATCCGACTGATGCGCTATCAATTACTCAAAGACTGAGGTTAAGCGAGTAACTAACAGGCTTTTATTAACAAGAGAATGAAGGTGTGCCTCGAGTGGTCGACCAGTCCAGAATGCAGAGGGACGGTGGAGCAGTCACCTTTATACCTGGACTCGTGGGAGGAGTCAGCCGAGGCATGTACAGACATGTACACAGTGGAATACAAACAGTGGTTTACCACATTCACCCCTTGTTTAAAAATGAGTCCGGCGGGGTGAAGTGTATTAAAAGTTTGTGTATTGGAGTCTCTCCGGAGGTCTTGTCTGCCGCTGTGATCGGCGTGGCGACGGCAGGGGTAGTGAAGCTTCCGGCGTCGAGTCCCGCGTAGGCTGGGGCACTGGTGTGTAGTCCTCGTGGGTGTCGAGCGGGTCGCGGGGCCCAGGCGTGCCGTCTGCTGGGGTTGGATATTGGATCGTGGGGGGGGGTGGTAGTGGGTAGTGGGTTACTGGGGCCCCCGAGGGTGCGAGGTCTCGTATGGAGACTGTGTCCTCCCGCCCGTCCGGGTACGCAATGTAAGCGTACTGGGGGTTGGCGTGGAGGAGGTCGACCCTCTCGACCAGGGGGTCCATTTTATGGGTCCTCACGTGTCTTCTCAGTAGGACCGGCCCTGGGGACGTCAGCCATGGCGTTAGCGATGTCCCCGATGTGGACTTCCTTGGGAAGACAAACATTTTCTCATGAGGGGTGGCATTAGTGGCAGTGCAGAGCAGTGACCGAATAGAGTGGAGCACATCGGGGAGCACATCCTGCCAGCGGGAGGTCGGAAGGCCCCTAGACTTTAAGGCTAGCAGGGCGGCCTTCCAAACTGTCGCATTCTCTCTTTCCACCTGTCCATTCCCCCGGGGGTTGTAACTGGTGGTCCTGCTTGTGGCAATACCCCTAGCGAGCAGGTACTGGCAGAGTTCGTCGCTCATAAACGATGAGCCCCGGTCGCTATGGATATAGCTGGGGAAACCGAACAGGGTGAAGAGGTCGTTCAGACATTTAATGACCGTGGCACTGGTCATGTCCGGGCAAGGGATGGCGAACGGGAAACGGGAGTACTCATCAATAATGTTGAGGAAGTACACATTACGGTCGGAGGAGGGGAGAGGCCCTTTAAAATCAACGCTCAGGCGCTCGAAGGGGCGAGTGGCTTTTATCAGGTGAGCCCTGTCTGGTCTATAAAAGTGCGGTTTGCACTCAGCGCAGACTTGGCAGTTCCTGGTCATGGTCCTGACCTCCTCAATGGAGTAAGGCAGGTTGCGGGCCTTGATGAAGTGGAAGAACCTGGTGACCCCCGGGTGGCAGAGGTCATTGTGGAGGGCCCGCAGTCTATCGATCTGCGCGCTGGTGCAGGTGCCACGCGATAGAGCATCCGGGGGTTCATTGAGCTTCCCGGGCCGGTACAAGATCTCGTAACTGTAGGTGGAAAGTTCGATTCTCCACCTCAAGATCTTGTCATTTTTGATTTTGCCCCTCTGCTTGTTGTTAAACATAAAAGCAACTGAACGCTGGTCAGTGAGCAGGGTAAATCGTTTTCCGGCCAGGTAGTGCCTCCAATGACGCACAGCCTCCACAATAGCCTGGGCCTCCTTCTCGACAGTGGAGTGTCTGGTCTCCGGGCCCTGGAGGGTTCGTGAAAAGAAGGCCACGGGTCTCCCCGCCTGATTAAGGGTAGCGGCCAGGGCAAAGTCGGACGCGTCGCTTTCCACCTGGAAGGGGATGGATTCGTCCACTGCGTGCATGGTGGCTTTGGCAATGTCTTCCTTGATATGGTGGAAGGCTAAGCTGGCCTCTGCCGTCAAGGGAAAAGAGGTGGACTTGATCAGCGGACGGGCCTTGTCCGCATAGTAGGGGACCCACTGGGCATAATAGGAGAAAAACCCTAGGCACCTCTTCAGGGTCTTGAGGCAGTGGGGCAGTGGGAGTTCCATAAGGGGACGCATCCGGTCGGGGTCGGGACCGATGACTCCGTGTTCCACAACACAGCCAAGGATGGCAAGGCGGGTTGTGCGGAATATGCACTTCTCCTTGTTATACGTCAGGTTCAGGAGTTGGGCGGTGCAGAGGAATTTTTCAAGGTTTGCGTCATGGTCCTGCAAGTCATGGCCGCAGATGGTCACATTGTCCAGATATGGGAAAGTGGCCTGCAACGCATTTTGATCGACCATCCGGTCCATCTCCCTTTGGAAGACGGAGACCCCGTTGGTGACGCCAAAGGGAACCCTAAGGAAGTGATAGAGGCGGCCGTTTGCCTCAAAGGCAGTATACTGGTGGTCCTCAGGGCGGATAGGGAGCTGGTGGTACGCTGATTTCAGGTCAATGGTCGAGAAGACGCGGTACTGCGCGATCTGGTTGACCATATCAGCTATGCGGGGGAGTGGGTAAGCATCCAGCAGGGTGTAGCGATTTATTGTCTGGCTGTAGTCGATGACCAGGCGCTGCTTCTCGCCGGTCTTAACGACCACAACCTGGGCTTGCCAGGGGCTGGTGCTGCCCTCAATAATCCCCTCCTTCAGGAGCCGCTCCACTTCAGTTTTAATGAAAACCCTGTCCCCGGCACTGTATCGCCTGCTCTTTGTGGCGATGGGCTTACAGTCGGGGGTGAGGTTAGCAAAAATTGATGCGCTATCAATTACTCAAAGACTGAGGTTAAGCGAGTAACTAACAGGCTTTTATTAACAAGAGAATGAAGGTGTGCCTTGAGTGGTCGACCAGTCCAGAATACAGAGGGACTGTGGAGCAGTCACCTTTATACCTGGACTCGTGGGAGGAGTCAGCCGAGGCATGTACAGACATGTACACAGTGGAATACAAACAGTGGTTTACCACACTGACAAGTTAGGAGATGTAACAGAGAGAGGGGGAGAGTGAGAAATCGCTTAAGTGATTAGTGGTGCAATTCTGCAGCAACATTTTTAAATAAAAGTGAGATGATTAAACTTAACACGCACTGTAAGTGTTGTTGAAGCCAGTAAGTATCCGAATATTGACTTGTCCTGATTTTGATGTTGTGATGGGAATTGTGGAGCAAGCTGTTTAGAAAATTCTCCGTTCAGGCCGATAACCTATAAAACTTGAAACCATTCAAGTGCGTGAGTGTAAAACCAGCCCCCAAATATTCCCGCAATCCAATCAAGCTAGAACTGGCTGAAATTGACTCAGTCATTTTAGATGTAATCCAATTAAATTTGAAGGACTGGTTGCAATAACTCATTTTCATCATAATTATACAACAGAAGCGTATTGTTTATTGAAGCAGAACTCCGCCACTGGTAGAGTGGCGGTTAATGGTTGTGGATGAGTGGATTCCATTAACATTTGATGCAAAGTATAAAGAATTCAACTTCATTTGGCCCTGTGCTGCCCAGCAGAGTGAAATGACCAGTTGGTACAATACACTGATGTTCTCTACCAAACCAGCCTCAACTGGTATTCATATTTAGCCCCGCCTTAGTTGCTAACCCTCATGTAGCAAATGTAGCAGCCAATTCACGCACAGCAAAGGCACCACAACCAGCACAAATGAATTCAACTGTTTTAGTGGTGGTTGAGGGATAACCATGAGCCTACTGTGTGGTACCTTATCAAAGGAAAATTAGATTAAAATATATGATGGTAGAAAAACAGTGGAAAACATTTGAAGAAATGTTCCTCATACCTGGTCAGGCACTGCTCTCAGCAAAGGTCATATGCTTCACTGAAGGACAAGTGGTATAAGTGCCTACCTCACATGTTGGCATTGTCTGCCAGCCAGCTACAAAGCTGTAATTGTGGATGCTGTTGAAATGTTTGCAATCATGCAAGCATCTTCTCCACCAGAAAGTTTTGAGCGCATAACTGTTCCTGCTATTCATAAACAATGGTGAAAAAAAGCTCTCTATAATATTTAAAACTTGACAATTGCACCAAATGTGATGTCAAAAGATGAATAAAAGGTAGACTGGGATAGTCTGAATAACAAGAAACAAAGCAAGCACTTGCATTTATATAGCACCTTTCACATCCATAGGACACCTGAAATCACTTTACAACCAGTAACTTACTTTCAAGTGTAGTCACTGTTTTGTAGTCAAGTGTAGCAGCCAATTCGCGCACAGCAAAGGTACCACAACCAGCATAAATGAATTCAACTGTTTTAGTGGTGGTTGAGGGACAACCATGAGTCTACTGTGTGGTACCTTATCAAAGGAAATTAGATTAAAAGATATGATGGTAGATAAGCAGTGGAAAACATTTGAAGAAATGTTCCAAAATTCTCAACGAATATACTTTCCATTGAGAAATAAAAACTCCACGGGAAAAGTGATCCATCCGTGGCTAACTAAACCGACCAGGGGGCAAGCAACCTTAGATTTGGTCCTGTGTAATGAGACAGGATTAATTAAAAATGTCCTAGTAAAGGATCCCCTTGGAATGAGTGACCATAACATGGTTGAGTTCCATATTCAATTAGAGGGTGAGAAGGTTGGATCTCAAACAAGCGTGCTGAGCTTGAATAAAGGAGACTATGAAGGTATGAGAGCGGAATTAATTAGAGTGGACTGGGAAAATAGATTAAAGGGTAAGACGGTACATGACCAGTGGTGTACATTTAAGGAGTTATTTTACAACTTCCAAAAAAAATATATTCCACTGAGGAAAAAAGGGTGTAAAAGAAAAGATAGCCATCCGTGGCTAAGTAAAGTAATTAAGGATAGTATCCGACTAAAAACAAGGGCATATAAGGTAGCCAAATCTAGTGGGAGGATGGAAGATTGGGAAGTCTTTAAAAGACAGCAAAAAATAACAAAAAGATTGATTAAGAAAGGGAAGATAGATTATGAAAGTAAATTAGCAAAAAATATAAAAACAGACAGTAAAAGTTTCTATAGTTATATAAAAAGAAAAAGGGTGGCTAAAGTAAATGTTGGTCCCTTAGAGGATGAGACCGGGAAATTAATGGTGGGAAACATGGAGATGGCAAAAACACTGAACAATTATTTTGTATCAGTCTTTACAGTAGAGGACACTAAGAATATCCCAACACTGGACAAACAGGGGGCTCTAGGGGGGGAGGAACTAAATACGATTAAAATCACTAAGGAAGTGGTACTTGGTAAAATAATGGGACTCAAGGCGGATAAATCCCCTGGACCTGATGGCTTGCATCCCAGGGTCTTGAGGGAAGTAGCGGTAGGGATTGTGGATGCATTGGTAATAATTTTCCAAAACTCACTGGACTCAGCAAAGGTCCCGGCAGATTGGAAAACTGCTAATGTAACACCCTTATTTAAAAAGGGTAGTAGGCAGAAGGCTGGAAACTATAGACCTGTTAGCCTAACATCTGTGGTTGGTAAAATGTTAGAGTCCATTATTAAGGAGACAGTAACGGGACATTTGGATAAACATAATTTAATAGGGCAAACTCAGCATGGTTTCATGAAGGGGAAGTCATGTTTAACAAATTTGCTTGAGTTTTTTGAGGAAGTAACATACAGGGTGGATAAAGGGGAACCAGTGGATGTAGTGTATTTAGACTTCCAAAAGGCATTTGACAAGGTGCCACACAAAAGATTATTGCTCAAGATAAAAAATCACGGGATTGCGGGTAATATTCTGGCGTGGGTGGAGGATTGGCTCTCTAACAGAAAGCAGAGAGTTGGGATAAATGGTTCGTTCTCAGATTGGCAACCAGTAACTAGTGGTGTTCCGCAGGGGTCAGTGCTGGGTCCCCAACTCTTTACAATCTATATTAACGATTTGGAGGAGGGGACCGAGTGTAACATATCAAAGTTTGCAGATGATACAAAGATGGGAGGGAAAGTAGTGAGTGAGGAGGACATAAAAAACCTGCAAAGGGACATAGACAGGCTAAGTAAGTGGGCAGAGATTTGGCAGATGGAATACAATACTGGAAAGTGTGAGGTTATGCACTTTGGCAGGAAAAATCATAGAGCAAGTTATTATCTTAATGGCAAGAAACTGGAAAGTACTGTAGTACAAAGGGATCTGGGGGTCCTGGTGCACGAAACTCAAAAAGTTAGTATGCAGGTGCAGCAAGTGATTAAGAAGGCCAATGGAATGTTGGCTTTTATTGCTAGGGGGTTGGAATATAAAAACAGGGAGGTATTGCTGCAGTTGTACAAGGTATTGGTGAGGCCGCACCTGGAATAATGCATACAGTTTTGGTGTCCATACTTAAGAAAAGACATACTTGCTCTCGAGTCAGTACAAAGAAGGTTCACTCGGTTAATCCCGGGGATGAGGGGGTGGTCATACGAGGAGAGGTTGAGTAGATTGGGACTCTACTCATTGGAGTTCAGAAGAATGAGAGGCGATCTTATTGAAACATATAAGATTGTGAAGGGGCTTGATCGGGTGGATGCGGTGAGGATGTTCCCAATGATGGGTGAAACTAGAACTAGGGGGCATAATCTTAAAATAAGGGGCTGCTCATTCAAAACTGAGATGAGGAGAAACTTCTTCACTCAGAGGGTGGTAGGTTTGTGGAATTTGCTGCCCCAGAAAGCTGTGGAAGCTACATCATTAAATAAATTTAAAACAGAAATAGATAGTTTCCTAGAAGTAAAGGGAATAAAGGGTTACGGGGAGCGGGCAGGAAATTGGACATGAGTCTGGGTTCGGAATGGTCATGGCCCTGTGGGTAGTGGAGCGGGCCCAGGGGCCGTGTAGCCTTGTTCTGCTCCTACTGTGTTCTAATTCTGTTAGATTTCAGGAGATGGTTTTATTCCTGTTCCTGACTGGGGTGGAGATCGCCTTTACAGAAGGTAAGTACTGTAGAAAATATAGGGACAGAGTGATCTCCTGGAAGAATTTCGATCGCCTAGATGGGTCGGAGAGGAATTTCCCAGATTTTTTTCTCCCAAATTGGCCATTGGGTCTTTATCTGGTTTTTCGCCTCTCCCGGGAGATCACATGGGTTCGGGTGGATGCAGAGTGATAGAAGATTTGAGGTTAGGATCAGATCAGCCATGATCTTATTGAATGGTGGAGCAGGCTCGAGGGGCCGATTGGCCTACTCCTGCTCCTATTTCTTATGTTCTTATGTTCTTATGTTAAAGAAGTTAAGGATAGTATTTGATTAACAGAAGTGGCATATAATGTTGCGAAGAATGGTAGTAAGCCTGAGGATTGGGAGAGCTTCAGAAACCAGCAAAGGATGACCAAAAAATTGATAAAAAGGGAGGAAATAGAATATGAGAGTAAGCTAGCAAGAAATATAAAAACAGATTGTAAGAGCTTTTACAAGTATATAAAAAGGAAGAGAGTAACAAAAGTAAATGTTGGTCCCTTAGAGACTGAGACAAGAGAAATTATAATGGGGAATAAGGAAATGGCAGAGACATTAAACAAATATTTTGTATCTGTCTTCACAGTAGAAGACACAAAAAGCATACCAAAATAGTGGGGAACCAAGGGGCTTATGAGAGTGAAGAATTTAAAGTTATTAAGGTCAGTAGAGAAAAGGTACTAGAGAAACTAATGGGACTAAAAGCCGACAAATCCCCTGGACCTGATGGCCTACATCCTTGGGTTCTAAAAGAGATGGCTGCAGAGATAGTGAATGCATTGGTTGTGATCTTCCAAAATTCTCTAGATTTTAGAATGGTCTCAGCGGATTGGAAGGTAGCAAATGTAACCTCGCTATTCAAGAAAGCAGGGAGAGAGAGAAAACAGGGAACTACAGGTCAGTTAGCCTGACATCAGTCATCAGGAAAATGCTGGAATCTATTATTAAGGAAGTGGTGACAGGGCATTTAGAAAAGCATAATATGATTAGGCAGAGTCACCATGGTTTTATGAAAAGGAAATCATGTTTGACAAATTTATTAGAGTTTTTTGAAGATGTAACTAGTAGGGTAGATAAAGGGGAACCAGTGGATACAGTATATTTGGATTTCCAAAAGGCATTTGAAAAGGAGCCTCATAAAAGGCTGCAAGATAAAGGCTCATGGGGTTGGGAGTCATATAGAGGATGGATAGAGGATTCGTTAACGGATAGAAAACAGAGAGTAGGGATAAACAGGTGATTTTCAGGTTGGCAGACTCTAAGTAATGGGGTGCTGCAAGGATCAGTGCTTGGGCCTCAGCTATTTTCAATCTATATTAATGACTTAGATGAAGGGACCGAGTGTAATGTATCCAAGTTTGCTGATGATACATAGCTAGGTGGGAAAGTAAGCTGTGAGGAGGACACAAAGAGCTGGCAAAGGGATATAGACAGGTTAAGTTAGTGGGAAATAAGGTGGCAGTGGAGTATAATGTGGGGAAATGTGAGGTTATTCACTTTGGTAAGAAGAATAGAAAAATAGTGTACTGAAGAATTATGAGAAACTATTACATGTTGGTGTTCAGAGAGATTTAGGTGTCCTTGTACAGGAAACACAAAGAGTTAGCATGCAGGCACAGCAAGAAATTAGGAAGGCAAATGGCATGTTAGCCTTTATTGCAAGGGGGTTGGAATACAAGAGTAAGGAAGTCTTGCTACAATTGTACAGGGCTTTGGTGAGAACACACCTGGAGAACTGTGCACAGTTTTGGTCTCCTTATCTGAGAAAGATATACTTGCCTTAGAGGTGGTGCAACAAAGGTTAACTAGATTGATTCCTGGGAGAGGTTTTTCCTATGAGAAGAGATTGAGTAGATTGGGCTTATACTCTCTTGAGTTTAGAAGAATGAAAGGTGATCCTATTGAAACATATAAGTTCTGAGGGAGATTGACAGGGTAGATGCTGAGAGGTTGCTTCCCCTGGCTGGAGAGTCTAGAACTAGGGGATATAGTCTCAGGATAAGGGGTCAGCCATTTAAGACTAAGATGAGGAGGAATTTCTTCACTCAGAGGGTTGTGAAGCTTTGGAATTCTCTACCGCAAATGGCTGTGGATGCTACAATGTTGAGTATATTCAAGACTGAGGTAGATAGATTTTTAGATTCTAGAGAAATCAAGGGATATGGAGATCAGGTGGGAAAGTGGAGTTGAGGTCGAAGATCAGCCATAATCTTTCAGGCCGATGACCCTTCGTCAGAACTGGAAAAAGCTGGATATCGAACAGGTTTTTAAACAAGTGTAGGGGCAGGGAAAGGAGGGAGGAGAGGAAAGAACAAAAGGGAAGGTCTGTGATAGGATGGAAGGCAGGAGATGGTAACGGGAGATTGATGTCTCTTAATCTCGCCTGCCTTCCATCTAGAGCCATCTTTTGTTTCTTAACTTGTCCCATTACCATCTCCTTTTGCCTTGCACCATCTCTTAATGTCTCTTAACCTCTCCTGCCTTCCATCCTATCACAGACCTTCCCTTTTGTTCTTTCCTCCCCTCCCCCCTTTCCCTGCCCCTGCACTTGCTTAACAACCTGTTTGATTTCCAGCTTTTTCCAGTTCTGACGAAGGGTCATCGACTTGAAACGTTAACTCTGTTTCTCTCTCCACAGACACTGCCTGACCTGCTGAGTATTTCCAGAATTTTCTGTTTTTATTTCAGATTTTCAGCATCCGCCGTATTTTGCTTTTGTATCAGCCATAATCTTATTGAATGGCGGGGCATGCCCAAGGGGCCGTATGGCCTACTCCTGCTCCTAATTCTTATTTTCTTATGTTCTTAAAGGCCACTGAAAATCTAAGTATATGACATCTATATAGTGTTTGCTAGTGCTGTTGGGGAAGGTTTAAACTAAAATGGCAGGGTGTTGGGAACCTGTGCAGGGAGACAGATGAAAGGGAAGCAAGGATACAAGTAAAAGACAGGAAGGAGAAAAGCAAAAGTGGAAGGCAGAGAAATCAAGGGTGTAAATCAAACAGGGCCACAGTAAATAATAATTCTAAAATGACTAAGGGGGAAAAATTTGGTTGGTTGCACCACCCATTAGCGCCTAAAGAGGTTGAGAAGTGGGGCGCTAACCAACTAGCGCCCGGACGCAGCGAACCCTGCGCCTCTTCCCAAATTGAGCGGACATTTAGCGCCGGCGCTAAACCGTAGCGCCCGCTCACCGGCGCACGCAGATCATGACGTCATTCCAGAGTGCAACACCCTTGGGGTGCCCCGGTCCGGAAATTCAGTGGGCGCCCCCTGCCTTACCGCCTGGCGCTAGCAACGACTGGTTGAGGGGACTGTTATGCTGTCTGAAAGGAACTAGGGGAGCGCTATTTAAAGGGGAACACCTGCCTTTTTTGAAGGTGACATTTTTGCACCACACATTGTGAGAGAGAGAGACAGACTTCTGGAGAGATTCCACGCTGTGTGAAGGAGTTTTGCAGGTTGGTTTTGATTTGCCCTTCCTTGTATTGAATTAGAAGAGACTGTGGGGTCTGCACTCTGAGATCTTTCCCTGATTCTTTCCATTGTTCTTTCCAGCAGATTAGATGTACAGGTCTCTCCAGGCCGAGATTCAGGCCGAGATTCAAGGCTGCAATGAGCAGGATGTGGATGGAGAGCAAGATCAACCCTCCCCTTTAAGAAAAAAACAGAAAATACAGGAGAAACTCAACAGGTCAAGCAGCATCTGTGAAGAGAGAAACAGATTTAACATTTCAGGTCGATGACCATTCGTCAGAACTCCCCTTTAAGAATTGGATGGTGCCAGTGTGTCTGTGTTCCATTGCTGACTGAAATCACATGAGCTTCACCAGCACTGTGAGGTAGCGCCTCGCTCCGCTGGGTTAGCGCCTTAAGACTGTTGTGCAGCGCCTGATTTAGCGCCGCAATCACCCTCAGGGGCGCAGGTACCCAATTTTGCAGGAGGTGGCGATAATTTGCGCCTGGCGCTAAACTTTGCGCACCGCCAATACTAGCGCCCCAAACAGGGCGATACTGAATTTCGCCCCCAAAGCCTTCAGGATTGTTTTTTAACACTCTTAGGAGGTGAAATTCGGTATCGCCCTGTTTGGGGCGCTAGTATTGGCGGTGCGCAAAGTTTAGCGCCAGGTGCAAATTATCGCCGCCTCCTGCGAAATTGGGTACCTGCGCCCTTGAGGGTGATTGCGGTGCTAAATCAGGCGCTACATGACAGTCTTAAGGCGCTAACCCAGCGGAGCGAGGCGCTACCTCACAGTGCTGGCGAAGCGCATGTGATTTCAGTCAGCAATGGAACACAGACACACTGGCACCATCCAATTCTTAAAGGGGAGTTCTGACGAATGGTCATCGACCTGAAACGTTAAATCTGTTTCTCTCTTCACAGATGCTGCTTGACCTACTGGGTTTCTCCTGCATTTTCTGTTTTTTTGTTAAAGGGGAGGGTTGATCTTGCCTTGCTCTCCATCCACATCTTGCTCATTGCAGCCTTGGATCTCGGCCTGAATCTCAGCCTGGAGAGACCTGTACATCTAATCTGCTGGAAAGAACAATGGAAAGAACCAGGGGAAGATCTCAGAGTGCAGACCCCACAGTCTCTTCTAATTTGATACAAGGAAGGGCAAATCAAAACCAACCTGCAAAACTCCTTCACACAGCATGGAATCTCTCCAGAAGTCTGTCTCTCTCTCTCACAATGTGTGGTGCAAAAATGTCACCTTCAAAAAAAGGCAGGAGGTGTTCTCCTTTAAATAGCGCTCCCCCAGTCGCTTTCAGACAGCATAACGGTCCCTCAACCAGTCGTTGCTAGCGCCAGGCGGTAAGGCAGGGGGCGCCACTGAATTTCCGGACCGGGGCGCTCCAAGGGCGTTGCACTCTGGAATGACGTCATGATCTGCGTGCGCCGGTGAGCGGGCGCTACGGTTTAGCGCCGGTGCTATATGTCCACTCAATTTGGGAAGAGGCGCAGGGTTCGCTGCGCCCGGGCGCTAGTTGGTGAGTGCCCCACTTCTCAACCTCTTTAGGCGCTAATGGGTGGCGCAACCAACTGAATTTTTCCCCCTTTGTGTCTTAATGCGAGGAGCATTCATAATAAGGTGGATGAATTAGCTGCACAAACAGATGTAAACGGATATGATATAATTGGGATTATGGAGACATGGCTCCAGGGTGACCAAGGCTGGGAATTCAACATCCAGGGGTAATCAATATTCAGGAAGGACAGGCAAAAAGGAAAAGGAGGTGGGGTAGCATTGCTGGTTAAAGAGGAGATTAACACAACAGTAAGGAAGGATAATGGGCCAGAAATTTGGGTCAGAGGCTTCCTGCAGGCGCAAGCCCCCGACCTGCACTTACATAGCACACCTGCTGTTGTGCTGTGGGGCCGCGCGGGATTCTGATCCTGGGCCTCCTCCAGCTGCCGATGTGCAGTGCTTGCGTATCCCAGTGGCGAAGTTAGTTCACAGCGTCCCCTGGGATCACGTGGGCCATGGGGAGCCAATTGGAGCAGGGAAACTCTATTCATAGATTTGACAGGAAGACTTGTCAAATCTATGACTAGAGATTCGGCCCCAAAACCTAACTAAAACTACAAATAATTTTTTTTTAAATCACATTGTTAAAATAACTATAAATTACATAAATTAACTATTTTAAACAAAAATTTAAATGTTTGAAAAAATTAATTAAAGTTTTTAACGGGGCTAAAAATAAACTTACGTTTCTTTAAAGTATTTTAAAATGATAAACCTGTGGAAAAAATGTTTTAATTTTACTTAATTAACCTCTTACCTTGTTAAAAGCAGGCCTTGCGACTGCTTTTTTCATGCATAGCTGCTAGGTACTTACCCGCACAGAGAAATCTGTAAAAAAAATCGGAAGTTCCAGGTGTACGCGCTGCCTCGCTGGCGCACGCATTTGACCTCCAAACTCCTTCCTTCAAGGGAATGGAAGTTCCGGATTCCAGTGCATGTGCAGTGCATGTACGAAACCGGCAGTTTTGATGGCCCTACGTGTGAGTATACAGCGCGTACTCACCCGTGGGGACCAGAATTTCTGGCCCATTAGCTCTGATGATGTGGAATCTGTATGGGTAGAATTGAGAAATACCAAGGGGCAGAAAACGTTAGTGGGAGTGGTATATAGACTTCCAAACAGTAAGGTGGAGGTTGGGGATGGCATTAAAAGGGAAATTAAAGAAGCATGCAATAAGGGCACAGCAGTCATCATGGGTGACTTTAATCTACATATAGATTGGGCTAACCAAATTAGTAACAATACTGTGGAGGAGGAATTCCTGGAGTGTTTACGGGATGGTTTCCTGGACCAATATGTCGAGGAACCAACCAGAGACCAGGCCATCTTAGACTGGGTATTATGTAATGAGAAAGGATTAATTAGCAATCTTGTTGTACGAGGCCCCTTGGGTCGGAGCGATCATAAAATGATCGAAATCTTCATTAAGATGGAGAATGAAGTAGTTGACTCAGAGACGAGGGGCTAGATTTTCAGTTGCTTGCGCCAGCAGTTAGCGCCTTAAGAGAAGTGATTTCCGGGCGCTATGCGTGTAGCGCCCGGGCGCAGCGCAGTTTGCGCCCCGCCCCAAATTAAGTTGCCCGTTAGCGCCGGCGCAAAGTTTAGCGCCCGCCCGGATGCGCGCGCAGAAAATGACGTCACATCCTCGTGCAACGCCCTTTGGCCGCCCCGATTGCAAACTTCAGTCGGACCGCCCCATTGTGCGGCGGGCGGCCGGAGCGTTTGGAAAAAGGAACGCAACACAACCAGCGCGGGCCCCGGGGGGCGCTAATTAAAGGGAACGTCCTCTCCAGTATAAAGGCCATCCTTTTTTCTGAAAACAGTCTTGTGCAACGCATTTCTGGAGACACAACAAGGAGGATAGCTAACTGGTTTCAAGCAGCAAGAGCCAGGTATTTTTGGACTCAGGCAATAGCGCTGCAAGTGGCCATTTGGAAATTAGAGTGTTTGCCAGGATTTGATGGGGGTTGCATGGGGTGCCAACGCGGAGCTGCAGCTCCATGTCCGTAGGGCTCGCAGACGCATTGTGAGAGGGGCAGCCCTGGCTAGAGGCAGAGGGGGCTACAGGCGTCGGCCACGTAGGCCTTACCCAGTCAGGCTATACCGCCAGCAGCGCTCCTACCTAAACATGAGTGCCGCGCGATGTGTTAAAAGGCTCCGATTCCGAAAGGGGGTGATTGCAGAGATCTGCCACCTGCTTCGCCGAGATCTGCGGCCAAAGCTCAGGTGCAGGACGTCTCTGTCGGTGGAAGTGAAGGTGACGGTGGCATTGAACTTCTATGCCACCGGCTCCTTCCAGTACGCTGCTGGGGACATAGCAAACATCTCCCAGTACGGCGCGCATCGCTGCATCCGCCAGGTGACCGAAGCACTGTTCAGAAGGAGAAGCCAATTCATCTCCTTCCCCATGGCCCTGGAGAGCCAGCATCAGCGCGCATTGGGATTTTCCAGACTCGGGGAATTCCCCTTGGTGCAGGGCGCCATTGACTGTACGCATGTGGCTTTGCGGGCCCCTCTGGAGCATGGCGAGCAGTATCGCAACAGGAAGGGCTACCATTCTCTGAATGTGCAGCTGGTCTGTGACCACAAGCAGCGCATCATGGCAGTCAATGCCAGCTTCCCAGGCAGCAGCCACGATGCCTTTATCCTGCGGCAGAGTACTGTGCATGACATGTTCCAGGCACAGCCTCCCCCAAGAGGATGGCTACTCGGGGACAAAGGCTATCCTTTGTGCACCTGGCTCATGACCCCGCTCCGCGCGCCCAGGACCGCTGCTGAAGAGGCCTACAACGAGAGCCATCAAACCACCCGCAACATCATCGAGCTAACTATTGGGGTCCTCAAGCAGCGGTTCCGCTGCCTTGATCGCTCCGGAGGAGCTCTCCAGTATTCGCCGGACCGGGTCTCCCAATTTGTGGTGGTTTGCTGCATGCTACACAACCTGGCTATCCGCAGGACTCAGGCACTGCCACCTGACGTTGGACCAGCACCTCAGGAGGAGGAGCAGGAGGAGCATGAGGAGGAGGAGGAGGAGGAGGAGGAGGAGCAGGAGTACGTTCCCAGGAGGGAGCGACCAGGGCCAAGGGCCGCACGACGCCACCTTATTACACGGTACTTCTAAGCCCCCTGTCAGGGAATGGCCAGGGGCCATGAGGGAAGATGAATGCAGCCGCTCCGCAAGCCCTCAGCCGGCGAAGCCAACAAACACTAAGAAGAACAACCATGGAGACTGCATGAATAAAGATAATTTTTTATTAAACAAAAATGAAAAGCCCTTCCCACATGAATCCCCAAAAACAATAAACGGGCCCCACAAAAAGCCCAACAAACGACTCACTCCCACAAACTGGGGAGGAGCCACTCCACCTTTATTGAAACCGGGCCTCAACGTCGGCCTAACGCAAAAAAAAAGCCCTCCAAAAGCACAACCATGGGCAAAATAAAGATGGCCACCGCCATATTAAAGGAAAGCTGGCCACACCCTCTACTGAGTGGCCCGCGAGGGCGAGACCTTGGCCAGCATTTTGCCTCCCCTGCCCTGCCTGCTGCTCCTTCGCAAGCTCTGCCCAGTGGCTGCTGCGAGGCTGGGGGAAGGCGCCTGAGGCTCAGATGCCCTTCCGCCAGATGCCGCTGGGGGGCGGCCTACACGGCGTTTGGGCCTCGAGGGGCCGTCTCCTGAGTGGCGCACCTGAGCCTGGCCACCATCAGCTGCAGCCGCTTGCCCTTGACGCCCCAGAGGGGGAATGGCGGCGACGGATGGCGCAATGTGGGCCAGCTGGCGTCTGGGATGCGCTGGCTGGTGCTGTGGCGCGGTGGCACTCGGCCGGGCCCGCACTGCAGGATCCGCAGCAATCAGCCGACGGCCGGCTTGCTGGGATGGTCCAGCGCGGCGCCTGCCCTGGCGATGCCTGCCTGAGACAGCGCGTGTGGCAGCAGTGAGTGGCCCTGTGGTCCTGGTGTGCGCGCGCATCACATCCGCCAGGGTCTTGACGGCATCAGTTAGCATGCGGCCAGTCGCGGCAGTTGCTGCCCCGAACTCGCGCACACTGGTCGCCAGCGACTCGATGGCCTCAGGCATGCGCCCCACCACGCTCATGAGCTCCGTGTGGCGCCGGTCCGAGTCGTCGGCCATCTGATCGAGCTTCCGCACCTCCTCCGAAGTGAAGGTGTCCGGACTGGAGTCGCGACTCTCCCGCTGGGGAGGAGGGGGCCGAACTAGGGGACCCTTGCCGCGTTGGTGACGGCGAGTGTGCCGAGCAGCAGCACTCCCCTCTGATCCTTCCCCCCTTTGGGGGGAAGGCCGCAGGCCACGCGCACGGCTGCTGGGTGGCTGGACGCCACTGGTCCCAGAAGCTGCATTGCCCTGCGACAGTTCCTCCAGGCACTCGTCCAGTGAGGAGGTGTCGAGCATTTCCTCCTCTCCTGCGGGACGTGACTGTTCCCCCGAAGGTCCGGCTTGCTCCTCCTCCTCCTCCTGGTTGGAGGTGCTGTCACTGGCAGCCTCAGGGTCCTGGTCGTCACCAGCTGAAAGCAGGAATGCACAAGAGTAGCTTCAGAGTGAGGAGACGGCGTCAGCGAGGGAGTTAGGACTGGTGGGATTCAGCGCATTGGTGGGACAGTGGCAAAGGAGGTAGCTCGGATGGGCCAGTGCGACGCGAGAGGGCCAAAAGGCGAGGTCCTTACCATTGCCGGGCAGTGGAGGGTCGGATACACCGCACGCTGTGGGGACAATCACACGTGCTCCCATGAGCACACACACGCGCTCCTCCAGCCGAGTGAGCTTCTGCAGCTTGGCGCGGCCACCCCTGGCACGGGCCTGGCGATTAAACGCTACTTTAGCCTGCAAGAGAAAGGACGGGCTGTAAGTGCGCAGTGAAGCCCTGATGTAGTGTGCACTGCCTCCCATGGTGGAATAGCTTGGACAGAGTGAAGCCCTGATGTAGTGTGCACTGCCTCCCATGGTGGAATAGCTTGGACAGAGTGAAGCCCTGATGTAGTGTGCACTGCCTCCCATGGTGGAATAGCTTGGACAGAGTGAAGCCCTGATGTAGTGTGCACTGCCTCCCATGGTGGAATAGCTTGGACAGAGTGAAGCCCTGATGTACTGTCCACTGCCTCCCATGGTGGAATAGCTTGGCCAAAGTGTAGAGTGCCGAATGGCCATTTGATGCTCATGACTGTCCCAATGCTGCTGGCTGAGGGCTGGCCAAAAGGACTTTCAGGTCCCTTTGCCCATCATGTCAGGTGTACATGCAAGAATGAGGAGGAGACTGGAAAGGCTACTCACCCTCACAATCCTGGTCAGATCGTTGTATTTCTTACGGCATTGTGTGTGGGTCCTGGGGGCCTCGCCGGTGAACGTCACCCTCTGGGCGATCTGCTTCCAGGCTTTGGTGTAGTCGTGGTGGGTTGGATTCCTCCCACTGTCTGGAAACAAGATCTTGCGCCTCACCTCCAGAGCTGTGACCATTATGTCCAGATCACCCTCTGAGAAGCGCAGGGCACGCTGACGGGCCTTCTCTGGCGTTGCCATGACTCCCTGGGGCTGAGCAGTAGTGTTGAGGCCTCTTTGCAAGGCTGCAGTGTGCAGGGCGTGGCAGCAGACCAATTCGTCCCTTCCCCCTTTAAGAGCTGGTCGGCACCACGGGGTCTGCTGTCAGTGCAAAAATGACCGCACCCGTGCTGCGCCCCGCCTGGGCGCTATCCCTCTGGACCGCCGGCTTAGCGCCTAAAGAGAGTAGTGGAACGCCTCTTTTAGCGCTCCACCAACCTCTTAGGGCGAAGCCACTGAATTCCCGGCAACGGGGCGCTACTTTGGGGCGGGCGCTAACTTCGGGCGGGCGCTAAGGTTAGCGCCCCAAAACTGCCTATACTGAAAATCTAGCCCCAGGGTCCTAAATTTAAATAAAGGAAACTACGATGGTCTGAGGCGCGAGTTGGGTAGGATTGCTTGGGGAATGTCACTCAAAGGGTTGACAGTGGATAGGCAATGGCAAATATTCAAAGACCACATGGATGAACTACAGAATTTGTTCATCCCAGTTTGGCATAAAAATAAAACAAAAAAGGTGACTCAACCGTGGCTAACAAGTGAAATTAGGGATAGCATAAGATCCAAGGAGAGGTCATATAAATTGGCCAGAAAAAGCAATAATCCTGAGGATTGGGTGTAGTTTAGGATTCAACAAAGGAGGACAAAGGGATTCATTAAGAAGGGGAAAATAGAGTATGAGAGTAAGCTTTCAGGGAACATAAAAACTGACTGTAAAATCTTTTATAGATATGTGAAGAGAAAAAGATTGGTGAAGTCAAACGTAGGTCCCTTGCAGTCAGAATCAGGGGAATTTATAATGGGGAACAAAGAAATGGCAGACCAACTAAATACATATTTTGGTTCTGTCTTCAAAAAGGAGGACACAAATAACTTTCCAGAGGTGCCGGGGAACACAGGGTCTGATGAAAGGGTGGAACTGAAAGAAATCAGTATTTGTAGGGAAATGGTGTTAGGGAAATTGATGGGACTGAAGGCCGACAAATCCCCAGGGCCTGATAATCTACATCCTAGGGTACTTAAGGAAGTGGCCCTAGAAATAGTAGATGCATTGCTGATCATCTTCCAGCATTCGATGGAATCTGAAACAGTACCCATGGATTGGAGGGTAGCTGATGTTACCCCACTATTCAAAAAAGGTGGTAGAGAGAAAATGGGGAATTACAGACCGGTAAGCCTGACATCGGTAGTGGGGAAAATGCTAGAGTCCATTATAAAAGATGTAATAGCAGAGCACTTGGAAAACAGTGACAGGATCGGACAAAGTCAACATGGATTCACAAAAGGTAAATTGTGCTTGACTAATCCACTGGAATTTTTTGAGGCTGTAACTGATAAAATAGATAAAAGAGAACCAGTGGATGTGGTGTGTCTGGACCTTCAGAAGGCCTTCGATAAGTTCCCGCATAAGAGATTAGCGTGTAAAGTTAAGGCACATGGGATTGGGGGCAAGGTATTGACTTGGATAGAGAACTGGTTGGCAGATAGAAAGCAAAGAGTTGGAATAAACGGGTCTTTTTCCAAATGGCAGGCAGTGACTAGTGGGGTACCGCAGGGATCGGTCCTTGGACCCCAGCTATTCACAATATATATAATGATCTGGACAAGGGAACTAGATGTAATATCTCCAAATTTGCAGGTGACACAAAGCTGGGTGGACGTGTGTGCTGTGAAGAGGATGTGGAGAAACTCCAGGATGATTTGGACATGTTGGGTGATTGGGCAGAAACATGGCAGATGCAATATAACGCTAACGTAGAGAAATGTGAGGTTATCCACTTTGGTGGCAAAAACAGGAAGGCAGATTATTATCTAAATGGTAATAGATTGGGAGAAGGGGAAGTGTAACGAGACCTGGGTGTCCTTGTGCACCAGTCGCTGAAGGTAAGCATGCAGGTGCAGCAGGCAGTTAAGAAGGCAAATGGTATGTTGGCCTTCGTAGCGAGAGGGTTTGAGTACAGGAACAAGGATGTCTTGCTGCAGTTGTACAGGGCCTTGATGAGACCACATCTTGAGTATTGTGTGCAGTTTTGGTTGCCTTATCTGAGGAAGGATATTCTTGCCATGGAAGGAGTTCAGCGAAGATTCACCAGGCTGATACCTGGGATGGTAGGAATGACGTATGAGGAGAGATTGGGTCGATTGGTCTTGTACTCGCTGGAGTTTAGAAGAATGAGAGGTGATCTAATTGAAACTTATAAAATTCTAACAGGACTGGACAGACCAGATGCAGGAAGGATGTTCCCGATGGTCGGGGAATCCAGAACCAGGGGACACAGTCTAAGGATAAAGGGTAGGCCATTTAGGACAGAAATGAGGAGGAATTTCTTTATCCAGAGAGTGGTGAACCTGTGGAACTCTCTACCACAGAAGGCGGTGGAGGCCAGTTAATTAAATATATTCAAGAAGGAGTTGGATATATTTCTTAAGGCTAAAGGGATCAAGGGGTATGGGGAGAAAGCAGGGACAGGGTACTGAATTTGGATGATCAGCCATGATCGCATTGAATGGCGGAGCAGGCTCGAGGGGCCGAATGGCCTACTCCTGCTCCTATCTTCTATGTTTTCTATGTTTTCTATGTTAGGATGGATTGGGAAATGTTATGTAAAGGATTGACGGTGGATAGGCAATGGCAAACATTTAAAGATCGCATGGATGAACTACAGAATTTGTTCATCCCTGTCTGGAATAAAAATAAAACAAAAACGGTGGCACAACCATGGCTAACAAGGGAAATTAGTGATAGCATAAGATCCAAGGAGAGGACATATAAATTGGCCAGAAAAAGCAGCAAACCTGAGGATTGGGAGCAGTTTAGGATTCAGCAAAGGAGGACAAAGGGGTTAATTAAAAGGGGGAAAATAGAGTATGAGAGTAAGCTTCCAGGGAACATAAAAAATGACTGTAAAAGCTTCTATAGATATGTGAAGAGAAAAAGATTGGTGAAGTCAAGCGGAGGTCCCTTGCAGTCAGAATCAGGGGAATTTATAATGGGGAACAAAGAAATGGCTGACCAATTAAATATATGCTTTGGTTCTGTCTTCACAATGGAAGACACAAATAACCTCCCAGAAATGTCAGGGAACATAGGGTCTAATGAGAGGGAGGAACTGAATGACATCAGTATTTGTAGGGAAATAGTGTTAGGGACATTGACGGGATTGAAGGCCGATAAATCCCCAGGTCCTGATAATCTACATCCTAGGGTACTTAAGGAAGTGGCCCTAGAAATAGTAGATGCATTGCTGGTAATCTTCCAAAATTCTATAGATTCTGGCACAGTTCCCATGGATTGGAGGGTAGCTAAAGTAACCCCACTATTTAAAAAAGGTGGTAGAGAGAAAACGGGGAATTATAGACTGGTAAGCCTGACATCGGTGGTGGGGAAAATGCTAGAATCCATTATAAATGATGTAATAGCAGAGCACTTGGAAAACAGTGACAGGATCGGATAAAGTCAACATGGATTTACAAAAGGTAAATCATGTTTGACTAATCTACTGGAATTTTTTGAGGATGTAACTGATAGAATAGATAAGGGAGAACCAGTGGATGTGGTGTATTTGGACGTTCAGAAGGTTTTGATAACGTCCCGCATAAGAGATTAGCGTGCAAAGTTAAAGCACATGGGATTGGGGGCAAGGTATTGACTTGGATAGAGAACTGGTTGGCAGACAGGAAGCAAAGAGTTGGAATAAACGAGTATTTTTCCGAGTGGCAGGCAGTGACTAGTGGGGTACCACAGGGATTGGTGCTAGGACCCCAGCTATTCACAAAATATATTACTGTAATGATCTAGACGAGGGAACTAGATGTAATATCTTCAAGTTTGCAGATGACACAAAGCTGGGTGGGCGTGTGTGGTGTAAGGAAGATGCTGAGAAACTCCAGTATGATTTGGACAGGTTGGGTGATTGGGCAGATGCATGGCAGATGTAGTATAATGTGGATACATGCGAGGTTATCCACTTTGGTGGCAGAAACAGGAAGGCAGATTTTTATCTGAATGGCAATAGCTTGGGAGAAGGGGAAGTGCAATGAGACCTTGGTGTCCTTGTGCACCAGTCGCTGAAGGTAAGCATGCTGGTGCAGCAGGCTGTTAAGAAGGCAAATGGTATGTTGGCCTTCATAGCGAGAGGATTCGAGTACAGGAGCAAGGATGTCTTGCTGCAGTTGTACAGGGCCTTGGTGAGACCACACCTTGAGTATTGTGTGCAGTTTTGGTTGCCTTATCTGAGGAAGGATGTTCTTGCCATGGAGGGAGTGCACCAAAGATTCACCATACTGATACCTGGGATGGCAGGAATGACTTATGAGGAGAATTTGGGTCGATTGGGCTTATAGTCACTGGAGTTTAGAAGAATGAGTGGGGATCTCATCGAAACTTATAAAATTCTAACAGGACTAGACAGACTAGATGCAGGAAGGATGTTCCCGATGGCGGGGGAGTCCAGAACCAGGAGTCACAGTCTAAAGATAAGGGGTAAGCCATTTAGGACAGAGATGAGGAAGACTTTCTTCACCCAGAGAGTGGTGAACCTGTGGAATTCTCTACCACAGAAGATAGTTGAGGCCAGTTCATTAAATATATTCAAGAAGGAGTTAAATACATTTCTTAAGGCTAAAGGGATCACGGGATATGGGGAGAAAGCAGGGACAGGGTATTGAATTTGGATGATCAGCCATAATCTCATTAAATGGCGGAGCAGGCTCGAGGGGCCGAATGGCCTACTCCTGCTCCTATCTTCTATGTTTCTATGTATCTACTGCATTACTGATATCAAGAAATGACTGAGCTCACTGGATACAGCAAAGGCTATGGGCCTCGACAACATCTCGGCTGTCATGCTGAAGTCTTGCTCTCCAGAACTAGTCGTGCCTCAAGCCAAGCTGTTCCAATACAGGTACAACACTGGCATCTATCCGACAATGTGGAAAACTGCCCAGGTATGTCCTGTCCACAAAAACGACAAATCCAATCCATCCAATTACCG
This sequence comes from Somniosus microcephalus, assembly GCF_052327205.1. NCBI lineage: Eukaryota > Metazoa > Chordata > Chondrichthyes > Squaliformes > Somniosidae > Somniosus > Somniosus microcephalus. The sequence goes on along the minus strand of NC_140995.1, from coordinate 114,033,952 downwards.
CCCCATCAGTCTCCTCTCATTCATCAGCAAAGTGATGGAAGGTGTTGTCGACAGTGCTATCAAGCGGCCCTTGCTCAGCAATAACCTGCTCACCGATGCTCAGTTTGGGTTCCGCCAGGATCACTCAGCTCCAGACCTCATTACAGCCTTGGTCCAAACATGGACGAAGGAGCTGAATTCCAGAGGTGAGGTGAGAGTGACTGCCCTTGGCATCAAGGCAGCATTTGACCGAGTGTGGCAGCAAGGAGCCCTAGTAAACTGAAGTCATTAGGAATCGGGGGAAAACTCTCCACTGGCTGGAGTCATACCTAGCACAAATGAAGATGGTTGTGGTTGTTGGAGTTCAATTTTCACAGCCCCAGGACATCGCTGCAGGAGTTCCTCAGGGCAGTGTCCTATGCCCAACTATCTTCAGTTGCTTCATCAATGACCTTCCCTCCATCATAAGGTCAGAAATGGGGATGTTCGCTGATGACTGCACAGTGCTCAGCACCATTCACAACTCCTCAGATAATGAAGCAGTCCATGCCCGTATGCGACAACATCTGGATGACATTCAGGCTTGGGCTGATAAGTGGCAGTTAACATTCGCGCCACATAAGTGCCAGGCAATGATTATCTCCAACAAGCGAAAGCCTAACCACCGCCCTTTGACATTCAACGGCATTACCATCGCCGAATCCCCCACCATTAACATCATTGGGGTCACCATTGAACAGAAACTTAACTGGACCAGCCACATAAATACTGTGGCAACAAGAGCAGGTCAGAGGCTAGGTATTCTGTGGTGAGTGTCTCACCTCCTGACTCCCCAAATCCTTTCCACCATCTACAAGGCACAAGTCGGAAGTGTGATGGAATACTCTCCACTTGCCTGGATGAGTGCAGCTTCAACAACACTCTAGAAGCTCGACACCATGCCGTACAAAGCAGCCCATTGATTGGCACCTCATTCACCACCTTAAACATTCACTCCCTCCACCACCAGCGCACCATTGCTGCAGTGTGTGTGCCAGCTGCAAGATACATTGCAGCAATTCACCAAGGCTTCTCCGGCAGCACCTCCCAAACCCGCGACCTCTTCCACCTAGAAGGACAAGGGCAACAGGTTCATGGGAACACCATCACCTGCATGTTCCCCTCCAAGTTACATACCATCCTGACTTGGAAGTAGATCGCCATCCCTTCATCATCGCTTGGTCAAAATCCTGGAACTCCCTCCCTATCAGCACTGTGCGAGTACCTTCACCACATGGACTGCAGTGGTTCAAGAAGGCAGTTCACCAACACCTTCTCAAGGGCAATTAGGGATGGGCAATAGATGCTGGCCTTGCCAGCGATGCCCACATCCCATGAACTAATAAAAAAAACTCTTGTCTACTCTTTCTGTTACTTCTTTAAAGAATTCTGTCAGGTTAGTGAAGCATGGCTTAGCCTTTCAGAATCCATGCTGACTATTTTAAGTAATATTTTCTGTCTCTAGATGCTCTTCTATCGCTTCTTTTAGTATAGATTCCAATACCTTTCCTAGCAGTGACGTTAAGTTGACTGGTCTATAGTTCCCTTTTTGTACATAGGAACAACATTAGCTGTCCACCAGTCCTCTGACTCTACTCTTTTTCTATGGAACTTTTTAATATATAAACTAATGCCTCTGCTATCTCCTCCTTAGTTTCCCTGAGTGTGCATGGGTGCATACCATCTGGACCTGGGGTTTTATCCTGCTTTAGTTTTACTAGGTTGTCAATTATTTTCTCCCTTTCTGTCCCAACTGTATTAATATATTTTTTAAGCTCATCCTCAAGTAAACTGTTTATTTTGTTATCTTCTTTAGTAAGGAAAGAGGCAAAATAGGTATTCAATATTTCTGCTATTTCTCTGTCATTACCTGTGAATTTATCTTGCTCATCCTTTAGTGGCCCTATCCCTACTTTAATTTTCCTTTTGTTAGTTATTTGTATATAAAACACTTCATTATTTCTTTTTATATTCCTTGATAATTTGATTTTGCAATTCCTCTTTGCCTTCCTGATGGTTTTCTTTAACTTCTTTCCTAAGTTCTTTGTATTTCCTTTTCTTCCCCTTTTGTTTAGAATTTAAATGCTTCTTATATGTCTTTTTCTTTCGATTCAATTTTTCCTTTAGTTCTTTACTCATCCACGTTGCCCCATAATTAGATTGCTTTTTTGGCTTTTAGTGGAATACTTTTCTCTTGAACTCTATTGATTACCCTTTTAAAGATTTCCCACTGTTTTTCAAGATTTTTTTTCCCAGTTTACTTTCTTTAGTTCCACCCTCATTTCCTCATAATTTGCTCTTTCCCACTCTATTATCTTAGGTCTTTGTTCTACTTATGCCACCCTCGATGCTAATCTTGAACCTTACTATGCTGTGTTCACAACTACTAAGATGCATTCTTACTCTTACTTCTCCTATCTGTTCTGGTTCATTACCAATTACAAGTTCCAGCAGTGATTCTTTTCTTGTTGGACATCTTATGTACTGAGTGAGAAGGGTGTCCTGTATACACTGTAAAAACTCCATTCCCTTTTCTCCTACTTCTTACTGCCTGTTTATCTGGGGATAGTTCAAATCTCCCATGATTATTAATTTATGTGCAGTCATCTTCTGATACAGATCCTAAGGCTCTGAGGCAGCCACTGCAAGGAAGAGTTAGTTTTATATTCTATTAATTATATTATCAATAAGACCAAAACCTAGAAAATGCTCTTGCTGATATTAGCGAAAGGAGAAAAGGGAATTGAGTTTTTACAGTGTATACAGGACTCCTCTCTCACTTGTTATGTAAGAATTCCAATAAGAAAATCACTTAATGCATTCATATGTCATTCCTTTGTCCGCTATTTTAATGGAGATATTTAGCCCCCTACCCATTTAAAATGAATAGATTAATGCCTTCATTAAAATAACAGAAAGAAGAATGTCATATAAAAAAGTAAACATTCATCAATATCAACAGTAACTTCTAGGCTCAACAAGGTATAATTGTATATTAAGGACTAAATATATCATTTTGTTAATAAATTACCACAACATACATAATTCACTGTTAAAAGTTTTCGGTCCAATTTAGTGGGATATATTCTCTCATACAAAGTAATATACACACCCAAAATTATTTATGTATATATAAAAAGTCTACTCCAAAATCCTGGAAAGTGCACCAAATAAAGTGTCAAAATTCTAAATTTCTTGTTGGTAAGGGGAAGATTAGAACATGCTCCTGAAATAGAGAAGATTAGTACTCTTGGCGAGGAATCTTGCTTGCCTCACTGCCCCCACACTGAACTTTTCCCAGAGTTAAAATCAAGGCTTGTGTGCCTAGCATTTCCTGTTGTAATTTCAGATCTCATGCCTTTCCGTGTTTTTCACCATCTAGTTATTTGCAAGTTTTCATTGCCTCACTGAGATGATGTTTTATATTATTTGACAGGTCCCCACTCTCTTTTAAGGAGTTTCTCCATTAAGGAGTTCTACCTATTCATTTCCCCATGGTTGTCGCTTCCACTCCCTTTTTTTGTTCTTCCACCCTACCAAGGTTTTCAGTACACCAGAAACACGAATCTGCCTTTTCTTTTTACTAATGCTGATGGATGTGCTATGTATGTGGCATGTACAGCCTTTTCTGTTTTCATATCTGAAAGAGCAAGACAGATAAATGGCTCCATCTGAAGCATTCATCAAACCTGGTACAGAGGAGAATCCTTTATTGGAATAACCAGAACAGGGGAGAGTATGCTCATTACTTTCACATAAAGGCAGCAAATGGGTTTAGTAGCTTGTAAATGCAATTTAAAATTCATTGAAGTTACAAATGGTTTCAGACAATATGAAGGTCAGTGTCAGCCGTGGCTCAGTGTAGCACTCTCACCCCTGGATTACAAGTTTGTAGGCTCAAGCCCCACTCCAGAGACTTGAGCACAAAATCTAGGCTGACACTTGTAGTGCAGTATTGAGGGAGTCCAATTATGTATCCAATTCCCTTTTGGTAAGTGCCTTCTTAGCGCAGTAGGCAGCGCGGCCGTCTCATAATCTGATAGGTCCTAAATTCAATCCTCAGAGAAAGCATCGAGACTTGCACAGCTTTATTTTTTGGGGGCCAATTAGGGACCAAAATGGAGAACTATTAGTGGAGGCTGAAGGCATGGCTGATGTACTAAATCAGTACTTTGCATCGATATTTACCAAGGAAGAGGACTTTGCCAATGCTATGGTAAATGAGGAGGTTGCTGGGATACTGGATGAGATAAAAATAGATAAAGAGGAGGTAATAGACAAGCTGGCAGTAATTAAAGTGGATAAGACACCCAATCCTGATGGGTTGCATCCAAGGTTACTGAGGGAAGTAAGGGTAGAAATTGCGGAGGTGCTGGCCACAATCTTCCAATCCTCCTTAGATGCAGGGGTGGTGACAAAGGACTGGAGGATTGCAAATGTTGCACCTTTGTTCAAAAAAGGAGAGAAGGATAAACCTGGCAATTAAAGGCCAGTCAGTTTAACATTGGTGGTGGGGAAACTTTTAGAAACAATAATCAGGGAGAAAATTAACAGCAGGACAAGCATGAACTAATAAAGGAGAGCCAGCATGGGTTTGTTAATGACAAATCATGTTTGACTAACTTGATTGAGTTTTTTGATGAGGTAACAGAGAGGGTGGATGAGGACGGTCCAGTTGATGTTGTGTATGTGGACTTTCAAAAGGCATTTGATAAAGTACCACATAACAGGCTTGTTAAAAAATTGAAGCCCATGGGATAAAAGGGGCAGTAGCAGCGTGGATACAAAGTTGGCTAAGGGTTAGAAAACAGAGAGTTGTGGTGAATGGCTGTTTTTTGGATTGGAGGGAGGTATACAGTGGCGTTTCCCAAGGTTCAGTACTAGGATCACTGCTGCAACGTTCCCTTTAAGCTGCGCGGCCGCGCCAGGGAACCCGTGCAGTTGGCTTACCAGCTTTTCAGTGCAAAAACCGCGCATGCATTGTATTTTGAATGGCCACGCAGCCCTTAAATGGGGCTGCACGGCTCAAAAAAGAATTAGAGGGAACATTGCACTGCTGTTTTTGATATATGTTAATGGCTTGGACTTGGGAGTGCGGGGCACCATTTCAAAATTTGCAGATGACACAAAATTGGAAGTGTTGTAAACAGTGAGGAGGAAAGCGATAGACTGTAGGATTTGGCCGGTGCCAACAGCAGTGGGTGCACATGCCTGAAGGATTTTTGGACTTTTAAAATGGATATGTACCCTTTTAAAATGGAGACACACATGGGCTGCATTTCAAAATGGAGTTTGGATTTTTGGACTTTAAAAAGGACTGACTTTTTGTTTCTGTGAAGATAGCAGGAACTGTCTGTCTTTTGGGTTGCAATGGGACCAGTCTCATCACTGATGTCATGAAAGGCAGGGGGTCTTTTCATATTCGAACTTGTGGAAAAACACCTTTTGTCCATGGAACCGGGATGTCTGGATGGGCAATGAGGTTTGCAGGCCAAAAGTAACACCTCTGGACTCTTTCAATGAAGGAGCAGTCAAGAACTTAACAAACAGTTAGCACTTCGAGAACTGCTCATCTACAGTAATGGCCTACTATTGTTTTCATCAAGATGACCAATCCAGGACGTCACCAGGAAGACCAACTAGCGTTTCTGCGACCATGGTAACCAGGAATCGCCCAGCCAGTTTTGTGTATTGTACGGGGTATAAATATGCTGAACTTTAGGGATTCGCACTTGCTTTGCTCTACCATCTGGAATGGGGTTCTCCGCGTAGCTACGTGTCTGTCAACTCTCCAGGAATGACCGAAGTGAGTGCCTCGCCGTACCGCCTGAATGTAACTCTCTAGGCCTCATTGCATGCCTCTGTTAGGCATGGTTTTGTCTCTGGAGTCGAACGGAGCCGGGACCACGTGAATCAATGACAAAGACTGGTAATTATATCCAGCATACACCTCTAGAAATCCCCAGGGCCGCCCGCGTGTTTGGCTGCTGAGGAACTGCAACTGTCCAAGACGCAGGCTAGCACGTGTGTGTGTGTATGTGTGTGTGTGTGTGTGTGTGTGTGTGAGGAGGCTTCCAAGTGTGGGTTCTGACCAAACCGGGAGTGGGGTTTAGTTAGAAGGGTTTTTCCATTATCTAGGCTTAGATTCTGGGAAGGTGTTGGTTCGGCGTAACCAACAGGGTGGATATTTTAGTCTACGGTTATAAGCTAGTGTCCACGGTCACCTACTCGTTCTGCCGTAAGCAAGAGAAGTAGGGATTGTCGTTTTTTTGTGAGTGTAATAAAAGGAATCGATCTTTGACCAACCTGAGCCGTTTCATTTTGTCTGAATCATTTATAATCTATCCATAGTAACTCCTTGGGGGTTGTGGGGCTTGTGGTTCGTGGTATAATTCGGAAGACTAACTGGGTGGCATCTGGTCACGGCTGGGTTACACAGTAATCCCGCTGGGGACGCTGTGCATCGGGCATAGGAGAAGACCTATTTGGCCTTGGTCTCTCTCTCTCTGTGGGATTACCCGGACAGGCTAGATGCAGGAAGGATGTTTCTGATGGCTGGGGAGTCCAGAACCAGGGGTCATAGTCTAAGGATAAGGGGTAAGCCATTTAGGACTGAAATGAGGAGGAATTTCTTCACCCAGAGAGTGGTGAACCTATGGAATTCTCTGCCACAGAGGGCTCTCTCTCTCTCACTCCCAATCTCTCTCTCTCTCTCTCTCTCACTCCCAGTCTCTCTCTCTCTCTCTCTCACACACTCCCAGTCTCTCTCTCTCTCTCTCTCACACTCCCAGTCTCTCTCTCTCTCACAGTCCCAATCTCTCTCTCTCTCACACTCCCAGTCTCTCTCTCTCACACTCCCAATCTCTCTCTCTCTCACACTCCCAGTCTCTCTCTCTCACACACTCCCAGTCTCTCTCTCTCTCTCTCACTCCCAGTCTCTCTCTCTCTCTCTCACACACTCCCAGTCTCTCTCTCTCTCACTCTCCCAGTCTCTCTCTCTCTCACTCCCAGTCTCTCTCTCTCTCTCTCTCTCACTCCCAGTCTCTCTCTCTCTCTCACACACTCCCAGACTCTCTCTCTCTCTCACTCCCAGTCTCTCTCTCTCTCTCCCTCCCCCTCTCTCTCTCTCCCTCCCCCCTCTCTCCCCCTCCCCCTCTCTCTCTCCCCCTCTCTCTCTCCTTCCCCCTCCCTCTCTCCTTCCCTCTCTCTCTTTCCCTCTCTCTCCTTCCCTCTCTCTCTTTCTCCTTCCATCTCTCTCTCTCCTTCCCCCTCTCTCTCTCCTTCCCTCTCTCTCTTTCTCTCTCTCTCTCCTTCCCTCTCTCTCTCTCCTTCCATCTCTCTCCCTCCTTCCCTCTCTCTCTCTCTCCTTCCATCTCTCTCTCTCTCTCCTTCCCTCTCTCTCTCTCTCCTTCCCTCTCTCTCTCTCTCTCCTTCCCTCTCTCTCTCTCCTTCCCAATTCCAATTCCAATTCCAATTCAAATGCTTTATTGGCATGAAAGTTTACAGAGAACCATATTGCCAAAGCTTACATAGCAAAAAGGTACAGTTTTCCAACATTCTGTAGGTGTCAATCGATTTGACATTTGTTGGGTACATACAATATTACTTTTAACAATATTAATTTTAAACAGTCTTACTTTTAAACAGTCCTCAGGTTGTGACATGTTGTTACATATTTGGCCCCAAGGTATGGTCCCTCTCTCTCTCTCTCCTTCCATCTCTCTCTCTCTCTCCTTCCCTCTCTCTCTCTCTCTCCTTCCCTCTCTCTCTCTCTCTCCTTCCCTCTCTCTCCTTCCCTCTCTCTCTCTCTCCTTCCCTCTCTCTCTTCCCCCCAGTCACTCCCTCTCTCTCTTCCAACAACAACATGCCCTCAAAAAAGCCTCGGCACCGCCGGGCACCCCCAGCTAGTTAAATATATTCAAGAAAGAGTTGGATATATTTCTTAAGGCTAAAGGGATCAAGGGATATGGGGAGAAGGCAGGGACAGGGTACTGAATTTGAATGATCAGCCATGATTTCATTGAATGGCGGAGCAGGCTCGAGGGGCCGAATGGCCTACTCTTGCTCCTATCTTCTATGTTTCTATGTTTCTATGTTAATCGACGGGCTAGGCAGGGACTATTGGCAAAAGCTCCTGCCATCCAAGGGAAACAACCCAATCCGGGGAGTTTATGATGCACGGGTCAACTCAAGGGAGAGTCATAGAAACACGGGGCACGCAAAAACACCCTACAGAAACGGCGACTGCTGCAGGACCTGAGGGCATGGGTAGTCCAAATGACTCTAAGGTTTAAACGGTTCGGTCAGGTTTGGAAGATAGGATTGCATCCTACGTGTTCACCAAAATTAATGTGTCCCAGCAGTGGGTGCTGGACATGTTACACTCAGACAGTCCTCAGGATAGGGCAGCTGAATGGACAGGGGGAAAGGAGGATAAGAAGTCCAAAGAAAGGGCAATTTGGCTCATATGCTTGAAAAAACAGGTTCAGCTGTAAAAGAAGCAGGTAGACAGGCTTCAGGGGCAGCTGGAGGAGTCTGAAAGGGAATCAGATGCACGGGGTATAGTGGGTCGGCAATTGGTGGGGGAATTAGCTCTAGAAAAGCAGGAAAGGAGGGCTGTAGAAGAGTCTTCCCGGATGGCTGGGGAGTATTTACAGTGCCAAGTAACAGAGGCCAAGCTCAACGAGCAAATTCTCCGGGAGGAAAACTCCCGTTTAGCAGCGAAAGCTGAAGGGCTAGAGAGCCAGTATAATGATATCAAAACCACCTACAGGGTAGCAAGAAGTAGGGGTTTTGAGGATTGTAGTCACGATCAGTGTGAGGAAAAGATCAGGAAGCTACAAAGGGCTTTGGCTGGGGCTACAGGCATGGTGTGCTTAATGGTGCCAGGTGGATCCCAGTTAGACTGGGAAGAGGATAGGCCCCCAGCAGAAGTGTCGGTAGCAGTACAGGAGGAAGTAGCTCCACCAGTGGGCAGGGAGCAACTGGGACCCATGTGTCCATTGCAGCAGCGGAGGTATGGTCCACAGGCACCCAACAGTGATGAGGGCCCATTCCAAAATGACTACGTGGTCCCATTCATGACTCCTCGGCTCCAAACGATGGTGGAGGGGCTGAAAAAACTTAGCATCAAAGGGGACCCCACAGTCCATTTCGCTAAGGTAGTGTTAAATGAGTGTAACAATGCGGAAACGCGTAAGTTACTTTTATTTTCCCTAGAAGGGACACTATACCAAAGCCTGTCCACTGCCTCTAAGTTCACCTTTACATTTAAGGGCCAACAGTATACTTGGACGTGTCTTCCCCAGTGGTCTCATAGCAGCCCCTCCATCTTCCACCAGAGCATGGCTAATGCTCTGAAGAATTTTAGCCAGCCCCAGCAGATCATTCAGCATGTGGACGGCATTCTCCTCTTTAGTGATAAGGAGGAGCATGGGTCACTGCTGAGCGAGCTGCTGAAGTTACTCAGGGATGCGGGTTTCAAAGTCAACCCAAAGAAGGCTCAGGTCGGTCAGAAGGAAGTAAAATTTCTCGGGCTGACTGTCCGAGCAGGGGAAAAGGCGATCGATGATGCCCGACGAAAGGCAGTACAGGAGCTCCCAGCCTCCAAGACAGTGTCAGGGGTCAGGTCTTTTCTGGGGCTCACAGGGTACTGCCGGGATTTCATTGCGGGATATGCAGCCACAGCAGCCCCTTTACTTCGGCTCCTCCACAAGGGAGTCGAATGGGAGTGGGATTCCAACTGCCAGACTGCATTCACCCAGCTGAAAAGGGACCTCCAAACAGCACCTGCATTGGGTGCGATTAACCAGGGGGAAGAGTTCTCTCTAGAGGTAGCAGCCAGCGGGGACAGCTTGAGCTCGGTGTTGCTCCAGAAGTGACACGGCAAGCTGAGACCCGTGGTGTACTCCTCCAGGGTGCTCACAGATGCGGAGAGAGGATACTCCAATTGCGAAAGGCACCTTTTAGCCATGCATTGGGCCATGAAGCGCTCGTAGCTCTTCACGGGATCCTCCCCGCTAATCCTCCTAATGCATCACATGCCAACCCAGATGCATTTGGATGGGAGGATTAAGGACGGGACAGTGAGCAGTGCCCGCATTGCTCGCTGGACCCTACTGCTCTTGCAGCTTAATCTCAGAGTGCAGGGGTTGACTGAGCCGAAACTTGCAGGAAACATGGTGTACCCCGGGATGGCACACACATGCACAGTGGAAGGGGTATGGGACGTAGAGGAGGGGCTCAGGGCCGGGATACACCCGACGGGCCGGGACATCTACGTGGATGGTTCCAGTACCGTGTCCAACGGGGAGCGGCTCACAGGTTGTGGGATTTATGACCCGACTGCTCAGGTAGAGAAGGTCATAAAACTCCCCAGCACCATGAGCGCTCAGCACGCCGAAATGGCGGCCATGGCCTACATGGTGACCCACCCCGAAGAGTTACCCCCTCCATATACCATTTGCTCGGATTCAATGTTCACGTGCAACTCTTGCACTGAATATTTGGCAATCTGGGCAAGATGAGGGTTTAAATCTACCAACGGGAGACCCCTGGCCACAGCATGGTTGCTCCACAAAATCTAAGAGGCCACTAAGAATAGAGGGGATTATTACATCCACAAGGTAAAGGCCCATTCTAAGACAGAACCCCGTGGGGAGGGGAACCAGAGGGCAGACGAATTAGCAAAGAAGGGAGCTAGAGAGGGAACCCTGTGGGATCCGGGAAAAGCGGTCCCAGTAGCAGCCATTCGGGACAGGGGAGGCACACCAGGGATTGCTCTAGCCCCGGACCTTAAACAGGCACAGGCACAGGGCCCCATTCTCAAGGCTGTCCTACTAGGTAGGGAGAAGAGGGAGGTAATAGAAGGTCCCTTTGGCGCTGCTGACATCAGCGTTAAGGACGGGATGTTGTTTAAGGGGGACCGGTGGGTGGTCCCAGTACAGCATTGGGAGGACTTTCTCCAGCTAGCTCATGGGGGCCCCGGGGCGGGACACCTGGAACCAGAGACCACTTGGCAGCGGGTAGAAGAGGCAGGGTGGTGGCCGCAGCTAAGGTAGGATGTAAGGAGTTTCTGCACACATTGTTTAGTGTGCGCAGCTAACAATCCCGACCCTCAGCGCAGGAAGGTTCCTTTGGGACACACCAGGAGGGTAGAGGGACCATGGCGATCGGTGCAGATTGATTTTATTTGGTCCCTACCCACCACAAAATCTGGGAATAAGTACTGCTTAGTCCTGGTGGATGTGTTCTGCAAGTGGGTGGAAGCTTTTCCTCGCCAGGCAGCCACAGCCCCGGCCACTGCTCGCATACTGGTGACGGAAGTGTTCTCAAGGTGGGGGCTGCCCCAGGTAGTGGAATCCAACTAGGGGAGCCATGCAGACGACCCTGAAGGGTCGATAACGAGAAGGCACAGATTTAAGGTGATTGGCAAAAGAACCAGAGGCGACATGAGGAAAAACCTTTTCACACAGCGAGTGGTTAGGATTTGTAATGCATTGCCTGATAGGGCGGTGGATACAGATTCAATAGTAGCCTTCAAAAAGGGAATTGGATGAATACTTGAAGGAGAAAAAATTTCAGGGAGAGCTGGCACAGACTTGATGGGCTGAATGGCCTCCCTTCATGCTGTACTATTCTATGATTCAGTCTATCATGTCAAAATACATTAGAAAGACAAGTGCTGCGTTAAACAGCTTGAAAAAGGATGAGAAAGCATTGGAAGCTGAATTGGAGAGTCCAGCAGTAATATTGAGGGGACTGCTAAGGATTAAAACATTGAAAAAAATGCTCAAACCAGAGCGGTGAAAAATGCCCATAGTGAAGGTTGCACTGAGCTTGGTTCAAGCATTGTGAGAGCCAATACTGGAAGTTCTGATTGAAATTGTAAGGGGAAGTTCAAGAGTTGAGTCCCAGGACTGAATTCAATTTCACAAATTGCCATGGTGGAATTTGAACTCTAACCTCTAGGTTACTAATCCAGTACCATAACCATTAGGCTAATGTACTGAAATGTTACTAGTTTGCGATTACAGCTAAAAACTCAAAGTTCATGAAATGTAACCTTTGCCTCAATATGCACTGTATTGTAAAAATAAAAACAATGTAAATGGATAGTGTCTGCAATCATAAGAACATAAGAACATAAGAAATAGGAGCAGGAGTAGGCCAACCGGCCCCTCGAGCCTGCTCCGCCATTCAATAAGATCATGGCTGATCTGATCCTAACCGCCAATCTACTATCACAGAACCATCCACTATCACAGAACCATCTCCTGAATCTAACAGAATTAGACACACGAAATAGGAGCAGGATCAGGCTACACGGCCCCTGGGCCCGCTCCGCTACCCACAGGGCCATGTCCGATCCGAACCTAGACTCATGTCCAAATTCCTGCTCGCTCCCCGTAACCCTTAATTCCCTTTACTTCTAGGAAACTGTCTATTTCTGTTTTAAATTTATGTAATGATGTAGCTTCTACAGCTTTTTGGGGCAGCATATTCCATGGACCTACCACCCTCTGAGTGAAGTAGTTCCTCCTCATCTCAGTTTTGAAAGAGCAGCCCCTTATTCTAAGACTATGCCCCCTAGTTCTAGTTTCACCCATCATCGGGAACATCCTCCCCGCATCCACCCGATCCAACCCCTTCACAATCTTATATGTTTCAATAAGATCGCCTCTCATTCTTCTGAACTCCAGTGAGTAGAGTCCCAATCTACTCAACCTCTCCTCATATGTCCATCCCCTCATCCCCGGGATTAACCGAGTGAACCTTCTTTGTACTGACTCGAGAGCAAGTATGTCTTTTCTTAAGTATGGACACCAAAACTGTATGCAGTATTCCAGGTGCGGTCTCACCAATACCTTGTACAACTGAAGCAATACCTCCCTATTTTTATATTCTATCCCCCTAGCAATGAAAGCCAACATTCCATTGGCCTTCTTAATCACTTGCTGCACCTGCATACTAACCTTTTGAGTTTCGTGCACCAGGACCCCCAGATCCCTTTGTACTTCAGTACTTTCCAGTTTCTTGCCATTAAGATAATAACTTGCTCTACGATTTTTCCTGCCAAATTGCATAACCTCACACTTTCCAGTATTGTATTCCATCTGCCAAATCTCTGCCCACTTACTTAGTCTGTCGATGTCCCCTTGCAGGTTTGTTATGTCCTCCTCACTCACTACTTTCCCTCCCATCTTAGTATCATCTGCAAACTTTGATATGTTATACTCGGTCCCCTCCTCCAAATCGTTAATATAGATTGTAAAGAGTTGGGGACCCAGCACTGACCCCTGCGGAACACCACTAGTTACTGATTGCCAGTCTGAGAATGAACCATTTATCCCAACTCTCTGCCTTCTGTTAGATAGCCAATCCTCTATCTGTGCCAGAATATTACCCCCAATCCCGTGATTTTTTATCTTAAGCAATAATCTTTTGTGTGGCACCTTGTCAAATGCCTTTTGGAAGTCTAAATACACTACGTCCACTGGTTCCCCTTTATCCACCCTATATGTTACTTCCTCAAAGAACTCCAGCAAATTTGTCAAACATGACTTCCCCTTCATAAAACCATGCTGACTTTGTCCTATTAAATTATGATTATCCAAATGTCCTGTTACTGTCTCCTTAATAATGGACTCCAATATTTTACCTACCACAGATGTTAGGCTAACCGGTCTATAGTTTCCAGCCTTCTGCCTACTACCCTTTTTAAATAAGGGTGTTACATTAACAGTTTTCCAGTCTGCCGGGACCTTTGCCGAGTCCAGGGAGTTTTGGAAAATTATTACCAATGCATCCACAATCCCTACCGCCACTTCCCTCAAGACCCTAGGATGTAAGCCATCAGGTTCAGGTGATTTATCCGCCTTGAGTCCCATTATTTTACCGAGTACCACTTCCTTAGTGATTTTGATCGTGTTTAGCTCCTCCCCCCCTATAGCCCCCTGTTTGTCCAGTGTTGGGATATTCTTAGTGTCCTCTACTGTAAAGACTGATACAAAATATTCATTCAGTGATTTTGCCATCTCCATATTTCCCACCATTAATTTCCCGGTCTCATCCTCTAAGGGACCAACATTTACTTTAGCCACCCTTTTTCTTTTTATATAACTATAAAAACTCTTACTATCTGTCTTTATATTTTTTGCTAATTTACTTTCATAATCTATCTTCCCTTTCTTAATCAATCTTTTTGCTATTTTTTGCTGTCTTTTAAAATTTTCCCAATCCTCTATCCTCCCACTAGATTTGGCTACCTTATATGCCCTTGTTTTTAGTCGAATACTATCCTTAATTTCTTTACTTAGCCACGGATGGCTGTCTTTTCTTTTACACCCTTTTCTTCTCAGTGGAATATATATTTTTTGGAAGTTGTAAAATAACTCCTTAAATGTACACCACTGATCATGTATCGTCTTACCCTTTAATCTATTTTCCCAATCCACTCTACTCAATTCCGCTCTCATACCTTCATAGTCTCCTTTATTCAAGCTTAGCACGCTTGTTTGAGATCCAACCTTCTCACCCTCTAATTGAATATGGAATTCAACCATGTTATGGTCACTCATTCCAAGGGGATCCTTTACTAGGACATTTTTAATTAATCCTGTCTCGTTACACAGGGCCAGATCTAAGGTTGCTTGCCCCCTGGTCAGTTCAGTTACATACTGCTCAAGAAACCCATCCCTAATATACTCAATGAACTCATCCTCAAGACAGCCCTGCCCAATTTGATTTGTCCAATTAATATGATAGTTAAAATCCCCCATAATTATAGATGTTCCCTTATTACAAGCCTCAACTATTTCCTGATTGATACTCCGTCCAACAGAGTTGCAACTGTTCGGAGGCCTATAGACTACGCCCACTAGTGTTTTTTTCCCCTTATTATTCCTTACCTCCACCCAAACTGTTTCATTATCCTGATCTTTTGACCCAATATCATTTCTCTGTATTACAGTGATTCCTTCCTTTATTAACATAGCCACCCCACCTCCCCTTCCTTTCTGCCTGTCCTTCCTGATCGTTAAATAACCTGGTATGTTTAATTCCCAGGCATTGTCACCCTGCAGCCATGTTTCTGTAATGGCCACAAGATCATACCCATATGTAGTTATTTGTGCCATTAACTCGTCTATTTTGTTACGAATGCTACGTGCATTCAGATAGAGAACTTTCAAAGATGTTTTGTGACACTTAGTTCCTGCTTTTGCCCTTTTTATTACTTTACCTTTTACTCCATACCTTCTGCCCCTTCCTGACACGCTTTGGTTTTTAATTTCCCCACTGCTACCTAAGTCTATGACCTTCTCTGTTGTCATTTTTATTATTTGCTCTCTAGGAACCTCCCCCCCATTAGTTAGTTTAAAGCCCTCTCTACAGCCCTAGTTATATGATCCACCAGGACTCTAGTCCCAGCACTGGCCAAGTGAAGCCCGTCCCAACGGAACAGCTCCCTCCTGCCCCAGTACTGGTGCCAGTGTCCCAGGAAGCAAAACCCATTTCTCCCACACCAGTCTTTGAGCCACGCATTTAACTCTCTAATTTTATTTGTCCTAGCCAAATTCGCTCGCGGCTCAGGTAATAATCCAGAGATTATTACCCTTGAGGTTCTGTTTTTTTATTTGACCCCTAGCTGCTCATACTCCTTTAACAGAACCGGCTTCCTAGTCCTATCTATGTCGTTTGTACCAACATGGACCACGACAACTGGATCCAGCCCCTCCCACTGCAAGTTTCTTTCCAGCCCAGAGGAGATGTCCTTAACCCTGGCACCATGTAGGCAACGCAGCCTTCGGGACTCTCGCTCTCAGCTGCAGAGAACTCTACATATCCCCCTAATAATATTATCCTCTACCACTACAACATTTCTATTTACTCCCCCCTCTTGAATGGCCCCCCCATTCCACGGTGCTGTTGCCAGGTTGCTCATCCTCCCTGCAGTCCCTGCTCCTGTCCCCACAGGGAGTAAGAACCTCGAAACTGTTGGACAAGAGCAAGGGCTGCGGCTCCTCCAACACTACCTCCTGGATCCCCGTACCTGCCTCACTCGTAGTCACACCATCCTGTCCCTGACCATGGGCTACATCTGAATTAATTAACTTCATAGGTGTGACTACCTCCTGAAACACAGAGTCCGGTGACTTCTCCCCCTCCCTGATGTGTCGCAGTGTCTGAAGCTCAGACTCCAGCTCATCAACACGGAGCTGGAGTTCCTGTAGCAGCAGACACTTGTCACAGACGTAATCACCGTGAGCCTCAATGGGGTCCACCGGCTCCCACATCTCGCAACAGTAACACATCACCTGCTCTATTCTATGTAATTAATTAATTTTTTTATTGTTAGTTATGGACACCCTCTGCCTGATTTTAGATGCTAGTATCCCCTTTAATTAATTGGATTTAAATTAAAGCAATCCCTCTAATTACGCCAGTTAAATGGTTTACCAACAGTCTCTCTGCACAAGAAAGGCCTTATTAACTGCAACCCACAGAGTTAAAGTTTGAAAAGAGCACCTAACACCCCACTTACACTAACTCACACTTACCCAAACTCACAGCACTCTCTGCTGACTCGCACTCAGTGCTTGCTCGCACCAGCACTTGTGTTTTTATACTGTTTGTTTGTTTACAGCCAAATGAGTCACCCCTGCTGATTGGTTAGAAAACTGGTTTCCACTGCCTGCTGTGCCAATTTACTCCTACTGCAGTGTAACCTTGTTTTACTCTTCTTAACCAACAGAATCCCAAATATTTAACTTTTCCCCTTTACTTAAACTGCTTAAGTAATCTTATCAAGAATGATTTAAAGAGAAATAACAATTAAAGAACTCTCACACTTACCCAAACTCACAGCACTCTCTGCTGACTCGCACTCAGTGCTTGCTTGCACTAGTACTGGTCTTTTTATACTGTTTGTTTGTTTACAGCCAAATGAGTCACCCCTGCTGATTGGTTAGCAAACTGGTTTCCACTGCCTGCTGTGCCAATTTACTCCTACTACAGTGTAACCTTGTTTTACTCTTCTTAAACCATCAGAATCCCAAATATTTAACTTTTCCCCTTTACTTAAACTGCTTAAATAATCTTATCAGGAATGATTTAAAGAGAAATAACAATTAAAGAACTCTCACACTTACCCAAACTCACAGCACTCTCTGCTGACTCGCACAATCAAAACAATAACATTTCTTAGCAAACAGTAGTGCTTGCAATTAGTTATTCAACATTTTATCAATCAAACAAATACTTGCATGTTTTATGTCTTTCAAAGTGCACAAAGTATGGGGAGAGACAGATTGTACTAGAGTAAGAAATAGTATGGTATTAGTTGGGGTCAGATTAAGAGAGAATACAAGAAGGTATAAGAGAGGTTTACAGTGTATGTGTGTACATGCACAAAGTGTGGTAAATAAGGTTGGTGAGCTGCAGGCACAAATAGGCACATGGGAATATGATGTCATGGCGATAACAGAGGCCTGGCTCAAAAAAGGGTGGGATTGGATTTTAAATATTACTGGATATAATATGTTCAGGAAAGATAGGGAAGAAAAGAAAGGAGGTGGGGTGGCAGTATTGGTTAAGGAGAATGTTACAGTGCTGGAGAGAGAGGATGTCCTGGAGGGGTAAAAGACAGAATCTATTTGGTTAGAGTTAAGAAATAATAGAGGTGCCATTACACTACTAGGTGTATTCTATAGGCTACCAAATAGTGGGAAAGATATAGAGGAGCAAATTTGCAGGGAAATTACAGAGAGGTGCATGAACTATAGAGTAGTAATAATGTGGGACTTCAATTATCCTAATATAGACTGGGATAAAAATAGTGTAAAGGGCAGAGATGGGGAAGAATTTCTGAAGTGTGTTCAGGAGAACTTTGTTGACCAGTACGTTTCTGGCCCAATGAGGAAGGAAGCATTGCTGGATCTGGTTCTGGGGAATGAGGTGGGTCAAGTGGAGCAAGTGTCAAGTAGGGAAATATTTAGGGAACAGTGATCATAATATCATAAGGTTTAGATTAGCTATGGAAAAGGACAGGGAGCAAACTAGAATAAAAATATTTAATTGGAGGAAGGCAAATTTTAATGAGTTGAGAACGGATCTGGCCCGGGTAAATTGGAATCAATGATTAGCAGGCAAAACTGTAATCGAACAGTGGACTGCCTTTAAAGGGGAGATGGTTCAGGTACAGTCAAAATACATTCCCGTGAGGGGGAAAGGTGGGGCAACCAAAGCCAGAGCTCCCTGGATGAAGAAAGAGATAGAGAGTAAGATGAAGCAGAAAAAGGGCGTGTATGACAGATGTCAGGTTGAGAATACAGGGTGGGGGACTTCAGTGTCCATCACCAAGAGTGGCTCGGTAGCACCACAACTGACCGAGCTGGCCGAGTCCTAAAGGACATAGCTGCCAGACTGGGTCTGCGGCAGGTGGTGAGGGAACCAACAAGAGGGAAAAACCTACTTGATCTCGTCCTCACCAATCTACCTGTTGCAGATGCATCTGTCCATGACAGCATTGGTGGAAGTGACCACCGCACAGTCCTTGTGGAGACGAAGTCCCGTCTTCATGTTGAGGATACCCTCCACCGTGTTGTGTGGCACTACCACCGTGCTAAATGGGACAGATTTTGAACAGATCTGGCAACTCAAAACTGGGCATCCATGAGGCGCTGTGGGCCATCAGCAGCAGCAGAATTGTATTCAACCACAATCTGTAACCTCATGGCCCGGCATATCCCTCACTCTACCATTACCATCAAGCCGGGAGATCAACCCTGGTTTCACGAAGAGTGCAGGAGAGCATGCCGGGAACAGCACCAGGCATACCGAAAAATGAGGTGTCAACCTGGTGAGGCTACAACACAGGATTACTTGCATGCCAAACAATGGAAGCAACATGCGATAGACAGAGCTAAGCGATCTCACAACCATCGGATCAAATCAAAGCTCTGCAGTCCTGCCACATCCAGTCGTGAGTGGTGGTGGACAATTAAACAGTTAACAGGAGGAGGAGGCTCCAAAAATATCCCCATCCTCAATGATGGTGGAGCCCAGCACGTGAGTGCAAAAGACAAGGCTGAAGCATTTGCAACTATCTTCAGCCAGAAGTGCCGAGTGGATGATCCATCTCGGCCTCCTCCTGAGGTCCCCAGCATCACAGATGCCAGTCTTCAGCCCATTCAATTCACTCCACGTGATGTCAAGAAATGGCTGAAGACACTGGATACTGCAAAGGCTATGGGCCCTGACAACATTCCGGCAATAGTACTGAAGACTTGTGCTCCAACACTAGCTGCGCCCCTAGCCAAGCTGTTCCAGTACAGCTACAACACTGGCATCTACCCGGCAATGTGGAAAATTGCCCAAGTATGTCCTGTCTACAAAAGCAGGACAAATCTGACCCGGCCAATTACCGTCCCATCAGTCTACTCTCAATCATCAGCAAAGTGATGGAAGGTGTCGTCGACAGTGCTATCAAGCGGCACTTACTCAGCAATAACCTGCTAACTGACGCCCAGTTTGGGTTCCGCCATGGCCACTCAGCTCCTGACCTCATTACAGCCTTGGTCCAAACATGGACAAAAGAGTTGAAGTCAAGAGGTGAGGTGAGAGTGACTGCCCTTGACATCAAGGCAGCATTTGATCAAGTGTGGCATCAAGTAGCCCTAGCAAAACTGAAGTCAATGGGAATCAAGGGGAAAACTCTCCATTGGTTGGAATCATAGCTAGCACAAAGGAAGTTGGCTGTGGTTGTTGGAGGTCATTCATCTCAATCACATGACATCACTGCAGGAGTTCCTCAGGGCAGTGTCCTAGGCCCAACCATCTTCAGCTGTTTCATCAATGACCTTCCCTCCATCATAAGGTCAGAAGTGGGGATGTTCGCTGATGATGGCCCTGTTCAGCACCATTCGAGACTCGTCAGATACTGACGCAATCCGTGTCCATATGCAGCAAGACCTGGACAACATTCAGACTTGGGCTGACAAGTGGCAAGTAACATTCGCACCACACAAGTGCCAGGCAATGACCATCTCCAACAAGCGATACTCTAACCATCTCCCCTTGACATTCAATGGCATTACCATCGCTGAATCCCCCACTATCAACATCCTGGGGGTTACCATTGATCAGAAACTGAACTGGACCAGCCATATAAATACTGTGGCTACAAGAGCAGGCCAGAGGCTGGGAATTCTGCGGCGAGTGTCTCACCTCCTGACTCCCCAAAGCCTTTCCACCATCTACAAGGCACAAGTCAGGAGTGTGATGGAATACTCTCCACTTGCCTGGATGAGTGCAGCTCCAACAACACTCAAGAAGCTCGACACCATTCAGGATAAAGCAGCCTGCTTGATTGGCACTCCATCCACCAACTTCAACATTCACTCCCTCCACCACCGGCGCACTGTGGCTGCAGTGTGTACCATCTACAAGATGCACTGCAGCAACTTGCCAAAGCTCCTTCAACAGCACCTTCCAAACCCGCAACCTCTACCACTTAGAAGGACAAGGGCAGCAGACGCATGGGAACATCACCACCTACAAGTTCCCCTCCAAGCCACACACCATCCTGACTTGAACCTGTATCGCCGTTCCTTCACTGTCGCTGGGCCAAAATCCTGGAACTCCCTTCCTAACAGCATTGTGGGTGTACCTACACCATATGGACTGCAGCGGTTCAAGAAGGTGGCTCACCACCATCTTCTCAAGGGCAATTAGGGATGGGCACTAAATGCAGGCCTAGCCAGCGACGTCCACATCCCATCAATGAATTAAAAAAAAAAATACAAGTGAGAATCAGGCTGAATATAGAAAGTTCTGAGGGGAAGTGAAAAAGAAAATAAGAGGGGCAAAGAGTGAATATGGGAATAGATTGGCAGCAACATAAAAGGGAATTCAAAAGTTTTCTATAGGCATATAAATAATAAATGGGTCGTAAGATGAGGGGTGGGGCCGATTAGGGACCAAAAAGGAGACCTACGCATGGAGGCAGAGGGCATGACAGAGGTACTAAATGAATACTTTGCATTCTGTCTTCACCAAGGAAGTAGATGCTGGCAAAGCCATAGTGAAAGAGGAGATAGTGGAGTTACTGGATGAGACAAAAATTGATAAAGAGGAGGTACTAGAAAAGCTGTCTGAACTTAAAGTTGATAATTCACCAGGACCAGATGGATGCATCCTAGGATGATGAGGGAGGTTAAGGAGGAAATTGCAGAGGTACTCGCCATAATCTTCCAATCCTTCTTATATACGGGGGAGGTGCCAGAGGACTGCAGAATTGCAAATGTTACACCCTTGTTCAAAAAAGGGTGTAAGGATAAACCCAAACATACAGGCCAGTCAGTTTTATTACGTCCGTGAATGATTGAGACACGGACAGCAGGAGTTGAACAAAACAAGTCTTTACTGATTGAAGTCAATCGGGAAACTGAAACTACAGAGGCTCACTAGCGCCTTTTATACAGGGGTGGTCACTGCCGGTACTGCAGTCTGAGACCAGTTATTCTCTTAAAGGTACATACACAACAATTCCTCCCCTTTTAGATAAACAGCACATAACATTCATGTAACAACTAAATGATAACTAATTACAATCACAATTACGGTTGCTAGATACATTGGTTAAGTTTAAGCAATTATAAGTTCAGTCTTTGAGGAGGCTTCCTGATTCTGTCTGGAGAATGCCTCTTTGGGGTATCAGGTTCTTCTGGCAAGGTTGAGTCGGGATCAATGTCGTTGTTTGGTTCATCTGCTTCCAATATCACCGATTCTGCGGTAGCTGCAATTGGTATGTCGATTTCATTGCCAGGTGTATCAGATCGTGGTGTGGAGTTGACGTTTTCCAGTGACTCTAGAATCTGGTCAGCATGGCATCTTACAATGCTCTCTCCAACATCCACGGTATACATGAGAGGTCCTTGCCGTGTACAAATCGTTCCTGGCTGCCATTTCTCAGTGCGGTAGTCCCGGGCCAAAACTGGTTGACCTATCTTAAAACTCCTGGTCGGCCTTTCATTCATATTCTGAAACTGCCTGTTCTCCACATCTCTTCGGACGTTTGGCTTAACCAAATCCAAGCGGCATCGTAGTCTTCGATTGAAGAACATCATGGCTGGAGTTTGGTTGGTAACCACATGTGTCGCATTCTGGTAGGCAAACAAGAAGTTGTCCACCTTGTGTTGTAGGGGTATATCTTCATTACACATTGCCTTGATAGCCTTCTTGATGTTTGAACAAACCTCTCGGCCAATCCATTAGTGGCTGGATGATATGGGGCAGATGTGTAATGCTTAACACCATTGTTCTTTAAGAACCTCCGGAACTCTTCAGACACAAACTGTGGTCCATTGTCAGAGCAAATCTGTTCAGGCAGCCCATTCCTGGTGAATATGGTTCGTGAAACTGTGATAGTTTTTTCCGTGGTGGTTGAGGACATTTTTATTACCTCTGGCCACTTTGAATGTGCATCCACCGCAATTAAAAACATCGAGTCCATGAAGGGACCAGCAAAATCAACGTGCACCCTTTGCCATGGAGATGAGGGCCACTCCCATGGATGCAGAGGAGCTTGTGGTGGGGCGTTTTGAACCTTCTGGCATCCTGCACAGCTCTTGGTCATCTCTTCGATTTCTCTATCGATTCCCGGCCACCACACAAACGCTCTGGCTAAGTTCTTCATTTTTACCCCACCCAGATGACCCTCATGAAGCTCATTGAGCACTCTATCCGTCAACTTAGGTGGAATTACTACTCTGGATCCACACATCAAGGTTCCTCTGCACACTGACAGCTGTTCTCTTCTCGGCGAGAATGCTGGCAGCAGTGGTTCGCCATGTGCTGGCCATCCCTTCACCATTAAATCATAGACCCATGATAGTGTCGGGTCATTCCGTGTTTCCTTTTCTATATTTGCATTCGTCACAGGGAGACATTCGACTATGGTCGAGTGGAATAATTCCATTGGATCCACTGCAAGGTCTTCTTCTTCCACCGTCGGCAATGGTAGGCGTGACAATCCATCAGCATTCCCATGCGGTTTAGTTCCTTTGTACTCGATGTCATATTGGTGTGCCCCTAGGAAAAGGGACCACCTCTGCAGCCATTGTGCTGTCATTATCGGTACGCCCTTCTGAGGGTTGAAAATGGAGATAAGAGGTTGATGATCGGTTAGTAGAGTAAATTTTTGACCGTGCAGGCAGTGATTGAACTTCTTCACCCCCCACACTAGGCTGAGGGCTTCTCTGTCAATCTGGGCGTAGTTATGCTCGGCAGAAGTTAACGAGCGTGGCGCAAAAGCTATCGGCCTCTCTAAACCATCAAGGAATTTATGTGACAGTACCGCCCCAATGCCATAGGGAGACGCATCAAACGCCAGTCTGATCGGCAGTGCTGGGTTGTAGTGAGCCAATACTTCTCTTGAAGTGATTAAGTCCTTACTCTTCTGAAAGGCCCGCTTACTGTCATTGCTCCATTTCCATGCTACTCCCGTTCGTAGCAGGGCGTTCAGTGGGTGCAGAATTGTCGACAAATTCGGCAAAAACTTATGGTAGTAATTCACCAATCCGAGGAATGACCTCAGTTGCGACACATTTTCAGGCGCTGGGGCCTTAACAACCGCTTCAATTTTGTCAGGGGACTTATGTAACCCCTCTTCATCAATCACGTGGCCACAATACGATATCTGTTTCTTAAAAAACTCGCACTTGGGGCGGTTTGCTTGTAGCCCATGTTCCCGTAGTCTAGTGAGCACCTGTTCTAGGTTGTTAAGGTGTTCACTGTCATCTTCACCTGTCACAAGGATGTCGTCCAAGTAAAACTGAGTCCCCGGAATCCCTTGCAGGACTTGTTCCATCGCTCTTTGCCATATCGCCGGAGCCGATGCTACTCCGAATACCAATCGATGATACTGGTAAAGACCTTTGTGAGTGTTTATCGTGAGATACTTCCTAGAGGATTCTTCAACCTCCATCTGCAAATATGCTTGTGCTAGGTCAATTTTTGTAAAACGCTTCCCTCCAGACAGTGAGGCGAAGATGTGTTCTATCCTTGGAAGAGGATATTGTACTGTGTGAAGGACTGGGTTCACCGTCACCTTGAAATCCCCGCAGATGCAAACCTTCCTTGGCTCCTCAGACTTATTGCTTAACGTTTTCTTCATGACAGGAACGATGGGTGTCACCCACTCGCTCCAGTCGACCTTAGACAACACGCCTGCCTTCTCCAGATTCTGCAGCTCTGTCTCGACGGCTGGGCAAATTGCATATGGTACCGGTCTTGCTTTGAAAAACTTGGGAATTGCATTCTCTTCTATTTTTATTGAGGCAGTTACGCCTTTAAGAGTGCCCAGTTCTTGTTGAATTACCTCTTTGGCATCAGCTAAGATTGTTGACAATCGTCCAGGAGTGACGTCGTCATCTTTTTTACCACCCACCGTCATTGCATGAATGGAGTGCCAATCTAAGCTTATCTTCCTGATCCATTCACATCCCAATAATGGTGGTCCACCATTTTGCAGTATGTAGAGATACAATTTCCGTATTTTCTTGCCGTTGTATTCGACAGGCACCCTTCTTTTTCCTCTGGGGTATACTTTTTGCCCCGTATACATCGTCAAGACGATGGATGTCTCTCTCAAGGGTATGTGTGAGAATAGCCGCTCATAGTCTCATCGATTCATGGCGGTTAGCGCTGATCCTGTATCCAATTCCATTTTAACTTGGGACCCTGGTATCGTGAGGGTGACCCAAATGGTTCGGTGATCCTCTTTTGCGATTACATTGTGAAGCTTGAGACAGCTTAGTCTCCTGTTCCCGGATTCACTATCGCTCATCTGGTCTTCGGAACTACTGTCCGTCATCTTTTGTACTTTCTTGTACGGTTCCTTAGTAGCCTTTTTGTTGTTGCTGGTCTTCTTCTCAGACCTGCAAACTCGTGCAATGTGTCCCATCTTTCCGCATTGCCTGCATATTTTGTCTTTGGACCAGCAGTCCTTCTGGTCATGGTTAGTTCTGCCGCAGCGATAACATTTTGCAAATCCCCGTGTCATTTTGTGGGTGCCGTATTCCTGTAGCTTTTGTTTAATTTCCGCAGCTCCCCTGGCTGCTGCTTCGTACGATACTGCCACACTGAAAGCCTTATCTAGCGTCAGCTCTTTCTCTGAGAGTAACTTCTTCTGTGTTCCTTCACTCAGGAGTCCACAGACAAATTTGTCCCGTAGGGTATCTGCCAGTCCTGTTCCGAACTGGCAGTGCTTTGATAGCTTGCATAGTTCCGTAAGGTACTCAGCATTGCTCTCATCTTTATGTTGAGTTCTCCTGTGGAATTTAAATCTTTCTGCCATCAACAGCGGTGCAGGGTTTAGGTGTTCCTGTAGGATAGCAACAATTTCGTTAAAACTCTTCACCTTCGGTTTGGCTGGAGTAATCAGGTCCCGCAATAGGCTGTACGTTCTAGCGCCCATTAAGTTTAGCAATACCGATGCCTTTTTCTCATCGGCTATTTCGTTTGCCTCGCAATATACCTCGACTCTTTCCACATACGTGGTCCAGTCCTCTATTGTATTATCAAAGGCAGTGATACAGCCAGTCTTCAGCATCTTGAAACTCTAAAATGGCGCCTCCCGCGCTTTGCCTTCTTCCCCGATTTAACAAAATGGCGCCTCCTGCGCTTTGCCTTCTTCCCCGCTGTTGCTAGCACTGCTTTCCGCGGTTCCCGTTGCAACCTGCAGCTCCTCGCGATTTCTTGCGCATTTAATATTTCTTTTTTTTAAAATTATTTTCCCGTCGTGGAACAACCCTGTGAGACTCTTGCCTCCCTCTTCTCGGGTCTATACGCAGCCCGGCTTCGTAGCACCGGCCGCGCCCTGTGTGCTCCACCCTCTCTCTCTCCTCTTCCCGACAATGCTGCTCGGCCCCATTGCAAGCCACCCGCTCGAGTTCGCGAATGCCGCAGCCCAGGAAGGATCAGTGTACTACCTGCCACCAGCCCGATTAGCTGAAGCACCATCGACAGGAACCAGGCCCCGCTTTCGACAGCTTCTCCAACAATCTTCAACTCCGCTAACACAGGGGCGGATGCCCACGGTCGACGCCCGTTTCTACTGCTTCTTTCTTCCTTCTGGCCTCGACCTCTGCTCACTTCGCTGCAGGAATGGATCCCAGGAGGTGGTGCAGACTGTAGGTATGTTCGTATCTGCTCGTCACCAATATTATGTCTGTGAATGATTGAGACACGGGCAGCAGGAGTTGAACAAAACAAGTCTTTACTGATTGAAGTCAATCGGGAAACTGAAACTACAGAGGCTCACTAGCGCCTTTTATACAGGGGTGGTCACTGCCGGTACTGCAGTCTGAGACCAGTTATTCTCTTAAAGGTACACACACAACAAGTTTAACCTCGGTAGTGGGGAAGCTTTTGGAAATGATAGCCAGGGACAAAATTAACAGTCACTTGGACAAGTGTGGATTAATCAAGGAAAGCCAGCACGGATTTGTTAAAGGTAAATTGTGTTTAACTAACTTGATCGAGTTTTTTGATGAGGTAACAGAGATGGTTGATAAGGGCAATGTGGTTGACGTAGTGTATATGGATTTCCAAAAGGCGTTTGATAAAGTGCCACATAATAGGCTCACCAGCAAAGTTGAAGCCCATGGAATTAAATGGACAGTGGCAGCATGGATAAAAAATTGGCTAAGTTACAGTAAACAGAGAGTAATGGTGAACGGTTGTTTTTCAGACTGGAGGAAGGTATACAGTGGTGTTCCCCAAGGGTTGGTTCTAGGACCACTGCCTTTCTTGATACCTATTAATGACATGGATGTGGGTGTACAGGGCACAATTTCAAAATTTGCAGATGACACAAAACTTGGAAGTATAGTGAACAGTGAGGAGGATAATGATGGACTTCAAGAAGTCATAGACAGGCTGGTGAAATGGGCAGACATGTGGAAATTTAATGCAGAAAAGTGCGAAGTGAAACATTTTGGTAGGAAGAACAAGGAGAGGCAATATAAACTAAAGGGTACAATCCAAAAGGGGGTGCATGAACAGAGAGACCTGGGGGTATATGTACACAAATTATTGAAGGTGGCAAGGCAGGTTGAGAAAGCTGTTAAAAAAGCATACGGAACACTAGGCTTCATAAATAGAGGTATAGAGTACAAAGCAAGGAAGTTATGATGAACCTTTATAAAACGCTGTTTCGACTTCAACAGGAGTATTGTGTCCAATTCTTGGCACTGCACTTTAGGAAGGATGTGAAGGCCTTCGAGAGGGTGCAGAAAAGATTTACGAGAATGATTCCAGGGATAAGGGACTTCAGTTACATGGATAGACTGGAGAAGTTGGGATTGTTCTCCTTAGAGCAGAGAAGGTTGAGAGGAGATCTGATAGAGATACTCAAAATCATGAGGGGTCTAGACAGAGTAGATAGAGAGAAGCTGTTCCCATTGGCAGAAGGGTCGAGAACCAGAGGACACAGATTTAAGGTGATTGGCAAAAGAACTAAAGGCGACGTGAGGAAAACTTTTTTACGCAGCGAGTGTTTAGGATTTGGAATGCACTGCCTGAAGGGATGGTGGAGGCAGACTCCATTGTGGCTTTCAAAAGGGAATTGGATAAGTACCTGAGGAGAAAAAAATTCCAGGCTGTGGAGAAAGGGTGGGGGAGTGGGACTAGCTGAAGTGCTCTTGCAGAGAGCTGGCACGGGCTCGACAGGCCGAATTACCTCCTTCTGTGCTGTAACCATTCTATGATTCTATGATTCAGTTACTATACATATTAGTACCAGTAACTTTAATGTAAAATTGTTGTTCCGTTATTCTTGCACACTAGTTGTGTGATCAAAATTAGGTTTTTTGAGACTGATTATACTTTTTTATAGTTTTACCCTTGGAAGAGAAAATATCTTAGCTGCGATTATCAAGTACCACATTATGAGCTGTCATATCTTTAGATCATGTCAAAAATTCAATTGTAACAATTCTGATTATGCTAACGAAGGTTTCAGTGATGCTGCTTTCCAAGAATGGAGATGTAAATGAAATTCTGTAAAGTGATTGACAATAATACCATATCTGGATAAGTTCTGTGGCTTTGTGCAGAATCTGGGAAATGAACATGATAAATGTTAAGAGGTTATCAATGTTTACCTGTTCTTCCAAAACAACTTTTTAACAGATACACATGCCTTAACTTTCTCACATGTTTCATTGTGCTGTCTCTTTTTCAATAACTAAAGAGCATCCTTTGAAAAAATTAAATCTCTTTCCTACATTTACACTCGATTTTCTTGCAAGGTGAGGCGTATTCTGTTACTGTATATAAAAGAGCATATGTGACACCTTCACTGTACAACTGTACAACATATAGGTCCATTAATTGAAGCAATGGCAACTTAATACTTCCCAGCACAGCAGTAACAGGACAGAGTGTCATCATTTTACTAACAGAGCATGGAATGAATTTAATGGGCCCTCACTTTTAACATGCAGTTTCAGATAAATCAGTGACTTATGCGGTGTGCTACCCAGTAAAGTCACACTGTGGCAAAATTGAGTACCATTGCTGAATGTTATCCTTGAGAAGAAATAGATGACTGCATTAAAAATGAACTTTGATTACTTTTTCTGATCTTTACTAATGATTTTTTTTACAGCTAGATTTTGTGCTACATTTATTAAGGAACATTGGGGGGTGAAATTGGCCTTGGGTGACAGCGCGAAACGTGCAATAGCGAATCAACGGCCCCTTTTATACGCCACCCAATTCTCTTTCCTACTGATGTCAACAGAAAAGAAAATCGGTCGACAGGTAAAATGGGCTGCCAGTTCGCTATGGCCTATTTTACACTATCGCCCAAGACCACGTTAAAATAATCCTTTCTACGTTTCCTTTGTTGTTGTTTACTATCTGGATTCACCTTAAAATGAAGAAAGGTAAAATGTTGGAAATTCTATTAATGGAAAGCTTCCCAGGCCTGCAGTAACTCAGGCCTGACCAGTATGATTTGTGGCAAACTGTCTTCTGAAGAATGTGTTTGAAGGTTCAGGCAACCTTTCTGGCTCCCAGGAATGACAATGAATCGGCTAAGAAGAAAGTGATGCATTTATCTCGGCAGCAGTCATGTAACCGAACCTTTATCTGTGAGGACATGGGGTTGACCATTTTAAGGACAATTAAAAGATTCATGTCACTGGTGAAAAGGTCAATATTATTCTTTTGTTTTTTAAATATGTGTTTCTCCTGTCTTAAAGCTGACATTTTTCAATTCCAGTTAAGACAGCTCATTGGATGTACAGTTTTCATCCGGCATTGTTCTCTGCATCTTAAAACAGAAATTTATGTACGTAAAAGAAGAAAGAAAGATTTGCATTTATATAGTGCCTTTCATGACCACCGGACATCTCAAAGCACTTTACAGTCAATGAAGTATTTTTGGAATGTTATACATGAGGTAAGATTTAAAACTAACAAGAATGGCAGTGATGATGAGACCATCCTATTTCACAATTAACTTTGTTTTGGGCGGTAACGCAAAATGGGTGATAGTGAATCGGCCGCACATTTTGCACTTCGCCCGATTTTCTTGTCTATTGACTTCAATGGAAAAGAAACTTGTGCGGCGTGTAAAACGAGCTGCCAATTTGTTATCACCCATTTTGCGTTACCATGCAGGACAAATTTATACCCCTTTGTTTTTGAACAGTTTCAAAGATATAATTTGACTTGCAAGCCAGAAACCTGTTTAAAGACCTTTAAAGTACCTTGGAATAGGTAGACATCATTACATTAGGAATTCTTCTGTCAGTACTTTAGAATCCTTTATTGCTCAGTAATAACTTCTGTTCCAGAGTGATTAGAGTTATAACACAAAGAGATCTCTCATCTAGTAATGAGTACAATTTAGAATCATCATGCTGTAAAGCATTGTTTGTAATAACTTTCTGGGGACATTTGTTTGGATCTTAATGGAAATGTTAGAATGCAAGCGCTTAAAAACTGAGAAATTGCAGGCAGATTTTTTCAAATCTAGCATTCTCTTGGGAATCCAGCTCCAGTGAGTCTCTCTCTCAGGTCCCACAGATGCCTGAACATAATGGGTCGCACTAAATTTGAGTCACACTATTTTTCTGCTTTATCTGTCTCTATTCCCTCTACAATACTGAGTTGTGGGAAAGGAGGATGATGCTATGGGGCCTATATTCGATAGCCCCCGAAAATGGGCGCAGGGATCATGATTAACGATTAACACGCGCCTGTTCAAAGTAATGCAGGCAGCATGCCAACCTGTTACCACCTCTCTCAAACCCTCCACTGCCTCTAATTTGTCAGACTGTTTGTCCGACATCCAGTCCTGGATGAGCAGAAATTTCCTCCAACTAAATATTGGGAAGACTGAAGCCATTGTCTTTGATCCCGCCACAAACTCCTTTCCCTAGTCACCAACTCCATCCCTCTCCCTGGCAATGTTCTGAGGCTGAACCAGACTGTTCGCAGCCTTGGTGTCGTATTTGACCCCGAGATGAGCTACTGACCACATATCCGCACCATTACTAAGACCGCTTACTTCCCCTCCATAACATCGACCGACTCTGCCCCTACCTCAGCTCATCTGTTGCTGGAACCCTCATCCATGCCTTTGTTACCTCTAAACTTGACAATTCCGAAGCATTCCTGGCTGGCCTCCCATCTTCCACCCTCCATAAGCTTGAGCTCATCCAAAACTCTGCTGCCCATACACTAACTCACATCCAATGCGTTCACCCATCACTCTTGTGCTCGCTAACCTACATTGGCTCCTGGTTGAGCAAAGCTTCGATTTAAAAATTTTCATCCTTGTTTTCTATTCCATCCATGGCCTTGCCCCTCCCTATCTCTGTAACCTCCTCCAGCGTTACAACCCTCCGTGATATCTGCACTCCACCAATTCTGGCCAATTGCACATGCCCGATTTTAATCGCTCCACCATTGACAGCCGTGCCTTCAGCTGCCGAGGTCCGAAGCTCTGGATTTCCCACCCTAAACATCACTGCTCTCTACCTCTCTTTCCTCCTTTAAGATGCCCCTTAAAATCTACCTCTTTGGCCAAGTTTTTGGTCATCTGCCTTAATATCTCCTTACGTGGCTCGGCATTAAATTTTGTTTGATAACGCTCTTGTGAAGAACCTTGGGACGTTTTACTATGTTAAAGGTCCTATATAAATGCAAGTTGTTGTTGTAGTGGGAACAGAGGATGATGCTATGTGTGTTGCTCAGCAACTTCAAGAAATTGTAAAGCTGTGCTTCAATGTTGTGGCGAGGTATCATCAAGTACTGACATTGGGCTATGGGTGTAACAATGAAAAACTACATTCATTACTTAATTTCATGAGAACGAGGTTTCTAGATTACCGTCATTCTCCTGCTCATTGGTACCATATCTTCCTCCTCCTCCTCCTTTAGCTGGATTCTTCTCTTCAGTGCATAATTATGCAGGATACAGCAAACAATGACTGTCCTTGATACTCATGTCGGAGCACCACCAGACCTGTCCAGACTGGGGAATCATGCTTTCAGTATTCCAAAGGTGTGCTGTATTGTTACTCTGGTGGAGGCCCCATTGTAACTCTCCTCAGCCTCACTGTCAGGAATCCTGACCAGATACAGTAGGCAGATTTTCAGAGGGTAACCTTTATCTCCAAGAAGTTGACCTGATATTGATTGGCAAAGAGAGCTGGCCCAGAGGACTGTCTCAGTGCAGAGGCATCACAGCAGCAGCCAGGGTAGCTCGCAATGGTGTGCAGGATCTTCTGCCTGTGGTCACATTTCAACTTCACGTTTAGGGAATGGTAATCCTTTCTATTGACAAATGCCACTGTATCTTCTACTGGTGCTCTGATGGCCATCTGAGTACAGTACACAGACCCCTGCATCCTTTGGAAGCCTGCCACTCTAAAACACATTGAGAAACTGCGGCCATGGGGAATGAAATGAACTAGCCAGCGTTTGTGAACAGTGCATTGGTCACATGCTTGTTGGAACAGTGGACTCCTGACTGTGCAGTGTTGCTCAGAAGAACAGGTAAAGATCTGAAATAACAACAGAAATTGCTGGAAAAACTCAGCAGGTCAGGCAACATCCATGGAGAGAAATTTGAGTTGACATTTCGGGTCGAAACCCTTCTTCAAAACTGGAAAGAAAATAAAATAGATCGAAGGCAGGGCTGCGATCGAACAAAAGAAGTAAAAGAGACAATAAAAGGTATTCGAAACCAGACGAGATGGTAATGGGCCAGTGGAGACAAAAGACAGCTGAGATTAGGTGTGAAGTGTACTGGCAGGATAGGAAACAGCTGCCAGGTGAACTTGCTGAAAGGCAAAGGGAACTGTGCAGGTTAGTTTTGTTGCCCGCCACCCAGTTGAACATAAAATAAATAATATTTTTAATATGACAAATTACGAGTCATACTCTGCATGAATATAAAACCAGGACTAGGAGAACCAACGGGATAATAGAGCAGCACATGTAGTTTAATAGTACTGCAGATGTAATACTTGAAAAAAGGAGGCAGCATGGTACAGAGTTCAAACCTGATGAAATTGGAATGAGGAGCAGAAATGATAGAGAAAATAATGCACTGTGGAAAGAGGTGATACAAATAAGCTGTTGAGTTGAATTGAAATATGTAACCTCTAAATTCTAGCATATATACTTGTTCATATTGAGGAAGTCTTTGCTTACTCCTATAGAAATACGAACAGATCAGTGTTAGGAAATAAATGATAGATTGTTGTATCAATTGTGAAGAACATATTGGGGGACGAACTATTGCTTGGTGTAGCAACATTGTAAGCAAGTTATTTTTGTATATATTTGTAATGTTGCTGCACATAGCAGTCAGAGCAATTCATCCCCCATTGTGAGGAATATATACTGAGATGATGAACATTTGTTTTATTTACAGATATATCCTTGGAAAGAAAGACTTACATTTATTTAGCACCTTTCATGGCCACAGGCCAAAGCGCTTTACAACCAATGAAGCACTTTTGAAGTGCAGTCATTGATCTAATGTAGGAAATGCGGCAGCCAATTTGCGCGCAGCCATGTTAGTCTAACATTTGTTGTGGGGAAATTATTGGAATCTGTAACTAAAATTAAGGACAGAGGGACTGAGCACTTAGAGAAATTTGAGTTGGTTAGAGAGAGCCAACATGGATTTGTAACAGGTAGGTCATGGCTAATTAACCTAATTTACTTCTTTGAGGAAGTAACTAAAGTACTAGACAGGGGAATGTCTGTGGATGTCGTTTATATGGACTTCCAGAAGGCATTCAATAAGGCTCCACATAGCGGCTGTTAGCTAAAATTAAAGCTCATGGAATTGAAGGCAAATTATTGACCTGGCTAGGAGATTGTTTAGGTGGTAGAAAACACAGAGTAAGGATAATGGGTATGTACTCGAATTGGAAGGAAGTGACTAATGATGTTCTACAAGGCTCTGTACTGGGGCCTCAACTATTCACTATATTTATTAACGGCCTTGATAACACAATAGAGATTCATATGTCCAAGTTTGCCAATGACACAAAGATTGGTGTAGTAGTGTAGACAGGAGCATAAAATTACATTGATAGATTTAATGAGTGGGCGAAACTGTGGCAGATGGATTTCAATGCAGATAAGTGTAGGTCATTCATTTTGGACCCAAAATGGATAGATCCGAGTATTATTTAAATGCTCAAAAGCTAGGAACAGTGGAGGTTCAAAGGGACTTAGGGTCCATGTGTGCACAGATCACTAAATTATAGTCATCAGGTACAAAAAATAATCAAAAATGCTAATGGAATGTTAGCCTTTATAACCAGAGGGCTAGAATATAAAGGGGAGGAAGTTTTGCTACAGCTATACAAAGTCCTGGTTAGACCACATCAGGAGTACTGTGTACAGTTCTGGGCACCACACCTTAGAAAGGATATGTTGGAAGGAGTGCAGCACAGATTCACAAGTGATTACATAAACTAGGATTGTATTCCCTTGAATATATAAGGTGAAGGGATGGTTTGATTGAGGTTTATAGGAAAGGAAATTGATAAGGTAGATAGAGAGAAACTTCTTCCATTGGTGCGGGAGTCTATGGCAAGGGGACATAACCTTAAAATCAGAGCCAGGCCATTCAGGAGAGAAGTTAGGAAACACTTCTTCACGCAAAGGGTGGTAGAACTGTGGAACTCCCTCCCACAAAAAGCAGTAGATACTAGCTGAATTAATAATTTTTAATCTGAGATCGATAGAATTTTGCTCGCTAAGGGTATTAAGGGATATGGAGCCAAGGCAGGTGAATGGAGTTAGGATACAGATCAGCCATGATGTCATTGAATGGCGGAACAGGCTCGAGGGACTCCTCAATATTCCCTTTAAGTTGCATGGCCACGCAGCGCTCCAAGGGTCCTGCGCAGCCGGTGAGCTTAAATTGAAAAAAAACATGCATGCATGGAATTTTGAATGGCCCACGCAGCCCATTAAAGAGGCCCCGCAGTCCCCAAAAAATTACAGGGAACATTGCTACGCCTGTTCCTGTGTTCTGATGTCCCACAAACAGCAATGAGACAATGACCAGATAGTTTGTTTTAGTGATGTTGATTGAGGGATAAATATTGGCCGGGACATGGGGGTAACTCTTTCGTTCTTCTTTCAGTAATGCCATAGGATCTTTCATGTCCCCCTGAGAGTGTAGACGAGGCCTCGGATTAACGTCTCATCCGAATCTAAATTCAGGTACAGCATTCTTCTGCTGCTTAGCAGCACAGCCACACATCCATCCTGTGGATATTAGGATTATCTCTTCCTCTGCTTTTTGTCCAGGTTACATATGTCTCAAAACTTCTGATTCAACCCTATATATTGTGAACTCACTTATGTGGACAAAAGAGATAGCTTCGTTTATTAAACTTTGACCATCTTTGATATTCCAATAAGGTTATAATAAAACCATTGCAGAAGACAAAGAAGCATTACTCAGTTTATTACTTGGAGTACAACAAATAATTATGAAAGAAAGACATTCATTTATTTAGCATTTTATCAAGACAGTCAAACTAAAGACTATCAAAGTCTTAATTACGCATATCTTTCACAAAACAAGAGAATTTCACAAAGACTTTGGGCTGGACTTTTCGCCCAGAGGCGGGTTCGCGGCAGCTTAGCTGTTTGGCGGGTTCCGGTCCTGGTCCCGCTCCCGGTTCCAGCCGCTCTGCACTAACGTGTTACCCAGCCCAGTGGGTGTATTGTATTGTATTGTATTGGGTGTGGGTCTGCTGATCTCCTGTGATGACGGGTTTGCAGCCGGTGTATATAAGGGGAGCAATGTCCCCTTTGGCTCTCACTTCCATTTTGATGCTCTTGAGTGCTGATGGTTGCAGACATGACAGCACCTAGAACAAAGGCTGCTCCCCATTTTGACGATGACTCCCTCCATGTTCTTGTGGAGGGAGTAAGAGGACGCAAGGGGATTCTGTTCCTTTCTGATGAGAGGAGGAAGCCCCCTCAGCACACCAGGGCAGCCTGGCTGCAAATAACTGAGGTCAATGCAAGGTCTATCTTTACACGCACCTGGGACCAGTATAGGCAGAGGTTCAATGATCCCCTGCGTTCAGCAAAAGTGAGTATAACAACACACTTACCTTCATTCTGCTGTGCCTGTCATCACATCCCCATCAATCTGCATTGCCAACCCTACTCCTGCACATCCTAACTCAGCCCAATATCCCTTGTACTGTCACCCATCCCTCTCTCTGTATGTACAGAATCACATCCCCATCTTACTATGCACCCCTCACACTCACTCTCAATGTTATGCCATGACAACAACTAACAAGGAGGGAATTTGGTATTGGCACTTCACTCCAGCATAGTCTCCCTCTAAACATCTATCCTATCCATTCTTTACAATCATCCATCACTCTCACTAAAACTGCACTTTTGTCCCTCATTGCAGGAAAAGAGATCCCACAATAAGAGGGAGAGGGAGAGAACAGGAGGAGGACCGCCATCCATGGCGCAGCTCACCCACGCTGAGGACTCAGCTCTGGACATTGTTGGAGGTCCTGAGGAGCTTGAAGTGGGGGACGGAGAGAAGGGCTCAGCGGAACAACCGGGTGACAGAATTATTTTCCAAACATCTGATTTGGAATTCATGAGTGACTCATGGGATCTGATGTTCATAGAAATTGAGTGCTCATCATGTGCACAATGGGATGTGCCTGCAACTTACATATCACATGTCTAAATCATGTCTTTACTCTCCCACAGGACCATGAAAGAGCCCCCCTCCCTATTGCCCAGGCGGAAAAGCAGGAGGACTCCTCAGAGGAACCTCCAGCCTCTGAGGGAGCAGTGTCAGCAGAAATTAGCGCAGCCAGCACCAGTGCAGAGACGCACACCTTGGTGGGTCCCACGCAAGATACAGTAGTGTTGTCACCTGGTGTCTCACAACTCACAAGCCAGCAAGAGCAGATGGTGGAGACAGGGACAGCAGTGGAGAATCCTCATTGGAGGCCGCAGGGTGCTCATAGTTTTGCTGAGCTGCATGCAGACGCTGAGCCTCGGGGTCAATCCAGAAAGAGAGCGGTGCTGGAACTTCAGGAGTAAGTGCAGAAGACGCTGTCTGGGTTAGCAACCATGGTGACTGTGAGTATGCAGAGAATGGAGGAGTCCATCTCAAATATGAGCAATGCCATGGCGCAGGCACTGGCAAATGTAGGTGCTGCCATGGAAAGGATGGCAACCTCCATGGAGAACATAAATCGCCAGACTCAGAACAACATGGTAACACTTCTAAATAGATGGTCAGCTATGGAGGATAGATGGGCATCTATCGAGGAGAGAAACCAGAGGTTCATGGATGTACTTGTTATGATTAATGTCAGCACAGACACGGGTCCTCATGGCCCCACTGATGAGCAGCAAGGTGCTCTCCAGCTACTTGCCGGCAGAGAAGTGCGGGTGGCCCATGAGAGGGATGGTGGTGGAAGGGGAAATAAAAGTGGGGGCTCCTCTCCAAGCGCTCACACTGCCATCCCATTGCCAACCCCTCAGTCAGAGCCCCAGATGCCTCCCCCAACAGAGATGGCGGAGTCTGCCCCTGCACAGCCGCAGGAGGAGCAGACTTTGACGGGGCCCTCACAGGCTCCACGACCCAGAGGACGACCGCCAAAGGCGTGTAAGCAGGTGCAGCAGGGAAGTGAGCAGGCTGCCTCTGCATCTGCTGAAGCCATGGTTGGGGGGGTGGGGGGGGCACCATGTAGAAGCACGCGTAAGTGAAAGCTAACCCACAAATAGTCACAAGAGTAGTCACTTGGGTGTTTTCATATAAATCAATGTTACGTTTGTGTTCTTTTATTTTATTGTATTAAAGTGATGTCATGTGAATGTTTCAATGCGTTGCCCTATTGTGCTCACAATTGGAAGTGGCACAGTGAGGGGTAAGGGTGCCTTTCATCTGAAGCAATGGCGGTGAAAGCGCTAGGAATGCACAATAGGGCTGCTCTATGGTGTGGAAGTGGGGCCGTGCGAACCTTCATGTGCATGTGGCAGCCACATGTAAGTGATGCCTAAAGTTAGTTGAATCTGGCATGGATTAGGCTATCCCTTGCCTCACAGGCAGTAATGTGCTCGCATGCTGGTCGCACTGGGTCAGCCACCTCCTCCAGGTGTTCCTCATCTGCAACCTCATTCGGCTCTTCTTCCTCCTCCTCCTCCTCCGAAGAGGCTGTGCGCTCTGCGACTTGTTCCTCAGGCAGCGCTAATTCCCACTGTAGTGCGTTGTTGTGCAGGGCACAGCAGACCACGATGAATCTGGAGACCCTGACTGGTGCATACTGTAGGGCTCCACCAGATCTGTCCAGGCATCTGAAGTGCATTTTGAGGAACCCAATTGTTTGCTCTATGACACTGCTGGTGGAAATGTGCCTCTGATTGTAGTGCTTCTCAGACTCGTTTGATGGCCTCTTCATCGGCCTCATTAGTTCGTTTGGTGGAACGAAAAGCTGAGGCACAGTGGACTGGTGCAGGATGAACGAGTCATGGCAGCTGCCAATGAACTTGGTGCACACGTGCATGATGCTCTTCCTGTGGTTACACACCAGCTGCAATTTAAGGGAGTGGAAGCCCTTGCGGTTCACAAATACTGCTGGGTTGTAATGGGATGCCCTGATGGCCACATGGGTGCAGTCGATGATGCCCTGCACCGTGGGAAGCCAGCCAGATTGGCAAAGCCTAGCGCCCATGCAGTAACACTTGCTTCATCAGTGTAAGGGGTTTTCCTCGAGAGGTTTCCCTGAGGTTTCTCTCTCTAGAGGCCTCTCTCTCTTGCACAGTAAAACCTTGAGTGGTTCGACCCACTCGCCCCTTAGATTCCATACTCTGGACTTAGGCGCAGGAACTACAATGTAGAAAAAACTCTTGTAGACCAAGTTTGATGAAACAAAATGAAATTTTATTGCAAATGGAAAAATATCAAATCAAATGCAACACAGATAAGAGTACAGTACATGGGAGGGAAAAACAAACACAAACAAATCATAACGACATTATACTAACTAAGGCAAATACAGGCATCTTATACTCTACAAAGATCATCATGAAATAAGGAAACACACGGAACATCGAGGGACAACAACTCATGTTAATTGTACCCTTAAATCCACCCCCTTATTAAACCTATCTAGATCTGATTGTGAAGGGCCAGAAACATGCTCACCAATCCCACTAGGAAGTACAAGTTTTTGAAAATGAGTCTGTGTTTGGTCCTTTCAGGTGTCTCGTCTCCACGTGGATCGTGGAGCCCCTGCGAACTGCGCCACACCTCTCTCCTGAGGTGGGGGTCGGGGGCGGCTGGACACCGGCGGGCCTGGATGTCGGCGGGGTCGAGGATCGTCGGCTCGACCCTGGTTAGAGGAGCTTTGGGCTGGTGTGGCCCCTTCTACCTTCAACTACGGCCCGGGGATGGTCGATGATCTCCCGATAGTTTTCCCCGGGGCGGGACGCTGGTTTCGAGCGACTTTCTTTATACAGTCATAATTATCTTTCTCCTCCGACGGTGGAGAGGAGTCCGCTGATCTTTCCCCAAGCCAGCTCCTCTTCGCCCAGCTCAAAAGCTGGACCGGCTGCTGGGGCTGCAACAACTGTCCGACTGTAAACTGTCTTTTAGCTCGACTCTCCTTGTGACTGTTCAAGCTTGTTGATTCAAGCTTCCTCCAGCGTCTTCTCCCAAGCTGTGTGCCTGCCCAATCTACTGCCGTGTCAAGTCGTGTCCCACTGCCGTGTCAACTGCCGAAAAGTCTCTCCAGATATACCTTTCTTCCCGAGGCTTCACTTCCCGCCCAAAATCAGGTTAGTCTTTGTTTTAACTTTGGCGGGCTTTGAGCACAGCGGGGCAGTTATTATATTTAAAATCATTTTAAGCGGCTGGTAACAGGCCCATCTCTGGTTGGAAATGGCTTTCATTGTTTTGAATGTCCTGCTGATCTCGTTATCTAGTCCTGGGTGCTGTTCTCATGAATATGAAATTATCCCCTTTTGTCTGGGGCAGCATCTTGATGGCCTCTGTCTCCAGGCCGATCTTGACTAGATCTGCATCTAATCCATATGCATACCTGTGGGTCTGGTTTCGTTCTCTCAGGAACGGCTTCCAGAACTTACTGTGGGTTGAATCCACAAAACTGTCTGAGGTTGCGCAGAAACCATTTTAAAGTGTCCCAATAAGCTGGTCACATGATACGGTGGCCATTTTGTATGCCCCCTTTTCTGGGCTTCTTTTAAAACAGTCTTAGAATCACGGCTTCTTCTGCCATTTAACCCTTATTAATATGAAATCCAATTTTGCAAATCCTACATCAGTTGAAAAGTGGATGTAATTGGTGGACTTGGCAAAGAGGGCTTCGATAACCTGTGTGCTGCAGCTGTGGGCGGCCTACTGGGAGATGCCGCTGATGTCTGCTGCTGATCCCTGGAAGGACCCTGACGCAAAGAAGTTGAGGGCGGTGGTGACTTTGACAGCCACTGGTAAGGGGTGTCCACCTGCTCCTCTGGGCTGCAGGTCTTGGTGCAGCATTGTGCAGATGTCAGTGACTACCTCTCGCGAAAGTCTCAGCCTCCTTTGGCACTGCTGCTCTGTCATGTTGAGGAAGCTCATCCTTGGCCTATAAACCCTGTATTGCGGGTATCTCCTGTGGTGCGGGCCAGCCAAGACCTGACGGCCTCTGCCCTGTGCAGCATCAGGTGGCTGAGGAGAAGGTTGGAGCTCTTGCTGTTGGTGCTGCTGCTGTGCCTGGTTCTGCTGCTGCCGTGGATGATCCTCTTCTGATTCTGAGGACCAGGATGAGAGAGTATAAATGGTTCCCATTCTGCTGTTATATCTGGCAGTTGAGGATGAGATATTATCAGGAGTAAGTCAATGGGGAGAGAGCTTATTCCAAGGAGGTGACAGTGCATATAGAGTTCACAGCACACACTCACAACCTCAATACAGCTCAAAGGTCTCCTCCAAATCATGAATTCAGCAACTTATGGAATTTGAAAGTGAACTGATGTGAGAGGTTAGCTTTTATGCAGCAGTTGCAGCTGTCAACTATTCAGCTCATTGGAAGACCCGACACACTCAGCTGGGGTGTTTGCCGAATGACATGAAACAAGTTGAAAATGTGTGAAAATAGAAAAAGTCTGGCAAAATAGCCGCTAACCGTTAACTACCTTAAATGCCTCTCCCGCCGTTTGGTGTTGAGTCTGTTCTGAAGTCGCAGACCTGACACTTTGGAAACTGACGTGGAGGCAGGTTCGCGGCGGGTTCCCAACCCGCCGTCAATTATTTCAAATTTAACAGCTGACCTGCCTCCGAACCCACCCTCTGAGCGTTGACAAAATGGCGGCCTTCATACCTATCTGGGGCTCGGGGCTTCCCATTTTTCTCGACAGCAACTGTTTCCATCAGTGGGAGTTCAATTAAACCCAGATGTATCGGTGTTACTCTATAAGAGTGCAATGCCTGAGGTGTGTCATTTAACTTAGAAAAATCAGGACAAAGAATTTTATTTCTCAGGAGGATTATAAAAAATCTTCAAAGATTGTTATTGGCCAGAAGCATTCTGCAAGAAGTAACGTTCTTTAATTGATAACCTAAAAGATGTATAGTTATTACCGCACTGGGGTGCTGCACCTGAAAAGTGTTTAACTTAAGATATAAAAATCATGGAAAAAATTATTATTCTCAGAAGGGTTATTAAAAATATGACCATGATATTTTGGCATCCAGTCCCCCAAAAATGAGTGCACAATAGGGGAACGCGGGAGAAAATGGTTTTAAATCGACTGTGCACCCCACACCTTCCCCTGGAGAACAGTGCTGCCAAGGCCCGCTGGAAAGGAAGCAGAGAAGGTGGAAATGAGGTTGGACTGACAGTGTGATTTTAACAGCAATACTTTGCACTCCTCTATATATTGGGTGCAGGGAACTAGAATGGAACAGGCAGTTCATAGGATTTACATTTCAGTGGAGGACATTGGAAGGCCTCCAAACTGTTCCAGTGAGGCGAGATTTTGTTTTGCTGCAAGGAAAGCATTTATCTCAGGAGACATTTTATTGCTGCTACCAGTTTAAGTACTTTAGCTTAAGGCTTATTACTACTGAGGCCTGACACTGGGAACTCAGGTTTGGAGAGTTTCAGTGGAGTCCTTTAAAGGAGAATTCCCCTTGCGGTGCCAGACAGCATGGCATTACCTCTGGGTAATCCTCTGTAATTGGCCTTCTTTGATGATGTTGAGGACAAGGAAGAGGAGAAAGAGGAAGAGGTGAAGTGATAAAACCAGAGGAGGGTCTGAATACATCAGGGAAGACTGAGGAGTTTAAGGAGATACTCAGCCATCAGACTGTGCAGAGCACAGAACTGTTATCTTCATCGATCTGAAAAGCAGTGTCGGAGGAGACTCAGATTCCCGAAAGATGCTCTCCATGTGTTCTGCAGGATCTTGAAACCTGACCTGAAGACATCTTTAAGGAATGTCACCACCCTAATTGTTGAGGTGAAGAATACCATTGTGCTGACATTTTAAACATCAGGGGCCTAGAAATTCAGTTGCGTTCGCCAGCCGTTAACGCCATAAGAGGGGTATATTTCCAGCGCTAGGCACTTAGCGCCCGGGCACAGGCCGATCTGCGCCTACGCCCAAATTCAGTAGACATTTAGCGCCGGCGCAAAGTGTTTGCGCCCGCTCAGCTGCGCGCGCAGCTTATGACGTCATTTCGTCGTGCAACGCTGTTTGTGCGCCCCAAACCGGAAATTCAGTGGCGCCCGCCCAATGTGGGCGTGGCGCTGTTAAGAACTGTGAAGTGGAACGCAACAGAGGCCCTGTGGGCCTCGGGGAGCGCTAATTAAAGGGCACTTACACTGACCTATAAAGCCCAGCCATTTTGCTGCAATGACTTTACTGCTTTGGATTTCTGGACAGAGACCAAGGAACAGAGCTTACTGATTTGGGACAACATAGGAGAGGTATTTTTGGCTTCTGGCCAGAGCTTTGACATTTGAATCATTGTGATTTCACTGTTTGCAAGTTTATTATGGGGGCTGTATGGGGTTCCAACCCTCAGTTGCAGCATTATGTGCGAAGGGCTCACAGACGCTGTGTGAGAGGGCCAGCCATGCCTAGGCACAGAGGGGCCATCAGGCGTCGGCAACGTAGGCCTTACCCACTCAGGCAATACCGGCAGCAGGTGTCCTATCTCACCATGACTGCGGCGCATTGTGTTAAGAGGCTGCGCTTCAGAAGGGAGGTGGTTGCAGAGATCTGCCAGCTGCTTCACAGAGATCTGCGTCCACAGCTGATGTGCAGGACGTCTCTCTCGGTGGAAGTGAAGGTCACGGTGGCTCTGAACTTTTATGCAAGCGGCTCCTTCCAAGCCGCTGCTGGGGACATAGCGAACATCTCCCAGTTCGCCGCGCATCGCTGCATCCGGCAGGTCACCGATGCACTTTTCGCGAGGAGACACCAATTCATCTCCTTCCCCATGACCCTAGAGAGGCAGGAGCAGCGTGCAGTCGTATTTGGCAGGATCGTGGACTTCCCCATGGTGCAGGGCGCCATTGACTGCACGCATGTGGCTATGCGGGCACCTATCGACAATGCCGAGGATTACCGCAACCGGAAGGGCTACCATTCCCTCAATGTACAGCTGGTGTGTGACCACAGGCAGCGCATCCTAGCTGTCAATGCCCGCTTTCCAGGAAGCAGCCACGATGCATTTATCCTGCGCCAGACTACTGTGGCTGACATGTTCGAGGCACAGCCTCCACCAAGGGGATGGCTTATTGGGGACAAGGGCTACCCTTTGTGTACATGGCTCATGACCCCGCTCCGCGCGCCCAGGACCCCAGCGGAGGAGGCATACAACGAAAGCCATCAAGCCACAAGGAACATCATAGAGCAAACGATTGGCGTCCTCAAGCAACGGTTCCGCTGCCTGGATCGTTCCGGCGGATCTCTACAGTATTCGCCGGATAGAGTCTCCCAGTTCGTCGTCGTGTGCTGCATGCTGCACAACCTGGCTATCCGCAGGACTCAGGCACTGCCACCTGACGTTGCACCACCACCTCAGGAGGACGAGCAGGAGGACCATGAGGAGGAGGAGGAGGAGGAGGAGGAGTACCAGCCCAGGAGGGAGCCACAAGGTCCAAGGGCCGTCCGCCGGCGGCTTATTGAACGACACTTCTAGGCCCCCTGTCAGGGAATGGCCTGCGGCAATGAACGCACCTGAATGCAGCCGCTCCGCAAGCCCTCAGCCGGTTAACGCAACAACCACTTGAAACATGGCACCTGGACATGCTGAATAAATAAAAAGCTTTATTTTACAAACTCAGGGCCCTTCCCACATGAAACAGAAAAACAGACGAGACCCCCAAAAAACAGTCAAAAACATCTGTCACTCCCACAACCTGGGGAGGAATAACAAAACTTGCCCATCCAATTGGCCTTCATCATCGGCCTTACAAAAATAAGCCCCCCCCTCCACAACACAAACACCCCCATAAAAACAAAAAATGCCTTCATCTTCGGCCTTACCAAAATAAGCCCCCCCCAGAACACAAACACCCCCATATAAAAAAAAACACTATCACCACACTCTACTGGGTGTGCCGAGAGGGCGAGTCCTTATGCAGGCTTCTCCGGCCCCTGCCCGACCTGCTGCTCCGCCT
This sequence comes from Somniosus microcephalus, assembly GCF_052327205.1. Classification (NCBI taxonomy): domain Eukaryota; kingdom Metazoa; phylum Chordata; class Chondrichthyes; order Squaliformes; family Somniosidae; genus Somniosus; species Somniosus microcephalus. The sequence goes on along the minus strand of NC_140995.1, from coordinate 113,989,691 downwards.
CAACCTGGGCCCTGTGGGTGTGGCAAGGCTGGGGGAAGGCTCATGAGGGCCACAATGCGTGACGGCAGATGCCCTTGGGGGTCGGCCTAGATGAGGCCCGGCCCGGGAGGGGCCGGCTGCTGACTGCTGCAGCTGTGGCTGGCCAGCATCAGTCTCAGCAGCAGCTCGTCGCACCTTGGCTGGGGGAGTGGCAGTGTCGGCTGCACCAATGGGGGCAAGCTGGCTGATGCCAGGCGCGCGCTGTTCGCCAGAGACACTGGCACTCGGCCGGGCTGGCAGTGCAGCAAGCGCAGCAATCTGGTGGAGGCCAGACCGCTGTGCTGCAGCAGGGCGGCGGGTGCCCTGGCGATGCCTCCGCGCCACAGCGAGTGTGGCAGAAGTGAGTGCCCGAACTGCCCTGGTATGTGCCCGCATCAGATCTGCCAGTGTCTGGACGGCACCACTCATGGACTCGCGACTCGCGTCCTGCGCTGCCGCGAGTTGCTGGACACCCCTGTCCTGCGCTGCCGCGAGTTGCTGGACACCCCTGTCGTGTGCTGCCGCGAGTTGCTCGACCCCCCTGGCCTGTGATTCCCCGAAAGCCAGGGACTCAATGGCCTGAGGCAACTGTCCCACAACCCCCATGAACTCCTTGTGGCGCCGCTCCGACGCCGCGGGTATCTCATCAAGGAGGCGCACCTCCTGGGCGAGGACCGTCTCCGGACTGGAGGGCGGACTCTCCCTCTGGGGAGAAGGCCGCTGAGCTGCCCGACCCTTCCCGCGTGCCTCGACCCCACTGGGCCCAGGAACTGCCCTCCCCTGCAACACTTCCCCCCTCTGGGGAGAAGGCCGCCGTGCTGCCCGACCCTTCCCGCGTGCCTCGACCCCACTGGGCCCAGGAGCTACACCCCCCTGCAACACTTCCCCCTGCCTCTCCTCCAGGCCAGACGTCTCCCCTCCATTGCCATCCCCTGGCGCGGATGAGGGTTCCCCCGATGTGCCGCCTTCCTCCTGGTCCTCGTCGTCCTCCTCCTCCAAGGGCCTGGCACTCTGAGCTTCAGGGACCACCTCCTCCTCACCAGCTGAAAGCAGGAAGGCACAAGAGTAGCTTTAGAGTGAGGACAGGGCGTCAGCGAGGGAGGCATGAGTGGTGGCATTATGCGCATTGGTCGGACAGTGGGAAAGGATGTAGATCTGAAGCGCAAGGGCAACGAGAGAGGTCCAACCGGTCGTGTCCTTACCAGTGGGTCCCAGTACAGGGTCCGCATCTCCAATGGCAACAGGGCCAGTCACCCGGCCACGCATGAGTCGAGCCACGCTCTCCTCCAGCTCACTGAGCGCCTGGTACTGGGGACGGCCTCCGCCGGTGGCAGACTGGCTCCTCAAATTCCGCGCCAGCTTGGCCTGCAAGAGAAAGGACGGCCTCTAAGTACAGTGTGGTGCCCTGTTGCTGTGTGCACTGCCTCCCATGGTCGAATAGCTTGGCCAGTGTGGTGCCCTGTTGCTGTGTGCATGGCCTCCCATGGTCGAATAGCTTGGCCAGTGTGGTGCCCTGTTGCTGTGTGCACTGCCTCCCATGGTCGAATAGCTTGGCCAGTGTGGTGCCCTGTTGCTGTGTGCACTGCCTCCCATGGTCGAATAGCTTGGCCAGTGTGGTGCCCTGTTGCTGTGTGCACTGCCTCCCATGGTCGAATAGCTTGGCCAGTGTGGTGCCCTGTTGCTGTGTGCACTGCCTCCCATGGTCGAATAGCTTGGCCAGTGTGTTAAGTGCAGAAAGTGCTATTGATGATCATGCCAGTGCCATAGCTGCGGGAGGAGGGCTGGCCATTAGGCCTTTGAGGTCCCTTTGCCCATAATGTGAGGTGCACATGCAAGGATGAGGAGGACACTGGAAAGGGTACTCACCTTCACCATCCGAGTGAGGTCATTGTACTTCTTGCGGCATTGGTCCGCACTCCTGGGGACATCGCTGGTGGATGACACCCTGTGGGCGATTTTCTTCCAGGCTCTCCTGTACTGCCTCCTGGGAGCCTTCTTGCCACTGTCCGGGCACAAGATCTCTCTTTTCTTTTCCACACCATTAACCAGCACCCTCAAAGCATGCTGGGAGAAGCGCTGCGCTCGTTCACGGGCCTTCTCCATGGCTTCAGGCGCTATTTGGGTCCACCAGCAGTGTTGAGGCCTAGCTGCAGGGCTCCACTATGCAGGGCGTGGCAGCAGTCAAAGTCGACCCTTCCCCCTTTAAGAGCTGGCCGGCGTCAGGGTGTCTGCTGTCAATCAAAACATGACCGCACCTGCGCTGCGCCCGGCCTCGGCGTTATCAGTCCGCATCGCCGGCTTAGCGCCTGAAGATAGCAGTGCAACGCCAGTTTCAGCGCTCGCCCAAACTCTTGGCCAAATCTACTGAATTTCGGCGAAGTGGCCTACACTTTTCGGCGGGCGCTAACTTTAGCGACCGCCCGACTTTACCGCCCCAAAAGTGGCCAGACTGAATTTCTAGGCCCAGGTTCCTTCTAGTCTAGTGTAAGAAATCTCTGCAACATTTCACAGTCAGCAGCCCACAGCTACAACAAGAAAGTAACCAATGCACTGTTCATGAAAGCTGGCTAGTTCATTTCGCTCCCCATGACCACAGCTTCTCAATGTGTTTCAGAGTGACAAGTTTCCAAAGGGTGTAGGGGTCTGTGTACCATACTCAGGCGGCCATCAAGTAGAAGATACAGTGGAATTTGTCAATAGAAAGGATTACCATTCCCTAAACGTGAAGCTGCACACCATTGCGAGCTACCCTGGCTGCTGCTGTGATGCCTCTGTACTGAGGCAGTCCTCTGTGCCAGCTGTCTTTCCCAATCAAAATCAGGTCAACTTCTTGGAGATAAAGGTTACCCTCTGAAAATCTGCCTACTGTATCTGGTCAGGATTCCTGACAGTGAGGCTGAGGAGAGGTACAACAGGGCATCCACCAGAGTAACAATACAGCACACCTTTGGAATGCTTGCACTGAAGAGAAGAATCCAGCTAAAGGAGGAGGAGGAGGTACCACCCAGGAAAAGGGGGAAGATATGATACTGATGAGCAGGAGAATGAGGATGATCCAGGAACCTCATTCTCATGAAAATAAGCAGTGAATGTGTTTTTTCATTGATAAATGCAAAGCCCAATGTCAGTACTTTGCGACACCTCTCCACAACATTGAAGCACAGCTTTGTAATTTATTGAAGTTGCTAAACAACACACATAGCATCATCCTCCTTTCCCACACTCAGTATTGTCGAGGGAATGGAGGCAGAAAAATAGTGTGACTCAAATTTATTACATTAATATGTTTCATACACCACAGAGGTACTTCAACCATAACACTTTGTACCTGTATGTACCTCATAACCTTTCGCTAACTGTATACCTCCTCTAGCTGCTACCTGAGTAACCAAGGTGGAGGGGATGTCTGGTTGCCCTTTGACTTTATTAGCTTCATGGAAATGAGGCGATTGCTGTCTCCGGCATCCACTGTCCTAAGAAGGACCAGCTGCAGGTTGCATCTATAAATCAGGTGACGGAGCAGCACAGTCCTGCTGCTATGACCCAGCATGTTCAGGTATCTGGGGCACTGAACCGGGATTCATAAGAGAATGCTAGAATGTGAAAACCTGTCTGCTGCTTCTCATTTTTTAAACCCATGCATTCTAACATTTTCATCAAGATCCAAACAAATTAACTTTCATTCAAAGTCTACTATCTTTTGCTTGATGATAAATCAATGCAAAAAGTACTGACAGTTGGAAATAACGATGGAGCTATGTGAAATGATTCTTATCGTCTCAGTCTTACTACAATCAAGCTTCTATTCATGGGATAATCTATTTATGGATCAGAACTTTGAGAATAGATTGTTTGAGAACATGGTCTTCATCTGGGGATTATTCATAGGCCTTGGTTTGAAAATATACTTCAATTCTTGGTATGTAATCAGATGGCCAATACAGGAAACTCTCGTTTAAATGACACCTAAATATCCGGAATTCTCTATTAACCGGCAAAATTCATACTCCGAAAACAACACCTCAATAACCGGAAATGTTGCTGAGTCTGAGTCCGAGTCTCCCGCAGTGGCCGAGTTAGTCAGTGGGGGTAGTTCTCCAAACTGCCACTACTCGGCTTCTTGGCGCTGTCAGAAGTCCAAACACCTCAATAACAGGAGTCTGCCGGTAGTCTCTTCCGATCCGCCATTTTTCTGTGTGTCTCCCCCGCTGCCGGTAGTCTCCTCCGATCTGCCATTTTTCTGTGTGTCTCTCCATCTTTATCGTGAATTATCTCCCCCATCTTGCATTATGGAATTCCCAAAAGTTGGTCCAAGCAAAAGGAAGAGAATGGTATTAACTTTAAAACAGAAAATCGAGATATGCCAATGACTAGAAAGGGGAGAGAAGCATATCAACATTATGAATGAATTCAAAATCGGTTTGTCAACAATCTACGACATCAAATCGCAGAAGGATAAGCTGCTCAAGTTTTATTCAAGCTCGGAGACATCTAAGAGTGTAGAGAAACGGCGTATGCTTCGTAAGCCTAAGCTTGAAGAGCTGGATACCGTGCTTTATGAGTGGTTTTCTCATAAGCATTCAGAGGGTGTTCCGCTTTCTAGACCCATGCTAATCGAGAAAGCGAAGGCTTTCTACGTAAAGATGAAGCTCACTGACAAGTGTGCTTTCTCCGAGGGATGGCTAACGTGCTTCAAGTTACGGCACAGGATACGACGACTCGATATTTCCGGGGAGAAGAAATCAGCTGATCACGACGCCGCAGAAGAATACTGCGATTATTTCAATCAGGTTGTGCAGCAACATGATTTGTCGCCAGCACAGATATACAATGCCGATGAAACTGGCTTATTTTGGAGGTTTTTGCCAGAATCAACGCTTGCTGGGGCTAGTGAGGCTAATGCTTCAGGTTACAAGAAAAATAAAGATCGTGTAACCGTGCTAACATGTGCGAACGCTGCTGGATCACACTGGGTTAAACTTCTTGTTATTGGGAAGTATAAAATTCCCCGTGCATTTAAAATGTGAGGCACTTACCTGTTGAGTAAAAAGCTCAAAGAAATGCTTGGATGGATAAGGAAATATTTTCATATTGGTTCCATCATATTTTTGTTCCATCTGTGAGGGAACATTTCCGTAAAATAGGGAAACCTGAAGATAGCAAATGCATTTTATTGCTTGATAATTGTAGAGCCCATCCGCATGAATCCAAGTTGGTTTCGGGAAATATTTTCACCATTTATTTGCCACCAAATGTAACTTCTCTCATACAACCCATGGACCAGGGCGTTATCCAAAATCTCAAGTGTCATTACAAGAAAGATTTCCTACATAAACTGATAAACCAAGATGACAATATTCACGCATTTCAGAAGGAATACAATCTTAAAGATGCCATCTTTAATGCTGCATGTTCCTGGAGCTTGGTGAAAGGTCACACTTTGAAGCACGCCTGGCGCAAATTATGGCCTTCTGTAATGTTTGCTGAAGGTTCTTCTTCAGAGGAGGAATTTCATGGGTTCAATGTTCATCCCAAGAAGAGTACAATAATGGAAATGGCTGGCATGGTGAAAAATGTAGGCCCAGCAAACCCTCTACGTAACCTCAGTGAAAGTGATATTGAGCAGTGGGTTGATGCAGATAGAGAAGTTGCTGTTGTGCATATGCTAAGTGATGATGACATAATTGAGACTGTTTTGAATGCAAAGAAAGAAAAGGAAAGTGAGATGGAAAGTGAAGAGGATGAGATTTCTGAAGAGAAAAAGATTTCTTGGGCTAAAGCTGCAGAAGGATTTGCTTTAATCCTCCAATTTGCTGAAAGGCAGCCTTGCTACTCTGCCCAAGAAGTTATGCAACTCCATATTCTGCATTCCACCTTTCTACAAAAAAGGCAAGTGTCCACTAAGCAAGCAGACATCCAGGACATGTTTAAGAAAGCTTCCAAAAGAGTTGAAGCAGTGGAAGTGCCTGAAGAATCTGTTGAAGTGCATGATCCTGATGACCCAGCTGGCATGGATATTCCTGATGAACCAGCTGACTTGGAATAAGTGTACAGTCAACTACAGTACTGTATACAGTCGTTTACTGTATAAGTTTTGTTTTACTGTTAAGTAATTAAAGAGTTATGGATTACCCTCAACTGGCAGTACTGTATTTAATCAAGCATCTTCCACCATCCATTTAACACAACATTCTGTAGGTGAGTGCCCAATTACTGTATACTGTAGACATGGACCATGTACAGCAAGCACCTCAAAGCACTGGAGAGGTACCACCAACGCTGCCTCCGTAAGATCCTGCAAATCCATTGGCAGGATAGGCGCACCAACGTCAGTGTTCTTGCTCAGGCCAACATCCCCAGCATTGAAGCTTTGACCACGCTCAATCAGCTCCGATGGACGGGTCACGTTGTCCACATGCCTGATACGAGACTCCCAAAAAAAGCACTCTACTCGGAGCTCCGGCACGGCAAGAGAGCCCCAGGTGGGCAGAGGAAATGCTTCAAGGACACCCTCAAAGTCTCCTTGAAAAAGTGTAACATCCCCACCAACACCTGGGAATCCCTAGCCCAAGACCGCACAAAGTGGAGGAGAAGCATCCGAAGGCACCGAACACCTTGAGTCTCTTCGCCGGGAGCAAGCAGAAGCCAAGTGCAGGCAGCGCAAGGAGCGCACTTCAACCCAAGCATCCCACCCACCCGCCCCTTCAACCACCGTCTGCCCCACCTGTGACAGAGACTGTCAGTCCTGCATTGGACTCATCAGTCACCTGCGAACTCATTTTTAATGTGGAAGCAAGTCATCCTCGGTTCCGAGGGACTGCCTAAGAAGAGAAGAAGAAGACTGTATACTGCACATTTCTTGATTTTTTAATTTTTGTTTGTTAAAAATAGCCTCGGTAGATAACCCTCTCTGTCATCCAGAATTTTTAATCAACTGGCACCATCCCGGTCCCATCGGTGCCGGATACCAAAGAGTTTCCTGTACATAGTTTAAAATTACACCTCAGAATGACTATACTATTATAAACATAGGAAAAGTCGACCACAACTGAAAGCAACCAGAGATTCCTTGAAGAATAGCTACAACCTTCCATACCACTGGTTTGTAAGCCAAATGTGACCCAATCAGGAAACACATTATATGATGTAGAGCTGCATGGAGAGAAATACGTGTCTGCACTGTGTCTGCTGGGTATTACAAGAAAAAGAACCATTACCGAGGATAAAGGGCTGTGAAAATGGTTCTGAATTTCCTTGTACTTTCTGTCACTGCACCGCCGTAACTTTGTCAGAAGTGCGGCAGAAACTCCATTTACAAATATAAACACATCCGATAATGTTATAACGACGCAGTGGCAGAACGTCTTAGGAAATTCAGGGCCAATATATCTTGTCAATGCTCTCAGGTCAGGTGTTACAACCTGCTAAAGTAATGACAGTAGACTGTACTAAATTGGTTATTGTTATGATAGCAAAATACTGCAGATGTTGGAAATCCGAAATAACAACAGAAAATGCTGGAAAAACTCAGCAAGTCAGGCAACATCCGTGGAGAGAAATTTGAGTTGACGTTTCGGGTTTGACCCTTCTTCAAAACTGGAGAGAAAAGGAACTAGATCGAAGGCAGGGCTGCGATTGGACAAAAGAATAAAAGAACCAAAAGAAGTAAAAGAGATTAGAAGCTAGACGAGATGGTAATAGGCTGTGATTAGGTGTAAAGTGTACTGGCAGGGCAAAAGATAGCTGCCAGGTGTGAGAGAGAAACAAAAGGAAAGGGGGGGGGGAAAAGGAAAGGAGTGGAAAAATATAAGTGAAAATGAAATAGGGGCCGAGGTTATGATCTGAAATTGTTGAACTCGATATTGAGACCGGAAGGCTGCAGACTGCCTAATCGGAAGATGAGGTGCTGTTCCTCGAGTTTACGTTGAGCTTCCGTGGAACAGTACAAGAGGCCAAGGACGGTGAGGTCCGAGTGGGAATGGAGCGGTGAATTGAAATGACAGTTTTACATGTAAAACAAGAGCAATGATGTGGTATTTAAGCCCTCTGTCTGCTTAATTTAAAATAATGAATAAAGGAATGTCATGCTTTTCATGTTCATCTGCTAATGCCATCAACAGTAACCTCTAGGCTTTTACCTGCAGGTAGCTTGTAAATTCTGTCAGCAGCCAACACTATAGATACTGAAAAAGGAAAGTAAAAATGTCAAACTGAATGACCATACAAGTTTAGAAAAGAAATGTGAAAATTGATTCTGATTCGAAGAAACTTAAGATTTTAAAAAGATAAATTGTGGTTGCATTTTCTTTATTCATTGGCCAGGAAATTCCTCAGTGCTGCTCCCTCTTCGCCAGAAGTGTGGTGGGTTTCCGTTTATTATGGGGTGTAAACTTATACCAAGTGCAGGAGAAGCATAAACACAGTCAAACTTCCATCTATTTGAATAGTGCAGCTGTGCAAATGAGCTCTGAGGGGTTTTGTCAGGCGTAAGGTTTGCACTGTTGAAAAGATCAAGGAAACCCGTGTTTAGTGTAATAACAGTGTAAATGTACCCAAATGTGCTAAACCGCAAATTAAAAAGAGGCTGATACGGACAGTCTAGATTTTCAAACAAGTCGGTGGTCACTGCTCAATTTTTGACATATGAAAGAAATGACCAGTTCGATGTGGCAGAAAGTCTTTCAGGTCAGCTATGATTTAAATTAAGATGGAGTCTCCATTTGAGATTTTTACAAAACCTCTTGCCTGACATGTATAATTTGTGGGTATAACTTGTATTATTGCCAGTTCAATTCAGATTCTACTACCATGAAAGTCGATAAAGTGAAGCTGCCTCTGTCACCCATTGTGTATCATATCCTTGTATTAACAATCGATGCTGCTAAAAATGCTACTCAATAAACTTGTGACTAGTGTATGGATTCTGCTATGTGCAAAGAACTTAATAAGAAATCTGCAATTGTGTCAAACCTGACTTTGAAAATGTTTTATTTATAAAACGACATATTGAGCAGTATGTTAGCATATAGGGTTAGTGCAACACTAACTGGTACAAAACTTTGATTTAGTTAGTCAACTAAGTTGTACAAAATCCTTTGCTCTTAAAGTACTTGTCAAAATATTTATGATGATCACATTGAATTCTGTTTATTCACCATACTACAGGGGTTTGCTCACCCAGATATAATGGGGAAATGATATATGGTAAAGCTTCATCTCTGTATGACTGCAATAAACAGTTGAGCCCCGAAATTCTTGTGCTTGGACAGGGTGGGAAGACTTTTCCCTGCTCAAGGGGGCCAGGAATTTGGGGCAGAACTTAGAAACACAAGGATTGTGCGCCTTTAAATTCCGGTGGAAGGGCCATCGGCATATCTTCCCCCGCCTCCCCCTCCACCCTTTTCAACAGCAAGGAGGCATGCTGGGGTGTTCTTGAGAATTTTGACCTGTATGCCTCAGCAAAACACATCAGCTCTCATGGATCTCCTGTAAAAAGGCCCCAAATCTTTATTAGGAAGAGGTCATTAGTCCCGTAAGGGTTCCACGCTGCCGCATTTGCACTTTTGGAAAGGACCCTCGTGAATTTAAGAGCTTTATTATTTCATAATTTTGTCTTGCAATTGACAAATCTAAATGGAGAGCACCACCAAATTATACTTCTAATCTTGCTGAAGAGGTTTGGTTTATACTATGGGAGAACTCTATCCTGGTAGTACTGAAACATGAACTGAATAATAATCACTGCTAAATTATCTTGCCCTCAATCATTTTTTTTTCATTTTACATGAATTAAAAAGATGATCAGAGGGTCAAAGAGAGACCTGGAAAGGACATAGCAGCTGAGGTTAAGCATAACAGTAAAGAATTCTTTCAGTGTTTCAACAGCAAGCGGTAAGTCAGAGAAGAGGTTAAAACCAATAAAGATGCAAAATGGCTTGGAAACTGAGAATGAGCACAAATTAGAAAATATTCTCAATAACTACTTCTTCCAAGTATTCATAAGAGAATAGGTGAGCAACATGCCCTCTACAAACAAAGCTATCCCAAGTAAAATCAATGAATCTATATATATATAAAAGGATATGTCTGTCTGTCTGTCTCTTTGTCTGTCTCTTTGTCTGTCTCTCTGTCTGTCTCTCTGGCCGGCTATACAATCAAAAGTTATAGAGCGTACCTACACATATGTTTTATCAAAAGAAAGCTCATCATTAGGGGACTCTTGTAGGCGTATTTACTTTTTGCTTGGACAAAAATTGTGCCGACGGTCGGACAAAAATTGTGCCGACGGTATCCAAAAAATGTTCAAAATTCCTCTCATTATCTGCTCATTTGCATCGAGTGGGGGCGGGTTCATTGTGTGTGCGGGCGGGCCATCCTACAGTTGAGTGACGCGATGATTGACCAATCCTACAGTTCAGTGACCTGACGGTTGACCAATTGGTGCATGTGTGGGCGGGCCTTATCATTCTGAACCGAGGTGAGTCGCCGCCATCTTGATTCCAAACTTTTCATTTCTTTTTCCCACTTTCTGCGTGTTTCTTTTCAAATCTACATTTCCAGCCAAAAAAAAGTTGCTTTTAAAACACAAATTGTTTTTAAAAAAAGTTAATTAATTTGTAAATCTTTTCTCTAACATCTAGAATTTTCCTACCTTTCACCGTTTTTCCAGGCCTGTAAGTCTGGGCCTCTTTTGCCCAGCCACGCCCGAGCTAAGCACCTCCCATCGCGCTCAACAAGCGGCTCGCGATCGCCGCCATCTTTGTGAAGGCTGGAGGGGGCGGGCCTGAGCCGAGCGTCGCCACCACCGCCATCTTAGTAAAGGCGGGTGGGGCAGGAGTCAGCGACTTGAGTCCGGCCGGCCTCACGCGGTAGGTTGCGCGGCGGCGTCTCTCTCTCTCTGCTCTTGAAGCCGGCTCGGGTGGGGGGCGGGGCTCGGGAGATCGGAGTTCGGCAGATCGGGGCTCGGGGGGGGCGGGGCTCGTGAGATCGAGAGATTGGGGGGGCGAGCCTCGGGAGATGGGGGGCGGGGCTCGGGAGATCAGAGATCGGGCCTCGGAGATCGGTGCTCGGGAGATCGGGGGGGGCGGGGCTCGGGAGATCGGGCCCTCGTGAGATCGGGCCTTGGGAGGGCGGGGGGGCGGGGCTCGTGACATCGGGGGGCGGGGCTTGGGACATCGGGAGATCAGGGGGCGGGACTCGGGGACTCCCCCCCTCCCCCCCTCTCCCCCTCCTTCCCCTTTCCCCCCCTCCTTCCCCCTTCCCCCCCAATCACCGGCAGAGGGGAGAGGGTCTGCTGGCTCCCCCCTCCCTTCTCCTCCCCCCTCCTTCCCCCACCTCCCCCCCTCCCCTCCCCCCTCAACCCCCCCTCCCCCTCCTCTCCCCCTCCCCTCCCTCCTCTCCCTCTCCCCTCCTCCCCCCCTCTCCCCCACCCCCCCTTCCCCTCCACACACACCCTCCCCCCTCCTCCTCCCCCCTCCCCCCTCCTCCTCCCCCCTCCTCCTCCCCTCCCCCCTCCCCCTCCTCCTCCCCCTCCACCCCCCTCCCCCTCCCCCTCCCCCTCCTCCTCCCCCCACCCCCCTCCACCCCCCTCTCTCTCCTCCCCCTTCCCCCCCTCCCCCCTTTCCCCCCTTCCCCCTTTCCCCCCTTCCCCCCCTCCCCCCCTTCCCCCCTTTCCCCCCCTCCTCCCCCTCCCCTCCCTTCCCCCCCCCCTCCCCTTTCCCCCCCCTTCCCCCCTTCCCCCCAGTCGCGCTCTCTCTTCCCCCCAGTTGCTCTCTCTCTTCCCCCGTCGCTCTCTCTCTTCCCCCCAGTCGCGCTCTCTCTTCCCTCCAGTCGCGCTCTCTCTTCTCCCCAGTCACTCTCTCTCTCTCTCTCTTCCAACAACAACATGCCCTCAAAAATCCCTCGGCACCGCCGGGCACTTTAGCTGGTACATTATAAATTGAACAGAAGTCCTAGGCAGGTAAAAGGCTCCAGGGATAGATGAGATTTATCCCAGAGTGCTGAGAGAGACTAGGGAAGTAACATGCGTCAGAGTGGGGACAAGTATTGTTTGAGGAACCTCAGTTCTGGATGCTGGGATCACTACTGTAATATATGTGGGTAGAACAAATGAAGGATAGACAGGATGAGTTGCTAGTTCGTGTGCTTGTTTACTAGGCCAGAGCGAACTGAGCATGCTCATACTAAACCATGTAACAAACCATATGATAATACATTACACTGCTTTCCCCTTAAAAAAAAATATACATATTCCCCTCTCAAATACAACAAAACTATGGTCCCACCTTTCCCAGCATTACATGTACCACATAACAAAAACTCCTGGCTTTTTTTCTTTTAAATCAACTACAAATGAACTGTAAATCCAGTTTAATAACAGGTTTGCTGAGCCTTCCTGATCTCCTAACAAAAGGTTTTGGTGTTGAACCAGTTTTGCATTGGTTCCGAACTCAAAGATGATCCTGTTTCTATCTCAGATTTGTTTGAACCTGGTACTTCAGTTACTGAAGTCTGAACGGAGTCAAACTCATGTATGTGTTCATGATGAAGTAGTTCATGATCACGTCTTGGTTCATCTATAGCAAAGATCATTTGATCTACATGAACACTTTGGATGTTGTCACCAATTTCAATGAAATATCTCTTGGTTCCACCAACCTCTACTATGGTTCCTATATCCCACTTGTGTGAACTCGACTTGCCAGGGGGACTGAGAACACGAACACACTCGTTTTGTTTGAAACTGCATTCTTTCTGATTGGTGTCATAACGTTTCTGACTCAACTGTTTCTGTTCAACTTGAGGCCAAATTTGGTTTAACAAGACAAAATCATGTTCTCAATCTCCTCCTCATCAAGAGTTCTGCTGGGGTATAACCAGTTGTAGTGTGTGGAGTAGTTCTGTACTTCAGCAAGAAATTTGCCAAACGTTGCTTCATGCTGAGTCCCGAACAACCCTGCAACAGTTGCTTTTTGAGAACTTCTTTTACTATTCCAGCTGACCTTTCAGCTATTCCATTTAAAGTTGGATGATATAGTGGAATGAGAGTGTGTTTGATACCGTTCCATTTCATGAACTCTTGGAATAGAACAGAACGGAACTGAGGGCTACTTGGCCATGAGCAGGGTTGTAGTGGAGCTTTGGGTGTTTTTTTCCCGCAATTTTGGCAAACGCTGCAGTTGCTGACAAGTGATTTAAGATCACTGTCCAATCCAGGCCAATAAACAAAGCTTATTGCAATTGATTTCATACTGACAATTCCTGGATGTTCAGTATGAAGTTCGGTCAGAATTCTATCTCTCAACGAAGTACGTACCACCAATCTGTTTCCCCATTTGATACAACAATGCTCACAAGACAATTCAGTATGACGGTTATGGAATGGTTTCAACTCTGTCCAGACACTGATCAGTCCATCCATTCAAGGTGTTATCATACACTCTTTTCAGAGTCCTTTTGAGTCTCATTTGCAATCTCAGTTGCGTTCACGGGAAAGTTTTAGTCAACTGCATCTAGCGTGAAAATCTCACCTTCAGTCCCAACACACGAGTCTTCATGTGGCAATCTGGACAAAGCGATTGCGTTTTGCTTTGAAGTGCGATATTCAATCGTGTAGTCGTATTGTGACAACAACACTTCCCAATGTTGCATTCTTGATGTGGCCATTGCAGGGATGGCAGCTTTGGGCCCCAATATTGCTAGGAGTAGTTTGTGATCAGTTATCAGGGTAAACTTTCTGCTGTTCAGGAACTGTTGGAATTTCTTGATTCCAAACACTATGGCGAATGCTTCCTTTTCAATTTGCACGTAGTTTCTTTCTTGTGAGGGTTTGCAAATGTGATTGGTTTCTCTTGGCTGCCATCCATTATGTGGCTTATAACAGTTCCCACACTATAACTAGAAGCATCACTTCCTACCTTAAGCTCACGCTCTGTGTCGTAGTGCAAAAGCAGATCATCGCTAGAGAGACTTCTCTTACAAGCGTTGTAAGCTTCCTGTTGTGCTTTCGTCCACTTCCACTGGACATCCTTCTTGAGGAGCTCGTGCAATGGAGCTAACATGGTCGCTGACTCAGGTAAGAAACGGGTGTAGTACTGGACCATTCCAAGGAAAAATCTTAACTCAGACATGTTTTTGTGGCTTTGGAGCATTGATGACAACATCAACCTTTTCCTGAACTGGTTGCAAGCAATTTACATCAACTTTCAGACCAAGGTACACAACCTCGGGCTGCACAAAAACACATTTGCTCCTTTTCAATTTGACATTATGGGCATTCAACCTTTGAAGCACTAAATCTAACACTTCTAGATTTTCTTCCTTGCTCCTTGTGATCAGCACATCGTCTTGATTGCATAAGCAATTTGGAACTCCTTGCAAAATCTTATCCATCACAGCCTGGAAGATTTTGGGAGAGGACTTCACACCATACGACAGCTTGGTGTATGAGTACAGTCCCTTGTGTGTGTTGATAGTGAGATATTGTTGACTCTCCTTGTCAACATTCAGCTGGGCGTAAGTGTGCAACAGGTCAAGCTTGGAGAAAACCTTTGACCCAGAGAGTGCTGCATACAAATCTTGTGATGTAGGTAACGATACTGCTCATCGTCAACTGCTTGGTTGATAGTAACTTTGTAGTCACTACACAAGCGTATAGTTTTGTCCGCTTTGGGCACGACCATAATCGAGGTAGCCCACTCACTTTTGTCAGTTTTTACTAGCACTCTACTCTCTCTCTGTTTCGTTAGCTCTTCCTCCACCTGACTTTTCAACACATAGGGGACCGGCCTTGCCTTACAATAGACAGGCTTCGCGTTGGACTTGATGCGGATATGCGTGTCATACCCAGTGATGCCCTCATAACTGTCTGAGAACATGCTTTTACACTTGTTCAGCATTTTGTTGAGTCGCTTCTTTGAAGCATCTACACTGAAGATGTTTTTCCAGTCTAGTTTTAACTTCCTCACCAGTCTTTGCCCATGAGGGTTGGCCTGCTGTTGTAGTTCGCTACAATAATAGGCACCTTTACTGACTGGCCATTGTGTTGAACTGTACATTCCATTTGTCCACATGTCTCTAGGATTTCTCCGGAGTAGGTTTTTTAACTCTACGGCACGCTTTGTAAGCAATATTTGATTAAACTTACTCCCATATGTGTCCTTGCTCATGATAGAGCAGTCTGCCACTGTGTCGATACACATATCAATATATTGGTCATTGATCAAAAGTTTTGTATGAAAGTCTTTCTCACGACTGCTGGCATTGCCACTAGTGGCATAAATACTGTAGATGCCTAGTTCTTCAACATCAGGTGTGTTCACTTCAATATTGTGAACTCCTCCCTTTTGGCGTCGCTACTTTGCATTGCCACTAGAATGGTTCTTACTTCCTGCTTTCGATCTAGCTCTGCAAGCTGTTGAAATATGGCCTTGCTTCTGGCAGTGAAAACACTTCACATTTCTGTATTGACAGGACTGTGGTGAGTGATTTCCATTGCAGCGATAACAATTCACTGAACTGCTCTCACTGACATGCTTTTGACTTGATCTCACAACTTTAGGTTTGGCAGTGGCTTTGTGACTGTAGACCTCAGCTGCACTAGTCACTTGAGTTGGACGGAGCTCCCTAGCATTCTTAGATGCCATCTACATAGATAGGTCAATTTTGCATGCTATGTGAAACGTTAGGTTCGGAGTGTTCAGTAACTTGGACTGTGTGTGCTCATCCACCAGTCCACACACAAACTTATCTCGCTACGCACGATCCAAAAATGTGGTGAAGTCACAATGCAAAGACAATTTTTTAAGAGCTACAATGTACTCACTGATGGCTTCATTTTGTTTTTGGTTTCTGCTACCAAAATTATAACTCTCTGCTATTTCTAATGGCTTTGGGTCAAAATGGTCCTCAAGTTTCTCGACGATGTCTTCAAACGACACATCCTTCGCTTTCCCTGGTGCGAGTAGGTTTATCAATGTTCCGTAGACATCTGGCCTGATCTGCTGGAAAAATTGCTTTTTCACATTCACAAATTACTTTATTTTGAGCTTGAACATTCTCATCTGCACTTTCGGTTTTAATAATGTTATTGGCCTTAAAAAACATCTCCATCCGCTCAGTGTAAGAACTGAATGGTTCGCAAGCTCAGTCATTCATGCCGAGGCATCCAATGAATCCCGTAGGCGTGGCCATGATTGTCCCGATCCTGTTGAACAGTGACTCAGCACGCTACCTGTGCACCTGTGAGAATCAACGCTGCTGTTGCTGTGTATACTTACACGTGAAGGCGCAGCACAGATGATTCTGCATGAGCATTAACAGTAAAACATCACAAAAATTCAGTTTAGATGTCACAAATTCACCTTAAACTTTTCCACTCAAAGTTTAAACACTGTGTCCTTCCGTGATACTTTCAACGGGCGCAGGCAGATCACACATCATGATCCCCGCACCCGTTTTTGGGCCTAATCGAATTTTGTCCCCAACGAACCACCTTGCAAACTTATTAGAGACAACTTCACAATGATAGTTCCTTTTCAAAGTATGTCTCTGTGTGGTGATATTTCCGTGGGGTGACTGGGTTGTTCTTTCTCACAGCTGCACTTCTGTTAATAGCATGTTTGCTATTTCAAATGACAATTCCATTACAGTGAGGGAAGTAAAAGTAGTCACTAAAATCTGTTCTATTGCCCAGGAGAAGCACGCTCTTGTGGGGTGAGGGGTGGGGGTGGGAGGGCAAAATTGGGCTGGGTAGCACCCATTTTTTGCCTGTTACGAGGTCCCTTAAGGTTCTAAAATGGCGTTCACAAAGTGCACCGGAAGCCATCTTGGTAAAGGGGTTAGCGCGTGCACACCTAATGTCTGCCGGAAGTATGCAGAGCAGGCAGATCATGATGTCACTCAGCGTGCAACGCTGATATTACGCCAGTGCTGCCATTTTTGAGCTCCACACTCCAGCCTACGCTCTCTTTTAATCTTGTGCTTCTGAACACGGGATAAGCAACATGAAGGACCCCCCACCAGCACTATTTAAAGGGATCATCAACTACTTACAGGTTAATTGCTGGCTTATTTCTTCTGGCTGTTGCTGCAATTCTATGAGTTTTAGGTGCTTTCTATAGTTGGTTAAAGTTTCAGTAGTCTACAGGGAGTGGTCTGGCAGGTGCTGAAGTACTTTTTTGGTGACTTAAAGGCTTGTGCACAGATCAGTTACTCCCAGACGTGGGGGGACCAGTAGGCCTTCCCTTTGGCATTAAGCATGACTGGGAGAATGAGCAGAGGCCATGTAGTGCAGGAAAAGCTGCTGAACAGGGAGGAGGAGGGGGAGCAGGGCTCTCAGCAGAAGGCCATATCTGCAGAGGGTCTTTAGGGAGTACATCTGTTAGAGAACAGATTGCTGGATTGCTGTGATGATTAACTAGGCTGCAAGAGTTCTGAAGACTTTCCTGGGACCTCAGTGGGTCATACATGAGCTGATGCTAAGGCCTGTCTGGAAAGAATTTCTTGGATATTCTGGTAACTTCCCAGACACATGGGGGAGATCAGCGGGCACATTCGATGGTGGGTTGGATGGGGAAAAAAAAATTTTGACAACGGGTCGGGACCCCGCTGTCAAACCGCCGTCACGTGCCTTTCCCAAATGTCGGATCTGTCAGCGCTGAACAGACCCAACACGCAGTGATGAGGGAGGCAATTCAGGTCATTATGACCTTGTTAACAGCCCATTAAAAAGTATTTTGAGCTCACCTTACCATTTTACCAGGTTGCCCACAGGGTCCATGCTACTTGGGGATCACGTCAGGTAAGGAGGTCGGGAGTTGTATGATCATGGAATAATCTCATTACTTGACAGCTGCAAATGTGCTATGAAAGCTCTCATCTCATATCTGTTCACTTTCCAAGCTCAGAAGCTGTTACTTACTGCATTTGGAAGACAGATTGAACTTTATGCAGGTTGCAAGTGTTTGGAGTAAACTCTCTATCCAGTATCACCTCATTGGAACAACCTCTCTCACATCGCTTCTGTCATTTCAAGTTCACCTGCCATCTATTACATCAGCATGGGTGCCCTTTATACTCTCTCACCTTGGTCTTCAGAATCCCACCACAATCAGCCCCAACAACAGCAGCACCAGGCACACCAGCAGCACCAACAACAACACCAACCTTCTCTGCAATCACCTGATGCTGCCCAGGACAGAGGGTATCAGCACCCGACCACATTGCTGCCCGGGACACCAGGGATGGCCTCACCATGGCCAGATTTACTTCACTTGGCGCTATACACCCTGGCTGCCATTTGATGCACCAGGTTGGCACCACCCCACACCAACACCATAAAGCATCTCTACAACGCCCAAACCATTCCTTTCACACTCATCACCATTGTGAGGGGGTACTGTTATTTCTCACCCTTCACTGCAACTTACCAAGCCACTTCCAAAGGTGCACACAAATCTGTCCAAGAATGCAAAGTGTTCAAAATAAAGGTTTCAATGTTTGACAGCACATTAACAGAAACTTCACATGACATTGGCTAAAACACCCAAGTGCCTACCCTTGTGTGTTATAAGTTGGTATGATTGCACTAGGATGAGGGTGAGTGTGAGGGGTGGCTAGTGAGATGGGGAAGTGATAATGTAGATAGAGAGGGATGGGTGGAGGTGCAAGGTAAGTTGGTGTGAGTAAGGATGTGCAGGAGTAGGGTAGGGAAGGCAGAGTGGTGGGGATGTGATGCAAGGCACAGCAGAATGAGGTTGAGTGTGGCTTTGCAGTAATGTTTCGTGATCTATTGAGATCATTGAAAGGTTTGCGCTACTGCAGCCTGGTCCTCCTGATGACATCCCTGCTTGTGCCCTCCTGTGCAATGTGCAACCAGGCTGCGTTAGTCTCCTGGGGAGGTGTCTTCTGCCCATTGATTAGAAGGGAAGAGAACCTCCCAGCATGCTGTGACTCCCCCCATAAGCATATGGAGGGAGTCATGGGAAAGCCTGGGTGCAGTCGTGCACCTCTGTGCAGTGATTGTCAGTGTTTGCAGCACCTCAATGCTGTCGAACACTGACAGCATAACTGTCAAACTAAATTTGCGCATGGTCCCTTTAAGGAAACCGCTGATGACGCTTCATCAAATGATGTCACCAGACCAGCTTCCTTCAATTGACCAGGAAATGTGTTGGGAAGCCCACTCAGGGCAAAATCATTTTGGACAGCGGGCTGGTGCCAGCAGCAGGGTCAGGACCTGCCACCGACATTGTAAGGTGTTCAGTTCCCTTATACCTTACAAGGATTCTTGGACTCTGGATTTACAGGAACAAAATGTACACGACACAAAGGTTTAGGCTCAACCCAAAACTGTTAGTTTATTAAAACCAACAAACCACAGACAAAAACCCCTTAGAGATTTGGCTGAAACTTACAAGCACCCATGCGGCTGGTCATTACCAATGTTGATTGTCGGCCTTGGATCTGGAGGTGACCAGTGTAAGATTCGCAAAATTCCCACATTCCCCCAAGGTTATTAATAAAAGGGGCCCTGCATGGACAATTTAAAAAGGGTACCCGAAAGATGGCGTCCACACCTCGTGACAAAAAGCCTGTAAGATTTTAAAAGGTTGGAATCTACAGCACAGAACAAGCTGTTTTGGGAAATCGAAACTTAAAATACATTTCTGTGAAAAAGGACTTTTGTGTTTGAAAACCTAGACAGTTAAGCAAAAACTGAATATGCATTTTTGTCGGATTGGAACAGATCACCCCAGTTAGGCCTAAGTGCAAGGCCATTAGTTTGTCCGCATAAATAATCGGAAACAGCTTAGGGAAGCGACCAAGGCTGCACAGGCCAATTAAAATGCATTAATGACAATACAGCCCGGACATCAGGCCATTAGGTGCGATAAACGGCCATCTAAAAACAGTTAGTTTAGATTGCTATAATCATTTAAAACAGCCCGCCAAAAGTGAAACAATGAACTGACCTGATTTGGCACGCAGATAAGGGCCATCGAAAGGACTATAACTGTAGGCCCTCAGTAGCAATTGCTCTCTTCCCCTTGACTCTCTTGCTCCTTGCCCTCGTGGCTCCTGCTCTTTTTCCCCTCCCGCGCTTGCCGCCTGGCCACTGCCCATGTCTTTCCCGACTCCATCAGGGACGCCCGGCATTGCACCAGGTGAACACGGGCAAACCAGGCCAGCCGAGGTGGGACGAGACGAGGTGAGGTGAGATGAGATGAGATGAAATGAGACGAGATGAATTGGGAGAAGATTGAAGAACGCTTCGAATAATCGGGCCTTCAATCCAGCTGACCTGCGACTATCTTCATGCAAACTCCAACTGCCGCCCGAGGAAGAGGAACCATCATCCCTGTGAGGTAAAGTACCCAAGTAAAGACTTTAACATCGGGGTACTTTACCTGGACAACGCCCTTGCAGCGCCCTGAGACCACGTGATGACGGCAGGCCCCGGAGAGCACAAAGAGCGAACCCCAAACCCCACAGCTGTTTGAACTCAGCAGATTTTGACTCGGTGAGCATGAATTCCTGGCCCCTCATAGCTTAATCTAGTTAGGTATAAGGGTGGGATAAGGATAAGGGGATTGTTAATGTAGTTTGTTTTCCCTCGATGTGCCGTGTGTTCCCCATTCCCTGTATAAGTATAGTTATTTTGTTTATGCCTGTAATTGTTTACCAGTAATTTCTCATGAGACTGTGTTTTATCTCTGTTCAATAAAATCTTGGTTTTCTTACACCAAACCACTTGTCTACTCGAGTTTTCTGTATCGCCGCCTGCACCTAAGTCCGATGTCTAGAACCCAGGGGCGTGGGAGTGATTCGAACTGCTCACCAACAGTCAGGGGCATAACTGACTGGGCGCATGCGACGTGCCACCCGCCACCCCATACAGAAAATGGCGACCGCGGCAGGATACAGGCAGCAGGGTTGCGATACAGCAGACAATGGTTTGGATGAGCAAACCATGATGGAGGAAAGGATTTCTGATTATGTGTTTAGCAAGGTGAATATCACAAAGAAGTGGATCACCACTCTTTTAAGGGCTGGGCGTCCGGTAGATGCAGCAGCTAAGTGGACAGAGGGAAAGGAACACAAGAAGTCCTTAGAGAAGGCAGTCTGGCTGATGTGTTTCAAAAAGCAGGTCCAGCTTTTGGACAGGCTCGTTGCAGCACAGGCAGTCGAGTTAAGGGAGTCAGCCCTGGAGATCCAGGGTAAGGCTTTGGCAGGGGAGAAGTTATTAGTAGCTTTGCAGGCCTTGAATCAGGAGAGAGTGCATTTAATGGGAGAACACAAGGCCCAGTTGAAATACCTACGGTGCCAAGTCACTGAGGCCAAGGGAAATGAGTTAAGGTTGGGGGAGAAGAACGCCCGCTTGGCAAGGCAGATTAGGGAACAGGAAGAGAAAGTACAGGAGGTAAAGGCAGCTTACAAGCTAGCGAGCGAACAGGGATTTGAGAAGGCAGACCACGGCCCCTGTGAAGAGCGGATAGAAAATCTGAGCCGGGCCCTCCGGAAGGCAAAAGGCATGGTGTGCCTCATAAGCCCAAAGGCAGGTCAGGCGGATTTTATGGGGAACGAGGGGAGGACAGTTCCAACGTCACCGGTAGTGCCCAGGGACGACCCGGTTGAGGGAGAGGAGATCTCACGACCACCACCTGTAGCGCCAAGTTTCAGCGAGGTTTGGCAGCAAGGGGGGGTGGAGCCAGAGGTGGAAGCGGAGGCGGAGCAACCCCCGCCAGAGAGGTCAGAGCCGGGACCGATGTGCCCAGCACGGCATCGGAGGTTCGGCCCACCCGTCAATGGCGATGATGAGGGACCCCTCCAAAACCAGTTCTTATTACCTATAGCACCCAACAGCTTAGGGCTATGGTGAACCATATCCCAAAGCTCTCCGAAAAGGGAGACCCCTCGATGCACTTCAGGGGCATAGAGCAGGCAGCCAGCATCAATGACTGCGATGGCACTGAGCAGGTCAAGATGCTGCTATTTTCCCTGGAGAGTAGTCTCCTCCAATCCCTCTCTGACGAGTGTAAGAGGGGGCAGAGCGGGTACGAGGAGCTTAGAGGTGCAGTTCTGGAGGCCATGGGGATGAATGAGGGAAGTCCTTTCTCCCGTGTGGAGAAGACGGTCCAGCTCCCAGGGGAAACCCCGCAGGCTTTCGCGGACTGGCTATGGCCGGTGTACCGGAGGACCTGCCCGGGGACGCTGAACCGGGGGTTCCTGAACGGGGATCCCCTGGCCCATTGGCTCCGCTGCCTGGTGGCGAACAGCTTGCCACAGGTCCGAGCCAAGGCAGAAGTCTGGTTCGACCCCAAGAACACCCAGACCACTGAACTTACGGTGATCAGACAGTTGACTCTAGCCTATAAAAACGGTAAAACCTGGACCGGGTAGGAAAGTGTGGCACCAGGAAGGGAATAACCCCCCCAACACAAAGACGAATTGTTACGGGTGCGGGAAGGATTGTCACTGGCGGAAGGAGTGTAAAAACCCTTGGAAAGATAACAAGGGAAAGAATTCCACAGCCCCAGCCCAAAAGGCAGAGGCAGGAATCCCTCCCGCAGCGGTCGAGTCATTTTTGGACACCATGAGGCCCATATTGACTGGCCAGGGGAGAGTAGCAGCTGCTACCGGTGCTCTGACCCCATCAGCCCCATCCAACCTACAGCCCTGACTATAGTCAGCGCAGCCTGTCGACCTGTGCCCCCTTGAAAACGACGAGGGGAGCAGACCCTGTGTTAAGATGCGGGTGAAGACGGTGCAGGGGAGATATTTGGTGGACACTGGAGCTTCCAACACGGTGGCCCATTCGGAAGACCCAACCAATCCACCCGGGTCTAACGAGGTCCCATTTAGCCTAATGGGAGCCGCAGGGAACGAGTAGGCTGGGGAAATGGCTAAACTTTTGGCCATAGTTTTAGGATCCCTCCCTACCACGTGGGAGGGTAACCAACGGACCAATGAGGTAGCTGAACAGGGGGCCAGGGAAGGAGAGTTCTGGGATCCCTGTAGAGCAGGCCCGGTAGCCGCAATCCGGGACAAGGGAGGCACACAAGGGGTAGCTTTGGCCCCTGACCTAAAGCAGGTCCAGGAGGATCCCGTCTGTGAGGCCATCCTGGTAAGGGAAGAGAACGGGGAGTCCCTAGAAGGCCTGTTTGGGGGCAGTGGACAAGGTTTTAAAACCGGCTGCTGGTTATATTAATCAGTGCAAATTGTTTAAACCCGAAAGGGGAAAACAGCCAGTTGGGGTAAGGTCTGAGGATAAAGATCCTCAGCCTGCAGCAGGAGCGAGTTCACAGACTGCACAGGCAGGCGCTGTGGCTTGCTTAAAGGGAGGGGCCAGCCCGCCCACCGATTGGGACACGCCCCCGCCGCTCTGGGGTCCAGATGAGGAGGGGCCCGAGAGCGAAAACCCCGCCCCTAACCCTGGTGTAGAGGGGGAGGGACCTGAGGTCGAAAACCCCGCCCCGGACCCAGCCATGGGACCTGGGGGCGGAGACTCTCAGCTTGCAGCAACAGGCTGCGGAGAGTTACCTGCCCCTAGCCCAGGTTCGGGAGAGGTCAAGCCTGAGGGAGCAGCGGTTCGGGTTAAAGGCCCTCAGCCAAGAAAGCCCGACCCGCCAAAGTCCCTAGAAGGTCCCCGCGGACGCCCCAGCTGAGAAAGCCATGGTCACCAGCTCTCCAGTTACCAAGGGCCGCCCCTCAAGTTAGGGGGAGGTCCAAGGACAGAGGTCCTCAGGCAGCAGCCACAAGCTGCGAGGGACCAACAGTGCAGGCCGGTGCAGCCACGCCGGAGGAAACGGTGTGCCGCAGTCCCACCAGGAATTAGCCTGGCCACCCGAAGACGGGTGGCGGATGTATATAGTTTAGGTAATGTATGTTTATAATTTTAGGTTAGGTATTTAGCTTAAGTTTGGGTGTTTTAGCTTAAGTTAAGTAAGGTGATGGGTAGTTTTTTAATTAAGTAAGCAATCTGGTAAGAGTGTATGTATTTGAGTTGAGGCCGCAAGGCTCAACTATGCTTCACCCAAGCCAGAGAATCTCTTGGGGAACTGGCTGCATGTTTTTGTATCTGTTGCAGAAAGACTTTCAGGATGAAGGGGATCGTAATCCTACTCGCCCTGATGGGACTGAGCCTGGAAAGGAGGGGTGATGTAGAGGACTCCCACATCTATGGGTGCTCCGGAGACAGAGCGCCGATAGCAACCGACGGAAGCGGCGAACGGGATGCCGAGGAGACCGCCATCTACATCCACGAGGGAAGGTGGCCAGGGTGGCTGGGGTCTATTATGTTCATTAATAATTAGACATTCTTATTATGAACACAGCTAGCTTTTGCTAGACACTTTATTGAGCACATGTGGACTAGGTACAGTATCTGTAGAGGCATCCATCTTGACTGCTGCCTTGTGGGTAGCCTAGTGCCTCATGGGTAATGTAGTCTTAATATACATACAGCTGGGTAGTGTAGTCTTATATACATACAGCTATATACAGCTCTACACAGCTCTACGGCTCCACCTAGTGTCCACTATAGAATGACATGTTATTGATCATTACATCCCCCTTTCTTTGAGGTTTAGCAAAATCAATATTAATCAACTTTCAAGAAAACATTAAAGATAATATCAGTAACACTTTTGTTAGTGCTCTGTAAACATAAACATTTTCAAAACAGTCAACACATTTTCAAAGCTTTACATTGTACTCAAAGATGAAGTCTACCAGGCTTTTTTACTTCATGTGTGGATCTTCTCAACACAGGTAAGTCTGATGTGTCTTCATGAGATTGTTCGGGCGGTGAATGACAAGATGCAGTTGCGGCATTGTCATCAATCTGGTCTTGAATAGTCTCTTGTGTTTTTAGGAGGGAACGGCGGTTCCTCCTGAGAATCTGTCCTTCCTCAGTTCTAACAGTGTATGACCTTGGTCCTACTTCCTCAAGAACTGTAGCTTTCCTGTTCCATGCATCTGGATCCGCAATCCTGACAACATCATCCCTTGTCAATGGTTTTAGAGTTTTGGATGACTTGTCATAATATGATTTCTGTTTCAGCTTTAACAGTTGAAGTCTCTGTCTCAGTTCCTCACTTTGCTGTTCTTTTGCACAGCAGGGTAACGTGGTGCGCAACGTGCGACCCATTAGTAGTTCAGCAGGTGAAGAACCACAGTCTAAAGGTGAGGCTCGGTAGCTCAGCAGGGCGAGATAAGGATCAGACTTGCTTTCTGTCGCTTTCTTCAGTAGCTGCTTGAGAACTTGAACACCTTTCTCTGCCTTACCATTTGACTGAGCATACAAAGGACTGGATGTGATGTGCTGAAAGTCATAATGTGCTGCAAACTGTTGCCACTCCTTACAGTTGAAGCACGGACCATTGTCGCTAACGGCAATCCTGGGAATTCCATGCCTGGCGAAGATGGATTTCACATGCATTATGACACTGCTTGCTGTGGTGCTTGAGAGCAGCGCCATCTCAGGATAGTTAGAATAGTAGTCAATCACTATTAGATAGTCTTTACCATTTAAATGAAAAAGGTCCATACCAACCTTTTGCCATGGTGCTGTTGGTATGTCAGCTACTAGCATTGGTTCCTTTGTTTGTTTGTTTTGGTGTTTCTGACATATCTCACATTTGCCTATCATGTTCTCAATGTCCTTATTTATGCCAGGCCAATAAATAGTGTCTCTTGCTCACCTTTTGCATTTTTCAATTCCGAGGTGTCCCTCATGAATCCTTTTGAGCATGTCTTGACGCAGAGCCTGTGGAATGACTATTCTGTTCTGTTTTAGTAATAGTCCACTTGCGACACTCAATTCTGACCTTATGTGAAAATATTTTGGACAGGAACCTTTTGGCCAACCATGATGAATGTTCTCTATTACTTTTTGTAATACTGTGGCCTAGAAATTGGGTTTTGGTCTTGCCAGGACTGTAGCGCCAGAAAGTTTGCGCCAGCGGTAATGCGGCAGCACGCGACGAAAATTCGGGTGCGCCGGGCCCAGACGGCGGCGGGCGCTAAAACCCTCCTTTAGCGCCTCAAAACGGGCGTGTACTTGGGTTTCCCGGCGCTAATCCCCCGCTGCGGCACCCGATGCGGTGCGGCAGGCGGGGGAACTGCAGGCCTCCTCCTCCTGTTAAGGAGGAGCTGCCTGCAGCCGACAACTGTCCGGCGGATTGACCCGACATCTGAGCCCGGCACCTCGGGGAAGTGCCGGGCTCGCATCAGACACTGATCAGGGCCGCAGGGGGGGAATGCAGGAGTCCGGGAAGGGAGGTGCGGGCAGGCGGCCGCCGGGAACGCGGCCGGCCGCCACTCCACCTTTATGCGCCGGCGCACACTGGGGGAAGACTCTGTTGCCAGAGTCTTAGTTGCGCCTGCCACGGGCGAGGCGGGCGCAACTGAATTTCGGCTTGGGGCCGGGTTACCACGGCAACCGGGACGCTGCGCACACCGATGACGTCATCGGTGCCGGCGCAGCGCTACCGGTGCAACGCCGATTTAGGGCCCCAGGGAATTTCTCAACTGGCCATAACTCCGGCGCTAGGCCCTCTAGCGCCTCAAATGTGGCGCTAAGCCTACCGAATTTCTAGGCCTGTATCTTTTACTGTTTCTTCTGCTATTTGCTTTGATTTTATGTCTGAATCGGGCAGCGCAGCAGTGACCATACTCACATGAACATCCACGTATTCTTCAGTAGAGCTCACATGACTCATTGTGGGTGCTCGGGATAGTGCATCTGCTAACACTATGGCCTAGAAATTGGGTTTTGGCTTAGCCAGGGCTTTAGCGCCGGAAGTTAGTGCCGGCGCTAAGTCCCCCTGTGCGCGCCAAAAATTCAGTAGCGCCGCGCCCAAACGGCTGCCGGCGCTACTGAAGGGTCTTAGCGCCTGGAAAAGGGCGCTAACTGCCGTTTAGCGCTGCAATTCCGGCGCTGCGGCACCCGATGCGGTGCGGCAGGCTGGGGAAGTGCAGGCCTCCTCCTTCCGTTAAGGAGGAGCTGCCTGCACCCGGCCGCGGCCCGCGCAAATCTGTTTAAAAATGAGCCCGGCACCTCGGACAAGTGCCGGGCTTGCATCTGTTCCGGGGGGGGGGGGGGAGAAGTCCGGGGAGGGAGCTGCGGGCAGGCGGCCGGCGGGAAAGCGGCCGGCCACCGCGGGGCCTTTAATGCGCCGGCGCAAACACGTGTTGGACTCTGTTGCCAGAGTCTTAGTTGCGGCTGCCACGGGCGAGGCGGCCGCAACTGAATTTCGGCGCTGGGGCCCGTCGGCATGGCAACCGGGACGCTGCGCACACCGATGATGTCATCGGTGCCGGCGCAGCGCTACCGGTGCAATGCCGCTTTAGGGCCCCAGGGAATTTTTCAACTGGCCATAACTCTGGCGCTAGTCCCTCTAGCGCCTCAAAAGCGGCGCTAAGGCTAGTGAATTTCTAGGCCTATGTATTTGCCTGGTGTGTAGATCAGTTCAAAGTCATATCTTTGCAGCTTCATCATGAGTCATTGAATCCTTGGAGACATCTCATTCAGGTTTTTTTTTATGATGGCAACCAAAGGGCTGTGGTCTGTCTCAACTGTGAAGGTGGGAAGTCCATATATGTAGCCATGAAACTTTTCTAGTCCAACTACCAAGCCTAGACATTCCTTTTCAATCTGGGCGTATTGACACTCAGTATCAGTCATAGACCTGGAGGCATAGGCAACAGGCTTCCAATCTTCACCCTCTGCTTGTAGCAAGACCGCACCTAGGCCATCTTTTGAGGCATCCGTTGACACTTTGATTCTTTTTGTTGGGTCAAAGAAGGTGAGTACAGGTGTGGTTGTCAGCACTGTTTTGAGGTTTATCCACTCTTGTTCATGTCTTTCTATCCATGCGAACTCATTTGTTTTATGTAGCAGGTCTCGCAGACAGGCTGTCTTGGCTGACAAGTTACGAATGAACTTTCCAATGAAGTTTATCATCCCCATGATGCGTAGCACTCCTTTTTTGTCAGTGGGTCGGGGCATTTTGAGTATGGCGTTTACTTTTTCCATATCTGGCTCTATTCCTTTACCAGATAGATTATCTCCTAGGAAAGTGACTTCCTGGATGCCAAACTGACACTTGGCTTTGTTGAGCTTCAGTCCATTCCGGCGTATGCCCTGTAGCACTTTAGTCAGTCTCTCATTGTGTTCTTTCAGTGTGGAGCCTCAGATGATGATGTCATCAACATAGACCCGAACTCCTTCCAGACCTTCAATTATGTGTTCCATCACTCTATGAAAGATTTCAGATGCAGATATTATCCCGAAAGGCATTCTGAGGAAACAATACCTGCCAAATGGTGTGTTGAAGGTACAGTATTTGGTGCTCTCTTCATCCAGTTTTAGTTGCCAAAATCCTTGTGAGGCATCGAGCTTTGTAAAGTATCTGGCACCTGACATTTCTCTGGTGATTTCGTCTCACTTGGGAATCTGGTAGTGTTCACGTTTTATGTTTGCATTTAAGTCCTTTGGATCCATGCACATTCTTAGATCATTGTTCTTTTTCTTTGCACATACCATGGAGTTAACCCAGTCTGTTGGCTCTTTGACTTTCCTGATGACTCCTAGTGTGGTCATTCTGTCCAGTTCATTCTTGAGCCGGTCACGCAGGGGTGCTGGAACTCTTCGTGGAGCATGTACCACTGGCTGAGCATCCTCCTTTAGCTGGATCTTGTAAGTGAATGGTAGAACTCCAAATCCTTTGAACACATCCTGGAAATTATTCACTACAGAATCCACCGAGTCACCTGGTCTGCTTATGGCACAGTTTATACGGTAGACTCTCTTGACCAGTTCTAAGTCCTCACAAGCTTTGTCACCCAGTAGTGAATCAAGTCTTTCAGCTACAACAGAAAACATGAGATGATGCACTTTGTCTTTGACTGTCACTTTAAGTCTGCATACACCTAAGCTATCTATTTTCTGTCCATTATAGTCCTTCAGTAGTACTGACTTTTTCTGTATTTTGGGCTTTTCTTTCATATTGTTAATGTCACTCATACTGATTAAGTTTGCTTTTGCCCCAGTGTCTAGTTTCAAGGTAACTAATGCTCCATTTACCTGCAGTGGGATCATCCATTTGTCCTCTTTTACTGCATTAACTTTATGTTCAGCATTGTCCATTTCTGAGGGCTGCACATTTTCTGTATCCTTTTTGATATTGTCACATGACACCATTCTTACAAAAAATGTCTCACTTAAATCAGTGTCCTCAATTACATTAACTCGTTGCCCTTTCTTAGTTTTTACTTTTGAAAAGCATTGTTTGGCAAAGTGATTCTTTCCATTACACTTTGTGCACATTTTTCCAAATGCTGGGCATTGTCTTAACTGGTGTTTGTAACCACAGTGTTTACAATTAAAAATTTCATCCTCCAATTGCTTTTCATTTCTGTTCTGCCCACGTTTCTTCCCCTTGTAGGACACAGCACCGACAGCAGCATTATCACTCATTACAATCGCATCATTATTGATTTCACTGAAAGTCTTCGCGTGCTTTCGAGCTAGCTCACTGGCTTGGCATATTTTCACAGCATTTTCCAAATTTAGTTTGGTTTCTCTCAACAGACGTTCCCTGACTTTTTTATCATGAATACCAAACACAATCTGGTCACGAATCATGGATGCTTTGAGCTCAGAGAAATTACATGTCTGTGCTTTCAGTTTCAGATCAGCTATAAAGCTATCAAAAGTCTCATTTTGCTGCTGTGTCTGAGAACGGAAGATGTATCTTTCATAGGTCTCATTCTTTTTGGGAGAGCAATGTGCATCAAATTTTTTTAGCACATCTTCTAATTTTTCTCTGTTCTCCTCTGGATTAAATACAAATGTATTAAATACCTCTATCGCCTGTGGGCCTGCAACCGTAAGCAGCAACGCTATCTTCCATATTCAATTAGAGGGTGAGAAGGTTGGATCTCAAACAAGCGTGCTGAGCTTGAATAAAGGAGACTATGAAGGTATGAGAGCGGAATTAATTAGAGTGGACTGGGAAAATAGATTAAAGGGTAAGACGGTACATGGCCAGTGGTGTACATTTAAGGAGTTATTTTACAACTTCCAAAAAAAATATATTCCACTGAGGAAAAAAGGGTGTAAAAGAAAAGATAGCCATCCGTGGCTAAGTAAAGTAATTAAGGATAGTATCCGACTAAAAACAAGGGCATATAAGGTAGCCAAATCTAGTGGGAGGATGGAAGATTGGGAAGTCTTTAAAAGGCAGCAAAAAATAACAAAAAGATTGATTAAGAAAGGGAAGATAGATTATGAAAGTAAATTAGCAAAAAATATAAAAACAGACAGTAAAAGTTTCTATAGTTATATAAAAAGAAAAAGGGTGGCTAAAGTAAATGTTGGTCCCTTAGAGGATGAGACCGGGAAATTAATGGTGGGAAACATGGAGATGGCAAAAGCACTGAACAATTATTTTGTATCAGTCTTTACAGTAGAGGACACTAAGAATATCCCAACACTGGACAAACAGGGGGCTCTAGGGGGGGAGGAACTAAATACAATTAAAATCACTAAGGAAGTGGTACTTGGTAAAATAATGGGACTCAAGGCGGATAAATCCCCTGGACCTGATGGCTTACATCCTAGGGTCTTGAGGGAAGTAGCGGTAGGGATTGCGGATGCATTGGTAATAATTTTCCAAAACTCACTGGACTCAGCAAAGGTCCCGGCAGATTGGAAAACTGCTAATGTAACACCCTTATTTAAAAAGGGTAGTAGGCAGAAGGCTGGAAACTATAGACCTGTTAGCCTAACATCTGTGGTTGGTAAAATGTTAGAGTCCATTATTAAGGAGACAGTAACGGGACATTTGGATAAACATAATTTAATAGGGCAAACTCAGCATGGTTTCATGAAGGGGAAGTCATGTTTAACAAATTTGCTTGAGTTTTTTGAGGAAGTAACATATAGGGTGGATAAAGGGGAACCAGTGGACGTAGTGTATTTAGACTTCCAAAAGGCATTTGACAAGGTGCCACACAAAAGATTATTGCTCAAGATAAAAAATCACGGGATTGGGGGTAATATTCTGGCGTGGGTGGAGGATTGGCTCTCTAACAGAAAGCAGAGAGTTGGGATAAATGGTTCGTTCTCAGATTGGCAACCAGTAACTAGTGGTGTTCCGCAGGGGTCAGTGCTGGGTCCCCAACTCTTTACAATCTACATTAACGATTTGGAGGAGGGGACCGAGTGTAACATATCAAAGTTTGCAGATGATACAAAGATGGGACGGAAAGTAGTGAGTGAGGAGAACATAAAAAACCTGCAAAGGGACATAGACAGGCTAAGTAGGTGGGCAGAGATTTGGCAGATGGAATACAATACTGGAAAGTGTGAGGTTATGCACTTTGGCAGGAAAAATCATAGAGCAAGTTATTATCTTAATGGCAAGAAACTGGAAAGTACTGTAGTACAAAGGGATCTGGGGGTCCTGGTGCACGAAACTCAAAAAGTTAGTATGCAGGTGCAGCAAGTGATTAAGAAGGCCAATGGAATGTTGGCTTTTATTGCTAGGGGGTTGGAATATAAAAACAGGGAGGTATTGCTGCAGTTGTACAAGGTATTGGTGAGGCCGCACCTGGAATACTGCATACAGTTTTGGTGTCCATACTTAAGAAAAGACATACTTGCTCTCGAGTCAGTACAAAGAAGGTTCACTCGGTTAATCCCGGGGATGAGGGGGTGGTCATACGAGGAGAGGTTGAGTAGATTGGGACTCTACTCATTGGAGTTCAGAAGAATGAGAGGCGATCTTATTGAAACATATAAGATTGTGAAGGGGCTTGATCGGGTGGATGCGGTGAGGATGTTCCCAATGATGGGTGAAACTAGAACTAGGGGGCATAATCTTAAAATAAGGGGCTGCTCATTCAAAACTGAGATGAGGAGAAACTTCTTCACTCAGAGGGTGGTAGGTTTGTGGAATTTGCTGCCCCAGAAAGCTGTGGAAGCTACATCATTAAATAAATTTAAAACAGAAATAGATAGTTTCCTAGAAGTGAAGGGAATTAAGGGTTACGGGGAGCGGGCAGGAAATTGGACATGAGTCTGGGTTCGGAATGGTCATGGCCCTGTGGGTAGTGGAGCGGGCCCAGGGGCCGTGTAGCCTTGTTCTGCTCCTACTGTGTTCTAATTCTGTTAGATTTCAGGAGATGGTTTTATTCCTGTTCCTGGCTGGGGTGGAGATCGCCTTTACAGAAGGTAAGTACTGTAGAAAATATAGGGACAGAGTGATCTCCTGGAAGAATTTCGATCGCCTAGATGGGTCGGAGAGGAATTTCCCAGATTTTTTTCTCCCAAATTGGCCATTGGGTCTTTATCTGGTTTTTCGCCTCTCCCGGGAGATCACATGGGTTCGGGTGGATGCAGAGTGATAGAAAATTTGAGGTTAGGATCAGATCAGCCATGATCTTATTGAATGGTGGAGCAGGCTCGAGGGGCCGATTGGCCTACTCCTGCTCCTATTTCTTATGTTCTTATGTTCTTATGTTCTTCCTTGCATCTGGCTTTGTACCGAATCCGATGGCTGCAATGTAGAGTTCGAATTGTTGTTTAAAAGTCTGCCAATTGTAGTCGATATTTCCTGTGAATTTCAAATGCTCTGGTGGCTTCAAATTCTCCATGTCGCTTTTCACAATTTTCAGCAGATCTTCACCAATCCTGGTACCATATTATGTTCATTAATAAATAGACATTCTTATTATGAACACAGCTAGCTTTTGCTAGACACTTTATTGAGCACATGTGGACCAGGTACAGTATCTGTAGAGGCATCCATCTTGACTGCTGCCTTGTGGGTAGCCTAGTGCCTCATGGGTAATGTAGTCTTATTATACATACAGCTGGGTAGTGTAGTCTTATATACATACAGCTATATACAGCTCTACACAGCTCTACGGCTCCACCTAGTGTCCACTATAGAATGACATGTTATTGATCATTACAGGGTCCAATTCGTCTCAGTACTCCAGTCAGACCGGGTTCACGTACGGGGAGGCCTCCCCCCTGTGCCCCAGGGTACGGGTCATTACCACAAGGGTCAGCGTCACCGTAGGGAAGCGTGTATGTTTAATGTGCAAGGGACATATTCCTCTGGATAGGTGGTGGTGACTCAGAAAGCTGAGCAAAGATATGAGGAACCCTGCAGTCGAGTGGTAACGGTTGGGGAACAATACCCACCGGACGATTACAGGGACTCATGGGGGATTAAGCGTGTGTTGGGACAAGTGCTGGGGACTGGATCAAGGGATTTACATCTGTATGTGGGCGGGACAGAGGAGGTCTGCCCCTCAGGCATATCCATTGTTTTCCACCAGCAGTGGCACGACACCGGGGAGGGGATGAAGTGGGATTCCAGCTGGAAGGCGTGCGCTGTCCCATACTCCCCGATCCCAGTCAACGCCACTGAGCTTGTTACCCGGCCCCGAAAGCCCCTGCCCATGGCACAGGCGGTGAGGTTACCCAGGGAAGGGTGCCCCAGCACCACCAAGGGACCAGGGAATGGGTTGGTACTAGTGCCTACCGATCAGATGCTGTACCAGGGGGTACACTACGCGGTAGCCTCCGTGATTTTAAATCTCACCGAGGTACATTTACCGGAGTGGTGTCCCAAAGGAACAGAGCAGCTATACCCGGCCCTATTAAAGGACATGTTCAAGAAGATTTATGAGTTCGATTTCGCCCATGTTGACAAAACCGAACTGTACACCACACACCGCGAGTTTTTGGGTAATGCAGGGAGACAAAGAAGGGGAATATGGAATGATGTTTTTACTGCATTTAACACTGGGTCCTCTGTCATCAACAGTCTGGATGACATAGAGCTGCAGACCCAGATAAACAGTTTAAAAACACAGTCAAAGAAGATATTAATGGATGAGAACAAGGTAGTGGGCTCGGAGTTGCATGAGGACCAAGCCATGATGGTCCATTTAAAGGAGATTATAGCGGAGTTGGAAAAGCACGCAAAGATGGTAAATGCCCTCATAAGGGAGGACAGAAATGCTTTTGACCAGGCTGCGCAGAATGAGGTGTGCGTGCTGTATGGGGCGTGGTTGCTGGACGAGGGCCGCAGTAATCTGGAGGATTTAAAACAGGGTTTAGTCCCCTCCTGGATCAGCAACAAACACCTCGCAGCCCTCCATCCGTTTGAGAATGCATTGAGCCCGTGCCAACTCCGGCTAGCTTCCGAAGCCTACCCAGTCCCCATGGATTGTGGACGGTCCAACCACACGATCATGGGAGTAGTAGTTAGGATGCCGGTCATGGGTAGGACAGCCCGACCCGCGCCGGGATACAGTGTTGAGAATATTGGAGTCATTCAAGGGGGTGCGCACATTCGTTTCACAGCGGTCCCACCTTATATCATAAAGTGGGAGCACGCTATGACAGGTACTGACCTCTCAGGGTGCCGGAGCCGGGGAGCACACATAATCCTGTGTCCCCAGCACTTAAATGCCTTTTCAAAACCGCAGTGTGGGTTCAGAGCTGCTGGCGCGAAACCTATAAATTGTACCATGGAGGCAATGGCACAAGGCCATGTTCCCCCGCAGGTAGCATATATAGAAGGTGGGACATATTGTGTCACCACCGGCGCGTCCCACTACCAGCATGGACAGCATAGCTGGTGTCCGGTTAGTGACAGCAGTTTCTGTTTTAAGCCCGAGGCAGAAGTTCAAGTGGCCCAGGAGCGAATTGTCCCCATTTCTGAACCCTCCACTGTTCACCTCACTGTGAAGGAGAATTTTACCAATTTGCAAAAGTACGCAGCGCATTTCGGCTACGAAATTCCCCCTCTCCCTGAACACCTTACCAAAATACTCAAAGCCGTTATAGTTTCACAGAAACATTTTTACACTCTAGAGCAGAAAACAGTAGAGATAGGGACTAAGATATTGGATATTGAGATTCCACCCTGGTGGGACATTTTCAATAACATAGAGGTCCCTTCGTGGATCAGACTGGCCTTCCACATTCTCGTGGTCTGCCAGTTAGGGATAGTGTTGTATCTAGTCTGCTTTCAATGTAAGGGAAAAGGTCAGTTGCTGGAATTCCGAAACCAGAGGATCTGGAAGGAACATTATGCGAAGGTGTGTAAGGGGTTTTCTCTCCGAGGTCGCAGAGGTTTCTCTCACCAGAGGCCCCTCTCTCTCTTTTGCACAGTAAAACCTTGAGTGGTTCGACCCACTCACCCCTTAGATTCTCGACACTGGACTTAGGTGCAGGAACTACAATGCAGAGAAGACTCTTGTAGACCAAGTTTAATGAATCAAAATGGAATTTTATTGCATAAGGAATAACAAATCAAATGCAAGCAAATAAGAGGATACATGGGAGGAAAAAACATCATAACAATGCAATACTAACTAAAATAGATACAGGCATAATATACTTTACAAAAGTCATCATGAAATGGGGAAACACACGGAACATCGAGGGACAACAACTCATGTTAATTATACCTAAAATGACCACCCCCTTTTACCTATCTAGATCCGATTATGAAGCGCCAGAAACATGCTCACCAATCCAATGGGAAGAGTATAGAGTTTTGAAACAGGTCTGCGTTTTGATCCTTTCAGGCGTCCTGTCTCCACGTGGTTAGTGGAGCCCCAGCGAGCTGCGCCAAACCTCTTTCCTGAGGTGGGGGTCGGGGAAGGCTGGACACCGGCTGGCCTGGATGTCAGCGGAGATCATCTGCTTGGCCACGGTTGGAAGCCCCTAGCTGGCTTTCATATAGGTTTCTTCAGTATTTCTTTTATTACCTCCCATTTCGTCAGCGGCCCGGGGTTGGTCGATGATCTCCCAATGTTTTACCCCGGGGCGGGACGCCGGCTCGAACCACCTTCTTCTTCTTCTTCAAGCGATGGTGCCACCCATGCGATGGTAGCACCACAATGACTGTCCTTTCTGCTACCCCCGGGTTCCCCAGATATACTTCTCATCAGAAGCCCTTATCTTGCGCCAAATCAGGTTAGTCTTTTGTTTAAATTTTGGCGGGCTGGGAGCACAACGGGGTAGTTATTATATTTTAAAATACTTTGCGATGGCCGGTAAAGGGCCATCTCTGGTCTGGAATGACCTTCATTGTTTTTAATGTCCTGGTGATGTCCTTAATGGGTCCTTGATGCTCTTCTCATGAATATGAAACTGTTCCCTTTTGTCTGGGTAAACATTTAGATGGCCTTTATCTGCAGGCCGATCTTGACTAGATCTGCATCCAATCTATATGTATATAAGTAAAAGTCTGGTTTTGTTTTCTCAGAAACGGCTTCCAGAACCTACTGTGGGTTGAATCCACAAAGCTGTCTGAGGACTGCAGGACCCATTTTAAAGTGTCCCAATAAGTTGGTCACAGGGTCTGATGGCCATTTTGAATGCCCCTTTTTCCTGGGCTTCTTTTAAAACAGTCTTTAAAATCATGGCCTCTTCTGCCATTCGGCCCTTATTAATACAATACCAATTTTGTGAATCTTACAGTCCCCCCTGATGATACTATAACTTGCTTGAAGTATCATAATTCTGGGTGAGCAAAATTTTCTGACCTTCCACAATTAAAACATCCCCTGTAATTACCTGTCTATGACCCCACGACACATGTATTTCCCATTTCAGAAAACCTACAGTGTGCATAAAGCATCTATAGATGGCAATACATTGGGTTTAAAATCTTGAAACACATTCTTCCAGGTGTGGAGGGGGGCCTAATACCCCTACACCACCTGGTTCATACACATTATCTTTTATTAATACCAACTCGCTTAATAAACTTCAATAATAAAAATAAAGTACACTCAAAAATCACACATGATCAAACATTAAACAAAAAGGAGGGAGAATAGCAGCAAAAATCTAAACAGGTGTCTCTTTTTCTACCCGCACATAATGCTCTCTCCATTCTCCCCTGTTCTCATACTTCTGTGAATGTCTGACCTTTTTACAGTGTACAAACAGTAAATAAATCACAATAAAAACCTGACACACTACAAGGATGTGGGAGGCAATCCTAATCCAAGAAGGGACTTCTACATTAGTGAACAGGTCCCACCACGGTGGGGTTACTATATCCAATATGTTTGCCCCTATCTCTAAAGTCTTCTGCTCCAGTGTGTAAAAATGTTTCTGTGAAACGACAACGGCTTTTAATATCTTGGTGAGGTGTTCAGGGAGAGGGGGAATTATATATCCGAAATGTGCAACGAATCGTTGCAGATCAGTGAAATTCTCTTTAACAGTGATGTGAACAGTGGAAGGTTCAGGAATGGGGACAATTCGCTCTTGGGCCACTTGAACTTCTGCCTTGGGCTTG
This sequence comes from Somniosus microcephalus, assembly GCF_052327205.1. NCBI lineage: Eukaryota > Metazoa > Chordata > Chondrichthyes > Squaliformes > Somniosidae > Somniosus > Somniosus microcephalus. The sequence continues at coordinate 113,952,324 of NC_140995.1, read as the reverse complement.
AAACAGAAACTGCTGTCACTCACTGGACACCAGCCGTGCTGTCCATGTTGGTAGTGGGGCGCTGCAGTAGTGACACAGTATGTCCCACCTCCTATATATGCTACCTGTGGGGGCACATGGCCTTGTGCCATTGCCTCCATGGTGCAATTTATAGGCTTCGCGCCAGCAGTTCTGAACCCGCACTGTGGTTTTGAATAGGCATTCAAGTGCTGGGGACACAGGATGATGTGTGCTCCCCGGCTCCGGCACCCCGAGTGGTCGGTACCCATCATTGCATGCTCCCATCGAATGATGTAAGGTGGGACCGCTGTATAGCGAATGTGTGCACCCCCCTGAATGACTCCAATGTTCTCCACCCTGTATACCGGGGCGGGTTTAGCTGTCTTTCCCATCACTGGCATTCTTACCACTATACCCATAATGGTGTGATTAGACCGTCCACAGTCCACTGGGACTGGATCGGCTTCTGAAGCTAGTCTGAGCTGGCACGGACTTAATGCATTTTCAAAAGGGTGGAGGGCTGCGAGGTGTTTGTTGCTGATCCAGGAGGGGACTAAACCTTGTTTTAAATCCTTCAGATTACTGCGGCCCTCGCCCAGTAACCACGCCCCGTACAGCACGCAAGCTTCGTTCTGCGCAGTCTGATCGGATGCATTCCGATCCTCCCTGATGAGAGCATGTACTGTTTTAGCGTGTTTCTCCAGCTCAGCAATTATCTCTTTTAAGTGTACTGTCATGGCCTGGTCCTCATGTAACTCACAACCCACTACCTTGTTCTCATCAGTCAGTATCTTTCGTAACTGTGTTTTCAAACCATTAATCTGGGTCTGCAGCTCCATGTCATCCAGAGTGTTGATGACGGAAGTCCCTGTGTTAAAAGCTGTAAAAATATCATTTACCCCTTCTTTGTCTCCCTACCCTGTGGTGTGGTATAAAATTCGGCTCTGTCTACATCAGCAAAATCGAATTCATAAAACTGTCTGAACATGTTTGTTAACAGGACCTGGTACAATTGCTCCGTTTCCTTGGTGAGGTTTAAAATCACCGAGGCCACCGCGTAGTGCACCCCTTGGTACAGCACCTGACCTGTGGGTACTAATACCAATCCGTTCTGCCTTTCGGCCCTTATTAATACAATACCAATTTTGCGAATCTTACAGGTGGAGGGAGATACACCTGTTTGAGCTTTTCCTTGTATTTTTGATTAATGATTGTTGTTGTTTTGTTTGTAGTTTTTAATAAAGATTTTGTGACATGTTGTTAATAAAGATGTATGTGTACCAAGTGGTGCAGGGGAGTTGGACCCCTCCGTGCTTGGATATGTATAAAAGACTGTAATTATTCTGGGTATGCTTATGTACACTACATTTTCGCGGAATGGGAAGTGCATGTGTCGTGGGTATATTAGATAGGTAATTACAGGGGAAGGTTGACTATGGAGGGTCAGAAAATTTTGCTCACCTTGTAAGGATGATACTTCAAGCAAGTTTTAGTATCACAGGGGGGAGTGTAAGATTCGCAAAATTCCCACATTCCCCCAAGGTTATTAATAAAAGGGACCCTGCATGGACAATTTAAAAAGGGTACCTGAAAGATGGCGTCCGCACCTTGTGACCAAAAGCCTGTAAGATTTTAAAAGCTTGGACTCTGCAGCACAGAACAGGCTGCTTTGGGAAATCAAAACTTAAAATGCATTTCTGTGAAAAAGGACTTTTGTGTTTGAAAACCTAGACAGTTAAGCAAACACGGAATATGCATTTTCGTCGGATTGGAACAGATCACCCCAGGCCATTAGTTTTTCCGCATAAATAATCGGAAACAGCTTAGGGAAGCGACCAAGGCTGCACAGGCCAATTAAAATGCATTAATGACAATACAGCCCGGACATCAGTGCGATAAACGGCCATCTAAAAACAATTAGTTTAGATTGCTATAATCATTTAAAACAGCCCGCCAAAAGTGAAACAATGAACTGACCTGATTTGGCACGCAGATAAGGGCCATCTAAAGGAGTATAACTGTAGGCCCTCAGTAGCAATTGCTCTCTTCCCCTTGACTCTCTTGCTCCTTGCCCTCGTGGCTCCTGCTCTTTTTCCCCTCCCGCGCTTGCCGCCTGGCCACTGCCCGTGTCTTTCCCAACTCCATCAGGGACGCCCGGCATTGCACCAGGTGAACATGGGCAAACCAGGCCAGACGAGGCGGGACGAGACGAGGTGAGGTGAGATGAGATGAGGTGAGATGAGACGAGATGAATTGGGAGAAGATTGAAGAACGCTTCGAATAATCGGGCTTTCAATCCAGCCAACCTGCGACTATCTTCATGCAAACTCGAACTGCCGCCCGAGGAAGAGGAACCATCATCCCTGCGAGGTACAGTACCCAAGCAAAGACTTTAACCTCAGGGTACTTTACCTGGACGATGCCCTTGCAGCGCCCTGAGACCACGTGACGATGGCAGGCCCCAGAGAGCACAAAGAGCGTACCCCAAACCCCACAGCTGTTTGAACTCAGCAGATTTTGACTCGGTGAGCATGAATTCCTGGCCCCTCATAGCTTAATCTAGTTAGGTATAGGGGTGGGATAAGGATAAGGGGATTGTTAATGTAGTTTGTTTTCCCTCGATGTGCCGTGTGTTCCCCATTCCCTGTATAATATAAGAAGTCACACAACACCAGGTTACAGTCCAACAGTTTTATTTGAAATCACAAGCTTTCGGAGCGCTGCTCCTTCGTCAGGTGAAGTGGAGAGATGCCTATAGACACAGATTATATAGACAGAGAATAATACCAGATGATTACAGGTAACCTTTCTCTGACAAATCAGAAGGCAAAGCAATTACACCTTGTAACCTTAGAGGGACATATACCTATATTTCAGTTATGCATATGAATAGCATATGCATTGCATAGTAAAATCCCCCTGTCCTTATAAAATAGCACACCATCCGACTTAATGTGAGCAGTGGCATGGGGGATCTGCTAGAAATTCCCTATGAATTAAAAGCCCAAAGTTATAGTCTGGGCTATGGCATAATTGGGACGGATCTTCAGTCAAGATCTGGAAAATGGAGAAATAGAGACAATGTAGAAGCAGGCTGCATCTGGAGTTTACCCTGATTTTTAGTTCCAGCCATTTTCTGCCCACCACTGCCACCCCCACCCCATCATATCAAGGGAAGTTCTGAACCACATGAGAGTTCTACTTTTTATGCCCTTAAAAGGTCTCAGTGAAATATATGCCAGCTGAGAGCGGTCATGTGACCTTTGGAGGGCTTTTGATAGACACCAATCCTTAACTACACTAAGTTAATCAAATCCTTTTCTACCTATGCTACTTTTCCACCTCTAATACTGGACAGCTTTTCGTGTTATGAGGGAACTGCATGGAATTTTTGCTTCGATTTCCCCTGAGTTTATCCATTTGATTTGATTTGTTGTTTTAATTATTTTCATTGAAAAATCAATTTGGATAGGTAAGAACCTTCCTGGAATATTAAGTCATGTCATTTCTTAAAGGATTGCATCCTTGTGCACCTAAGCTTGCATAAGCCCACAATTCCACAGGAGTATTTAAAAAAGGAGCCTTTCATGTTATACCAAGAGATTGTTTGATCATTGCTAATGCTAAAGTTGCTGGTTTGATCCCTGTACAGGTGATGCATAGTTTGGTAGATAAGCCTTTCATATTGTTAATTTTGTTACTTTAGTTATGTGGGTGGACCATTAAATCCTCTCTGAGCCAATAGCTGTTGCCCTTTTAAGGGGAAATATTTCAAGGCCTTAATTTTCTAACATTCATTTCAATGGGTTAACATCAGCATTATGATTGGGAAATCTAGGAACGCGTGTATGATCACGAAACCTCGGCTAATATGTCTCAGACTAATTTTACTGGCCTAATTAAAATAGCACACTTTCAGGCTATTGACTTTGTTATTTATTTAATGTTAGCTTCTTTTAGTTAGAACCAGTTTGGATGGGTCACTACTTTCTGAAACTTTAGTGGTGTTGCCCCTTTAAGGAGAATCATTTCATGTATTCCAATGGGATGGGCTAGCCCAGCCTCACAATTCCCAGCAGTTTACCTTGGAATAGGTCCCTTTCACAATATACACATGTTTCACTGTTTCCTGTTTCTAGTGCAGTTATTCATTACAATTCATCTATCATTTTTCAGCCCAGATGCTTTATTGGTTTAATTCGTTATATTTCAGTAAAATTGATAATACTACTAATACCACTCTGCTTTTTATTCATAAATAGAGTGACCAGCAGGGGGGCAGGAAAGTTCCCTGTGGAACACTGTTAGTCACAGCCTCCCAAACAGAACATTTGCCCTCCCAAACAGAACATTTGCCATTTATCGTATCCTCTAACATCAGCTGCAAAACTAGTTTTCAATCTGAAGAATCTATAACACATTCCATGATGCCTAAACTTTCTTTAGATCCTCACATGAGGAACTTTGTCAAATGCCTTCTAAAAATGCAAGCAAATGATAGGGTAGTCTTTCCAGCTGGTAAGATCATTCAGTAATGGGTGAGGAAGGCCTGGAAAATCAAGTGGAGGTCCGTATCCCCGCATCCTTGCCCAAATCACACAGCACCTTTTAAACGTCCAAAAGCAATTTCATTCTCTGTGAGAGCTTCAGTTTAGTATTCCATCCTCTCGATCTCTACGTAAATGTAAGTTGTTGTTGTAGTAGTGTGTGAATCCATGGAAATTGTGTTAAAACAAATAATTACACGATTTGCTAATTATCTCATGGGCAATCAACTGAGCACTCAGCTCCTACATATAAAATGGACAGTGAAGACTTACACTTAAAATTTTAAAATACAATGTTTTGACTTACTGTAAGTCTTTCATTACTAAAATAAATTAGTATAATGAGTACATGGCCCCTTTTTGATACATCATCCATTCCCCTTATGCAAATTCTGATTCTTATTTTTCTTTATTTATTGAGTTTGCTGTTAATGTTACAATGATCCAAACCTGCTACTCACTATTAAACTTACTGTACATGAGTACGTTTTATGGCCTAAACTCATTTTGTTTGCAGCAGTACTTTGAATCTTGGGCACTGAACTTTTACCTCTGGCCTGCAGGGAGCAGCTGCTCTGTTGCCCACTGCCCTCAATACTCTCAACCAAAGACCTGCTGAACAACACAAGGGAAGTGTGTGATTGAACAGCTGTTTACATCAATCTGGATGAAGTGTGGAATAGTGCTTCTGTTCTAAAACCTGTCACAATAAAGGCTTATCAGGTTTTGGACATTTTTAGAAACTGTTTCTACAGTTTTTTCAGATGGCTTATTGATTTTCTTTCTGTATTTTTCCTGACAGAAACACAAAAAAGTGAATGTCACTCCTCTACTTCCTTCATCAACTTAATTTATTGCCAGTCTTTGATCTTTGTAAACTTTCCAATTGAGTAAAGGCTTAAAAAATGATCCCATTTATATGTCAAATGATTCTGAAGTGCAGAGCACTTTTATCATCTTGAAAAGACTTGGAAATTGAGGAAGCAAACGAATGGCTGCTAACAAGACAATGTGTCAGTACAATGCTATCTTCATGAAAAACTTCAAGTCCTTCTGTAGTGTATGTACTTTGCAGAAGGAACTATATTCTGCAGCCCCTGTATACTGCAGTACCAGTAGTGACCACCCCTGTATATAAGCCTGTGTAGTAACTTTTGCATAGTAGTTCCAGGTTGTCTCCACTCAGTAATGACCTGTTATAACCAACTCCTGCAGTCCGTGTCTCAATTACACACGGACATAATACCTTCCAAAATGACATGGAGTGGAACAGGAGCGAGAGGTTACATTTACTAAATAGAGACCTGGGCCACGAAATTCGGCTCCTTTGCACCTGTTTTGGCACCTCCGGGGGGTGCTAACGGGGTGCAAAGGGCTTATCACCTGGGCGGGGGATAGCGCCCTCCGAGAAATTCGGCGGGGCACTACTGAAGCGCTGGCCAATAGTGCCACGCCCCCGCCGGTAGTGCCCCGGGCTGCTGTGTCGCCGGCGATTACATCATCGCTGCGACCCCTTAGCGTCCCACCACGACCCCTTACCACCCCACCGCGACCCCTTACCGCCTCGTGGCAGAAATTTGGCTGCGCCCTGCGAGGCTGCCGTGGGCGGTGTCAGCGCCAGCCTCGCGCGTCGTGAGCCAGGCCGACCTCCGCTCGTGGATGCTAATAAATGGGAGGTATGGCCATGACCTGTGCTGCCATTTTTTTTTTGGCCGACCTCCAGGTCGGTCATCCGTGGCGGCCCTTGGCTGCAGCCACAGCACCTCGCCACCTTGGCGGGCTAGTGTGGACCATCGGAGGCCCTGCAGAGCTTGCAGCATCCCTCCCCTTTAACGGAAGAGATGGGGTGCTGAAACGTGTCAGCGCTTTGTGGAGCGGCCCTGTAGCACTCCGGCGCTACCGTGCTTTGTGCCCCCGACACCGCCCCGAGAGGAAGTGGAGAGCCCGAGATAGCGCTCTGCTTTTTCACCGGGATGGTAAGCTGAATTTAGCGGCCGGGGCGGTACTTTCGTGTCGGGCGCGAAACCTCCAGCGATAATTCAGTTACCGCCCCCAAACGGGGCGTTACCGAATTTCGCCCTCAAAGAAGCTTGTGAGGAGCATTGAAGAAGCAATAGACAGGTTGAGGCAGAGCAAGAGAAAACAGGATGCCAGACAAAGATAGATGAGAGGGTAGAAGGCAGTCAACAGGTAGGTATGGACTCAGATCCCCAGAGAGACATGGGTGAACCAGAGACCAGGAATAGGTAGACAGTACGGTACATGAGAGGAGGCAAATCTATAATATGTATTGTTGCGTATGTGCCTTTAAGTCAGAACTACTTTTACAGCTTCTGTATACTGTAAGTACCGGCAGTGACCACACCGGTATATAAGCTTTGCGCATGCCTCTGTACCCCCAGTCTAGAGACTACCCTCCTCCAGTAAAGACCTGTTTATTGTTCATGTACAGCATCCGTGTGATTATTTAATAATAGCATATCCACTGAACCACGAATCCAACAGTGGCGACGAGTGTCGATTCGAATCTACCTGCAACATAAAAAAAAAAATAGTCGAGGCCAGGAACACGGGCGTCGACCACGAGCAACCGCCCAGCAGTCAGGCAGAGATTGAACTTCGCAGGGGAGGCTGTGGAGAGCCAGGCTTGGTTCCCCAGCCACGACGAGCAGTAAGAGACCGATGACAGGTCCAGCGCAGACCCTTCCCGAGCAGCGGTGGCTGGAGCCGACCGACGGCAGAGAGAGAGCCGAGCAGCGTCGACGGGGTAAGACAGAGGGTGAAGAGCGCAGGGCGCAGCCGGGGTTTGAACACCGAGCGGCGTCGAGAAAAAGAAAACAAACCGGAGAGAGAGAGGGCTAAGAAACAGTCGGGTTCTAGACTGAGTGGCGTCGAAAAATATAAAAAGAAGAACGCGCAGAGCACAGCCAGGGCTCACGGGCTGAACAGGGTCTGCGGGGCGAAGAAAGGGGAGACGCCATTGAGCCACGGAGAAGAAGGAAGAGCGCGGGAGGCGCCATTTTTAGAAGCCGCAGCGGAGAAGGGCGAGCGCGGGAAGGAAGGAAAGCGCGGGAGACGCCATTTTGTGCCAGCGGAGAAGAAGGGGACGCGTGGGAGGCACCAATTGTGACAGTTAACTCACACCCAAGGATGCCGAAGAGTGGCAGTATCTCTACGTTCGACAATGAAGTCGAAGATTGGGTGATATATGTGGAACGTATTGAGGTGTACTGCAGGGCGAATGAAGTGCCAGATGCTAATAAAGCACTGGTTCTGTTAAATTCCATGGGTGCACAGACTTATGGGTTACTGCGAAATCTAATAACCCCAGAGAAGCCGGTAAACAAGAATTTTGAAAGTATAGTAGAAATCCTACAGGACCACTTAAACCCCACACTGCTGCTGATAGCAGAACAATTTAAGTTCCATAAAAGGAACCAACACAAAGATGAAAGCAATGCTGAGTACCTAACGGAACTGCGCAAGCTATCGAAACACTGCCAGATTGGAGCGGCACTAGCAGATACGTTAAGGGACAAGTTTGTGTGTGGGCTACAAAGTGAAGGAACCCAGAAACGGCTTCTATCAGAAAAGGACCTTACGCTGGACAAAGCTTTCAGTATGGCAGTATCACACGAAGCAGCCGCAAGGGGCGCTGCAGAGATACAATGGAGACCGCAAGAATATGGCACCAATTAAATGCCCTATGGAACAGGGAAGTGCTATCGCTGCGGCAGAACAACACATGACCAGAAAGATTGTTGGTTCAAGGACCAAGTGTGCAGACGGTGTGGGAAAGCAGGACACATATCAAGAGTGTGCAGGTCAGGGAAGAAAACCAACAGTAAGAAATCTCCACAGGAGAAGTACAAAAAGGTACACCAGGTGATGGACAGTGGTTCAGACGAACAGAAAAGTGACACAGATTCCGGAAGCAAGGAGCTGGGTTGTCTGAAACTACATAAGGTAACAGAAATGGAGGATCACCAGGCTATCTGGGTTACACTCAAGATAGACGGAGTCCAAGTGAAAATGGAATTGGACACAGGGTCAGCTCTAACAGTTATAAATCAAAGAGACTACAAGCGGCTATTTTCACACATACCCTTGAAAGCTACAGAGATTGTCTTGAAGACGTATACGCGGCAAAAAGTCTACCCCAAAGGAAAAATAAGGGTGAAAGTGACATATAAAGGCCAGGAAATACCTAAAATGGATATATATGTATTGCTAGATGGAGGACCACCACTGCTAGGACGTGAATGGATCTGGAAGATACAATTAGATTGGCATTCCATACAGGCACTGAAGGTTGAGGCCAAAAAGGATGACGACGTCACACCTGGACGACTGTCAAAAATGCTAACTGATGCAAAAGAAGTGTTCCAGGAGGGACTAGGAACACTAAAAGGAATAACAGCAATGATTAAAATAGAGGAAAATGCAAGCCCAAAGTTTCTGAAGGCCAGATCAGTGCCTTATGCGATCAGACCAGCCGTTGAAGCAGAGCTGGAAGGGTTGGAACGTTCAGGAGTACTGTTCAAATTGGACTGGAGCGAGTGGGCTACACCCATCGTTCCTGTAATGAAGAGGTCGTTGAGTAATACGCCTGGGGAACCAAAGAAGGTCCGTAGCTGTGGGGATTTTAAGATGACAGTGAACCCAGTCCTTCACACGGTGCAATATCCGCTTCCACGAATTGAGGATATTTTCGCCTCGCTGTCTGGAGGTAAACGCTTCACCAAAATTGATCTAGCCCAGGCGTACTTGCAAATGGAGGTAGAAGAAGCATCGAAACATTACCTTACGATCAACACTCATAAAGGTCTCTATCAATACAACCGGCTGGTGATTGGAGTAGCCTCGGCTCCGGCTATCTGGCAAAGGGCGATGGATCAGGTCCTGCAAGGGATTGAAGGGACCCAGTGTTATTTGGACGACATCTTGGTCACGGGGAAAAATGACGGTGATCACCTCGCCAACTTGGAGAAGGTGCTCACCAGATTAAAGGAGTATGGGCTACGAGCTAATCGCCACAAGTGCGAGTTTTTCCAGAAAGAGATCCCGTATTGTGGCCACGTCATCGATGAAGAGGGGTTACATAAGTCCCCTGACAAGTTTGAGGCAGTAGTCAAGGCTCCAGCACCGGAAAATGTGTCACAACTGAGGTCGTTCCTCGGGCTGGTAAACTACTACCACAAGTTCTTACCAAATTTGTCTACGGTATTACACCCGCTGAACACCCTACTGCAAACAGGGATACCATGGAAGTGGGATGACGAACGTAGACGAGCTTTCCAGAAGTGTAAAGAATTGATCACATCAAAAGAGGTGTTGGCCCATTTCAACCCAGCACTACCAATTCGTTTGGCATGTGATGCATCACCCTATGGTATTGGAGCGGTGCTGTCGCACAAATTCCCTGACGGGTTAGAGAGGCCAGTAGCCTTTGCGTCTCAGTCACTAACCTCAGCCGAGCGCAACTACGCCCAAATTGACAGGGAGGCCCTCAGCCTAGTATGGGGAGTAAAAAAATTCAGCCACTATCTGCATGGGCAGAAGTTCACCTTGCTGACTGACCACCAACCACTTGTCTCCATCTTTAATCCTAAGAAGGGCGTTCCAGTGATGACTGCACAGCGGCTACAAAGATGGTTCCTGTTTCTAGGGGCGAATCAATATGAAATAGAATATAAAGGCACGAAACAGCATGGAAACGCTGATGGGCTATCGCGCCTGCCACTGCCTACTGTGGAGGAAGCACCAGCAGTGGACCCTATCGAGATATTTTATTCGTCAATAATTGAACGATTGCCAGTAACAAACGCGGATATAGAGGAGACCCGCAATGATCCGACGCTGTCGAGGGTATATGAATTGACGGTGAGGGGGTGGCCAACACATGGCGACTCACTGTTGCCAGCATTCTCATCCAGAAGAGAACAGCTGTCAATATGCCAGGGTCAGTGATGTGTGGATCCAGAGTGGTGATTTCACCCAAGTTAAGGGAGAGAGTGCTAAAGGAGCTACATGAAGATCATCTGGGGGGGGTGAAAATGAAAAGCCTTGCTAGGGCTTATGTGTGGTGGCCGGGAATCGATCAACAAATCGAAGACCTAACTAAGAGCTGCTTAGGATGCCAGAAGTTCCAAAATGCACTACCACATGCCCCTCTACACCCATGGGAGTGGCCCTCCTCTCCATGGCAATGGGTGCATATTGATTTCGCTGGTCCATTCATGGACTCAATGTCCTTAATAGCAGTGGATGCTCATTCAAAGTGGCCTGAGGTGATAAAAATGTCTTCAACCACTACAGAGAAAACGATTGCAGTCCTATGGACCATATTTGCCAGAAACGGTTTGCCAGAGCAGATTTGCTCTGATAATGGACCACAGTTTGTGTCTGACGAGTTCCAAAAATTTATGAGAAGGAATGGGGTAAGGCATTACACATCCGCCCCGTATCATCCAGCCACAAATGGATTGGCTGAGAGGTTCGTACAAACCTTTAAGAAGGCGATAAAGGCCATGTGCGATGATGAAATTCCACTACAGCATAAGATGAACAATTTCTTATTAGCCTACCGAAACGCGACACATGCAGTTACCAACCAGACCCCGGCCATGATGTTCTTTAACCGAAGGTTGAGATCTCGTCTGGACTTGCTCAGACCAAATGTGCGAAGAAATGTTGAGGACAAACAATTCCAGCACATCAATGAGAAGCCGACAAGGAGCTTCAATGTAGGGCAACCAGTCTTGGCCCGTGACTATCGAACAGAGAATTGGCAACCCGGAACGATATGTACAAGGCAGGGGCCATTAATGTACACAGTGGATGTCGGGGAGAATATTGTGAGACACCACGTCGATCAGATCTTAGCGTCACAGGAACGTGTCAACCCCATGTCTCGAGTACCTGGGGATGAACCCGACATACCGGTAGCATCTACTTCAGATCCAGTAGCAGTGGAACCCGATGAACTACCCGATGAAAAGGGGTCAGAATCGCCTCTGCACCAAGAACAAGAACCTCCGGAAAGGCGCTATCCCGAAAGGGTCAGGAAGCCGCCCCAAAGACTGAATCTATAAATGGACTTTTGTTGTTTAATGTACATGCTGAAATGTTAATTATTATTTGAATATTAGGGGTACTGCTAATCTAAAAGGGGAGGAATTGTAGTGTATGTGCCTTTAAGTCAGAACTACTTTTACAGCTCCTGTATACTGTAGTAGCGGCAGTGACCACACCGGTATATAGGCTTTGCGCATGCCTCTGTACCCCCAGTCTAGAGACTACCCTCCTCCAGTAAAGATCTGTTTATTGTTCATGTACAGCATCCGTGTGATTATTTAATAATAGCATATCCACTGAACCACTGATCCAACATGTATATACAGGAATTCTATAAGTATTAGAAATAAGATACTTGAACTGGAGGTTGTTGTGGTAGTAGGGAACTACAATATGCTGGGAATACCAGAATCATGGCTAACTCTAGAGGATGGAAATTAATATAACATTCAATGTTATATAGTATTTAGAAAAGCCAGAGTGGACAAATAAGGTGGTGTAAGATTCTGAAACGTGTAATAAAACTGCTGCTACCATGTGGAGATCAAAATTGCGAACGAATTGTAAGATGATAACGGATGGATTGAAAATGTAGGAAATCAGCATGTGTTCTTTGTTTGTGAAGACACAAAATGGTGGTCAGTATGTGTTCTTTGTCTGTGAAGGAACAAAATGGCAGAAGTCAGAAGGGGGTCTTTTGCCTGGTGGTCGGCAGGATTCTTTGTTTGAGAGGCCACATGGACAAGAAGAAGAACATGATTGACAAGGAAGTCCCGCCCCCATACATCTCACAGAAACAGGAACGTGTCATGCGGAAGGAATTCCAATCAGGGAAGGTTTGGAGTGCAACTAACCTATTAGAGGTAGGCAGAGAGTAATTTACGATAGAAGAGGCCTTGGGCTGGATTTTGTCAATGGGGATGTGTTGGAGGCGGGACTCCCACTTTTTGGGTTGTAGTCCCGCCTCCATCGATTTGTGGCCAACCCATGCGATTTTCTCTTGATTGACCTTGTTGAGCCCGCCCAGCAGGCCAATTAAGGGACACCCGGTTACAGGTGATGTTAGGGATTGACATTTCATCTGTCAAGAGCTTTTGACAGATGAAATATCAGCGTTTAACAGCTCTGTGAAGCCGTCAAACACTGACAATCTGTCTTCTAACTTGAGTCCTTCTCCACAGACTCAGTTAGAAATCTCTCCAGAATAGAAAGCAGAATGCTACAACTTTTGACAGCTTGCGGCCATTCTGCTTTCTGTGCCGGTGAGATGAGGGACTCCCGAGACCTGAAGGAAGGAAGCCTGCATTAGTAAATAAAGGTAAGTAAAACTTATTTAAACACTTTACACACACCAAACACACTTACCTCTGCACTAATGCACCCATCACTCACCTGGACACCGGACATCTCGAACCCTCCAAGCCCTTCAGCCCGACGGTCCGCCTCGCTAACTTGGCGTGGTTTGGAGCCGTCGGGCAGCCCACACTTCAGGGCTAAAAATAGGGATTAGGCCAAAAACTGCCTGTTAACTATCTGCTAACAGGCAGTTAATTGGCACTAATCCCCTTCCCGCCTCGGGGAGGCGGCTCCCAGCACAGGTCGGGTACTCGCCTCCTGGGAAACAGGCATGGAGGCGGGTTGGGGGGGAAAGGGTTCGTGCCCCCTGATTCTTCAATTTTCCCCCCACTCCCGCCTCCAAACCCGCCTCCACGGGGCTTGGAAATTCGAGCCCCTTATAGCAGAATTAACCCAGAGGCGCAAATTTTTCAAGATTCCGAAGAAGCCCAGAAGAGCAGGAGGAAGAATGAGCTGAGAAAGCTGGCCAGTCTATGTTTCGACATACAATTTTCCTGGACCGATCACCCAGAGATAAAGGAGTATGTATGAAAGTCAGACATAAGCTTAGATGTTGTTAAAGGGGCACTTTTATGTATGTTTGAATTGTTAAGGGGGTACTTTTATGTAAGTTTGAATTAATAAGTTGCAGGCATATTTATTGCTGAGAGTTCTTTGAATTTATTGCCAAAGGTTCTTCTATGCGCACTCGATTTTGAACTATAGTGTGAATAAATACCAATTTTATTGATCACATCCTTGTCTGTCATTGTTAAGCTAATTTGTAATTCTCAAGGTCCGAACAGTAGTAAGAGAAAGACCTACAGTGGTGTAGCCCTATATGTTAGGGACAATGGATGTAAAATAAGTTAATCCTGTGGAAAAGTAAAAAGCTACAAAATGAGCTACTGCAAAAAAAAAATCCAAGCAAACACTTGAGGTATGCTACAGATCCCCAGGCCAACATAAGAAGGAGGACAATTTGATCCACGAAGAGATAAGAAGGATATATGAGAGCAGGAAAATTATTTTAACAGGAGACTTCAATCAACCTAATATAAACTGGGAAAACCTAAGGTGATTAGAGTCAGAGTTGGCAGATTTAGTACACAACTGCTTCGTGATGCAGTCTGCAAGGAAGCCACAAGACCGCAATGCTCATCTTGATATGGCATTTGCTAATGACCCAGAAATGTACAGGGAATGGATGATGTAGTACCGCTGGGAGACAAAAACCACAAAATAATAAAATGTAACAAGATCTGGAATTTAGAAATACCTAAAATCAGGAGCCAAGTATATACTTTTGAAAGGACTAATTCAAAGAAATGATGGAACAGCCAAAACAAATATAAAGCAAATAAATTGAAGGAGGTTGTTCAGCAACAACTTCAATAGAAAACAAGTGGAACTTCTTTTAGGCTGCAATGTTGATTAGGTACATTTCTAAAACCAACAAGCTCAGACTAAATAAAAGTGACCCAAAACGAATTAACAAATGACAAGAGAGATAAAAAGGAAAAATGGCCCATAAAAATCCTGCAAGGAGAAAGAAGGGGCCCACTGGGATGAATGTAAAAAATACAAAAATACATCAAAAGAGTGGTCAGAGCGTCTAAAAGATACTGGGGGAAAAGGCATGTAGCTGCTGATAAGCATTAAAAAAAAACCCATCAGTAGCACAACAGTAAGAGGGTAGTCAGAGAAGAGGTGAAAACCATAAAAGATACAAATGGGCTGAAACTGAGGATGAGCATGAAATGATAAATATTCTGAATAACTATTTCCTCCAAATTTGTGGAAATGACAACCCACTAGAGTAAAAAGAGAAAACTTAAATGCTGATAAATCTGAAATATAAACAGAAAATGCTGGAAGTGCACAAAAGCTTCACCAGTATCTGAAAGAGAAAAGCCAGGTTTACATTTCAAGTGGAGACCCATCATCACAAGTGGTGGGGCTAGATTCTCCTCATTGTGGTAGGGTAATGATGGGACAGGAATGCTACCCACTGCTGCAACCCAGCCATAACCACAATTCATTTTCCTGCGTTGGGAGTCATTTGGTTTACAGGGTGAGCTCCCAGTGATATCCCTGCCAATAAGAGGAAGTCCACCACTGCAGTAGAGGAGAATCTGGCTAGTGCTGTTGTGGGACAACAACAACAACAACAATTTGTATTTATATAGCGCCTTTAAAATAGTAAGATGTTCCAAGGCGCTACACAGGAGTATTTTAAAACAAAAAATTTGACACCGATCCACATAAGGATAAATTAGGGCAGGTGACCAAAAGCTTGGTCAAAAAGGTAGGTTTTAAGGAGCATCTTAAAGGAGGAAAGAGAGGTAGCGAGGCAGACAGATTTAGGCAGGGATTTCCAGAGCTTACTGCCTAGGCAACAGAAGGCACGGCCACCAAAAGTTGAGCGATTATAATCAGGGATGCTCAAGAGGGCAGAATTAGAGGAGCGCAGATATCTCGGCGGGGGGGGGGTGGTTGTGGAGGGACTGCAGTTACAACACCTGATGAGCTGGGCAGCCAGTTAAAGGGCTCCGAACAGAGAAGCAACATTTTTTTTTCAGGTCTTGGCTGAGACTGGGGATTAAAAATGCATGTTTTTGGATCACTATGAAGAGACAGGCGGCCACTACTAGGCCCTCACTCTCTATGCAAGGACCTTGGGGCTTTATCGCCATCACCTCAGGGTGCACCACTCCTTTCCCCTGGCAGTCCCTAGATACAGTGGTGTTACGGAGGGAAATGGGCCTTCCCCCCTAGCCAGCATTTACATGCAACGGGTGGGGAAAGGTGGGGAAGGGACCAACCTTCCTGGCAGGGACAGAAAATTAAATTCTGGGCGGGAATGCAGCAGTAGGCCTCATCGTCTGATTTCTGCCCCCTATTGGTCATTACACCTCCTAGTTCATCCCCATATTAATTTAAAACATCCATGATGGTTGAGTTTATGCTGAGGGAGACTGAGTCATACAGATCAGGAAATTCAAAGGTTCACTCTCTGGTCTGTACTGCATTGATTTAGGAGGGCATAACTGGGGCAGCGGTAGGAGTGCTACAATTGGTTTTAGAGAAGGGAAAATCAGCCTGATTTCAACCTGATTACTATTACTATTCCATGCCCCATGCTGGAAGTGCTTGTATATGGACATCACTTAATGATAGATTTGGCTTGGCTGTAATGCTCTCCAGCACTCGAATAATCTGCTGACGCTAACTTTCAGGGCTCACGCATGAAGATTGGAGGTTGAGTGATGTTTAGGAGGCTGGCAGGTACCCATGGAAATGTACCCCAGTGAGGAATCAGCACCTTCGGAAGAAACGGAAAGGAGACAATTTTGCAAAGAAATTTGGCAAAAAGAATGATGTTTATCCCATTTGAAAAGTCAAGTAATCAGCCCAAAAGCTCACCAGATACACCTGAAGAGCAGCTTTTCAAGAAGGCCAGAATGATCTATTTTATTAAAAGTACCAGAAATGGAGTGACTAAATTAAGCTACTCAAATTGGGCTAGAAATTGGATATCGCCCTGGTTGGGTAGCTAACTTCTGAAAAATAGGAAAAGTAGCGGCAGGTGCTAATGATTCTCTGCTGACAGGAAATTCAGCTTTAGTGCACCAAGAGGGAAGTGGAGCACTAAATCAATTGTTAACCACTTCTCCTAGGACGTTAAAGTCCGGGAGCTGGGCGGTAGCAGCAGAGCACTGAACAATTTGGAGCGCATTGCTAATGGTATCAGAGGCTGCTTCCCTCGCTTAAAGGGAAGGGCCAATGATGCTTCACAACCTACTTGTTGGCAGGTCTGTGTTGTAAGGCGACCTGTGTGACTGCCATTACAGCCCCAAACACTCTACAAAGTGGAGGGCTTGGACATCTTGTAGCAATGAAGTGACCAAAAACTTTCAGCAGGAACCAGACTGGTGGAAATATGAAAGGTTGGCCTAGCTGAAAACCCTTCCCTTTTAAAAGCGCTCCTCAAGCGGCTAGCCGAATTGACAACGACTCCTCTTTCTGCCATTATTCACGGCCGGCGATACAGGGCAGTAACGGGGCGCTGCGCACTTGATGACATCACGATCTGCAAGGCGTTCGAGGCCCAGGTGGTAAGAGGTAGTGCCAACGCTAAACCGGAAATGAAATTCGCTGCATTCACCGCGCCCGGTTGCTAAACCCTTATCGCCCCGTTTGCGCCCCTGGCACTGACGGGAGGCGCCAACCAACCGAATTTCTCCCCCAAAGTTTCTCAGCTACTTACTTTCCTAAGTGCAGTTTTGAGTGATCAGTGCTCTGAATCTGAAAATGTGTTAGAAAGACAGAATTTACATTAATGTAGCAACTTCCCATATCCTAAGAGCTTCCAAAAGTACTTTGCAGCCAATAAATCGCTTCTGATGAGCAGTCACTGTTGTTACATGAACAAATGAGGCAGATAATTCATAGCAGGAGAACTTAGTGCCATGGATCTTTTACATTTAATTGAACAGGAAAGCAGAGCCTTGGTTTTATATCTTATTTTGAAGACAGCACCTCCCTCTAAAGCATCAGCATTGATTATGTGCTCAATTCCCTATTGGGGATTGAATCCACAATCTTCTGCTTCAGAGGCAAATGAGCTCCCTTGGTGCCAAATTATTAGATGGTACAAAGAACAACTATATTACAAGTTTATATCTTGTACATTTTCATCCATCTAAATTGTTAAGGAAAATTGCCTGATTTATAAGTAATGGGTTTGTGGAAAAAATGTAGAATATAATCGCATCCGACTCAATTTTCTTGTCATCTCGACTCAGTATCAAAGTGTGTAATTAGGAGACTGAGCAATCAGCTCATTTACTTATAGGATACTGGTTCACCAGACTGATTCCTGGGATGGCAGGACTGTCGTATGAGGAGAGATTGGGTCGACTAGGCCTGTATTCACTAGAGTTTAGAAGAATGAGAGGGTGTTTCATTGAAACGTATAAAATTCTGACAGGGCTAGACAGACTGGATGCAGGGAGGATGTTTCCCCTGGCTGGGGGGTCTAAAATGAGGGGTCACAGTCTCAGGATACGGGGTAGGACATTTAATAATAATAATAATAATAATAATCAACTTTATTGTCATTGTTAGTGCACAAGTGCAGTACAACTAAATGTAGGCTTGCGGCTCCCGAGAGTGTACATTTAGATTAAGACATTTAAATATTCAACATTCATTTGGCTTGTAATACATAAACATAAACATAATGGGCCAGAAATTCGTGACCAAATGCGTGAGTACGGTCTGGGTACTCACGCATCTGGCCGTTGGAAATGCCGGCGTTCAGCATGCACAGCGCATGCGGGGAACGCCGGCATTTCCAGTCCTCGGAATGAAGGGGTTCACAGGCACAGCGCGTGCGACTGCACAAGCAGCGCTTGCGCAGTGAACTTCGTCGATTTCATTCATGGATTCAGTAAGGGTAAGTCCTTACAAGTTACACTTGAAAAAAGCATGTGTAAAGTTGTTCCAAGGCTGCGGAGGAAGATATATTTTATCGTGGAGCTTCTGAAAGGCAATATTTTTGTTTGGGAAAGGGAGGGAAGTTATTTTAAGAAATTTTAAGTAAGTTTTAAAGTTTAAATTTTTTTTTTTAAACGGGTTTTCAGAACGGTAGGTAGAAGGAGCAATTGTGGCTGTGTGAATTGAATGTAAAAATGAGTGTTCTAAAACGTGTAATGTAACATTTCCAGCACTTTTAAGAAAGAAACTTTTCATCAGTAATAAGTAATTATGTATGTATGTCCGCATATATTCCTTTACGTATATGTATGTATGTTTTATATTCCTTTACTTATGTGTATGAATGTATGTTTTTAATTATGATTTTCCAATAAGTTACTTTCTCTGAAAGTCATAATTAAATAATACATTCATACACATAAGCAAAGGAATATATACATAACACGCAAAGGAATATATACAGACATACATACTTTCAGAAGCTCCACGATAAGAAATATCTTCCTCCGCAGCCTCTGGAGCAACTGTACCCATGCTTTTTTCATGTGTAAGTTGTAAGGACTTGACCTCACTGAAAGCATGAATGAAAGCGGCGAATTTTACTGCGCACGCGTTCTGCCTCTGAACCCCTTCGTTCAGAGGACAGGAAATGCCGGTTTTCCCCGCATGCGCTGTGCATGCTGAAAACCGGCATTTCCTCCGGCCAGACGCGTAAGTACCCCGACCGTACTCGCGCATTTGGAAGGGAATTACTGGGCCAACATTTTACATGTCAATAAAATGAAAAATTTAACAATTGCACGATTTGCCCCTCGCATCTGCGACTGAGGGTCCAAGGAGGTGCATTGCGCAAGAGGTCATCGTCGTACGTATCCTCACACTGTTCCCTTTCGGGAACTGTATGAAGTGGTGGAAGGATTTATGGCCGTGATTAACGCTCATTCCGTGACCGCAACCATCTTTGAACCAGCCATTAGGGTGGTTAGTCCTATGGCGTGAGGGTTTTACGGGCTCCCACAACCCATCTGAGGGGGGGGGGCCACCCACACCCACGGACGCAAGTATCCCGCTGGATGTCCACCCAGAATTTATAGTTGGAGCTCCGACTCCACTTGCCGGGACTGTCTGGAGTGGGGTTCGAAACCCTACTCCTTCTGGCCCAGCGGCGGGGATGCTTACTGCTACGCAAAAGGCCCACTCCGCACAAAAGGTGACACCCATACGTTTCCTGCGCCTTTTCCCTCCCCGTGACTGGAGCCCTATGCTGCCACTTGAAAGACCAAGCTATCATCTGCCCTTTTTGCGGCGCCTTTGACTTCTCATTACCAATGATGAGCAGGCGCTGCGCCTCCACCTCCTTGAGGAGATTGCTGAGGTCATCATCAGTTCAATTGTGAGTTCTTTTAATGCCGTGAATTGTGCTCATTCCAGCCATTTCACGTTGCTAATCGGATTGGGCCTTTGGCATAGCGGTAGGATCCCCGCCGCTGGGCCAGATCAGGGTAGGGTTTCGAACCCCGCTCCAGACAGTCCCGGCAAGTGGAGTCGGAGCTCCGGCTCTAAATTCTGGGTTGACATCCAGTGGGATACTTGCGTCCCTGGGTGTGGGTGGCCCCCCTCCTTGTATAGCTTGTGGGAGCCCGTAAAACCCTCCCGCCATAGGACTAACCGCCCTAATGGCTGGTTCAAAGATGGTTACGGTCACGGAATGAGCGTTAATCATGGCCATAAATCCGTCCACCACTTCATACAGTTCCCCAAAGGGAACAGTGTGAAGACACGTATGACGACGACATTGCTAAATAAATAAATGGAATTAAAAAAATTCTTTTAGGGCTTTTAAAAGTCTTTAAATTGCTTTAATTCTGTTTAAAACTACTTCAGATTCTTCAAAATAATGTGAACGTTTTTAAAAGTTTATAAAAGTTACCAAAAGTTTCAAAAAACTTCCAAAAACCTATTTAAACTGCTGCTTTGCATGTAAAAATGCTTAGCAGCTTGGCAGAAACATTGGGGGCGTGTCCTGTTAAACTGAGACCTCAAGGGGCGTGTCTCAGTTGCACAGTGCGCTACAGGCTTCGCGCTGGCTGCACTCCTGGGCGGCGTGACGTCAGATGCTGCCCGGGAGTCAACATTTTAAAACAGCAATTCCAGGCGTCCCTGAAGCTCAACGGCCGGCGCGTCGGGTAAGTGCAGATCGGGGGCTTACACGCGCGGCAAGCCCCCGACTCGAATTTCTGGGCCAATAAAGTGCACTGGCAGATGTGCAGGCTTTAGAGTTTATTTGTGGAGTTCAGTAGGATGACAGCCCTGGGAAAGAAGCTGTTCCTAAATCTGGTCGTTCGGGTGCGAATGCATCTGTAGCGTCTCCCAGATGGCAGGGGGGCGAACAGACTGTGGCTGGGGTGGGTAGGGTCTTTGATGATGGTCATTGACCTCCGTAAACAGCGCTTCTGGTAGGTGTTCTCTATGGTCGGTAGCCGGGTGCCGGTAATGCGTTGGGCAGTTTTGACTACCCGCTGCAGGGCTTTCCGGTCATAGGAGCTACAGCTGCCATACCATACTGTGATACAGTTCGTCAGGATGCTCTCTATTGTGCAGCGGTAAAAGTTAGAGAGGGTCAGGGGTGACAGGTTACATCCCTTCAGCCTCCTTAGGAAATATAGGCGCTGCTGGGCCTTCTTCACCAAAGAGGAGGTATTGAGGGACCAGGAGAGGTCTTCCGTGATGTGGACTCCGAGGAATTTAAAGCTGTCCACCTTTTCCACCACAGCCCCATGGATGTGGATGGGGGTGTGACTTCCGCCTTTAGACTTCCTGAAGTCCACAATGATTTCCTTGGTTTTCTTGATGTTAAGGGCCAGGTTGTTATCGGCGCACCACTTCACGAGATGCTGGACCTCCTCCCTGTAGGCTGACTCATCGTTGTTGGTGATCTGGCCTACCACCGTGGTATCATCCGCAAACTTGATGATGGTGTTGGAACCATGAACAGCCACACAGTCATGGGTGAAGAGGGAGTAGAGGAGGGGGTTCAGCACACAACCTTGTGGGGCCCCCGTGTTCAGGGTCAGCGGGGGGGAGGTGTGGTTACCTAATTTGACAGACTGGGTTCTGTTAGTTAGGAAGTCCAGGGTCCAGTTGCAAAGGGAAGTGTTCAGGCCAAGAGTGTGGAGTTTGGTGGCCAGCTTGTTGAGGACGATAGTGTTGAATGCTGAGCTGTAGTCTATGAACAGCATTCTGATGTAGGTCTCTTTACCGTCTAAGTGATTCAATGCAGAGTGTAGGGCAGTTGTGATTGCATCCTCCGTTGATCTGTTTGCATGATAGGACTGAGATGAGGAGAAATTTCTTCACTCAGAGGGTGGTGAACCTGTGGAATTCTCTACCACAAAAGGCTGTGGAGGCCAAGTCACTGAATATATTTAAAAAGGAGATAGATAGATTTCTAGACACAAAAAGCTTCAAGGGGTATGCGGAGAGCGGGAATATGGTATTGAGATACAGGATCAGCCATGATCATATTGAATGGCAGAGCAGGCTCGAAGGACCGAATGGCCTACTCCTGCTCCTATTTTTCTGTTTCTATGTTTCTAATGTTTCAGGTAGAACCCTTCATCAGTTTTGATGAAGTGCTTCATCCCAAACGTTAATCTATTTTTCTCCTGAGGTGCAAACTAACCTGATGTGTATTTCCAGCATTTTTGATTTTTATTTGTAATTAAATCATGATAGATTCACAGTCTCAAGAACCATAAATATCCTTTCTTCTTGTATTTCAGCAGTGATCTCAAATCTCACACTAAACTGTAGCCAAAACATCTGATGACCCACATGATTACTTCCAAAAAGCATTTGACAAAGTTCTGTACAAAAGTCTACCTGGTCAACTGGGTGGGATCTATATTGGAACCAATGCTGTTTTTAATTTACATTCATGACTTAGATTCAACAATTAGTCAAATTTCCAGATCATACCAAACTAGAAGGGACAATTGATTCTAAGGAGGCATCTTAGGAATACAAAATGTGTTGGACAAAATATCTAAGTGGGCAGAGCAATGGCAGATTAAATTTAATATGGAGAAGTGTAAAGTACTGCACAAAGGAAGAATAAAATAGGCAACACAGGTACTCCATGGCATGGTGTTGAAATAGATAAAATGAGGTTGAAAGAGACCTAGGGATCCCAGCAGACTTGTTTCTATCATTTCCAAGCACTGTAGAGCAGCAGTCAACAAATCCAATAGAATGCTGAATTATATAACTAAAACATTAGAGTGATAGTCGGAGAACATTATGCTCAAACTGCATATGCTCTGGTCAGACCGCACCTTGAGTATTGTGTCCAGTTCTGGTCACCAAGGAACAATGGAGACATTCAAGCATTGGAGCCAGTTCGGAGAAGAGCCACAAGGCTGATCCTCAGTGTATGATTAAACACTGGAGAAACCTAGGTTACCCAGCCTTAAAAAGAGGTGACTGAGAGGTGTACTTAATATAGCAAATGGTATGAGAAAGGTAGACCTTGAAAGTTACTTTAAATTAACTTGTGAGAGTAGGACAAGGGTCACAGGTGCAAACAAGTAAAGGGCAAATTTAGGACCAATGTTAGGATGTTCTTCTTCACACAAAGATTAATCAACCCATGGAATAGACTCCTGGGTAGAATAGTAGAGGCAGAGTCTTTGGGATCATTTAAGAAACAATTGGATGGTGCAATAGTAGGAACAAAAACAGCTTTCTCTAAAATGTGCGTAAGTATTATTGAAGTTCATGAGCATGTGAAATAATTTTTCATTCCAATAGGGCTATGAAAAGTTTCAGAATAACTTCCCTTGCAAAGAATTTTTGTGATGCCTTGATTTAATGAGGATAATTTTCTGAGCACATGCCGATGGGGTGGTCCTTTATTTGCTACCAGAAAATACTGTAAAATTATGCCCAGTGAACCATTCTGCATTACTTGTGCTCTAGGGGCAATAATGCTTCCAAGAGTGTTAGCTGTCTGGACATGTAAGAGCCTCAAATGAGTCCTGACTGGATTTATCTGGATGCACACAGTTAATACAATTTCATCTTGAGAATCTTTGAGATATCATTTCCCATATATAAGATTATTATGCTTTGTTGCAATGGTAGTTTGCTTTGCCACAAAGTGGTGAATTAATGAGGAATGAAATGACATGTCGGATCAAACATTAGCATTTTGTCTCTCTATGGTTTATACTGTATCTGGTGATAAATTTGTGCTCATTAGGTGAGAGATGTTAGTGCTTGAAAAGAAGATCTTTTCTCTAATTGGTGCATCCAGTGTTGTGACGGAATAAGCCATATTCCAAGAGATACACCATCATATGAATAGATTTCTGACATTATTAATACATGAGAAACTGGGTTTAAAAATCTAAAAAACCTCAGAAACACAAGCTGTAAACAGAAATATAGGCTTCTGAGATAAAGATCAGTTAACAAGGTTGTAAACACCACAAGCTTTTGAAATGGGAATTGGTTAAATATGCTAATACAATGGCCCTATTGAAATAGTAGTTTGTTGCTTCCAGAGAGTCTGGAGTTTGGAGGTAACACAATGAAATGCCCAGTTTAAAGTGTTAAAAACTAACACGTTGAACAGGAACACAGAAACACTAAAAGAGGCATGTGCCTTTGAAAAGATGACATCAAGTAAAAGAAACACCTGCTGGTCAAATAGTTTTTATGTTACACTTGAAAGACAGGAAACACAAGACTGTAATATAACCAACTAAGATGGCTAAGAAAACAACCACCCTAGTTGAAGTGTCTTTAATTTACATGTAGTAAATATGATACCTACAGAACACTTTGAAGATATGACTTCAATAGATGCACCAAGCAATCACATGGCTTTTGTATTGAACTTGGAGCAGTTAGGAGTCATATGTCTGCTAATAAACAGTTAAGCCAATATTAAGAATTGAATGGAAAACCTTCGATAAGAATGACATCAAATAAATACTACTGCCACATTGTTTCTATGATAAGTTTTTTAAACACCTAAAGGTAGAGACAGAAGTCTGAGAGTTGGCAGCTGAAATGGCAGCAAGAATAGAAAGAAGTCAACAGAAAGAATGAATAAAGATAATTAGCTTACATCAGCAGAAAACTTCAAAGGATATACCATTCAAAAAAAGGTATAAAAATAAGAGCTTTTCAAACAGAAAGTCAGAAGTCGCTGGAAGGGCAAGCATTTCTCAACTTCACAGGCACGCTCTGTAAGTTTTTAACTTTGAGTCTTGGGTAATCAAGGTATTTGATTTTGGTGGATATTCTGGATTAAGAATAAGTAGAAGAGTGGAAATGTAACAAAGTTAAGATTTGAGAATAAGGACCTCTGAGAATAAGATTGTGTAAGCTAATTTTATTTTGAACTGTAAAAGTTGCGATTGAATCAACAGCTGTTAACTGTATGTTGGCTCTTAGATAAATCTATATAATTTTAGAATTGTCTCAAGTAGTATTTCTGTATCAATCTCGCAAACTCAATTCCTGTACACTCTTTTGTGAGGAGTTACAGAATTCTGGGGGGTATTCTGGACCCTCATAATATCCGGAAGGTTACAGTCTAGTTAAACTTATGAAAAGTGCTATCTGGAGGACGGTAACATCTTCACGACGTTCCTTTCCTTTAGGGAGTGGTAGTCTGAACCTTTAGACCCAATTAAGCGTCTTATAGAGTTTGGCTATCTTTAACTTTAGTTGAAGGTGAACGTCTGGGGAATACGCCTGATCTGGGGTAGCCCGAAAAGGGCTAGGACTTGTAATTATCCCTTCAGTGTTAGCATCAAGCGCTCCTAGATCAGGTAAACATAAATTATGTGCAAAGTAGAACTTCCTCTTCTCAACCCCAACTGACTAATACCAACTACAGAAGAGCACCACTCACTGTACATGTTTCCTACACTAGCTATCCTTTTGACCTCTAAATGAGATTACCAATTAATGTCAAATTAGGTGAGGTTTGTATTGTGTGCCCCTGCCCACTAGGAACTATAAGATAAATTTTCTGATTACATGCAGTTGGACATCCAGTAATCTTAATGGACAGAAAAGCATGGGCTTCCCACACATGGGCGGTGATTTCGCCTACTAAGGCGGGCTCAGTGCGGCCGAGGTAGGTGCCGGGTTGGGACCCCACTCCCAGCTCCATCCCGCTCTGCGAGAAGAATTTTCCATTGATTGGGCTTGTTAAGCCCGCCCTGCGAGGTTCCCAGACAATTAAAAGGAAGAGGGTCTGATGACGTCATTTGATGACGTGTCATCAGCCAGTTTCCTTAAAGGGGCCATGTCCACATTGATTTTGACAGTCGTGCTGTCAGTGTTCTGCAGCATTGAGGTGCTGCAAACACTGACAAGCACTGCACAAAGGTGCATGGCTGCACCCAGGCTCTCCCATGACTCCCTCCATATATTATGGAGGGACTCACAGCACGCAGGGAGGTTCTCTTCCCTTCCAATGGGTGGAAGAGACCTCCCCAGGACACCAACGCAACCTGGTTACACAATGCATAGGAGGGCAGAAGCAGGGATGTCATCAGGAGGACCAGGCTGCAGTGGTGCAAACCTTTCAATGATCTCAGTAGATCACAAAACATCACTGCAAAGCCACACTCAAACTCATCCTCCTGTGCCACTCATCACACCCCATCACTCTGCCTTCCCTACCCTACTCCTGCACATCTTTACTTACACCAACTTATCTTGCACCTCCCCCCATCTCTCTCTCTCTATCTACATTTTTAAAATTCGTTTATGGGATGTGGGCGTCGCTGGCAAGGCCAGCATTTATTGCCCATCCCTAATTGCCCTTAAGAAGGTGGTGGTGAGCTGCCTTCTTGAACCGCTGCAGTCCGTGTGGTGAAAGTACTCCCACAATGCTGTTAGGGAGGGAGATCCAGGATTTTGACCCCGCGACGATGATCATCATCACATCCCCATCTCACTAGCCACCGCACACACTCACCCTCATCCTTGTCCACATCCTCAACATTGTGTTTTCACCAATGTTTATGTAAAGTTTCTGTTGATGTGTTACCAAACATTGAAATCTTTATTTTCCACACTTTCAGTTCTTGGAGAGATTTGTGTTCACCTTTGAGATATGTTACTGAGTTGCAGTGAATGGTGAGACATAACGGGCTTGATTTTCATTGAGCCGTGGAGGCGGGCTTGGAGGCGTGCGGGGGGTTAAAATCGCAGAAACTGGCAGGCGGTACCCCCCACGCTTGGTTCCCGACTCCGAGCAATTTTAACTCAGTCGTGTCTGATGGTCCGTCCCGCATCCAATAGGCGGGACTGGTCATTAAGGCCCTTAACAACCACTAAATGGCCTCTATAATCCTATTTTGAAAGGCCCTTGTGAATTTAACCCTTTCCCCACATGAAACACGCCTGTTGGGAAGCACAAATGTAAAACCTGGCTGGAGTACTATTGGATTGCTGACTATCAACTGCAGGTCAACCATTGAAGAGGAGATTTGATCAGCCAAGATTTGCAGGTGGCAGGATTTAGGGGTCTCAGGTCTGGGGCAACTTTTAGAAGGCTTAACCACACCTGTGGAAGGTTGGAGCCTCACACCCATCTCCAGTGTGACCTCCTGGGAAACCCCTCTCGCCACCTTGAGCTTCTTCAACTGAGGCATATTCCAGAAGCATGGCAAACATTTAATTCTTTTCCTCCTGGACATCAGATTCGGATGCAGACCAGCCGCGGCAGCAGCAGAACCATGAGCAACAGCAGCACCAACAGCAGGAGCATCAACAAGAGTGGCAAGCTGCAAGTCACGCACCTGAAGATGCACAGGCCAGAAGGCGCCAGCGCGCGACAACATTTCTGCCCGGGATGCAAGGATCGCACTCATCCTGGCCAGATTTGCTTAGCCTAGTCAAACAAACACTTTTGCCTCGCAACTTCTTACCAGAGCATTGACAATGGCCAAGAACCAGAGGATTCCTAGCACTCTGACCACCATACTGACAGTTGCAAGTATGCCTAAGCCCTCAATGTGGAAGTCCCACTAGCGAAATGACAGATGATGCAACTGCACCATTTACCATCAGAAATTTTATGTACATTAACGAAGTGATGGCATTTTTGCAGTAAACACAAAATTGCACCCAAGTGACTGCCCTTGTGACTAGTTGTGCAGAATTTTCCTCTTATGCGTGCTCCTACGTGGTGCCTCCCCTGTGGCTTCAGCAGATGTGGAGGCCCCTTGCTCACTTTGCTGCTGCTCCTGTCTCGACACCTTTGGCGGGCGTCATCTGGGGTGGTGAGCCTGTGAGGGCTCGTCAACAGTCTGCTGCTCCTGCGGCTGTGCAGGGGTTGAGACGCCTATCTCACTTGGGTGTGGACTCCAGTGGGGCTCTGACTGAGGGCTCTGCAGTGGCATGGAAGTGTGAGCGCTTGGAGAGGAGCCCCCACTTCCTTGAGGTCTGCCACCAACCTCCCTCTCGGGTCAGGTCCCCCTCAGTGCCTGCAAGTGGCTGGAGAGCATCTTGCTGCATATCAGGGGGGCTATGGGGACCCGTATCTGCAATGGCAGTCCTACTCAGAAGGACTTCCATGAAGGTCTGGTTTCTCTGTTCAATAGATGCCCATCGCTCCTCAAGAGATGTCATTCTATTCTGAACAATGACCATGTTTTCCATACCCTGGTGACTAAGCTCCTCCATGGCCATAGCCATCCTCTCCTCTACCGTAGCCATCCTCTCCTCTACGGTAGCCATCCTTTCCACGGAGGTTGCCATTCTTTCCATGGTGATGCGTTCATGCGCCAATGACTCCACAAAGGCTCTGGTCATGGTCGCTATGGACTCCTCCATTCGCTCCACACTCGCAGCGACCCTAGAGACAAAACCTGCCAGAGACTCCTGCATCTGTTCCTGGAGTTCCATCACCGGTGATCTCATGGATGGACCCAGAGGCAGAGGGTCGACATGCTGCTGAGCCGAGCTGGCAGAGTCCTGCGCCCTCCAACTAGGACTCTCCACTGCTGTCCCTGTCTCCACAATCTGCTGATGCTCACTTGTGAGCTGTGATACACCAGGTGACAACACTACTCTATGTCCCGAAGGTCCCACTGAGGTGTGAGTGTCTGCGCTGGTGCTGGGTGCGCAGATTTCTGGTGACGCTGCACCCTCAGAGGTTGCAGCTTCCTCTGAGGAGTCTGGCTGCTCAACCTCTTCTTCCTGGCTAGGGGGGGATGGATGCTTGTGATGGTCCTGTGGGGGAGTAAAAGAAAGAGTCAGAGATGTGATGCCAAGGCTACATGCTGATTGCTTTTTGCAGATGCTCATACGTCCAACTGTTAGAGCTTCACAATCATTATCAGCGACTCATGCAATGTCAAAGAGAGAGATGGGAAACTTTTCTGTCACCAGCTTGCTGTGTTGCACCCGTCTGCCTGTCCCCCACATGTGCATCATCCTCCAGTACCACTATTTTGAGTGCCGCCTCCTCCCAGGGGGTCAGTTGGACTATAGAAGCTGTCCCTCCTCCTGTCCTCTTTTGTTGTGAGCTCTCTTTTCCTGCAATGAGGGAGACAAGCGGAGGTTGAGTGAGAATGAAGGAGTGAGTGTAGAGATTGCATAGCATACACACTTAGAAAGAGACAAAGATGGAGTGAGGTGGCAAGACCAAGGGCCCTCCCTGTGTGTTGTCAGTTATTTTCATAGCATCAGAGTGATAGGGAGTGTGAGGGCTGCATAGTCGAATAGTTATGTGAATGTGAACATAGAGAGAGAGGGAATAGGTAAGGGTGCATGGATGTCAGTGTCAAGTGGGATGTGGAGGAAGAGATTGCTAAAGCTGGGTGCTGGTGAGGAAAGGCAATGGGGGTCAGATTGAGTCATAGAGTCATAGAGTAATACAGCACGGATAGAGGCCCTTCGGCCCATCGTGTCCGCGCCGGCCATCAAGCCCTGTCTAATCTAATCCCATATTCCAGCATTTGGCCCGTAGCCTTGTATGCTATGGCATTTCAAGTGCACATCCAAATGCTTCTTAAATGTTGTGAGGGTTTCTGCCTCCACAACCCTTTCAGGCAGTGAGTTCCAGACTCCAACCACCCTCTGGGTGAAAAAGTTCTTTCTCAAATCCCCTCTAAACCTCCCGCCCTTTACCTTGAATCTATGCCCCCTAGTTATTGACCCCTCTACTAAGGGAAAAAGCTCCTCAGCATCCATCCTATCTATGCCCCTCATAATTTTGTACACCTCAATCATGTCCCCCCTCAGCCTCCTCTGCTCCAAGGAAAACAAACCCAATCTGCCCAGTCTCTCTTCATAGCTGAAGCGCTCCAGCCCTGGTAACATCCTGGTGAACCTCCTCTGCACCCTCTCTAACGCGATCACATCCTTCCTGTAGTGTGGCGACCAGAACTGCACACAGTATTCCAGCTGTGGCCTAACCAGTGTTTTATACAGCTCCATCATAACCTCCTTGCTCTTATATTCAATGCCTCGGCTAATGAAGGCAAGTATCCCATATGCCTTTTTTACCACCTTATCCACCTGTTCCGCCGCCTTCAGGGATCTGTGTACTTGCACACCCAGATCCCTCTGACCCTCCGTCTTGCCTAGGGTCTTTCCATTCATTGTGTATTCCTTTGCCTTGTTAGTCCCCCCAAAGTGCATCACCTCGCACTTTTCCGGGTTAAATTCCATTTGCCACTGTTCCGCCCATCTGACCAACCCATCTATATCGTCCTGCAGACTGAGGCTACCCTCCTCGCTATTTACCACCCTACCAATTTTTGTATCATCCGCGAACTTACTGATCATACCCTTTACATTCATATCCAAGTCATTAATGTAGACCACAAACAGCAAGGGACCCAGCACCGATCCCTGTGGTACCCCACTGGCCACAGGCTTCCAGTCACAAAAACAACCTTCGACCATCACCCTCTGCCTTCTGCCACTAAGCCAGTTTTGTATCCAATGTGCCAAGGCACCCTGGATTCCATGGGCTCTTACCTTCTTGACCAGTCTCCTGTGCGGGACTTTATCGAAGGCCTTACTGAAATCCATGTGTACCACATCCACTGCGTTACCCTCATCCACACACCTAGTCACCCCCTCAAAAAATTCAATCAAATTAGTCAGACATGATCTTCCCTTGACAAAGCCATGTTGACTATCCCTGATTAATCCTTGCCTCTCCAAGTGGAGACAAATTTTGTCCCTCAGGATTTTTTCCAATAATTTTCCTACCACTGATGTTAGGCTCACTGGCCTGTAGTTCCCCGGTTTTTCCCTACTCCCCTTCTTGAATAATGGTACTACATTAGCGGTTCTCCAGTCCTCTGGCACATCCCCTGTGGCCAGAGAGGTCCTGAATATATGTGTTAGAGCCCCCGCAATCTCCTCCTTTGCCTCACACAGCAGCCTGGGATACATTTCATCCGGGCCTGGGGATTTATCCATTTTTAGGCCAGCTAAAACCGCCAATACCTCCTCCCTCTCGATGTTAATATGTTCGAGCATATCACAGTCCCCCCGCCCTATTTCTATGTCTACATCGTCCTTCTCCATAGTGAAAACAGATGCAAAAAATTCATTTAGAACC
The DNA here is from genome assembly GCF_052327205.1 of Somniosus microcephalus. Classification (NCBI taxonomy): domain Eukaryota; kingdom Metazoa; phylum Chordata; class Chondrichthyes; order Squaliformes; family Somniosidae; genus Somniosus; species Somniosus microcephalus. Next base: position 113,921,253 of record NC_140995.1, on the reverse strand, counting down.
CCTCCTACATCTTCCGGCTCCACACACAGATTGCCACTTTTGTCCCTAATGGGCCCTATTTTTTCCCTAGTTATCCTCTTACCCTTAATACACTTATAAAACATCTTCGGATTTTCCTTTATTTTGCTTGCCAGTGTTATTTCATGGCCCCTCCTTGATCTCCTAATTTCTTTTTTAAGTATCCCCCTGCACTTTTTGTACTCCTCTAGGGCTTCCTCCGTCTTTAGCCTTTTGTATCTACCAAAAGCCCTCCTTTTTTTCCTAATCCATTCTCGTATATCCCCTGACATCCAAGGTTCCCTGTGGTTTTTGGAACCACCCTTGACCTTTACGGGAACATGTTGCCATTGTATGATCTCAATCTCCCTTCTGAAAGCCTCCCATTGCTCCGATGCGGATTTTCCTACAAGTAGCTGATCCCAGTCCATTTTGGCCAGATCCTGCCTTATCCTATTAAAATCGGCCTTCCCCCAATTTAGAACCTTTATTTCCGGCCCATCCCTGTCCTTTTCCATGACCACCTTAAATCTTACCATATTATGGTCACTATCACCAAAGTGCTCACCTACTAGCACTTTTTCCACTTGGCCGGCCACATTCCCTAGAATTAGGTCCAGTACCGCCCCCTCTCTTGTAGGACTTTCTACATGCTGGCTCAAAAAGCTCTCCTGGATGCACTTTAAGAATTCTACACCCTCTGAGCCTTTCACACTCTGACTATCCCAGTTAATATTGGGGAAGTTGAAATCCCCCATTATTATTACCCTATTATTTGCACATTTCTCTGAGATTTGCCTACATATCTGTTCCTCTATCTCCCCCTGACTGTTTGGAGGCCTATAGTACACTCCCAGCAAAGTGCTTGCCCCCTTTTTGTTTTTAAGCTCCACCCATATGGCCTCATTAGAGGACCCTGCTAATATATCATCCCTCCTTACTGCAGTAATTGACTCCTTAATTAATATTGCGACACCCCCTCCTCTTATACCTCCCCCTCTGTCTCGCCTGAAGATTCTGTACCCCGGAATATTGAGCTGCCAGTCTTGCCCTTCCCTCAACCATGTCTCCGTGATAGCAACAATATCATACTCCCATGTGTTTATCAACACCTTCAGTTCATCCACCTTATTTGCAAGACTCCTTGCATTAAAATAGATGCCATCCAGCCTTGCCCTTATATATTTGCCCTGTCTACCAAGCTGACTTGTTTTTTTCTCTATAATTGGCAGCACATCCCCCCCTATTTCAGCTCCCCTCTGTATCCCATCCCCCTGCCAAGTTAGTTTAAACCCCCCCCAACAGTGCTAGCAAACCTCCCCGCAAGGATATTTGTCCCGCTCTGGTTCAGGTGCAACCCGTCCGACTTGTACAAGTCCCACCTTTCCCAGAAGCAGGCCCAGTGATCCAGGAAAGTAAAACCCTCCCCCCTACACCAACTCTTTAGCCACACATTCATCTGCTCTATCCTCCCATTCCTATACTTACTAGCACGTGGCACTGGGAGTAATCCAGAGATTACAACCTTTGAGGTCCTGCTCTTTAATCTGTTACCTAGCTCCCTAAATTCTTGATGCAGGACCTCATCCCTCTTTTTACCTATGTCGTTGGTACCAATGTGGACCACGACCATTGGCTGTTCACCCTCCCCCTCCAGAATGCCCTGCAGCCGCTCAGTGACATCCTTGACCCTGGCACCAGGGAGGCAACAAACCATCCTGGATTCACGTCTACGGCCACAGAAACGCCTATCTGTTCCCCTTACTATAGAATCCCCTACCACTATTGCTCTCCCACTCTTTTTCCCCCCTTCCTGGGCAGCAGGAGCACCCCCAGTGCCAGGAAGTTGGCTGCTGCTGCCTTCCCCTGGTGAGTCATCCCCCTCAACAGTATCCAAAGCGCTTTACTTGTTTGAAAGGGGGATGCCCGCAGGGGTTCCCTGCACTACCTGCCTGCCTTTGTTGCTCCGCCTGATGGTCACCCCCTGTGCTGCCCTGCCCTGAGGCGTGAACAACTCGCTAAACGTGCTATCCACGAGCCTCTCAGCATCGCGCATGCTCCAAAATTCATCCACCCGCAGCTCGAGCGCCGCAATGCGGTCTGCAAGTAGCTGCAGCTGGATGCATTTCCCGCACACATGGTCGTCAGGGACACTGGCAGCGTCCCTGATTTCCCACATGGAGCAAGAGGAGCAGAACACGGGTCTGAGCTCTCCTGCCATGACTTACTCCTTTAATTAATTTAAAAATTTATTCAATACCCCAGTTACAGGTATACTCTAGGGCGCTTTATTTACCAACTGTCCCCACTACACCAGAGACCCTAGAAATTTAACACCACAGAAGTCAAGCTTGTATTGAAAAGAGAGAACTACTCACCAACCAATCACTTACCTGCTCCCTGGTGACGTCACACACTGATTACTTTTTACCTCTCTCCTCTGCTGTTGATTTGGTAGGCCTCTGCCTTGGCGCCGGTTTTTATACCGGGCTCACCTCCTCCGCTGCTGCTCTCCCCCGAACTGGTCGGGCCTCTGCCTTGGCGCCGGTTTTTATACCGGGCTCACCTCCTCCGCTGCTGCTCTCCCCCGAACTGGTCGGGCCTCTGCCTTGGCGCCGGTTTTTATACCGGGCTCACCTCCTCCGCTGCTGCTCTCCCCCGAACTGGTCGGGCCTCTGCCTTGGCGCCGGTTTTTATACCGGGCTCACCTCCTCCGCTGCTGCTCTCCCCCGAACTGGTCGGGCCTCTGCCTTGGCGCCGGTTTTTATACCGGGCTCACCTCCTCCGCTGCTGCTCTCCCCCGAACTGGTCGGGCCTCTGCCTTGGCGCCGGTTTTTATACCGGGCTCACCTCCTCCGCTGCTGCTCTCCCCCGAACTGGTCGGGCCTCTGCCTTGGCGCCGGTTTTTATACCGGGCTCACCTCCTCCGCTGCTGCTCTCCCCCGAACTGGTCGGGCCTCTGCCTTGGCGCCGGTTTTTATACCGGGCTCACCTCCTCCGCTGCTGCTCTCCCCCGAACTGGTCGGGCCTCTGCCTTGGCGCCGGTTTTTATACCGGGCTCACCTCCTCCGCTGCTGCTCTCCCCCGAACTGGTCGGGCCTCTGCCTTGGCGCCGGTTTTTATACCGGGCTCACCTCCTCCGCTGCTGCTCTCCCCCGAACTGGTCGGGCCTCTGCCTTGGCGCCGGTTTTTATACCGGGCTCACCTCCTCCGCTGCTGCTCTCCCCCGAACTGGTCGGGCCTCTGCCTTGGCGCCGGTTTTTATACCGGGCTCACCTCCTCCGCTGCTGCTCTCCCCCGAACTGGTCGGGCCTCTGCCTTGGCGCCGGTTTTTATACCGGGCTCACCTCCTCCGCTGCTGCTCTCCCCCGGGTGAGGGTGATGGGAAACTCATACTCACTTTTCCAGTGCGCTGAAGGTCATGAAATCTTTTCCGACAATGAATCCAGGTTCGCTGTGTGACTCCCAAGGAGTTGACGTCCTCAGCCACCTGCATCCACACTGCCTTAGTCTGCTTGGGAGGCCTCTTCCTCCCTGAGGAAGGGAAGAGCACCTCCCTGTTGGCCCTAGCCCCATCCACCAATGCCTGCAGGGCCACCTTGTCGAAACGAGGAGCTGATCTGGGCCTCCCACTTGTCAACTTTCCTGCAGGTCCCTCTGACACCAAATGGAGAAAGCTTGGAAGCCTGCAGAAGAAGCAAGGCTTGCTGTGGACCTTAAATGCAGCAGCAATGATGATGCCATCGGAGGGGACTTTCAGTCATGAAAAACCCATTTGCAAAGGCTTCCCACATGTTGGAAATCAATTTTGGTTTTGGTCGCCTTATCTGAGGAAGGATGTTCTTGCCATGGAAGGAGTTCAGCAAAGATTCACAAGGCTGATCCCTGGGATGGCAGGAATGACGTATGAAGAGAGATTGGGTCGATTGGGCTTATACTCGCTGGAGTTTAGAAGAATGAGAGGGGATCTCATCGAAACTTATAAAATTCTGACAGGTCTGGACAAACTAGATGCAGGTAGAATGTTCCCGATGGTCGGAGAGTCCAGAACCAGGGGTCATAGTCTAAGCATAAGGGGTAAGCCATTTAGGACAGAGATGAGGAAGAATTTCTTCACCCAGAGAGTGGTGAACCTGTGGAATTCTCTACCACAGAAGGCGGTTGAGGCCAATTCTTTAAATATATTCAAGAAGGAGTTAGATATATTTCTTAGAGCTAATGGTATCAAGGGATATGGGGAGAAGGCAGGTACGGGGTACTGAGTTTGGATGATCAGCCATGATCTCATTGAATGGCGGAGCAGGCTCGAGGGGCCGAATGGCCTACTCCTGCTCCTATCTTCTATGTTTCTATGTTTCTATGTAATTGGCCACTTAAGTTAAAATTGCATCAATCTCTCACATTCATTTAGATTCGTGTGGGAAACACGAAATTCGGATAACACGACACCATCCCGCACCTGAATTAAAATCCTGCCCAATATCTCCCCCACCTCCTCCAATGGTGATGAGTGTGAAAGGAATGGCTTGGACATTGTAGAGATGCTTTATAGTGCTGGTGTGGGGTGGTGCCAACCTGGTGCATCATGTGACAGCCAGGGTGTACAGTGTTAAGTGAAGCAAATCTGGACATGGTGAGTCCATCGGTGGCGTCCCGGGCAGCAATGTACCTGGGTGATGATGCCCTGTGTCCAGTGCAGCATCAGATGATTGTGGAGAAGGTTGGTGTGGATGTTAGTGCTGCTGGTGTGCCTGGTGCTGCTAGTGTTGGGGCTGATCGTGTTGGGATTCTGAGGACCAAGGTGAGATTTTTTCAAGGGCATTGATGCTGATGGAATAGTTGGCAGGTGAGGTTGGGGTGACAGAAGCGATCTGTCAATGGTGAGAGAGGTTGTTCCAAGGAGGTGACAGCAGATAGAGAGATTACCGCAAACACTTCAAAAGTGCATAAATCATTAATGCTCCAGCTCCAGTTTCTAAGATTGGGAAGTGAACAGCTGTGAAACGGTAGGTTTTAGACCACTTTTGCAGCTTTCACCTATTCACAGCAATCCAGTCATTGAGAATCCAACATACTTACCTGATGTGATAGCCGCTCTCCGGGGACCTCGTTGAAAACCTGGTAAAATATTAAGTACTTGGGAAAATGGTTCTTAACTACCTTTTAATAAGCTTTTAACAATCAAAATTGACTGACCCGCTGCTTGGTGTCGGGTCTGTTCAGGGATGACAGACCTGACACTTGGCAAACTGACAAGGAGGCGGGTTTACAGTGGGATACCGACCCGCTGTCAATCTTTGTGATTTTGACAGCGGACCTGCCTCCAAACCCGCAGACTGAGCGCCGGCAAAATTTAGCCCATGATTTTTGCAATATGTACTCTCAGAGGATGAGGACCAGCAAGGGCTTGTTCCTGACCCCACATGGGAAGAGGGGAATTTAGTTCCTTGATGTTGGCCTGGCATCTTTCATTTAATGGATGGTGCTCAAGAGCAGAAACACTGGCTGATTTTTGCCTTCCTATCCAGGAGCAGTGGGGCCAATCATAATACCCCAGTTGTCTCTTAAAATCCTTCCATTAACATTTGTTTTGAACAGTTACTAAAATTAATTGAAATATATTATTACTTCCTCCACAGACTTGTTGCAGTGGTCTACTATTTAACATCCAATACTAATTTAGATTGGTCCAGTGTCTCAACTGGTAAAGCCAGTGTGCAGCTGACTCGTACACACCAAAGGGTCCCAGGTTCAATTCCTAGTCTTCGCTCAGTTTGCTGATCTTGGCACAAAGGGCCTCATTGCCCTGGCTAAGGAGAGGAAAATTAACTAGTGTTCCTGCTCCTGATTGCTATTCAATGATCCCTGCTGGATGTGTGTGTATATTGATGTCAGGTGAGGACAAGATCAGGACAAGATGCCCTATCAGGGAAATAGCTGGACAGCATTCACTGTCGACCGTCACAGATGAAGAATGACCATTTGGGTGAGGAAGCAAAAGGTGACTGTCCATTCAACTGAGCCCCAGCAGGAGTCAATAGGGGTGAGATTCATCTCGGGCAATAGCGCAAAATGGGCATTAGCAAATTGGCCGCCCGATGTTAATAGCCAGGCAGCAGCTTCCCACCAACTAACTGGCTGTATTGGTCATGAAGTGGGTAGGACAGGGTAGTGGCATGTTTATGAGGCCCGGTTGTTAAAATAGCAAACTGCAAACATTTGGCTCTTTCCAATTGATAAAGCAGCACACAGTGGAACTGAAAAATTCATGCAGCAAATCATCCTGTCCTACCGATGAGGACACCATTGTAGAAAATCCATTCATTAATAGTAACCTTTTTGTAATTCCTCAGTCCCAAGATAGCAGTAAGCTTTGTCTTCAATTTTCTATCCACAAAGACAAATTATCCGTTCCTAGTTACAGCTAAAATGGATCCTTCAATTAAAAAACATCAATAGCTTTTGTTCCTATGCCTGTTAGACTTTACTTCTGTAGAACATTTTTCTATCAAGTTCAGTCTCTGATAGCTAATGATGGATGGTTTCAAAACTCAGGGGAGCTCCTTACTGATGATCATTTAGTTATAGCATATGGCATAATAATCTACAGTGTAATTTTCAAATCAAAATCAAATCAACTTTTATTGTCATTGTTAGTGCACAAGTGCAGTACAACGAAATGTAGGCTTGCAGCTCCCGAGAGTGTACATTTGGATTAAGACATTTAAACATTCAACATTCATTTGGCTTGTAGTGTATTAACATAACATAACCATAATAAAGTGCATTGGCAGATGTGCAGGCTTTAGAGTTTGTTTGTGGAGTTCAGTAGGATGACAGCCCTGGGAAAGAAGCTGTTCCTAAATCTGGTCGTACGGGTGCGAATGCATCTGTAGCGTCTCCCAGATGGCAGGAGGGTGAACAGACTGTGGCTGGGGTGGGTAGGGTCTTTGATGATGGACCATGACCTCCGTAGACAGCATTTCTGGTATATGTGCTCTATGGTCGGTAGCCGGGTGCCGGTAATGCGTTGGGCAGTTTTGACTACCCGCTGCAGGGCTTTCCGGTCATAGTAGCTACAGCTGCCATACCATACTGTGATACAGTTTGTCAGGATGCTCTCTATAGTGCAGCGGTAAAAGTTAGAGAGGATCAGGGGTGACAGATTACATCCCTTCAGCCTCCTTAGGAAATATAGGCGCTGCTGGGCCTTCTTCACCAGAGAGGAGGTATTGAGGGACCAGGAGAGGTCTTCCGTGATGTGGACTCCGAGGAAGTTAAAGCTGTCCACCCTTTCCACCACAGCCCCATTGATGTGGATGGGGGTGTGACTTCCGCCTTTGGACTTCCTGAAGTCCACAATGATTTCTTTGGTTTTCTTGATGTTAAGGGCCAGGTTGTTATCGGCGCACCACTTCACGAGATGCTGGACCTCCTCCCTGTAGGCTGACTCATCGTTGTTGGTGATCTGGCCTACTACCGTGGTGTCATCCGCAAACTTGATGATGGTGTTGGAACCATGAACAGCCACACAGTCGTGGGTGAAGAGGGAGTAGAGGAGGGGGCTCAGCACACATCCTTGTGGGGCCCCCGTGTTCAGGGTCAGGGGGGGGAGGTGTGGTTACCTAATTTGACAGACTGGGGTCTGTTTGTTAGGAAGCCCAGGGTCCAGTTGCAGAGGGAAGTGTTCAGGCCAAGAGTTTGGAGTTTGGTGGCCAGCTTGTTGGGGACGATAGTGTTGAATGCTGAGCTGTAGTCCATGAACAGCATTCTGATGTAGGTCTCCTTACCATCTTGGTGATTCAGTGCCGAGTGTAGAGCAGTTGTGATTGTATCCTCTGTTGATCTGTTTGCATGATAGGCAAACTGGTGTTGGTCAAGAGAGGCGGGAACACTGGCTTTGATGTGAGCCAGGACCAGTCTCTCTCAACACTTCATTATGATGGGTGTGAGTGCGACAGGTCGATAGTCGTTCAGGCACGTCACAGCCGTTTGTTTTGGCACAGGAATAATGGTAGCGGTCTTGAAGCATGTAGGGACTACTGCCTGGGCCAATGACAGATTGAAGATGGCGGTGAAGACATCAGCCAGCTGATCAGCACATTCCTTGAGTATCCGTCCAGGGATGCTATCCGGTCCAGCAGCCTTTCGTGTGTTCACTCCGCGTAGAACACCCCTTACGTCGGAGGTCGACAGAGTGAGCACCTGGTCTTCCGGGGGTGGCAAGGCTTTGGTAGCCGGCTCCCTGTTGTCCCTGTCGAAGCGAGCGTAGAAGTTGTTAAGCTCCTCCGGAAGGGAGGCATCGCTAACTGGGGGGCTGGTGTTTTTTCCCTTGTAGTCATTGATGGACTGGATGCCTTGCCACATGCGTCGGGGGTCCGAGTTGTTGTGGAAGTGATCCTCTATCCGCAGTGTCTGTTTCCTTTTGGCAGTCCTGATACCCTTTTTTAGGTTGGTCCTAGCTACACTGTAAGCCACCGCGTCGCCAGATTTAAATGCTGCGTCGCGTGCTTTCAACAGTGAGCGGACCTCTCCGTTCATCCAGGGTTTCTGGTTGGGGTATGTCCTGATATTTTTATGGGTTGTGACACAGGAATGATTTAATTCTATACATAAATATGAAAATATAGAACTAGATTTTGCTTTGTTCCATCAGTGCTTTTGTGAAATAAAGACTGAAACATTTTCAATGAAAAGAAAAATGAATAGGAGTTTCCAACAATTCTTGAATTAAAATAGAACATCAGGAAACCACCAGAGTGCTGCACTGTCGGAGGTGCCGTCTTTTGGATGAGACGTTAAACCGAGTCTGCTCTCATGTGGACGTAAAAGATCCCGTGGCACTATTTTGAAGGAGAGTAGGGGAGTTATCTCCAGTGTCCTGGCCAATATTTATCCCTTAACCAACATAACAAAAACAGATTATCTGGTCATTATCACATTGCTGTTTGTGGGAGCTTGCTGTGCGCATATTGGCTGCCATGTGCCCCACATTACAACAGTGACTCCACTTCAAAAGTACTTCATTGACTGTAAAGCGCTTTGAGACGTCCAATGGCCGTGAAAGGCGCTATATAAATGCAAATCTTTCTTTCTTCTTCTTTCAAAAAAAATTAGGAAGCATTGCTTGTAAACCACTGCCATTCTGAGTGTAACATTAAAAGTCTACTGTTTTAAGCAGAAAATCAATATTGTTCCATAACCACCACAATAAACATATAAATAGTAAATGGGTAGTCAAAGGACAGGTGGGAATGATTAGGGACAACAAAGGAAATCTTCTTGTGGAGGCTGAGGTACTAAATGAATGCATTGTATTAGTCTTAATTAGAGAAGAGGATGCTGCCAATGTATCAGTAAAGGAGGTGGTAGTAGCGATATTGGATAGGATAAAATAGATAAGAAAGAGGTAATTAAAAGATTGGCAGTAGAAAAGTCACCCAGTCCAGGTGGGATGCACAGAAGTAAAAGTGGAAATTGCAGAGGATCTGGCCACATCTTCCAGTCCTCCTTAGATATGGGGGTGGTGCCAGAGGACTGGAGGATTGCAAATGTTACACCCTTGTTCAAAAATGTGGAAAGGGTTAAGCCCAGCAATTGTAGACCTGTCAGCCTAACGTCAGTGGTGGGAAAACTTTCATGACAATAATCCTGGACAAAATTAATTGGTACTTGGAAACATATGGGTTAATAAATGAAAGTCAGCATGGATTTGTTAAAGGAAAATCATGTTTGACTAACTTAATAGAGTTCTTTGATAATGTAACGGAGAGGGTTGATGAGGGTAGTGCAGTTAATGTTGTGTATATGGACTTTCAAAAGGCGTTTGATAAAATACCACATGATAGACTTGTTAGCAAAATTAAAACCCATGTGATTACAGGGACAGTCGCAGTGTGGATACAAAATTGGCTAAGGAAAAGAGAGCAGAGAGTAGTGGTGAACGGTTGTTTTTCAGACTGCAGGGAATTATACAGTGGTGCTCCCCAGAGGTCGGTGTTAGGACCACTGCTCTTTTTGACATATATTAATGACCTGGACTTGGGTATATGTAGTGTATGTGCCTTTAAGAGCCCCCTGTGTACTGTAATGCCGGTAATGGCCACTCGGGCTATATAAGCCTGTATATTGTGTTGTATCAGTTAGTTCACCTCCAGACTTTGTTCAGTAAACACCTGTGAAACTAACTCCTGCCTTCAGTGTCTCTATTAACATACGGATACAACAGTGGCGATGAATTGGGAACGGACTTACCTGCAATTCGGCAGCACCTCAAGGACATCGATTCCTCAGACGTCCAAAGTTGAAGAAAAGCAAGAAAAAAATACAAAAAACTGTGGTTTCACCAGCTAGCTGAGCTGGTGGCAGGTACTGCAATAATCCTTCCTGGGCGGTGGGCTGGGGCTCCATCGGCTGGCTCTGCAGCGAGGCCAAGCAGCGAAGGCGGAGGCAAGCAGAAACAGATGGTGAGGAGCACTTGGGAGACGGCCGGCGTTGCAAAGCAGGTCGGCGTTCGGACCTAGCAGAGGGGGGGAAAAGTCCCAGAGAGTCCGGCGGGAACGAGTCTCCACCTGTAAATAATTTTTTTTTTAAACCGCGGAAAACAGCGTTGTCAGCAGCGGCGGGAAAGCGCGGGGAGCGCCATATTTTTTCTGCAGGAAAGAAAGGAAAGCGTGGGAAGCGCATTTTTTTTCCAGGATGCCTAAGGCTGGCAATATTGATGCTTTTGATAACGATATAGAGGATTGGACCACATATGTGGAAAGAGTGGAGGTATATTGCACAGCAAATGGAATAGAAAATGATAAAAAGGCGTCAGTACTTCTAAATCTAATGGGCGCAAAGACATATGGGCTGTTACAAAACTTAATCACTCCAGCCAAACCAAAGGACAAGAATTTTAAGGAAATTGTTGATACCCTACAGGAGCACTTAAACCCAACACCGCTGATGATAGCGGAACGATTCAAATTCTTCAAGAGGAATCAGCACAAGAATGAAAGTAAAGCTGATTACCTCACCGAATTAAGAAAGCTATCAAAGCACTGCCAATTCGGGGCAGGACTGGCAGATTCTCTTCAAGACAAATTCGTCTGCAGTCTCCTAAGTGAAGGAACACAGAAAAGGCTGTTTTCTGAGAAAGATTTGACACTGGACAAGGCTTTTAGTATGGCTGTATCATACAAAGCAGCCGCAAGAGGAGCTGCAGAGATACAGCAAAAGACACAGGACTTCGGCACACATGAAATGACACAGGGTTTCGAGAGATGTTATCGCTGCGTCAGATCCACCCATGACCAGAGAGACTGCTGGTTCAAGGACAAAGCATGCAGGCAATGCGGAAAGATTGGACACATTGCACGGGTATGCCGATCTGGACAAAAAAAATCCACGGACAGGAAAAAAAAATCAATAAAGAAAATTACAGAAAGGTACAAATGATGACGGACAGTACCTCCGAAGACCAGAAGAGCGATAGCGACTCCGGAAACAAGAGACTAAGCTGTCTCAAATTACATAATGTAATTGCCAAAGAAGATTACCAGACCATTTGGGTTACCCTCACGATAGCAGGGTCCCCAGTTAAAATGGAGCTAGATACAGGATCAGCTCTGACCGTCATAAATCGACGGGATTACGAGCGGCTATTTCCGCCTATACCTTTAAAAGACACATCCATTATCTTGAAAACATATACGGGGCAGAAAGTATACCCCAAAGGAAAAATAAGGGTGCCTGTTGTATACAACGGCAAGGAAATACAGAAGTTGTATTTATACGTTCTACAAGATGGTGGTCCACCGCTGTTGGGACGTGAATGGATCAGGAAGATACGTTTAGACTGGCACTCCATTCAGGCACTGACGGTGACCAGTAAGAAAAAAAATGATGACGTCATACCTGAACGATTAAAAGACATCTTGGCCAACGCCAAGGAAGTGTTTCAAGAGAAACTAGGAACCTTGAAAGGCATCACCGCCTCAATAAAAGTGGAAGATGCGGCAATTCCCAAGTTTTTTAAGGCAAGACCGGTGCCATACGCAATTCGTCCAGCAGTCGAGGCAGAGCTGGAGAATTTGGAAAAGGCAGGCGTATTATCCAAGATCGATTGGAGCGAGTGGGCAACACCCATCGTCCCGGTCATGAAGAAAATGTTGAATAATGATAAATCTGAAGAACAGAGAAAAATTTGCATCTGTGGAGACTTCAAGGTGACTGTAAACCCGGTCCTTCACATGGTACAGTATCCTCTTCCGAGGATAGAAGATATTTTCGCCTCACTATCCGGAGGGAAACATTTCACCAAAATTGACTTGGCACAGGCATATCTACAGATGGAGGTTGAAGAGGCCTCTAAAAAGTATCTCACGATAAATACACACAAAGGCCTGTACCAGTACAATCGACTGGTTTTCGGAGTAGCATCAGCTCCAGCTATCTGGCAAAGAGCTATGGAGGAAGTCCTCCAAGGGATTCCGGGGACTCAATGCTACCTAGACGACATCCTTGTAACAGGAGAAAACGACAACGAGCACCTTGCCAATTTGGAGCAGGTGCTCACTAGGCTGAGAGAACGGGGCCTACGAGCAAATCGCCCCAATTGCGAATTTTTCCAGAAACAAATATCATATTGTGGCCACATAATTAATAAGGAAGGGTTGCATAAGTCACCTGAAAAAATTGAAGCGGTCATAAAAGCCCCAGCACCTGAAAATGTTTCACAATTAAGGTCGTTCCTGGGATTGATAAATTACTATCATAAATTTTTACCGAACTTATCAACTCTTCTGCACCCTCTTAATGAACTGCTACAAACAGGAGTAATTTGGAAATGGAGCGAAGAATGTAAACGTGCATTCCATAAATGCAAAGACTTAATCACGTCCAAGGAAGTTTTGCCTCATTACAACCCATCATTGCCAATCAGACTGGCGTGCGATGCATCCCCTTACGGCGTATGAGCGGTATTATCGCATAGATTCCCTGATGGCTCGGAACGGCCGATACCTTTTGCATCATGCTCATTGAACTCAGCTGAGCGTAACTATGCCCAAATCGACAGGGAAGCACTCAGCCTGGTATGGAGAGTGAAGAAATTCAACCATTACCTACACGGACAAAAATTTACCTTGTTGACTGACCATCAACCCCTCATCTCTATATTCAACCCTAAAAAGGGTGTTCCCATTATGACAGCGCAAAGGCTACAGAGGTGGTCCCTTTTTCTAGGGGCACACCAATATGACATAGAATACAAAGGATCAAAACAGCATGGGAATGCTGACGGTTTATCGCGCCTACCGTTGCCAATGGTAGAAGAGGCACCTACAGTAGACCCAGTGGAGATGTTCCACTCTACCATAGTGGAATGTCTACCAGTAACAAATTCTGCCATTGAAAGGGAAACGAGAAATGACCCGACTCTCTCATGGGTCTACGATTTAACAGTGAAGGGATGGCCAGCACATGGCGAACCACTGTTGCCAGCATTCTCGCAAAGAAGAGAACAGCTGTCAGTGTGCTGAGGAACCTTGATGTGTGGATCCAGAGTGGTGATTCCACCCAAACTCCAGGATAAAGTGCTAAAGGAGCTTCACGAGGGGCATCTGGGTGGAGTGAAAATGAAGAACCTAGCCAGGGCGTTTGTATGGTGGCCAGGTATCGATGGAGACATCGAAGAAATGACCAAGAGCTGCCTAGGATGCCAGAAGGTCCAAAACGCTCCACCCCAAGCCCCTCTACATCCATGGGAGTGGCCCTCATCTCCCTGGCAAAGGGTACACATCGACTTTGCTGGTCCATTTATGGACTCAATGTTCTTAATCGCGGTTGATGCACACTCCAAGTGGCCGGAGGTAATAAAGATGTCCTCCACCACCACGGAAAAAAACATCACAGTATTAAGGACCATATTTGGCAGGAATGGGCTGCCTGAACAGATCTGTTCTGATAATGGACCGCAATTTGTGTCCGAAGAATTCAGGAAGTTCTTAAAAAACAATGGGGTTAAGCACCACACGTCCACCCCATACCATCCCGCCACCAATGGATTGGCTGAAAGGTTTGTCCAGACCTTCAAGAAGGCCATAAAGGCCATGGGTAATGAAGACATAAAACTTCAGCATAAGGTAGATAACTTCTTGTTTGCATACAGGAATGCAACACATATGGTTACAAACCAAACTCCCACCATGATGTTCTTCACTAGAAGCCTAAGATGCCGGCTGGATTTGATCAAGCCAAACATCAGAAGGGACGTGGAGAACCGGCAATTTCAAGGCATGAATGAAAGGCCAACTAGAACCTTCCAGATAGGTCAACAAGTTTTGGCCCGGGGCTACCGTACCGAGAAATGGCAGCCTGGAACTATTTGCACACGACTAGGACCGCTGATGTATACCGTGGACATTGGAGAAAGCATAATAAGGCACCATGCTGACCAGATCATAGAGTCATCCGAAAAGGGACAACCTACACCACAACTCTATACGCCTAATGATGAAGTAGAGATACCCATAGTATCTACCTCCGATCCGGTGATACTGGAACCAGATGAACCCGACACTGGCATTGAAGCCGAATCAGCCTTGCCAAAAGAACCTACTACACCACCAGAAACGACTACACCACCGAGGCGTTATCCGGACCGAGTCAGGAAGCCTCCAGAGAGACTGACTTATAATTGATTAACTGCAGCAATGTGTAGATTATTGTTCTTGTAACATGTAATTAATGATTACTTAAAATATTATGTACTGGTTGGCTAAAAGGGGAGGAATTGTAGTGTATGTGCCTTTAAGAGCCCCCTGTGTACTGTAATGCCGGTAATGGCCACTCGGGCTATATAAGCCTGTATATTGTGTTGTATCTTTAAGTTCACCTCCAGACTTTGTTCAGTAAACACCTGTGAAACTAACTCCTGCCTTCAGTGTCTCTATTAACATACGGATACAACAGTATACAGGGAATAATGTCAAAGTTTGCAGATGACACAAAACTCAGAAATATAGTAAACAATGTGGAGGATAGCAACAGACTTCAGCAGGACATAGATAGACTGATGAAATGGGCAGACACATGGCAGATGAAATTTAATGCAGAGAAGTGTGAAGTTGTAGGAATTGCCAAATTCCTATCTGAAGTACTGAGACCAGGCAACTCTAGTAATTAAACGATGTTTAATACAAACTGGTGGAAGTAACAGTTAAAACGCAAGAGAACGAAACAGGTGTTTGCTTAAGGCTGACTCCACGAGGACTGATTCTGGAAGCTTCCCCGCTGACGTCATCACGCTTCCCGCCATTGGGAACGTCATGTGACCTGCGTGATGACGTCATCGTGTTCGGTCTACATCTTAAAGGGACCGCGTTATTTACATACAGCAAACAAATACAGGCACCAATTCACTCTGTTAAAGGCAATTATGTACATACATATAAGAGTCCCTTGGTGGCTCTGCCACATGCGCCCCCCCAGAATTGTCCTTAACAGCGAAAGTCAATTGAAGAGGAGGTCGGACGAGCCTGTTCGAACGACTCCTTTATTCCCGGAGAGGAAATTGCTGGGCAGCTGAGAAGCTGGCCGGTGGAACGATCCGGTCGGGCGTGGTAGCAGCAGGTGGTCGACCATGACGCGGTGGCTGTGCAATCTCGACTGGTTGCTCGAGATCCAGGTGCGCGGGCTTGAGGCGGTCAATTGAGATGTGGTCGGGTTTGCCGCCGATGTCGACGAAAAAACTCTTGGCACCTGCCTGCAATACTCGGAAAGGGCCCATATAAGGAGGTGTGAGTGGACTGCGATGGGCATCATGACGAACGAAAACAAACCTGGCCTGCATCAACTCCGTTGGAACGTGGGAGGCAGGCAAACCATGATGTGACGTCGGAATTGGCTTGAAACACTGGGCTGCTTCCCGGTGGGCGTCTAGTTGGGTGGCTGCGGACCACGGATTCGTCGGTGATGGCAAGAACTCGCCTGGCACCCGGAGTGGCTGGCCGTACACAAGTTCCACGGCAGAAGACTGCCAAGTCGTCCTTTGGTGCTGTCCGCAACCCAAGCATAACCCAAGGCAGCCTATCTGCCCATGCGGTGCCCTGGAGGGTGGCCCTCAATGCCGCCTTCAACGACCGATGAAAGCGCTCACATAACCCGTTTGCCTGCAGATGGTAGGCCGTGGTGCGATGGAGCTTGGTGCCCAAACCTAAAGCTACAGTGTTCCAAAGTTCAGACGAGAATTGCGGGCCGCGATCTGAGGAAATATCTGTTGGGACACCGAACCGCGCAACCCATGAGGAAATAAAAGCCCTGGCGACATCCGCGGAGGTGGTGGACGTCAGAGGGACCGCCTCCGGCCATCTTGTGGTGCGGTCGATGATAGTCAGGAGGTGTGTGAACCCGTGCGACGGTGGAAGAGGCCCAACAAGGTTGACGTGGTCAAAACGGCGCTCCGGTACTTCGAAAGTGGCCAAGGGGGCTTTGACATGGCGTTGCACTTTGGCTCTTTGGCAAACGATGCAGGTGTTAGCCCAGTCGCGGACGTCCCTGCGCATTCCTCTCCAGACGAATTTGGATGCCAGCAACTTTTGAGACGCCCTCACGCCAGGATGTGAAAGTCCGTGGATGGCGTCAAAAACTTTCCGCCGCCAAGAAAACAGAACGATCGGGCGGGGATCCCCCAATGAGACATCACAGAGCAAGGAGGTGCCCGCCGCGTGGAAATGCATATCCGTTGACTGGAGGCAAGAGGAGTCGGTACGGAATGCCTGAGTTTCCGGGTCGGCTGCTTGGTCGGCAGCCATGTGTGAATAATCTATTCCCAGCTGGACGGCTTGGACGGTCGCCCGCGAGATGGCAATCAGCCACCACGTTGTCCTTGCCGGCCACGTGCTGGATGTCGGTGGTGAACTCTGAAATAAAGGTGAGTTGCCGCTGCTGTCTAGCTGACCACAGTTTGGCAGTCTTGGCCATAGCAAACATCAATGGTTTGTGGTCCACAAACGTGGTGAAGTGGCGCCCTTCCAACAGAAAATGAAAATGGCGGATGGCCAGAAACAGCACCAACAACTCCCTGTCGAACGTGCTGTACTTGCGCTCATTACTGCGCAGTTGGCGACTAAAAAATGGCAGCGGCTGTCACATACCGTTTACCCACTGCTCCTGCATGGCTCCTATGGCGTAGTCCGACGCGTCGGTCATCAGAGCGATGGTGGCTCCAGGCAGTGGGTGCGCCAACATTGTGGCATTTGCGAGAGCGGCCTTTGTGTCCCCGAAGGCACAAACCATCTCAGGCGTCCAAACCAGGGGTTCCTTTCCCGACTTTCCTCGGAGGGTCTCGTAGAGTGACTGCATAAGTTGCGCGGCCCTGGGAATAAAACGATGATAAAAATTTACCATACCCAGGAACTCCTAGAGGGCCTTGACGGACTGCGGCCGCGGAAATGCTGCAATCGCCTCCACCTTTGACCGAAGTGGCGTCGCCCCCTCCGCGGTGATGCGGTGGCCCAAGAAGTCCAGCTGCTGTAGCCCGAACTGGCATTTGGCCAGGTTGATTATTAGGCCATGTTGATGGAGGCGGCGAAAGAGGATGTGCAGATGATTGATGTGTTCCTCTTTGGTGGCACTGGCAATCAGGATGTCATCGAGATAAATGAATAAAAACTTAAGATCCCGCAGCACTGAATCCATTAGGCGCTGAAACGCCTGTGCCGCATTTTTGAGCCCAAAAGGCATTCGGAGGAACTCAAATAGGCCGAAGGGGGTAATGACCGCCATCTTTTGGACGTCCTGGGGGTGTACAGGCACTTGATGGTACCCACGAACAAGGTCGACCTTGGAAAAGATCGAAGTTCCCACCAAATGTGCGGAGAAATCCTGTATGTGCGGTATGGGGTACCAATCGGGGGTCGTGACTTCGTTAAGGCACCGGTAGTCACCGCAGGGCCGCCAGCCGCCGCTGGGTTTAGGGACAATATGGAGCGGCGAAGACCAGGGACTATTCGACCGGCGAATAATCCCCAACCGCTCCATTGTGGCGAACTCCGCCTTTGCAGCCGCGAGTTTGCTGGCTTCTAGTCGCCGAGCCCATGCGTAGACCGGGGAGCTGGTTGTTGTAATATGGTGCTCCACACCATGCTTGGCGGACGTTGCAGAGAAGGTGGGCCTAGTTAGCTCCGGGAACTCGCCAAGGAGGCGCGTGAATTCGTTGAGCTCTGGCAAGGCGCAGGAGACTGTGTGCGACGCGACTGAACCTCGAATGCACGGAATGGAGTTGTAAGTGGTGGCGTTGATCAGTTGACGATCTTTTAAATCTACCAACAAGCCGTTGGCGCATAAAAAGTCCACGCCGAGGATCGCTTGCGAAATTTTGGCGGTGATGAGCTCCCCTTGGAAGTGTTGCCCACCGAAACACACCTTGATCCGCCGACTCCCGAATGTACGAATAGCACTGCCATTGGCGGCTTGGAGGGGAGGCCCGCGCCTCCCAGCCCAGATGTCAAGGACCGATGCGGGAAGAATGCTGCACTGCGCCCCCGTGTTGCACAAAAATCGCCGGCCTGAGATGGAATCGGTGATATAGAGTAAATTGTCGGAGTCGCCAATCGCCATCGCAGCCATGGGGCATACTGCAGGTTCGGTCTTCCTTTCGCGCAGCTGGTGCTGGTATTTTTTGGTTGCCTTGGGCGTAAAACCGTAGGGCGGGTGGCAGCATCTGGCCTTCGCGCCGAAACGGGCGTGGTAATAACACAAGGTGGATGGTGGAGGCGTCGGGGCGGGGTCCCATGGGGAAGGATGCCTCGAGGCGGCGCAATGTTGCTGCATGACCGCGTAAATAGTATCAGCTTCGTCCGCAAGCGCCACACAATCCGCGGTTTCCGACTGTGCGAGGGCCGCCTGTACCTGCTCGGGCAACTGGCTCAGGAACACCTCCCGAAAGAGGAAACATTGCGGTTCGGACCCGAGGAGTGTGAGCATCTGGCTCATTAACTCCGATGGCTTGGAGTCGCATAGCCCGGGCAGCGTGAGCAATCGTCGCGCACGCTCCACCTTCGTGAGGCCGAAAACCTGAAGTAGCCGCGCCTTAAGGGTATCATACTTGCTGTCGGCCGGGGGGTTTTCCAGCAGGTTGATGATCCTCGAAGCCGTGTAGCTGTCGAGTGCGGAGACCACGTAGAGATACCGGGTCTGATCCACCACGATATTCCGAAGCTCGAACTGAGCCTCCGCTTGCACAAACCAGGAGGCCGCCTGTTGTTCTCAAAACCGAGGGAGCTTCAAAGCCACTGCGTTCGCATCCATCGTGTCACTGCGTCTCGCTTCCTCTGCGAAGATCGTCCGCGAAGATTCGGGGTCACCACTGTAGGAATTGCCAAATTCCTATCTGAAGTACTGAGACCAGGCAACTCTAGTAATTAAACGATGTTTAATACAAACTTGTGGAAGTAACAGTTAAAACGCAAGAAAACTAAACAACAGGTGTTTGCTTAAGGCTGACTCCACAAGGACTGATTCTGGAAGCTTCCCCGCTGACGTCATGACGTCATCACGTTTCCCGCCGTTGGGAACGTCACGTGACCTGCGATAACATCATCGCGTTCGGTCTACATCTTAAAGGGACCGCGTTATTTACATACAGCAAACAAATACAGGTACCAATTCACTCTGTTAAAGGCAATTATGTACATACATAAGAGTCCCTTGGTGGCTCTGCCACAAAGTGATACATTTTGGTAGGAAGAATGAGGAGAGGCAATATAAACTAAATGGTACAATTTTAATGTGGGTGCAGAAACAGAGAGAACTGGGGGTGTGTGTGCACACATTTTTGAAGGTGGCAGGACAAGTTGAGAAGGCTGTTAAAGAAGCATATGGGATCCTTGGCTTTATAAATAGAGGTATAGAGTACAAAAGCAAGGAAGTTATAGTAAACCTTTATAAAACACTGGTTAGGCTTCAGCTGGAGTATTGTGTGCAATTCTGGGCACCACACTTTAGGAAGGATGTCAAGACCTTAGAGAGGGTGCAGAAGTGATTTACTACAATGGTGCCAGGGATGAGGGACTTCGGTTAAGTGGAGAGACTGGGGTTGTTCTCCTTAGAGCAGAGAAGGTTAAGACAAGATTTGATAGAGGTGTTCAAAATCATGAAGCATTTTGACAGAATAAATAAGGAGAAACTGTTTCCAGTGGCAGAAGGGTCTGTAACCAGAGGATATAGATAAGGCGTTGGCAGGAGAACCAGAGGCGACATGAGGAAACATGTTTTAAGAAAGAAAGACTTGCATTTATACAGCGCCTTTCATGGCCACTGGACATCCCAAAGCACTTTACAGCCAATTAAGTACTTTTTGAAGTGTAGTCACTGTTGTAACCATAGCAGCCAATTTGCACACAGCAAGCTCCCACAAACAGCAATGTGATAATGACCAGGTAATCTGTTTTAGTGACATTAGTTGAGGGATAAATATTAGCCAGGACACTGAGGATAGCTTCCTTGCTCTTCTTCCGAAATAGTGCCATGAGATCTTTTACGTCCACCTGAGAGAGCTGACAGGGCCTTGGTTTAATATCTCATCTGAAAGACGCTACCTCTGACAGTGCAGCACTCCCTCAGTACTACACTGGAGTGTCAGCCTAGAGTTTTGTGCTCAAGTCTCTGGAGTGGGACTTGAACCCACAACCTTCTGACTTATAGGCAAGGGTGCTACCAACTTTTTGTTTTTTTTAATTTTTTTTTAATATTATACTTTATTGAACATTAAGAACATTTACAACATCGTGATCATTACATTGTATGATACAAATCAATTCCACCGCCCTGCACAGCCATTCCGCCACCACATTTTAACATCAAAACCTGAAGTTTAATTTGTCACCTGTAACATATATTAATCGATTGTACTTCAAAAATTGGTTGTAAAATACTGTCCTTAAATTCCTTTCTGAATAAAACATCCACAGAGCCTTATAATGGTCTTTTAGCTTATATTTAAAATACTCTTTTAGATTGATTCTCCTCCCCTTAAAAAACAGAGCATTCCTTCTTTGCACAATCATGAATCTAGCCAAACTGAACATTAAATTAATTGCCGCTCCGCTAGACTCTGGCAGACTCTCCTGCAATCCCCATCTCAAAATTGAGTCCCACGGGATTCCCATTCTCGCTGTTCGGTCCCCACCCAGCAAAAAAGCTTCACACAACTGTCGAACATAGTACTTAAAGTCATTTAACTGTGAACATAACACCAGTAAATGGGACAGAGTCTCATCCTGTGTCCCACACATTGGGCAAGTTGCCGCCTCCACTCGTCCAATCTTGCACAAGACCGTCATGGTAAAAATCCAGTTATGAGCCAATTTGAAATCCAGTTCAATCCATTCTGGGCATTTAAAATTCGCCCACACTCTCTTCCAAATCCTGTTGAAGTCCAGCTGTGGGTATATACTCTGCCAAAACTCCTGACCAGCAGGTGTCTTGAATCTCCATTCTCTGAACACCTCATAGAAATCTCGAGTATTACAGTTGTCAAATTGGACCAACTCTCCCCCTTTCTCCAGTACAAAGCTTGGAAAAGCAGGACGCATTTTACTTCCTTTGGAGATTTCCGCATTTATTTCTTCCATCCAATCCTGTGGCATTGCCCTCACAATCTTCTCATACATGATTCCTATTGCTTTTCCTTCTACCTCCTGATCCTCCTCCCACATCATGTCCCTCACTATCGCTTCCGGCAACCAACCTGGAATCACCTCGTATAATACATCATTCACCAATATAATCCCAGCTTTTATAAAAGCTTGATTAAATAAAACCTCTCCTTCGATGTTGACCCACCTGTTCAAAAATAAGGGCTATTCTAAAAATTCCTCAGCCCCCTTGGGCATAAACTGCACACTTTTTAAAAATTGAGCCCAAGTCTCTACAACCCCCTTATAAAACCTAGGGAGAAGCTTAATCGATTTCAAAAACATATTATTGTATTCCATATACAATATCCCCCTGCCCTCCTATCCCACTTCGTTTTAAAAAATGCTCAAAACAACTCTTCCAAAAACTTGAATTTGACTTCTGAAGAAATCTCTTCACCCATTTGATTCTAAAGGATTTTTTCTTCAAATCAATATCTGGGAAGTTGAGTCCTCCCTGATTTCTCCTTCCAATGATGGTATTGTAAGCCACCAAGGCTGGTTTCCCTTCCCATAAAAACCTCACACAAGCCTCTCGGATGGACTTTTCTGCCCACTCAGGAATATCCTCCACCGTCAATAAGTACCATAGCTTAGATAACAGGAGAGCAGACACCACTGTCGCTCTTCCTTGCACTTTCAACCACCTTCTTTCCCATCTTCCCAAAATCTTTTTAATTTTCATAACCTTCGGTTCCCAATTTAATCGATCCACTTCTTCCCTGTCTTTCTTGCACCCCATATGCACCCCCAGAACTTCCAAAACCTCCACCACCTTAAAGGGACATTCCCCCAACCATCCCCCCCCTACCTCTCCCTGCAACCAGGCATTGGGACTTACTATAATTCACTCTGGCACCTGAAGATCTACAATATTCCTCCACTACCTCCATAGCTTTCCTCACTGACTCCCCAATTCTCAATGTTAAGGTTGTGTCATCTGCATATTGGTGTATCACCGACACCAGCCCAGAACTGGGTACCACAATCCCAACTGTAGTGTATGTACATTTAAGAGAGAACTACTTTTACAGCTCCTGTATACTGTAGTACCGGCAGTGACCACACCTGTATATAAGCCTTGAGCATGCCTCTGTACTCCCAGTCTTGAGACTACCCTACTCCAGTAAACACCTGTTGATTGTTAAGTTACAGCATCCATGTAGTTATTGGAAAACATCATACTCTCAGAATCACGGATCTAACAGTGGCGACGAGTGTCGATTCGAATTTACCTGCAACTCTGCATTTCCCTTGAAGTATTCGCTCCGGGAGGGCGGTGGAAGAAAGTCGAGGCCAGAAGCACGGGCGTCGACCACAAGCAACCGCCCAGTCATCCGGCAGAGAGTGAACATCGCAGGGGAGGCTGTTGAGAGCTGGGCTTGGTTCCCCAGCCACGACGATCCAGCAACAGACTGGCAACAGGTACAGCGCAGACCCTTCCCGGACAGCGGCGACTGGAGCCGACCGACGGCAGAGAAAAAGCCGAGCAGGGTCGACGGGGTAAGAGAGAGGGTGAAGCGCACAGGGCGCAGCCGGGGGTTGAAAACCGAGTGGCGTCGAGGAAAAACAAAACAGAGAGAGAGAGGGTAAAGCAGCAGCCGGGTTCAGGACCGAGCGGCGGAAACGGGAAAGGCGCACAGGAAAACGCGCAGAGCACAGCCAGGGCTCAAGGGCTGAACAGTGTCTGCGGGGAGAAGAAGGGAGAGCGCGGGAGACGCCATTGAGCCGCGGAGAAGAAGGAAGAGCGCGGGAGACGCCATTTTTAGAAGCTGCAGCGGAGAAAAAGGGCGAGCGCGGGAAGAAAGGAAAGTGCGGGAGACGCCATTTTGTGCCAGCGGAGAAGAAGGGAGAGCGCGGGAGATGCCATTTTTGACAGTTAAATCACACCCAGGGATGCTGAAGAGTGGCAGTATCTCTACGTTCGACAATGAAGTCGAAGATTGGGCGACATATGTGGAACACATTGAGGTGTACTGCAGGGTGAATGAAGTGCCAGATGCTAGGAAAGCACTGGTTTTGTTAAATTCCATGGGTGCAAAAACTTATGGCTTACTGCGAAACCTAATAACCCCAGAGCAGCCCGTGGATAAGAATTTCGAAAGCATAGTAGAAATCCTACAGGACCACTTAAACCCCACACCGCTGCTGATAGCAGAAAGATTTAAGTTCCACAAAAGGAACCAGCATAAAGACGAAAGTAATGCTGAGTACTTAATGGAACTGCGCAAGCTATTGAAACACTGCCAGTTTGGAGTGGGACTAGCAGATACGTTAAGGGACAAGTTTGTGTGTGGGCTTCAAAGTGAAGGAACCCAGAAACGGCTTCTATCAGAAAAGGATCTTACGCTGTGTGGTAAACCACTTTTATCGTTCACTATCATTACACTATGGTTATCACTGTTTATATCGTTACACTATGGTTATCACTGTTTACACTGTTGTATCACTACACAAGGTCACCTCTTGCCACGCTGTTATACCTGGGCTGACCACAGCTAACTCCGCCCATGGCTCCGCCTGCTTGCCCAGGTATAAAGGTGGTCGACTGGCTGGTATTCCTCCTTGTTGGATCCGATCACCCACGAGGGTGGGCTCTGTTATCTAGCCAATAAAAACCTATAGTTACTAACTTAACTCATCGCTTTTCATGAACTGAATTGATAGGTATATCAATTTTATTGGCTAAATTTTGAAATGTCTACAACAGAGCAGCCAAACGACCAGTCAGACGTACAGCCTCAGCCAAACGACCATCCACAACAGCCCCAGCAGCCGGCCTGGCTACGAGTCCTCCGGCCGCCGTACCTGGATCTAAACCCACAGGCTGCGAATTCAGCCCTCGACTTCGAACACTGGCTGAGCTGCTTCGAAGCCTACCTGGGAGAATCCGGCGTGCCTCCGGCATCCAAACTAAGAGTTCTGACCGCTCAGGTGAGCCCTAAAGTATTTGCACTCATCCGGGACATTGCCACATACGAGGACGCTCTCAACCTGCTAAAAGAACAGTATCGGAGCCCTGTAAACTCAATGTACGCCAGGCATCTCCTAAGATCCCGCTCGCAACAGCCAGGAGAGTCGGTTGATGATTTCTTACGGGCGCTGCAAATACTCGGCAGGGACTGTGACTTTAAAGCCGTAACAGCTGCAGAACATACAGATGGAAACATCCGAGATGCCTTCGTGAAAGGCCTTCGGTCAGACTACTCACGGCAAAGACTGCTGGAATCAAAGGACCTCGACCTGAAAACAGCTGCTATCCTCGCTCACTCCTTGGAAGTGGCCCATCGGGACCTCGAGGCGTACTCCAGGTACTGCGCTGCGCGACCCTGCGACTCGGGCCCGACCCCGGCCGCAATACCCCTCGCACCGCCGCCTCTGGGACCTACCACAGCGTCGGTGTCCCGGAACCGATCGGGACCGCCACCCCCGGTACTGGCTGCGACATCGGAGCCCCGCGATCGGGCCGCCAGCTGCTTCTTCTGTGGCCAGGCGAAACACCCGAGGGCGCGCTGCCCTGCAAGAAACGCGACCTGCTCCGACTGCCACAAGAAAGGCCACTTTGTGAAGGCCTGCAGCGGGAAAGCCACAGACGCCAGCAGTGCCTCATGTGAGTTGTGGGGGCGGCCATCTTTCATCAAGGCCACAGATGCCAGTATCCCCTCGTGTGAGTCGTGGGGGCGGCCATCTTTGATCAAGGCCACTGATGCCGGCAGTGCCTCATGTGAGTTGTGGGGGCGGCCATCTTCGCCGCCATTTTATTCAACGTCGTGGGCGCCGCCATTTTGTTCACCACACTCGACCGCCACCTTGTCTCCAGACCTGACCACCGCCTCACCCGCAGACTACAGCAGCTCGCTCAGCCATACACTAGCCTCCGTCACACTTGACCAAGCTCGCCCGCATCACCTGTCCAAGTCCATGATGGACATCAAAGTAAACGGCCACGCCACGACCTGCCTGTTCGACAGCGGAAGCACGGAGAGTTTCATCCATCCAGACACGGTGAGCCACTACTCCCTCACTGTCCGGCCAATGCGCAATCGGATCTCGATGGCGTCGAGGTCCCATTCTACAGACATCAGCGGCTACTGTGTTGTGACCCTGTCGGTTAGGGGCACGGAGTATAAAAATTTTAAACTTCTCGTCCTGCCCCAGCTCTGCGCTGCCGTCCTACTAGGGCTGGATTTCCAATCCCACCTTCAAAGTGTCACTTTGGCATATGGTGGACCCCTCCCCCCACTCACAGTCTACAACCAGCAGCTTTTAAACCGCCCACCGCGTACCACCTGCGGCCTATCCACCCTCAAGGTCCCGCCCCCCTCCCTGTTCGCTAACCTCACCCGCGACTGTAAACCCGTCGCTACCAAGAGCAGGCGGTACAGCGCCGGGGACAGAGCTTTTATTAGCTCCGAGGTGCAGCGACTCCTGAAGGAGGGCATCATCGAGGGAAGCAACAGCCCCTGGCGTGCCCAGGTCGTAGTCGTTAAGACCGGCGATAAACATCGCCTGGTCATCGACTACAGCCAAACCATAAACCGGTACACCCAGCTGGACGCATACCCCCTTCCCCGCATATCTGGTATGGTCAATCAGATTACACAGTACCGGGTATTCTCTACCATCGACCTTAAGTCGGCCTATCACCAACTCCCTATCCGCCCTGAGGACCGCCAGTATACCGCCTTCGAGGCGAATGGCCGCTTCTACCACTTCCGTAGGGTTCCCTTCGGCGTCACCAACGGGGTTTCGGTCTTCCAAAGGGAGATGGACCGGATGGTTGACCAGAACGGGCTGCATGCCACGTTCCCTTATCTAGATAACGTCACCATCTGCGGCCACGACCGGCAGGACCATGATGTTAATCTGGAGAGATTCCTCCGTACGGCCCAACGGCTGAACCTCACCTACAAAAGGAGAAATGTGTGTTTAACACCTCGCGCCTTGCCACCCTCAGCTGCGTAGTAGAGAACGGAGTCATCGGCCCCGACCCCGAAGGAATGCGCCCCCTCATGGAGCTTCCCCTCCCCCACTGTCCAAAGGCGCTGAAGAGAACCCTGGGGCTCTTCGCCTACTATGCCCAATGCGTGCCCAATTATGCGGACAAAGCCAGACCCCTCATGAAGTCCACCTCCTTCCCCCTGACGGCAGAAGCATAAAGGGAGACATTGTTAAGGCCACAATGCACGCGGTGGATGAGTCTATCCCTTTCCAAGTGGAGAGCGATGCATCCGACTTCGCCCTAGCTGCAACCCTTAACCAGGCGGGGAGACCTGTGGCCTTCTTCTCAAGGACCCTCCAGGGCCCTGAGATCCGACACTCTTCGGTCGAGAAGGAGGCCCAGGCGATCGTGGAGGCAGTACGATGCTGGAGGCATTACCTGGCAGGAAAACGATTTACCCTCCTCACCGACCAGCGCTCGGTCGCTTTTATGTTTAATAACAAGCTGAGGGGCAAAATCAAGAATGACAAGATCTTGAGGTGGAGAATCGAGCTCTCCACCTACGATTATGATATCTTGTACTGGCCTGGTAAACTGAACGAACCCCCAGATGCTCTATCACGAAGTACATGCGCCAACGCGCAAATTGATAGGCTGCAGACCCTCCACAACAACCTCTGCCACCCCGGGGTCACCAGACTTTACCACTTCATTAAGGCCCGCAACCTGCCCTACTCCATCGAGGAGGTCAGGACCATGACCAGGAACTGCCAAACCTGTGCCGAATGCAAACCGCATTTCTTTAGGCCGGACAGAGCAAGCCTGATCAAGGCCACCCGCCCCTTCGAGCGCTTGAGCATTGATTTTAAGGGGCCCCTCCCATCCTCTGACCGTAATGTGTACTTCCTCAACATTATTGATGAGTACTCCCGTTTCCCCTTTGCCTTCCCCTGCCCAGACATGACCAGTACCACGGTCATCAAATGCCTGAACGACCTCTTCGCCTTGTTCGGGTTCCCGAACTATATACATAGCGACCGGGGCTCATCCTTCATGAGCGAGGAACTTCGCCAGTTCCTACTAGCGAGAGGTATTGCTGCAAGCAGGACCACCAGCTACAACCCCCGAGGGAACGGCCAGGTGGAAAGAGAGAACGCGACTGTCTGGAAGGCCGTTCTCTTAGCCTTAAAGTCTAAGGGCCTCCCAACCTCTCGCTGGCAGTTATTCCTCCCGGCAGCGCTGCATTCCATCCGGTCACTGCTTTGCACTGCCATTAACGCCACCCCCCATGAACGAATGTTTGTTTTCCCCAGGAAGTCGACTACGGGAACCTCGCTACCAACATGGCTGACTTCTCCGGGGACCGTCTTGCTGCGAAAGCACGTGAGGGCCCATAAAATGGACCCCCTGGTTGAGAGGGTGGACCTCCTGCATGCCAACCCCCAGTACGCCTATGTGGCATACCCAGACGGGCGGGAGGACACAGTCTCCTTACGAGACCTCGCACCCTCGGGCACCCCTGAGACACCACCGTTACCCCCCACCACCCCCCCAAATCCAGCCCAGGTAGATGGCATGCCGGAACCCCATGAGCCTTCGCCGACCATGCAGACACCAGCATTAACATCGGATACTGCACCACCGCAGCCGCTGCTGCGCCGATCAGAAAGGCTTACGAGGCCTCCGGACAGACTGACATACCCGAACTGGTAGTACACTTCACCCCGCCGGACTCAAATTTAAACAAGGGGTGAATGTGGTAAACCACTTTTATCGTTCACTATCGTTACACTATGGTTATCACTGTTTATATCGTTACACTATGGTTATCACTGTTTACACTGTTGTATCACTACACAAGGTCACCTCTTGCCACGCTGTTATACCTGGGCTGACCACAGCTAACTCCGCCCATGGCTCTGCCTGCTTGCCCAGGTATAAAGGTGGTCGACTGGCTGGTATTCCTCCTTGTTGGATCCGATCACCCACGAGGGTGGGCTCTGTTATTTAGCCAATAAAAACCTATAGTTACTAACTTAACTCATCGCTTTTCATGAACTGAATTGATAGGTATATCACGCTGGACAAAGCTTTCAGCATGGCAGTATCACATGAAGCAGCCACAAGGGGCGCTGCAGAGATACAACGGAGACCGCAAGAATATGGCACCAATGAAATGTCATATGGAACAGGGAAGTGTTATCGCTGCGGCAGAACAACACATGACCAGAAGGATTGTTGGTTCAAGGACCAAGTGTGCAGACAGTGTGGAAAAGCAGGACACATAGCAAGAGTCTGCAGGTCAGGGAAAAAAACCAACAGCAAGAAATCTCCACAGGAGAAGTACAAAAAGGTACATAAGGTGATGGACAGTAGTTCAGACGAACAGAAAAGTGATACAGACTCCGGAAGCAAGGAGCTGGGTTGGCTGAAACTACATAAGGTAACCAAAATGGAGGATCACCAGACTATCTGGGTCACACTCAAGATAGACGGAGTCCAAGTGAAAATGTAATTGGACACAGGATCAGCCCTAACAGTTATAAACCAAAGGGAATACAAGCGGCTATTTTCACATATACCCTTGAAAGTTACAGAGATTGTCTTGAAGATGTACACGGGGCAAAAAGTCTAACCCAAAGGAAAAATAAGGGTGAAAGTGATATACAAAGGCCAGGAAATACCTAAAATGGACCTATATGTATTGCCAGATGGAGGACCACCACTACTAGGACGTGAATGGATCCGGAAGATACAATTAGATTGGCATTCCATACAGGCACTGAAGGTTGAGGCCAAAAAGGATGACGACATCACACCTGGACGACTGTCAAAAATGCTAACTGACGCAAAAGAAGTGTTCCAGGAGGGACTCGGAACACTAAAAGGCATAACAGCAACGATTAAAATAGAGGAAAATGCAAGCCCAAAGTTTCTTAAGGCCAGACCAGTGCCTTATGCGATCTGACCAGCCATCGAAGCAGAGCTGGAAGGGTTGGAACGTTCAGGAGTACTGTCCAAAGTAGACTGGAGTGAGTGGGCTACACCCATCGTTCCTGTAATGAAGAGGTCATTGAGTAATATGCCTGAGGAACCAAAGAAGGTCCGCATCTGTGGGGATTTTAAGGTGACAGTGAACCCAGTCCTTCACATGGTACAATATCCACTTCCACGAATTGAGGATATTTTCGCCTCGCTATCTGGAGGTAAACGCTTCACCAAAATTGATCTAGCCCAGGCGTACTTGCAAATGGAGGTAGAAGAAGCCTCGAAACAATGCCTCACGATCAACACTCATAAAGGTCTCTACCAATACAACCGGCTGGTGTTCGGGGTAGCATCGGCTCCGGCTATTTGGCAAAGGGCGATGGATCAAGTCCTGCAAGGGATTCCAGGGACCCAGTGTTATTTGGACGACGTCCTGGTCACGGGCGAAAATGACAGTGATCACCTCGTCAACCTGGAGAAGGTGCTCACTAGATTAAAGGAATATGGGCTATGAGCTAATCGCCACAAGTGCGAGTTTTTCCAGAAGCAGATCTCGTATTGTGGCCACGTTATTGATGAAGAGGGGTTACATAAGTCCCCTGAAAACATTGAGGCAGTAGTCAAGGCTCCAGCACCGGAAAATGTGTCACAACTGAGATTGTTCCTCGGGCTGGTGAACTACTACCATAAGTTCTTACCAAATTTGTCTACAGTATTACACCCACTGAACACCCTACTGCAAATGGGGGTACCATGGAAGTGGAATGACGAACGTAAACGAGCTTTCCAGAATTGCAAAGAATTGATCACATCAAAAGAGGTGTTGGCCCATTTCAACCCAGCACTACCAATTCGTTTGGCATGTGATGCATCACCCTATGGTATTGGAGCGGTGCTGTCGCACAAATTCCCAGATGGGTTGGAGAGGCCAGTAGCCTTTGCGTCTCGGTCACTAACCTCAGCCAAGCGCAACTACACCCAGATTGACAGGGAGGCCCTCAGCCTAGTATGGGGAGTAAAAAAATTCAACCACTATCTGCATGGGCAGAAGTTCACCTTGCTGACTGACCACCAAACACTTGTCTCCATCTTTAATTTAAAGAAGGGCGTTCCGGTGATGACTGCACAACGGTTACAAAGATGGTCCCTTTTTCTAGGGGCGAACCAATATGAAATAGAATATAAAGGCACGAAACAGCATGGAAACGCTGATGGGCTATCACGCCTGCCACTGCCTACTGTGGAGGAAGCACCAGCTTCCAAAACCTTCAATAAAAACTCATGAGAGACCCTATCAAAGGCTTTCTCTTGATCTATCTTTAATACATAAGCCTCCCTCCCACTCTCTTCCATGAGCTCTATCGCATCTCGGATTGAGACCACAGAGTCTGCGATGTCACGGCCTATGACTCCATAGGACTGAGAGGGCCAAACTATCTCCGGTAACACCTCCTTCAAACGATTTGCCATAACCCTCGCCAAGATCTTATAATCCACATTTAATAGTGTGATGGGCCTCCAATTCTTCAGATCCCGTCTATCCCCTTTATTTTTATATAAGCTAAGCTTATGATACCTCTCCTCATAGATGGGGCCAGGCTTCCCTCAATTTTAATTTCCTTAAAAACTTCTAAGAGCAATGGACTTAAAATCTCGAAAAATTCCTTATAAAATTCTGCACTTAGTCCATCGGACCCTAGGCTTTTCCCCCCCTTCATTCCACTTATTGCTATTTTTATTTCTGCTAATCCTACTTCTTTATCACACATGCTTCTCTCATCCTCCTTTAAACCCTTTTCAATAAAAGCAGTAACCTTCTCTATCTCCAAATTGGAAATGTCTTCTTTTGTATATAGCTCTTGATAAAAGCTGCTAGCCGCCTCCAAAATCTCCTCACTTTCATGAATGATCTTCTCCCCAACCATCAACTCCTCAATTAACGATAATCTCTGTCGCAGCTTCTCTTGCTCTAGAAAATATCTAGTGCATCTTTCGCCCTCCAATGCATCTCTAGCCTTTGCACGGAGAATGGCCCCCTTGCATTTTTCAGCTTGCAATAATTCCCACTCTTCCTTTAGCACCCGGAACTTAGTCTCAGCTCCCTTATCCCCTCCGTCAACTGCTTTACAGACATCCGTAAACCTTTTGTTTATATTCTCTTCTCGATGCCGGTTAGCTGCCGCCCTCTTTTTCCCATAACGTACCGAAAAACTTTTACCTCATATTTGAAATTGTCCCACCAAACTCTTCTTTCATTCAAGAACAAAAGTTCCTTCCGAGCATTCTTTATTATATTTATAATCCCTTCTTTATAAGCACTTTCCTTCAGGTATTGATTGTTTAAAATCCACACCCCTGAACCGATCTTAACTCTGCTGTTCCTAATTCTAAGAACCAAAGCTGAGTGATCACTAAAAAATACTTTTTTATAATAAATCTCCATCACCTCCGAACTTAACCCTTCCCGCATGAACACAAAATCTATTTGGCTCTGTTTTAAAACATCACCCACCCAACCCGCTCTGGAGAACTCCCTTTTTATGGGGTTCAGGTCCCTCCATAAGTCTCTCAAATTTAAATTTGCCATCATTTTTATAACCATCCCTCTGGAGTTATCCTCTTTAAAGGTCATCTGGGCTGAAATGTCCATCCAAGACAAAAATACATTAAAATCCCCCACTATACAAGGATTTTCCACCTCTGCCACTTCAGTGCATAACCCCCGAAAAAACTTGCGACGCTTGCAATGGTCGTTCGGTGCATAGATATTAAAAAGATCATAATTAAATCCCTCCAATTTTACCCTTAGCCGTAAAAATCTCCCCTCAGTATCCTTGTTCACCAAGGCAACGTTCTCTTCTATGGACGGACTCACCAAAACAGCCACCCCTCTACGGTTATTGTTTGCACAACTTGCAAACACCTCTCCCTTCCAAACCTTCTGAACTCTTTCTAGAATATCCTCATCCCAAAAGGTTTCTTGCAGACACAACAAGTCCATGCCTTTAAAGCCCTGCAACAGCTGCTGCAATTTCTTCTCACCCCTCAGTCCGTTCACATTGATCAAGACCAATGTAATCATGGCTCCAAAGAAGGGAAGTATGCCCAATAATCTCCCCATCATTTAATCTTTGGCTCTTCCCTCCTCTCATGCTCCTTCTCAACTTTTCGGGCAGCTGTTGCATTTTCCTGCAGCCTCCGGCTCTTTTTCCCCTCCTGTTTGACCCCTCCCTGCTGTTTCAGCCTCTTCCTTGCCTTAAGTTTGGACCCAGGAGCTGCCCTTTCTCCCTCCTTCTGTCCCTCACTAACCTTTCCCTTTCCGCATGATGCCACCCCATCCCCGACTTCCATGTCTCTGTCCCCCTCTAATTCCTCACACTCAAGCTCTTCTGCAACCCCCTGTGCCTGCTCCCCATCAGATACATAACCCTGCTCCCCGTCAGATACTTCATCTCCCATAGAGAGTCTTCCTGCTATCGCAGTTTCTCCCACAGTGCCGCCCCCTTCGACCACGTCTCTACCTCTAACCCTTGCACCTTGTTCCCTCACTCCATGGGACAATGGTGCACCTAAATTGTTCCCTTCTGACGTCTCTATCTCGCCGATCCCATTCTGCTGTCCCTTTAAGGCTCCTGCCTCTTGCACTCTCTCCCCGTCCTGCCCCCTCCCGCTCACCAAAATATCCGACTCCCTGCCTCTCCCCGGAGCACTCACTTCCACCACACACCCCGCTCCTGCCTCCTCTCCCCCCGGAGACACCAGACTCCCCAGGTGGAGCCGAACTGCACTAAGGCTCAAGTCTGCACTCGACCCTTGCTGCCCGCTGCTGTCTTTGTTCCCGTCCATAGCACTCGCTGTGTTTTCCGCCATCTCCATCTCGATCTCTGTCCCGCCAACCTCTGCCTCTTCCTGTGCTCCTTTTTCCTTCATTTTACCGGCTGTGTCCTCCGACTGCACCGCACCTCCGGCCGTTCCACACTCCTCTCCTGCTCCTTCTCCCATCTCCTCATCACTCATTTTGCTCCCTTCTGCCACACACTCACAGCGGGCGGGGCCTTTACGACACATCCCACAGCTCTCTGCCTTGCAGCTCCGCGTGATATGTCCCGACTCACCGCAATTGTAACAATACAAATCAGGACAGTATCTTACGAGATGGTCATGTCCCAGACAATAGTAACACACCTTTACTTGGTTATCGTGCAGCACACGAAAGCACTGTACTCCTTCCAGTGTCTCGAACTTCATACTGTAAGGCAAAGACCTCACCCCCTCTGGGAACTGCACCTTTACATACCGGGTTCCGTCTGCTACCCGTGTTCCCAGATAGTACCTCCTCTTTATTTCGGAACAGATTTTAATGTCCCACGACTCCAACTTTTTGCTCAGCACTTCGTCCTCAATGTACACAGGCAAGTTCAAAAATGAAACCACCACCTCCTCTGAATATAGCAGAGTCACCTCCAAAAATTTCTCCCCAACTTTCAGACTGAGCAGCAGTTTTTCCATCTCCTCATGGCCACTGACCATCACCTCAAATCCCACATTTGGTTTTGGTCGGCAGGCAAAACAGCTTCCCTCACCACAGTCCTCATTAACCGCCTGGATTATATCCCAGGCTCGAATCTTCTTATCTTCACATTGCACCACCACCGTATTTTCCTTACCAATCCTCCTGAGGTCCCGGCCCAAATCTTTGGGCCTTTTTTTTCCCCTTCCCACCACAGTTTCTTCCCTAATAAGATTCCTCTCGGGAATATTGTCCTCTGAGGGGCCCGGCACTCCGGACCCCTCAGCAGCCATCTGGCTGTTTTTTGTGGGCCAAAATGGCCCTAAAACCTGAAAACAACACCCCAAAACCCTCCACCAACTTTTTACAAAACTTCCTCCAACACCCAGCTGCAATTAGGCAACCAGTCACACCTGGCTCACTCCAAGCCCCTCCCACCTAGAGTGTGCTACCAACTGAGCCACAGCTGACACAGCTTTATGCAGTGAGTTGTTGTGATCTGGAATGCGCTGCCTGAAAGGGTGGTGGAAGCAGATTCAATAGTAACCTTCCAAAGGGAATGCGATAAATACTTGAAGGGAAAGAATTTCAGGGCAATGGAGAAAGAGTGGGGTAATGGGACTAATTGGATTGCTCTACCAAAGAGCTGGCATGTTGGGATTTTAAAACAATATACTTCCACAGTGTTTACTATTTTTAAGTTTTATTTTGACTTCAGGCTCACTCTAAAAGGAGCTGTAGTAACGGCCCAAAAATTGCAGTCCGTGACGTAGCTCTGGAGTACTCCGCTGACCTGTGAAAAGAATACGCGCCTACCTGATGGCAGCCCTTTTTTGTAAACTTGCGCTCTGATGCTACGGGTTGGAGGACAGCGTAATGGCCCACGGATTCCAGGGATGCAGCCTGTGTGGAAGCGTACCTGGGATCACGTGGGCCTGGTCCTCCAATCAGGAAACAGATTGTCTTTCATTCATTTAAATTACTACATGACTTCATTACTACAGCTTTTAAAATACATACAGATTTAGCTTTTATCGTGGGAATGCAATCCATTACTCATAATTCCCACTTCTAAACAAATACTTTACACTGTGCAGAAAGTTATGAAATGTAAACATTTTGTAAAAAAAACCTGCAGCTTTAACATACAACAGGATTGCTTCTCATTAAAGCTTTTTAATGTTCCTGGATATCATTTAATTAAAAATAAAGCAATTTTTTCATTTCGGGTATCCCTTTATGCTGTGGAAACAGGCTCTGCACCTGTTTTCACCAGCCGTAAAGTTTTTGTATGTAATTGCCGGGCAGTTGGTGGGCAATTAGCCCAACTTTGCACCAGCAATTAGGCTTTGGTGTCAGTGAGGATGATTTGTCAATGCATACATTGACAGACCGCAAGTTTGGGATTTAGCGCAAGTGCAAGCGGTGGATTTCGAAGACAGTATGACGGCGTACTCAGAGAGTACACCGCCATACCCACTGCAAAATCCGGGCCATAGAATCAGGTAAGAGATACTTAAAATGACTGGCCTTTCTTGTATAAGTTATATGTCTTTGTAATTCTGAAAGATAATAACTGCTACTTTTTAATAAAAGTGACGAATAACAATCACTAGGCAGTTCTTTACTTGTTCAGTTTTGGTCTTCGGTGAGTAATCTTCTTTTCATTTTGACTTATTAGATATACTAATTTGCTTAAATAATTTCACTGAATTCATTT
Organism: Somniosus microcephalus; assembly: GCF_052327205.1. NCBI lineage: Eukaryota > Metazoa > Chordata > Chondrichthyes > Squaliformes > Somniosidae > Somniosus > Somniosus microcephalus. The sequence continues at coordinate 113,885,413 of NC_140995.1, read as the reverse complement.
TGTACTTTGAAAAGTTTAACGTAACATGGTGACACTAACGGCTATGACTTTCCAATCAGAAATGGAAGAAAAACAGTACTGACACAGGCAGTAATGGAATATTTAAAACTATATTTTCCATATAATTTCCTCTCATTTTCCCATGTCCTAACTGTTAGAGAAGGTTAGATAAGGAGTTGAGCCAATCAACAATGGAACAGAATTCTGGTGCTAACAATTTGCCACTTGATATTTCTATATTTTGGTTGGGTTTTACCAGCAGTATAACCGAGGCTTTGAGAGGTTGTTTGGGCCTTTGCTCATGGTTCAATGAATGCATTCTACTCTAAGTTGAAGCTGTCACAAACAAAGCAGAGTTTAGCTCTATTAAGATGCATCATAGTCCAGTCATTATATTTTTATGATCTTAAGGGGAAAAATTGTGTTGATTTGCACCTCCCATTATCGCCCCGGGTGGTGCTAACGGGGCGCAAGGCACCTAGCGCCCAAGAGCAGCGCCGCTAACGTCTCCTGAAAAATTCAGCAGGAGGTTAGTGGCGGCGGTAGCTGGTAGTCCCCCGTGGCAGTGCACCTCCGGCGATAACATCATCACCATGCGCAGCGCCCCATTTGCGCCCCGGCCACAAACTTTGGTCATGCCCCTGACCTACCGCCGGACGATATGTCCGACAGGGTCAGTGTGGCATTTTTGCAGCTGCAGCAGTACTAATTAAAGGGCAGTAGCCGTGCGGCCATTTTGTTTTGGGCCGCCTGCCAGCATCTGCCCCCTTTCGCCTTCTCATGCAGGGTGCTGGCCGCGATCGGTCAGCCCGGCACTCCTCTTGAGTGCCAGGCTCTTTTCCTGGCACCCCACTCCCCACTCCCCACTGGTCCAACAGGGCCCCGGTGCATGCTGCACTAGGCCCCTCTGCTTTAATCAGGGGAGGGAGGCCTGTAATACCGCGGTGCTATGTGTCGACGCGTGTGGTGCTGTTGCATGTAGCGCCATGATATTGAATGATAGTGCCCCAAGAGGGAGGGGGAGCGCTTCCAGTAGCATCCCACCTCCTGCTTGGGGCGTTACCACTCAATTTACGGTGCGGGGTGCTAACTATTTTGGGGCGCTAAAGGGGGCACGACCCAATTTTACCCCCTAAATATTTTACTCATGTTCATTAAATTCAATATATAGGTTAAAAGGTGTTTAATGCATTTTTATTGGCAAATCCATGAAGTACCAAATCTATACACATATGGAACGTCTATGAGCATGCACACAAACACGCTCTAAACTCCATACATATTTTCTAACTACTTACAGTACTTGGTTATTGTAATGATCAATAACATGTCATTCTATAGTGGACACTAGGTGGAGCCGTAGAGCTGTGTAGAGCTGTATATAAGACTACACTACCCAGCTGTATGTATATTAAGACTACATTACCCATGAGGCACTAGGCTACCCACAAGGCAACAGTCAAGATGGAAGCCTCTACAGATACTGTACCTAGTCCACATGTGCTCAATAAAAGTGTCTAGCAAAAGCTAGCTGTGTTCATAGTAAGAATGTCCATTTATTAATGAACATAAGATGGTACCAGGATGGTGAAGATCTGCTGAAAATTGTGAAAAGCGACATGGAGGATTTGAAGCCACAAGAGTGTTTGAATCTCGAGGGAAATGTCGACTACAGTTGGCGGATTTTTAAACAACAATTCGAACTCTACATTGCTGCCATCGGATTCGGTACGAAGCCAGACGCAAGAAAAATAGCATTGCTGCTTACAGTTGCAGGCCCACAGGTGATAGAGGTATTTAATACATTTGTATTTAATCCAGAGGAGAACAGAGAAAAATTAGAAGATGTGCTAAAAAAAATTTGATGCACATTGCTCTCCCAAAAAGAATGAGACGTATGAAAGATACATCTTCCGTTCTCGGACACAGCAACAAAATGAGACTTTTGATAGCTTTATAACTGATCTGAAACTGAAAGCACAGACATGTAATTTCTCTGAGCTCAAAGCATCCATGGTTCGTGACCAGATTGTGTTTGGTATTCATGATAAAAAAGTCAGGGAACGTCTGTTGAGAGAAACCGAACTAAATTTGGAAAATGCTGTGAAAATATGCCAAGCCAGCGAGCTAGCTCGAAAGCATGCGAAGACTTTCAGTGAAATCAATAATGATGCGATTGTAATGAGTGATAATGCTGCTGTCGGTGCTGTGTCCTACAGGGGTAGAAACGTGGGCAGAACAGAAATGAAAAGCAATCGGAGGATGACATTTTTAATTGTAAATGCTATGGTTACAAACACCAGTTAAGACAATGCCCAGCGTTTGGAAAAATGTGCACAAAGTGTAATGGAAAGAATCACTTTGCCAAACAATGCTTTTCAAAAGTAAAAACAACGAAAGGGCAACAAGTTAATGTGATTGAGGACACTGATTTAAGTGAGACATTTTTTGTAGGAATGGTGTCCTGTGACGATATCAAGAAAGATACAGAAAATGTGCAGCCCTCAGAAATGGACAATGCTGAACATAAAGTCAATGCAGTAAAAGTGGACAAATGGATGATCCCACTGCAGATAAATGGAGCATTAGTTACATTGAAACTGGACACTGGGGCAAAAGCAAACTTCATCAGTATGAGTGACATAAAAAATATGAAAGAAAAGCCCAAAATACAGAAAAAGTCAGTACTACTGAAGAGCTATAATGGACAGAAAATAGATAGCTTAGGTGTATGCAGACTTAAAGTGACAGTCAAAGACAAAGTGCATCATCTCATGTTTTCTGTTGTGGCTGAAAGATTTGATTCTCTACTAGGTGACAAAGTTTGTGAAGACTTAGAACTGGTCAAGAGAGTCTACCGTATAAACTGTGCCATAAGCAGACCAGATGATTCGGGTGATGAAGCAGAGAGCCCATCAAGGATGAAAAGGCCAAAGGGTATCCATGTCTTCAAAAAGCCTAGTTTCTCCAAGAAGAAAGAAAAAGACTTTAAGGTCAAAGAGAAGCCAAAGGAAGAAAAGCACAAAGAGGAAAAACACAAGGAGAAAAAGTCCAAAGATATAACCGCAGCAGATGTTGTTAAGCAGTGGAAAGAGAAAAAGAAAAAGAAGAAGCCTGCACCAGAGCAGGAAGCAGTTCTGGTGGATACTCCTTCTTCCCTCAGGCCAATCTTTGGTGTTCCATTAGCCGAGGCTGCTGAGAGGACTATGCTGTATGATGGGATCCAGCTGCCAGCAGTTTTTCGAGAGTGCATTGACTACATTGAGAGTTATGGCATGAAGAGTGAAGGAAACACTGAAAGCCTCTCCAAGCAAAGATTGCAAGGAGACCTCGATCTATACAAGAGCAGATTGATGACAATGCCGCAACTGCATCTTATCATTCACCGCCAGAACAATCTCATGAAGACACATCAGACTTACCCATGTTGAGAAGATCCACACGTGAAGTAAAAGAGCCTGATAGACTTAATCTTTGGGTACAATGTAAAGCTTTGAAAATGTGTTGACTGTTTTGAAAATGTTTATGTTTATAGAGCACTAACAAAAGTGTTACTGATATTATCTTTATTGTTTTCTTGAAAGTTGATTGATATTGATTTTGTTAAACCTCAAAGAAAGGGGGATGTAATGATCAATAACATGTCATTCTATAGTGGACACTAGGTGGAGCCGTAGAGCTGTGTAGAGCTGTATATAAGACTACACTACCCAATTGTATGTATATTAAGACTACATTACCCATGAGGCACTAGGCTACCCACAAGGCAACAGTCAAGATGGAAGCCTCTACAGATACTGTACCTAGTCCACATGTGCTCAATAAAAGTGTCTAGCAAAAGCTAGCTGTGCTCATAATAAGAATGTCCATTTATTAATGAACATAAGAGTTATTACTGATTGTAATGTAATAAATACTAAAAGATATAGTCATCTATCCATTGCCAGTCCATTTTCAAGAAATCTGTATGGTCATTCTGGGAAGAGGTTGTATGGACAATGTCCAAGATCACCAACAATGGAGTTTGGTTGGCTGCCAGAAATAAAATGGTAATAAGTTATCCAGTGTGTCGAATTAAATATCTTAGGATTATTGTCAGTCAAGACAATTGGCTCTTCAAACATGCAATAACCATGACAACATGTTTTTGGCTAGTTAGTGTGGGAGGGGAGGAGGAAACACACAGATATCTATATATAAGACTTAGAGGATTACTATTGTCCTATGGGAAATTAAGGCACATTAGATAAATGATGCAAAAGCCATGGTTTAGAAATCTGATTGCGCCTGGAATCAGGCGTGCAAGGAGTGGGGCGCACAGGGGTCACTGCATGTGCCTGTTGTAATTGACTCAGGCAGCACGTGATATCCGTGCTGACTGATCATTACCATGAGTCAGACGCGCAGCCATCGCTACCCGCGCTACTCATTAGCTGCACCAGCTGCCTAGGCCCTAAGCTCTGGAATTCTCCTCCCTAAACCTCTCCACCTCTCTATTCTCTCTCCTCCTTTGAGATGCTCCTTAAAACCTACATCTCATCTGTCCTAATAGCTCTTTGTGCGGCTCAGTATCAAATTTTGTTTACTATGTTAAAGGCGCTATATAAATACAAGTTGTTTTTGTTGCACAATTGTAGGGTGGGGGGTGCTGTGGAGAGGGTGACAGGATATCAGGCATCTATGGTACCGCTTAAAGGCAGCCAGCACCCCTTAAGGGGGAGGTGAATTCCGTCTGCCAACACCAGAGAAACACTTTTGGAAGGAGAGATATGGCTGAAGCAAATACTGAGAGGGCACCGAGGTGTTTTGACATCCTGGAGACCTTGGCGCAGGCAGTGGATAGGAGGAGGGACATCATCTTACCCCAGGGGGCACAAAGCCCTCCAGGCATCAAGTCCACCATTACTAGGAAGAGAGTACGTGAATGCCAGGGCCTAGAAATTCAGTTGTTAGCGCCAGCCGTTAGCGCCTTAGGAGGAGGAGAAGTGGGGCGCTAAGCGGCTAGCGCCCGGGCGCGGCGCGATCTGCGCCTCTCACGAACTTCACTTAAGATTTAGCGGCGGCGCAAAACCGCAGCGCCCGCTCAGCTGCGCGCGTAGATCCTGATGTCATTTCATGGTGCAACGCCCTTGGTGCGCCCCGAACTGGAACTTCAGTGGCGCTGCCCTTATGTGCGCCTGGCGCCCCCAGTGACTGGTAGAGGGGAACGGTTCCCAGTCGCTGCGGGGCGTGGGGGGCACTAATTAAAGGGAACTCCTCCTGCAGTATAAGTGGCAGCCATTTTGTTCCACCCCTTCTTTGTGAGAGACGGATATTTGGAGAGAGACAAAGGGAGAGAGCTTTCTGGTTTGACTCAACGCTCGCACAGGTACTTCTGGCTTCAGGCCAGAGCTTTGCACTTGGATTTAACTTTCAGTGCCATAGCCTTGATTCGAAACATATAATGGGGGCTGCAATGGGTGGAAACGTTGGCTTACTGCATTGCATTCAAAGGGCTCAGAGACGCCATGAGAGAGTGCCAGTCATGGCCAGATGGAGAAGGGCCAACAGGCGTCAGCACAGGAGGCCTTACCCACCCAGGGTATACCGCCAGCAGTTCTCATATCTGAACATGTCTGAGGAGCAGTGTGTTCGGAGGCTGCGATTCAGAAGGGAGGTGGTCACTGAGATCTGCCACCTGTTTCGCAGAGATCTGCAGCCACAGCTGAGGAGCCGGACGTCTCTGTCGGCGGCAGTGAAGGTGACGGTGGCTCTCAACTTCTATGCCACCGGCTCCTTCCAATCCGCTACTGGGAACATTGCCAACATATCCCAGTTTGCGGTACATTGCTGCATCCGCCAGGTGACCAATGCCCTTTTCAGAAGGAGACGTCAGTTCATCTCTTTCCCCATGACCTTGGACAAGCAGCAAAAGCGTGCAATGGGATTTGCAGCATTAGCAGGCTTCCCCATGGTGCAGGGCGCCATTGACTGCACGCATGTGGCTTTGCGGGCACCTCTACAGAATGCCGAGGATTACCGCAACCGGAAGGGCTACCATTCGCTCAACGTGCAGTTGGTGTGTGACCACAGGCAGCTCATACTAGCTGTCAATGCCCGCTTTCCAGGCAGCAGCCACGATGCCTTCATCCTGCGCCAGACTTCTGTGGCAGACATTTTTGAAGCCCAGGCTCACCCACGAGGATGGCTTCTTGGAGACAAAGGCTATCCTTTGTGCACCTGGTTGATGACCCCGCTCCATGCGCCCAGCACCCCTGCTGAAGAGCGATACAATGACAGCCATCAAGCAACCAGGAACATCATTGAGCACACAATTGGCGTGCTCAAGCAATGGTTCTGCTGTCTAGATTGTTCCGCGGGAACCCTACAGTACTCGCCTGAGCGAGTCTCCCATTTCGTTGTAGTGTGCTGCATGCTGCACAACCTGGCTATCCGCAGGACTCAGCCACTGCCAGCAGACATTGGAGGACCACCAGAGGAGGAGGAGGAGGAGGAGCACCAACACGGGAGGGAGGCACAAAGTGCAAGGGCCATCCGTCGGCGGCTTATTGCAACTCGGTTCTAGGCCCCCTCTCAGGGAATGGCTTGTGCCAATGAAAGAAGATGAATGTAGCCGCTCCGCAAGCCCTCAGCCGGTCAAGGCAACAAATACTTCCAAAAGCAAACATGGACAATGCGATTAAAGAACATTTTTTACTGTGCAAACTCTGTGCCCTTCCCGCATGACAAACTAATTCTGAGAAACCCCCCAAAAAACAGTCAGAGGCATAACTGGCTCTCACAACCTTCAGAAAATGCAAAAAGCAGTTAAACAAAAATGACCATGATCCTCAGCCTTTATAAAAAACAAACACAACAGTCTTGGCCTTCATATATAAAAGAACACAACAGTCTCGGCCTTCATATATAAAAGAACACAACAGTCTCGGCCTTCATATATAAAAGAACACAACAGTCTCGGCCTTCATATATAAAAGAACACAGCAGTCTCGGCCTTCATATATAAAAAACCCTCGGTCTCATATATAAAAAAATCATGTGGCCACACCTTCTACTTTTTCCCCTGCGAGGGTGATCCGTCTCGCTTCCGCGAGTGGCCCCTTCCCGCCCTGCAGTTCCTCCTCAATGGGACCCCAGTGGCTGCAGCAAGGCTGGGGGAAGGCTGCTGAGGGTCAGATGGTGAGACGGCAGATGCCCTTGGGGGTCGGCCTGGACCAGCTCTGGGCCTGGAGGAGCCGGCTGCTGACTGCTCCAACTCTGCTTGGGCAGCAGCAGTCTGTCCTACGGGTGGTGGCAGCTGCAGTGGAGGAGTGACATTGTTGGCTGCAGGAATGCTGCCAACCTGACAGAGCACAGGCACTCCCTGGTCGGCTGATACACTGGCACTCGCACGGGCCAGCACTGCAGCATGTGCAGCAATCTGCTGAAGCAAAGACTGCTGTGCTGCTGCGGCGTGGTGAGTGCCCCGGCGCTGCCTGGCCGAACTAGCGAGGGTGGCAGCAGTTAGTGCCCGTGTGGCCCTGGTCTGTGTCTGCATCACACCAGCCAGTGAATGCACGGCATGACTGAGCACTTGGCTGGAAGCCACCTGTGATGCAGCGAAGTCCTGCTGACTCCTAGCCTGTGCTGCCACGAAGTCCTGCAGACTCCTGGCCTGTGCTGCCCCAAATTCCTGTACACTCCTTGCCAGTGACTCTATGGAGTCAGGCTTCCTTGCCACTGCAGCCATGAGCTCAGTGTGCCTGCGCTCAGCCTGGGCACCCATTTCAGCAAGGAGCCGCACCTCCTCTGCGCTCACCGTAGCAGGACTGGAGGCCGCGCTCACCCTCCGGGGAGAAGGCCGCCGAGCTTCCCCACCTCTCCCGCGTTGCTGCAGCCCGCTGGGCCCCGGAGCTTCACTCTCCTCAGACCCTTCCCCCCTGCTCCCCTCCAGGGAAGACATGTCCCCATCATGGCCATGGGCTGCCTTGGCTGAGGGTGTCACTGATGGGCCGGCTTCCTCTTCTTCCTCCTCGATTTCCGAATCAGACACAGTGCCAGCTTGAGGGCCCGCCTCCTCACCTGGCGATTCACCATCTGAAAGCAGGGAGGCACAAGAGTTGCTTTAGAGTGAGGATAGGGTGGCAGCGAGGGAGGCATGAGTGCTGCTATGCACTGCATTGGTTCGATAGTGGCAAAGGATGCTGGTGTGAGGCGCAAGTGGAAAGAGAGAGGTCAAAAAGATGATGCCCTTACCATTGGGGCCCAGAACAGGGTCGGCATCTCCACTGGCGAGGGGGCCAATCAGCTGGCCTGCCATAATGCGCTCCACACACTGCTCCAGGTCGCTGAGCTGTTTGAGGTCAGGACGGCCTCCCCCGGTCTGTCGCTGCTGCCTTCGGTTGTGGGCCAGCTTGCCCTGCAAGAGAAAGGACGGCCTCTAAGTACAGTGTCAAGCCCTGATCTTGCCTGCACTGCCTCCCATGGTGGAATAGCCCTGACAGTGTCAAGCCCTGATCTTGCCTGCACTGCCTCCCATGGTCGAATAGCCCTGACAGTGTCAAGCCCTCATCTTGCCTGCACTTCCTCCCATTGTGGAATAGCCCTGACAGTGTGAAGCACTCATCTTGCCTGCACTGCCTCCCATGGTGGAATAGCCCTGACAGTGTGAAGCCCTCATCTTGCCTGCACTGCCTCCCATGGTGGAATATCCCTGACAGTGTGAAGCCCTCATCTTGCCTGCACTGCCTCCCATGGTGGAATAGCCCTGACAGTGTGAAGCCCTCATCTTGCCTGCACTGCCTCCCATGGTTGAATAGCCCTGACAGTGTGAAGCCCTCATCTTGCCTACACTGCCTCCCATGGTGGAATAGCCCTGACAGTGTGTAAAGTAGTGAATGTGCAAGTGATTTGCATGACAGTCCCATAGCTGCTGGATGAGGGCTGGGCATTAAGGCTTTCAGGTCCCTTTGGCCATAAAGTGAGGTGCACATGCAGGAATGAGGAGGATACTGGAAAGGGTACTCACCCTGACAACCCGAGTGAGGTCGTTGAACTTTTTTCTGCATTGCACAGGAGTCCTGCCAACCACGCTGTTGGAGGTCACCCTGTTTGCCACCTCCCTCCAGGCTTTTCGATACTCGTTGGGCAGCGGCCTCCTGCCACTATCAGGGAAGAGGACAAGGCGCCTGTGCTCCACTGCGCCAACCAGTACCTTCAGGGCACCCTCGCTGAAGCGCTGCGCTTGCTCCCTGGCCTTCTCCATAGTCATGGGCGTTGACCTGTTGAAGCAGCTATCTTCAGGCCTTGATTCAGGGCTGCAGTGTGCAGGGCGTGGCAGCCAAACAAATCCACCCTCCCCCTTTAAGAGCTGACCGGCGCCAGCGTGTCTGCCTTCAATCAGCAACTCGCCGCACCTGCTCTGCACCCGCCCTCGGTGGTAGCACCCCGGCTTGCCGGCTTAGCGCCTTATGATAGTCGTGCATCGCCTGTTTTAGCGCAGCAGCAACCTCTTGGGGCGATGCAACTGAATATCAGCGAAGGTGGCGCTAAGTTGCGCCAGGCGCAAAATTTAGCGAACGCCCGGCTGTAGCGCCCCAAACGTGGCTATACTGAATTTCTAGGATGCCTAACACCCAGGACATGGCTGCAATGTCGGAACATATTCAATGATCGCACAAGAGTTGTTATGGTAAGAACACTACTCTCTTACTCTCTGCTGATGACTAAAACACTTACAACCTCACTAATCACAAGGCTCACAGCACTCACAAGATTCTCCTACCCGCTTTCCTTCACTCTCCTACAATCACTGCAGCACACTTCACTACACCTCTTTCTCCTCATACTTACACACTCACTATTACACCCCTCACTTACCCACAACTCACATCTCATGCACAGACTATCAGCAATTCTCCAAACACCTGACAAGACTTTCACTAACATACTCTCTTCTTTCTTGCATGAGAAAAGCCACACACAATTCAGGACAGCAGGCTGGCATGGAGGAGGAAGAGTCCGCCTGCAACCCTCTCCCTTGAAGAAAGCATGCTTGCCATCATGGGCAGGGGCTGAGTCAAGGCCGTGGTGACTGGCAACACTGGAGGAGATGTTCTGTCGGGTTTTATCATACCTAATCCTCTTTATCCCTTCTGACTTCTATCTCACCCCAGACTCTGCATGACAAGCTGCAGATGCTTTCACCTCCCACTCCACTCTCTGTGTTCTCCCTTCATACAACAAGCTAACTCTTGTCCTTTTTTGTGTCAGGTGCTGAGAGTGAGGAAACCCCTGTGCCATCTCCTTCAGATGGGACAATGGGCCAATGGAACACTTTTACTTATTGACTTCTCTATGATTATCATTCTATCAGTGATCGAGATCCTCTACAGATGGCATGCTCGTGAAGGTCAGGACTGACTTCTGCCACTTTTTCCTCCTTTTGGTACTGTGGAGTATTCTACCATATGTGCTGTATCAGAACCACCAAAACTTTTCAACTGAGCAAGGTTGAGATGACTGGTTCAACACCGCCAATAACAGAGTAACTATTCATTCATTCCATTGTTGTCTGTGGCATCTTGTGCAAAAAAGTAGCTGCTGTACTTCACAACAGCAGCTGCTGCACTTCAAGGTATTCAATTGTTGGTGAGGGACTTTGATATGTTTTTGAGAGACATAATGAAGCACAATATAAACAGAGGTTTTTCTTTTAGCTTGTTTTCACCAGCAGTTTTCCTGAATTGCACAGACAAAAGTATGAATTGAGTGCTGAGAGATTCAGTTAAGACTGAATGACATGTCTATTTCAATAAACTGTATTAGAAAAAAAAGATTGACCTTTTAACAGCTTGCTCACTTCCATACAACCATATAATCTTCTATTTGACATTCCAATAAGTTATTCCACCAGTAATCACTTTATATGGTCAGCCCATGTCTATCAAGGATGATACAGCTTTCAACCTCAGCAGGCAGCAAAGATTAATGTTCTCTTGAGCCAATGTCTCCTTTCCACAGGGAAAGCATTGATGAACATATTACCATTTGCAAAATAGGCCTCAGGCACTTGCTTTACGCATCTATGAAAGGCCGACTGACTGATTTGGCATATGTCGTTGGTGATGAATTGAAAGGATCTGATAGCACTAAAGTTTAGTACATATCAATAGGAAGAGCTGTCCCTGTCATATAAGGTGTCTAATAAGTAGGCCTCCAAAAGATGGCATAGCTATATAGAAGCATATAGTTGCTGCAAAAGAAATAGCAACTAGAAAGACAGTTTTAAGAAATGCATTTTGAAATAAAGATCTTGCAGTGCAAAAAAATCAAACTTAAACAAAAATGAAAGCATGAATAAAAATGCAGATAAAGTAATATTGTAAGCAAAACAAAATGAACTTTCAACCCAAAATTTTTTTAAAAAAATTTAGGGGGAAAAATTTGGTTGGTTTGCGCCTCCCGTTAGTGCCTTAAGAGGGTGCTAATGAGGCACAAAGCAACTGGCGCACGGGTGCGGCGATGTCTGCGCCGCTCGCGAAATTGACCACACATTTTGCGTCAGCGCTAAACACTACCGCCCCGATCTCCTGTGCCCACAGATCTTGATGTCAGTCGAACGTGCAACACCCTTGTGGCGCCCTGGACCGGATATTGAGTGGCGCCCTCCTCCTTTCTGCCTCGCGCAAGCAACGACAGGGAGACTGGAACGTTTCCCAGTCGGTGAGGGGCTGGGGCGGCGCTATTTAAAGGTGGCCTCTTCCTGGCTTTTTCTGTGGTAGACATTTTTGCACCACTCATTCTGACAGAGAAAGAGAGATTCTGAGAGAGAGAAGGGGAGACTTCTGCATAGAGTCAACGTGTGAATTAGTTTTGGCTACTGAGCATCAATTTGTGGGTACTTTTGAATATGACCTTCATTACTTTGATTACCAAGAGACTATGGGGGCTGCACTGATTCGGGGCGTCATCCTATGCCAGCAGAATCGGAGGCAACAGAGATGCAGAGAGAGAGTGGCAATCATGGCCAGACGGAGGAGGGCCAACAGGCCTCTGCACAGGAGACCTTACCCTTCCAGGGTATTTCGGCAACAATTCTCCTACATCAATTTGTCTGAGGAGCAGTGTTTGCGCAGGCTTCACTTCAGCAAGGAGGTGGTCACTGAGCTCTTCCACCTGCTGCAGCCAGATCTGCAGCATCTACTGAGGACCAGGACGTCTCTGTCAGTGGCAGTAAAGGTCACAGTGGCTCTGAACTTTTATGCCACCAGCTCCTTTTAAGCAGCTACTGGGGACATCGCCAATATCTCCCAGTTTGTGGTCCATTGCTGTATCCGTCAGATCACAAATGCCCTCTATAAAAGGAGACGCCAGTACATCTCTTTCCAGATGACCCAGGCCAAAGAGTATGAACGCGCATTGGGCTTTGCGAGGATAGTGGGCTTCCCCATGGTGCAGGGCGCCATTGACTGCATGCATGTGGCATTGCAGGCACCGCATGAGAATGCAGAGGTTTTCCGAAACCGCAAGGGGTTCCATTCCTTAAACGTCCAGTTGGTGTGTGACCACAGACAGCTGATACTCGCAGTCAATGCCCGCTATCCTGGCAGCAGCCATGATGCTTTCATCCTGTGCCAGACTGCTGTGCCAGAACTTTTCCAGGCACCGCATCAGCCAAGTGTTTGGCTCCTTGGGGACAAGGTTTATTCACTGTGCACCTGGCTGATGACACCGCTCCGTAACCCCAACATCCCTGCTGAGCTGCGGTACAATGAGAGCAATTTTGCCACCAGGAACATTGTTGAGCTGACGATCGGCGTGCTCAAGCACCGATTCCGCTGTCTGGACCACTCAGGAGGAGCCCTGCAGTACTCGCCTGAGCGAGTCTCCCTCTTTATAGTTGTGTAAGATTTGCAAAATTTCTACATTTCCCCGAAGGCTGTTATTAATAAAACGGGACCCCGTGTGGACATTTTAAATCAAAAAGGGTACCCAAGATGGCATCCGTGCCTCGTGGCAGAAAGCCTGGGGGATTTTAAAATGGACTCTGCAACGCAGACAGCTTGTGGATCGAAACCCAAGCTGTAGGTTTCTGTGAAGAGAGACTTTGTATTTTGGAACCAGGCAGGACTCTGAATTATGCATTAGACCGAATTGGAGACAAATCTAAATTCAGTTTAGGCCTATAGTTGAGGCCATCAAGCAGTCTACATATATTATCAGAAACAGATTAACAGAGCCATCGAGGCTGGACAGGCCCATCAAGGAACTTTCATGACAATACAAGTCAATTATCGGGCCGGTAGATGCGATTACTGGCCATCTAAAAAACAGTTAGTATGGATTGCTACCATTATTTAAAATAGCCCGCCAAGATTAAGACAAAGAACTAACCTGACTTGGCGCGCAGATAAGGGTTTTCGAGAAGGGTATAATTGAAGGCCCCCGGATAGCAATCGGTGTGGTGTGCTGTCATGGCGCTGCTGCTCTCTCTGCTCTTCGGCCCCTCGCCCTCGTGGCTGCCGCTCTTTCCCCGTCCTGCACTTACCCCTGGCCTTTGCCCGTGCCTTTCCCCACTCCATCTGGAATCATCCCGGCACCGGGTCGGGCGGACACGGACAATTCAGGCCAGGCGAGGCGGGACACGACGAGGGGAGGAGGGAAGACCACCGGAGGGAAGGCCACCTGAGGAAGACTGGCTGAAGAAGACCAACTGAGGAGATGAACTGAGGGGAGGCTTTGAATTATCGGGCCTTCAGCCTCAGCCGACCTTCGAATATCTGCACACCAACTCAAACTGTCGGCTGGCGATGAAGAATCATCCCTGCAAGGTAAAGTACCCAAACAGAGACTTTAACTTTGGGGTACTCGAACCTGTACAATGCCCTTGCAGCGCTCGGAGGCCACGTGATGACGGCAGGCTCCAGAGAGCACCAAGAGCAAACCCCGAACCCAACCGCTGTTTTGAGTCCAACAAACCCTTTTGATTGGTGAGCATGAAGTTCTGACCCCTCATAGCTTAACCTAGTTAGGTATAGGGGGTGTGATAAAGATAAGGGGATTGTTAAGATAGTTGTTTTCCCTCGATGTGCCGTGTGTTCCCCATTCCCTGTATAAGTATAGTTATTCTTCTTTTGTATTTTCGCCTGTAGACGTGTACACTAGTAATTTTCCATAAGATTTTATCAGTTTTTCCTCTTCAATAAAATCTTGGTTTTTGTTTACATCCAACCACCTGTCTACTCGAGTCTTCTCTGTAATGCCGCCTTGTACCTAAGTCCGGTGTCTAGAACCCAGGGGCGTGGGAGCAATTCGAACCGCTCACAAAACAGTCAGAGGCATAACTGACTGAGCGTACGCGCCAAACACCACCACACGCCACCCCCCACAGAAATGGCGACCGCGGCAGGGTACCGGCAACAAGGTTGTGATACAGTAGACAATGGTTCGGATGAGCGAACCGTGATGGAGGAAAGGATTTCTGATTATGCGTTTAGCAAGGTGAATATCACTAAGAAGTGGATCACCACTCTGTTAAGGGCTGGGTGTCCGATAGATGCAGCAGCTAAATGGACAGAGGGAAAGGAAGACAAGAAGTCCTTAGAGAAGGCAGTTTGGCTGATGTGCTTTAAAAAGCAGGTCCAGCTCTTGGACGGGCTCATTGCAGCACAGTCAGTCGAGTTAAGGGAGCCAGCCCTGGAGATCCAGGATAAGGCTCTTGCAGGGGAGAAGTTATTAGTAGCTTTGCAGGCTTTGAACCAAGAGAGAGTACATTTAGTAGGAGAACACAAGGCCCAGTTGGAATACCTACGGTGCCAAGTCACCGAGGCCAAGGGAAATGAGTTAAGGTTGTGGTAGAAAAACGCCCGCTTGGCAAGGCAGATTAGGGAACAGGAAGAGAAAGTACATGCGGTAAAAGCTGCTTACAAGCTAGCAAGTGAACAGGGGTTTGAGGAGGCAGACCACAGCCCCTGTAGAGAGAGGATAGAAAATCTGAGCCGGGCCCTCTGGAAGGCAAAAGGCATGGTATGCCTCATAAGCCCAAAGGCAGGCCAGGCAGATATTATGGGGAATGAGGGGAGGACAGTTCCAATGCCACCGTTGGTGCCCAGGGACAACCCGGTTGAGAGAGAGGAGACCTCACGGCCGCCACCTGTAGCGCCAAGTTTCAGCGAGGTTTGGCAGCAAAGCGGGGTGGAACTGGGGGTGGAACCTGAAGTGGAGCCAGAGGTGGAGGCAGAGGTAGAGCAAATCCCGCCCGAGAGGCCGGAGTCAGGACCGATGTGCCCAGCGCGGCATCGGAGGTTCGGCGCACCCGCCAATGGCGACATTGAGGGACCCCTCCAAAACCCGTTCATATTACCCTTTAACACCCAACAGCTCAGGGCGATGGTCAGCCATGTCCCGAAGCTTTCCGCAAAGGGAGACCCCTCGATCAACTTCAGGGAAATAGAGCAGACCGCCAGCGTTAACGACTGCGATGACACTGAGAAGGCCAAAATGCTGCTATCCTCCCTGGAGAGTAATCTCCTCCAAACCCTCTCTGACGAGTGTAAATGGGGGCAGAACGGGTATGAGGAGCTTAGAGATGCGGTTCTAGAGGCCATGGGGATGGATGAGGGAAGTCCCTTCTCCCGCGTGGAGAAGACGATCCAGCTTTCTGGGGAAACCTCACAGGCTTTTGCGGACCGGCTGTGGCCGGTGTACCGGAAAGCTTGCCCGGTGACGTTCCTGAATGAGGATTCCCTGACGCATTGGCTCCACTGCCTGGTGGTGAACAGCTTGCCACAGGTCCGGGCCAAGGCAGAAGCCTGGTTCGACCCCAAAGATCCCCAGACCACAGAACTCACGGTAATTAGGCAGCTCACTCTGGCCTACAAAAACGGTAGGGGAGCTGATACACACCCACCCAAGGGGAAGGTGCATGAGATAAAACCAGGAGTGCCGAGTAGAAAGGAGTAGCACCAGGAAGGGAGTAACCCCCCCAACACCAAGACCAATTGTTACGGGTGTGGAAAGGATGGTCACTGGCGGAAGGAGTGCAAAAACCCTTGGAAGGATAACAAGGGAAAGCATCCCACAGCCCCAGCCCAAAAGGCAGGGGTAGGGACCCCTTCTGCAGAGGTCGAGTCACTTTTGGATGCCATGAGGTCCTTACTGACTGGCCAGGGGAGAGTAGCAGCCGCCACCAGTGCCCTCACCGCGTCAGCCCCATCCCACCCACAGCCATGACTAGAGACAGCGCAGCCTGTTTATCTGTGTTTGCTCCGATACGATGAGTGGAGGAGACCGCTTTTGGAGAGGGAGGTGGAAAAGGTGACAGGGACCTACCTGTTGGACATGGGGGCATCGCGCACCGTGATCTACTCAGCTAACCCCATCACCTCACCTCTCTCCAGCGGGGTCCCATACAGTCTATCGGGGTTCACGGGTAGGGAACAGGCCGGCTCGGTTTCCATCCCGCTCGCCATTCGGATAGGACCGCTCCGCTCCAAGTGGACGTGTGTCCTGATGAAATGGGACATGGAGGATGGAAGAGGACTCCTAGGGGCCGACTTTATCGTGGGTCACGGGATCCTAGTGGATTTGAGGAATCACTGCCTTTGGGGGGCAGGTAAAGTAAAGAACGGTGAGATCCTAGTTATCCCGGGTAAGGAAGGGAAGGGGATCCTCTGCACCATGAAGCCCAAAGAGGATTATAACCTCGGGCTCATGGTCAGCAACACCCCACCAGAGTTCCAGGCATTTGTGCAGGCCCACCTGGCCACATTTGCCACTCACAAACATGACTGCGGGAGGGTCACAGGGTTTGAGGTCAGCGTAGATGGGGACCCCATGACCCGACCACAGAAACAGTATAACTTCCCCAGGGAAGCAGAACCAGATATAGAAGCAGCCATGTCCTCGTTAGTGCAGCAGGGAGTTCTGAGACCAATAGCTACCCACGTGAATTCTCCGTTACGGCCGGTCAGAAAGCCGGACAATTCCTGGAGGGCCACGGTGGACTATCGGGTGCTCAATAGCAACATCCCAGCCTGCGCACCCACAGTAGCAGCAGTTACCGACCTCATCGGGAGTATTCCAGCATCCGCGACCACTTTCACGGTGCTGGATATTTCCAATGGGTTTTGGTCCATCCCTGTAAGGAGGGAGGATCAGTACAAGTTTGCCTTTACGTTTCAAGGGCAACAGTACACGTGGAACTGTTTGCCACAGGGCTTCCACAACAGCCCCAGCATTTTCCATCAGTGCATGGCTGACAGTTTGAAGGATTTTAGCCAGCCCAGACAGTTGGTTCAATATGTGGATGACCTGCTCCTGTTCACTGATTCGAAGGAGGAGCATGGCCCGCTATTGGCCGAACTGCTGGAGCTGTTAGGACAGAAGGGTTTCAAGGTAGATCCCAAGAAAGCGCAGATCGGCCAGCAGGAGGTGAAATTCCTCAGTCTGACCGTGCGCGCTGGAAAGAGGGCCATAGATAAGGCTGGGGAAGGAGAGTCCCGGGAGCCCTATCCGGCAGGTCCGGAAGCCGCAGTCCGGGACAAGGGAGGCACACGAGGGGTAGTTTTGACCCCGGACCTAAAGCGGGTCCGGGCCCAAGATCCCGTCTGTAAGACCGTCCCGGTGGGGAAAGAGAAAGAGGAGCCCCTAGAAGGTCCGTTCGGGGCAGCGGGCGAGCCTTCAGCACAGGTTTTGAAACAGGCCGCTGGTTATATCAACCAGTATAAGCAGTTTACACCTGAAAGGGGAAAGCAGCCAGTTGGGAAAAGGTCTGAGGATAAAGATCCTCAGCCTAAAGCAGGAGCGAGGTCACAGACTGCACAGGCAGGCGCTGTGGCTTGCTTGAAGGGAGGGACCATCCCGCCCATCAATTGGGACACTTCCCCACTCTTCTGGGATCCAGACGAGGGGGAGGGACCTGAGGGCGAAAACCCCGCCCCTAACCCAGGTGTAGAGAGGGAGGGACCTGAGGTCGAAAACCCCGCCCTGGACCCCGCCATGGGACCTGGGGGCGGAGATCCTCAGCTCGCGGCAGCAGGCTGCGAAAAGTTACCTGCCCCCAGCCCAGGTTCGGGAGGGGTCAAGCCTGGGGGAGCGGCGGTTCGGGTAAAAGGCCCAGCGGCCAAGAAAGCCCCACCCATTGTAATGATATCAGCAAATAGTGATGGTATTTGCCTGTTTGAAGTCGCAGGCAAAGGAACTGTTCAGTGACAGTAGCTGCAATGTGGATGCAGTGAGTAAGAACGGACACAAACCGTTTAACAAAAAGAGCGCCAATGTGAAAAAAGAGGCGTGGCCAGCGAACAAAAATGAAAGGGGCAATCGAAAGTCATGTAGTCGATGCGGTACACAGCATCCACCAAAAAAGTGTCCAGCATATGGTAAAACATGCAATAGTTGCAACAAAAACAACCATTATGCTCGTTGCTGCAAGAACCAAGCACAACAAAGCAAGGTCCATACAGTAGATGAAAGCGAGATAGAGGAGTTCAATGTAGATGTTGTGTCTGAAAACAAAGAAGAAAAAAGAGACTGGATGTTGACACTAAAAGTGAATGACATACACATTCCATTTAAATTGGATACTGGAGCACAAGTTAATGTGATATCAGAGACTGATTTTAAGAAAATTAGACCCAGACCAAAGATACATGGAATAAAAGTGAAAGTGACAGGATACTCAGGTACTGATATACCAGTGAAAGGAAGATGCATTGTCAAAGTGACACACAAGGACAGAGAGCACACGCTAGCATTAATCGTGGTGCCAAAGTATGTGCAGGCCATACTAGGTTTAAAAGCCTGTGAGAGACTGAACCTGGTAAAGAGAGTCCTCGTTGTGGAAAGTGAAGGAGAGACAGTCTATGATGAACTCATGAAAGAGTACAACGACCTATTTCAGGGTCTAGGCTGCCTTCCAGGAGAACACACGATCAGAGTAGATAAAAGTATGCCAACGGTCATACATCCATGCAGAAAAGTTCCGTTTGCTCTTCAAAAGCAACTGAAGGCAGAGTTGGACAGGATGGAAAGCCTGAACGTGATTCAGAAGATAGATGAGCCAACTGAATGGGTGAGTTCCCTCGTCGTTGTGGACAAAAAGAATGGAAAGCTCAGAATTTGCCTGGATCCAAGAGATCTAAACAGAGCAATAAAGAGAGAGCACTTCAAGCTTCCTACACGTGAGGAAATCATGGCACAGTTTGCAAATGCAAAGTATTTCAGCAAGTTAGATGCATCATCAGGATTTTGGCAGATGAAATTGGACGAGGCAAGTTCAAGACTGTGCACGTTCAACAGTCCATTTGGCAGATACAGATTCCTAAGGTTACCATTTGGCATTGCCTCAGCTCCTGAGGTGTATCACAAAACTATCCATATGATCTATGAGCACCTGGAGGGAGTTGATACATCAATGGATGACATCATATTATGGGGAACCACAAGAACTGAGCATGACGAGAGACTGAAAAAAGTGCTGGAAGCAACAAGGAAAACAAACCTGAAGCTGAATAGAGAGAAATGCCAGCTCGGGGTGACAGAACTGACATTCGTGGGAGATATCCTTAGCAGTGAGGGCATCAGACCAGATCCCAGAAAGGTGTCCGCCATTGAGAATATGCCAAAGCCACGATGCAAAAAGGACGTGCAGAGGTTTAATGGAATGATCAACTACATGGGTAAATTCATATCCAACCTCTCAGAAAAGATGGCGCCACTGAGAAGACTAACTGAAAAGAACATAGAATGGGAATGGAATCATGAGCATGAGAAGTCATGGAGCGATCTAAAGAAACTGCTCACAGAGGAACCAGTTCTGAGGTTTTATGACCCAGCGAGACCCATCAAGATATCATCAGATGCATCACAGAGTGGGCTCGGTGCCGTTCTTCTGCAAAAATATGACTACTGGCAACCTATTGCATATGCATCGCGCTCAATGACAGATGCGGAGATGCGATATGCTCAAATAGAAAAAGAGCTGCTCAGCATCACATACGCCTGTGAAATATTTCACCAGTTTGTGGCAGGACAAGCAATCAGTGTAGAGACTGACCATAAGCCCTTGATTGCATTGTTCCAAAAGCCACTAAATAGCTGTCCGCTTAGAATACAAAGAATGATGATCAGGCTGCAACGCTATACACTGAATGTTGCGTACACTCTAGGTAAACTGATGTATGCAGCAGACACGTTGTCCAGAGCTGTTGACCCAAGTGAGGCCGCAAACACCACAATGGATGAAAAAGTGAACGCCTACGTGGACATGATCACAAGTGCACTGCCCATAGCAGATGCAAAAATGGAGCTCATAAAGACTGAGACAAACAAAGATGAAAAAATGAGACGACTGAGGAAAAGCATCTTGGATGGATGGCCCAACATGAAGCAAGACTGCTCACCTGACATAGCAGAGTACTGGAACTGCAGGGAGGGACTATCAGTGGTCGAAGACATCATCTACAAAGGAAGTAAAATAGTTATCCCAAAGAGTCTGAGAAGAGAGATGCTAAAAAGGATCCATGGAGGACATCTGGGAATCGAAACGTGTAAGAAAAGGGCACGAGAGGTGATGTACTGGCCACGAATCAACCAAGATGTGACAAATGAGGTGTCAAACTGCACAATATGGCAGCACGGTGGCATAGTGGTTAGCACTGTTGCCTCACAGCGCCAGGGACCCGGGTTCGAATCCGGCCTCGGGTGACTGTCTGTGTGGAGTTTGCACATTCTCCCCGTGTTTGCGTGGGTTTCCTCCGGGTGCTCCGGTTTCCTCCCACAGTCCAAAGATGTGCGGGTTAGGTTGATTGGCTATGATAAATTGACCCTTAGTGTTAGGGGGATTAAATACGTGGGGTTACGGGGATAGGGCGGGATATGTGTTGGTGTAGGGGTTACGGGGATCGGGTGGGATATGTGTCGGTGCAGGCTCGATGGGCCGAAATGGCCTCTATCTGCACTGTGGGGTTTCTGTGATTTCTGTGATTCTGTGAATATGCTTGAAATATCGAGCAAGCAATCCGGTAGAACCGCTAAAGCCACACCTGGCGCCAGACAGACCTTACCAGAAGGTAGGCGCTGACCTATTCGTATGTCAAGGGAAGGACTATCTTGTAGTCACAGACTATTACTCCCTGTATCCAGAGGTTTGTAGACTGTACACCACCACTGCAGATGTTATGATAAGATGTATGAAAGCCATATTCTCCAGACATGGCGTGGCAAGTGAGGTCTTCACAGACAACGGACCCCAGTTTTACAATGCAAGTTTCCGACACTTTGCCAAAGAGTGGGACTTTGTCCACACAACGTCAAGTCCTCACTTTCCACAGTCCAATGGTCTAGTGGAAAAATCGGTCCAGAAAGTGAAAAGACTGATGTACAAGGCAAAAGACAGTGGAACTGACTTCTACCAAAGCATGCTTGTATACCGCACAATGGCGCTCGAGTGTGGTATGTCACCAGCCCAACTCCTTATGGGACGTCGGCTAAGGTCAAACCTACCCATCCCGGAGAACCTCTTGAAAACGAAAGAGGGGGAGAAAGTGAGGAAGTTCAAAGAACAACAGAAAGAAAAGCAAAAGTACTACTATGACAGAGGAACACAAAACCTACCTGAACTCCACACTGGTGACCAAGTAAGGTTCAAAGACAAAACAAACATATGGACTCAGAAGGGAACTGTCCTGAGTGAAGTTCAACCAAGATCATACACCATTCAGACGGATGAGGGTGCTGTTCTGAGAAGAAATCGTCGAGATCTTCTCATGGGACCAGCCACAGCAAGTCGAAAGACTGATACTGTTGAACAACCTGATCACACAGCTGAGAACACATCATCTGAGGCAACAACTCAGATTCAAGGACAATCAATCAGAAAATCCTCAAGACACGTGAAGCCTCCTGAGAGACTCATTGAGCAAATTTAAGGACTATTGTTATAGAAGGAAGTAATGTTATCTTATTCTTTCTTCAAGTTCTAGTGTATTTACATATTTCATGTGAACACACAAAGCAAGGTTAAAAAACCTTGATAATGATAATGTTAATGTAAGTTCATTAAGTGTTGCAGTTAAAATGCAGATTAATACAAAGAAAACATGTTGTTAGTTAAAAGTAAAATACTTTTGTTTTAAGAAAGGGAGATGTAATGATATCAGCAAATAGTGATGGTATTTGCCTGTTTGATTATTTATGCCTTACCAGCATATTTGCCTGATTGATTACTTATGCCTGACCAGCAGAGGGCATGTGACAGAGACAAGCAGTTTAGTTTTAGTTTTGTTTTAGATGGATCACTAGCATGGTGTCTCCTGTAATGCTGTTAAAAAGAGTTGAACAGACTTTAGATTAAAAGACATTCTCTTTCATAAATGTCTCGTCATTGAACCCACAAAGAAATCGATACACCCATCAAAGCCCCTAGAAGGTCCTCACGGACGCCCCAGCCGAGAAAGCCATGGTCACCAGCCCTCCAGTTACCAAGGGCCGCCCCTCGAGCCAGGGAGAGGTCCAAGGACACAGTTCCTCAGCCAGCAGCCACGGGCTGCGAGGGACCAACAGTCAAGGACGGTGCGGTCACGCCGGGGGTAGCGGCGAGCCGCAGTCCGACCAGGGATTAGCCTGGCCGCCCGGAGACGGGCGGCGCATGTATATAGTTTTAGTTTAAGTTTAAGTTTTAAGTAAAGTATAATCATTTAGCTTAAGTTTGGGTGTTTATAATTTAAGTTAAATAAGGTGATGGGTAGTTTTAAGTTAAGTAGTCTGTTAAGAGTATATATTTGGGTCGAGGTCGTGGGACCCGACCATGCTTCACCAAGCCAGAGAATCTCTTGGGGACCTGGCTGCATGTTCTTTTACATCTTTATGCAGAGAGATTTTCGGAATGGAATGGATCGTAATCCTATTCGCCCTGATCGGGAAGAGTGTGGAGAGGAGGGGCGACATCCAAGACTCCCACATTTATGGGTGTTCGGGAGACAAGGCGCCCCTAGCGATCGATGGGAACGGTGAACGGGATGCGGTGGAGACCGCCGACTACTTCCACGAGGGAAGGTGGCCTGGCTGGCAGGGGTCCAATTCATCTCAGTACTCCAGCCAAACCGGATTCACGTACGGGGAGACCTCCCTCCTGTGCCCCAGGGTACGGGTTGTCACCACAAGGGTCAGCGTCACCGTTGGAAAGCGAATATGTTTGACGTGTAAAGGACACATTACACTGGATAGGTGGTGGTGGCTCAGAAAGTTGAGCAAGGACATGAGGAACCCTGAAGTCGAGTAGGAACGGTTGGGGAACAACACCCATCGGACGATCACCGGGACTCATGGAAGACTAAGCGTGTGTTGGGACAAGTGGTGGGAACCGGGTCAAGGGGTTTACATCTGTATTTGGGGGTCAGAGGAGGTCTGCCCCGCAGGCATATCCATTGTTTTCCACCGGCAGTGGCACGACACCAGGGAGGGGATGAAGTGGAATACCAGCCTGAAGGTGTGTGCGGTCCCTTACACCCCGATCCCAGTCAATGCCACTGAGCTTGTGCCCCGCCCACAGCGCAGGCGGTGAGGTTATCCAGGGAAGATTGCCCCACCACCACCAAGGGACCAGGGAATGGGTTGGTACTAGTCCCCACCGATCAGATGCTGTACCAGGGGGTACACTACGTGGTAGCCTCCGTGATTTTAAAGCTCACTGAGGTACATTTACCGGAGTGGCACCCCACAGAAACAGAGCAGCTATACCAGGCCCTATTAAAGGACATGTTCAAGAAGTTTTATGAGTTCAATTTTGCCCATGTGGACAAGACCGAACTCTACACCACACACCGAGAATTTTTGGGTAATGCAGGGAGACAAAGAAGGGGAGTATGGAATGATGTTTTTACTGCATTTAATACTGGGTTCTCTGTCATCAACAGCTTGGATGACATAGAGCTGCAGACCCAGATAAACGGTTTAAAAACACAGTTAAAAAGGATATTACTGGATGAGAACAAGGTAGTGGGCTCGGAGTTGCATGAGGACCAGGCCATGATGGTCCATTTAAAGGAGATCATAGCCGAATTGGAAAAGCACGCAAAGACGGTAAATGCTCTCATAAGGGAGGACAGAAATGCTTCTGACCAGGCTGCGCAGAAAGAGGTGTGCGTGTTATACGGCGCATGGTTACTGGGCGAGGGCCGCAGTAATCTGGAGGATTTAAAACAAGGTTTGGTCCCCTCTTGGATTAGAAACAAGCACCTCGCAGCCCTCCACCCTTTTGAGAATGCATTGAGCCCGTGCCAACTCCGGCTAGCCTCCGAAGCCTATCCAGTCCCCGTGGATTGTGGGCGGTCCAGCCACACAATCTTGGGAGTAGTAGTTAGGATGCCGGTCATGGGTAGGACAGCCCGACCTGCGCCGGTATACAGGGTGGAGAACATTGGAGTCATTCAAGGGAGTGCACACATTCGTTTCACAGCGGTCCCACCTTACGTCATTCAGTGGGAGCACGCTATGACAGGTACTAACCTCTCAGGGTGCCGGAGCCGGGGAGCACACATAATCCTGTGTCCCCAGCACTTGAATGCCTTTTCAAAACCGCAGTGTGGGTTCAGAGCTGCTGACGCGAAGCCTATGAATTGTACCATGGAGGCAATGGCACAAGGCCATGTTCCCCCGCAGGTAGCATATATAGAAGGTGGGACATATTGTGTCACCACCGGCGCATCCCACTACCAGCATGGACAGCATAGCTGGTGTCCGGTTAGTGACAGCAGTTTCTGTTTTAAACCCGAGGCAGAAGTTCAAGTGGCCCAGGATCGAATTGTCCCCATTCCTGAACCCTCCACTGTCCACCTCACTGTGAAGGAGAATTTTACGAATTTGCAAAAGTATGTAGCGCACTTTGGCTACGAAATTCCCCCTCTCCCTGAACATCTGACCAAAATACTCAAAGTCGTTATAGTTTCGCAGAAACATTTTTATACACTCGAACAGAAAACAGTGGAGATAGGGACTAAGATATTGGATATTGTGACTCCACCCTGGTGGATCATTTTCAGTAATATAGAGGTCCCCTCATGGATCAGACTGGCTTCCCACATTCTCGTGGTTTGCCAGTTAGGGATAGTGTTGTATTTAGTTTGTATCCAGTGTAAGGGAAAAGGTCGGTGGTCAGAATTCCGAAACCAGAGGATTTGGAAGGAATATTATGTAAAGGTGGAGGGAGATACGCCGGTTTAAGTTTTTCCCTGTATTTTGGTAATTGTAGTTTCTCTGTGTTTGTTATTTTTAATAAAGGTTTTTCTTTTGTTGTTTTTTTGCGACGCGGTTTAATAAAGATATGTGTACCAAGTGGTGCAGGGGTGTTGGACCCCTCCATACTTGGATGTATGTGTAAAGTCTGTAATTTTACTCTCTGTATGCTGATGTACACTACATTTTCGCGGAATGGGAAGTGCATGTGTCGTGTGTATATTAGATAGCTAATTACAGGGGAAGTTTGACTATGGAGGGTCAGAAAAATTTTGCTCACCTTAAAAGTATGATACTTCAAGCAAGTTTTAGTATCACAGGGGGGAATGTAAGATTTGCAAAATTTCTACATTTCCCCGAAGGCTGTTATTAATAAAACGGGACCCTGCGTGGACATTTTAAATCAAAAAGGGTACCCAAGATAGCGTCCGTGCCTCGTGGCAGAAAGCCTGTGGGATTTTAAGATGGACTCTGCAACGTAGACGGCTTGTGGATCGAAACCCAAGCTGTAGGTTTCTGTGAAGAGAGACTTTGTATTTTAGAACCAGACAGGACTCTGAATTATGCATTAGACCGAATTGGAGACAAATCTAAATTCAGTTTAGGCCTATAGTTGAGGCCATCAAGCAGTCTACATATATTATCGGAAACAGATTAACAGAGCCATCGAGGCTGGACAGGCCCATCAAGGAACTTTCATGACAATACAAGTCAATTATCGGGCCGGTAGATGCGATTACCGGCCGTCTAAAAAACAGTTAGTATGGTTTGCTACCATTATTTAAACTAGCCCGCCAAAATTAAGACAAAGAACTAACCTGATTTGGCGTACAGATAAGGGTTTTCGAGAAGGGTATAATTGAAGGCCCCTGGGTAGTAATTGGCATGGTGTGCTGTCCTAGTGCTGCTGCTCTCTCTGCTCTTCGGCCCCTCGCCCTCGTGGCTGCCGCTCTTTCCCCGTCCCGCGCTTACCCCCTGGCCTTTGCCTGTGCCCTTTTCCCGCTCCATCTGGAATCGCCCCGGTACTGGGTCAGGCGGACACGGACAATTCAAGCCAGGCAAGGCGGGACGCGACGAGGGGAGGAGGGAAGACCACCGGAGGGAAGGCCACCTGAGGAAGACCGGCTGAGGAAAACCAACTGAGGAGACGAACTGAGGGGAGGCTTCGAATTAGCGGGCCTTCAGCCTCGGCTGACCTTCGAATAGCTGCACACCAACTCAAACTGTCGGCTGGCGATGAAGAATCATCCCTGCAAGGTAAAGTACCCAAACAGAGACTTTAACTTTGGGGTACTCGAACCTGTACAACGCCCTTGCAGCGCTCGGAGGCCACGTGATGACGGCAGGCTCCAGAGAGCACCAAGAGCAAACCCCGAACCCAACCGCTGTTTTGAGTCCAACAAACCCTTTTGATTGGTGAGCATGAAGTTCTGACCCCTCATAGCTTAACCTAGTTAGGTATGGGGGGTGGGATAAAGATAAGGGGATTGTTAAGATAGTTGTTTTTCCTCGATGTGCCACATGTTCCCAATTCTCTGTATAAGAGAATAATTCTTCTTTTGTATTTTCACCTGTAGAAGTGTACACTAGTAATTTTCCACAAGATTGTATCAGTTTTTTCTCTTCAACAAAATCTTGGTTTTTGTTTACATCCAACCACCTGTCTACTCAAGTCTTCTCTGTACCGTCGCCTTGTACCTAAGTCCGGTGTCTAGAACCCAGGGGTGCGGGAGCGATTCGAACCCCTCACAAAACAGTCAGAGGCATAACTGACTGGGCGTACGCGCCAAACACCACCACACGCCACCCCCTACAGTTGTGTGCTGCATGCTGCATAACCTGGCAATCCTCAGGACCCAGCCAATGCCACCAGACCTTGGAGCACCACCGGAGGAGGAGGAAGAGGAGGAGGAAGAGGAGGAGGATGATCAGCAGCAGCACCAAGGTGGGAGGGAGACCCACAATGTTGAAACTGCAAGGGCCGTCCGTCAACGGCTGATAACAAGCTGCTTCTAGGCCCCTACTGAGGAAATGGCTTCTGGCATGGAGAACAACATGAATGAAGCCAGCCCACAACCCCTAAGCCGGCCAAGGCAGCAATGATTCCAAAGGCCAAACCTGTACATTTTGAATACAAAAACTTTTTTATTTTACAAACTCTGTGTATGTCATTTCTTCATGACAAACTAATAGAAACAAACACAAAAAATCATTCATTAACATATCTGGTTCTCACAACCTGGAGATAATGTCCAAAACACTAAACAAAAGTTTGAACACGAAACTCGGCCTTTAATAAAAAATTGACCAACATTTCATCACACCTCCTACTTTTTGCCCTTCGAGGATGATCTCCTTCCCTTGCACACTGCCCCCCTTCCCACCCTACTGCTCCTTTGTAATGGGGCCCCAGTGGCTGCAGCAAGGCTGGTGGAAGGCTGCTGATTGTCAGAACCTGAAACGGCACCTGCCCTTGAAGGACGGCCTCGGCCAGCTCTGGGCCTGGAGGGCCCGGCTGCAGACAGCACCAACTCTGCATGGGCGGCAGCAGTCTGGGCTATAGCCAGTGGCAAGTGCAATGGGGAAGTGACAGTGGTGGCAGCAGGAATGCTGTCATCTTGAGAGAGCACAGCAACTCCCTGCTCGACCAACACACTGGCACTCCCACGGTGCAGCACAGCAGCATCCGGAGCAATCTGCTGGAGCACAGGTTGCTGGCCTGCTGTGGCGCGGTGAGAGCCCCGGGGAAATGTGTCCGAATCAGCGACAGTGGCAGCAGTTAGTGCTTGCGTGGCCTCAATCTGAGTCTACATGAGAGCAGTCTGAGATGGGATTACGGCAGCCAGTGACTGAATTGCAGCACTAAGCTTTAGCGTTGTGTCCGCCTATGCTACAGCGGAGTGCTCCACACTCCTTGCCAGTGCCTCAATGCATTCGGGCACCCTTCCCACTGCACCCATGAGCTGAGTGTGCATGTCCACCGCCTGGGTGTTCATTTCAGCGATGAGCCGTTCCTCCCCTGCGTCCAGTGCAGCAGGACTCACTGGCCTACTCTCCCTCCGGGGAGAAGTCCCCGAGCTTCCCTAGCCACATCACATTGTTGCAGCCCGCTGGGTCCTGGAGCTTCACCCTCAGAAAGACGTGTTCCCAGTGTGGGCATGGGCTTCCTCGGGAGAGGGTGGCACTGATGCTCCGGCTTCCTCTTCCTCCTCCCACTGGCAGCTTCAGGGCCCATCTCCTCAGCTGGTGAATCACCATCTGAAAGCAGGGAGGTACAAGAGTGGCTTTAGCGTGAGGACAGGGGGGCAGTAAGGGAGGAAGGAGTGCAGCAGTTTAGTAAGTTGGATTGAAGGTGTCAAAGGCTGGTGTTGTGAGGGACAAGTGGAATGAGAGAGGAGAAAAAGCTGATGACATTACCATTGCTGTCCCGAACGGGGTCGGCCTCTCCAGGGGCAACGGGACCGATCACCTGGCTTGCCACAATCCTGTGGACACGTGCCTCAAGATCACTGAGGGGTTGCAGCTGAGGCCGCCCTCCACCTGTCCGTTGCTGCTGTCTCCTATTATGAGATAGCTTGGCCTGCAAGAAAAAGGACGGCGTCTGAGTAAATATACAGCCATGGTCTTGCCTGATGTGCCTCCCATAATTGAATAGCCCTTAATGTATGCAGCCATGGCCTTGCCTGATGTGTCACCCATAAAGTGTGGAATGTGCATTTGTGTTTCATGAGAGGGCCATAGGTGTTGGATAAGTGTTGGGCATTGGGGTTTTAAGACCCT
The DNA here is from genome assembly GCF_052327205.1 of Somniosus microcephalus. Lineage (NCBI taxonomy): Eukaryota > Metazoa > Chordata > Chondrichthyes > Squaliformes > Somniosidae > Somniosus > Somniosus microcephalus. Next base: position 113,856,418 of record NC_140995.1, on the reverse strand, counting down.
CTGGCCATAGAGTGAGGTTGAGATGGAGGGATGGAGAGATATTGAAAAAAAGCCACTCACCCTGACGACCCGAGTGAAGTTGTTGAACTTTTTGCGACTTTGAGTATGGGTCCTGGGCACCATGCTCCTAGAGAAGACGTGCTGAGCCACCTCCCTCCACACTCTTCTGTAGTCGCACGGCAAAGGCCTCCTGCCACTCTCAGGGTAGAGTATAGATCATCTGTGCTCCACCGCGCCAGCCAGAGCCTCCAAGGCCCTCTCGCTGAAGCGCTGAGCTCGTTCTCTCACCCTCTCCATAGTCCTTGGCTGGAAAATGTAGTCACAGGTCTCTCCAGGCAGAGATTCAAGGCTCCAATGAGCAGGGTGTGGCTGGAGAGCAAGATCGACCCTCCCCTTTAAGAACTGTCTGGCGCCAGTGTGTCTGTGTTCCATCGCTAACTGACATCACCTGCGCTGCGCCCGCGCTCTAAGTTAGCGCCTCGCTCCTCGGCCTTTGCGCCTTAAGACAGGTGTGCAGCACCTGATTTAGCGCTCCAATCGCCTCCAGGGGCGATAAAAGCCAAGTTTGCAGTCGGAGGTGATAATTAGCGCCAGGCGCTAAACTTTGCATCCAGCCGATAATCGCGCCCCAAACGGGGCGATACTGAATTTCTCCCCCTATACCTTTAAACAGCCTATTCCTGCAGGCCAGGCTGTCTACAAGCTAAAAGCTGGCATAACTCACCTACTGCATCTGGACGAACCTGCAGTCTTCTTACACACTGCCAGTGGGAGAAATCCAAATAGGGACTCCTTGGTCTACAGAGAGCGGCGGTGATTATGGCAAGTACTTAACTTTTTTTACTTCCATGTTGTTGACTGTTGGCTATCTCGGAGGCAGGAAGCACTGGCAAACCTGTATTTGCATAAGCAACTGTCCTAACGCCTGTTTCAGCTGTGGATAAAGGACGCCTCTTGTTTGTCCTTTCCCAATATGGCGGGTGGTGCACCTCCGGTCGGAAGTGTGTGCAAACTTCCTACCGGTCATTTGGGTGTCTTGGAAGGCTGCGTAGCAGCTATAAAGCGGGTGCTATGTGGCCAAATTTATTGTCTTTAGGATGGGAAGTTAAACTGAGGCCCCACCTACCCTCTTAGGTGGAAATATAAAGTCCTATGACACTATTTAAAAAAGAGCAGTTGAGTTCTTCTGGTGACCGGGCTAACATTTGTTCCTCAGCCAACACCACAAAGAACAGATTATCTGGTGATTTATCTCATTGCTGTTTGTGAGACCTTGTTGTGTGCAAAATGACTGCCACTTTCCCCTACATTACAACAATGACTATACTTCAAAAGAGGAGAATCCAACCCAACATATGCAAAATGATTTGAGGCAAGACAAGGGAATGTCTGGGTGAAGGAATGGCAGAATTATCTCTCAATTGGAGCTATGGAAGTTGTGGTGGAGAGCTCAATGTCAGCCAGCAACCTAGGCTAGTTGCCAAAATGGGACCATGCTGCTAGGACTCAGATTTTCTTCAGCTCAAATTCTGCTTTATGAGCTGCTCCCACAGCTGTCTGGCAGCTGGCACAACTCAGTTACTGCTACGTGAGGAAGTATTACCGAGGGTCACAGTAAAATAGCTGACCTGAATCTGCAAACCAGGAGGCATTGGTACCAGTGGGCAAGGGCCAGATGGTGTTTATGATGCCTGTTCAGTCTGGCATCTATGTGGTGGTCCTCCTGATCCTCCTCAAAGCAGAGGGACAGGCACAAGCCTAAGGGAGACCCCATTGGTTCCTCAGGCCCAGTCTGCAAGATTAAACTTAAAAAACATGGTTAAAAAAAGTCTTAAAATTACTTTAAAAATTTATAAATACATTTTTAATACACTTAAAGACCCTTTAAAAAATTTAAGAAACTTTTTTTAAATTACAAAACTTGATAAACTTTTAAAAAACTCGAGTATAGTTGCAAAAACTTTTAAGTTACAAACTTTAAAGACCTCCCTTTAGGTTGCCCTGGATGCCTTCTGGCCTTCAATGATGGAGCCCACCAAAAGCAGGCCCATGATAGCCTCGCTCCCCGAGGCATTCCTTTCCACTGGAGGCCACCAGAGAGGAAATGTGGTCCTGTATGAAGCCTTGCCCATTCACCATCATTTATTTATGGCACAATGATAATCCAGTGAGGCCTGATGAAGATTTTGCCAGTTTGCATTTGCGGCAAAGATCTGGCATTAAGGCTTCTACCTCAATCTCCCTCCATTGAATGTCCTGGGAATGCCTAAACTGAGGTAAATCTGGGTGTAAGCCCCTTGCAGTGAACAGTTTGACTTATTAGAGGTAATTTTCTGACTTTGTGGTTCTGGTGCGGAGTGCATGTCGAAAACTCAATGCTTTGTATGTAACTCACTTATATGGTTGTAAAATCATGTGCAGTTTGTGTCTGAATTTTGGCTACATGCTCCCCATGGTAAGGCTCCCCGCCTGCAGAGCCAAGTCAGGATTTGATCCCTATGTGCCATGTGTTTCTGTAATTAACTGCTTGACAATAGCAGCAGCATATGTACAATTTGAAAAATTCTCAGGGACAATTCCATTGGGCAGTTTAGGCCTGCCACCCCGCTGCCCCGCCCCCCCGCCCCCCCGCCAACGGTTCAAGGCCTGACCAATTTTTATGGATGGGCCTCATTTCCATCATGCTGGTAAGCTATGAGTGCTGAAGCAGTGCTCACAGGCAGCTCGCCTGTTAGTGGGGGCAGGATATCTGGCGGCTCCTCTGAAAGAAAGAAAACAAAGAAAGGACTTGCATTTCTATAGCGCCTTTCACGACCACTATAAGTGCTTTACAGCCAATGAAGTACTTTTGAAGTGGAGTCCCTGTTGTAATGTGGGAAACACGGCAGCCAATTTGCGTACAGCAAGGTCCCACAAACAGCAATGTGATAATGACCAGCTAATCTGTTTTTGTTATGTTGGTTGAGGGATAAATATTGGCCAGGACACCGGGGATAACTCCCCTGCTCTTCTTCAAAATAGTGCCATGAGATCTTTTACGTCCACCTGAGAGAGCAGACGAGGCCTCGGTTGAAGAGCCAAGCCAGAAGTAAAGAGTTAAAGGGAGTGGGGGGGAAGACAATTATGGGGGTTGGGGGTGGGGGGTGTGGCTGGACAGGAAATTCAAGTTGGGTGGGCCTCAGGTGGCCAATAGGCAGAAGACTTTATTTAAAAAATGCTAACATGATTTTCAGATGAAAACTGCTCCCCTCTTTTTTTCTAGAGTGCAGTAAACACACTCTTCATATCCTGCATTTTAAGGGCCCGTAATTTCCGACAGGAGGCTTCCTGCGTGCGGATGCCTCCTATCAGGAAAAAATCTATGCCCTTACCTGAGGGCTCCCGAGGTCTGGACTCTTCCGATCCTGGGCCTCTCCTGGTGCGCGCGCAGAGGCCCAGGTATCCCAGGGGCGCAGGCGGTTCACAAGCATCCCTGGGATCAAGTGGGCCAGGCGAGCCAGTGGGAGAAAGGAATCCAGGTAGACTTGTCAAAAGTATGAATGGGGACCACTGAAAAAGGACATCAAAACATAAAATAAGTTTTAAAAAAACCATCATGTTTTTAAAATGAGTTAAAATTACATTAAATTAAATATTTTAAACAAAAATTTAATTTTTTGAAAAAATAAATAAAGCCTTTTCTGGGGCTAAAAATAAACTTACCTTTTTTAAAAGTATGTTTAAATTATAAATGAGTGAAAAAAATTTTTGTTTAAACATTTTAAAACTCTTATGCTGGTAAAAGCAGGCCTTACGCCTGCTTTTACCAGGCGTAAGATTTTTAAAGGTTTTCAGTGGGCGGATGTTCTGCAGAAAGCGGAATTCTCCACCCGCAGAGGCCCTTCTCCAGGGCAGGCGGATGATCTGTCACTGGCCTGAAACCAGCACTTGCGAGGTCCCTACGGGTGTGTACACAGCGCATACACACCCGTAGGGATTGGAAATTACGGGCCATTATGTTTTATTGTTAAATCTATATGATGGAAAATATATTGATTTGAAGCCTTATAAAACAAATCTGTAAGTCCTTAAAGATACAAATTATCTTTCTAGAACTTCAGCTGGTTAAAGGTAGAATTAATAGCCAACTAGAATCATAATTATTGTTGTTTAAAGTACAGTAATGATTAAACTCTTCTGGGAGCCAACCTCATGGAATTAATTAATGTAGAGCCTTATCCATGAATGAGATTTGCTTGTTGTAAATCATAGGATAGCAGATCTATAACAGCAAGCTCGGAAATGCCAATAACATCCTACAAATCTACATAAGATTAAACAATAGCCTATAAAGTACTGACAGTGTCCTGTCCTGTCCTCCTACATCATTTGGTCAACATTTCTCAATAGATACTCCAGACATCAATCTGCAAATACTAAATAAATGTAAGTCAATCTTTACCAGGGTATAAAACTGGCAAAAATGTGAACAGTTCAACATAGCCCATGGACATCAGGTAAAAGACATAAAATGACACTGGCACACATGTGACATGCATATTATATAGGAACTATAAGGTAAATTCCACGATCCCACATTCTCAGCTAAGAGACACGCTTACAGGGACAGGACTACAACACTGTAGCACGGATTTTCTAATCTTGCTCTTTTCGAGTGTGGCTCCCCAGTGGGACTATGGGATTGCTTTATTGGCTTTTATGTGTGATCTGAATAGGAGATACTTAGCATATGTACAGCAGTTGTATGCCATTTGTGAGCTGTTTTACTCATTGGAGGTGCCAAAAAATATTATTGGCTCCTCTACCCAACATAAATTTCCCTGCTCTCGAATGTTAGTTATTGTGGATATACAGCTTACCTAATTTAGAGCCTTTTGTACAGGGGGTTGACTTCAGAGACTTGAGCACAAAAATCTGAGAGAGTGCTGCACTGTTGGATTGCCGTCTTTAGGATGAGGTGTTAAACCGAGGCCCTGTCTGCTCTCTCAGGTTGATGTAAAAGATCCCTTGGCACTATTTCAAAAAAGAGCAGGGGAGTTATCCCCGGTGTCCTGGCCAATATTTATCCCTCAGTCAACATCACTAAAAACAGATTATCTGATCATTATCACATTGCTGTTTGTGGGAGCTTGCTGTGCGCAAATTGTCCTGAGGTGGTGCAAGTTTTTCAATTGGTTTCCTGGCCAACATTTCTTCCTCAACCAACACCAACATCAGCAGTTGAACTAATCATATATCTCGGGGAACTGTGCTGTGTATTTCCCTACTAAACAAAACTAACTACACTACAAAAGTAATTCATTGGCTGTGAAGCAATTTGGGACATCCGGAGGAGTTGAAAAGTGCTTTAGAAATGCATGTTCTTTCTACCTGTCTAGTTCACAATTTTATTTTCTGCTTGTCTGACCTTTCTCAGTGACTGGGAAACATAATACAAGTCAACAAGTGAAAAACTGCATTGCTGTCCTGTAAGGCTGGCTGAATGCTCAGCCTGACCATGGCTAGAAAAATACAGCCCTTCCCTCCAGCGGTCGTGTTTATACTTACCACTGGGGTGGCTGCTGTGATAGCAAAAAACATGTTTTCAGCTGGTTTCACCTGACACAGAATTGTAAAGGGGGCATTAAGTGTGGTGTATGTAACCTGTTCCACCTTAAGAGAACTTAAGCCTGTTCCACCTTAAGAGATGTACTACTTTCTCTGGCTGCTGTATACGTAATACCGGTGGTGACCACCGGTATATAAGCACTGTGTAGTAATATTGTATTTAATATAGTCCTGACCTCCAACCAGTAAAGACCTGTTGAGCTTTAATCTTGTAGTCTGTGTTAGTAATTACAACTAGAACACACAGACTTAACAGTGGCGACGAGTCCGATTCTTACCCTGCGGCAGTTTATATCCACGGCGGCTTCGTCCACAGAACGGACGTCGAAGAGAGGCTTCCACCCTCATCACCCTGCTGGAAGACACGTCGCGCGGCAGACATCGAGAAACCAGAGTGCAGGAGACATCCTGAACTCGAAGCCTCCATCAGCGGCTGTCAGCTATCTTCTTTCTACCTCGGTGGTGGGTAAGCCGGGCAGCGACGCGACCAGAAAGTCGGCCGCGTTGGCTGTACAGACAGGGAGGGAAGACGGAGGAATAAGGGCGGTGAGATCGATCGCGACCGGAGATAAGGGCTGGGCCGCATTCGGGCCGAAAGGCGCAGTGCGGGGACATCGATCGCGGCTGGTGATAAGGGCCGGGCCGCATTCGGGCTAAAAAGGTGCAGCGTCTGGGGCAACTGAAGGCGCGAGAGCCGCGGTGAAGCGGAGACAGCGTCGGGGGACGGGTGAAGACCGCCAAGCGCGGGAAAACCGCCATTTTGTTGGCGGAGGACGAAGACAAGAGCGGGAAGCCGCCATCTTGGATAAAAATAAAAATAAATTAAATTGCAACGATGCCTAAACATGGGAACATTAATACCTTTGATAGCGACATCGAAGATTGGGCCATGTATGTAGAATGCATACAAAATTATTGTAAAGCAAATAAAATCCCAGATGAAGAGAAAGCACTAACATTATTAAACTTAATGGGTGCGAAGACATGCGGGCAATTGAAACACCTTTTATCACCAGATGAACCGGCGGATAAGACGTTCGAGGAGATTGTTACTGTCCTGAAAAATCATCTAAACCCCACGCCGCTGATGCTAGCGGAACGATTTAAATTTTACAGCAGAAGGCAGCTGAAGGATGAAAGCAATGCTGAATATTTAATGGAATTGCGTAAGCTAGCAAAGTACTGTCAGTTTGGAACGAGACTGACAGAGGCGCTACGAGATAAATTTGTGTGTGGTTTATTAAAAGAAGATACACAAAAGCGACTGCTCGAGGAGAATGAGCTGACGCTTGAGAAAGCGGTCACTATGGCAGCATCACACGAAGCCGCAGCGAGAGGCATGGCAGTAATGCAGCTACAGTCACCGGAACTCAGTACAAATCAATTGGTTTTGAGTACTGTAAAATGTTATCGTTGTGGAAAGACAACGCACGATCAGAACCAGTGTTGGTTTAAAAACCAAGAATGCAGAACGTGTGGCAGGCTTGGCCACATAGCTAAAGTATGCCGGTCAGGAAAGAAGACCAGCAACAAAAAGTCACCGCAAGGAAAATACATAAAGGTACACAAGGTGACAAAGAACAGTTCGACCGAACAGAAGTCAGATTCAGACGCTAGCAGTAATGAACTGGGTAGCTTAAGAGTACACAACCTTGGTAAGGATGCAGATCTCCAGACAATTTGGGTCACCCTTCAGATAGCAGGAGTCCAAGTAAAGATGGAATTGGACACTGGATTGGCATTGACGGTCATGAATAAGAAAGATTACAAAAGGTTATTCCAACATATTCCCCTACGGGATACGGAGATTATATTGAAAACATACACGGGGCAAAGAGTGTACCCCATCGGAAAGATAGAGGTAGAAGTGGTCCACAAGGGCGAAGAAAGCCAAGTAATGGACTTATATGTGCTACCTGAAGGAGGTCCACCACTACTGGGATGGGAGTGGATTAGGAAAATGAATATGGACTGGCACTCCTTGAAGGCACTAACGGTAGATTCCGGGGAAACAGATGTCAAACCTAAACGATTGTCCAAAATATTGGATGATGCTAAAGAGGTGTTCCAGCAGGGACTGGGAACACTGAGAGGAATTACGGCAAACATCAAGATTGATGAACATGCGCACCCAAAATTTTTTAAAGCCAGACCGGTACCCTATGCAATACGACCTACTGTAGAAGCGGAACTGGAAGCGCTAGAACGTTCAGGTGTACTGTCTAAGGTAGATTGGAGTGAGTGGGCTACGTCCATTGTTCCCGTTATGAAACGTCCTTCGAGCAACAAGCCAGGAGAACCAGGGAAGGTTCGCATCTGTGGAGATTTCAAAATCACCGTTAATCCGGTGCTTCACACGGTGCAGTATCCGCTTCCACGGATTGAGGATATTTTTGCTTCGTTGTCTGGCGGGAAACACTTCACCAAGATAGACCTGGCGCAGGCGTACTTGCAGATGGAGGTTGAAGAAGAGTCACGCCAATACCTCACGATCAACACACATCGAGGTTTGTACCGGTACAATAGGCTGGTTTTTGGAGTGGCATCGGCTCCAGCAATTTGGTAGAGGGCCATGGAGCAGGTATTACAGGGAATTCCAGGCACACAATGTTACCTGGACGATATTCTGATTACAGGTGATGGTGATGAAGAACACCTCGCAAACTTGGAACTGGTGCTCAACAGACTGAAAGAGTATGGACTTAGAGTTAATTGGCAGAAATGTGAGTTCTTCCAGAAGCGGATCTCGTACTGTGGTCATGTCATTGACCGGGAGGGGCTTCATAAGTCTCCTGACAAGATAGAGGCAGTTGTAAAGGCTCCCGCTCCGGATAATGTCTCTCAGTTGAGGTCGTTTCTTGGATTGATTAACTATTACCATAAATTTCTACCAAATCTATCCACGGTACTGCACCCACTAAACGCTCTTTTACAGAAGGGGGTACCATGGGAATGGAGTGAAAACTGTAAGAAGGCATTTCGCAAAAGCAAAGAATTGATCACCTCAGAGGAAGTGTTGGCTCACTTCAACCCAACACTGCCTATTTGGTTGGCTTGTGATGCTTCTCCATATGGTATTGGAGCAGTACTCTCACACAAGTTGCCAAATGGCACGGAAAGGCCAGTCGCGTTTGCATCCAGATCATTGACATCCGCTGAGTGCAACTATGCGCAGATCGATAGGGAGGCTCTCAGCCTTGTATGGGGAGTGAAGAAGTTTAATCATTACCTGCAGGGCCAAAAATTCACACTTCTGACAGACCACCAGCCGTTGGTATCCATTTTTAACCCTAAGAAGGGTGTTTCAGTGATGGCAGCAGAGCGTCTCCAGAGATGGCCCCTTTTCCTAGGGGCATATCAATATCAAATAGAATTCAAAGGTACGAAGCAGCATGGCAATGCTGATGGGCTGTCGCGCCTGCCACTACCTGAAGAAGAAGAAACGACGAAAGTTGACCCTGTTGAGTTATTTCATTCGACCATCATCGAGTGTTTACCAGTCACCAATGCAAGTGTTGAAAGAGAAACCAGGAACGATCCAACACTGTCCAGAGTCTACGAGGTGACAGTGAAAGGATGGCCAACACGTGGTGATCCTCTGTTACCGGCATTCTCGGCAAGGCGAGACCAGCTGTCCGTCTGCCACGGTACTTTGATGTACGGGACAAGAGTGATTATTCCTCCCAAGCTAAGGGAAAGAGTTCTAAAAGAACTGCATGAAGGTCATCTGGGGGGAGTTAAGATGAAAAGTCTTGCTAGGGCTTATGTATGGTGGCCGGGTATTGACCAACAGATAGAGGAGTTGACGAAAAGCTGCGCTGGGTGCCAAAAAGTGCAAAATGCACCTCCGATCGCACCACTACACCCATGGGAATGGCCTTCAGCCCCATGGCAACGCGTACATATTGACTTTGCTGGTCCATTCATGGACTCCATGTTCCTAATTGCGGTGGACGCACATTCCAAATGGCCAGAAGTGATCAAGATGAATACCACTACTTCAGAAAAGACAATTGCGGTGTTAAGAACAATATTCGCAAGGAACGGATTGCCAGAACAGATCTGTTCGGACAACGGACCACAGTTCGTGTCGGAAGAATTCCAAAAATTCTTAAAGAAGAATGGGGTGAAACATTATACCTCTGCCCCATATCATCCGGCGACAAACGGGTTGGCCGAGAGATTTGTCCAAACATTCAAAAAGGCAATAAAGGCCATGAACGATGATCAGATTCCGCTACAGCACAAGGTGGACAATTTCCTAATGGCATATCGAAACGCCGCTCATGCAGTGACTAACCAAAGTCCTGCCATGATGTTTTATAACAGGAGGTTGCGGTCCAGGTTGGACTTGTTAAAACCAAATGTGCGGAGGGAAGTGGAAAACAAACAGTTCCGGCATATTAATAACAAGACCACTCGAAGTTTCGACGTAGGACAACCAGTGTTGGCAAGGGGCTATGGAAACGAAAAATGGCAGTCCGGAACAATTCGGGCCAGACAAGGACCTCTGATGTACATAGTAGATATTAGTAACAATGTGATAAGGCGTCATGCGGATCAACTGGTAGAATCGAGAGCAAGGGTCGAACCCATGGTTGCGACAGAGACAACTGTGGAAGACGTTAATGAACCTGAAGCATCTACCTCGGCAGGGAATGTACCTGATGATGATAACACCCAATGCATGGGAGACCAACTAGAGGAGTCAGCTCAGCAACAGGAATCAGAGACCACTGAAAGGCGTTATCCAAATCGAATCAGAAGGCCTCCTGAGAGACTGAACCTTTGAACTGTTTATACCTGAAGTTATATATGTTATTATGTTATGTTAAATGGGGATATGACTGTTAAGCTAAAAAGGGAGGATTGTGGTGTATGTAACCTGTTCCACCTTAAGAGAACTTAAGCCTGTTCCACCTTAAGAGATGTACTACTTTCTCCGGCTGCTGTATACGTAATACCGGTGGTGACCACCGGTATATAAGCACTGTGTAGTAATATTGTATTTAATATAGTCCTGACCTCCAACCAGTAAAGACCTGTTGAACTTTAATCTTGTAGTCTGTGTTAGTAATTACAACTAGAACACACAGACTTAACATTAAGAGACCCTGTTACATCAGCTACACAATTACATGTAGCAAGAGCTGGAATCTGTAACACTGCCAAGGAGCCAAACACTGCAATTGTTTCTTTTGTAGTCACTGTTATCTCACATTGCGCCAGCCATTGTACTACTTTCATTTGACATTAAGGTCACCTTCAGGGTATCAATCTGGAATAATTTATAAACTAGAATAACTTAAGTAATTGTTCAAAGAAAAATCTCTTCCTGGTAATTATCTTCAAGCACACTTGACATAAGGAAACAGAGCACAACATCGATACCTGGGATGGCAGGAGTGATGAATGACGCACTTTTCAACTCCTCCGGATGTCCCAAATTGCTTCACAGCCAATGAATTACTTTTGTAGTGCAGTTAATTTTGTTTTGTAGGGAAATACACAGCACAGTTCCCCAAATAGTAAATTAGATTGTGTCGATTGGGCTTATACTCACAGGAGTTTAGAAGATTGAGAGAGGATCTCATCGAAACCTATAAAATTCTGTCAGGCCTGGACAGACTAGATGCTGGAAGGATGTTCCCGATGGTCGGGGAGTCCAGAACCAGGGGTCATAGTCTAAGGATAAGGGGTAGGACATTTAGGACTGAAATGAGGAGGAATTTCTTCACCCAGAGAGTGGTGAACCTGTGGAATTCTCTGCCACAAAGGGCTGTGGAGGCCAGTTCATTAAATATATTCAAGAAAGAGTTGGATATATTTCTTAAGGCTAAAGGGATCAAGGGATATGGGGAGAAGGCAGGGACAGGGTACTGAATTTGGATGATCAGCCATGATCTCATTGAATGGCGGAGCAGGCTCGAAGGGCCGAATGGCCTACTCCTGCTCCTATCTTCTATGTTTCTATGTTTCTATGAACATCCCTAGAGAAAAGTGTTAATCATCAAACTCCTTCCCTCTGTGGTCCTTGCAACACACTTCGAGTAAACACAAGACAGTTTAGTGTACGGAACAGACTTTATTCGCACAGCACAGATGATCAGCCTATACAATACAAAGGTTGCAACTACCTGACTTAGCCTTGCAACTTCATAGGAACATAGGAACTGGAATAGGCCATTTCGCCCCTCGAGCCTCTTCCGCCATTCAATGAGATCATGGCTGATCTGCGACCTAACTCCATATACCTGCCTTTGCCCCATATCCCTTAATATCCTTGGTTAACAGAAATCTATCAATCTCAGATTTAAAATTAACAATTGATCTAGCATCAACTGCCGTTTTCAGAAAAGAGTTCCAAACTTCTGCCACCCTTTGTGAGTAGAAGTGTTTCCTAACTTCACTCCTGAAAGGCCTGGCTCTAATTTTTAGGCTATGCCCCCTAATCCTAGATTTGCCAACCAGCGGAAATAGTTTCTCTCTATCTACCCTATCTATTCCCCTTAATATCCTGAAACCTTCAATCAAATCATCCCTTAATCTTCTAAATTCTAGGGAATACAACTCTAGTTAGTGTAATCTCTCTGCATAATTTAAACCTTGGAGTCCACGATCATTATACACTGGTTGTTTACCACAAAGATGGTATTTCATGCCTAGACCGACCTTAACTCCCTTATGAGATACCTGTCGATTTAAGATTACACTGGTTGTTTATTTCAAAGCATCTATACTATGGATTATTAATCACTCATGGTCAATGTTTGTTCTAACTTGCCCTCCCTTTCATTCCAGTTGAGAAGCAGGCATCTGACATGGAATAGAACCCCTTTATTCATGTCTCTTGTGTTTCCCAGACAACCAGCTGGTCCACCGACTAGTTGTGGTTACTACAGTTCATTATGATTACCATAGTTTAGTTTGATTATTAACCCTCAGCTCGCCAACATGTCCAACAATACATCATAGATAGTGAAGGACTATACTCAATTCACAGATCTGAAAAAGTCCACCAGCTTTTCTTACTCCAACAATAGTCATACAAGAATTAATGAGAAATAACTCTTGCTGGTCTGTTATTTATGCCTGAAAGGAGAAGTATTCATTTTTAATGAAAATATAATGGCCCAGTAATTCCGGGCACAACGCGTGAGTACGGACGGGGTACTCACGCGTGTGCCTGGAGGAATTGCCGGTTTTCAGCATGCACAGCGCATGCGCTGAAAACTGGCATTTCCTGTCCTCTGACCCAAGGTGTTAAGAGGCAGAACGCGCGTGACTGCACAGGCAGCGCGTGCGCAGTGAAATTCCTTTTTTTTTTCAGAGTTGCGTGCGTGTAAAGGCCTCCGGTCTTTACGCGTGGAAAAACCAGACGTAAGTATTTAGTTTTTCAGGTAAGTGGGCTTTTAGTACAATGTAGAATTTTTTTTTCCACAGGTTTGTTATTTTTAAAGAATTTACAGGATGGTAAGTTTAGTTTTAGACCCTATTTTGTAAAAATTTATTTTTTTCAAAAAATTGATTAATTGTTTAAAACATTTTTAAAAACTTATTTATAGTACATATAATCAGTGGGATGTTTTTTAAAATTTTATTTAAAGTTAAAGTAGTGTTTTGGCAGCCCATACTTTTCATGAGTTTGACAGCTCTTACTGTCAAACTCATGAATGAGTTTCCCCTCCCCTGATTGGCTGCACAGTGCTCACCTGATCCCAGCCGGCACATCGCATTAACTACGCCGCTGGATCAGGTAAGCACAGCGCGCCGACAGCTGAACCGGGCCTGTGACAGGAAATGCAAGCAGGCCCGGGCTTCAGATGTTGGTGCGCAGGGTGAGTGCAGATCGGGGGCTTGCACGCGCGGCAAGCACCCGATCCTAATTTCAGGGCCAATGAAACCCTCATCCAGCAAGAAGATGCTATTTTAATTTTTTTTTAATTATTCCTTAGTAGTTGCTCTAACATGTCCCTAAACAAGGTGGCCCCAGCTTCCTCCAAGACTGCCACAGTAACAGACACAACAATGAACCTATTAACTCTGTTGCTCGTAGCTGAAAGATCAAGGATATGTTAGGAGTGATATTTATGATCAGCAACAGTGAGGTAGATTGTAAACCCATTAAAATTTGCTAAGCCATTAGAGTGACATAGGTCACATTTTGGAAAATGCAATGACTTGTTACTCCTGATAAGGGACAATTGGCAGCTCTGATTGATCTGGTACCTGCTGCCAGGAAACAGGATCAGACTGCATATGAGGAACAGCATGCATCAAGATTCTGCTCAGCCCATCCAGCATGTACAATGGGGCTCGCAGTAGACCAACAGGACATAGACCATATTTGCTACTTTTTAAACTACATGTTACTAATTGTCAGATATGAATAACAAGTTAATTAGCGTATACTATTCTTTTAATTTATATTCGTCGACAAGCATAATCAATACAAAACAAGTAAATTGTTCATAGTTGCAGCAGGTTTTTTTTTAATTACCTTTTCTAATTATCCAGTGATAATATGGAAAGGGTTAGACTAATGTGAAACAGGAAACAGGAGAAATGGTAAAAAGACAAAGTTAAAAGCTCTATATCTGAATGTATGCAGCATTTGTAACAAGATAGATGAGCTGACGGCACAAATAGATACAAATGGGTATGATCTGATCACCATTACAGATACGTGGTTGCAAGGTGATCAGGGCTGGGAACTGGATATTCCAGGGTATTTGACAATTCGGAAGGATAGACAGAAAGGAAAGGGAGGTGGGGTGGCTTTGCTGGTAAAGGATGGGATCAGTGCAGTGGTGAGAACTGATATTGGCTCAGAAGATCAAGATGTAGAATCGGTTTGGGTGGAGATGAAAAATAATAAGGGGAAAAAGTCTCTGGTGGGTGTAGTCTACAGGCCCCCGAACAGTAGCGATACTGTTGGACAGAGTATAAATCAACAAATAATGGAGGCCTGTAAAAAAGGTATGGTATAATCATGGGTGATTGTAATTTCCATATTGCTTGGACGAATCAAATTGGCCATGGTAACCTTGAGGAGGAGTTCATAGAGTGTATATGGGATGGTTTCCTAGAACAGTATGTAATGGAACCAACCATGGAGCAGGCTATCTTGGATCTGGTACTGTGTAATGAGACAGAATTAATAAATGATCTCATAGTAAAGGATCCTATAGGAAAGAGTGATCATAACATTGTTGAATTTCAAATTCAGTTGGAGGATGAGAAAGTTATATTTCAAACCAGTGTTCTGATCTTAAACAAAGGCAATTACAATGGCATGAGGGCAGAACTGGCTAAAATGGATTGGAAAAATAAATTAAAGGATAAGACAGTTGAAATGCAGTGGTGGACATTTAAGGCGATATTTTATAACTCTCAACAAAAATATATTTGTTGTGTATGTAACTTTAAGAGAAGAACTGATTCTATACTGCAGTACCGGCAGTGACCACCCCTGTCTATAAAGCCATAGCAAGCTTCTGTATTTCAGTCTTAAGTTACCCTCTGTTCAGTAAATACCTGTTATTATTGTTCTCCTGCAGTCCGTGTATTATTTATACTGGGACATTACATTGGCGACGAACAGGTTCGAACTCACCTGCAGTACTGCATCACCTCACGGGGATCTTTCCCTGAGAAGAAGCTTTTGGAGGTCGAAGTCAGAACAACAGGCATCGACCGCGGGCAACCGCCCAAGGATCCATTGGAGTTCGGAGAGTTGCAGGAGAGGCTGTGGAGAGCTGGGCTTGGCTCCCCAGTCAAGGTGTTCCAGCAAATCGTGCTGGTAGCAGGTAGTGCGCTGACCCTTCCGGACTGCGGCGGGCTCAAGCTCGATCGAGCGGCTCTGCAAAGGGGCCGTGCAGCATCGTCGGGAGGAAAAGAGAGAGAGAGAGGGTGGAGCGCACAGGGCGCGGTCGGTGCTCAAGAGCCGGGCAGCATAGCAAAAATAAAACAAGGGGAAGGAAAAGTGAGACGCGCCGAAGCCGCGGGTCGCCGCCATTACCCTGCAGAATGCTAGGAGCAGCGTGGCAGCAAGGGGAAGAAGGAAAAGCACGGGAGGCGCCATTTTATTCCATTGGGGAAGAAGGAAAAGCGCGGGAGGTGCCATTTTAATCCATTGGGGAAGAAGAAAAAGCGCGGGAGGCGCCATTTTTAATCACCCAAGATGCCGAAAAGTGGCAGTATCACTGCTTTCGACAATGAGGTAGAAGACTGGACCACGTATGTGGAAAGAATTGAAGTGTACTGCAAGGCAAATGAGGTGGCCGATGGAAAGAAGGCGTCGGTATTATTAAATTTGATGGGCGCGAGAATGTACGGCCTATTGCGGAATTTAATTACCCCAGCTAAACCAATGGAGAAAAGTTTTGAAGAGATTGTTAATACCTTACAGGAACACCTAAACCCTACACCGCTGCTGATAGCAGAAAGATTCAAGTTCCATAAAAGAAACCAGCACAAAGATGAGAGCAATGCTGACTATCTTACTGAACTACGCAAGTTATCGAAGCACTGCCAGTTCAGAGCACGACTGGCAGACACCTTACGGGATAAGTTTGTCTGCGGGCTCCAGAGTGAAGGAACCCAGAAACGACTACTTTCGGAAAAGGACCTGACACTAGAACAGGCTTTCAGCGTGGCAGTATCCTACGAAGCAGCAGCACGGGGAGCTGCGGAAATACAACAGAAACCACAAGAATACAGCGCTAACGAAATGGCGTATGGAGCAGAAAAGTGCTATCGCTGCGGCAGAACAACCCATGATCAGAAGGACTGCTGGTTTAAGGACAAAGTATGCAGGCAATGTGGGAAAATGGGACACATAGCAAGAGTCTGCAGGTCGGGAAAGAAAACCAACACTACAAGAACTACTAAGGAAAAGTACAAGAAAGGAAAGAAATTGACAGACAGTAGTTCGGAAGATCACGAGAGTGATAAGGACTCCGGGAGCAGGAGACTAAGTTGTCTAAAGTTACACAACGTGATCGCAAAGGAAGATCACCGAACCATTTGGGTCACCCTCATGATAGCAGGGTCCCCAGTAAAGATGGAATTGGACACAGGTTCAGCCCTAACTGTCATGAATCGATGAGACTATGAGCGGCTATCCCCACACATACCCTTGAAGGACACGTCCATTGTATTGAAGACATACACGGGGCAAAAAGTCTACCCCAGAGGAAAAATAAGGGTGCCAGTTGAATACAACGGCAAGGAAACACAGAAACTGTATCTATATATACTACCAGATGGAGGACCACCATTATTGGGACGTGAATGGATCCGAAAAATACAATTGGATTGGCATTCCATTCATGCGCTAACTGTGACTGATAAAAAGGATGATGACGTCACACCTGGACGACTGTCAAAGATTCTATCTGACGCGAAAGAGGTGTTCCAACAAGGACTTGGGACTCTAAAAGGAGTAACGGCAATGATAAAAATCGAAGATAACGCAAACCCAAAATTTTTTAAGGCCAGACCGGTACCTTACGCGATCCGCCCAGCCGTTGAAGCAGAGCTGGAGAGTCTGGAGCGTTCGGGTGTGCTGTCCAAGGTGGACTGGAGCGAGTGGGCCACACCCATCGTTCTTGTAATGAAGAAATCATTGAGCAGCACGCCTGGGGAACTGAAGAAGGTTCGCATCTGTGGGGACTTCAAGGTAACTGTGAACCCAGTCCTGCACACAGTACAATATCCACTTCTACGGATAGAAGATATTTTCGCCTCACTATCTGGAGGGAAACGCTTTACAAAAATTGATCTGGCCCAAGCGTATCTACAAATGGAGGTGGAAGAAGCATCTAGGAAGTACCTCACGATAAACACTCATAAAGGCCTTTACCAGTACAATCGAATGGTATTCGGGGTAGCACCAGCCCCGGCTATTTGGCAGAGGGCGATGGAACAAGTCCTGCAAGGGATCCCGGGGACCCAGTGTTATTTGGACGACATCCTGGTTACGGGCGAAAATGACAGTGAACACCTTGCCAACCTGGAGCAGGTGCTCACGAGATTACAGGAATATGGGCTACGAGCCAACCGCCCCAAATGCGAGTTCTTCAGGAGACAAATCTCATATTGTGGCCACATGATTGATGAGGAAGGATTGCATAAGTCGCCGAACAAGATTGAGGCTGTAGTCAAGGCTCCAGCACCGGAAAATGTGTCGCAACTGAGGTCGTTCCTTGGGTTGGTGAACTACTACCATAAGTTCTTGCCGAATTTATCTACAATTCTGCACCCACTGAACGCCCTGCTGCAAACTGGAGTAACATGGAAATGGAGTGATGAGTGTAAGCGTGCCTTTCAGAAATGTAAATGCCTAATCACTTCAAAAGAAGTATTGGCCCACTACAATCCAACACTACCGATTCGGTTAGCATGTGATTCGTCTCCCTATGGCATCGGAGCGGTGCTGTCACACAAATTCCTTGACGGTTCAGAGAGGCCAATAGCCTTTGCGTCGCGCTCGTTAACCTCAGCCGAGCGTAACTACACCCAGATTGACAGGGAGGCCCTCAGCCTGGTGTGGGGGGTGAAGAAGTTCAATCACTATCTGCACGGGCAGAAATTCACCCTACTGACTGATCATCAGCCCCTGGTCTCCATTTTTAACCCAAAGAAGGGCGTTCCGGTGATGACGGCGCAACGGCTGCAAAGATGGTCACTTTTTCTAGGGGCACATCAGTACAACATAGAGTACAAGGGTACGAAACAGCATGGAAATGCTGATGGGCTGTCGCGCCTACCATTGCCTACGGTAGAGGAAGCACCTGCAGTGGACCCTGTTGAGATATTCCATGCGACCATAGTCGAATGTCTACCTGTTACAAACTCAAGTATAGAGAAGGAAACCCGAAATGACCCGACACTCTCTCGGGTCTATGATTTGATGGTGAAGGGATGGACAGCACATGGCAACTCACTGTTGCCAGCATTCTTGCCAAGGAGAGAACAGCTGTCAGTGTGCCAGGGGACCTTGATGTGTGGATCCCGAGTGGTAATTCCACCCAAGTTGAGAGATAGAGTGCTCAATGAGCTTCATGAGGGTCATCTGGGAGGGGTAAAAATGAAGAGCCTAGCCAGGGCGTTTGTGTGGTGGCCGGGTATCGATAAAGAAATCGAGGATATGACCAAGAGATGCACAGGATGCCAGAAGGTCCAAAACGCTCCACCACAGGCCCCGCTACATCCATGGGAGTGGCCCTCATCTCCATGGCAATGGGTACACATTGATTTTGCTGGTCCATTTATGGACTCAATGTTCCTAATCGCTGTGGACGCCCATTCGAAATGGCCAGAGGTCATCAAAATGTCCTACACCACCACGGAGAAAACTATTGCAGTCCTACGGACCATCTTCACCAGGAATGGCTTGCCAGAACAGATTTGCTCCGACAATGGGCCACAATTTGTGTCAGAGGATTTCCGGAGGTTTCTGAGGAATAATGGGGTGAAGCATTACACATCTGCCCCATATCATCCAGCCACAAATGGATTGGCTGAGAGGTTTGTTCAGACCTTTAAAAAGGCAATAAAGGCAATGCATAATGACGACATACCACTACAACACAAGGTGGATAATTTCTTGTTTGCTTACCGGAATGCGACACATGCAGTCACCAACCAAGCTCCAGCCATAATGTTCTTCAACCGAAGGCTAAGATGTCGCCTGGATTTGCTCAAACCAAACATAAGACGAGATGTTGAGGATAAGCAATTCCAGCACATAAATGAGAAGCCAACCAGGAGCTTCAAGATAGGGCAACCAGTCTTGGCCCGCGACTACCAAACAGAAAAATGGCAGCCAGGAACGATATGCACACAGCAGGGACCACTAATCTACACAGTGGACGTTGGAGAGAGCATCGTGAGATGCCATGCTGACTAGATTCTAGAGTCACAGGAACAAGCCAAACCCATACCATGAGCAGGTGCACCTGGTAATCAACCCGAAGTACAGATTGCGTCTACCTCAGAAGCAGTGGTATTGGAAGCTGACGAACCAACCAATGACAATGAGCCGGAATCAACTCCGCCGCAAGAACAGGATACTCGAGAAAGGCGCTATCCAGTCAAGATCAGGAAGCCTCCTCAAAGACTGAACTTATAAATGATTATTTCAGTTGATGTATATAGTACCGAGAAAATTGTAATTGTAATGAGTTATTATTTAGTTGTTAAATGAATGTTATGTACTGTATATCTAAAAGGGGAGGAATTGTTGTGTATGTACCTTTAAGAGAAGAACTGATTCTATACTGCAGTACCGACAGTGACCACCCCTGTATATAAAGCCATAGCAGGCTTCTGTATTTCACTCTTAAGTTACCCTCTGTTCAGCTGCAAGCACGAGCAGAGGGAGCAGCCAGACTTTGGAGAGTGGATTAAAGTGGTGGTCCCCTGACCAGGAAGAGGAGGAGAACGTTGGACCACCACCACCACCAATTCCACCATCATTACATCAACTGAGGTGCCTGGAGAGAGAGGACAGAGGAGGAGAAGGAGAAAGGAGGCCTACATCAACATCAACCAGGGGAGAGGCCTTTCTATCACTGCCTCCCCAATTTGGCCTCCACTTCAGGAGAGGGAGAGAGGGGAGAGAAACCAACTGCTTGAAAGGAGGGAAGAAAACTTCATCCGGAACATCTACAGGTGGGTGTTATTTGGGGCACTCTCCCAAGACTTTGTATTTTAGGTGGGGGGAGAAAAGAAGAAGCAAGGCCGGATCATCAAGGGGTGTAGTGTGTGTGTGTGTGTGTGCTCTTGTTAAAAGCTAGGCCACACACACCACTAATTAGCATCCCTTCTATTGCCTGCCCTGGGAGAGCTTGGAGCTGCCCAAGGTGAAGTCCTTAATTTAATGTAATTACATCGTTAAGACCTGTTGCAGGACTAAGCCTGGGCTTCTCCAGCTTTTCCAGGTGAAGACGTCTTCTCCCCCTGCCAGAAGACCACCATCACCAAAGACTTTTTCCATCAGAGAGTGCAACCCTGCCTACACCCACCCACCATCCTGAGTGGCAACACTGCCCTTTGCGGCCTCCCTCCTTCCCACCCCCCCCACCTCTCTCTCTCTCTTTGTCTCTCTCTGCCTGTCTTTCTAAGGCACCTTAGTTTCATCTATTTTATTAATTGCCAATTGAGCAGAGGGGCGAGGGCTCCTCTCCCAATTTAAATCAATAAGGAGAGAGGTGTGTCCTCATTTTAATCAGCTCCCTCTGCTCAAAAGAGGACAAAAAAGTATATATATATATACACCGAGGCCATTAACACCTTCAGGCCTGTGACTTGGGGTGAGTGTAGCCCTTAAAAAAAGCACCCCAGAATGGCGACTGCATCTTCGCCGGTGGCGGGGCCAGCCGGGACCTATGCGAGAGTGGTAGCCACAGCCACAGCTGCTCCCGCTGTTCCTGCTGCCCCGTCACCTTTTCGATTAATAACGAAAAAGCTTGGGGTGAAGAGCTACACTCACCCCACTATGACCATCGAGGCCTGCGTCAAGGCCATGGCTGGGGTTGTCGGCCCCTCAGCCATCGTCGCGGCCTCGAAAATGTATGGGAAGGCTGTGTTCTTCCTGGGGTCGGAGCGGGCGGTGTCCCTGGCTGTCGCCAAGGGGCTCACCGTGGGCGGGACCTTCCTGCCGGTGGATCCTCTCGAGGCCACCGCGCAGAGGATCATTATTTCCAACGTCCCGCCCTATGTTCCTGGTGAGCTCCTCCTTCCCCATTTGCGACAACTTGGGGAGGTGAGGTCGGGGATCACGCCCATCCCGCTCGGCTTCCGGGAGGCCAGCCTTCGCCACGTCTTCTCCTTCCGGCGCCAGCTGTTTATCCAGCTGGCGCGGGAGGAGGACACTGAAGGGGCGTTCGTCGTCCTCCACGAGGGGACCGCCTACCGCGCCTTTTGGACGTCGGACGGTGTGAGGTGCCATGCCTGCAGGGAGGTGGGGCACATCAGGAGGAACTGCCCTGCCTCCAAGGCCGCCGGATCATCTCGTGCGGCCGAGGCTGGCGCCGCCGCCGCCGCCCTTCCCCCCGGATCTGCCCGCGCGTCAAGTACGTCTGATGCGCGGTTGACGTCGGGGGCCGATGCCACCAAGGCCTCCGGCGGGGGGGAGGGAGCGTGTCCGGCCGGAAAGAAGGCGCGGGGAAAAAAAGAAGCACCTTGGGGCAGGCCCCCCCGTGGATGGTGAGCCCTTGCCCCTTGAGCCCCATACACCCGCGCTCCTCGCGGAGTTGATCAGGGCAGATGTGAGCGGGAGGGGCCCCGTGCCCGAGCCTGCGGCCGCAACCGCCGCAGCGGTAATGCCAATACCTGCGGCCGGGCTCGGGCCCGAGGAACCCGACAAACCTGCTCCGCCGGAGGGAGTCGAGGAGGAGGCCTTTGCAGACATGGAGGTCTCCCTCGCTCCCTCCGTGCTAAAAAGAAGGCGCGACCCCCTGGATGAGGAGGAGGACCGGGAGGAGGAAGGTCCCTCCGAGCAGGGGGAGTCGTCGCCCGCCGCGGGTACTGCGCCCCCCCGCCCCCCCAGCGCGGTCGTCATCACCAGCGATCGGCAGGGGTCGCCTGTCCCTCGGGAGGCTGAGGCAGATGTGTCTGTCCAGCACGTCCCTCCCGGGGATGGGGATGAGACCCTGCCCGTGGGGGGGGTTGCGGAACAACCCGCGGCAGTAATTGAAGTTGACCTTTTATCGGTGTCGTTACCCCTCGCCGGGTCGGGCAGCCTGGGGGCTGGGTCGGGCGAGCTCGAGGATAATGAGCTCGCCCAATGCGACCCGGACGTCTCCCAGGGGATGCTCGTCCTGGTAGAGCTTTTAATTCAAAACCCCCCGTCCGCTGGGTCGGAGGTTGGTGGCGGGGAGGAGGATGGCCCCCTGGCTGCGTCTCTGGTGCCGGACGTACTGGAGGAGCTGGAAATTGTTCTCTCCCCGGTTTCTCCGGTCGTTCCGGCGTCTGAGACGGAGGGGAGCTCTGAACCGCCGCCGTCTTCTGGCCCGGCACCCCTAGAGGAGCCCAGGGAGAAATCCTCTGCCGCCGATCCTGGGGGTGGGATCCGGGCGGAGGCGGGGCTGGCTGGCGCGGCCGAGTCGTTCGCTTCGCACTGCGCGGCGGACGGGTCGGCCGCTGGTGACGACCCCCTGGAGGAGGATGGGGACTCGGTGATGGGCACGGAGGACGATTCGGACTCCAGCGCCGACGTGGCGATGGATGACCTCGTGCCCCTTGCCGAGTCTCCCCTCATTTCCGTGAGGGAACTCCGGGATTTTATGGCCACGTGCCTGGGTCAGCGCAATAAGGTCCGGCTGGCCCTCGACAGGTGGTCGGAGCTGGCGCTGCTCATCGATTCCGTCCGCGCCGCCGTTAAGATCTTGGGCGCGGACGAGGGTGTGAACCCGCTCGAGCTGCGTCGGCTCACAACGTTTCTCACTGGGCTGCTGAGGAAGTGGCGGCGGACCAGCGGCTGCGCTTCCTCGCCCCGTTAGGTGTAGGTAGAGGTTGCACTATGCTTCTGACATGAAGATAACCATAGCCAGCCTCAACATCAACGGCAGCAGGGAGGCGCGCCGCAGATTCAATAACTTCTCGGTCCTTCGGGACGGGAAGTATGCGGTGTGCTTCCTGCAAGAAACCCACACCGTTCCGGGAGACGAAGCCACATGGCTCCTGGAGTGGCAAGGAGGGGTCAGCATGAGTCACCTCTCCAACAATTCCAGCGGGGTGGCTATCTTGCTGGCCCCGCATTTTCAGCCGGAGATCTTGGGGGTCAAGGAGCACGTGCCGGGCCGCTTGCTCCATGTCACTGTTCGCCTGGGGGGCGTGCCGCTCCATCTAGTGAACGTGTACGCCCCTCAGACCAGTGCGCAGCAAGTGCGCTTCTTCGAAGAAGTGTCCGCTCTCTTGGGCTCCATCGACGTGGGCGAGTGCGTCATCCTCGGGGTGGATTTTAACTGCACCCTCGAGGCGAGGGACCGTTCGGGTCCCCCGCGAAGCCCGGCGGCGATGGAGAAGTTGAGGGACCTGGTTGGGTCCTTCGACTTGGTGGACGTCTGGCGAAATCTCCACCCCGACTCCAGCGCCTTCACTAGCGTGAGGTCTGGGGGAGGAAGGTCCAGAATCGACCGCCTCTACATTTCCCGGGCGTTCGTCTCCTGCGTTCCGGCAGCTTCCATGCGGCCGGTGCCGTGCACGGACCACCACCTGGTGTGGGCGGAGCTCGCTCCGCTGCGCGCGCGGGGGGGGTCCGTGTACTGGCATTTTAACAACCTGCTGCTGGAGGACGCACGGTTCCGGGATTCGTTTCGTCGATTCTGGGCCGACTGGAGAAGGAAGCAGGGGGGCTTCCCCTCCTTGAGGCTATGGTGGGATGTGGGCAAGGCTCACATCCGTCTCTTCTGTCAGGAGTACGCGAAGGGGTCGACCAAGAGGCGGGAGGCCCGGGTCGGGCGGTTGGAGAAGGAGGTGCTCGACCTGGAGTCCCGTCTCGGTCAGGTCGTCGAGGACCCGGCCCTGCGGAAGGTGTACGAAGAGAAGAAGGGCGCGCTGAAGGACCTGCAGCTCGTCGGGTCCCGAGGCGCGTACGTGAGGTCGCGGATCCAGCTCCTGCGGGACCTGGACCGCGGCTCCCCCTTCTTCTACTCGCTGGAAAAAAGACGGGGGGTCCGTAAGCAGCTCTTGGGGCTGCTGGCCGACGACGGATCTCTGGTCTCGGATCCGGAGGGAATCAGCGCGGAGACCTGCGCCTATTACGGGGCTCTGTTCTCTCCGGATCCGTCCAGCGAGGATGCGCGCAGAGTTTTGTGGGAGGACCTGATGAAGGTTGGCCCGGAGGGCGCCGAAAAATTGGACGCTCCGCTAAGTCTGGCGGAGCTGACCGGCGCCCTCCGCCAGCTCTCTAGGGGAAAGTCCCCGGGGCTGGACGGGCTGACCGTGGAGTTCCACAGGGCGTTCTGGGACGTCTTGGGGGGCGACTACGCGCGGGTCCTGGGGGAAAGTTTGGCGACCGGGGAGATGCCCCTCTCTTGGCGCAGGGCGGTCATTGTCCTGCTGCCTAAGAAGGGCGATCTCCGCCTCCTTAAGAACTGGCGCCCGGTCTCCCTCCTCAGCACGGACTATAAAATCTTTGCCAGGGCCATGTCTGCTCGCCTTGGCACCGTGCTGGCCCACATGATCCACCCCGACCAGTCCTACACGGTCCCGGGCCGGACCATCCACGATAACATCCATCTGGTCCGGGACCTGGTCCACCACTCCCAGAGGGCTGGTCTGTCGGTCGCCTTCCTTTCCCTGGATCAGGAGAAGGCGTTCGACAGGGTGGATCACGAGTATCTCTTCGGGACTCTGCGCGCATTCGGGTTCGGGACGCATTTCGTCGCCCGGATCCGACTTCTGTACGCCGCCGCGGAGTGTCTGATTAAAGTTAACGGGTCCTTGACGGCGCCCCTTCGCTTCGGGAGGGGGGTGCGTCAGGGATGCTCCATGTCCGGTCAGTTATATGCCATTTGCGTGGAGCCTTTCCTGTGCCTCTTGCGGAAGAGGTTGACGGGACTGGCTCTGCAAGGGCCGGGCGTGGAGGTGGTCCTCTCGGCTTACGCCGATGACGTGCTCCTCACGGTCACGGATCCCGCTGACTTGCGGAGGATGCGGGAATGCCAGCAGATTTACTCGGACGCATCCTCCGCCAAGATCAACTGGGAGAAATGTTCCGGACTCCTGGTGGGTCAGTGGCGGGTGGACTCCCTGCCGGAGGAGTTCAGGCCTTTCGCCTGGAGCACCACGCACCTCCTCTATTTGGGAGTCTACCTTAGCCCTGCCGAGGACGCTTGGCCGGCGAACTGGCAAGAGCTGGAGGCCAAAGTCACCGCTCGCCTAGGATGCTGGACAGGACTGCTCCGAGTGTTGTCCTACAGGGGTCGAGCGCTGGTCATAAACCAGCTGGTGGCCGCCATGTTGTGGTACCGGTTGGTCACTTTGATCCCTCCCCCTGCGTTTGTCGCCAAGATTCAGAAGAAGCTCATCGACTTCTTCTGGGACAAAAGGAAGCACTGGGTCTCTGCCGCGGTTCTGTGTCTCCCGCTTAGGGAGGGCGGTCAGGCGCTGGTGTGCCTTCGCACCCAGGCTGCGACTTTCCGTCTTCAGACGCTGCAGAGATACCTGTACGTCGAGAATCCTCCGAGATGGTGTGCGCTGGCGACGTTTTTCTTCCGCCAGCTGCATGGCCTCAATTACGACACGCAGCTCCTGTTTGCGAAAGTGGGCAGCAGGCGTGCCGGCCTGCGGGAGCTGCCTGTCTTCTACCAGGAACTACTATGGGTTTGGAACTACGTCGCTTCCAGGCGGAGCTCTCCCCCGTCAGGAGCGGCGGCTCTCCTTCGGGAGCCGCTGCTCAGGAATCCGCACCTCCACGAACACGGGTTCGGGCGGCTGGCGGAGGGTAGGGCTGTGGCTGGCAAGGTGACCAGAGTCGGGGACCTGCTCGAAGGCGGAGGAGCGGGCTGGATGGCGCCAGAGGAGCTGGCGCGGCGCCTGTCCTGGGCCAACGTCCAGCTCGCGGTCGAAACCATCGAATCGGTAAAAGCGGCACTGGGCCCCGACTCCACTAGGTGTATCGAGGCGGCTCAAGCACGTGGGGCGATCCCGTCCGAGCTTACCCCCGTTCGGACGGAATTCCTCATCGGCGCCCGGCCCCGAAACTCCCCTCGGGAACCGGCGCCTCACAACTTGAGCCGTCTCGAGGAAATACCCTCCGTGCCTTTTCATTCCGCGCGGAGGGGTTTCCTGTACGGGCTGCTCCTGCACACTCTCCACTTTGCCATCTTCGTCTACCGTCCGGACACGCCTTGGCGTGGCGTTTTGCCGACCGGCGGTAGCGGAGGTCCCCAATGGAGGGCTCTCTATGCGGGAGTCCTCCCTTGTTCCATCGGGGACTTGGCCTGGAGGGTGTTGCATGGAGCGGTCCCGTGCAATAAGGTTTTAAGTAGGTTCACGGACTCCCAGGCCGCCTGCATTTTTTGCGGCCTGGAGGAGTCCGTGTTTCACGTTTATATGGATTGTGAGAGGTTGCAGCCCCTCTTTCACTACTTGAAGGGGCTGCTCCTCGATTTTTGGTTGCACTTCAGTCCCACGCTCTTGATCTACGGTCACCCGGTGCGGAGGGGAGCGGACAGGTTGGAGGACCTCCTTGTGGGCCTGCTCCTGGGCCTGGCTAAAAGAGCCATCAATTGGTCCAGGCAGCGGGCGGTCGAGGGGGTCGTCCAGCCGGATTGCCTGCATCTCTTCCGCGGCCATGTTCGCGCCCGGGTGGCCCTGGAGATGGAGCACGCGGTGTCCGCCGGTGCGCTTGAGTATTTCCGCGACCGGTGGGCGCCGCGGGGACTGGAGTGCATCATCAACATGGAAAACCAAATTTTAATTTGATTTGTTAAGCTTTAGTTAAACTTTTGTTTATTTACAGTCGAATTGGTTTTTTTTGGGTCCAAATAAAAGAGTACCCTCTGTTCAGCTGCAAGCACGAGCAGAGGCAGCAGCCAGACTTTGGAGAGTGGATTAAAGTGGTGGTCCCCTGACCAGGAAGAGGAGGAGAACGTTGGACCACCACCACCACCAATTCCACCATCATTACATCAACTGAGGTGCCTGGAGAGAGAGGACAGAGGAGGAGAAGGAGAAAGGAGGCCTACATCAACATCAACCAGGGGAGAGGCCTTTCTATCACTGCCTCCCCAATTTGGCCTCCACTTCAGGAGAGGGAGAGAGGGGAGAGAAACCAACTGCTTGAAAGGAGGGAAGAAAACTTCATCCGGAACATCTACAGGTGGGTGTTATTTGGGGCACTCTCCCAAGACTTTGTATTTTAGGTGGGGGGAGAAAAGAAGAAGCAAGGCCGGATCATCAAGGGGTGTAGTGTGTGTGTGTGTGTGCTCTTGTTAAAAGCTAGGCCACACACACCACTAATTAGCATCCCTTCTATTGCCTGCCCTGGGAGAGCTTGGAGCTGCCCAAGGTGAAGTCCTTAATTTAATTTAATTACATCGTTAAGACCTGTTGCAGGACTAAGCCTGGGCTTCTCCAGCTTTTCCAGGTGAAGACGTCTTCTCCCCCTGCCAGAAGACCACCATCACCAAAGACTTTTTCCATCGGAGAGTGCAACCCTGCCTACACCCACCCACCATCCTGAGTGGCAACACTGCCCTTTGCGGCCTCCCTCCTTCCCACCCCCCCCCACCTCTCTCTCTCTCTTTGTCTCTCTCTGCCTGTCTTTCTAAGGCACCTTAGTTTCATCTATTTTATTAATTGCCAATTGAGCAGAGGGGCGAGGGCTCCTCTCCCAATTTAAATCAATAAGGAGAGAGGTGTGTCCTCATTTTAATCAGCTCCCTCTGCTCAATAGAGGACAAAAAAATATATATATACACCGAGGCCATTAACACCTTCAGGCCTGTGACTTGGGGTGAGTGTAGCCCTTAAAAAAAGCACCCCAGAATGGCGACTGCATCTTCGCCGGTGGCGGGGCCAGCCGGGACCTATGCGAGAGTGGTAGCCACAGCCACAGCTGCTCCCGCTGTTCCTGCTGCCCCGTCACCTTTTCGATTAATAACAAAAAAGCTTGGGGTGAAGAGCTACACTCACCCCACTATGACCATCGAGGCCTGCGTCAAGGCCATGGCTGGGGTTGTCGGCCCCTCAGCCATCGTCGCGGCCTCGAAAATGTATGGGAAGGCTGTGTTCTTCCTGGGGTCGGAGCGGGCGGTGTCCCTGGCTGTCGCCAAGGGGCTCACCGTGGGCGGGACCTTCCTGCCGGTGGATCCTCTCGAGGCCACAGCGCAGAGGATCATTATTTCCAACGTCCCGCCCTATGTTCCTGGTGAGCTCCTCCTTCCCCATTTGCGACAACTTGGGGAGGTGAGGTCGGGGATCACGCCCATCCCGCTCGGCTTCCGGGAGGCCAGCCTTCGCCACGTCTTCTCCTTCCGGCGCCAGCTGTTTATCCAGCTGGCGCGGGAGGAGGACACTGAAGGGGCGTTCGTCGTCCTCCACGAGGGGACCGCCTACCGCGCCTTTTGGACGTCGGACGGTGTGAGGTGCCATGCCTGCAGGGAGGTGGGGCACATCAGGAGGAACTGCCCTGCCTCCAAGGCCGCCGGATCATCTCGTGCGGCCGAGGCTGGCGCCGCCGCCCTTCCCCCCGGATCTGCCCGCGCGTCAAGTACGTCTGATGCGCGGTTGACGTCGGGGGCCGATGCCACCAAGGCCTCCGGCGGGGGGGAGGGAGCGTGTCCGGCCGGAAAGAAGGCGCGGGGAAAAAAAGAAGCACCTTGGGGCAGGCCCCCCCGTGGATGGTGAGCCCTTGCCCCTTGAGCCCCATACACCCGCGCTCCTCGCGGAGTTGATCAGGGCAGATGTGAGCGGGAGGGGCCCCGTGCC
This sequence comes from Somniosus microcephalus, assembly GCF_052327205.1. NCBI lineage: Eukaryota > Metazoa > Chordata > Chondrichthyes > Squaliformes > Somniosidae > Somniosus > Somniosus microcephalus. Next base: position 113,827,363 of record NC_140995.1, on the reverse strand, counting down.
CGAGCCTGCGGCCGCAACCGCCGCAGCGGTAATGCCAATACCTGCGGCCGGGCTCGGGCCCGAGGAACCCGACAAACCTGCTCCGCCGGAGGGAGTCGAGGAGGAGGCCTTTGCAGACATGGAGGTCTCCCTCGCTCCCTCCGTGCTAAAAAGAAGGCGCGACCCCCTGGATGAGGAGGAGGACCGGGAGGAGGAAGGTCCCTCCGAGCAGGGGGAGTCGTCGCCCGCCGCGGGTACTGCGCCCCCCCGCCCCCCCAGCGCTGTCGTCATCACCAGCGATCGGCAGGGGTCGCCTGTCCCTCGGGAGGCTGAGGCAGATGTGTCTGTCCAGCACGTGCCTCCCGGGGATGGGGATGAGACCCTGCCCGTGGGGGGGGTTGCGGAACAACCCGCGGCAGTAATTGAAGTTGACCTTTTATCGGTGTCGTTACCCCTCGCCGGGTCGGGCAGCCTGGGGGCTGGGTCGGGCGAGCTCGAGGATAATGAGCTCGCCCAATGCAACCCGGACGTCTCCCAGGGGATGCTCGTCCTGGTAGAGCTTTTAATTCAAAACCCCCCGTCCGCTGGGTCGGAGGTTGGTGGCGGGGAGGAGGATGGCCCCCTGGCTGCGTCTCTGGTGCCGGACGTACTGGAGGAGCTGGAAATTGTTCTCTCCCCGGTTTCTCCGGTCGTTCCGGCGTCTGAGGCGGAGGGGAGCTCTGAACCGCTGCCGTCTTCTGGCCCGGCACCCCTAGAGGAGCCCAGGGAGAAATCCTCTGCCGCCGATCCTGGGGGTGGGATCCGGGCGGAGGCGGGGCTGGCTGGCGCGGCCGAGTCGTTCGCTTCGCACTGCGCGGCGGACGGGTCGGCCGCTGGTGACGACCCCCTGGAGGAGGATGGGGACTCGGTGATGGGCACGGAGGACGATTCGGACTCCAGCGCCGACGTGGCGATGGATGACCTCGTGCCCCTTGCCGAGTCTCCCCTCATTTCCGTAAGGGAACTCCGGGATTTTATGGCCACGTGCCTGGGTCAGCGCAATAAGGTCCGGCTGGCCCTCGACAGGTGGTCGGAGCTGGCGCTGCTCATCGATTCCGTCCGCGCCGCCGTTAAGATCTTGGGCGCGGACGAGGGTGTGAACCCGCTCGAGCTGCGTCGGCTCACAACGTTTCTCACTGGGCTGCTGAGGAAGTGGCGGCGGACCAGCGGCTGCGCTTCCTCGCCCCATTAGGTGTAGGTAGAGGTTGCACTATGCTTCTGACATGAAGATAACCATAGCCAGCCTCAACATCAACGGCAGCAGGGAGGCGCGCCGCAGATTCAATAACTTCTCGGTTCTTCGGGACGGGAAGTATGCGGTGTGCTTCCTGCAAGAAACCCACACCGTTCCGGGAGACGAAGCCACGTGGCTCCTGGAGTGGCAAGGAGGGGTCAGCATGAGTCACCTCTCCAACAATTCCAGCGGGGTGGCTATCTTGCTGGCCCCGCATTTTCAGCCGGAGATCTTGGGGGTCAAGGAGCACGTGCCGGGCCGCTTGCTCCATGTCACTGTTCGCCTGGGGGGCGTGCCGCTCCATCTAGTGAACGTGTACGCCCCTCAGACCAGTGCGCAGCAAGTGCGCTTCTTCGAAGAAGTGTCCGCTCTCTTGGGCTCCATCGACGTGGGCGAGTGCGTCATCCTCGGGGGGGATTTTAACTGCACCCTCGAGGCGAGGGACCGTTCGGGTCCCCCGCGAAGCCCGGCGGCGATGGAGAAGTTGAGGGACCTGGTTGGGTCCTTCGACTTGGTGGACGTCTGGCGAAATCTCCACCCCGACTCCAGCGCCTTCACTAGCGTGAGGTCTGGGGGAGGAAGGTCCAGAATCGACCGCCTCTACATTTCCCGGGCGTTCGTCTCCTGCGTTCCGGCAGCTTCCATGCGGCCGGTGCCGTGCACGGACCACCACCTGGTGTGGGCGGAGCTCGCTCCGCTGCGCGCGCGGGGGGGGTCCGTGTACTGGCATTTTAACAACCTGCTGCTGGAGGACGCACGGTTCCGGGATTCGTTTCGTCGATTCTGGGCCGACTGGAGAAGGAAGCAGGGGGGCTTCCCCTCCTTGAGGCTATGGTGGGATGTGGGCAAGGCTCACATCCGTCTCTTCTGTCAGGAGTACGCGAAGGGGTCGACCAAGAGGCGGGAGGCCCGGGTCGGGCGGTTGGAGAAGGAGGTGCTCGACCTGGAGTCCCGTCTCGGTCAGGTCGTCGAGGACCCGGCCCTGCGGAAGGTGTACGAAGAGAAGAAGGGCGCGCTGAAGGACCTGCAGCTCGTCGGGTCCCGAGGCGCGTACGTGAGGTCGCGGATCCAGCTCCTGCGGGACCTGGACCGCGGCTCCCCCTTCTTCTACTCGCTGGAAAAAAGACGGGGGGTCCGTAAGCAGCTCTTGGGGCTGCTGGCCGACGACGGATCTCTGGTCTCGGATCCGGAGGGAATCAGCGCGGAGACCCGCGCCTATTACGGGGCTCTGTTCTCTCCGGATCCGTCCAGCGAGGATGCGCGCAGAGTTTTGTGGGAGGACCTGACGAAGGTTGGCCCGGAGGGCGCCGAAAAATTGGACGCTCCGCTAAGTCTGGCGGAGCTGACCGGCGCCCTCCACCAGCTCTCTCAGGGAAAGTCCCCGGGGCTGGACGGGCTGACCGTGGAGTTCCACAGGGCGTTCTGGGACGTCTTGGGGGGCGACTACGCGCGGGTCCTGGGGGAAAGTTTGGCGACCGGGGAGATGCCCCTCTCTTGGCGCAGGGCGGTCATTGTCCTGCTGCCTAAGAAGGGCGATCTCCGCCTCCTTAAGAACTGGCGCCCGGTCTCCCTCCTCAGCACGGACTATAAAATCTTTGCCAGGGCCATGTCTGCTCGCCTTGGCACCGTGCTGGCCCACATGATCCACCCCGACCAGTCCTACACGGTCCCGGGCCGGACCATCCACGATAACATCCATCTGGTCCGGGACCTGGTCCACCACTCCCAGAGGGCTGGTCTGTCGGTCGCCTTCCTTTCCCTGGATCAGGAGAAGGCGTTCGACAGGGTGGATCACGAGTATCTCTTCGGGACTCTGCGCGCATTCGGGTTCGGGACGCATTTCGTCGCCCGGATCCGACTTCTGTACGCCGCCACAGAGTGTCTGATTAAAGTTAACGGGTCCTTGACGGCGCCCCTTCGCTTCGGGAGGGGGGTGCGTCAGGGATGCCCCATGTCCGGTCAGTTATATGCCATTTGCGTGGAGCCTTTCCTGCGCCTCTTGCGGAAGAGGTTGACGGGACTGGCTCTGCAAGGGCCGGGCGTGGAGGTGGTCCTCTCGGCTTACGCCGATGACGTGCTCCTCACGGTCACGGATCCCGCTGACTTGCGGAGGATGCGGGAATGCCAGCAGATTTACTCGGACGCATCCTCCGCCAAGATCAACTGGGAGAAATGTTCCGGACTCCTGGTGGGTCAGTGGCGGGTGGACTCCCTGCCGGAGGAGTTCAGGCCTTTCGCCTGGAGCACCACGCACCTCCTCTATTTGGGAGTCTACCTTAGCCCTGCCGAGGACGCTTGGCCGGCGAACTGGCAAGAGCTGGAGGCCAAAGTCACCGCTCGCCTAGGACGCTGGACAGGACTGCTCCGAGTGTTGTCCTACAGGGGTCGAGTGCTGGTCATAAACCAGCTGGTGGCCGCCATGTTGTGGTACCGGTTGGTCACTTTGATCCCTCCCCCTGCGTTTGTCGCCAAGATTCAGAAGAAGCTCATCGACTTCTTCTGGGACAAAAGGAAGCACTGGGTCTCTGCCGCGGTTCTGTGTCTCCCGCTTAGGGAGGGCGGTCAGGCGCTGGTGTGCCTTCGCACCCAGGCTGCGACTTTCCGTCTTCAGACGCTGCAGAGATACCTGTACGTCGAGAATCCTCCGAGATGGTGTGCGCTGGCGACGTTTTTCTTCCGCCAGCTGCATGGCCTCAATTACGACACGCAGCTCCTGTTTGCGAAAGTGGGCAGCAGGCGTGCCGGCCTGCGGGAGCTGCCTGTCTTCTACCAGGAACTACTATGGGTTTGGAACTACGTCGCTTCCAGGCGGAGCTCTCCCCCGTCAGGAGCGGCGGCTCTCCTTCGGGAGCCGCTGCTCAGGAATCCGCACCTCCACGAACACGGGTTCGGGCGGCTGGCGGAGGGTAGGGCTGTGGCTGGCAAGGTGACCAGAGTCGGGGACCTGCTCGAAGGCGGAGGAGCGGGCTGGATGGCGCCGGAGGAGCTGGCGCGGCGCCTGTCCTGGGCCAACGTCCAGCTCGCGGTCGAAACCATCGAATCGGTAAAAGCGGCACTGGGCCCCGACTCCACTAGGTGTATCGAGGCGGCTCAAGCACGTGGGGCGATCCCGTCCGAGCTTACCCCCGTTCGGACGCAATTCCTCATCGGCGCCCGGCCCCGAAACTCCCCTCGGGAACCGGCGCCTCACAACTTGAGCCGTCTCGAGGAAATACCCTCCGTGCCTTTTCATTCCGCACGGAGGGGTTTCCTGTACGGGCTGCTCCTGCACACTCTCCACTTTGCCATCTTCGTCTACCGTCCGGACACGCCTTGGCGTGGCGTTTTGCCGACCGGCGGTAGCGGATGTCCCCAATGGAGGGCTCTCTATGCGGGAGTCCTCCCTTGTTCCATCGGGGACTTGGCCTGGAGGGTGTTGCATGGAGCGGTCCCGTGCAATAAGGTTTTAAGTAGGTTCACGGACTCCCAGGCCGCCTGCATTTTTTGCGGCCTGGAGGAGTCCGTGTTTCACGTTTATATGGATTGTGAGAGGTTGCAGCCCCTCTTTCACTACTTGAAGGGGCTGCTCCTCGATTTTTGGTTGCACTTCAGTCCCACGCTCTTGATCTACGGTCACCCGGTGCGGAGGGGAGCGGACAGGTTGGAGGACCTCCTTGTGGGCCTGCTCCTGGGCCTGGCTAAAAGAGCCATCAATTGGTCCAGGCAGCGGGCGGTCGAGGGGGTCATCCAGCCGGATTGCCTGCATCTCTTCCGCGGCCATGTTCGCGCCCGGGTGGCCCTGGAGATGGAGCACGCGGTGTCCGCCGGTGCGCTTGAGTATTTCCGCGACCGGTGGGCGCCGCGGGGACTGGAGTGCATCATCAACACGGAAAACCAAATTTTAATTTGATTTGTTAAGCTTTAGTTGAACTTTTGTTTATTTACAGTCGAATTGGGGTTTTTTTTGGGTCCAAATAAAAGAGTACCCTCTGTTCAGTAAATACCTGTTATTATTGTTCTCCTGCAGTCCGTGTATTATTTATACTCGGACACTACAATATTCCAGTGAGAAAGAAAGATTTTAAGAGAAGGGAGCACTATCCGTGGCTAACTAAGGAAGTAAAGGGTGGTATCTGTAATGTATACAACATTGAAGGGACTACTTTGTATTGCGGATGTATATCCTTAGTTGCGAGCATATATAACAGACGCGTATCGATTTGTACAGTCAGTGCCGAAGTTCCAGTTACCCAGTAAAGATCACTTGAAGTTACTCTTAGTCTCTGCTGCTTTATTATTTTATGTAGTTGTGTATAGCGGTACAAACAGAACAAATTGGCGATGAGAATTATGAACCTACGTCTTCCTATTCTGGCATCGCATCCAGAGGACACCGAAACTTGGAAGAAAGGAGTGAGAAGGTAGAGAAAATGGAGCACGCTTGCTAAGCTAGGCAGGGGATATGTAAGTCAAGTGAAAAGTGCACAGGACTTGCATGACGCTAGCTAACTAGTAAAGAAAGAAAAACGGGTTTGGAAAAAAAAATGGCGATGATTGGCATTATTGCAGCATTTGGTAGCAGCATTGAAGACTGGGCAACTTACATTGAAAGAGTGGAGTTGTACTGTGAGGCTAACGGAGTGGAGGTAGAAAAGAAAGCCACTGTTTTGCTGTGTGTTATGGGCGCAAAGGCATACGGGCTGCTACGTAGTTTATTAACTCCTGAAAAGCCAGCAAACAAAACATTTAAATACACCCCAAGACCATTTAAGCCCCAAACCACTGCTCATAGCTGCACTGAAACAAGAAAAGAAGTGCTATCGCTGTGGTAAAATGTCACATGACCACAATGACTGTTGGTTTAAAGACAAAGATTGCAGACAATGTGACAAACGAGGGCACATTGAAATGGTCTGCAAAGCAAAGAAGCAGAAAACTGATACAAAGGCACACCAAGTGACTGAAAACAAGAAACCTTTCAAAGATAGATACAAGAAGGTACACTACGTGACTGGAGACAGTTCAGATAAAGAAAAAAGTGACACAGACTCAGAGGAAGAGGATCTGGCTTGTCTAAAACTACACAGTGTGAAAGAAACAGAGGATCACAGAATAATATGGGTTACTCCAGAAGTGGCAGGAGTTAGACTGAAAATGGAGTTGGACACAGGCTCAGCTTTAACAGTGATCTCTGTACATGACTACAAACGACTGTTTTCACACATACCGCTAAGGCCAACTAAAGTACTGTTAAAGACATACACAGGCCAAAGAGTGTGCCCCAAAGGTAAAATAAAAGTGACAGTGACATACAAAGAAAAAAAAATACCGCAATTGAACCTCTATGTAGTGGAAAATGGAGGACCACCATTGCTGGGATGCGAATGGCTCAGGAAAATACAGTTGGATTGGCACACTATCCAAGCACTGTTTGTGTCAGCAAAGGAGGACAGCAATGCCACTCCTGAGAGACTGTCACAAATACTCTCTGACTCTCAGGAAGTGTTCAAGAAGGGAATAGGAACACTTAAGGGCATGAAAGCAAAAATTAAGATTGAGGAGAACGCAAATCCAAAGTTCCACAAGGCCAGACCAGTGCCTTATGCAATTCGCCCTTCAGTAGGAGCAGAGCTGGAGAACTTGGAGCAGTTAGGGGTCCTGTCCAAGGTGGATTGGAGTGAATGGGCCACACCTACAGTTCCAGTGATGAAGAAAACCTCCAGCACAAAACCAGCAAAGCCAAGAAAAGTGCGCATCTGTGGAGACTTTAAGGTGACTGTTAACCCAGTCCTCCACACAGTACAGTACCCATTGCCTCGCATTGAGGACATCTTTGCTTCCCTGTCAAGAGGCGAACGCTTCACAAAGATTGACTTGGCCCAGGCCTATCTCCAAATGGAAATTGATGATGCATCAAAGAAGCACCTGACAATAAATACGCACAAAGGCCTTTACCAGTACAATTGGCTGGTATTCGGAATAGCATCAGCTCCTGCAATCTGGCAAAGGGCAATGGACCAAGTCCTGCAGGGGATTCCAGGTACTCAGTGTTATCTTGATGACATCATCATTACTGGCAAGAATAACAACGACCACCTTTCGAACCTCGAACAGGTGCTCATCAGGTTACGGGAGTATGGGCTCTGAGCGAACCGAGACAAGTGTGAGTTTTTCAAAAAGGAAATCTCATACTGTGGACATGTGATTGACAAGGACGGTTTACACAAGTCTCCAGACAAGATTGAAGCTGTGAATAATTCACCAACACCTGAAAATGTGTCTCAGTTGAGATCATATCTTGGGCTGGTGAACTACTATCACAAGTTCTTGCCCAACCTATACAGTGTTACATCCACTAAATGCACTGCTATAGACAGGGTCACAATGGAAGTGGAGTGACAGCTGTGAACAAGCTTTTCAAGAGAGTAAAAGACTCATTACTTCAGAAGAGGTGCTAGCTCACTTTGATCCATCCTTACCTATTTGACTGGCATGTGATGCTTCACCCTATGGCATTGGTGCCGTGTTGTCACATAAGTTCTCAGACGGCTCAGAGAGACCAATAGCCTTTGTTTCAAGATCATTGACGACAGCTGAACGCAATTATGCACAGATTGACCGAGAGGCCCTCAGCCTTGTGTGGGGAGTCAAGAAATTCAACCACTACTTGTATGGTCAACAGTTTACACTGTTAACTGACCACCAGCCTCTCGTTTCAATCTTCAACCCAAGGAAGGGCGTTCCAGTGATGACGGCACAACGGCTATAGCAATGGTCACTCTTCCTAGGAGCTCACCTGTATGACATTGAATACAAGGGGACCAAGCAACATGGCAACGCCGATGGTTTGTCACGTTTACCACTGCCGACCTCAGAGGAAACTACAACAGTTGACTCAGCAGAGGTATTTCACACAACAATAGTTGAGCAGCTACCAGTGACAAACTCCCTCATTGAAAGAGAAACACGCAATGTCCCTACATTATCAAAAGTTTATGACATCACTGTGAAGGGATGGCCAGCGCATGGTGACTCATTGTTTCCAGCATTCTCAGCTAGGACGGAGCAGTTATCAGTGTGTCGGGGAACACTGATGTGCGGCTCGCGAGTTGTGATTCCTCCCAAGCTTCGTAACCGAGTGCTAGATGAACTGCATGAAGGCCACTTAGGTACAGTAAAGATGAAAAGCCTTGCCCGTGGTTTCGTGTGGTGGCCGGGAATTGACAAACAGATCAAGGACCTGACAAAGAGCTGCTCAGGATGTCAAAAGGTCCAGAACGCGCCACCACAAGCCCTTCTCCATCCATGGGAATGGCCCTCATCACCATGGCAACGTGTGCACATCGACTTTGCTGGACCATTCATGGACTCCATGTTCTTGATTGCAGTCGATGCACATTCCAAATGGCCCGAGGTCATTAAAATGAAATTAACCACATCTGAAAAGACCATTTCAGTTCTGAGGACCATGTTTGCTAGAAATGAACTACCAGAACAAATCTGCACAGACAATGGATGACAATTTGTCTCTGACGAATTCCAAAGATTCACGAGGAAAAATGGAATCAAGCACTACACATCTGCCCCGTACCATTCAGCTACAAATGGCTTGGCAGAAAGATTCATACAGACTTTCAAGAAGGCCATCAAAGCAATGTACAGCGAGAATCTACCACTGCAACACAAGATAGACAAATTCCTCTTTGCTTATCGGAACACAGTACACGCAGCCACTAATCAGACTCCAGCGATGATGTTTCTGAACAGGAACCTGAGATCTCGCATGGACCTTCTTAAACCGAATGTACGTCGTGATGTAGAGAACAAACAGTTCAAACATTTGAATGCTAAGCCAACAAGAAGCTTCAGTGTGGGACAGTCAGTTCTTGCTCGTGATTTCCGGACAGAAAAGTCGCAACCAGGGATAATATCCACAAGAGAGGGACCACTGATGTATACTGTGGATGTGGGAGAGAATGTTTTGAGACGTCACGTGGACCAAATTCTGGACGTTCAGGTGGAAAACACCCCTATACCTCGTCCAGACTCACCTGACATGGAAACAGACAATCCTGATTCATTAGCATCAGCACCAGCCTCATCCTCAGCTGAGAGCTCTATCTGTGCTGATAGCTCACCTGATGCAACTGTACCTGTACAGTCTCATTCCCAAAAGCAAAAGAGTCTGGAGAGACGTTACCCAGAGAGGCAAAGAAGGCCTCCCCAGAGACTTGACTTGTAAAAGGGCTGTTGACAAAATAAAATGTTATGTTGGAATTTGAATTTTGTTATTTTAAAGACAGGCACTGTATGTAAATTATAGAAATTTTGCGTTAATATACTATTAAACTAAAGGGGGAGGAGTGTAATGTATACAACATTGAAGGGACTACTTTGTATTGCGGATGTATATCCTTAGTTGCGAGCGTATATAACAGACGCGTATTGATTTGTACAGTCAGTGCCGAAGTTCCAGTTACCCAGTAAAGATCACTTGAAGTTACTCTCAGTCTCTGCTGCTTTATTATTTTATGTAGTTGTGTATAGCGGTACAAACACAACAGTATCAAATTGAAAATGAAGGTGTACAATGTTGCCAAGATTGGTGGGGGGCCAGAGGATAGGGAAATTTTTAAAAACCAGCAAAGGATGACTAAAAAAATAATAAAGAGAGAGATGAAGAATTATGAGAGTAAATTGGCAAGAAATATTAAAACAGAAAGTAAGACCTTCTACAGGTATATAAAAAGGAAGAGAGTAGCTAAAGGAAACATTGGTCCCTTAGAGAATGAGAATGGGGAATTAATAATGGGGAACGGGGAAATGGCAGAGACTCTGAACAAATATTTTGTATCTGTCTTCACGGTAGAAGACACTAACAACATCCCAATAATGGATAATCAAGGGGCCACAGGGAGGGGGCAACTAAAGACAACCACTATCACTAATGAAAAAGTACTTGGCAAAATAATGGGATTAAAAGATGACAAGTCCCCTGGACCCAGATGGCCTGCATCCCAGGGTCTTAAAAGAAGTGGCTGCAGAGATAGTGGATGCATTGATTGCAATATACCAAAATTCCCTGGAATCTGGAGAGGTCCCAGCGGATTGGAAAACCGCAAATGTAACATCCCTATTTAAGAAAGGAGGGAGACAGAAAGCAGGAAACTATAGATCAGTTAGCCTAACATCTGTCATTGGGAAAATGCTGGAGTCCTTCATTAAGGAAGGAGTAGCAGGGCATTTAACAAATTTGCTGGAGTTCTTTGAGGATGTAACGAGCAGGGTGGATAAGGGTAAGCAAGTGGATGTGGTGTATTTGGATTTCCAGAAGGCATTCGATAAGGTGCCACATAAAAGGTTACTGCATAAGATAAGAGCTCATGGAGTTGGGGGTAATATATTATCATGGATAGAGAATTGGCTAACTAACAGAAAGCAGGGAATCGGAATAAATGGATCATTTTCCAGTTGGCAATCAGTAACTAGTGGGGTGCCACAGGGATCGGTGCTGGGGCCTCAACTATTTACAATCTACATTAATGACTTGGATGAAGGGACCGAGTGTAATGTAACCAAGTTTGCGGATGATACAAAGATGGGTGGGAAAGCAAGTTGTGCAGAGGATTCAAAGAATCTGCAAAGGGATATAGACAGGTTAAGTGAGTGGGCAAACATTTGGCAGATGGAGTATAATGTGGGAATGTGCGAGGTTATCCACTTTGGCAGGAAAAATAAAAAAGCAAATTATTATTTAAATGGAGAGAGATTACAAAATGCTACAGTTCAGAGGGACCTGGGGGTCCTTGTGCATGAAACACAAAAGGCTGGATTTTCTCAATGGCGACGAGTTGGAGGCAGGACTGCTGCTTGTCGTGTCAATGTCCCGCCTCCACCCTTGTCTGAACAACCAGAGGGATTTTCCCCTGCGGGCTCAGCAGGCCAATTAGGGAGGAAATCACTGACAGAGCACGTCAACGTCAGACGTGCTATCTGTCAAGACTTCTTGAAAGAAAAAATGTTAGCGTTTGACAGCTCTGTGAAGCTGTCAAACACTGACATTCTTTGGAGTTTGATGAGTCCTTGTGCTCAGGACTCATCAAATCTTTCAACTTTGTAGATTTCTGATGGCTGTTGGCTCGGAGGATCCAACAGCCAGTCTGTGAAATCGACAGCGAGGATGTTGGGTCTCCCGATCCAGAGAGGATGAAGGCTGTAGGAAGAAAACAAGGTAAGTGAACATTTTTTATACTTATCACTCACCTTACATACTGACCACTCCACACTTGCACCCATCACTCACCTCTACATCTTACTTCCAGGTGCCTCCAACCGCCACAGACCTCCTTCACGCCTCCTCCAACCCGGCAGGGTTCTCCGAGGTCGGGAAGCCTTCACCTGTGAAGGTAAAATGGCACTAATAGAAACATAGAAACATAGAAGATAGGAGCAGGAGTAGGCCATTTGGCCCCTAGAGCCTGTTCCGCCATTTAATGAGATCATGGCTGATGATCCAAATTCAGTACCCTGTCCCTGCTTTCTCCCCATATCCCTTGATCCCTTTAGCCTTAAGAAATATATCTAACTCCTTCTTGAATATCTTTCATGAATTGGCCTCAACTGCCTTGTGTGGTAGAGAATTCCACAGGTTCACCACTCTCTGGGTGAAGAAATTCCTCCTCATCTCAGTCCTAAATGGCTTACCCCTTATCCTTAGACTGTGACCCCTGGTTCTGGACTCCGCCGCCATCCGCAACATCATTCCTGCATCTAGTCTGTCTATTCCTGTTAGAATTTTATAAGTTTCAATGAGATCCCCTCTCATTCTTCTAAACTCTAGCGAATATAAGCCTAATCGACCCAATCTCTCCTCATTCCTGCCATCCCAGGTATCAGTCTGGTGAATCTTCGCTGCACTCTCTCCATGGCAAGAACAACCTTCCTCAGATAAGGTGACCAAAACTGCACACAATACTCAAGGTGTGGTCTCACCAAGGCCCTGTACAACTGCAGCAAGACATCCTTGCTCCTGTACTCGAATCCTCTCGCTATGAAGGCCAACATACCATTTGCCTTCTTAACCGCCTGCTGCACCTGCATGCTTACCTTCAGCGACTGGTGCACAAGGACACCCAGGTCTCGTTGCACTTCCCCTTTTCCCAATCTATTGCCGTTCAAATAATAATCTGTCTTCCTGTTTTTGCCACCAAAGTAGATAACCTCGCATTTATCCACATTATACGGCATCTGCCACGCATCTGCCCAATCACCCAACCTGTCCAAATCATACTGGAGTTTCTCTGCTTCCTCCTCACAGCACAGACGCCCACCCAGCTTTGTGTCATCTGCAAACTTGGAGATATTACATCTAGTTCCCTCGTCTGGATCATTTATATATATTGTGAATAGATGGGGTCTTAGCACCGATCCCTGCGGTACCTCACTAGTTACTGCCTGCCACTCGGAAAAAGACCCATTTATTCCAACTCTTTGCTTCCTGTCTGCCAACCAGTTCTCTATCCAAGACAGTACCTTACCCCCAATCCCGTGTGCTTTAACTTTGCATGCTAATCTCTTATGCGGGACCTTATCGAAAGCCTTCTGAAAGTCCAAATACCCCCCATCCATTGGTTCTCCCTTATCTATTCTACCTATCCTTTTTTCTGCCTGTTAACTACCTGTTAACATGCAGTTAAAAGGATTTAATGCCTTTCCCGCCTCCAGGAGATGGGACCCGAAGCAGCACATCTTCCCACCTCCTGGCAAAAGGGCACGGAGGTGGGATGGGGGCGGGTTTGCCATCTGCCCCCACTTTCTGCTACTTTACCAGCAGTCCTGTCTCCATGGGGCTTGGAAAATCCAGCCCAATAAGTTAGCATGCAGGTACAGCAAGTAATCAGAAAGGCAAATAGAATGTTTGCCTTTATTGCAAGGGGGTTGGAGTATAAAAGCAGGGAAGTCCTGCTACAACTGTACAGGGTATTGATGAGATCACACCTTGAGTACTGCATACAGTTTTGGTCTCCAACTGAATCACTAGACACACACACTGCTCATTGTATGTCCCCCCTCCCATCACTCACCTACCAACAATCTCTACCAAACACGAGGCACACCTCACATTCCTAGCTTCACCTCACCCCCTTGGAGGAGACGATGCTGGCCATTCTTGGAAGGGGCATGGCTGAGCCCTTGGCCAGCGGTGGGGCTGAAAGGATATAAGATGCTGGTATCCTAATGCATTATCCTCCTTCTGGCATGTACCTCTTGCTTTCCCACCCTCTCATCACCACAACACCACCCTCGTCCCTTCCTCATTTCATGCACCCAAGACATGCAGCCTGCCTAGCCAGTGGTTGACCAAGAAGAGGGAGAGGAGAGTGAAGAAGAAGAAACATCATCACTCGATTTGACGCTCCCAGCCACCAGCTCCTCGAGGTTGTCCTGCAGGGCTATCTGCAGTGTCCCCCACTCATCTGAGTCACAAACAGTATAAATACAGGGGCCTGTGAGTACAGCCAGCACTGAGTGCAGCAGCACAGAGTGAACAACTGCAAGTTTGGTAAGTGTGGGAGTTCAATGAAGTTGGGGAAGGAGGTGCTTGCTTTTCTTAACTTCTCCTGCAGAGTGGCGGCGGACCTGAGCCGGAGCAGACTGAGGCCCGAGAGCGGGGATAAAAGCAGCAACAGACCTGCAACAACTAGAGAAAATGGCAGTGTGATGTTACAGGTAAGGCAGGTAAGTGATTGGTAGTGACTGTGGGCTAAGTGTTAAGATAGTGACTGTGGGCTAAGTTTTAAGTTAACATATAACATATAACTACATTTTAAAAACTAAACTTAATTTAATTAATTATAAAACTAAACGAGGTAAATAATTTGATTAATACTAAACTAATTAATTAAACAAATAAAATAATGGGAGAACAGGAGATGTGTTGCTCCTGTAATATGTGGGAGCTTGTGGACATTCTTGACCAGGGCGACTACACCTGCATTAAGTGTCCGCGACTCGAGGAACTTTGGCACCGAGTTGAGGAGCTGGAGTCTGAGCTGCAGACATTGTGAGACATCAGGGAGGGAGAAAGTTACCTGGACCTTTTGCTCCAGGAGGCAGTCACACCCCTTAGATTAGATACTTTAGAATTGACACGTGGTCAGGGGCAGGAGGGTGTGACTGTGAGTGAGGCAGGTACGGGGATCCAGGAGGTAGTATTGCAGGAGCCTCAGTCCCTGCACTTGTCCAATAGATTCGAAGTTCTTGCAATCCTTGTGGACCAGTGCGGGGACTGTGGGGAGGACGAGCAAACTGACTACGGCACCGTGGTACAGGAAGCCGTTCAAGTGGGGGGAGTAAAAAGGAAGGTGGTTGTAGTAGGTGACAGTATAGTTAGGGGGATAGACACTGTTCTCTGCAGCCAGGAGCGTGAGTCCCGAACGCTATGCTGCCAGGGTAAAGGACTTGGAATGGGAGGGGGAGGATCCAGTTGTCGTGGTCCACGTAGGTATCAACAAGATAGGTAGGACAAAGAAAGAGGTTCTGCTGAGAGAGTTTGAGCAGCTAGGGACTAAATTAAAAAGCAGAACCACAAAGGTCATAATCCCTGGATTATTACCAGAGCCACGAGCAAATTGGCATAGGATCAATAGGATCAGGGAGATGAATGCGTGGCTCAGAGATTGGTGTGGGAGAAGTGGGTTTCGATTTGTGGGGCACTGGCACCAGTACTGGGGAAAGAGAGAGCTGTTCCGTTGGGACAGATTACACCTGAACCATGCTGGGACCAGAGTTCTAGCGAATCGAATAACCAGGGAGGTAGATAGGGCTTTAAACTAAATAAGTGGCGGGGGGGGGCGGTGGGCAGTTCCAGGTGGAGAGAAATCTAGAATGCTAAAGAGAAAAGACAAGGAAGCAGTGCAGGAAAGTGATTGGGGTAAGGATAACCAGATTGTGTCAGGAAGGGACAGAGCATACAAACAAAGGAGTGCACTAACAAATAGGGTTCGGGTAAGAAAAAATGGTAATAAGATAAATAGGGCCATGGTACCAAAAATGTTCAGATGTCTAAAAATGTTAAAAAGACAAATCTAAAGGTACTGTATCTGAATGCACAAAGCATTCGTAATAAGGTAGACGAATTAACAGCTCAAATAGATGTAAACGGATACAACATAATTGCGATTACGTGGCTGCAGGTGACCAAGGCTCGGAGCTGAATATCCAAGGATATTCGATATTTAGGAAGGACAGGCGAAAAGGAAAAGGAGGTGGGGTGGCCTTGTTAGTAAAGGATGAAATCAGAGCAATAGTGAGAATGGATATTGGGGGAATAATTCAGTATCGCCCCTTTTGGGGCGCCATTATCGGCCGTGTGCAAAGTTTAACGCCTGGCGCTAATTATCACCTCCAACGGCAAACTTGGCTTTTATCGCCCCTAGAGGTGATTGGAGCGCTAAATCAGGCGCTTCACACCTGTCTTAAGGCGCAAAGGCCGAGGAGCGAGGCGATACCTCAGAGCGCTGGCGAAGCAAGGAAGGGCAAATCAAAATGAACCTGCATAGTGCTGCTCAGTACCCAAAACTCCTTCACACAGCATTGAATCTCTGCAGAAGTCTTTCTCTCTCTCTCAGAATGCGTGGTGCAAAAATGTCACCAACAAAAAAAGGCAGGAAGTGGTTGCCTTTAAATAGCGCTCCCCCAGTCCCTTTCTGACTGCAAAACGTTCCCCTCAACCTGTCGTTGCTAGCGGCAGGCGGTAAGGCAGGGGGCGCCACTCAATATCCGGTCCAGGGCGCTACCTGTAACAAGGGTACTACAGTAATCATGGGTGATTTTAATCTACATATAGACTGGCCAAACCAAATTAGCAATAATACTGTGGAGGATGAATTCCTGGAGTGTGTACAGGATGGTTTTTTAGACCAGTACGTTGAGGAGCCAACTAGGGAACAAGCTAACCTAGATTGGGTATTGTGCAATGAGAAGGGGTTAATTAATAATCTTATTGTGCAGGGTCCTTTAGGGAAGAGTGACCATAACATGATAGAATTCTTCATTAAAATAGAAAGTGAAGAAGTCCAATCTGAAACAAGGGTCCAAAATCTAAACAAAGGAAACTACGATGGGATGAGGAGTGAGTTGGCTATGATAGATTGGGGAGCTTCATTAAAAGGCATGACGGTGGATAGGCAATAGCTAACATTTAAGGAACAAATGCATGAATTACAACAGTTATATATTCCTTTCTGGTGCAAAAACACAAAAGGAAAAGCGGCCCAACCATGGCTAACAAAAGAAATTAAGGTTAGTATTAGATCCAAAGAGGCATCATATAAAGTTGCCAGAAAAAGTAGCAAGCCTGAGGATTGGGAGCAGTTTAAGAGTTCAGCAAAAAAGGACCAAGAGATTGATTAAGGGGGGAAAAATAGAGTATGAGAGTAAACTTTCAAGGAACATAAAAGCGGATTGTAAAAGCTTTTACAAGTATGTAAAAAGAAAAAGATTAGTGAAGACAAATGTAGGTCCCTTACAGTCAGAAACGGGAGAATTTATAATGGGGAACAAGGATATGGCAAAGCAATTAAACAAATACTTTGGTTCTGTCTTCACGGAAATGCTAGGGAACCAAGGGCCTAATGAGGAGGAGGAATTAAAGGAAATTAGTATTAATAAAAAAATTATGCTGGAGAAATTAATGGGATTGAAAGCTGATAAATCCCCAGGGCCTGATAATCTGCATCCCAGAGTACTAAAAGAGATAGCCATGGAAATAGAGGATGCATTGGTTGTCATCTTCCAAAATTCTATAGATTATGGAATAGTTCCTGCAGATTGGAGGGGGGCAAATGTAACCCCATTATTTACAAAAGGAGGGAGAGAGAAAACAGGGAACTACAGACCGGTTAGCCTAACATCAGTAGTAGGGAAAATGCTAGAGTCTATTATAAAGGATGTGATAACAGGGCACTTAGAAAATATCAATGGGATTAGACAAAGTCAACATGGATTTATAAAAGGGAAATCATGTTTGACAAAACTACTGGAGTTTTTTGAGGATGTAACTGGTAGAATAGATAAGGGAGAACCAGTGGATGTGGTGTATTTGGATTTTTAGAAGGCCTTTGATGAAGTCCCACATAAGAGGTCAGTGTGCAAAATTAAAGCACATGGGATTGGGAGTAATATACTGGCATGGATTGAAAATTGGATAACAGACAGGAAACAGAGAGTAGGAATAAATGGGTCTTTTTCGGGGTGGCAGGCGGTGACTAGTGGGGTACTGCAGGGATCAAGGTTTGGGCCCTAGCTATTCACAATATATATCAATAACCTGGATGAGGGAACCAAATGTAATATTTCCAAGTTTGCTGATGATACGAAATTAGGTAGGATTGTGAGTTGTAAGGAGGATGCAAAGAGGCTTCAAGGCGATTTACACAAGTTGAGTGAGTGGGCAAATACATGGCAGATGCAATATAATGTGGATAACTGTGAAGTTATCCACTTCGGTAGGAAAAACAGAAAGGTAGAATATTATTTAAATGGTGCTAGCTTGGGAAATGCTGATGTACAAAGGGACCTGGGTGTCCTTGTACACCAGTCACTGAAAGCAAACATGCAGGTGCAGCAAGCAGTTAGGAAGGTAAATAATATGTTGGCTTTCATTGCAAGAGGATTTGAGTACAGGAGCAAGGATGTCTTACTACAGTTGTACAAGGTCTTGGTGAGACCACACCTGGAGTACTGTGTGTAGTTTTGGTCTTACCTAAAAAAGGATATACTTGCCATAGAGGGAGTGCAGCGAAGGTTCACCAAACTGATTCCTGGGATGGCAGGACTGTCGCATGAGGAAGGTTGGGTTGACTAGGCCTGTATTCACTAGAGTTTAGAAGAATGAGAGGGGATCTCATTGAAACATAGAAACATAGAAACATAGAAGATAGGAGCAGGAGTAGGCCATTCAGCCCCTCGAGCCTGCTCCGCCATTCAATGAGATCATGGCTGATCATCCAAATTCAGTACCCTGTCCCTGCTTTCTCCCCATATCCCTTGATCCCTTTAGCCTTAAGAAATATATCCAACTCCTTCTTGAATATATTTAATGAATTGGCCTCTACTGCCTTCTGTGGTAGAGAATTCCACAGGTTCACCACTCTCTGGGTGAAGAAATTCCTCCTCATCTCTGTCCTAAATGGCTTACCACTTATTCTTAAACTGTGACCCCTGGTTCTGGACTCCCCGACCATCGGGAACATCCTTCCTGCATCTAGTCTGTCCAGTCCTGTCAGAATTTTATAAGTTTCAATGAGATCCCCTCATTCTTCTAAACTCCAGCGAGAATAAGCCCAATCGACCCAATCTCTCCTCATACGTCATTCCTGCCATCCCAGGTATCAGCCTAGTAAATCTTCACTGCACTCCCTCCATGGCAAGAACATCCTTCCTCAAATAAGGCGACCAAAACTGCACACAATACTCAAGATGTGGTCTCACCAAGGCCCTGTACAACTGCAGCAAGACATCCTTGTTCTTGTACTCAAACCCTCTCGCTACGAAGGCCAACATACCATTTGCCTTCTTAACCGCCTGCTGCACCTGCATGCTTACCTTCAACGACTGGTGCAAAAGGACACCCAGGTCTCGTTGCTCTTCCCCTTCTCCCAATCTATTTCCATTCAGACAATAATCTGCCTTCCTGTTGTTGACACCAAAGTGGATAACCTCACATTTATCCACGTTATATTGCATCTGCCATGCTTCTGCCCAATCACCCAACCTGTCCAAATCATACTGGAGTTTCTCGGCATTCTCCTCACAGCACACACACCCACCCAACTTTGTGTCATCTGCAAGCTTGGAGATATTACATCTAGTTCCCTTGTCTAGATCATTAATATATATTGTGAATAGCTGGGGTCCAAGGGTCGATCCCTGCGGTACCCCACTAGTCACTGCCTGCCACTCGGATAAAGACCCGTTTATTACAACTCTTTGCTTTCTGTCTGCCAACCAGTTCTCAATCCAAGTCAATACCTTGCCCCCAATCCCATGTGCCTTAACTTTACACGCCAATCTATTATGCGGGACTTTATCGAAAGCCTTTTGAAAGTCAAATACACCACATCCACTGGTTCTCCCTTATCTATTTTACCAGTTACATCCTCAAAAAATTCCAGTAGATTAGTCAAGCACGATTTACCTTTTGTAAATCCATGTTGACTTTGTCCGATCCTGTCACTGTTTTCCAAGTGCTCTGCTATTACACCTTTATTATGGACTCTAGCATTTTCCCCACTACCGATGTCAGGCTTACCGGTCTGTAATTCCCCGTTTTCTCTCTACCACCTTTTTTGAATAGTGGGGTAACATTAGCTACCCTCCAATCCATGGGTACTGTTCCAGATTCTATCGAATGTTGGAAGGTGATCAGCAACGCATCTATTATTTCTAGGGCCACTTCCTTAAGTACCCTAGGATGTAGATTATCAGGCCCTGGGGATTTATCGGCCTTCAATCCCATCAATTTCCCTAGCACCATTTCCCTACAACTACTGATTTCTTTCAGTTCCTCCCTTTCATCAGACCCTCTGTTCCCCGACATCTCTGGGAGGTTATTTGTGTCCTCCTTTATGAAGACAGAACCAAAATATGTATTTAATTGGTCTGCCATTTCTTTGTTCCCCATTATAAACTCCCCAATTCTGACTGCAAGGGACCTACGCTTGACTTCACCAGTCATTTTCTCTTCACATATCTATAAAAGCTTTTACAGTCAGTTTTTATGTTCCCTGCAAGCTTACACTCATACTCTATTTTCCCCTTCTTAATTAATCCCTTTGTCCTCCTTTGCTGAATCCTAAACTGCTCCCAATTCTCAGGTTTACTGCTTTTTCTGGCCAATTTATATGTCCTCTCCTTGGATCTTATGCTATCCCTAATTTCCCTTGTTAGACACGGTTGAGTCACCTTTTTTGTTTTATTTTTATGCCAAACTGGGATGAACAAATTCTATAGTTCATCCATGTAGTCTTTGAATGTTTGCAATTGCCTATCCACCGTCAACCCTTTGAGTGACATTCCCCAAACAATCCTACCCAACTCGCGCCTCATGCCATCGTAGTTTCCTTTATTTAAATTCAGGACCCTAGTCTCTGAGTCAACTACTTCACTCTCCATCTTAATGAAGAATTCTATCATATTATGATCGCTCCGACCCAAGGGGCCTCGTACAACAAGATTGTTAATTAATCCTTTCTCATTACATAATACCCAGTCTAAGATGACCTGATCTCTGGTTGGTTCCTCGACATATTGGTCCAGAAAATTATCCCGTAAACACTCCAGGAATTCCTCCTCCACAGTATTGTTACTAATTTGGTTAGCCCAATCTATATGTAGATTAAAGTCACCCATGATAACTACTGTGCCCTTATTGCACGCTTCTCTAATTTCCCTTTTAATGCCATCCCCAACCTCCGCATTAATGTTTGGAGGTCTATATACCACTCCCACTAATGTTTTCTGCCCCTTGGTATTTCTCAGTTCTACCCATACAGATTCTACATCATCAGAGCTAATATCCTTCCTTACAATTGTGTTAATCCTCTCTTTAACCAGCAATGCTACCCCACCTCCTTTTCCTTTTTGCCTATCTTTCCTGAATATTGAATACCCCTGGATGATGAGTTCCCAGTCTTGGCCACCCTGGAGCCATGTTTCCGTAATCCCAACCAAATCATATTCGTTTACCTCTATTTGCGCAGCTAATTCATCCACCTTATTACGAATGCTCCTCACATTAAGACACAAAGCCTTCAGGCTTGTTTTTTTAATGCTCTTAGACCTTTTAGAATTATTATTTACTGTGGCCATGTTTGATTTAAACCGTTAATTTCTCTGACTGACACTTTTGTTTTTCTCCTTCCTATCTTTTGCTTTTATCCTTGTTTCCGTTTCCTCTGTCTCCCTGCTCAGTTTCCCAACCCCCTGCCTCTTTAGTTTAAACCCTCCCCCAGAGCACTAGCAAACACTCCCCCTAGGACATCGGTCCCGGCCCTGCCCAGGTGCAAACCGTCCGGTTTGTACTGGTCCCACCTCCCCCAGAACCGGTTCCAATGTCCCAGGAATTTGAATCCCTCCCCCTTGCACCATTCCTCTCGCCACGTATTCATCTGAAATATCCTTCTATTTCTACTCTGACTAGCACGTGGCACTGGTAGCAATCCTGAGATTACTACCTTTGAGGTCGTATTTTTTAATTTACCTCCTAACTCCCTATACGTATAAAATTCTGACAGGGCTAGACAGACTGGATGCAGGGAGGATGTTTCCCCTGGCTGGGGCATCTAAAATGAGGGGTCACAGTCTCAGGATACAGGGTAGGACATTTAGGACTGAGATGAGGAGAAATTTCTTCACTCAATGGGTGGTGAACCTGTGGAATTCTCTACCACAGAAGGCTGTGGAGGCCAAATCACTGAATATATTTAAGAAGGAGATAGATTTCTAGACACAAAAGGCATCAAGGGGTATGGAGAGGTAGCGGGAATATGGTATTGAGATAGAGGATCAGCCATGATCATATTGAATAGTGGAGCAGGCTCGAAGGGCCGAATGGCCTACTCCTGCTCCTATTTTTCTATGTTTCTATGAAAGTCAGCAGCCTTCCACCAGCCATGCTGCAACCACTGGGATAGCATTGCGTGACATCAGTAGAATAGGCAAAGGCACACACAAGACAGTCACTAGGGGAATGCATAAGGGTAATTCGTTGATTTTTTTTATGTCATATTTGATGGATAGATGTATAAAGTTGGATTGGAAAGTTTGCTTTCTGGTGGGTTTTATTTCAGCATTGTGGCCAAGAGGACACAGTGATGGTCAGTAACAGATTGAAGGTAAGGGGTGGGACAAATGTTGAAAGGGGAATTGTAGTTGTGGTCACTGGTGGCATAGTGGTTAGCACTGTTGCCTCACAGCGCCAGGGACCTGGGTTCAAATCCGGCCTCGGGTGACTGTCTGTGTGGAGTTTGCACATTCTCCCCGTGTTTGCATGGGTTTTCTCCGGGTGCTCCGGTTTCCTCCCACAGTCCAAAGATGTGCGGGTTAGGTTGATTGGCCATGATAAAAATTGGCCCTTAGTGTTAGGGGGGATTAACTACGTGGGGTTACGGGGATAGGGCTTGGGTGGGATGGCTGTCGGTGTAGGGACCGGGTGCTAGGGTTTGGATGATCAGCCATGATCTCGTTGAATGGCGGAGCAGGCTCGAAGGGCCGAGTGGCCTACTCCTGCTCCTATCTTCTATGTTTCTATGTTTATGTACTGCAGGCGGATGATTCCATCCCGGATATCCCAGCCAAAAAGGGGCTGTCTCAGTTGCATCCTTCCTTTCGCTTCCTCCTCTTCTGTGTCTTTCTCTTCTGCTTCCTTCCTCTTCTGCTTCCTTCCTCTTCCCTCTGTGAGCAGATGCTGGAAAACTGAAATAAAAACAGAAATGCTGGAAATACTCAGCAGGTCAGGCAGCATCTTGACCTGAGATGTTAACTCTGTTTCTCTCTGCATGGATGCTGCCTGATCTGCTGAGTGTTTCCAGCATTTTCAGAGGCCTTTCTTTACCATCCGAGGCCTTGCAAGCATCCAACAGCTCTCCCTGCACTCCCTGTACACTTTAAAAACTTTTAACATCTACTGCACCAAGCCACTACTTGAATAAAATATAAAAAATCCAGTCCAATAGCTTAAATACAAACTTACCTGAAGGATGTGAGTCCCTTTAAGTAGCGCCAACAGCATCTCTGTCAGTCTGCTGCATGCTCGCTTTTCTGAGCAAACTTAGGACCCAGCTTTAAAGTCAGCGCAAAGGTCCAAGTTTGCAGAGTGTGGCGTTAAGTTGGCGTTGCACGATGACTGACGTCACGCTCTGCTGTTTTGCATTTCTAGGGCCAGCACTGCTAATGGCAGCGCTAAAGCCCTCAGCAAAATGGCGGCCGCCGAGTCCTGCATCAGAAGCGGACGGAAGTGAGGCGGCTGCCATTTTCTTTCAAGAAACGGGCCTTACTGGAGAGCAGTAAGTACCTGAATTTCTAGGCCAGAGACTCCATTCCACCCCCATCATTTATATGCTGTAGGCCATGGAGAGATGGGTAGTGGTTCTGGAAGGGCAGGGTAATGAAAATATAGATTGGGTGGTAGGCTTTACCACCCTCATTTTCTTTCATTTCTACACTGCCCAATCTTGGATTACAAAGGACAATCCGGCCTTTATTTCTGGCAGTCAAATATCTGCCATAGCCTAAAAATATCCCCAGTGGAGCAGTGACAGGCAAGAATCTGTGGAACTGTTGCTTCAGGGAGTGGGTAAAAGTGTTTTATTCAGTATTCTATGGCACCATCCCCACAATATAGGAGAAGGTGGAGCAAAAATTATGAGGTAGATTTCCATCTTCATCGCCTGGGCAGTAATTGCCTGCATGTTATGTAGAAACAGCCAGATTTTCATTCACTGGGTTTCAGGGAATAATCAATGGCTGAAGGTTCTGCCACCTGTACTGAAGCAGAGGGAGAGGGGGATGGACAGGATGCCAGGGTTGTTCTTCAGGCAGCATTCAACAATGGCCTGGGGTGTGGTGGTGAATTTCATAGAATCATAGGATACTGCAGCACAGAAGGAGGCTATTCAGCCCATAGAGTCTGTGTCAGCTCTTGCAAAGAGCAACCCAGTTAGTCCCACACGCCCGCTCTTTCTCCATAGCCCTTCAATTTTTTCTCCTTCAAGTATTTTTCTAATTCTTTTTTGAAGGCTACTATTGAATCTGTATCCACCACCCTAGCAGGCAGTGCATTCCAAATCCTAACTACTCATTTCTTTAAAAAGTATTTCCTTGTGTCGCCTCTGGTTCTTTTGCCAATCACCTTAAATCTGTGCCCTCTGGTTATCGACCCTTTAGCCATTGGAAACGGTTTTTCTTTATCTACTCTATCTAAATCTTTCATGATTCTAAACATTTCTATCAAATCTCCTCTTAACCTTCTCTGCTCTAAGGAGAATGACCCCAGCTTCTCCAGTCTATCCAAGTAACTGTAATCCCACATCCCTCGATCCTAACCCTAGTACCATTCTAGTAAATCTCTTCTGTAAACTCTCTAAAGCCTTCACGTCCTTCCTAAAGTGTGGTGCCCAGAATTGACACAATACTCCTGCTGTGTCTGCCCATTCCACCAGCCTGTCTATGTCCTCTTGAAGACTATTAATATCTTCCTCACTGTTTACTACACTTCCACCTTTTGTATCATCTGCAAATTTCAAAATTGTGCCCTGTACCCCCAAGTCCAAGTCATTAATGCATATCATAAACAGCAGTGGTCCTAGTACTGAACCCTGGGGAACACCACTATATACCTCCCTCCAGTCTGAAAAACAGCCATTCACCACAACTCTGTTTTCTATCCCTTAGCCAATTTTGTATCCATGCTGCTACTGCCCCTTTTATCCCATGTGCTTCAATTTTGCTAACAAGCCTAATAATATGTGGTATTTTTTCAAATGCCTTTTGAAAGTCCATATACACAACATCAATTGCACTGCCCTCATCCACCCTCTCTGTTAACTCATCAAAAAACTCAAGTTAGTGTAAGGGGTGGTGTGTGGGTTGTTTGTCAGCTTCACCTCTGACTCCTTTGTGCAGTTCGAATCGCTCCCACTCCCTTTTGTTCTAGACTTTGGACTTATTTGGGGGTTGTAATAAACTTGCAACAGACACCTAGGTTAGTCAAAAGAATTCAGATCTTTATTTTGAGACAGGAAAAATATACAATACAATAAAACTTATACTCTAAAAGGGTGGGGAACACTCGGAATAAGCGAGGGAGAATTACAATATACAAAATCCTTTACCCTCCCAACCCCACTACACTAACTAGGCTGGAATCCAGAGGACCAGGAAATGCTCACCAAAACAACTTTCTTGACAGATTGTAGAGGTTCGCGATTTCGGGGTTCTCTTTAGTTGTGGCGGTTGGGACCTGTCGTACCCTGGACGTGGTAGAAGACTGCGCCTGCGTTGGGTCTTCAGTTTGGGTTGGTCCGCTGATGTGGTTAGTCACGCTGTTGAATGTATCAGGTGAGTACCCAATTTTCTTTGGTTAGGGCTAGTTTTAGGGTCTTTTGTGTCCAAATCTTACCCAGGGGTAAGTCAGACTAGCCTGTAGAGTGGAAACAAGTCTTTGGTTTGTGAGTTTTTCGGCGGTTGATTTCTTGTTGGTCGCGGTGGCCCAATGTTACCTGGTTGGTGGTAATATTGGTGGTTGTTGGTTTCTGTAGGCCGTTGGTTGCCGCAATCTCCATTTCTTCTTCCTTCCTTCAAGTCTCCGATCTGGTCTTGGTGATTCGTTAAACTGTACTCGAACTTGAACTCTCGCTGGCTGAACTGAACTCTGAACTGAACTTGAACTGACCGTTTGACTGAAAAGGCAGGCCTCAATTATGCTAATTTGGGGCCTGGCTTATCTGACCACCAAGTCTCGGGTTTCTTTGTTAAATTTGGCAGGCTCGTTATTTTTAATGTGTTTTAAAACTTTTACGAGCTTCGGGGATGGCCCATCTAAATTTAACGAGTTTCGGGGATGGTCCATCTAACTCTTAGTCTGCCTTTAACTGGTTTTGGGATTGCCTTGAAACTAGTTTAAAAAATGCAAAACGTTTGTCAATCTCTTTGATTGGTTTTGGACTGTGGTTTGATTGTTGTATCCTGTAAGGCTATGTTCCTTTCTTTTGTGTTGCTGGGGGCAGATACTGTTTTATTCATGTACCTTGGCTCTGCGAATTTTGGTGGGAACAGATTCTATTGTCCTTATGTAAAGCTGGGGTGGCCCAGGACATTGTCAGACTGTCCAATATCCAAATTCAGGGGCCCACCCCATCTCCCCTGTGTCACAGCCTTTTGCAAGCCTGAACATGCCTTTTAAACCAGCCAAATCTTCCTGGGACTTTTATTTTTAAATCCCTTTGGCCCAATAATTCCTTAAAACAGTCCAAAATCTTGTCCTTCCTTACATTTAGGGAAAATGTGTAATTTAACTCTTTGAATTCTTCTGTTAGGCCCAACCATACATTTTATCCTTTTTACAGATTTCTTCTGTGATGGTCCAAAATCGTTTTAAATAAGGTTATTCTTCTGTTTTGGGGTTGTGCAGAAATTTTTGAACCTTACATTAGTCAAACATGATTTGCCCTTAAGTTCAGCATTTAATTTCCTTGAAGCTTCAGCAAAGTTACGGCAGTAGAGCAGGAGCAGTTCCAAGGAAGTTCGCCCCTATAGTGCATGGAAATGGACAGGGCTTTCATTCCCTTATTGTGCAGATGGTATGTGGTGTCCAATTTAGGTTCTGCACATTAATGCTCACATCCCATTCTGCTTCATCAAAATCCTGGTGACATTCAGGGGCCCCCAGTCAAGGGATTGTGGCACTTAACCCAAAGTTAGTGGGTGCATTCCATTGTAAAGTAAAAATAATCTGAACCTTGCAAAGTTTAAAAACTTAAGCCCAACCATCACAAAGTTGCATCCAGATTTATATTAATACTGTTACAGATCAGTGCAGTTGCTCTCCCATAATGGACAGTTTGTCTGACTCACTCTGACAATAATAGAATGCTTTGAAGAGAGGACTTCAGGATGTTTTCAGAGCAGCCTTGAGGGCATGTGAAGCACATAGCAGCACTTAATTAAATAACAGATAGCCCTCTTACAGAAATCGAGTCCTCATCCGAGATGTGTTCAAAAGCATTTGTCATATGCAA
This sequence comes from Somniosus microcephalus, assembly GCF_052327205.1. NCBI lineage: Eukaryota > Metazoa > Chordata > Chondrichthyes > Squaliformes > Somniosidae > Somniosus > Somniosus microcephalus. Next base: position 113,800,333 of record NC_140995.1, on the reverse strand, counting down.
AGAATTCATGAACAGGTGGCAAGTTACTGCTCCATGCCCCATTCTAATCAGTATTCTTCAACCAATCGCAGTTTAGCAACGTAACAACCATAAATGAATAATCCTATCACCATAGTACTATAGTGTGTTAGGCTGAAATTCATGATAGAAAAGTCAACCAGAAAGGATGATTTCATTGATGCTGTGGTGAATCTGATTTGTACAAGAGGTGTCAGGCATCAATGTTGAGTTCTGGCACACATCGCCAAATTCACATACAAAAAAGATGAACCCGGGAGGAGTTCCACAGTCATACCAGGGCCATGCCCACCACCCACAGAAAGTGACTGAAAGTCAGGAAGAGATTCCGAGTGGTTAAGAAAAATATCAAGCAAATGCCACCCCCACTGACCTTACAAGCTCCACCCTATAGTAACTCCAAGTTGTCCAAAGGTCCCCTACCTGCATCCTGTATCATAATAAGTTCTCCTTGCCCATTACCCCGTCAATGCCAACCTTCATTGGTTCTCTGTATGGGGGAAAAATGGAGTTGCGCCCCCTTTGGGGTGCTAATTTCGCCAGGGTGCTACTTTTAGCGCCCCAAAAAAATTAGCACCCCCGTGGCCGAAATTCATCGGTAGCACCACAAGAGGGAAGCGGGGCGCTACTGGAAGTGGGCTGCAGCCGGCACTCCATGGGGGGGGGGGCGCTCAGGAGGCCAGGGACGGCAACTGGGGCAGGTGCTAGCAGGGGGCCAGCAACAAAAATGGCCGCCCAGCACCTCGCCTTTAATTAGCGCCACCCCGGCCGCAGGTAGGCCCCCCTGACCCCGTTGGACATAGTGTCTGGTGGTAAGTCAGGGGGCGCTACATAAGATCGAGGCCGGGGCATGAGCGGGGTGCTGCGCACGGTGATGACGTCATCGCCGGCGGCACAGCACTAACCTGAATTTCGCGGGCGGTGTTAGCGGCACCACGCCCGGGCGCTAGTTGCTTTGCGCCCTGTTATCCCCCCTCACATGGCGCTAATGGGAGGTGCAAAGCAACCGACTTTTTCCCCAAGGGGGAAAAATTCAGTATCGCCCCGTTTGGGGTGCGATTATTGGCCGTGCGCAAAGTTTAGTGCCTGGCGTTAATTATCGCCTCCGACTGCAAACTTGGCTTTTATTGCCCCTGGAGGTGATTGGAGCGCTAAATCAGGCGCTTCACACCTGTCTTAAGGCGCAAAGGCCGAGGAGCGAGGCGCTAACTCAGAGCGCTGGCGAAGCTCATGTGAAGTCAGTCAGCAATGGAACACAGACACACTGGCTCCAGCCAGTTCTTAAAGGGGAGGGTCAATCTTGCTCTCCATCCACATCCTGCTCATTGCAGCCTTGAATCTGAGCCTGGAGAGACCTGTACATCAAATCTGCTGGAAAGAACAATGGAGAGTACCAGGGAAAGCGCTCAGAGTGCAGCCCCCACAGTCTCTTCTAAATCGATACAAGGAAGGGCAAATCAAAATCAACCTGCAAAGTGCTGCTCAGTACCCAAAACTCCTTCACACCGCGTTGAATCTCTCCAGAAGTCTCTCTCTCTCTCTCTCTCAGAATGTGTGGTGCAAAAATATTGCCAACAAAAAAAGGCAGGAAGCGGTCGCCTTTAAATAGTGCTCCCCCAGTCCCTTCCTGACTGCAAAATGCTCCCCTGTCGTTGCTAGCGGCAGGTGGTAAGGCAGGGGGCACCACTCAATATCCGGTCCGGGGTGCTACCGGGGCGTTGCACACTTGACTGACATCACGATCTGCCAGCGCAGGAGATCATGGCGGTAGTGTTTAGCGCAGCCGCAAAATGTCTAGTTAATGTGAGCGGCGCAAACATCGCCTCGCACGGGCGCAAGTTGCTTTGCGCCCCATTAGCGCCCTCTTAAGGTGCTAATGGGAGGCACAAACTGACTGAATTTTTCCCCCCAAGTCTATATGGAGATTTTCAACACCAGCACAAGACAGACCCGTGGTCATAGTGCTGCAACTGAAAATGGTTGAGCTGAATGCATATGTATTTTCAGAAGGTGTCCACTTAGGTGCTTCACACGAGGCTCATTATCAAAATTCAGGCTTATGGTATAAGATGAAATGTTGCCGCACAGATAGAAGGTTGGTTGACAGACCAGAGAAAGGTTGGAAGTGATGTACCTTGGCAGACATAGATAGTGTAGCAGAAGGACAGATAAGTGGCAGCTGCAATTTAATGTGGATAAGTGTAAGGTAATACATTTTGGAAGAAAGAACAAGGAATGGAAATATACATTTAATGGAAAGATACTGAAAGGTGAAGATGAACAGAGATCCAAGAGTTCAAATACATGGGCCTAGAAATTCGGTGGGCTGCGCCACCAGCTAGCACCCAAAGAGGGCACTTAGTGGGTTTAGCACCGATGACGTCATTGGTGTGCGCAGCGCCCCGCTACCGCCCCGATCTCGAAATTTGGTAGCGCCCCCTGCTGTAACGCCGGTCGCAATTTGCGACCTGTTCAGGGGGGCCTACCTGCGGCGGTAGCAGTGCTGAGGTGTGGGGCGGCCATTTTTTTTGCTGGCCGCCTGCCAGCACCTCTTCGTGCAGCTGTCCCCGGCCTCCTGAGCACCCCCCCCCGCATTGTGCCGGCTGTCTCCCAAGAGCCTGGCACTTCTCCTCGGTGCCGGGCTCTTTTGCCGGCACTCGCGATCTTCGATCGCGCTGCAGCAGGCCCCTCCCCTTTAAGAAGGGGAGGAAGGCCTGCAGTACCGCAGCGCGCCGTGCCACAGTGTGTGGCGCTGCGGCACGTTGCACTGCGAACTTCAGTTGCAGCGCCCCAAGACGGACGGGGCGCCACCGAATTTCTAGGCCAAGTGTGAGTGATGGTAGATAAAGCCAAAAAGGCCAATATAATTTTGTTTTTTATCATAGGGACAAAGAATACAAGAGGAAGGAAGAAATAATGAATTTATATTGGTTAGGCCACAGTTGGAGTAAGGTGTTTAGTTTTGGCGCCGCTCTGAATTTTCCCTCCCTAAATCCTATCGAAGGGACATTACAGCCACAGATTCAGCAGGATGATGCCAGGGATGGGAAACTATCGTTATGACGAGACTTGAGATACTGGGACTATTTCCAATGGAGCAGAGAAGACTAAGAAGACGTTTTATAGAATTATTTTTAAATTATGAAGGGTTTTGATCATGAACAGGGAAATACTATTTTCTCTGGTTGGAAAATCAGTGAAGAGGGGTCATCTATTTAAAATCATTGATAGAGTGAGCTGATGGTTAGGAAAAAGTCGTTGGAGCATGGAATACTTTTCCACAGGGAATGTTTGACCCAGAGACCATTGCATCTTTTAAAGCTAAGCTGGATAAATATTTAAAGCAGAGGATGATACAAGGAGACCCGCGGCAGCCCAGCCCAGCAATTAAACAAACCCAGAGAAAAATCACAAAGTCATATCATAGCCAACAACAGGAGTTTCTGCATCTCTGTCAGAGGGTCCTGGAGTATCACCGGCAGTGGTATGCCTGGTGCAACCAAGCTTACCAGCCCATCTGTAGTGGGCTCCGCCTGTATGTCCAGACCTGAAGCACGGTGGCATAGTGGGGGAAGCACGGTGGCATAGTGGTTAGCACTGTTGCCTCACAGCGCCAGGGACCCGGGTTCAAATCCGGCCTCGGGTGACTGTCTGTGTGGAGTTTGCACATTCTCCCCGTGTTTGCGTGGGTTTCCTCCGGGTGCTCCGGTTTCCTCCCACAGTCCAAAAATGTGCGGGTTAGGTTGATTGGCTATGATAAATTGACCCTTAGTGTTAGGGGGATTAAATACGTGGGGTTACGGGGATAGGGTGGGATATGTGTTGGTGTAGGGGTTACGGGGATCAGGTGGGATATGTGTCGGTGCAGGCTCGATGGGCCGAAATGGCCTCTATCTGCACTGTGGGGTTTCTGTGATCTGTGATTCTGTGGATCCCCAAAGATCTCAGTAATTTGGGGGAGTTTTTTTATGGGGGCTAATGGGCAGGAGAGTTTCAGCTTCAAGTGGGGCCATGGTACCCCCACTAATTCTTGACCTTCTGGGGGAGGCAGAGCTCAAAAAGCGCCTCTAGTGGTGTGGACACCTGTCATACACATGCAAATAGAGGGGCCTTCTCCTGACCTCCAAACTTTGATGGTGAATGTGGTGGAGGTCCCGGGCGGATGTATCCTGGCGCATACACTGGGAGGAGTTTCCCATCCCATGCATAGTCAACCTACCAACTTTTACATTGTTTTTTCTTTTTTAAGTGCAGAGGATACTTTTATATTCAAAAGTTATTTAATTTGAAAAGATAAAAGGATATGGGAGAAAGCAGAAAACGGGATTCATTTGGGGAGAAAGCAGGAAAATTGGACAATGTAAACGCAGCCCCCAAGAGAAGCCTAAATTCAATGTAGGAAAGGATTGTATCCTCTGGTGTTAAAAATATCTAAACAGTTCTATAGGAGCTGGCTGCCATGTTTATAAATCTATATGGCATAATGGATAGTGAAGTGTTAAACCTATGAAGGTAAGACTTCCACCAGTGTCACAGTCCCTAACTGTGTTTAGTGCAACCATGCAAGTGTTTTCACCTTTGAAATTATCACTACCTCCCTGGAAGTTACCCCCAGAACTGACAAAAAACAAAAAACAGAAGTTTGCAGGATTCCAAATAAAGTAAAATAAAAGAGACTTTTTAGTGATGTGCTCTTCATTAAGTTTCCCCTTTTTCTAGGCCACAGCACTTGAAGTAATTTGTTTTAAAAATCAGATTTCAGGTTTGGACTTTTCAGTTTTAACAGCAAGGGTGACATCAAATGGAAAAAAAGGGCAGCTCCTGAGAAGATTTTTTATTTTGAAGTCTCCTTGTCAGGTAGCAGAGTGGTTTGCTTGGACTGTGAGTGTTATAAACAGGCTGGGGACTATCATTTTTGCAGACACTCTAGCAACCTTAGGGATAATAAATCTTGTTTCTGCTGCATCTGTGTCAGTGTATTTTTAGATTTGTCCATCCATCATCTAACATACAACTCTGCTTAAAATTGTCCCCAAACATCACGAATTAGCTGTTCCCATATGCTCCTAATCCATTTAGTGACAGGATTATTGAGGATGTTTGCATCTGTGTCATTATGACGGTAATTTTGCCTCAACGGAAAGTCAGATTATATTCTGTGGATAACTGAAGACTATCCTGAGACTCAAATGTATTCTGATATTGGAAGAACATTTCAAGGAGTCTAAATGGCTTCTTGCTGACAGATCTAATGGGATGATGTGAGCTATTCAACTAGGCATGGTGTGCTGTCTGGGAGTTGCAAGGAAGTGTGATTAGCCAGGTTTCCAAAGTATTCCTGTTCTGGAAAAAAAAGAAAACAGCAATACAAAAGCCAAAAACTTTGCTAAACATGCTGCAATCCCTATCCCTAACTAAAGCCAGTTATCACGTATTATTAAACACATCTATCAGTGTAGGAGATCTTGATACCCTGGGAATTTGGCAACTTACACAAACTGAGTGCAAACAGTTACAGTTTCAGAATATTGCCACAATCTGACAAGGACCACAGATGTCTGCAAGTATCTGGTCAGCAGCTCCCAAGACATTTGGGGGGGAAAATTCGGTTGCTTTGCGCCTCCTGTTAGCACCCTAAGAGGGCACTAACGGGGTGAAAAGCAACTAGCGCCTGGGCACAGGCGCCACCAATGCTTCCCGTGAAATTCAGTGGAAGGTTAGCGGAGGCGGTAACTGTTAGTGCCCCACGGCGGGGGCGGGGGGGGGGGAGGTGTGTAGGGGGTAGTGTAGGGGGAGAGTGCGGGGGGAGGATTGCGTGGGGGAGTGCGGGGGGGAGAGCGGGGGGAGGGAGTGCGGGGGGGAGTGCGGGGTGGAGGAGTGCAGGGGGGGGTGCGGGGAGGAGTGCAGGGGGGTGTGCAGTGGGGAGTGTGGGGGGCGAGTGCAGGGGAGGATTGCAGGAGGCGAGTGCGGGGGGGGCGAGTGCGGGGGGGGGGAAGTGCGGGGGGGCAGTGCGGGGGGCAGTGCGGGGGGGGAGTGCGGGGGGGGAGTGCCGGGGGGAGTGCCGGGGGGAGTGCGGGGTGGGAGTGCGGGGGGGGAGTGCGGGTGGGGGAGTGCCGGGGGGAGTGCGGGGTGGGAGTGCGGGTGGGAGTGCGGGGGGTGGGGTGGGGGGAGTCCGGGGGTGGAGAAATATTTTGTGACCTTTCTTCTGACCATCCTTTAAAAACGTCATTTGAATTACATTACTTAAAATGAAAATGAAAGAAAATTAGGAAGAAAAAACGGTGAACAGGAAAACAGAAATCACTCCTGCAAAGTAAAAAATACAGCATTTGGGTAATCAATCAACTTAAATAACTGATGAGGTACTGTACTTAACAAACTGCTTCCAATATCCTGTTTGCATAAACATAAAATAGAAGCTGAAAAAAGCTCTTACTCAATGTCTGCATCAATCATTAATTTGCAATTCATTAAAATCAGTAAGTTTGTAGAAGAAGTTATGTGAGCTATGAATGGTCAATGCAGACTGCATGCAGAAGCAAGAAGACAGTTTCAGCAAGGCTCTCTTACTGAAACTGTGGAAGACATTTTGCCACAGTGGGTGAAAGAAGAGCAGGTGGCTTTTGCCAAAATCTCCATTATTCAGCTTTTGAATATCTCTGAGAAAGTTTTTTGAAGAGAGAAATACTTTTTCTTTCCCATCCAGTATCCTGGGGTAAATGATCTTACCCAAGGTCCAGGATGCAATTGATGACACCCAGGTTCCTTTTGAAGCTCTAACAGAAGACCCCTCATCTACGTCAACAGGTAGGGCTTCCACTCCCTCAGTGTACCGATTGTTCATGACAACATGCAAAGAACCCTAAATGTTAATGCCAGATGTTAGAAGTTGTCATCATGCTTCCATCCTTCAAACTCAACCCCATCAGATCTATTCAAGGAAGGAAATCAGGTCAACAGATGGCTTCTGGGTGACAAAGCCTACTCCCTTCTTGCACGGATAATTATCCATTAAGAGTGGGCCAAACAGCAGCAGAGGTGCACTGCAATGAGGCACATGCCTCTACAAGATTAGTCATTGAGACCATCGGGTCTTAAACGCATGCTTTCGCTGCATAGACAGGTCAGGAGGGGCTCTGCCATATGCTCCAGATCATGTATCATGAGATAGTTGTAGCCTGCTAAGTCCTGTATAACTTTGCCATACAGAAAGGGCTGGACTTTTACATTGTTGGCAAGGAGGCCCTAGCTTCACTGGAGCTCGATCTACATGGGAGAGAGTTGCATGATGATCTGCAGTCAGAGGAGTCCTCAGTGACTATGAAAAGAGGCATCCGACACATTTCATTACTTAAGTCTTCTGTGTAACACAGTTTACCTTTGAAATCACAGCCTTACCTGCTTCTCCCCCACTTTTCAAATAAAGGAACCTTCCCTAAATCCACTAGCCATCTTATAACAGTACAACACATCAGCCCTCTTTGCCCTTACATGTCCATGCCAATATCATCACCTGATTGAATGCTAGTACTAAATAATTGCACCATTTCCTGTATGACTCTAACCTCCATCAATAACAAAGCATGATGTTAGTACACATTCTATTTTATTTCAATAAAGTCTAAATTGAATACAAGAAAACATATTCTTTCCTAATACCATACTTCTCCCAGATACAACTGAAGGTCAATATCATGAGAGATGTTCGGCTGCTCAACCTCTACAAATGTGTCATGGGACTGAAGTGGCCCTCATAAGAACATAAGACAATAAGAAATAGGAGCAGGAGTAGGCCAATTTAAACCCCTTGAGCCTGCTCCGCCATTCAATAAGATCATGGCTGATCTTCTACCTCAACTCCACTTTCCTGCATTATCCCCATATCCCTTGATTCGCTTAATATCCAAAAATCTATCGATCTCTGTCTTGAATATGCTCCACTGCCCCCTGGGGTAGAGAATTCCAAAGAATCACCATTCTCTGAGTGAAGATATTTCCCCTCATCTTAGTTCTAAATGGCCGACCCATTATCCTGAGACTGTGACCCCTGGTTCTAGACTCCCCAGCTAGAGGAAACATCCTCCCTGCATCTACCCTGTCAAACCCTGTAAGAATTTTGTATGTTTCAATGAGATCATGTCTCATTCTTCTAAACGCTAGAGAATATTAGCCTAGTCTACTCAATTTCTCCTCATAGGACAATCCCTCCATCCCAATATTCAGTCTGGTGAACCTTCGTTGCACTCCCTCTATGGCAAGTATAACCTTCCTTAGGTAAGGAGACCAAAACTGCACACAATACTCCAGGTGTGGTCACACCAGGGCCCTATATAATTGCAGTAAGATGTCTTTATTCTTATACTCAAATCCTCTTGTAATAAAGGCCAACATACCATTTGTTTTCCTAATTACTTGCTGTAACTGCATGTTAACTTTCAATGATCCGTATACAAGGACACCCAGGTCCCTCTGAACACGAACAATTTTCCAATCTCTCACAGTTTTAAAAATACTCTGCTTTTCTATTTTTCCTATCAAAGTGGATAACTTCACATTTCTCCACATTATATTCCATTTGCCATGTTCTTGCCCACTCACTTAGACTGTCTATATCCCCTTGAAGCCTCTTTGCATCCTCCTCACAACTTACATTCCCACCCAGCTCTGTATCATCAGCAAATTTGTATATATTACATTTAGTCCCCTCATCCAAATTATTGATATAGATTGTGAGGCCCAAGCACTGATCCTTGTGGTACCCCACTAGTTACAGCCTGCCAACCGGAAAATTACCCGTTCATTCCTACTCTCTGTTTTCTATCCGTTAACCAATCCTCAATCCATGCTCGTATATTACCCCCAATCCCAGGAGCCCTAATTTTGTTTAATAACCTCTTGTGTGGCACCTTATCGAATGCCTTCTGAAAATCCAAATACACCACGTCCACTGGTTCCCCCTTATCTATTCTGCTAGTTACAACCTCAAAAAACTCTAACAGATTCGTCAAACATGATTCCCCTTTCATAAATCCATGTTGACTCTGCCCAATCCTATTATTATTTTTGAAGCGCCCTGTTACCACATCCTTATTAACAGATTCTAACATTTTCCCTACTCCTGATGTCAGACTAACTGGTCCATAGTTCCCCATTTTCACTCTTCCTCCTTTCTTAAATAGTGGCGTTACATTTGCTACCTTCCAATCTGCAGGAACCATTCTAGAATCAATGGAATTTTGGAAAATGACAACCAATGCATCCACTATCTCTATAGACACCTCTTTCAAAACCCGAGGATGTAGGCCATCAGGTCCAGGGGATTTATTGGTTTTCAGTCCCATTAATTTCTCCAGTACTTTTTTTTACTAATCCTACTTTCTTTCAGTTCCTCATTCTATTTCTCCAGTATTTCTGGGAATTTTTTTGCATCTTCTTCAAGAAAGGGTCGTATTTAGCGACCCCTAAGAGTGCGTACAAGATGTACGAGCCCGTAGGGGCCGCGCAAGTTCTGGGTTTAGGCATGCGAAGAATCTTCTTGACAGATCCTACGCATCCCCGGGAGAAGGGCCTCTGTGGGTGGAGAGTTGCGCTATTTGCCCAACTTCCACCCACTGAATACCCGTGAAATTCTTACGCCTGGTGAAAGCAGGTGTATGGCCTGCTTTTACCAACATAAGAGTTTTAAATAATAGAACAATAACATTTTATCACTCATTTATACATTAAAAACCTTGTCCAATAAGGTAAGTTTATTTTTAGCTCTGTTAAAATATACAAATGTTTTTTTCAAAAAATTACATTTTTGTTTAAAATATTAAATGGCATTTTAATTAATTTTAAATATGTAATTTATTTATTTATTTCATGTGTTTGTGTATTTTTTAAGTGATTCCCCGTTCATACTTATGGTGTTTCCGTACGTACGGAACTCCCATCAGTAAGAATGGGTTTCCCCTTCTTTTATTGGTTGGGCCGGCCCACATGATCACAGGGGCACTTGCGAACTGCATGCGCCCCTGCTCGTGTGTACCCAGAGAGGCTCAGGATCGCAAGTCTCCACACCTCCCGGACCACCAGGTAAATTCGTAGATTTTTTACAGGTTGGAGGCATCCGCCAACGATCGCAAATTTTGGGCCAATGTATTTGTTTAATTTCTCTGCCATTTCCTCATTCCCCATTATAATATCTCCAGTTTCAGCCTATAAGCGACCCCCATTTACTTTTGCTAATCTTTTCCTTTTTACATACCTATAGATGCTTTTACAGTCTGTTTTTATGTCTCTCACTAGTTTACTCTCATATTCTATTTTCCCTTTCTTTATCAATTTCTTGGTCCTCCTTTGCTGAATTCTAAAATCCTCCCACTCCTCAGGCTTACTACTCTTTTTGGCAACATTATAAGCCTCTTCCTTTGATCTAATACTATCTTTAACTTCTCTTGTTAGCCACGGTTGGACTACTTTTCCTGTGGGGTTTTTGTGCCTTAAAGGAATGTATATTTGTTGTAAATTATGTATTAATTCTTTAAATGCTAACCATTGTTTCTCTACCATCATACCTTTTAATGTAGTTTCCCAATCTACCTTAGCCAACTCACCCCTCATACCTACATAGTTTGCTCTGTTTAGATTTAAGACCCTAGTTTCGGATTTAACTAAATCACTTTCAAATTCAATATAAAATTCTATCATATTTTGGTCACTCTTCCGTAAAGGCCCCTTTACTACATGGTTATTAATTAACCCTTTCTCGTTGCACAATATTAGAGCTAAAATAGCCTGTTCCTTAGTTGGTTCCTCAACATACTGATCTAGAAAACTATTTTGCATACATTTCATGAATTCGTCCTCCACACTATTACTGCAAATTTGGTTTGCCCAGTCTATAAGAGTCATAAGTCATAAGTCATAGGGCTAGAAATTCAGTAGGCTTTGCGCCCAGTTTTCGCCCAAAGAGGGCTTTTGCGCCACTTGCTGAGCTTTCCCCGATATTCAGCGCTGCGGTAATGGCGGCATTAGCCAGTAGCGCTGCGCCGCCACCGATGACATCATCGGTGTGCGCAGTGCCCCGCTACCGCCCCGCTACCGGCCCGCCCGCAATATTGAGTTGCGGCCGCCTCTTCCGCGGCAGCCGCAAACAGCGACCAGAAAACGGGGCCGAACTGATGCGGTAGTGGGGCGAGTTAAGGCGGAGGTGCGGCCGGCCGCTTTTTCGGCGGCCGCCTGCCCGCACCTCCTTCCCCGGCCTCCTCCACCACCCCCCCGCGGCATTGCCGGCTGTTTTCCGGGAGCCCGGCACTTCTCCGTGGTGCCGGGCTCATTTGCCGGCACTAGCGAGCGGCGATCTCGCTGTTGCAGGCACCTCCCCCTTAAGAGAGGGAGGAAGGCCTGCAGTACCGCAGCGGGTGGCGCTGCGGCACTTAGCGCGCCGATATTCAGTTTCAGCGCCCCAAGCGGGGGCGCCGAAACCCTTGATTTGCGGCCGGCTTCGACTTGGGGCGCTGAAACTGAATTTCCGGTGGGCGCAAGTGGCTCCGCGCGCAGCGGTAATTTCTGGGCGCGAGCGAGCTGGCCGCCCCAAACTCAATTTCTAGGCCATAGAGTCATAACGGCACAGAAGGAGGTCATTCGGCCCATCGAGTCTGTGCCGGGCTCGATGTAGATTAAAGTCCCCTATAATCACTGTATTACCCTTGTTACATGCGCCTCTAATTTCCTGATTTATACTCCACTCGTGGCAGTTGATTCCTGGCAGGGAGAAGCTGCTGGATGCACCTTTGGAGCTTGTTCCTGGGCAGCCTGGTATTGCCTCCCACATTCTACTGACGTGGTGCTCTGAAAGGAAAGGCCAGAGGCCTGACATGTGATGCTGTCCTGAGCGACGACAGTATCAGGCAGGTCGACTTCAGCCATTGCCATTCCACTGGGCTGTGGATCCATGTCCCTACTCATCAGCAGGATGACTGGTCTAATGGTAGCGGATCCTGAAAGCCCTGAGACAGAGCAGCATGCATTGTGGTTGCTATGATCTGGAAGCCTCTTTGCAGGTTTATGTCTATTCTCTCCACTATTGCCACCAGAGCTGTAATCAGTGGGCTTGTGCTTGTATGATGGTTTACAGTGATGCCGTACCTTCAGCCATCTATGCCCTAAGCTCTAGAATGCCCTCCAAAAACTTCTCCGCCTCTCCTCCTCTCTTTCCTCCTTTATGACACTCCTTAAAGCCTACCCCTTTGATCAAGCTTTTGGCCACCTGTCCTAATGTCTCCTTTTTTGACTCGGTGTCAATTTTTGTCTAATTACGCTCCTGTGAAGTGCCTTGCGAGGTTTTACTACATTAAAGGCGCTATTTAGATGCGAGCTGATGTTGTTGTACAAGGCACCATTAATGATTGACCTGCCAGCTTGGCTCACAAGTAGAAACTTGGGGAGTAAACCTGTCGCTGGGGGCTGGAATTCTTCCCACTCTGCCTTGTAAACCAATACCCTAACAGATAGTGTGTTTCTAGCTGAATTAAGCAGCAGGCAGCTTCACAGTGCTCTGAAGTGTTGATCTCTGCAGTTTTAGCTGGATAATCTCCAGCAGTACCCATCCACACATTTGGGAGTGCCTAAGACTTGGTTCTGCTGATCTAAGCCTAAGCTATCTGGACTTAGGTAAGGGAGGAGTGTCGCTGCAGAGTGAAAATGTGCACTCCGCATCCAGTAAACAGAAACAGTACAGGCATTTTCATTAGCTTATTTGGAGACTTTTAAATATGGTGATGAATTTCTGAGTATTGGACACCTGACTGACTAAGAAAATAAATTGTACAGTGTTGTCTTCTCCACTGCTTACACCTCAGGTTAAATATCCAGCTAACAGCATGGTTGACTATGCCTTGCATCATTTTAAAGACCTGGATCAGCTTTCTGTTTCTTAAGAAAAGATAATTATCTTATTTGATTTATCATGTTAATGTAATTAGCAGTCAAAATACATTCTGTCTTCTTTGAACTGGTACAAATGCATGAGACAATGAAAGTGATCTCATGTGGTTGCTTCACAAATGTGTATTCTCCAGATATTCTTACTTGTAATTGATCATCTCGTAGGAATACTAATTGATTAATTAGTGTGAGTGGCTATAATAGCAATACTGTCCAGAGTGAAGCCTTTATCATTTCCCACTCTAGGTTTTCTCGAATGGCTCATAGAATTAATTCAGTAAGTAGCTGAGCTATACAGGTCAAGAAGGTCTCAGATTTGATCTCTAGTCTATTGGCGTTGGCTGATCTCAGCCCAGGCAGTGGCATCCATGCAACAATAGGCCTCAGCACCCTGCATTAGGATAAGGAAAATCAGTTAGGTTTGCCCATGCCTGATTGTTATTCAGCAAACCCTGCCAGAAGTGTTTGTGTTTGTACATTAGATGATTTTACACTTAGACTCATTGGCCACATTTCTGCAGCCAAACCGCCTGCCAACAATCACCGTCAAGGTTCACATATAAAGAATGGCCACTTGGAAAAGGTACTGGGTGTTAGATCCGTGGTTCAGTGGATAAAGAATTACACGGATGCTGTACATAAACAAACAACAGGTCTTTACTGGAGGAGGGTCATCTCTAGACTGGAGTACAGAGGCATGCGCACAGCTTATATACCGGTGTGGTTACTGCCGGTACTACAGTATACAGGAGCTGTAAAAAGTAGTTCTGACTTAAAGCACATACACTACAATTCCTCCCTTTTTAGATTAATAATACCCCCTTAATATTCAAATAATAATTACATTTTTACATGTACATTCAATAACAAAAAGTCCATTTATAGATTCAGTCTTTGGGGCGGCTTCCTGACCCTTTCGGGATAGCGCCTTTCCGGAGGTTCTTGTTCTTGGTGCAGAGGCGATTCTGACCCCTTTTCATCGGGTAGTTCATCGGGTTCCACTGCTACTGGGTCTGAAGTAAATGCTACCGGTATGTCGGGTTCATCCCGAGGTACTCGAGACATGGGGTTGACGCCTTCCTGTGACGCTAAGATCTGATCGACGTGGCGTCTCACAATGTTCTCCCCGACCTCCACTGTGTACATTAATGGCCCCTGCCTTGTACATATCGTTCCGGGTTACCACTTCTCTGTTCGATAGTCACGGGCCAAGACTGGTTGCCCTACATTGAAGCTCCTTGTCGGCTTCTCGTTGATGTGCTGGAATTGTTTGTCCTCAACATTTCTTCGCACATTTGGTCTGAGCAAATCCAGACGAGATCTCAACCTTCTGTTAAAGAACATCATGGCCGGGGTCTGGTTGGTAACTGCATGTGTCGCGTTTCGGTAGGCTAATAAGAAATTGTCCATCTTATGCTGTAGTGGAATTTCCTCGTCGCACATGGCCTTTATCGCCTTCTTAAAGGTTTGTACGAAACTCTCAGCCAATCCATTGGTGGCTGGATGATACGGGGCGGATGTGTAATGCCTTACCCCATTCCTTTTCATGAATTTTTGGAACTCGTCGGACACAAACTGTGGTCCATTATCAGAGCAGATCTGCTCTGGCAAACCGTTTCTGGCAAATATGGTCCATAGGACTGCAATCGTTTTCTCTGTAGTGGTTGAAGACATCTTTATCACCTCAGGCCACTTTGAATGAGCATCCACTGCTATTAAGAACATTGAGTCCATGAATGGACCAGCAAAATCAATGTGCACCCGTTGCCATGGAGAGGCGGGCCACTCCCATGGGTGTAGAGGGGCTTGTGGTGGTGCATTTTGGACCTTCTGGCATCCTAAGCAGAACTTAGTTAGGTCTTCGATTTGTTGATCTATTCCCGGCCACCACACATAAGCCCTAGCAAGGCTTTTCATTTTCACTCCCCCCAGATGACCTTCATGTAGCTCCTTTAGCACTCTCTCCCTTAACTTGGGTGGAATCACCACTCTGGATCCACACATCACTGTCCCCTGGCATACTGACAGCTGTTCTCTTCTGGATGAGAATGCTGGCAACAGTGAGTCGCCATGTGTTGGCCATCCCCTCACCGTCAATTCATAGACCTGTGACAGCATCAGATCATTGCGGGTCTCCTTCTCTATATCCGCATTTGTTACTGGCAATCGTTCAATTATCAACGAATAAAATATCTCGATAGGGTCCACTGCTGGTGCTTCCTCCACCGTAGGCAGTGGCAGGCGCGATAGCCCATCAGCGTTCCCATGCTGTTTCGTGCCTTTATATTCTATTTCATATTGATTCGCCCCTAGAAACAGGGACCATTTTTGTAACCGCTGTGCAGCCATTACTGACACGCCCTTCTTAGGATTAAAGATGGAGACAAGTGGTTGGTGGTCAGTCAGCAAGGTGAACTTCTGCCCATGCAGATAATGGTTGATTTTTTTTACTCCCCATACTAGGCTGAGGGCCTCCCCGTCAATCTGGGCATAGTTGCGCTCGGCTGAGGTTCGTGACCGAGACGCAAAGGCCACTGGCCTCTCCAAACCGTCTGGGAATTTGTGCGACAGCACCGCTCCAATGCCGTAGGGTGATGCATCACATGCCAAACGAATTGGTAGTGCTGGGTTGAAATGGGCCAACACCTCTTTTGATGTGATCAATTCTTTACACTTCTGGAAAGCTCATCTACGTTCGTCATCCCACTTCCATGGTACCCCTGTTTGCAGTAGGGTGTTCAGCGGGTGTAATACCATAGACAAATTTGGTAAGAACTTGTGGTAATAGTTTACCAGCCCGAGGAACGACCTCAGTTGTGACACATTTTCCGGTGCTGGAGCCTTGACTACTGCCTCAATCTTGTCAGGGGACTTATGTAACCCCTCTTCATCGATGACGTGGCCGCAATACGAGATCTGTTTCTGGAAAAACTCGCACTTGTGGCGATTAGCTCGTAGCACATATTCCTTAAGTCTGGCGAGCACCTTCTCCAAGTTAGCGAGGTGATCACCGTCATTTTCGCCCGTGACCAAGATGTCGTCCAAATAACACTGGGTCTCTGGAATCCCTTGCATGACCTGATCCATCGCCCTTTGCCAGATAGCCGGAGCTGAGGCTACTCCAAACACCAGCCGATTGCATTGATAGAGACCCTTATGGGTGTTGATCGTAAGGTAATGTTTCGAAGCTTCTTCTACCTCCATTTGCAAGTACGCCTGGGCTAGATCAATTTTGGTGAAGCGTTTACCACCAGATAGCGAGGCGAAAATATCCTCAATTCGTGGAAGTGGATATTGCACCGTGTGAAGGACTGGGTTCACTGTCACCTTAAAATCCCCACAGATGCGGATCTTCTTTTGTTCCCTAGGTGTAATACTCAACGACCTCTTCATTACAGGGACGATGGGTGTAGCCCACTCGCTCCAGTCTACTTTGGACAGTACTCCTGAATGTTCCAACCCTTCCAGCTCTGCTTCAACTGCTGGTCTGATTGCATAAGGCACTGGTCTAGCCTTCAGAAACTTTGGGCTTGCATTATCCTCTATTTTAATTGTTGCTGTTATTCCTTTCAGTGTTCCTAGTCCCTCCTGGAACACTTCGTTTGCATCAGTTAGCATTTTTGACAGTCGTCCAGGTGTGACGTCGTCGTCCTTTTTGGCCTCCACCTTTAGTGCCTGTATGGAATGCCAATCTAAATGTATCTTCCGGGTCCACTCACGTCCTAGCAGTGGTGGTCCTCCATTTGGCAATACATATATATCCATTTTAGGTATTTCCTGACCTTTATATGTCACTTTCACCCTTATTTTTCCTTTGGGGTAGACTTTTTGCCCCGTATACGTCTTCAAGACAATCTCTGTAGCTTTCAAGGGTATGTGTGAAAATAGCCACTTGTAGTCTCTTTGATTTATGACTGTTAGAGCTGACCCTGTGTCCAATTCCATTTCCACTTGGACTCCGTCTATCTTGAGTGTAACCCAGATAGTCTGGTGATCCTCTATTTCGGTTACATTATGTAGTTTCAGACAACCCAGCTCCTTGCTTCCGGAGTCTGTGTCACTTTTCTGTTCGTCTGAACCACTGTCCATCACCTGGTGTACCTTTTTGTACTTCTCCTGTGGAGATTTCTTACTGTTGGTTTTCTTCCCAGACCTGCAGACTCTTGCTATGTGCCCTGCTTTCCCACACTGTCTGCACACTTGGTCCTTGAACCAACAATCTTTCTGGTCATGTGTTGTTCTGCCGCAGCGATAGCACTTCCCTGTTCCATAGGTCATTTCGTTGGTGCCGTATTCTTGCGGTCTCCGTTGTATCTCTGCAGCGCCCCTTGCGGCTGCTTCGTGTGATACTGCCATATTGAAAGCTTTGTCCAGCGTAAGGTCCTTTTCTGATAGAAGCCGCTTCTGGGTTCCTTCACTTTGTAGCCCACACACAAACTTGTCCCTTAACGTGTCTGCTAGTCCCGCTCCAAACTGGCAGTATTTTGATAGCTTGCGCAGTTCCGTTAGGTACTCAGCATTGCTTTCGTCTTTGTGTTGGTTCCTTTTATGGAACTTAAATCGTTCTGCTATCAGCAGCGGTGTGGGGCTTAAGTGGTCCTGTAGGATTTCTACTATGCTTCCAAAATCCTTGTTTACCGGCTTCTCTGGGGTTATTAGATTCCGCAGTAACCCATAAGTTTTTTACACCCATGGAATTTAACAGAACCAGTGCTTTATTAGCATCTGGCACTTCATTCGCCCTGCAGTACACCTCAATACGTTCCACATATGTCGCCCAATCTTCGACTTCATTGTCGAACATAGAGATACTGCCACTCTTCGGCATCCTTGGTTGTGCATTAACTATCCCCAATGGCGCCTCGCGCGCTTCCTCTTCTTCTCCGCTGGCACAAAATGGCATCTCCCGCGCTTTCCTTCCTTCCCGCGCTTGCCCGTCTTCTCAGCTGCGGCTTCGCAAAATGGCGTCTCCCGCGCTCTTCCTTCTTCTCCGCGGCTCAATGGTGCCTCCCGCGCTCTCCCTGCTTCTCCGCGGCTCAATGGCATCTCCCGCGCTCTCCCTGCTTCTCCGCGGCTCAATGGCGTCTCCCCTTGCTTCGCCCCGCGGACCCTGATCAGCCCGTGATCCCTGGCTGTGCTCTGCACGTTCTTCTCTTGATATTTGTCGACGCCACTCGGTCTAGAACCCGGCTGTTTCTTACCCTCTCTCTCTCCGGTTTTGCAGTATTTTTCCACGACGCCGCTCGGTGATCAACCCCCGGCTGCACCCTGCTCTCTTCACCCTTTTTCTTACCCCATCGATGCTGCCCGGCTCTCTCAAATCAAATCAAATCAACTTTTATTGTCATTGTTAGTGCACAAGTGCAGTACAACGAAATGTAGGCTTGCGGCTCCCGAGAGTGTACAATTTGGATTAGGACACTTAACATTTCAACATACATTTGTACATATATATTAGCATAAATATGACCATAATAAAGTGCATCGGCAGATGTGCAGGCTTTAGTGTTTATTTGTGGAGTTCAGTAGGATGACAGCCCTGGGAAAGAAGCTGTTCCTAAATCTGGTCGTACGGGTGCGAATGCATCTGCAGCGTCTTCCAGATGGTAGGAGGGCGAATAGACTGTGGCTGGGGTGGGTAGGGTCTTTGATGATGGACCGTGCCCTCCGTAGGCAGCGTTTCTGATATATATGTTCTATGGTCGGTAGCCGGGTGCCGGTAATGCGTTGGGCAGTTTTGACTACCCGCTGCAGGGCTTTCCGGTCATGGGAGCTGCAGCTGCCGTACCATACCGTGATACAGTTTGTCAGGATGCTATCTATAGTGCAGCGGTAGACGTTAGAGAGGATCGGGGGTGACAGATTACATCCCTTCAGCCTCCTCAAGAAATATAGGCGCTGCTGGGCCTTCTTCACCAGAGAGGAGGTGTTGAGGGCCCGTTGGTCAGCTCCAGCCACCGCTGCTCGGGAACGGTCTGCTCAGGACCTGTCGTCGGTCTCTTACTGCTCGTTGTGGCTGGGGAACCAAGCCCGGCTCTCCACAGCCTCCCCAGCGAAGTTGGATCTCTGCCTGACTGCTGGGCGGTTGCTCGCGGTCGACGCCCGTGTTCTTGGACTCGACTATATATATATATATTTTTTTTGTTTAATGTTGCAGGTAGATTCGCATCAACACTCGTCGCCACTGTTAGATCCGTGGTTCAGTGGATAAAGAATTGCACGGATGCTGTACATAAACAAACAACAGGTCTTTACTGGAGGAGGGTCATCTCTAGACTGGAGTACAGAGGCATGCGCACAGCTTATATACCGGTGTGGTTACTGCCGGTACTACAGTATACAGGAGCTGTAAAAAGTAGTTCTGACTTAAAGCACATACACTACACTGGGCAGTGATTGGCACCTTACATCAGCAAGGATCCAACACCTTCAGGGGAGGCGGGGGAGCCAAACTGGTGAGAAAGTGAGAATAAGAAATCAATCATGTCATACTATTAGAGTCAGCTATGGCTTTTTGAATATTTCAGTAACAGTTTATTCCCCAACTCATGGTGTCATGTTCCTGCTATGGTAAAGCTAACATAAGATTAAACCTAGACATGGCGCAGGGCTTTCATAAAAAATGGCTGTGCAAATGTCTGATCAGAAAGATCCTTGACTACTTTGAGGAAGCAACAATGTGAGTTGATTGCGATAAACCCTATGATGTTGTGTACTTAGACTTTCCAAAAGCAATTGATGACGTTCCACACAGAATTACAAAGCTATGACAACATGAAAACAGGCATTTGGCCCAAACAGTCCATGTTGGTGTTTATTCTTGACATGAGCAGCAGGTGTCAGCTGCAGTTCAGTGGTAGCACTCTGACCTCTGAATCAGGAGGTTGTGGTTTCGAGCCTGTTAGATTCAAGCCAATGTTAAAACATTCTAAGAAAGTAGTCAAGCATCCCAGCTCGCTTTGTGCCAGCAGTGGAAAGGGGAGAAACTGAGTTGTATCTGTGTGTGAACAAAAGACAGTTTGGGAACTCAAAGACAGAGAATAGATAAGAGTGTTGGTTGCTAAGAGACCCAGCTACCTAAAAAGCTGGGAAACTAAGACTTAGAGACAGGATGTGAGGACAGTATTCTGATAACAGAAGCTCACACATTCCCGAGAGGAACAAACTGTGTACGAGCAGATTGTGGATGAAGCAGCTGCAATAATGGCCCTGTGAAGTCAGCTAACACAAAGTCAGCATGGGGGTGGGATCAATGACTAAGATATAGGAACAGAGATGTGCCTGTGCAGCCCAAGGTAGCCAAATAGTATAAGGATAGAGCCTGTTCCCTCCCAAGAGTCACAATGCTCTCAGGACGGTCTGAAGCCCACAGCAGGCAGCCCAGAGAGCCTGAACTGATCACTCCGGACCTCGGAGCCAGGTTGTATTACTTGCTTGTCATTTAATGTAATCTGAAGATAGTTGTATTATAACACTGTTGAGTCAATATATATTAAAACTTGTTGTTGAATAACCCATTTGGGCCTGAATCATGTGGAAGTTATTGTTGAAGGACTAACAATCCTTTGTTGCGACAGTAACCACAGTAAACAATCTATCAAAGTCCCACTCCAGGACCTGGAGTACATAGTCTAGGCTGACACTTCAGTGCAGTACTGAGGGAGTTAAACCATGCCCTGCCTGTCCTCTCAGGTGAACGTACAAGACCTATGGCACTATTTCAAAGAAGAGCAGTGGAGTTCTCCCGGTGTTCTGGCCAATATTTATCCCTCAAGCAACATCATTATAACAGACTATCTGGTCATCATCATGTTGCTGTTTGTGGGACCTTGCTGTGCGCAAATTGGCTGCTGCTTTTCCTACATTACAACAATGACTGCCTTTCAAAAATACTTAATTGGCTGTAAAGCTCTTTGGGATGTCCTGAGGTTGTGAAAGAGGCAATATAAATGCAAGTCTTTTTTCTCTTTTTCCCAATCCCATTCACCACTCAATCCCTATATCCCTTTATTCGACTTTACTTCAATCACCTATCTAATCTATTGTCAAATGTTAACTTATATCAGGACTTTGCTCCAAGCTGCTCCTACTTCACCATAACGTCACCAGAAATGCGGTGGAAAACCCATTTACATGCACAAACGGGGTTTCCACTACAATTATGGCAAAGTTATGGAAGCGGAGCAGAAGTAGCTTCAAGGAATTTTCAAGCTCATTTCTTTGCTTCAATTATGAACTTGTGCAGTGCATTCTAAGGGTCACAAGACTCTGTATAACAAAAATTTCTCCTGCTCTCTTGTTCCAAATCTCTTACATTTAATCTTATATCTAAATCCCATCATTCTGGAACCCTCACTGCAGACAGCCTGCTTCGATCTACTCTGCCACATCCCTTCATAATTTTAAATACCTTCTATCAAATCAACATTTAAACCCTCGGTTCTAATGGAAACAGCCCCACTTGGAGCATGCTGACATTCAAAAATCACAGACCTCCGATTGTCACTCTCACAGTCTTTACGGAAGTATGATTGTATTTGCCCATCCAATACTTTTACCCTCAGGGAAACACAAAGCTTAGATAAAAGGCCTCTCCCCTTGTTGTACATTCAATTAGTCCCAACTAGTATCACGGAGGGTACCTTCAAATTGGTGGGGGGGGGGGTGAAACTGGTGGTATCGGATTGGCCACCCATTATACCCCCTGTCCAACTTTCTTTTCCATTGACTTCATCCATAAGCATCCTGTGATCTGGAGAACAGAAGCGTTAATACGTAGTTAATTATTATCTCGGCATGTCATAGAACCTGGATGAGAATAGCTGAAAAGAGAAACAGTCACAATAATCATTTCATTCACTACTGTGGTGATACTTGAAAATCTTCCTGTTCATTCACTTCACTAATGCCAGGTATGGTAAAAGACTCGCTGTTAGATTCAACAGAGCAACTGAGGAATACTGCATGAATCGATGACTTTAACAATGCCTTAACAAATAAAAATAGTTCAGAAAAGTTACAAAAAGAATTCTATGTGAGACAAATGTTAAAGTTTGCAAGAAGCATGAAAGCCACTCCAAACTTAGCTTTGATTACAGAAGCACTTTCTGTGCACTGACGATTTTGAGGGTGAATAGGTGAAGAGGCAGCATTATGGACAGTCTACAGCACAGGTTGCTGCAGTTACAAACATACTGCTGTAGGTGAAAATGTTACTGTTTGGTGAAGTGTGGGTACTGGGAAACCAATACCAAAATCATTGTATTTGAATTCTGCTGCTGATCTCCTGCATACCCTTTTGGAGGCTATTTTGGCACAGCGATCATAATTTGAGATGGCAAATAGGAGATCCATGAAAAAGTGAGTCTCTGCTGGAACAAGGTAGTTCAGATCATTTACACTTGGGAGATTTATCAACTGCATGACAACCGCATTGGCAACCGCACTAGATAGGAGGAGTTTCTGGCCGGAATGGGTGAGCAGATGCTGAAGATGCACCCTAAGTGGCCCATGCAGATGAAGTGCCTTCCCACTGAACTCACAAACTCTGGCAGCATTAGCAATAGTTTTGATGCCAATACCAATGAGGGAATGGTAGCATAGTGGTTATGTTACTGGACCAGTAATGTCGTAAAAACCCATCTGGTTCACTAATGTCCTTAAGGGAAGGAAATCTGCCGTCCTTACCTGGACTGGCCGAAATGTGACTCCAGACCCACAGCAATGTGGTTGACTCTGAACTGCCCTCTGAAATGGCCTAGCAAGCCACTCAGTTGTAACAAACTGCTATGATAAACAATAATAAGAATAAAACTGGACGGACCACCAGGCATCGGCCTAGTCGACCCTGCAAAGTCCTCCTCACGAACATCTGGGGACTTGTGCCAAAATTGGAAGAGCTGTCCCACAGACTAGTCAAGCAACAGCCAGACATAGTCACACTCACAAAATCATATCTTTCAGCCAATGTCCCAGACTTATCCATCACCATCCCTGGGTATGCCCTGTCCCTCCGGCAGAACAGACCCACCAGATGTGATGGCACAGTGGCATACAGTTGGGAGGGAGTGGCCCCGGGGGTCCTCAACATTGACCCCATGAAGTCTCATGGCTTCAGGTCAAGCATGGGCAAGGAAACCTCCTGCTGATTACCACCTACCGCCCTCCCTCAGTTGATGAATCAGTAATCCTCCATGTTGAACACCACTTGGAAGAAGCACTGAGAGTAGCAAGGGCACAGACTGTATTCTGAGTGGGGGACTTCAATGTCCATCACCAAGAGTGGCTTGGTAGCACCAATACTGACCGAGCCCTAAAGGACATAGCTGCCAGACTGGGCCTGCGGCAGGTGATGAGAGAACCAACACGAGAGAAAAACCTACTTGACCTCGTCCTCACCAATCTGCCTGTCGCAGATGCATCTGTCCATGACAGTATTGGTCGCAGTGAACACGGCACAATCCTTGTGGAGATGAAGTCCTATCTTCATACTGAGGACCCCCTCCATCATGTTGTGTGGGACTACCACCTAGCTAAATAGGATAGATTGAGAGCAGATCTAGCAGCTCAAAACTGGGCATCCATGAGAAACTGTGGGCCATCAGCAGCAGCAGAATTGTATTCCACCACAACCTGTAATCTCATGGCCTGGCATATCCCTCACTCTACCACTACCATCATGCCAGGAGACCAAGCATGGTTCAATAAAGAGTGCAGAAGAGCATGCCGGGAGCAGCACCAGGCGTACCTAAAAATGAGGTGCCAAACTGGGGAAGCTGCAACACAGGACTACAAGCGTGCTAAAAAGCGGAAGCAGCATGCAAGACAGGGCTAAGCGATCCCACAATCAACGGATTAGAACAAAGCTCTGCAGTCCTGCCACATCCAGTCATGAATGGTGGTGGACAATTAAACAACTAACGGGAGGAGGAGGCTTCATGAATATCCCCATCCTCAATGATGGCGGTGTGCAAAAGACAAGGCTGAAGCATTTGCAACCATCTTCAGCCAGAAGTGCCGAGTGGATGATCCATATCGACCTCCTCCTGAGGTCCCCACCGTAGTGTATGTGCCTTTAAGTCAGAACTACTTTTTACAGCTCCTGTATACTGTAGTACCGGCAGTGACCACACCGGTATATAAGCTCTGCGCATGCCTCTGTACCCCAGTCTAGAGATTACCCTCCTCCAGTAAAGACCTGTTATTTGTTAATGTACAGCATCCATGTGATTATTTATCCACTGAACCACGGATCTAACAGTGGCGACGAGTGTCGATTCGAATCTACCTGCAACATAAAAAAATATATATATAGTCGAGTCCAGGAACACGGGCGTCGACCGCGAGCAACCGCCCAGCAGTCAGGCAGAGATCCAACTTCGCTGGGGAGGCTGTGGAGAGCCGGGCTTGGTTCCCCAGCCACAACGAGCAGTAAGAGACCGACGACAGGTCCAGAGCAGACCCTTCCCGAGCAGCGGCGGCTGGAGCCAACGGATGGCAGAGAGAGAGCCGAGCAGCGTCGACGGGGTAAGAAAGAGGGCGAAGAGAGCAGGGCGCAGCTGGGGGTTGATCACCGAGCGGCGTCGAGGAAAAATACTGCAAACCGGAGAGAGGGTAAGAAACAGCCGGGTTCTAGACTGAGCGGCGTCGACAAATATCAAGAGAAGAACACGCAGAGCACAGCCAGGGATCACGGACTGATCAGGGTCCGCAGGGCGAAGCAAGGGGAGACGCCATTGAGCTGCGGAGAAGCAGGGAGAGCGCGGGAGACGCCATTGAGCCGCGGAGAAGCAGGGAGAGCGTGGGAGGCGCCATTGAGCCGCGGAGAAGAAGGAAGAGTGTGGGAGACGCCATTTTGCGAAGCCGCAGCGGAGGAGACGGGCGAGTGCGGGAAGGAAGGAAAGCGCGGGAGACGCCATTTTGTGCCAGCGGAGAAGAAGGGGAAGCACGGGAGGCGCCATTGGTGATAGTTAACGCACAACCAAGGATGCCGAAGAGTGGCAGTATCTCTATGTTCGACAATGAAGTCGAAGATTGGGCGACATATGTGGAACGTATTGAGGTGTACCACAGGGCGAATGAAGTGCCAGATGCTAATAAAGCACTGGTTCTGTTAAATTCCATGGGTGCAAAAACTTATGGGTTACTGCGAAATCTAATAACCACAGAGAAGCCGGGAAACAAGAATTTTGAAAGCATAGTAGAAATCCTACAGGACCACTTAAACCCCACACCGCTGCTGATAGCAGAACGATTTAAGTTCCATAAAAGGAACCAACACAAAGACGAAAGCAATGCTGAGTACCTAACGGAACTGCGCAAGCTATTGAAATACTGCCAGTTTGGAACGGGACTAGCAGACACGTTAAGGGACAAGTTTGTGTGTGGGCTACAAAGTGAAGGAACCCAGAAGCGGCTTCTATCAGAAAAGGACCTTACGCTGGACAAAGCTTTCCGTATGGCAGTATCACACGAAGCAGCCGCAAGGGGCGCTGCAGAGATAAAATGAAGACCGCAAGAATACGGCACCAACAAAATGACCTATGGAACAGGGAAGTGCTATCGCTGCGGCAGAACAACACATGACCAGAAAGATTGTTGGTTCAAGGACCAAGTGTGCAGACAGTGTGGGAAAGCAGGACATATAGCAAGAGTCTGCAGGTCTGGGAAGAAAACCAACAGTAAGAAATCTCCACAGGAGAAGTACAAAAAGGTACACCAGGTGATGGACAGTGGTTCAGACGAACAGAAAAGTGACACAGCCCTGGAAGCAAGGAGCTGGGTTGTCTGAAACTACATAATGTAACCGAAATGGAGGATCACCAGACTATCTGGGTTACACTCAAGATAGACGGAGTCCAAGTGGAAATGGAATTGGACACAGGGTCAGCTCTAACAGTCATAAATCAAAGAGACTACAAGCGGCTATTTTCACACATACCCTTGAAAGCTACAGAGATTGTCTTGAAGACGTATACGGGGCAAAAAGTCTACCCCAAAGGGAAAATAAGGGTGAAAGTGACATATAAAGGTCAGGAAATACATAAAATGGATATATATGTATTGCCAAATGGAGGATCACCACTGCTAGGACGTGAATGGATCCGAAAGATACAATTAGATTGGCATTCCATACAGGCACTGAAGGTTGAGGCCAAAAAGGATGACGACGTCACACCTGGACGACTGTCAAAAATGCTAACTGACGCAAAAGAAGTGTTCCAGGAGGGACTAGGAACACTAAAAGGAATAACAGCAACAATTAAAATAGAGGAAAATGCAAGCCCAAAGTTTCTGAAGGCCAGACCAGTGCCTTATGCAATCAGACCAGCGGTTAAAGCAGAGCTGGAAGGGTTGGAACGTTCAGGAGCACTGTCCAAAGTGGACTGGAGTGAGTGGGCTACACCCATCATTCCTGTAATGAAGAGGTCGTTGAGTAATACGCCTGGGGAACCAAAGAAGGTCCGTATCTGTGGGGATTTTAAGGTGACAGTGAACCCAGTCCTTCACACGGTGCAATATCCGCTTCCACGAATTGAGGATATTTTCGCCTCGCTATCTGGTGGTAAACGCTTCACCAAAATTGATCTAGCC
Organism: Somniosus microcephalus; assembly: GCF_052327205.1. NCBI lineage: Eukaryota > Metazoa > Chordata > Chondrichthyes > Squaliformes > Somniosidae > Somniosus > Somniosus microcephalus. The sequence continues at coordinate 113,773,792 of NC_140995.1, read as the reverse complement.
GAGGCGTACTTGCAAATGGAGGTAGAAGAAGCTTCGAAACATTACCTTACGATCAACACCCATAAAGGTCTCTATCAATACAACCGGCTGGTGTTTGGAGTAGCCTCGGCTCCGGCTATCTGGCAAAGGGCAATGGATCAGGTCCTGCAAGGGATTCCAGGGACCCAGTGTTATTTGGACGACATCTTGGTCACGGGCGAAAATGACGGTGATCACCTCGCTAACTTGGAGAAGGTGCTCGCCAGATTAAAGGAATATGGGCTACGAGCTAATCGCCACAAGTGCAAGTTTTTCCAGAAACAGATCTCGTATTGCGGCCACGTCATCGATGAAGAGGCGTTACATAAGTCCCCTGACAAGATTGAGGCAGTAGTCAAGGCTCCAGCACCGGAAAATGTGTCACAACCGAGGTCGTTCCTCGGGCTGGTAAACTATTACCACAAGTTCTTACCAAATTTGTCTACGGTATTACACCCGCTGAACACCCTACTGCAAACAGGGGTACCATGGAAGTGGGATGACGAACGTAGACGAGCTTTCCAGAAGTGTAAGGAATTGATCACATCAAAAGAGGTGTTGGCCCATTTCAACCCAGCACTACCAATTCGTTTGGCATGTGATGCATCACCCTACGGCATTGGAGCGGTGCTGTCGCACAAATTCCCAGACGGGTTGGAGAGGCCAGTAGCCTTTGCGTCTCAGTCACTAACCTCAGCCGAGCGCAACTACGCCCAGACTGACAGGGAGGCCCTCAGCCTAGTATGGGGAGTAAAAAAATTCAACCATTATCTGCATGGGCAGAAGTTCACCTTGCTGACTGACCACCAACCGCTTGTCTCCATCTTTAATCCTAAGAAGGGCGTGCCAGTAATGGCTGCACAGCGGTTACAAAGATGGTCCCTGTTTCTAGGGGCGAATCAATATGAAATAGAATATAAAAGGCACGAAACAGCATGGGAACGCTGATGGACTATCGTGCCTGCCACTGCCTACGGTGGAGGAAGCACCAGCAGTGGACCCTATCGAGATATTTTATTCGTCGATAATTGAACGATTGCCAGTAACAAACGCGGATATAGAGGAGACCCGCAATGATCCGATGCTGACACGGGTCTATGAATTGGCGGTGAGGGAATGGCCAACACATGGTGACTCACTGTTGCCAGCATTCTCATCCAGAAGAGAACAGCTGTCAGTATGCCAGGGGACAGTGATGTGTGGATCAAGAGTGGGGATTCCACCCAAGTTAAGGGAGAGAGTGCTAAAGGAGCTACATGAAGGTCATCTGGGGGGAGTGAAAATGAAAAGCCTTGCTAGGGCTTATGTGTGGTGGCCGGGAATAGATCAACAAATCGAAGACCTAACTAGGAGCTGCTTAGGATGCCAGAAGGTCCAAAATGCACCACCACATGCCCCTCTACACCCATGGGAGTGGCCCTCCTCTCCATGGCAACGGGTGCACATTGATTTCGCTGGTCCATTTATGGACTCAATGTTCTTAATAGCAGTGGATGCGCATTCAAAGTGGCCTGAGGTGATAAAGATGTCTTCAACCACTACAGAGAAAACGATTGCAGTCCTACGGACCATATTTGCCAGAAACGGTTTACCAGAGCAGATCTGCTCTGATAATGGACCACAGTTTGTGTCCGACGAGTTCCAAAAATTCATGAAAAGGAATGGGGTAAGTCATTACACATTCGCCCCGTATCATCCAGCCACCAATGGATTGGCTGAGAGGTTCGTACAAACCTTTAAGAAGGCGATAAAGGCCATGTGCGACAAGGAAATTCCACTACAGCATAAGCTGGACAATTTCTTATTAGCCTACTGAAACGCAACACATGCAGTTACCAACCAAACCCCGGCCATGATGTTCTTTAACCGAAGGTTGAGATCTCGTCTGGACTTGCTCAGACCAAATGTGCGAAGAAATGTTGAGGACAAACAATTCCAGCACATCAACGAGAAGCCAACAAGGAGCTTCAATGTAGGGCAACTATTCTTGGCCCAGGACTGTCGAACAGAGAAGTGGCAACCCGGAACGATATGTACAAGGCAGGGGCCATTAATGTACACAGTGGATGTCGGGGAGAACATTGTGAGACACCACATCGATCAGATCTTAGCATCACAGGAATGCGTCAACCCCATGTCTCGAGTACCTGGGGATGAACCCGACATACCGGTAGCATCTACTTCAGACCCAGTAGCAGTGGAACCCGATGAACTACCCAAAGAAAAGGGGTCAGAATCGCCTCTGCACCAAGAACAAGAACCTCTGGAAAGGCGCTATCCCGAAAGGGTCAGGAAGCCGCCCCAAAGACTGAATCTATAAATGGACTTTTGTTATTGAATGTACATGTAAAAATGTAATTGTTATTTGAATATTAAGGGGGTATTATTAATCTAAAAAGGGAGGAATTGTAGTGTATGTGCCTTTAAGTCAGAACTACTTTTTACAGCTCCTGTATACTGTAGTACCGGCAGTGACCACACCGGCATATAAGCTGTGCGCATGCCTCTGTACCCCAGTCTAGAGATTACCCTCCTCCAGTAAAGACCTGTTATTTGTTAATGTACAGCATCCGTGTGATTATTTATCCACTGAACCACGGATCTAACACCCACCATCACTTAAGCCAGTCTTCAGCCAATTCGATTCACTCCACGTGATATCAAGAAATGGCTGAGCGCACTGGATACAGCAAAGGCTATGGGCCCTGACAACATCTCGGCTATCATGCTGAAGACTTGTACTCCAGAACTAGCTGCGCCTCTAGCCAAGCTGTTCCAGTACAGCTACAACACTGGCATCTACCCGACAATGTGGAAAACTGCCCAGGTATGTCCTGTCCACAAAAAGCAGGACAAATCCAATCCGAGCAATTACTGCCCCATCAATCTACTCTCAATCATCAGCAATGTGGTTGTAGGTGTCATCGACAATGGCACTTACTCAGCAATAACCTGCTCACCGATGCTCAGTTTGGGTTCCGCCAGGACCACTCGGCTCCAGACCTCATTACTGCCTTGGTCCAAACATGGACAACAGAGCTGAATTCCAGATGTGAGGTGAGAGTGACTGCCCCTGATATCAAGGCAGCATTTGACCGAATGTGGCATCAAGGAGCCCTAGTAAAATTGAAGTCAATGGGAATCAGGGGGAAAACTCTCCACTGGCTGGAGTCATACCTAGCACAAAGGAAGATGATTGTGGCTGTTGGACGTGAATCATCTCAGCTCCAGGACATCGCTGCAGGAGTTCCTCAGGGCACTGTCCTAGGCCCAACCATCTTCAGCTGCTTCATCAATGATCTTTGCTCCATCATAATGTCAGAAGTGGGGATGTTCGCTGATGATTGCATAGTGTTCAGTTCCATTCGCAACTCCTCAAAAAATGAAGCAGTCCATGCCTACATGCAAAAAGACCTGGATGACATTCAGGCTTGGGCTGATAAGTGGCAAGTAACATTCGTGCCACACAAGTGCCAGGCAATGACTATCTCCAACAAACGAGAGTCTAACCATCGCCCCTTTACATTCAACGTCATTACCATCACCGAATCCCCCACCATCAACATCCTGGGGAGTCACCATTGACCAGAAACTTAACTGGACATGCCACATAAATACTGTGGTAACAAGAGCAGGTCAGAGGCTGGGTATTCTGCAGCGAGTGTCTCACCTCCTGACTCCCCAAAGCCTTTCCGCCATCTACAAGGCACAAGTCAGGAGTGTGATGGAATATTCTCCACTTGCTTGGATGAGTGCAGCTCCAACACTCAAGAAGCTCGACACCATCCAGGACAAAGCAGCCTGCTTGATTGGCACCCCATCCACCACCTTAAACATTCACTCCCTCCACCACCGGTGTACCATGGCTGCAGTGTGTACCATCTACAAGATGCATTGCTGCAACTCACCAAGGCTTCTTCGGCAGCACCTCCCAAACCTGCAATCTCTTCCACCTAGAAGGACAAGGGCAGCAGGTGCATGGGAACACCACCACCTCCAACTTCCCCTCCAAGTCACAAACCATCCTGACTTAGAAGTATATCGCCGATCCTTCATCATCGCTGGGTCAAAATCCTGGAACTCCCTCCCTAACAGCACTGTGGGAGTAACTTCACCACACGGATAACAGCGGTTAAAGGCAGCAGCTCACCACCACCTTCTCAAGGGCAATTAGGGATGGGCAATAAATGCTGGCCTTGCCAGCGACGCCCACATCCTGGAACGAATATCAAAAATAAAATCCATGTTCTGATATATAGGGCTGGATTATCTCAATGGAGGTGAGTTGGAGGCGGGACTGCTGCTTGTCGTGTCAATGTCCCGCCTCCATCATCGTCTGACCAACCAGAGGGATTTTCCCCTGATTGACCTTGTTAAGCCCACCCTGCGGACTCAGCAGGACAATTAGGGAGGAAGTCACTGACAGAGCATGTCAACGTCAGACGTGCTGTCAAGACTTCTTGAAAGAAGAAATGTCAGCGTTTGACAGCTCTGTGAAGCTGTCAAACACTGACATTCTCTGTAGTTCAATGAGTCCTTGTATTCAGGACTCATCAAACCTGTCAACTTTGTAGATTTCAGATGGCTGTTGGTTCGGAGGATCTAACCGCCAGTCTGTGAAATCGACAAGGAGGATGTCGGGTCTCCCGATCCAGGGTGGATGAAGTCTGTAGGAAGAAAACACCTTACTTACTCACCACTCCACACTTGCACCCATCACTCACATCTACATCTTACTTCCAGGTGCCTCCGACCACCACAGACCTCCTTCACATCTCCTCCAACCCGACGGGGTTCTCCGAGGTCGGGAAGCCTTCACCTGTGAAGGTAAAATGGCATTAATCCTTTTTTCTGTCTGTGAACTACCTGTTAACAGGCAGTTAAAAAGATTTAATGCCTTTCCTGCCTCCAGGAGACGGGACCCGAAGCAGAACATCTTCCCGCCTCCTGGCAAAAGGGCACGGAGGCAGGATGGGGGCGGGTTTGCCATCTGTCCCCACTTTCTGCTACAGTCCCGCGTCCATGCCTGCCTCCTCGGGGCTTGGAAAATCCAGCCCATAGTGTTAGGTAAATAGCATTACATTAAAATATATTGTTTTAGGTAAATAACATTATAAAACAAGGAGGTTACAGAGAAGAAAAGTATGCTATTAAAAAGTTCATAAAAGATAATTCCAGAACATTACCAATGAAATCAATGACAATAAGACAAAATGACACAGGTTCGAACTAGTAAAAGGAAAATTTATGACTGATGTCAGTTCAGTGTTCGTAGCACAAAGACTAATCAGCATAGGAAACTGTAATCTGGTTGGGCAGTGAAGGCAAATGTTTGCAATCTCGTAAGAAACATCTGGATGTTGTTATGAGGACCATAGGTTCCTTCTGTATAGATTAGTTAGAATGGGACAATTACTCTTTATTATCCATGTCTAACTTGTGATCTTACTGCTAATTTACACAGGTTCCCCTTCAGTAACATGCAGTAGGTAACCTGGCAGCACAAAATGTGCTCCCCATGGGCATAAGATTTTGAGTCAGGAAATCGGGTGACTAAATGGCTTCTCAAGGGCCTGCAGTAGCTGCTTAAAGGGGAGTTGCAGTCATGTGGCACAAAGAGAAACAACACTATTGGGCAGGAAACATGAGTTCAGAACCTACGGCAGCAACTATAAGCACTTTCAAATCCTTTAAGGTGAAAAAACTGACAATCTATTGCAAGGAAAATGTCTTTTAAGTCTAGACAGCTTTTCCTGAGAGCAGCTGAGGATCCCTTTAAATATAAGTCCAAAAAACCACCTCCCGCCTTGTACCTGCCACTGTTTGTGGGTGGGAGCAGGTACTGGCATTAGTCAGGTGGTGAGTGAGTAAGAAACGTCGGGATCTAAGTGACGTCACATGACCCCTATTTACATGTGCTCATGAACCTGACCATGTTTCAGATAGGAGCTCTGGTTGTCCGGACTCCCCTCCACCCAAAAATCAGACTGTATGTAAAAGCTTTATAACAGCTCCAGTCAATGCTGTTGGCAACACCTTACTGCCAGCAGAGCAGAATAAAGTAAAATAATCAGATGAGTCAGTAAAATTACTGAGATGTCTCCTAATTTTTCCAATTTTTCAGTTTCAGCTGAGATAAATTGAACTGGAGACTGGCCTTATTCGATCAGTGCTGCTTTTAGAAATCCATCACTTCCATGAGATAGCTGCAATCCTGTCTTCAGCGGAGCAGGAATCCAGCTCTGTGTTGAACAGCATTTATCATGAAATACAACAAATTGTGGCTTTATAATATGTACCTGTATCCGTATGACATGTAGCCAAAAGCAATTCAAGGCCCTTCCGCTCATTTGATCACATTCAGTCAGAATACCAACTCTACCATCTTTCCATTTCTTAAATGAGTCCAGTATCCTGGCTATCAGAGATAAACAAAGAGTTAGGACCTGGCTTGTCCTTGTTGGCCTAATTTGTCCCTTATATGGTGTGAAACAAATAACTTGCTGCAAATAAACCACTAGAAAAAATCTATAATGAATATGTTACATTATATTGCCAACATGATAAATAGATGATACGGCAGTGAAATATGATTTATAGTTCTACAAGTCAGGTTGACTAGATAAATTACGAGTCTCAGAAGGACATATTTCTCACTAAATTACAGATGAATGCAGAAAAAAGCCATGCTTAAATGTAATCTGCTATGGTACTTGGGGAATGAGAAAAAGAAATGCCACTTCTTGACCTTGGATTTGACTTTGACTTAAATTCAGGAGGCTCACATCAAGCAGATATAAACAGTGTAATGCAAATATCCTGTTGGTTTCTGCTGAGGAGAAAAGAATTCTGCACATGTGTCAGAGAGAAAATGTAATACTTTGTGTTACATCAACTGAATAAGGGCTGACTTAATTATAAACCCTGGGAGTGCAAATTCAATTTGAGGCTAAAGCTATCTGCTGCCATTTTATTCATAGATTTATTTATTTATTAGAAGTTTATTGTGAGATTAATGTCCTGTTTGCTGCTACTAAAGACAAAGTAATCACTCTGCTTTTCTCCATAATTATAATTTTCGAAAGAAATATCGTTCTGAATTCATTCTCACTTTGAACATTACATTTTCTCCAAGAGTATTTTGTAGCTGAGTTGTGCTGCTCATTTTGTGTTGATATTTTGGTTTTTACAATTAATTTTAGTAAATTTAGGTGAATACGAACAATGATGGACAGGTAAAGACCCTCTGGTCCATCCAACCTGTCCCACACAATAGTGACACCTTGTGTATCACAATACATACACTCTCCACCCCACCCAAAACCATGCGATCTCCTGGGAGAGGCAAAAAACTAGATTAAAAATCAAGGCCAATTTGGGGAAAAAAATCTGGGAAATCCCTCTCTGACCCATCTAGGCGATCAAAACTACTCCAGGAGATCACTCTGGCCCTGAATTCCCTGCAGTACCTACCTTCTGTAAGAGGTGATCTCCACATCAGCCAGAAACAGGTCCAGCTCTCGCTTGAAGGAATTCAGCGAATCAGCATCCACCGCACGAGATGGCAGCCTGTTCCAGAGGTCCACTATTCTCTGGGAAAAGAACCACCTCCTGACATCTAACCTAGATCTGGCCTTATACAACTTAAATTTGTGACTCCTGGTCCTCCCTAACCTATTTAATTGAAACAAACTGTCAACTGGAACACAATCTATTCCCTCCATTATCTTATAAACCTCAATCAGATCACCCCTACGTCTACGCTTCTTTAAAGTGTTTTATTCTAACTTGATAACCAAGATGCTTTTAACTGGGAATTAGTCTAGTGGCCCTCCTCTACACCTTTCCAAAGCCTCAATATCACCCACCATGTGAGGTACTCGCTGGAGTTTAGAAGAATGAGAGGGGTTCTCATTGAAACTTATAAAATTCTAACAGGACTAGACAGTCTAGATGCAGGAAGGATGTTCCCGATGGTCGGGGAGTCCAGAACCAGGGGTCACAGTCTAAGGATAAGGGGTAAGCCATTTAGGACTGAGATGAGGAGGAATTTCTTCACCCAGAGAGTGGTGAACCTGTGGAATTCTCTACCACAGAAGGCAGTGGAGGCCAATTCATTAAATATATTCAAGAAGGAGTTAGATATATTTCTTAAGGCTAAAGGGATCAAGGGACATGGAGAGAAGGCAAGAACAGGGTACTGAATTTGAATGATCAGCCATGATCTCATTGAATGGCGGAGCAGGCTCAAGGGGCCGAATGGCCAACTCCTGCTCCTATCTTCTATGTTTCTATGTTTCTATGAGACCAAGACAGGAAAAAAGTATTCCAAGTGAGGCCTGACTAACGTCTTCTACAAGGACAAAATAGAATGCCTCGTCTTGTACTCAATTGTCCTATAGATACACCCTATTTGCTCTAGCTATTGCTTCGCAGCATTGGTCATGTACCTTTAGAGATGTGTGCACTAGAATGCCCAAATCTCTTTCTATCTCCACCTTCTTTAATGCCTTTCCCTGAAGGGTGTATAAATGTTGAGCATTTGCGCTGCCCACGTGCATAACACTGCACTTATCCAAGTTATACATCATTTGTCAGTCATGAGCCCAATCGCCCAACACATTAAGATCTGCCTGAAGCAGATGAGCATCGTCTACAGTCCTAACACTCACACAGGTCTTAGTATCATCTGCAAATTTGCAGATCGTGCCCCCAGCACCTACATCCAGATCATTAATAAAAAATAGTAATGAGCAACGATCCCAATACTGATCCCTGCGGGACACCACTGGTGACCGGTCTCCAAACAGATCCAAATCCATCGAAAACTACTTTTTGCCTACGTCCTTCCAGCCAGTTCTGCAAAGGCACCAAACTGACGATGCTTTGCTCATGGTGATAATCACAGAAACCCACAGTGCAGATAGAGGCCATTTCGACCCATCGAGCCTGCACCAATATCCCACCCTATCTCCGTAACCCCACACATTTTAATCCCCCTAACACTAAGGGTCAATTTATCATAGCCAATCAACCTAACCTGCACATCTTTGGACTGTGGGAGGAAACTGGAGCACCCAGAGGAAACCCACGCAAACACGGGGAGAATGTGCAAACTCCACACAGACAGTCACCCGAGGCTGGATTTGAACCCGGGTCCCTGGCGCTGTGAGGCAACAGTGCTAACCACTATGCCACCGTGCTCACAACTCTTCTGCTTTGCACTACATGCAGTACAACTGCAACCAGTGTGAACCAACAATTGAAAGTTTCTATGAAATTGGTTGAATTATTTGGGAAATGCTCTATATTTTCTTCCCCCTTCTCCTATTATGACTAGTTCCACCCTCTTGCAGAAGTGTCTATTATACATGGAAGTCACACAACACCAGGTTATAGTCCAACAGTTTTATTTGAAATCACAAGCTTTCAGAGCGCTGCTCCTTTATCAGGTGAAGTGGAGAGATGCATAAAGACACAGCTTATATAGTCAGAGAATAATGCCAGATGATTACAGGTAATCTTTCCAACTGCCATTTATCACGCCTCGGCAGAGAGATAATCACAGCAATCAAAGGTGTGAATGGTGTCCAAACAGGTCAGTCAGGAAAACATTATATCAAAGAACAATGAGGTGGGGTCACAAGGGGTCAAATGTTGCAGATGCTGGGGTCTGTATGAAAAACAAAAAACAGACAAAAAAACATTTTTTTTTCGCTGGAAATCACAGCAGGTCCAGCCACACCCCAGCATCTCCACACCATATTATACATGGGTGAGCTTTGACAGCGAAAGCAAGATTTTCCACCCAAGTTATGTAAGATTTCCAGTGCCTTTCGGGTGGGTGAAAAATTGGCCATGGATCCATACTGCCCATTTCAGCACTAGTAACAACCTTCAAATATCACTTGTAGGATTCTCAAAATTCCCACACTTCTCAAGTTATTAATAAGGGACCCTGAAGGACAAGTTATTAATAAGGGAACCCTGAAGGGAATGGCTTTGGACTTTATGGCAAAACCTGCAAGGTTAAAGTGGGACCCTGCAGACAGCATGTCAAGTTCAAAAGCTTAAAACTTGACATGCCTGGGCCTGTGGGAGACAGCTCTGATTTGTTATTTCAAAACCAGACAACTGGAGGAGACAGAAAATGCATTCTTCCCTTTAAACAAATCAACTCAGGAAAAGACTTAATCTTGCACAAACCTGAAGCCCATCAAAACTCTGCATAAATAATCGCTTACAGTTCGAAGTAGCTACCAAGCCAGGAAGGCACCGATTAACATTATGCATAACAAGCACCCAAGACATTAAGGCCATTTAGCAACGAGACAACCACCCAAAAACCAGTTAAAGTGAATGGCTATAATCACCTTAACAAGCCAGCCAAAAATCGGACAAAGAACTAACCCTGATTTGGCGCGCAGATAACAAACTCAAAAACAGTATAACTGTAGGCCCACCCGCAAACAAGGACACACGGTGCATGCATCATCCTGGGACAGGCAGACACTTTACACACATGCTGGATCATCACTCAGAAGCCAACAGGAAGGCTCACGCAACATCATGGTGAGGGGACACGGTGGGGCAGGCTCGACTGAAGATGACAAGGCCGCAACCGTAGCCCTACACGAGGACCGACCACGAGCACCGCGGTAACGAAAGGGCCGGGTAAACCATACCTTCAGATCATTACCACTACACAGGTAATGATCTAGGCCACCGCGACCGAGCCAACACCAAAGACCGCCAACCGAACCCCAACTGCAACAAAACTCGACGACCAGACCACCACCGGAAGAACAAAACCCAAAGTTTTCCACTCTACAAGCTAAAGTATCCAACAAAGACTTTATTCTCCCTATTTCTAACTAAGAAAAGTAGGGACTCACCAGACAAATCCACAACCGCGCCCAAACCGCATCAGCGGACTCCACCCAACTGAAGAACCTTCGCAGATTCTAAGACTGATACCACATGGAGACGGCAGGCCCCAAAGGACACAAAGAGCGAACCCCAAAATGCAACCGGCTTAATTGACAGGATTCGAACTGTCAAGAAACCCCTATTGGTGAGCATGATCCCTGGCTCCTTTTAGTATAATTTAGTTAGATATTGGGGGTGGGACAAGGGTAGGGGGGATTATTAACATGATTTTTCCCTCATTGTGCCATGTGTTCCCCATTCCTAATCAAGTGTACTCTTGAATGTCTGTAACAATTCCAGTAATCTAAGTGTAATTGTTATAATTTTATTGTGACTCCAATAAAACGTAGTTTTCTTGCACCAAACCAGTTGTTTACTCCAATTTTGTATCGCAGCCTGTACCTAAGTCTGGAGTCTAGAACCAAAAGGGTGTGGGAGCAATTGGAACCACTCAAAACAGTCAGAGGCAAAGCTGACTCAAAACACCACCCCCTACAGAAATGGCGACCGCGGCAGGACTCCGGCAACAGGGGTGCGATACAGTAGACACTGATTTGGAAGAGCAAACTGTAATGGAAGAGAGGATTTCAAATTATGTTTTCAGTAAGGTGAATATCACTAAGAAGTGGATCACTAATCTGTTAAAGGCTGGGCATCCGGTAGATGCTGCAGCTAAAAGAACAAAAGGGAAGGATCATAAGAAATCCATAGAAAAGGCAGTCTGGCTGATGTGCTTCAAGAAACAGATCCAGCTTTTGGACAGGCTCGTGAAGCACAGGCTGCCGAGATATGGGAGTCAGCCCTGGAAGCCCAAGCAAGGGCTCTAGCAGGGGAGAAGTTACTGGCAGGATTGCAGGCTCTTAACCAGGAAAGGGTGCAGTTACTGGGGGAACATAAGATCAGACAGGAATATTTACAGTGTCAGGTCACCGAGGCCAAGAACAATGAGCTGAGGTTGCGGGAAAAGAATGCCCACCTAGCAAGACAAGTAAGAGAGCAGGAGGAGAAAGTAAGGGACATGCGGGCAGCCTATAAGATAACGAGCGCACAGGGGTTTGAAGATGCAGATCATGGCCCCTGCCAGGAACAGATAGAGAATCTGAGCCTTGCGCTAAGGAAGGCAAAAGGCATGGTGTGCCTCATAAGCCCGAGTGCAGCCCAGGTTGACTTTATAGGGAACCTGGGGAGAATGGTTCAGACACCACAGGTAGTGCCAAGTGACAAACTGGTTGAGGAGCAGGAGTACCCACGACCACTACCCGTAGCACCATGTTTCAGCGAAGTCTGGCAGCAAGGGGGGCTGGAGTTAGGGGTAGAAGCTGAGGTAGAAAAACCCCCCGCAAGAGAGGCTGGGACCGGGGCCGATGTGCCCGGCCCAGCAGCAGAGGTTTGGCCCACCCACTGATGATGGGCAGGAGGGACCCCTCCAAAACCAGTTCGTAGTTTCCCACGGCACCCAACAGCTTAGGGCTATGGTAAGCCATATAACAAAACTCACAGAGAATGGGGACCCCTCGATCCACTTCAGGGAAGTGGAACAGGCAGCAAGCATCAACGAGTGCGATGATGCTGAACAGGCCAAAATGCTGCTATTCTCCCTGGAGAGTAAGCTCTTCCAGTCCCTCTCTGACCAGTGTAAGAAGGGACAGTGCGAGTATGGGGAGCTCAGGGAGGAAGTTCTTGAGGCCATGGGAATGAATGAGGGGAGTCCTTTCTCCCGGGTGGAGAAAACAGTGCAGCTCGCAGGGGAAACCCCGCAGGCTTTCACGGACAGGTTGTGGCCGGTGTATAGGAGTGCCTGTACTGGGGCACCTAACTGGGCTAACCTGGACCAGGGTCAGCTGGCCCACTGGCTCCATTGCCTGGTGGCAAACAGCTTGCCACAGGTCAGGGCCAAGGCAGAAATGTGGTTTGACCCAAAGCATCCCCTGACTACCGAACTGACAGTGATCAGACAATTGACCCTGGCTTACCGGAATGGTAAGGGGACTGATGCACACCCACCTAAAGGGAAGGTGCATGACATGAAACCCGGCCAGGGTAGGAAGGAGTGGCATCAGGAAGGGAATAACCCTTTCAGCACAAAGCTTAACTGTTACGGGTGTGGGAAGGATGGACACTGGAGGAAGGAGTGTAGGAATCCTTGGAAGGATAACACAGGAAAGCATTCCTCAGCCCCAGCCCAAAAGACAGAGACAGGAATCCCTCCTGCCACGGTCGAGTCATTTTTGGACGCAATGAGGAGAATATTGACTGGCCCAGGGAAGGTAGCAGCCACTACTGGTGCTCTGACCCCATCAGCCCCATCCAACCCACAACCCTGACTAGAGCCAACGCAGCCTGTTTACCTGTGTTCCCTCAAGTACTACTTATGGAAGAGACCCCTTGTTGAGATGGAGGTAGAAGAGGTGAAAGGGACCTATCTGTTGGACACGGGGGCATCATGCACCGTGATCCATTCAGCTAATCCCGCCACCTCACCTCTATCTAGCGGGGTCCCATACAGTCTGTCGGGGTTCACAGGTAAAGAACAGGCTGGCTCATTTTCCATCCCGCTTCCCATTCATTTAGGAACACTCCTCTCTAAGTGGCCCTGTATCCAAATGAAGTGGGAAGTGGAGGGTGGGAAAGGGATCCTGGGAGCTGACTTTATTGTAGGCCACGGGATCCTAGTGGATTTAAGGAATCATTGCCTATGGGGGGCGGAGTAGTAGTCATCCCAGGGAAACAGGGGAAGGGGACCCTGTGCACCATGAAGCCTAAAGAGGGTTATAACCTCGAACTCATAGTCAATAATACCCCAAGGGAGTTCCAGGCATTTGTGCGAGCCCACCTAGCCACATTTGCCACATACAAGCACGACTGTGGGAGGGTTCGAGGTCAGTGTAGATGGGGACCCTATGGCCTGACCACAAAAGCAGTATAACTTCCCCAGGGAAGCGGAGCCAGACATGGAAGCAGCCATGTCCTCCTTAGTGCAATAGGAGGTCCTGAGACCGATAGCCACCCACGTAAACTCTCCACTGTGGCCGGTTAGAAAACCAGACAACTCCTGGATGGCCACAGTGGACTATCGGGTGCTCAACAGTAACATCCCAGCCTGTGCACCCACGGTAGTAGCAGTTGCCGACCTGATAGGAAGTATCCCAGCATCCGCGACCACTTTCACGGTGCTGGATATTTCCTACGGGTTTTGGTCCATCCCTTTAAAGGAGAGAGGATCAGTACAAGTTTGCCTTTACTTTTAAAGGGCAACAGTACACCTGGAACTGTTTGTCTCAGGGCTTCCACAATAGTCCTAGCATTTTCCACCAATGCATGGCAAACAGTCTAAAGGGCTTCAGCCAGCCCAGGCAGCTGGTACAGTATGTGGATGACCTGCTCCTATTCACCGATTCGAGAGTGGGGCATGGCCCACTACTGGCTGAACTGCTGGAACTGCTCAGGCAGGAAGGCTTTAAAGTGAACCCAAAGAAAGCGCAGATCGGCCAGCAGGAGGTGAAATCCCTGGGCCTGACCGTACGCGCTAGGGAAATGGCCATAGATAAAGCTAGAAGGGAAGGAGTACAGGAGTTACCAGTCCCCAACATAGTCACGGGAGTGAGATCTTTTCTAGGGCTAACCGGGTACTGCAGAGACTTTATTGAGGACTATGCAGCCACAGCAGCCCCTCTGCTCCGACTCCTACATAAAGGAGTGGAGTGGGTTTGGGATGAGGGTTGCCAGGCAGCATTTGTCAGGCTCAAGAAAGATCTGCAGACCGCACCAGCTCTAGGGGCCATAGATGGGGGGGGAAAAGAGTTCTTCCTGGAGGCAGCAGCCAGCGGGGACAGCCTGAGTGCTGTGCTGCTCCAAGAGCGGCATGGCAGGCTGAGACCGGTGGTCTACTCCTCCAGGATACTTACGGATGTGGAGAAGAGCTACTCCAATTGTGAGAGGCACCTCTTGGCCACACATTGGGCTGTGAAAAGATCACTGATCTTCACAGGCACCTCTCCCATCACCCTCCTCACCCATCACATGCCCACCCAGATGCTCCTGGACGGGAGAATCAAGGATGGGACAGTGAGCAGTGCCCACATTGCTCGCTGGACCCTGCTTCTCTCACAGATGGACCTGAAAGTAAAAGGGCTCTGCGAGCCAAAGCTCACAGCTAACTTGGTACATCCTGGAACAGCCCACCGGTGTTCCATAGAAGGGATTTGGGAAGTAGACATAGGTTTGCGGGCCGGGATACACCCCATAGGCCGCAAAATCTATGTGGATGGCTCTAGCACAGTATCTGCTGGTGAGTGACTCACGGGGTGTGGAGTTTATGACCCAGCGGCAAACATTGTCCTGGCAATTAAGCTCCCCAGCACCATGAGTGCCCAGCAGGCTGAACTGTCCACGGTAGTGTACGTTGTTACACACCCCGAGATCTTCCCCACCCAATACACAATTTGCTCGGACAGCATGTTCACATGCAATTCGTGTACGGAGTACCTGGCCATCTGGTCCTGCCGCGGATACACCTCCGCTGACGGAAGAACCCTCACAGTGAAACATCTGGTGGAGAAAATCTTAGCAGCAGTGGGGGAGGAAGGGGAGGTTTTCATCCATAAGGTGAAAGTCCATTCCTCCACAGAACCCCATAGTAAGGGCAACCAGCAGGCCGACGTGCTAGCTAAGGAGGGTGCCCGCACAGGCACTTTCTGGGACCCATATGGGTCCAGTCCTATAGCAGCAGTCAGGGGTAGGAATGGGACACAAGGGAGTGCAGGGGTAGCTTTAACCCCAGACCTCAAGACGGTCCAAACCTAAGACCCCGTCCTCAAGGCAGTCCTCAGTGCAGTGACTGAGGGGAAAAGGGTAGAGGGCCCTTACGGCACAGCAGCCCTCTCTGTGCAGGAAGGCATGCTGTTTAGGAGAGAACAATGGGTGGGACCACAGCAGTGTTATATCCGTGTATCTTAATGTTGTGTCCTTCAATAATCAGACAAAGACTGCAGGGAACGATCAACAGGTGTTTACTGAATGAGGGTTCAAACTGCAACTGACTGTACAGATCTCTACTCAGGGTTTATATACAGGTGTGGTCACTGCCAGTACTACAGGATACAGGAGCTGTAAAAAGTAGTTCTCCCCCTTAAGGTACATACATTACAATTCCTCCCCTTTTAGATTAACAGTACCATAACACTCATTTAACAATTAAATATCAACTAATTACAATTAACACTTTTAACATGCAACATTAACTGAAAATAGTCTATTTATAAATTCAGTCTTTGGGGAGGCTTCCTGATTCTTTCTGGATAACGCCTTTCCCGAGTGTCTCACTCTTGGTGCGGAGGCGATTCTAGCACCCTGTCGTCAGTTGATTGATCAGCTTCCAATGCTATTGTTTCTGAGGTAGATGCGACCTGTACGTCGGGTTCCTCACCAGGTACGTATGGCCGAGACATGGGGTTGACTCGTTCCTGTGACTCTAGGATCTGGTCAGCATGGCGTCTCACAATATTCTCCCCAACATCCACTGTGTACATTAGTGGCCCCTGCCGTGTGCATATCGTTCCTGGTTGCCATTTCTCTGTTCGGTAGTCGCAGGCCAAGACTGGTTGCCCTACATTGAAGCTCCTTGTCGGCTTCTCATTGATGTGCTGGAATTGCTTACTCTCAACATCTCTTCGTACATTTGGTCTGAGGAAATCCAGACGAGACCTCAACCTTCGGTTAAAGAACATCATGGCCGGGGCCTGGTTGGTGACTGCATGTGTCGCATTTCTGTAGGCTAACAGGAAATTGTCCACCTTATGCTGCAGTGGAATGTCGTCATCGCACATGGCCTTTACTGCTTTTTTAAAGGTTTGTACGAACCTCTCAGCCAATCCATTTGTGGCTGGATGATACGGGGTGGATGTGTAACGCCTTACCCCATTCCTTTTCATAAATCTTCGAAACTCTTCGGACACAAACTGTGGTCCGTTATCAGAGCAAATCTGCTCTGGCAAGCCGTTCCTGGCAAAAATGGTCCGTAGGACAGCAATAGTTTTCTCCGTGGAGGTGGAGGACATTTTGATCACCTCAGGCCATTTCGAGTGCGCATCCACGGCTATTAAAAATATTGAGTCCATGAATGGACCAACAAAATCAATATGCACCCATTGCCATGGAGATGAGGGCCACTCCCATGGGTGTAGAGGGGCATGTGGTGGTGCATTTTGGACCTTCTGGCATCCTGAGCAGCTCTTTGTCAGGTCCTCGATTTGCTGATCGATCCCCGACCACCACACATAAGCCCTAGCAAGGCTTTTCATTTTCACCCCTCCCAGATGACCTTCGTGAAGCTCATTGAGCACTCTCTCCCTTAACTTGGGTGGAATTACCACTCGGGATCCACACATCAAGGTCTCCTGGCATACTGACAGCTGTTCTCTTCTGGATGAGAATGCTGGCAACAGTGAGTCGCCATGTGCTAGCCATCCCTTCACCGTCAAATCATATACCCGAGACAGTGTCGGGTCATTTCGGGTCTCCTTTTCTATCTCAGCGTTAGTTACTGGCAAGCATTCAATTATAGTCGAATGAAATATTCGACAGGATTCACTGCTGGTGCTTCTTCCGCAGTAGGCAGTGGCAGGTGTGATAGTCCATCAGCGTTTCCATGCTGTTTCGTGCCCTTATACTCGATTTCATATTGGTGCGCCCCTAGAAAAAGGGACCATCTTTGTAGCCGTTGCGCAGTCATCACCGGAACGCCCTTCTTTGGATTAAAGATGGAGACAAGTGGTTGGTGGTCAGTCAGCAAGGTGAACTTCTGCCCGTGCAGATAGTGATTGAACTTTTTCACTCCCCACACTAGGCTGAGGGCCGCCCTGTCAATCTGGGCGTAGTTACGCTCGGCTGAGGTTAGTGACCGAGACGCAAAGGCTACTGGCCTCTCCGAGCCGTCCGGGAATTTGTGCGACAGCACCACTCCAATGCCATAGGGTGATGCATCACACGCCAACCGAATTGGTAGTGCTGAGTTGAAATGAGCCAACACCTCTTTTGATGTGATCAATGCTTTGCTCTTCTGGAAAGCTCATTTACTTTCGTCACTCCACTTCCATGGTACCCGTTTGCAGTAGGGTAGACAAATTCGGCAAGAACTTATGGTAGTAGTTCACCAGCTCGAGGAACGACCTCAGTTGTGACACATTTTCCAGTGCTGGATGTTGTATCCGTGTGTTAATGGAGACACGGAATGCAGGAGTTGGTTTAACAGGTGTTTACTGAACAAAGTCTGGAGGTGAACTAAAAGATACAAGATACAAGACGCTATACAGGCTTATATACCCGAGTGGTCACTACCGGTATTACAGTACACAGGGGCTCTTAAAGGTACATACACTACAATTCCTCCCCTTTTAGATAATTAGTACATAACATTTTAAGTAATCATTAATTAACATGTTTACAAGAACAATAATCTACACATTTGCTGCAGTTAATCAATTATAAGTCAGTCTCTCTGGAGGCTTCCTGACTCGGTCCGGATAACACCTCGGTGGTGTAGTAGTTTTCGGTGGTGTAGTAGGTTCTTTTGGCAAGGTTGATTCGGCTTGAATGCCAGTGTTGGGTTCATCTGGTTCCAGTATCACCGGATCGGAGGTAGATACTATGGGTATCTCTGCTTCATCATTAGGCGTATAGAGTTGTGGTGTAGGTTGGCCCTTTTCGGATGACTATGATCTGGTCAGCATGGCGCCTTATTATGCTTTCACCAATGTCCACGGTATACATCAGCGGTCCTAGTCGTGTGCAAATAGTTCCAGGCTGCCATTTCTCGGTACGGTAGTCCCGGGCCAAAACTTGTTGACCTATCTGGAAGGTTCTAGTTGGCCTTTCATTCATGCCTTGAAATTGCCGGTTCTCTATATCCCTTCTGATGTTTGGCTTGATCAAATCCAGCCGGCATCTTAGTCTTCTATTGAAAAACATCATGGCGGGAGTTTGGTTTGTAACCACGTGTTGCATTCCTGTATGCAAACAAGAAGTTATCTACCTTATGTTGTAGATTTATGTCTTCATTACCCATGGCCTTTATGGCCTTCTTGAAGGTCTGGACAAACCTTTCAGCTAATCCATTGGTGGCGGGATGGTATGGGGCGGACGTGTAGTGCTTAACCCCATTGTTTTTTAAGAACTTCCTGAATTCTTCGGACACAAATTGCGGTCCATTATCAGAACAGGTCTGTTCAGGCAGCCCATTCCTGGCAAATATGGTCCTTAATACTGTGATGGTTTTTTCCGTGGTGGTGGAGGACATCTTTATTACCTCCGGCCACTTGGAGTGTGCATCAACCGCGATTAAGAACATTAAGTCCATAAATGGACCAGCAAAGTCGATATGTACCCTTTGCCATGGAGATGAGGGCCACTCCCACGGATGTAGAGGGGCTTGTGGTGGGGCGTTTTGGACCTTCTGGCATCCTAGACAGCTCTTGGTCATTTCTTCGATGTCTCCATCGATACCTGGCCACCACACAAACGCTCTGGCTAGGTTCTTCATTTTCACTCCACCCAGATGCCCCTCGTGAAGCTCCTTTAGCACTTTATCCTGGAGTTTGGGTGGAATCACCACTTTGGATCCACACATCAAGGTTCCTCGGCACACTGACAGCTGTTCTCTTCTTTGCGAGAATGCTGGCAACAGTGGTTCGCCATGTGCTGGCCATCCCTTCACCGTTAAATCGTAGACTCGTGAGAGAGTCGGGTCATTTCTCGTTTCCTTTTCAATGGTAGAATTTGTTACTGGTAGACATTCTACTATGGTTGAGTGGAAGGAGGTAAAAAGTAATCCAAGTGTGACGTCACCAGAAAGCGGGTAAGTGATTGGTTGGTAAGTATTTCTCCCTTTTTAAGCTTAAATCTCTTTGGTTTATAGTTTCTAAGGTGTGATATTCACCATCTAGAATTGGGGCAGGGGGTATTTAAGAATAATATTAATAAATTTAATTAATTACATAGAATGGGAGATCAGGTGATGTGTTACTGCTGCAATATGTGGGAGCTGGGGGACACCATTGATGCTCACGGTGATCACATTTGCAGTTAGTGTTGGCTGCTCGAGGAACTCCGGCTCCGTGTTGAAGAGCTGGAGTCCGAGCTTCAAACACTGAGACACATCAGGGAGGGGGAGAGTTACCTGGACTCTGTGTATCACGAGGTATTCACACCAATTAGATTAATTAATTCAGATGTAGTCCGTGGCCAGGGTCAGGATGGTGTGACTAGAAGTGAGGCAGGTACAGGGATCCAGGAGGTAGTGTTGGAGGAGCCGCAGCCCTTGCACTTGTCCAACAGGTTCGAGGCTCTTACTCCCTGTGAGGATGGGAACAGGGACTGCGGGGAGGATGTGCAACCTGGCCACAGCACCGTGGAGCGGGGGGCCATTCAAGTGGGGGGTGTTAAAAGAAATGTTGTAGTGGTAGGGGATAGTATCGTTAGGGGGATAGATAGAGTTCTTTGCAGCCGAGAGCGAGAGTCCCGAAGGCTGTGTTGCCTGCCCGGTGCCAGGGTTAAGGACATCTCCTCTGGACTGGAGAGAAACTTGGAGTGGGAGGGGGAGGATCCATGTGTCGTGGTCCATGTTGGTACCAACGACATAGATAGGACAAGGAAGGAGGTTCTGCTGAGGGAGTTTGAGCAGCTAGGGGCCAAATTAAAAAACAGAACCACAAGGGTAATAATCTCTGGATTATTACCTGAGCCACGAGCGAATTTGGCTAGGACAAATAAAATTAGAGAGTTAAATGCGTGGCTCAAAGACTGGTGTGGGAGAAATGGGTTTTGCTTCCTGGGGCACTGGCACCAGTACTGGGGCAGGGGGGAGCTGTTCCGTTGGGACGGGCTTCACTTGGCCAGTGCTGGGACTAGAGTCCTGGCGGATCATATAACTAGGGCTGTAGAGAGGGCTTTAAACTAACTAGTGGGGGGGAGGTTCCTAGAGAGCAAATAATAAAAATGACAACAGAGAAGGTCATAGACTTAGGTAGCAGTGGGGAAATTAAAAACCAGAGCATGTCAGGAAGTGGCAGAAGGTATGGAGTAAAAGGTAAAGTAATAAAAAGGGCAAAAGCAGGAACTAAGTGTCACAAAACATCTTTGAAAGTTCTCTATCTGAATGCACGTAGCATTCGTAACAAAATAGACGAATTAATGGCACAAATAACTACATATGGGTATGATCTTGTGGCCATTACAGCAACATGGCTGCAGGGTGACAATGCCTGGGAATTAAGCATACCAGGTTATTTAACTATCAGGAAGGACAGGCAGGAAGGAAGGGGAGGTGGAGTGGCTATGTTAATAAAGGAAGGAATCACTGTAATACAGAGAAATGATATTGGGTCAAAAGATCAGGATAATGAAACAGTTTGGGTGGAGGTAAGGAATAATAAGGGGAAAAAAAACACTAGTGGGCGTAGTCTATAGGCCTCCGAACAGTTGCAACTCTGTTGGACGGAGTATCAATCAGGAAATAGTTGACGCTTGTAATAAGGGAACATCTATAATTATGGGGGATTTTAACTATCATATTAACTGGACAAATCAAATTGGGCAGGGCTGCCTTGAGGATGAGTTCATTGAGTGTATTAGGGATGGGTTTCTTGAGCAGTATGTAACTGAACCGACCAGGGGGCAAGCAACCTTAGATCTGGCCCTGTGTAACGAGACAGGATTAATTAAAAATGTCCTAGTAAAGGATCCCCTTGGAATGAGTGACCATAACATGGTTGAATTCCATATTCAATTAGAGGGTGAGAAGGTTGGATCTCAAACAAGCGTGCTAAGCTTGAATAAAGGAGACTATGAAGGTATAAGAGCGGAATTGAGTAGAGTGGATTGGGAAAATAGATTAAAGGGTAAGACGATACATGATCAGTGGTGTACATTTAAGGAGTTATTTTATAACTTCCAAAAAATATATATTCCACTGAGAAAGGGTGTAAAAGAAAAGACAGCCATCCGTGGCTAAGTAAAGAAATTAAGGACAGTATTCGACTAAAAACAAGGGCATATAAGGTAGCCAAATCTAGTGGGAGGATAGAGGATTGGGAAAACTTTAAAAGACAGCAAAAAATAACAAAAAGATTGATTAAGAAAGGGAAGATAGATTATGAAAGTAAATTAGCAAAAAATATAAAAACAGATAGTAAGAGTTTTTATAATTATATAAAAAGAAAAAGGGTGGCTAAAGTAAATGTTGGTCCCTTAGAGGATGAGACTGGGAAATTAATGGTGGGAAATATGGAGATGGCAAAAACACAATGAATATTTTATATCAGTCTTTACAGTAGAAGACACTAAGAATATCCCAACACTGGACAAACAGGGGGCTAAAAGGGGGGAGGAGCTAAACACGATCAAAATCACTAAGGAAGTGGTACTCGGTAAAATAATGGGACTCAAGGCGAATAAATCACCTGGACCTGAATGCTTACATCCTAGGGTCTTGAGGGAAGTGGCGGTAGGGATTGTGGATGCATTGGTAATAATTTTCCAAAACTCCCTGGACTCGGCAAAGGCCCTGGCAGACTGGAAAACTGCTAATGTAACACCCTTATTTAAAAAGGGCAGTAGACAGAAGGCTGGAAACTATAGACCGGTTAGCCTAACATCTGTGGTAGGTAAAATTTTGGAGTCCATTATTAAGGAGACAGTAACAGGACATTTGGATAATCATAATTTAATAGAACAAAGTCAGCATGGTTTTATGAAGGGGAAGTCATGTTTGACAAATTTGCTGGAGTTCTTTGAGGAAGTAACATATAGGGTGGATAAAGGGGAACCAGTGGACGTAGTGTATTTAGACTTCCAAAAGGCATTTGACAAGGTGCCACACAAAAGATTATTGCTTAAGATAAAAAATCACAGGATTGGGGGTAATATTCTGGCATGGATAGAGGATTGGCTATCTAACAGAAGGCAGAGAGTTGGGATAAATGGTTCATTCTCAGACTGGCAATCAGTAACTAGTGGTGTTCCGCAGGGGTCAGTGCTGGGTCCCCAACTCTTTACAATCTATATTAACGATTTGGAGGAGGGCACCGAGTGTGACATATCAAAGTTTGCAGATGATACTAAGATGGGAGGGAAAGTAGTGAGTGAGGAGGACATAAAAAACCTGCAAGGGGACATAGACAGGCTAAGTAAGTGGGCAGAGATTTGGCAGATGGAATACAATACTGGAAAGTGTGAGGTTATGCACTTTGGCAGGAAAAATCGTACAGCAAGTTATTATCTTAATGGCAAGAAACTGGAAAGTACTGAAGTACAAAGGGATCTGGGGGTCCTGGTGCACGAAACTCAAAAGGTTAGTATGCAGGTGCAGCAAGTGATTAAGGCCAATGGAATGTTGGCTTTCATTGCTAGGGGGATAGAACATAAAAATAGGGAGGTATTGCTTCAGTTGTACAAGGTATTGGTGAGACCGCACCTGGAATACTGCATACAGTTTTGGTGTCCATACTTAAGAAACGACATACTTGCTCTCGAGTCAGTACAAACAAGGTTCACTCGGTTAATCCCGGGGATGAGGGGATGGACATATGAGGAGAGGTTGAGTAGATTGGGACTCTACTCATTGGAGTTCAGAAGAATGAGAAGCGATCTTATTGAAACATATAAGATTGTGAAGGGGTTGGATCGGGTGGATGCGGGGAGGATGTTCCCGATGATGGGTGAAACTAGAACTAGGGGGCATAGTCTTAGAATAAGGGGCTGCTCTTTCAAAACTGAGATGAGGAGGAACTACTTCACTCAGAGGGTGGTAGGTCCATGGAATATGCTGCCCCAAAAAGCTGTAGAAGCTACATCATTACATAAATTTAAAACAGAAATAGACAGTTTCCTAGAAGTAAAGGGAATTAAGGGTTACGGGGAGCGGGCAGGAATTTGGACATGAGTCTAGGTTCGGATCGGTCATGGCCCTGTGGGTAGCGGAGCGGGCCCAGGGGCCGTGTAGCCTGATCCTGCTCCTATTTCGTGTGTCTAATTCTGTTAGATTCAGGAGATGGTTCTGTGATAGTGGATTGGCGGTGAGGATCAGATCAGCCATAATCTTATTGAATGGCGGAGCAGGCTCGAGGGGCCGATTGGCCTACTCCTGCTCCTATTTCTTATGTTCTTATGTTCTTATAACATCTCCACTGGGTCCACTGTAGGTGCCTCTTCTACCGTTGGCAACAGTAGGCGCGATAAACTGTCAGCATTCCCATGCTGTTTTGATCCTTTGTATTCTATGTCATATTGGTGTGCCCCTAGGAAAAGGGACCACCTCTGTAGCCTTTGCGCTGTCATAATGGGAATGCCCTTTTTAGGGTTGAATATGGAGACGAGGGGTTGATGGTCAGTCAACAAGGTAAATTTTTGTCCGTGTAGGTAATGTTTGAATTTGTTCACTCCCCACACCAGGCTGAGTGCTTCCCTGTCGATCTGGGCATAGTTACGCTCAGCTGAGTTCAATGAGCGTGACGCAAAAGCTATCGGCCGCTCCGAGCCATCAGGGAATCTATGCGATAATACCGCTCCTACGCCGTAAGGGGGTGCATCGCACGCCAGTCTGATTGGCAGTGATGGGTTGTAATGAGCCAACACTTCCTTGGACGTGATCAAGCCTTTGCATTTATGGAAGGCACGTTTACAGTCTTCGCTCCATTTCCAAATTACTCCCGTTTGTAGCAGTGCGTTAAGAGGGTGCAGAACAGTTGACAAGTTCGGTAAACATTTATGATAGTAATTTATCAATCCCAGGAACGACCTTAATTGTGAGACATTTTCAGGTGCTGTGGCTTTTATGACCGCTTCAATTTTTTCAGGTGACTTGTGCAACCCTTCTTTGTTAATTATATGGCCACAATATGATATTTGTTTCTGGAAAAATTCGCACTTGGGGCGATTTGCTCGTAGGCCCCGTTCTCTCAGCCTAGTGAGCACCTGCTCCAAATTGGCAAGGTGCTCGTTGTCGTTTTCTCCTGTTACAAGGATGTCATCTAGGTAGCATTGAGTCCCCGGAATCCCTTGCAGGATTTGCTCCATAGCTCTTTGCCAGATAGCTGGAGCTGATGCTACTCCAAAAACCAGTCGATTGTACTGGTACAGGCCTTTGTGTGTGTTTATCGTGAGATACTTTTTAGAGGCCTCCTCAACTTTTTAGAGGCCTCCTCAACCTCCATCTGTAGATATGCCTGTGCCAAGTCAATTTTGGTGAAACGTTTCCCTCCGGATAGTGAGGCGAAAATATCTTCTATCCTTGGAAGAGGTTACTGTATCGTGTGAAGGACCGGGTTTACAGTCACCTTGAAGTCCCCACAGATGCGAATTTTTCTCTGTTCATCAGATTTATCATTATTCAACGTTTTCTTCATGACCGTGACGATGGGTGTTGCCCACTCGCTCCAATCTACCTTGGATAACACGCCTGCTTTTTCCAAATTCTCCAGCTCTGCCTCGACTGCTGGACGAATTGCGTATGGCACCGGCCTTGCCTTAAAAAACTTGGGAATTGCCGCATCTTTCACTTTTATTGAGGCGGTGACGCCTTTCAAGGTTCCTAGTTCCTGTTGAAACACTTCTTTGGCGTTAGCCAAGATGTCTTTTAATCGTTCAGGTATGACGTCATCATCATTTTTTTTCTTACTGGTCACCGTCAGTGCCCGAATGGAGTGCCAGTCTAAACGTATCTTCCTGATCCATTCACATCCCAACAACGGTGGACCACCATCTTGCAGAACGTATAAATACAATTTCTGTATTTCCTTGCTGTCGTATACAACAGGCACCTTTATTTTCCCTCTGGGGTATACTTTTTGCCCCGTATATGTCTTCAAGATAATGGATGTGTCTTTCAAAGGTATATGCGGAAATAGCCGCTCGTAATCCCGTTGACTTATGACGGTCAGAGCTGATCCTGTATCTAGCTCCATTTTAACTGGGGACCCCGCTATTGTGAGGGTAACCCAAATGGTCTGGTAATCTTCTTTGGCAATTACATTATGTAATTTGAGACAGCTTAGTCTCTTGTTTCCGGAGTCGCTATCGCTCTTCTGGTCTTCGGAGCTACTGTCCGTCATCATTTGTACCTTTCTGTACTTTTCCTCATTGATTTTTTTTCTGTCAGTGGATTTTTTGTTTCCAGATTGGCATACACGTGCAATGTGTCCCATCTTTCCGCATTGCCTGCATGCTTTGTCCTTGAACCAGCAGTCCCTCTGGTCATGGGTGGATCTGCCGCAGCGATAACATCTCTCGAAACCCCGCGTCATTTCATGGGTGCCGAAGCCCTGTGGCTTTTGCTGTGTCTCTGCAGCTCCTCTTGCTGCTGCTTCGTATGATACAGCCACACTGAAAGCCTTGTCCAGTGTCAAATCTTTCTCAGAAAGTAGCCTTTTCTGTGTTCCTTCACTTATGAGTCCGCAGACGAATTTGTCTCGTAGAGAATCTGCCAGTCCTGCCCCGAATTGGCAGTGCTTTGACAGCTTTCTGAATTCGGTGAGGTAATCAGCGTTACTTTCATTCTTGTGCTGATTCCTCCTGAAGAATTTGAATCATTCCGCTATCAGCAGCAGTGTTGGGTTTAAGTGCTCCTGTAGGGTATCAACAATCTCCTTAAAATTTTTGTCCATCGGTTTGGCTGGAGTGATTAAGTTTCATAACAGCCCGTATGTCCTTGCGCCCATCAGATTTAGAAGTACCGATGCCTTTTTATCATCCTCTACTTCATTTGCTGTGCAATATACCTCCACTCTTTCCACATATGTGGTCCAATCCTCTATATCACTATCGAAAGCAGTAATATTGCCAGTCTTAGGCATCCTGAAAATCAAAAATGGCGCCTCCCGCGCTTTACTTTCTTCCCTGCCGAGAAAAATGGCGCCTTCCGCGCTTTCCCGCCGCTGCCAACGCTGTTCTCCGCGGTTTTTATTTACACAGATATTTTTAATCGTTGGAGACTCGTTCCCGCCGGACTCTCTGGGACTTTTCCCTCCCTCTGCTTGGTCCGAATGCCGACCTGCTTTGCAGCGCCGGCCGTCTCCCGAGTGCTCCACCCTCCGTCTCTGTTTGCCTCCGCCTTCCGACTCGCTGCTCGGCCCCGCTGCAGAGCCACCCGATCGAGCCCCAGCCCGCCGCCCAGGAAGGATTAGTGCAGTATCTGCCACCAGCCTGGCTAGCTGGTGAAACCACAGTCTTTTTTCTTTTTTTTTCTTCGACCTTCGCCTGAGGAATCGATCTCCTTGAGGTGCTGCCGAATTGCAGGTAAGTCCGTTTCCAATTCGTCACCACTGTTGTATCCGTGTGTTAATGGAGACACGGAATGCAGGAGTTGGTTTAACAGGTGTTTACTGAACAAAGTCTGGAGGTGAACTAAAAGATACAAGACGCTATACAGGCTTATATACCCGAGTGGTCACTACCGGTATTACAGTACACAGGGGCTCTTAAAGGCACATACACTACACTGGAGCCTTGACTACTGCCTCAATCTTTTCAGGGGACTTATGTAACCCCTCTATCAATAACATGGCCACAATACGAGATCTGCTTCTGGAAAAACTCGCATTTGTGGCGATTAGCTCAGAGCCCATATTCCTTCAATCTAGTGAGCACCTGCTCCAGGTTGGCGAGGTGATCACTGTTATTTTCGCCCGTGACCAGGATGTCGTCCAAATAACACTGGGTCCCTGGAATCCCTTGCAGGACTTGTTCCATTGCCCTTTGCCAAATAGCCGGAACTGATGCTACCCCGAACACCAGCCGGTTGTATTGGCAGAGATCTTTATGAGTGTTGATCGTGAGGTATTGTTTCAAGGCTTCTTCTACCGCCATTTGCAGGTACGCCTGGGCCAGATCAATCTAGTGAAGAGTTTCCCTCCAGATAGCGAGGCGAAAATATCTTCAATCCACGGAAGCGGATATTGTACAGTGTGAAGGACTGGGTTCACTGTCACCTTAAAGCCCCCACAGATGCGAACCTTCTTTGGTTCCCCAGGCGTATTACTCAACGACCTCTTCATTACAGGAACGATGGGTGCAGCCCACTCGCTCCAGTCCACTTTGGACAGTACTCCTGAATGTTCCAAACTTTCCAGCTCTGCATCGACGGCTGGGCGGATCGCATAAGGTAACGGTCTGGCCTTAAAAAACTTTGGGCTTGCATTTTCCTCTATTTTGATCATCGCTGTTATGCCTTTTAGTGTTCCGAGTCCCTGCTGGAACACTTCTTGTGCGTCAGTTAGCATTTTTGACAGTCGTCCAGGTGTGACGTCGTCATCCTTTTTGGCATCTACAGTTAGTGCTTGTATGGAATGCCAATCTAGCTGTATCTTTCGGATCCATTCACGTCCTAGTAGTGGTGGTCCTCCATCTGGCAATACATATAGGTCCATTTTTGGTGTTTCCTTGCCATTATATATAACGTTCACCCTTATTTTTCCTTTGGGGTAGACTTTTTGCCCCATGTACGTCTTCAAGACAATCTTTGTATCTCTCAAGGGTATATGCGAGAATAGCCGCTTGTAGTCCCTTCGGTTTATGACTGTTAGGGCTGATCCTGTGTCCAATTCCATTTTCACTTGGACTTCTGCTATCTTGAGCGTGACCCAGATAGTTTGGTGATCCTCCGTTTTGATCACATTATGTAGTTTCAGACAACCCAGCTCCTTGCTTCCGGAGTCTGTATCACTCTTCTGTTCATCTGAACTACTCTCCGTCACCTTATGTACCTTCTTGTACTTCTCCTATGGAGATTTCTTGCTGCTGGTTTTCTTTCCTGACCTGCAGACTCTTGCTATGTGTCCTACTTTTCCACACTGTCTGCACACTTTGTCCTTGAACCAGCAATCATTATGGTCGTGTGTTGTTCTGCCACAGCGATAGCACTTCACTGTTCCGTATGCCATTTCATTTGTGCCATATTCTTGCGGTCTCCGTTGTATCTCTGCAGCACCCCATGCTGCTGCTTCGTGTGTTACTGCAATGCTGAAAGCCTTGTCCAGCGCAAGATCCTTTTCTGATAGAAGCCGTTTCTGGGTTCCTTCACTTTGAAGCCCACACACAAACTTGTCCCTTAAAGTATCTGCTAGTCCCGTTCCAAACTGGCAGTGTTTCGATAGCTTGCGCAGTTCCGTTAAATACTCAGCATTACTTTCATCTTTATGCTGGTTCCTTTTGTGAAACTTAAATCTTTCTGCTATCAGCAGCGGTGTGGGTTTTAAGTGGTCCTGTAGGATTGACACTATGTTTTCAAAATCCTTTTCTACTGGCTTCTCTGGGGTTACTAGGTTTCGTAGTAAGCCATACGTTTTTGCACCCATTGAATTCAACAATACCAGCGCTTTCTTGTCATCTGGCACTTCATTCGCCTTGCAGTGTACTTCTATGCGTTCGACATATGTCGTCCAATCTTCGACTTCATTGTCGAACGCTGTGGTACTGCCACTCTTCGGCATTTTTGGGTGTGGTTACACTGGCTTAAAATGGCATCTCCCGCGCTTTCCTTTCTTCCCCGCTGCGGCTTAAAATGGCGTCTCTCGTGCTGCTGCCAATGCCGCTCTCGGTGGCCCTCGTGGCAAATGGTGACGCCCTGTGGGTTTCGTGCGTTGCTCCTGCGCTGCTGTCAATGCCGCTCTCTGCGGTCCTCGTGGCAATGGCAGCGCCTCACGTTTTCCTGCGCGCCTCTCTCCCCCGTTGACGCTGCTCGGCCCTTGAACACCGGCTGCACCCTGTGCGCTCTGCCCACTCTCTCTCCCCCGTCGACGCTGCTCGGCCTTTTTCTGTGCCGTTCGGTCGGCTCTAGCCGCCACTGTCCGGGAAGGGTCTGCGCAGTACCTGTTGCCAGCCCGTTTCGCTGGACCACCATGACTGGAAAGCCAAGCCTGGTTCTCAACAGCCTCCCCTGCGATGCTCAAATCTCCGCTGGATGACTGGGCGGTTGCCCGTGGTCGACGCCCGTGCTTCTGGACTCGAACTCCTTCCACTGTTCTCCAGGAGCGAATCCCTGGGAGGCGATGCAGAGTTGCAGGTAGGTTCGAATCTGCGTCATCGCCAATGTTATATCCGTGTATCTTAATGTTGTGTCCTTCAATAATCAGACAAAGACTGCAGGGAACGATCAACAGGTGTTTACTGAATGAGTGTTCAAACTGCAACTGACTGTACAGATCACAACTCAGGGTTTATATACAGGTGTGGTCACTGCCGGTACTACAGGATACAGGAGCTGTAAAAAGTAGTTCTCCCCCTTAAAAGGTACATACATTACAAGCAGCACCGGAGGGAATTCCTTCAACTGGACCATGAGGGTCCAGGAGCGGAGCATCTCGGGCCTGAGACCACCTGGCAGCGGGTGGAACAGGTGGGATGGTGGCCAGGACTCAGGGAAGATGTCTGCGAGTTCTGTGCCAGCTGTCTGGTGTGTGCTGCTAACAACCCTGACCCCCAGAAAAGGAAGGTACCTATGGGACACATCAGGAGGGTAGGGGGACCAAGGCAGTCAATCCAGGTCGACTACATCGGGCCCCTACCCACCGCCCAGGGAGGCTATAAGTACTGCCTAGTCCTGGTAGATGTGTTCACAAAGTGGGTAGAAGCCTTCCCCTGCCAAACAGCCACAGCTCTGGGTACAGCCAGGATCCTGGTCAGGGAGGTGTTCTCATGATGGGGGCTACCACAGTATGTGGAGTCCGACCAAGGGAGTCATTTTACCGGACAGGTCATGCAGAATACCCTTATGGTACTCGGCACTGAGGTGAAAAGGCACATTCCACACAACCCACAGTCCTCAGGGATTGTGGAAAGGATGAACAGGACCTTGAAAGAAAGGCTGAGGAAAGAGACCGTAGACTCACCGAGAAAATGGGCAGAGGTCCTACCGTTGGTCCTGATGGGGATCCGAGCCAGCCAGTCAAAAAGCACGGGGTATTCCCCACACGAGCTGATGACTGGCAGAGTTATGCAGACCCCCACCCATGTACTAGCCTCGGTGCTCACAGAAGGTCATCTCAGGGAGGTGAACTGGGACAGTTTCGCCAGGAACCTATTTGAGCACCTCAAACCGGTCCGCGGGCAGATGGCTGGGAACATGGGAAAGCAGCATCGGAGTAAACGATTGCTGTTAGAACACCGAACACACCACGAGTGGGAGATAGGGGATCAGGTTATGGTTAGGAATTTTGCTCGGGTAGGAAATCTAGAACCGTTATACATGGGGCCCTACAGCATTGTAGACAAGGCAAGCCCCATGGTATACACCATAAAGATGCCTCGGCGCATCAAATGGTTCCACATTAATCAATGTAAATTGTTTAAGCCTGAGAAAAGGGAACAGCCAGTTAGGGCAAGGTCTGAGGATCGAAATCCTCAGTCTGCAGCAGGAGCAAACTCACAGGCTGCACAGGCAGGTGCAGTGGCTTGTTTTAAGGGAAGGGCCATCCCACCCACTGTTTGGGACACTCCCCCACTCATCTGGGACTTGGACGAGGTGGGACCTGGGGGCGGAGACCCTCAGCCTGCAGCATCAGGCTGTGTAGAGTTGCCTGCCCCCAGCACAGGTTTAGGAGAGGAAAAGCCTGAGGATAAAAATCCCCAGCCAGCGGTAGTGGAAAGTTCACAGACCGCACAGGAGGGGGCAGTGGCTCGTGTTAAAGACCCACCAACCGGAAAACCCCCACCAGCCAAAGTCCCTAGAAGGTCCCCACGAACACCATGGCCAGAGGAACTGTGGTCACCGGCTCCCCAATTTAAAAGGGCAGCCTCTCAAGTCAGGGATCGATCTGAGGACAGAGGTCCCCAACCAGCAGCCGCAGGCTGTGAGGGACCAAAAGTACAGGACAGGGCAGCCACACCAAAGGGAGTAGTGTGCTGCAGCCCGAACAGGGATTAACCTGGCCGCTCGGAGACGAGCGGCAGATGTACATAACTTCTGTTGTTTAATTTTGGATTGTTAAGTTTGGGTGTTTTAGTTTAATTTTAAACAAGTGATTGGTAGTTTAAATATTATTGTTTTAAGAGTGTTTGTATTGAGTCGAGGTCGCAAGACTCGACTATGCTTTACCCAAGCCAGAGAATCTTCTCAGGACCTGGCTATATGCGCTTGTGTCTCTTTACAGAAGGGATTTCGAGATGAAGGGGGGCATACTCCTACTCGCCCTGATAGGAATGAGCACTGGGAAGCGAGGTGACGTGGAGGACTCCCACATTTATGGGTCCTCAGGAGAGAAAGCACCGGTTGTGACTGCTGGGGACGGCGAATGAGGCGTGGAGGAGCTCACCATCTATTCCCATGAGGGAAGATGGCCAGGGTGGCTGGGATCTAACTCCACCCGGTACTCCAGCCAGACCGGTTTCACCTACGGGGAGGCCTCCCTCCCCTGCCCCAGCATACAGGTTGTGGCCAGACGGGTCAGGTCACTGAGCAGAAACGTGTGTGCCTGACCTGCAGAGGACAGATTCCCCTGGGAAAGTGGTGGTGGCTCAGGAAGCTGAGCAGAGACATGGGGGACCGTACAGCTGACTGGGAACGACTAGGGAACGACACCTACCGGACGGTCACTGGGACCCAAGGTGGAACTAGTGTGTGCTGGGATAAGTGGTGGGAGTCGGAACAAGGAATTTATGTCTGCATGTGGAGGTCGCAAAGGGCCTGCCCCACGGGCACATCCATCATCTTTTCCACATCATGGCAGGATAAGGGGAAGGGGATGGAATGGGATTCCCACCTACACACTTGCATAGTCCCACGCTCCCCAGCCCCAGTGAAAGACACTGAGCTCGTGGCACACACCCGAAAGCCCCTGCCCACGGCCCATACAGCAAGGACATACATAGAGGGGTGCCCTGCCACCACCAAGGGACCAGGGAATGGGCTGGTACTAGTGCCGACGGAACAGGTGCTATACCAGGGGGTACACTACGCGGTAGCTTCCATGATCCTAAACCTTACAGAGGTACACTTACCTGAGTGGTGCCCTAAAGAGATGGAACAGCTATACCAGGCCCTGTTAAGAGAAATGTTTAGGAAATTCTACGAGTTCGATTTTGCCAACGTAGACAAAACAGAACTGTACACTACACACACTAAGTACTTTAACAACGCGGGGAGACAAAGAAGGGGAACCTGGAATGATGTTTTCACTGCATATAATACAAGATCCTCTGTTATAAACAGCCTGGATGACAGAATTGCAAACACAGATAAACGGTTTAAAAACACAATTACGAAAAATCTTAATGGATGAAAATACAGTAGTAGGCTCAGAGTTACACGAGGACCAAGCTATGATGGTCCATTTAAAAGAGATCATTGCTGAGCTGGAGAGGCACACAAAGACAGTAAATGCCCTCATTCGAGAGGGCAGGAATGCTTCAGATCAGGCTGCACAGAACGAGGTGTGCATACTGTACGGGGCATGGTTGCTAGGCGAGGGCCGGAGTAACCTGGAGGATTTAAAACAAGGTTTAGTCCCCTCCTGGATCAGCAACAAGCACCTCGCAGCCCTCCACCCATTTCAGAATTCATTAAGCCCATGTCAACTTCGTCTAGCTTCTGAGGCCTACCCTGTCCCAGTTGATTGTGGAAGCTCCAATCACACTATTATGGGGGTAGTAGTAAGGATGCCGGTCATGGGTGGGGCAGCCCGACCCACACCGGTATACAGGGTGGAGAACATTGGAGTCATTCAAGGGGGTGCACACATCCGTTTCACAGCGGTCCCACCTTATGTCATAA
The DNA here is from genome assembly GCF_052327205.1 of Somniosus microcephalus. Taxonomy (NCBI): domain Eukaryota; kingdom Metazoa; phylum Chordata; class Chondrichthyes; order Squaliformes; family Somniosidae; genus Somniosus; species Somniosus microcephalus. The sequence goes on along the minus strand of NC_140995.1, from coordinate 113,740,092 downwards.
AGTGGGAGCACACTTTGACAGGTACTGACCTCTCAGGGTGCCGGAACCAGGGCGCACACATAATCCTGTGTCCCCAGCACTTGAATGCCTATTCAAAACCACAGTGTGGGTTTAGAGCTGCTGGTGCAAGACCTATGAACTGTACCATGGAGGTAATGGCACAAGACCATGTTCCCCCACAGGTAGCTAAAAATACTGGACAAACAGGGGGCTATGGGGGGGAGGAGTTAAACACAATTAAAATCACTAAGGAGGTGGTACTCAGTAAGATAATGGGACTAAAAGCGGATAAATCCCCTGGACCTGATGGCTTACATCCTAGGGTCTTGAGAGAAGTAGCGGTAGGGATTGTGGATGCATTAGTGGTAATTTTCCAAAACTCCCTGGATTCAGGAAAGGTCCCAGCAGATTGGAAAACTGCTAATGTAACGTCCTTATTTAAAAAGGGAAGTAGACAAAAGGCTGGAAACTATAGACCAGTTAGCCTAACATCTGTGGTTGGTAAAATGTTGGAGTCCATCATTAAGGAAGCAGTAACAGGGCATTTGGATAAGCATAATTTAATCGGACAGAGTCAGCATGATTTTATGAAGGGGAAGTCATGTTTGACAAATTTGCTCAAATTCTTTGAGGACGTAACAAACAGGGTGGATAAAGGGGAACCAGTGGATGTGGTGAATTTGGACTTCCAAAAGGCATTTGACAAGGTGCCACACAAAAGATTACTGCACAAGATAAAAAATCACGGGATTGGGGGTAATATACTGGCATGGGTGAAAGATTGGCTATCTAACAGAAAACAGAGAGTTGGGATAAATGGTTCATTCTCAGGTTGGCAATCAGTGACTAGTGGTGTTCCGCAGGGGTCAGTGCTGGGACCCCAGCTCTTTACAATCTATATTAACGATTTGGAGGAAGGGACCGAGTGCAACATACCCAAGTTTGCTGACGATACAAAGATGGGAGGGAAAGCAGTAAGTGAGGAGGACATAAAAAACCTGCAAAAGGACATAGACAGGCTAAGTGAGTGGGCATAAATTTGGCAGATGGAATATAATGTTGGAAAGTGTGAGTTTATGCACTTTGGCAGAAAAAATCAAAGAGCAAGTTATTATCTAAATGGAAAGAAACTGCAAAGTGCTACAGTACAAAGGGATCTGGGGGTCCTGGTGCATGAAACACAGAAGGTTAGTATGCAGGTACAGCAGGTGATCAGGAAGGCCAATGGAATCTTGGCTTTTATTGCAAGGGGGATGGAGTATAAAAGCAGGGAAGTCTTGCTGCAGTTATACAGGGTACTGGTGAGGCCACACCTGGAATATTGCATACAGTTTTGGTTTCCATATTTAAGAAAAGATATACTTGCTCTCGAGGCAGTTCAGAGAAGGTTCACTCGGTTGATTCCAGAGATGAGGGGGTTGACTTATGAGGAAAGGTTGAGTAGGTTGGGCCTCTACTCATTGGAATTCAGAAGAATGAGAGGCGATCTTATCGAAACATATAAGATTGTGAGGGGGCTTGATCGGGTGGATGCAGAAAGGATGTTTCCACTGATGGGTGAGGCTTGAATTAGGGGGCATAATCTTAGAATAAGGGGCTGCCCTTTCAAAACTGAGATGAGGAGAAACTTCTTCACTCAGAGGGTAGTAAATCTATGGAATTTGCTACCTCAGAGAGCTGTGAAAGCGGTGACATTAATAAATTTAAAACGGAGATAGACAGTTTCCTAGCTGATAAGGGAATTAGGGGTTACGGGGAGCGGGCAGGGAAGTGGACGTGAGTCTAGGTTCGGATCAGCCATGATCCTATTGAATGGTGGAGCAGGCCCGAGGGGCCGTATGGCCTACTCCTGCTCCTACTTCTTATGTTATGATATTATTATAGCATATATAGGAGGTGGGACATATTGTGTCACCACAAGTGCGCCCCACTACCAGCTTGGACAGCATAGCTGGTGTCCGGTAAGTGACAGCAGTTTCTGCTTTAAACCCGAGGCAGAAGTTCAAGTGGCCCAGGAACGGATTGTCCCCATTCCTGAACCCTCCACTGTTCACCTCACTGTAACAGAAAATTTCATCAACCTGCAAAAATATGTAGCACATTTCGGCTATGAAATCCTCCCTCTACCAGAACATCTTACCAAGTTACTAAAAGCTGTAGAGATATCACAAAAGCATTTCTACACTTTAGAACAGTAAACAATTGAGATAGAGGGAGAAATTCAAGGTATCACAGTCCCACCCTGGTGGGACATTTTTGAAAACATCGAGGTCCCTTCATGGGTTAGAATGGCTTCCCACATCCTCGTGGTTTGCCAGCTGGGAATAATGTTGTACCTGTTGTGCACTCAGTGCAAGGGAAAAGGCAAAACACTAGAATTCTGAAACAAAAGGACTTGGAAGAAGCATTATGTTAAGGTGGAAAGAGATACACCTGTCTGAATCTTTTTTATTTTTGTGTTTCTGAATAAAGATTGTTGTTTTTTTTGTGTTTTGTTATTTTTAATAAAGACTTTGATGAGTTATTTTTAATAAAGATGTACGTGTACCAAGTGGTACAGGGGTGTTGAACCCCTTCATGCTTGGATGTGTGTAAATAACTGTATTTTGCCTATGTATACTTATGTACACTACATTTTTAAAGAATGGGGAATGTGCGTGTTATGGGATTTTAGATAGGTAATTACAGGGAAGATTGGCTATGGAGGTTCGGGAATTTTGCTCACCTTTGTAAGTATGATACTTGAAGCGAGTTTCAGTGTCACAGGGGGGAGTGTAGGATTCTCAAAATTCCCACACTTCCCAAGTTATTAATAAGGGACCCTGAAGGACAAGTTATTAATAAGGGAACCCTGAAGGGAATGGCTTTGGACTTTATGGCAAAACCTGCAAGGTTAAAGTGGGACCCTGCAGACATTATGTCAAGTTCAAAAGCTTAAAATTTGACATGCCTGGGCCTGTGGGAGACAGCTCTGATTTGTTATTTCGAAACTAGACAACTGGAGGAGACAGAACACGCATTCTTCCCTTTAAACAAATCAACTCAGGAAAAGACTTAATCTTGCACAAACCTGAGGCCCATCAAAACTCTGCATAAATAATCGCTTACAGTTCGAACTAGCTACCAAGCCAGGAAGGCACCAATTAACATTATGCATAACAAGCACCCAAGACATTAAGGCCATTTAGCAACGAGACAACCACCCAAAAACCAGTTTAGGTGAATGGCTATAATCACCTTAACGAGCCCGCCAAAAATTGGACAAAGGACTAACCCTGATTTGGCGTGCAGATAACAAACTCAAAAACAGTATAACTGTAGGCCCACCCGTAACCAAGGACACACAGTGCATGCATCAACCCGGGACAGACAGACACTCCACACACCCGCTGGATCATCACTCGGAAGCCAACAGGAAGGCTCACGCAACATCACAGCGAGGGGGCACGGTGGGGCAGGCTCGACCGAAGATGACAAGGCCACAACCACAGCCCTACACGAGGACTGACCATGAGCACCGCGGTAATGAAAGGGCCGGGTAAACCATACCTTCAGATCATTACCACTACAGAGGTAATGATCTAGGCCACCGCGACTGAGCCGACACCGAAGACCGCCAACCGAAGCCCAACCACAACAAAACTCAATAACCAGACCACCACCGGAAGAACAAAACCCGAAGTTTTCCACTCTACAAGCTAAAGTACCCAACAAAGACTTTATTCTCCCTATTTCTAACTAAGAAAAGTAGGGACTCACCAGACAAATCCACAACCGTGCCCAAACCGTATCAGCGGACTCCACCCAACTGAAGAACCTTCGCAGATTCTAAGACTGATACCACGTGGAGATGGCACGCTCCAAAGGACACAAAGAGCGAACCCCAAAATGCAACTGGCTTAATTGACAGGATTCGAACTGTCAAGAAACCCCTATTGGTGAGCATGATCCCTGGCTCCTTTTAGTATAATTTAGTTAGATATTGGGGGTGGGACAAGGGTAGGGGGGATTATTAACGTGATTTTTCCCTCGTTGTGCCATGTGTTCCCCATTCCTAATCAAGTGTACTCTTGAATGCCTTTAACTATTCCAGCAATCTAAGTGTAATTGTTATAATTTTATTGTGACTCCAATAAAATGCAGTTTACTTGCACCAAACCAGTTGTCTACTCCAATTTTGCATCGCAGCCTGTACCTAAGTCCGGATTCTAGAACCAAAAGGGTGTGGGAGCGATTCGAACTGCTCAAAACAGTCAGAGGCAAAGCTGATTCAAAACACCACACCCTACACACTTCCACTGGACAATGAAAGCGCCTGCCCAGATATGGGCGGATATATTCAAATAAGGCACCAATGATATCATACATCCCATTGTCCATCATTACTGATATAGTAAGGCTAGGCACTACTTAAGCCAGCATTTTATTGGCATCCAGCGTTGCTGGAGCTGGTGGATGGCAGTGGGTTAAAATTAAAATGGTTCACCCCAGTGAAATCGAGTGCAGGGCAATCAAGGCACTATCCTCCACAATTACAGTAGATTGTTTCAGGAAACAAAGAAACCCCACGTTTCTTGGAGGGGAACCACCCCCTCCCCACATAGAAGGCTTCCCCCTGCAGGCAAAAGCACTGCAAGGAGTCACCAAAATAATGAGTATAAGGCTGAATTCAAGAAATTTTCCAAAGTTAGTGGTGGGCAACACAGGTGGAAATTCTCACACTGAGGCCTAGAAATTCAGTGGGCTGCGCCACCAGTTAGCGCCTAAAGAGGGCACTCAGTGGCTTTAGCGCCACTGGCCACGCCTCCTGCGATATTTAGCGGGGCGCTAATGGCGGCGTTAGCCTGTAGCGCTGCGCCGCCACCGATGACGTCATTGGTATGCGCAGCGCCCCGCTACCGCCCTGATCTCGATATTTGGTCGCGCCCCCCCTGTAGCACCGGTCGCAAATCGCAATCAGTTCACGGGGCCTACCTGTGGCGGTAGTGGCGCAAATTAAGGTGGAGATGCGGGGCGGCCATTTTTTTGGTGGCCACCTACCAGCACCTCCTCGCGCCGCCGTCCCCAGCCTCCTGATCCCCCCCCCCCCGCCCGGGCAGTGCCGGCTGTGTCCCGAGAGCCCGGCACTTCTCCTCAGTGCCAGGCTCTTTTGCCGGCACTCGCGATCGGTCATCGCGCTGGTGCAGGCCCCTCCCCCTTAAGAAGGGGAGGAAGGCCTGCACTACCACAGCGTGCCATGCCGCAGCGTGTGGCGCTGCGGCACGTTGCGCTGTGATATTCAGTTTCAGCGCCCCAAGAGGGATGCGGGGCGCCTCGAGCAGCGCCCCATGTCCCTCTTGGCGCGCTCCAACTTAATTTCCAGCGGGCGCAAGCGGCTCCATTCGCAGCGTTAATTCCAGCGCCCAGGCCAGCTTGGCACCCCAAACAGGGCGCCACCAGCAGGGGATTCTACTGTGGGGGGTGGGGGGGGGGGGGCATTACAGATAAATCCAATCCTGCCCTCACTCACTGCTTATAGAATCCAATCCTGCCCTCACTCACTGCTCACACAATCCAATCCTGGCTCAGTCACTGCTCACACAATCCAATCCTGCCCTCACTCACTGCTCACACAATCCAATCCTGTCTCACTCACTGCGCACACAAACCAATCCTGCCCTCGCTCACTGCCCACACAATCCAATCCTGCCCTCACTCACTGCACACAGAATCCAATCCTGGCTCACTCACTGTTCACAGAATCTAATCCAAACAGTAATGCGGAGTTTGGGGATGGCAATAAAATGGAAATTAGAGAAGCCTGCAATAAGGGCACAGCAGTCATCATGGGTGACTTTAATCTACATATAGATTGGGCTAACCAAATTAGTAACAATACTGTGGAGGAGGAATTCCTGGCGTGTTTATGGGATGGTTTCCTGGACCAATATGTCGAGGAATCAACCAGCGATCAGGCCATCTTAGACTGGGTGTTATGTAACGAGAAAGGATTAATTAGCAATCTTGTTGTACGAGACCCCTTAGGTCAGAGTGATCAGAATATGATCGAATTCTTCATTAAGATGGAGAATGAAGTAGTTGACTCAGAGACAAGGGACCTGAATTTAAATAAAGGAAACTATGATGGTCTGAGGCACGAGTTGGGTAGGATTGATTGGGGAATGTCACTCAAAGGGTTGACGGTGGATAGGCAATGGCAAACATTCAAAGACTGCATGGATGAACTACAGAATTTGTTCATCCCAGTTTGGCATAAAAATAAAACAAAAAAGGTGACTCAACCGTGGCTAACAAGGGAAATTAGGGATAGCATAAGATCCAAGGATAGGACATATAAATTGGCCAGAAAAAGCAGTAAACCTGGGGATTGGGAGCAGTTTAGGATTCAACAAAGGAGTACAAAGGGATTAATTAAGAAGGGGAAAATTGAATATGAGAGTAAGCTTGCAGGGAACATAAAAACTGACTGTAAAAGCTTTTATAGATATGTGAAGAGAAAAAGATTGGTGAAGTCAAGCGTAGGTCCCTTGCAGTCAGAATCAGGGGAATTTATAATGGGGAACAAAGAAATGGCAGACCAATTAAATACATATTTTGGTTCTGCCTTCACAAAGGAGGACACAAATAACCTCCCAGAGATGTCGGGGAACATAGGGTCTGATGAAAGGGAGGAACTGAAAGAAATCAGTATTTGTAGGGAAATGGTGTTAGGGAAATTGATGGGATTGAAGGCCGATAAATCCCCAGGGCCTGATAATCTACATCCTACGATACTTAAGGAAGTGGCCCTAGAAATAGTAGATGCATTGCTGATCATCTTCCGACATTCGATGGAATCTGGAACAGTACCCATGGATTGGAGGGTAGCTAATGTTACCCCACTATTCAAAAAAGGTGGTAGAGAGAAAACGGGGAATTACAAACTGGTAAGCCTGACATCGGTAATGGGGAAAATGCTAGAGTCCATTATAAAAGATGTAATAGCAGAGCACTTGGAAAACAGTGACAGGATCGGACAAAGTCAACATGGATTTACAAAAGGTAAATCGTGCTTCGCGAATCTACTGGAAATTTTTGAGGATGTAACTGGTAAAATAGATAAGGGAGTACCATTGGATGTGGTGTATTTGGACTTTCAGAAGGCTTTTGATAAGGTCCCGCATAAGAGATTAGCTTGTAAAGTTAAGGCACATGGGATTGGGGGCAAGGTATTGACTTGGATAGAGAACTGGTTGGCAGACAGAAAGCAAAGAGTTGGAATAAACGGGTCTTTTTCCGAGGGGCAGGCAGTCACAGAATCCAATCCTGCCCTCACTCACTGCTCACACAATCCAATCCTGCCCTCACTCACTGCTCACAGAATCCAATCCTGCCCTCACTCACTGCTCACCCAATCCAATCCTGCCCTCACTCACTGCTCACAGAATCCAATCCTGCCCTCACTCACTGCTCACCCAATCCAATCCTGCCCTCACTCACTGCTCACAGAATCCAATCCTGCCCTCACTCACTGTGATGAAATATTCCATTCATCACTGCCTGTGACTGTGGTTGGTTTCAGTTTCCCCCTTACCATTGTATTGCCTGTGACTGTGGTTGGTTTCAGGTTTCTCCTCACCATTGTATTGTGTATTGGAATGTATGGAATGTGTTGTGTGTAGGGCTCCGCCCATACCTGGCCTCTATGTAAGCCAGCTCTGTCTGGCCTCACAGCCAGTACTGCAGACCTCCAGGGAAGATACCTCTCTCCACTGCGTGTTATCTTCTAAGTTAATAAAAGCCTTGTTTTGTTTCGCTAACATCGAGTCTCGGGATTATTGAGGCACATCAATTTTATTAACTTATTTTTCAACACAATGGATCAACTCCTGAAACCCGAACGTTTGGATTTGGATCAGCATGCTCCGGACGCATCAGCACGCTTCGGACACTGGTTTATGTGTATGGAATTCTTCCTGGACAATTCCGCAGCCGTCAAAGACGCTACGGACGCTGCGAGTATGAAACTCGGAATTCTGTGGAATTGGGTAAGCCACCGGGTTTACCCCCTCATCCAAGACGCCGACACGTACCTGGCCGCCGGCGACATCTTAAAGGCGCATTACCAGCAGCCTACGAATGAGGTGTATGCTAGGCATCTGCTCGCCACTCGTGCACAGCGACCTGGGGAATCGGTGGAGGAGTTCCTAGGCACCCTGAAAATGCTTGGCAAAGAATGCAAGTGCCGAGATGTAAAAGCCGCAGTGTACACCGACGAGCTTGTTCGCGATGCCTTTATCACAGGCCTCAGCTCCACTTACATCCGGCAAAGACTGCTGGAAAAAACGGGATTGGACCTGAAACAGGCTGCAGACACCGTGCGATCCCTGGATGTGGCCCAGAGAAACTCGGACGCCTACTCTTCAGCCCGCGCCGTCCACGCCGCCACGTGTGCACCAAGGGCGCCGCCATCTTGGAAGGCATCTTCCCCGCCCGGCAGCCCGACACCGTCGGGGCCCCGCTCTCCCCCCAGAAGCCCTACGACAGCCGCGACGCGTCGGGGACCCAACTGCTACTTCTGCGGGCAGCCAAAGCACACCAGAAACCTGTGCCCGGCGAAAGGCACCACCTGCTTTAAGTGCGGTAAGAAGGGGCACTTTGGGAAGGTGTGCAGAGGGAACCCCGCTGGAAAACCAAAACCCGCCACCGCCGCGTGTGCAGGGTGGGAGCGGCCATCTTGGACGCCATCTTGCCCGACCTCGTGGTGTCCGCCATCTTGTGAGCAGACAGCGCGGATGCCATCTTGTCTCGATCAGGGCCCTACAGTGGCATCGGTCACAGTGGACCAGACCAGGCCCCACCCGCTATCCAAATCAATGGTGGACAGCGAGGTAAACGGGTGCGGGGTTAAATGTTTAATTGACAGTGGAAGCACGGAGAGTTTTATCCACCTGGAACTGGCACAACAACTCTCCCTAAAGGTGGTCCCTACTCGGGGTACCATCTCTATGGCTGATAAAACCCAGACATCGACCATTCTGGGTTACTGCACGGTACAATTGTCCGTTAACGGGACTGTATACGATAATTTTAAAGTATTAATCATGAAGAATCTATGCGCGAGCGTGATCTTGGGCCTGGATTTCCAGTGCAACCACCAAAGCATCACGCTCAAGTACGGTGGGTCCCAGCCGCCCCTCACAGTGTGCGGCCTGGCTACCCTGAAGGTAAAGCCGCCTTCGCTATTCGCGAACCTTACCCCTAGCTGCCGGCCAATAGTGACCAAAAGCAGGAGGTACAGCTGGGAGGACAGGCGGTTTATCGCAACCGAGGTAGACAGGCTCCTGAAAGAGCGCATTATTGAATGCAGCAATAGCCCGTGGCGCGCCCAAGTGGTGGTGGTAAGGGGTAGCGAGAAGAAACGGATGGTGATCGACTATAGCCAAACGATCAACAGGTACACCCAACTAGACGCCTACCCGCTACCCCGCATATCAGAAATGGTGAACCAAATCGCCCAATACCGGGTGTTCTCCATCATCGACCTCAAGTCAGCGTACCACCAGCTCCCTATCAGACCAGAGGACCGCCCGTACACCGCCTTCGAGGCGAACGGACGCCTCTACCAATTCCTCAGAGTCCCCTTTGGGGTGACGAATGGGGTCTCGGTCTTCCAGAGGGAGATGGACCGCATGGTCGCTGACCACCACTTGCAGGCAACCTTCCCCTACCTCGACAACGTCACCATCTGCGGTCACAACCAGCAGGATCACGACTCGAACCTCGAGATTCCTGAAAACCGCACAAAAACTCAACCTCACCTACAACGAGGACAAGTGCGTTTTCAACACCACGCGCCTCTGCATACTAGGCAGCGTGGTGGAGAATGGGGAAATCGGACCAGACCCCGACCGATTGCGCCCCCTACGGGAGCTGCCCCTGCCCAACACTCCCAAAGCCCTGAAAAGGTGCCTGGGGTTATTTTCTTATTCTTCCCAATGGGTCCCCAACTACTCCGACAAAGCCCGCCCCCTCTTGAAAGCATCCTCTTTTCCGCTCTCTGCTGAGGCCCACGCCGCCTTCAAAAGCATTAAGCAGGATATTGAGCGGGCCACGCTACAGGCAGTGGACGAGAACACTCCATTTCAAGTGGAAAGTGATGCGTCTGACTTTGCCTTGGCGGCCACCCTCAACCAGGCGGGGCGGCCCGTAGCTTTCTTCGAGGACCCTCCAAGGGCCCGAGATCAGACACTCCTCCGTGGAAAAGGAGGCCCAAGCCATCGTGGAGGCAGTGCGCCACTGGCGCCACTACCTAGCCAGCAAACGCTTCACCCTACTTACCGACCAGCGGTCGGTAGCATTTATGTTCAATAATAAACAGAGGGGGAAGATCAAAAATGATAAGATTCTTAGGTGGCGGATTGAGCTCTCCACCTTCGAGTATGACATCATTTACCGGCCAGGGGCCCTTAACGAATCCCCAGATGCCCTCTCACGAGGGATGTGTGCCAGCGCCACCGGGGATCGGCTACAGACCCTCCACAACGACCTCTACCACCCAGGGGTCACGCGGCTGTTCCACTTCATAAAGTCCCGCAACTTACCCTACTCGATTGAGGAAGTTCGGTCTCTGACCAGGAACTGCCGCACTTGCGCTGAGTGCAAGCCTCGGTTCTACCACCCTGATAGAGCCCACTTAATCAAAGCTACACGGCCCTTTGAGCGGCTCAGCTTAGATTTCAAGGGCCCCCTCCCGTCCGTCGACCGCAATGTTTACTTCCTGAACATTGTGGACGAATACTCCCGATTCCCATTCGCCTTCCCCTGCCCAGACATGACCAGCGCCACGGTCATTAAATGCCTCAACAGCCTGTTCTGCCTGTTCGGTATGCCGAGCTACATCCACACGGATAGGGGGGCGTCCTTCATGAGTGAAGAGCTACGCCAGTACATGCTGTCCAAGGGTATCGCCACGAGCCGTACCACCAGCTACAACCCCCGGGGTAACGGTCAAGTGGAGCGAGAGAACGGGACAGTATGGAAAGCAGTCACTCTAGCTCTAAGGACCAAGGGCCTCCCTATCTCCCGCTGGCAGGAAGTCCTCTCAGATGTGCTCCATTCGATATGGTCGCTATTGTGTACTGCCACTAATGCCACGCCTCATGAACGAATGTTTAGCTTCCCCCAGAAATCCACCTCAGGCGTATCCATGCCGTCATGGCTCTCCACCCCGGGTCCGGTATTCGTGCGAAGGCATGTGAGGGGCCATAAGACGGACCCTCTCGTGGAGCCAGTGCACCTACTCCACGCCAACCCCCAATACGCGTATGTCCGGCACGCCGACGGAAGGGAGGACACCGTGTCAATAAAAGACGTCGCCCCAGCCGGTAACGACAACAACCACGGCAATAGCAGCAACAACGACCACAGCAACTCTTACCCACCCACTACTCTTTCATCACCCCCGGAAGAACATCGACCAACGGCACCCCCACCAACTACCCCTTCAACAACCCTGGCGGCACCCCCGGCAGAGACCCAGGAGGCCACCGGGGACACCCAGCCGACACCCGCGACACCACAACAGCCACGTCGGTCGCAGAGGACTACCAAACCCCCGAACAGACTAAATCTATAGAAGGGGTGAATGTGATGAAATATTCCATTCGTCACTGCCTGTGACTGGTTTCAGGTTCCCCCTTACCATTGTATTGCCTGTGACTGTGGTTGGTTTCAGGTTTCTCCTCACCATTGTATTGTGTATTGGAATGTATGGAATGTGTTGTGTGTAGGGCTCCGCCCATACCTGGCCTCTATGTAAGCCAGCTCAGTCTGGCCTCACAGCCAGTACTGCAGACCTCCAGGGAAGATACCTCTCTCCACTGCGTGTTATCTTCTAAGTTAATAAAAGCCTTGTTTTGTTTCGCTAACATCGAGTCTCGGGATTATTGAGGCACATCACTCACTACTCACACAATCCAATCCTGCCCTCACTCACTGCTCACACAATCCAATCCTGCCCTCACTCACTACTCACACAATCCAATCCTGCCCTCACTCATTGCTCACACAATCCAATCCTGCCCTCACTCACTGCTCACACAATCCAATCCTGCCCTCACCCACTGTTCATACAATCCAATCCTGCCCTCACTCACTGTTCATACAATCCAATCCTGCCCTCACTCACTGCTCACACAATCCAGTCCTGCCCTCACTCACTGTTAATACAATACAATCCTGTCTCACTCACTGCTCACAGAATCCAATCCTGCCCTCACTCACTGCTCACACAATCCAATCCTGCCCTCACTCACTGCTCACACAATCCAATCCTGCCCTCACTCACTGTTCACACAATCCAATCCTGCCCTCACTCACTGCTCAAACAATCCAATCCTGTCTCACTCACTGTTCACACAATCCAATCCTGCCCTCACTCACTGCTCAAACAATCCAATCCTGTCTCACTCACTGCTCACACAATCCAATCCTGCCCTCACTCACTGCTCACACAATCCAATCCTGTCTCACTCACTGCTCACACAATCCAATCCTGCCCTCACTCACTGCTCACACAATCCAATCCTGCACTCACTCACTGCTCACAGAATCCAATCCTGCACTCACTCACTGCTCACAGAATCCAATCCTGTCTCACTCACTGCTCACACAATCCAATCCTGCACTCACTCACTGCTCACAGAATCCAATCCTGTCTCACTCACTGCTCACACAGTCCAATCCTGCCCTCACTCACTGCTCACACAATCCAATCCTGCCCTCACTCACTGCTCACACAATCCAATCCTGCCCTCACTCACTACTCACACAATCCAATCCTGCCCTCACTCATTGCTCACACAATCCAATCCTGCCCTCACTCACTGCTCACACAATCCAGTCCTGCCCTCACTCACTGTTAATACAATACAATCCTGTCTCACTCACTGCTCACAGAATCCAATCCTGCCCTCACTCACTGCTCACACAATCCAATCCTGCCCTCACTCACTGCTCACACAATCCAATCCTGCCCTCACTCACTGTTCACACAATCCAATCCTGCCCTTACTCACTGCTCACACAATCCAATCCTGCCCTCACTCACTGCTCACACAATCCAATCCTGCACTCACTCACTGCTCACAGAATCCAATCCTGCACTCACTCACTGCTCACAGAATCCAATCCTGTCTCACTCACTGCTCACACAATCCAATCCTGCACTCACTCACTGCTCACGGAATCCAATCCTGTCTCACTCACTGCTCACACAGTCCAATCCTGCCCTCACTCACTGCTCCCACAATCCAATCCTGTCTCACTCACTGCTCACACAATCCAATCCTGTCCTCACTCACTGCTCACACAATGCAATCCTGCCCTCACTCACTGCTCACACAATCCAACCCTGCCCTCACTCACTGCTCACACAGTCCAATCCTGCCCTCACTCACTGCTCACACAATCCAATCCTGCCCTCACTCACTGCTCACAAAATCCAATCCTGCCCTCACTCACTGCTCACACAATCCAATCCTGCCCTCACTCAATCCAATCCTATCCTCACTCACTGCTCACACAATCCAATCCTGCCCTCACTCACTGCTCACACAATCCAATCCTGCCCTCACTCAATCCAATCCTGTCCTCACTCACTGCTCACACAATCCAATCCTGCCCTCACTCACTGCTCACACAATCCAATCCTGTCTCACTCACTGCTCACACAATCCAATCCTGCCCTCACTCACTGTGTAGTGGCGCTTCTTAGTTTCCAAACAGGCAGGCCACTGAGCTGTGGGGCCTTTAACAACGAGTAGACGCGTGTCGAAATAAAACGTTCCCAAACGTAGCTTTGTCTTTTAAACTATTTACTATAACACTTAACAAACAGAATTACAAAGCAAACACGTATAAACGAACACGGTCAAAAACTGTACTGCTCCAAACCTCACAGCTTCTGCCTCTTTCACCACGTGCAGTTTAAACTGTGAAATGGCTGCACCCAATGTGTGGCTTAGAGACTGTTCCATTGTGGCAAGAATGAAGGGGGTGTCGGACTATACCACTGGAGCAAGAAAATAGGGGGTTTCTTAATACAATAAGTCGTTCAGGTAAATTAACTGTATTATGCCATTTAGCCACTATTTTAAAGTATTTTCTTAAGCTTTTATGGCTCTTACATTCTGGCCCCTAATTGACTAGGCACATGAAGCATATCAATTACTCAAACATTAAGAGTCATAAACTAATGAGTTCAACATATTTACAATACAAGTGTCCACTTTTTTCTTTCGTTCAGGAGCTTTTCACGCTGCTTCTTGTAGCAGGCAGAGTAGTTTTCTTACGGTGCGTATCTGTCTTTCCCAGACACCTCCGTGGTGGGATGCAGCCGGAGGATTGAAGATCCACTTAATTCCTGTTTGCATCATGGCTTCCTGTATTTTAAGCTGATTCCAACCTTCAATAGCTTCCCGTAGTTCTCTCTCCGCTCCGACGAAATTAGTGCCATTATCAGAACGCATAATGGACACCTGTCCTCTTCTACAGACAAAGCGCCGCAAGGCGTTGATACAGGAATCAGTGTCAAGCGTGTGTGCCACCTCAATATGAACTGCTCTGATGGTCAAACAAGTGAAAAGCACGCCATATCTCTTGACAAGGCTCCGTCCTCGCTTTACCTCGAAAGGCCCGAAATAGTCCACCCCTACGTTTGTAAATGGGGGCTTGTCTGGTAACAAACGGTCTTCAGGCAGGTCTGCCATTTTCTGCTCCCCAGCTCTAGCGTGTAACCGTCTGCAAACAATACATTCAGAGAGTATTTTTCTTATTACGGAATTAGCTCCTGGAATCCAGTATCTTTGTCTTAGCTTCACAAGCACGTGATTCCTCCCACTGTGTACAATACTCTGGTGTATATGCTGAAGAATGAGAGTAGCAACCCGGAGGTCCTTAGAAAGGATAGCAGGATGCTTGGCCTCCTCTGGCATAGCAGATTTGTTTAGTCTCCCTCCCACCCTCAGTACTCCATCTTGCAGTGTAGGGTCCAGCTTGTAGATATGACTACCTTTCTTGATTGGAGTATTTTGCTGTAGAGCTTCGGTTTCTTCTGGGTATCTTTGTCTTTGACTGAAGCAAACTATCTCCTTCTCAGCCTTGGCCAAATCCTCCACGGTCAATGAATTCTTGCTCAATGTGGTCTTGTGCTGATGCATATACTGCTGTAGAAGCATTCTCTGCTTATCAGGGTTACTTTCAGACTGACTGATAGTGGCTCGGTACTCTTTTCTCTTACCGCTCAGGTGTAGCAGCAACTCTTTCAACCTTAGAAACCATGCAACTGCTTTCCTCAACTGGTGCCATCCTGAGAAATGGTTAACAAGCTTGTTCACTGTGTCAAAGTTCTCTTTCGTAGTTATGAAATTTACTGTGACTGATCTCTTGACTTCGACGTCGTCTTCAGTAATCTGACTTGGCATATCTGGTCTTTCTGGCCATGATCTCTCTGTTTCCAGCAGATAACTTGGGCCTTGTATCCAAGTTTCACTCCTCATGAAGTTTTCAGTCTTCAATCCCCGTGAGGCTTGATCTGCTGGGTTTAATGAGGTGTTTACATACCTCCATTGAGATGGTTGTGTAGCTTCTCTAGTGGATGAGATTCTGTTTGCTACGAAGGTCTTGAAGCGTATCTTCTCATTCTCTATATACTTCAGCACCGTCGTGCTATCCGTCCAGAAGACAGATTCTTCTAATGGGAGCTGTAACTCTTTACGCATCACCTGGTCAACTTTAACTGCAACAACCGCTGCCGTCAATTCCAGTCTCGGGATGGTGACCTGCTTCAGCGGAGCCACCCTGGATTTTCCCATGAGGAAGGCACAATGTTTCTGGCCCTGTTGATTTGTCAGCAAGAGGTAGGTAGCCGTGCCATAGCCGTCCTCACTGGCGTCCGAGAAATGATGTAGTTGAGCCGTCTTTGTAACTCCAAAACTCGCGGGCTTGATGCATCTACTGACGTTGAAGCTAGAAAGTTGTTGCAAATCTGTCAGCCATCTGTGCCATCTCTGAGCTTGACCTTCTGGGATATCTTCATCCCATCCTCTCTTGTCTCTACACAGCTCTCGTAGCATCAGCTTCACCGGCAGAATGAGTGGTGCCAGGAATCCGAGAGGGTCGTAGATGGAACTGACCACGGAGAGAATCCCTCGTCTTGTGGATGGTCTTTCGTTCACCATTATCCTGAAGTTGAACGTGTCTGACTCGATGCACCATTGTACACCAAGAGCTCTCTCGATAGGAAGGACATCGTGGCTCAGGTCCAGATCTTTGACTTCAGTGGCTCTTTCCTTTTCTGGGATAGAAGCTAGAACTGCTCTGCTGTTGCTTATCCACTTAGTCAGATGGAATCCTCCATTCGAACACAGAGTTCTAAGGTCTCTTGACAGTGCGATGGCATCATCTTCTGTTGACCGGACTTCAGACAGTCATCGACATAAAAGTTTCTGAAGATTGTCTCCACAGCCTCGGATGGTGCTTTGCCCTTGCCATCTTCTGCAGTTTTTCTGAGAGTGTAGCTTGCACAGCTGGGAGATGATGTGGCTCCAAACAGGTGTACGGCCATTCTACATTCCACCATCGCTTCACTAACGTCGCCATCTGGCCACCAAAGGAAACGCAGAAGATCAGCATCTTCGTCAGGGATTCTGACTTGGTAGAACATTGATTCTATGTCTGCCATCATGGCAACGAGCTCTTGTCTAAACCTAGTCAAGACGCCAATGAGGGTATTAGTAAGATCAGGACCTTGAAGCAGCTGGTCATTCAATGAAGTTCCTCTGAATGAGGCGGCGCAGTCAAACACTACACGGATCTTTTTCTTCTTTGGGTGATACACCCCGTGATGAGGAATGTACCAGACCCTTCCATCGTCTCTGTTCAACTGTTCTTCGGGCACTTTTACAGCATAGCCTTTCGCTATGATGTTTCTCATGAAGTCTTTGTAGTCTTCGTGAAAGTCGGGGTTCTTGTTCAGCTTTCTCTTTAGACTGATGGCGCGTTGCTCTGCTATGCAGCGATTGTTCGGCATCTTCGCGGTCTGTCTTCTCAGTGGCAAACCAATGTGATAGTGGCCATCAATGGACTGTGTAGACCTTGTCATCAAACCCATGAACTGATGGTCTTCTTGTGACATCTCTGTCTTTTCCTCACAGCTGCGTTCTGAGAAGTCTGCGTTGAACTGCTGTATCAACAGCTCTTCAATGCTTGCGATAGAGATGCGATTAACTGTGACGTTTTGTCGTTCCTCCTTGTTCGACTTGTGGCCATCATCTCTCCTTACCGGTCCATTGATTACCCATCCAAGGGCTGTCCTGACGGCGTAGGGTCCGTCATCCTTGCTGTTTATCACCTGCCATGGCTCCATAGTTTTGTAGGCATTGGTTCCAATTAATAGGCCAATTTCTGCTTCAATGTATGGGAGACGCACCTTTTCTAGGTAGGGCCATCTATCCACATCCTTCTGCAGGGCTAGGTTCCCTATTCTAACAGGAATCTCCCTCTGTGTGAAAACATTAGGCAGGTCTATGAAGTCCTTCTCTTCAAGTCCACACACTTCTAGGTCTGACAGGATATAGCTTTGCATTGACTTCTCATGACCCATGGTGCGTAATAGGATTTCTGTTCTTCTGCCTCTAACGTTCAGCTGTCGCATGAGTGATTCTGTGCAGAACGTTGCTGAACTACCTGGATCCATGAAGGCGTAAGTCTCCACAACCTTCTCACTCCTCTTAGACTTGATCCTTACTGGTACGATGGCAAGAATACAGTCACTGTCACCGGCCCCAGTGAGTCCACAAGTCTCTGGTTCTAGCGACACCAGAGCACTTGAAACAACCTTCTCGTCAGTATTGTTTTCTTCACTCTTCTTAGAGACTTGTTCTTCTTTATGGATATGCAGCAGACTGGGATGTTTCCGAGTGCACTCTCTGCATGTTGTTCTTTGCTTACAGTTTCTACTCAGGTGCCCCTGAGAGAGACATCCAAAACATAGGCCGTTGTACTTCAGGAATTCGATTCTGTCCTTATGTGGCTGTGCTTTGATGTCGCTGCAGAAATCCAATGTATGATTCTTCTGGCAGAATAAGCATGGCTTCTGAAAGGCATTAGCAGGCGTCACTGTGCTGCTCTTTTTGGGAGATGAGTTCTGGGGCCTTTCTTCCTCGGCCTGAGTGACGATAGTTGCAAAGCTGCTTCCCCTGGAACCACCTTTCCTGAGAGTCTTTGATTCAGCAGGCTTGGCTTTCACTCTTCCATCGGTGGTCGGGCTGACATCCTGGATGTTTCCAAACAATGGGTCCCTAGCAATTTTAGCCTGTTTGTCTATGAAATTCACTATGTCTGCAAACCTGGCTCTACTTTTCCGTCTCTCCATTATCTCAAAGGCTGTTCTTCTCCATTGTTCTCTCATCCTGTAAGGAAGCTTAGAGATGACGATTCTCATAGTCGTAGGATTGTCCATCTCTTCCATGAATTCAACATCCTCCATGGTGTTGCGACATCCTATGAGGAAGAGAACATATGCGTTCAATGCCTCTCCGTCTTCCGATCTGATCTGTGGCCACTTGGTAGCCTTTTCGATATATGCAGTGGCTATCTTCAGCTCGTTACCATAGTGCTCCTGCAGCAACTTCCTGGCTTCTATGTATCCCCGGTCCGGTCTCATGTGTTCACAGCTTCTGACCAGGTCTTGTGGTTTACCACTGGTGTACTGTCCCAGGTAGTACAACTTATCACTGCTGCTCTCTGTCTTGGAGTCAATGGCTTGTTCAAAGGATCTGATGAAGGGCTTATACTTGAGTGGGTCACCTTGGAACGCTGGTATGTCTCTTTGAGGGAGTCGAAACAGATTCTGTTGTTTTACAAGCATCTCTGTAATTTCGTTCTGACGTTGCATCACTCGGTATAGGCTTCTCCCTGTGTCTTCAGGCCTCTGGTGGTCATCAGCAGGGTCTAGTCTAGACCGTCTGACGTCTGGGGTAGCATCACGTGCTCCTGTTAGTGGAGAGGCCACTCTTCCACGCTGTAATGCCGGGGAATTGCTTTCGGGCTCTGTTGTAACTCTTGAAGGTGCCCTGGATCCAACTCTATGTGGCAACGTTGACTGGCAGTGGCTCCCGCCGTCCCGTGAGCCTTCATAATCTTCGTACGCACTCAACCTGGCATCTGAGACCTCGATAGCTGTTTTCATCTCCAGCCGTTCTTTCTTTGCCTGCACCTGGGCCCGCTGGGCCTGCAGTTGGGCCTGTTGGGCCTGCAGTTGGGCCTCTTGGACCTGCAGTTGGGCCTCTTCCCGTTCAAGAGCTTGCTTCTCATCTAAAGATGCTGCGCGCGCCATCAACGCCGCCCGTTCAGCCTCTGCTCTCATGCGTCGCGCCGAGCTTGTGGTAGAAGTGACTGACCTGCGTCCAGAAACAGAGCTACCTTCTTTTCGATTTTTGCTCGGTCTGGCGGAAGTCTCTGAAATGCTATCGTCTGGTCCGACTTCATCGTCAACCTTATCTTTCTCTGCTGTATCAGCATCTTGACGAATTTTTAACATCCACTGCTCCGTGGCCTTGATATAGTCCTTAATGCTGGTTGATTTAAGATCAAACCAGTCGTGCTGATCAGTGTTTCCCTCTTCTTCAGACAGAAGTGCTAATACATCTTCATTGAGTATATTAAATTCTTTATGCAGCTTGGAGAAATCGTAATACATCATGTCTTCAGCTTTCTTAATATTAGCATTATCTTCCATGAGACGATCAATTATCTTCATTTGTCCAGTTATCTGAACTAATTTAGCCTTCCTTGCACCTATGCTTCTATGTAACTTCTCTTCCCTTGCCTTTGGGGTGAGCTTTATTTCCCTCTTTTGGCCAGCAATCCTTCTGGCTGGGGGAAGCTCCTGGCTCCTTAAGGCCTCGGCCATTTTACCCGCAGCTCTTATTTAGCTTCTCAACAGAATGAACAAAGCAAGTAACAGTCACTGTACCTTCGCTTTCTTAAATTGTCGTCTGGCTCCGTGACCATTCATGTATACGTTCGCCGACGATTCCGTCCCTTCCTTCTTAGGGAGCTAGTTTTTGACTAATGTAGTGGCGCTTCTTAGTTTCCAAACAGGCAGGCCACTGAGCTGTGGGGCCTTTAACAACGAGTAGACGCGTGTCGAAATAAAACGTTCCCAAACGTAGCTTTGTCTTTTAAACTGTTTACTATAACACTCAACAAACAGAATTACAAAGCAAACACGTATAAACGAACACGGTCAAAAGCTGTACTGCTCCAAACCTCACAGCTTCTGCCTCTTTCACCACGTGCAGTTTAAACTGTGAAATGGCTGCACCCAATGTGTGGCTTAGGGACTGTTCCATTGTGGCAAGAATGAAGGGGGTGTCGGACTATACTACTGGAGCAAGAAAATAGGGGGTTTCTTAATACAATAAGTCGTTCAGGTAAATTAACTGTATTATGCCATTTAGCCACTATTTTAAAGTATTTTCTTAAGCTTTTATGGCTCTTACACACTGCTCACACAATCCAATCCTGCCCTCACTCACTGCTCACAGTATCCAATCCTGCCCTCACTCAATGCTCACACAATCCAATCCTGCCCTCACTCAATGCTCACACAATCCAATCCTGCCCTCACTCACTGCTCACACAATCCAATCCTGTCTCACTCACTGCTCACACAATCCAATCCTGCCCTCACTCACTGCTCCCACAATCCAATCCTGTCTCACTCACTGCTCACACAATCCAATCCTGTCTGTGATGAAATATGCCATTCATCAGGCACTCTGTATTCTCTGTGTTTGATTGTGCCTGTGACTGTGACAAGCAGGGGAGTTTAGTTTCAGTTTCATTTCCTTACCTGTATTGTATTGTGTGTAGGGTTCCGCCCATACCTGGCCCCTACTTAAGCAGGCCCCAGCGTGTCTCACAGGCAGTACAGCAGATCTCTGGATGAGAGACACTTCTCCACTGTGTATTACTTTCTGAGTTAATAAAAGCCTTGCTTTGCTCCGTTAACGTTGAGTCTCGGATTCATTGAGGCACATCAATTTTATTAACTCAATTTTCAACGCAATGGATCAACTCTTGAAACCCGAACGTTTGGATTTGGACCCGCATGATTCGGACGCATCGGCTCGATTCGGACACTGGTTTAAGTGTATGGAATTCTTCCTGGACAATTCCGCAGCCATCACAGACGCTATGGACGCTGAAAGTATGAAACTCGGAATCCTGCGGAATTGGGTAAGCCACCGGGTTTACCCCCTCATCCAAGACGCCGACACGTACCCGACCGCCTGTGACATCCTAAAGGCGCATTACCAGCAGCCTACGAACGAGGTGTACGCGAGGCATCTGCTCGCTACTCGCACACAGCGACCTGGGGAATCGCTGGATGAGTTCCTAGTCACCCTGAAAACGCTTGGCAAAGACTGCAAGTGCCAAGATGTAAAAGCCGCAGTGTACACCGACGAGCTTGTTCGTGATGCCTTTATCACAGGCCTCAGCTCCACTTACATCCAGCAGAGACTACTGAAAAAAACGGGATTTGACCTGAAACAGGCTGTGGACACATCACTGGATGTGGCCCAGAGAAACACGGACGCCTACTCTTCAGCCCGCGCCGCCACGTGTGCACCAAGGGCACCGCCATCTTGGAAGGCATCTTCCCCGCCCAGCAGCCCGACACTGTCGGGGCCCCGCTCTCCCCCCAGAAGCCCTACGACAGCCGCGACGCGTCGGGGCCCCAACTGCTACTTCTGCGGGCAGCCGAAGCACACCAGAAACCTGTGCCCAGCGAAAGGCACCACCTGCTTTAAGTGCGGTAAGAAGGGGCACTTCGGGAAGGTGTGCAGAGGGAACCCCGCTGGAAAACCCGCCACCGCCGCGTGTGCGCCGTGGGAGCGGCCATCTTGGACGCCATCTTGCCCGACCTCGTGGGGTCCGCCATCTTGTGAGCAGACAGCGCGGACGCCATCTTGTCTCGATCAGGGCCCTACAGTGGCATCGGTCACAGTGGACCAGACCAGACCGCACCCGCTATCCAAATCAATGGTGGACATCGAGGTAAACGGGTGCGGGGTTAAATGTTTAATTGACAGTGGAAGCACGGAGAGTTTTATCCACCCTGAACTAGCACAACAACTCTCTCTAACAGTGGTCCCTGCTCGGGGCACCATCTCTATGGCTGATAAAACCCAGACATCGACCATTATGGGTTACTGCGCGGTACAATTGTCCATTAACGGAACTGTATACGATAATTTTAAATTACTAATCATGAAGAGTCTATGTGCGAGCGTGATCTTGGGCCTGGATTTCCAGTGCCACCACCAAAGCATCACGCTCAATTACGGTGGGTCCCAGCCGCCCCTCACAGTGTGCGGTCTGGCTACCCTGAAGGTAAAGCCGCCTTCGCTATTCGCGAACCTTACTCCCAACTGCCGGCCAATAGCGACCAAAAGCAGGAGGTACAGCTGGGAGGACAGGCGGTTTATCACGACCGAGGTGGACAGGCTGCTGAGGGAGCGCGTTATTGAACGCAGCAGCAGCCCGTGGCGCGCCCAAGTGGTGGTGGTGAGGGGTAGCGAGAAGAAACGGATGGTGATCAACTATAGCCAAACGATCAACATGTACACCCAACTAGACGCCTACCCGCTACCCCGCATATCAGAAATGGTGAACCAAATTGCCCAATACCGGGTGTTCTCCACTGTCGACCACAAGTCAGCGTACCACCAGCTCCCTATCAGACCAGAGGACCGCCCGTACACCGCCTTCGAGGCGAACGGACGCCTCCACCAATTCCTCAGAGTCCCCTTTGGGGTGACGAATGGGGTCTCGGTCTTCCAGAGGGAGATGGACCGCATGGTCGATGACCACCACTTGCAGGCAACCTTCCCCTACCTCGACAACGTCACCATCTGCGGTCACAACCAGCAGGATCACGACTCGAACCTCGAGAGGTTCCTGAAAACCGCACAAAAACTCAACCTCACCTACAACGAGGACAAGTGCGTTTTCAACACCACGCGCCTCTGCATACTAGGCAGCGTGGTGGAGAATGGGGAAATCGGACCAGACCCCGACCGATTGCGCCCCCTACGGGAGCTGCCCCTGCCCAACACTCCCAAAGCCCTGAAAAGGTGCCTGGGGTTATATTCTTATTATGCCCAATGGGTCCCCAACTACTCTGACAAAGCCCGCCCACTCTTGAAAGCATCCTCTTTTCTGCTCTCTGCTGAGGCCCACGCCATCTTCAAAAGCATTAAGTGGGATATTGAATGGGTCACGCTACAGGCAGTGGACGAGAACACTCCCTTTCAAGTGGAAAGTGATGCGTCTGACTTTGCCTTGGCAGCCACCCTCAACCAGGCGGGGCGGCCCATAGCTTTCTTCTCGAGGACCCTCCAAGGGCCCGAGATCAGACACTCCTCCGTGGAAACGGAGGCCCAAGCCATCGTGGAGGCAGTGCGCCACTGGCGCCACTACATAGCCGGCAAACGCTTCACCCTACTTACCGGCCAGAGGTAGGTAGCGTTTATGTTTAATAATAAACAGAAGGGGAAGATTTAAAATGATAAGATTCTCAGGTGGCAGATCGAGCTCTCCACCTTCGAGTATGACATCATTTACCGGCCAGGGGCCCTTAACGAATCCCCCGACGCCCTCTCACGAGGGATGTGTGCCAGCGCCACCGGGGATCGGCTACAGACCCTCCACAGCGACCTCTGCCACCCAGGGGTCACACGGCTGTTCCACTTCATAAAGTCCCGCAACTTACCCTACTCGATTGAGGAAGTTCGGTCTCTGACCAGGAACTGCCGCACTTGCGCTGAGTGCAAGCCTCGGTTCTACCGCCCAGATAGAGCCCACTTAATCAAAGCTACACGGCCCTTTGAGCGGCTCAGCTTAGATTTCAAGGGCCCCCTCCCATCAGTCGACCGCAATGTTTACTTCCTGAACATTGTGGACGAATACTCCCGTTTCCCATTCGCCTTCCCCTGCCCAGACATGACCAGCGCCACGGTCATTAAATGCCTCAACAGCCTGTTCTGCCTGTTCGGTATGCCGAGCTACATCCATACGGATAGGGGGGCGTCCTTCATGAGTGAAGAGCTACGCCAGTACATGCTGTCCAGGGGGATCGCCACGAGCCGTACCACCAGCTACAACCCCCAGGGTAACGGCCAGGTGGAGCGAGAGAACGGGACAGTATGGAAAGCAGTCACTCTAGCTCTAAGGACCAAGGGCCTCCCTATCTCCCGCTGGCAGGAAGTCCTCCCAGATGTGCTCCATTCGATACGGTCGCTATTGTGTACTGCCACTAATGCCACGCCTCATGAACGAATGTTTGTCTTTCCCCGGAAATCCACCTCAGGCGTATCCATGCCATCATGGCTCTCCACCCCAGGTCCAGTATTTGTACGAAGGCATGTGAGGGGCCACAAGACGGACCCTCTCGTGGAGTCAGTGCACCTACTCCACGCCAACCCCCAATACGCGTATGTCTGGCACGTCGACGGAAGGGAGGACACCGTGTCCATAAAAGACGTCGCCCCAGCCGGTAACGACAACAATCACGACAACAACAGCAACAACGATCACAGCAACTCTTACCCACCCACTATCCTCTCATCACCCCCGGAAGAACATCGACCAACGGTGCCCCCACCAACTACCCCTTCAACAACCCTGGCGGCGCCCCCGGCAGAGGCCCAGGAGGCCACCGGGGACACCCAGCCGACACCTGCGGCACCACAACAGCTACGTCGGTCACAGAGGACTATCAAACACCCGAACAGACTAAATCTGTAGAAGGGGTGAATGTGATGAAATATGCCATTCATCAGGCACTCTGTATTCTCTGTGTTTGATTGTGCCTGTGACTGTGACAAGCAGGGGAGTTTAGTTTCAGTTTCATTTCCTTACCTGTATTGTATTGTGTGTAGGGCTCCGCCCATACCTGGCCCCTGCTTAAGCAGGCCCCAGCGTGTCTCACAGGCAGTACAGCAGATCTCTGGATGAGAGACACTTCTCCACTGTGTATTACTTTCTGAGTTAATAAAAGCCTTGCTTTGCTCCGTTAACGTTGAGTCTCGGATTCATTGAGGCACATCACTGTCCTCACTCACTGCTCACAGCATCCAATCCTGCCCTCACTCACTGCTCACACAATCCAATCCTGTCTCACTCACTGCTCACACAATCCAATCCTGCCCTCACTCACTGTTCACAGTATCCAATCCTGCCCTCACTCACTACTCACATAATCTTCCAGCAGGTATCGCAGGAAACAATGAGGAGCAGGAGCACTTGTCAATCTTCCACACTAAACTCAGGGCCACTGAATCAAATTGCAGATTCCCAACCACAGCTGAGATCAGCTAACGCTGCCCAGACTGGGGATTAAACCAGCATTTTTCTAGTCTCTGTGACTCAGCTATTATGCTTATACCTTCTGAGCCATTGTAACTCCCTAAAATTCAGTGTTAACCCATTTAATATTACCAAAAGCTAACTGCACTGTTGGCATTTGATGAGCGGGTATCAAATTCAAATAGCATTTGGACTCTGGTGAGTAGAATCATAACCTGAGTCTGGCAGCTTTGTATGTATTCGGCTCAAACCAGTACGTTAGTGTAACTGAGCCCGAGAGTTAATCAAAGCCATTTTAGAAATTAATTGTGGAAGTTAACTAAATATGAATGTGGCTCCCAACAGTATTCTATATGATGGACAATCAGAGAAATTCTCACAAATTCTCAGAACAATGCTCTCAATAACTCCTGGGGTAGATTTTCATTTACGGCTGGGCGTAAAACTGGTGTCACAGATTGGCCACCCGTTATAAAATCTTCGAAATCAACAGCAGCCTTGAGTTCGGGTGGCAAGTTGAAAATCTACCCCCCACCCCACCCCTCTTTCTGCTATGCTAGCAGAGGCATTAACCTGTTTAATTTAAATGGGGCAGCACCTCCAACAAAGTGGCAGAGAGAGGAATTTCAGACAAATGCTTTAAGTGTTACCAACTGAGGCACAAGGCAAGCAACTTTTAGCTTGGCTCAGTTGGTAGCACTCTTGCTTCTGCGTTAGAAGTAAAAAAGAAAGAACTTACATTTATATAGCATCCTTCACATCCTCAGGATGTCTCAATCGTTTCACAGCTAATGAATTTACTTCTGAAATATAATTTCTGCTGTTATGATGACAAATGCAGCAGCCAATTTTGTGCATAGCAAGGTCCCACAAACAACAAATTAGATATACGAGCAATTATGCTGTTTTGGTGGTGTAGATCGAGAGGTAAATATTGATGAAGATTGTAGTTTCATCCCCACTATGGGCTTGAGTTCATCATTTAAGATGATGCTTCAGTGCAGTACTGAAGGAGTTATACATTGTCAGAGGTGCTGTCTTTCAGATGAGATGTTAAAGCCAGATCCTAGCCACCTACAAAACAACAGGGACTACATTGGCTGTGAAGCACTTCGGGATGTCCTAAGGATGTGGAAGACGCTATATAAATGCAACTTCTTTCTTCTTTACTCTATTGAAAAGATCCCATGACACTATCCAAAGAAGAGCAAGGAGTTATCCTGGTGTTTTGGTCAACATTTTTCTTCAAGTAACACCACCGAAAACAGATTGTGTGGTCATGCATTCCTTTGTTGTTGGTCGATCCTTGTCAGGTGTTGTGTTTGCCCATATAACAACAGTGACTGTAAAATTATTGGTTGCAATGCACGTTGGGAAATCCTGAGGATGTGAAAGGTTTCAAAAAATGCAATTATTTTCTTTCTCTTTCTATCCGAGACTTGAAGTACTGAGAAAGACCACAATGCTGATTACTAGCATGAGCGAACTCACTCACGAGGAAAGGTTCGAAAACTTAGAACATTCAGTCTTGTAAGGAGGTAAATAACAGTGGACCTTATAGCGAGATACAAGATACTATGTGGAATAGAAAACATTAATATAAGCATTATTTTAATGACTGCTGATCAAGGGAACATAGTTACAAATGGTAAAAGACAAGTTCAAGACTGATGTGAAGAAGCACTATTTATGATAAAGAGTGATTAACACCCGGAATGGTCTTCCGACTAAGGCAGTGGAGTCAAAAACTCTGGAGTCATTCAGGAGTTAGATGCTATGATAGGAGAGACCATGGGGATATTTTTCAACTGCCAGCCACCTGTACTTCACCCGAAAAATAGCCAGCCGGGAGTTAAAAATTTGTGGTGGGGAGCGGGGGTGTGGGGGGCACCTTGGTCACCCCATTGATGCCCAATGCCCACCTGTTTCAGTCAAGCCTGCCTGAGTGAACAGCCTGCCTGCCAGGATGCTTAAATTTGCAAATTGGGGTCCTATGCCGGTTGTGGAATCCTGATTGCAATTTTCAGGAACAAATGCATGCGCCATGCTTGCCCGACCTATTTGTTCCAGACATTGAGCGGTAAAACTAGCAGTCCTTAAAAGGACCACTTGAGGCTTCTGAAAAAACAGCTGAAGAAATTGTTTATTTTTTTATTATTGTAGCATCAGGAGGAGCAGGAGCAGTAGTGCTCCTCCTGGGCCCACAAAAACTTCAGCCTCCCACAACCGACAAGCTGCTCATTTGGCTCCTGCAGTTCACCAGTAGCATTTAAATGAGGCTCAAACTGTAAATGGTTCTGACCTCCCAATGCCAGCTTTGGGTTGGCATCGTGGCCACTCCACCGACTTAACGCCTGTTTTGGGTAGAGGTCAAAGATCTCCCCCCCATAGGTTTTTATAGAAGCATGATCTTTACTTTCCTTTGTGATTAATTTTTTGGCATGCTTTCATAAATGAAACATTCAAATTAGTTATTAAATAGCTAATTATTAAAACAAAGCTACACTCTTAATAACCTTTCTGTAGTAATTTGTAAAGTGATGTATATCTAATGTCCCAGTTGGGAATCTTAAAGAAGGATAAATGAGGTCTTTTTAGCAATGCAACTATTTTTGGTGAGATTATTGTGGAAAGGAAATGAAATGCAGGAGCGTGGGTCGTATAATAAAGGGGTTTGCTGAGTGTTTAAGTTCAGTACATCAATCTAATATAGAATGACGCGTTCTGTTCCAATAATAACTTTTCTGCTGCGGGATGTTTTTAAATGAATATAGGCATTTATGAAAGAATATGATTAGCTAATCATTCTTATCATTGTTTTGTGAAAAGTTATTCTTTACTACAGGTTGACTATCCCTTATCCGAAAACCTTGGGACCAGCTGTGTTTCGGTTTTCGGAAATTTTCGGATTTCAGAAGGTATTATTTCAGACTGGGAAACTCTGAACATTAAATTAATTTGGTAATTAGTATTTGTATTTAATATAAATTTTAAAATTTTAGGCTACCTCTTGCGACTGTTCCGTGTCTCATTCCCCTTCCTGCTTCTCTGCGCTGCCGCTCCCAGTTAGTTTACAGCTCCCCCTGCTCCGTGTCTCATTCCCCTTCCTGCTTCTCTGTGCTGCCGCTCCCAGTTAGTTTACAGCTCCCCCTGCTCCGTGTCTCATTCCCCTTCCTGCTTCTCTGTGCTGCCGCTCCCAGTCTCCGTATCTGAATTCCTTGACTTAGCGGGGGTCTGGGGCTCGACTCCCGCCGCCAGTTGTGGGAAAGCCGGATATCGGCTGACTCCTACGCTAAGCTGGCCCGCAAATCAGGTCAGAAAAGCATCGGCCGCGTCGGGTCATGTTTGGCGCCACTCGGGTTATGTCGTGCGCACGACTTACGCTCCACAAAAAAACTTTCGGTTTTCAGAGGTTTTCGGTTTTCAGAAGTGCGGATAAAGGATAGTCTACCTGCAGTAAGACTGAAAAGTTGAACACTTTTTAAAATAAAAATTGAATTTGTGTAATGAATCAGAAATTGACTGGTAGGTCACTGGTAAAAGGACATTGTAGCTTAAATTCACCAATGTACAGTTATTTCAGAAAGTGTTAAATCGGTCAGTTGTTTGTTTGTTCAGATAATCTCTGGTCCCCCACACAAGAAAGAGATTTGGGATGAACCAGAATCTCCAAATCATGAAACTACTGGTGTTCATGTAATAGCAGTGTTTTAGGCAGAACCATACAAGTCACGTAATTAACAGTAATGTAGAGGTTAAATATTGAACTTTATATGTTACAGCATGGTTAGAAGCTGCTGTATTAGGTGGCTTCAATATGGCCAGCATTTCAGGCAGCCCCGGCAATGAAAATTGTGACTATTCTCTTTTAATTTGATTTATAATGGATTTGTTTGTTAATTTTTTTTACCCTGGTGGCTATGTTATGTTCTGCACTATATGATGGTGCCTCAATATTCTCTATGGCTTCTTATCAGGCACCATTCAGCCCTCTGCTTAGATATGCAACAAACATTTTAAAAAGCTTAACGGGTGAAATTTAAAGTCAAAAATATTTACCTCAAGGCATCTTGGGGCTGAATTGCTACCCCGCTGTGCCCCCAACCCCACCCCTCAATCGCACTAGCTTAAGTCAGGTGGTGTGTGTTTAGCATGTGCCTGATCTGTGGAAAAGAAAGTCGGGCAGAGTATAAAACAGGCTGCGAATTCGCTATCACCCCTTTTGAGCTACCGCCCAAGACGGATCTCAGCCAACTGAATGCCATAAGTTAGTTTATATAATCAAGGCCGAAAGGGTCACGATGATCTGTGAATACCTCCAGCTTAATCAAGGTTGGAATCCACTGTTAATCAAGATAAATGAGTTTGCCTCCCAAAAAGTACTGAGTAATCGTTACTGGAAATATTGTTTGGAAAATCTGGGAGACTGTTTTTAAACTTGAAAAAATGCAGCAACAAGATAGTGCAGTGGACATTCACCTCTGGGGCCTGCACTTAAATTCAGCCCAGACTAAAGTGATGAAGGTTTCCTTCATCTGCTGACTATAAGGGCCCTATGCAATATGAGTTTGTCCGGTCCCTATCAAGATCCTAGTGAGTGAGCGATGGGGGGCGGTGGGGGGGGGCGGGGGAGGGGGGCATGAATCTACAATGTAACAATGGCCCTGAAATTGCGGTGTCTGTGATGGCGTACTCTCAGAGTACGCTGTCATAATCCCTTTGAAATGCCCTGCAAGCGCATGCGCAAAATCCGAACGTACGCATTGACCGGCCATCCGCGGGGACTCCAAAAAAGCAATCGCTGGCGCAGCATTGGGCTATTTGTCCAGCGACTGGCCAGCAATTGCCCAGGTAAGTCTTACAATTGATGTAAGCAAGCATAGGGCATGCTTGCATCAGCGTAAGGGGATATCTAAGGCTTAAATAAAACATTTAAAAATCCAAAATTATGCATATACACTTCATTAAATGCATTTATGCAAATATTGGCCCAGATTACAGTCTTAATGATGTTTAAAATTATCAAAAAATTAAATTTTTATTGAGGTTGGTGCAATGAAGGAACTTACAAATAAAATTGCAATTCTGTACATTGTATAATGATTAGATTTGGGGGTTCCATTGCATATCATTAGAGGATTTCCTTTGTAAATGATTGCAATGGAATCCTCCTTTGTCATTGGAGGACCGGGCCCACGTGATCCCAGGTACGCTTCCGAACCGCCTGCGTCCCTGGGATCCGTGGGCCATTACGCTGCCCTCCGCCTCGAGGCGTGAGAACGCAACTCTTCACAGCCTGGATCCCAGCAGGTAATTTTGTAAATGTTTTGTGGGTCGGAGGCGTACTCCAGAGACGTCTCCGACCGCAATTTCTAGGCCATTGCCTCTAGTTTAGCATTAATTAGCCCAAAACTTGTCATCTTACTTAGAGAGACCAGAGGGTGGTTGGAGTGCGAAACAGAAAAATGCTCACCATCGGAAAGTTGGAACTGATACACGTTGTTGGAGCAGGATAGAGGCTGTTTTACTGTCTGTCTAACTGTGTGATACCTTATGTGTGAGTGCATGATGTTGACACTGGGTATCCAAAATATAAACGGTCCCTTCACAAGCAATAACGTCCTCATTTTGATGTGTACAAAATTCTCAACAACAATTTAAAAAATGCAACAAATGTGAACTATACTTTCAATTTATCTCTTTTCATTGTGTGATACATTACTTTTGTGGAAAATCAGTTTTCTATCTACATGATTTTCTGTTTTACTACTTATAAAATTCAGATATGTTATGCCAAAAATGTCCTTACTGTCTTTGTGGTGCGTTGTAACAACTGAAATGAGGGTCTGCATCACTATGGCCGCGATTTTCTGAGTGGAGGCAGGCTGGATTTGGGCTGGCTGTTCGGCGGGTTCTGGTCCTGCTGCCGGTTTCAGCCGCACTGAAATAATGATTTTGTCTTAACTGGGCTGATTAAGCCCGTTGTGTGCGCTACCCAGCCCAATCAGTGGGTTCGGGTCTGCTGCTTGCCTCTGCTGATGTCTTTCATCCAACTGCATTTAAGGGGCCCATGCAGCTTTGCTGTTGATCATTCCTATTCTGCTGCTTATCGGTGTGGCACATCTCAAAATGACTGCTTCAAGACCAAAGGCATCTCAAGATTTGATGATGACTCCCTCCATGCTCTTGTGGAGGGAGTGAGAGGGCGCCAAGAGGTACTGTTCCCCTCAAATGGACGGAGGAAGCCTCCTCAGCAAACCAAGGCAGCCTGGCTGCAAATTGCTGAGGAGGTTAGCGCCAGGTCTTTGTGTGGTCGCACCTGGGTTCAGTGCAGGAAAAGGTTCAATGATCTGCTACGCTCAGCAAAAGTGAGTATAACATCACTGTGCTGCCTCTCCCTCTAACTTAACCTCACTGTATGTATTTAACTTACTTATATATGTATAACCTACCTGTTGGGGCCGTTGCCCCTTTAACTTACCTTTTAGGGCCATTGCCCCTTTAAGACGCGCCTTAGCGTGCTGACGTCACGTCACGTACAACGTAGCGTGCTGACGTCACGGCACGTACGACGTGACGTGCGTGAGGCGGCTGCCGGCCCGACTCGGCCTTCCAGAAAGGCTGCCGGCACAGCCCGGCCTAGCGTCTTCGGCCGCATCTACCAGCCGCCGGGAGCGACGCGATCTTCCGCTCCCGCGGCAAGCATCGGCTCAGCCTGGCCTCCAGCTCCCGCTCCCGACTTCGGCCTCCACGGCCAGAAACGCGACCACGCGCATCACGTGACGCCCCAAGCGCGGACAACGCTACCGAGCGTGATGAGGTCATCACGCTCCCCACAGGACTGCTACGTAGTCCTCGTGGAGTCCTCGCTGGGACACAGACCTACACCACGGTGCTCCTACAGCAGCACAGGCTCCGGGCAGTTGTATTGTCCCCATGCTTGAGTCTTGGAAATTGTTTGTCTGTAAGTATTTTAGAATGCTATGGATGATTAATGTGCACTGTATGTTGTAGAAAATGTTTAGTTGTAACTTTTCTCTGTCTAGCTGATTAACTAGTAGCTGTATTTTCATACACTATGTACAGGGCTAATTTAAAGAGAATGCCTCCCAGTTTACTAAATGTACTGTGTTGCTCAGGCGTACCTAAATCTGTGTATACATATCAGTTATGCGCCTGTATACTAATGTGTGCTTCCATTTCTGTGTTGTATTTCAGTTTTACAATTAGAATCGTTCAGTAAAGCGTTACAAGAAAAGTCAAGCCTTGTGATTTTATTGGAAGATATCGAGTTGTTCGCTATCTGTCTAGCTCTGCATAGAATCGCGTTGCGAGGGCAGAACAGTAAAAAGACAGCAGCACAGCGGGCTCAAGCACAGGAAAATACCACTCAGCTACCATGAGTCTACGCTCAGGAAAACAATATACCATAGAGGACGTCGACCAGTCAAGCGAGAAGCATGAGCCTCTCCTAGCAAACAATGCCAAGTCACAGCCCTCTAAAGTATCCCCTAGGTCATCTCGGCGGTCCAGCAGACCGTCGTCATCGACAGCTTCTGCAGCCGCCAAAGCACGTGCCAAGGCAAAAGCTGCCCAGGCTCAATTGTCCTTCGCTGAAAAAGAAGCTGACCTTATGAAGCAGAGAGCCGACCTCGAAGCTAGTATGATGAAGCAGAAAGCTGACCTTATGAAGCAGAGAGCCGACCTCGACGCTAGTGTGATGAAGCAGAGAGCTGACCTCGACGCTAGTGTGATGAAGCAGACAGCACAGTCCTCTAAAGTATCCACTAGATCATCTTGGCAGTCCAGCAGACCGTCGTCATCGACAGCTTCTGCAGCCGCCAAAGCACGTGCCAAGGCAAAAGCTGCCCAGGCTCAATTGGCCCTTGCTGAAAAAGAAGCTAGGGTTATGAAGCAGAGAGCTGACCTCGCTGCCAGTCTCCACATTCTCCAAAGCCAGAGAGCTGCCGCTAAAGCTAAAGCCGCAGCTTATGAAGAAGGTGAGGAGAACGAAGGCGGGGAGCCCAGCCAGGAAACATATGTTCTGGGACAGCCCCTCAGTCCAGTGCAACGTACAAGTGAGTGTGTCCAACAACATTCCAAATTGTTCTCCAAGGAAACATCCAACTATCTCAACGCAGAACCAGCTACTCAACACAGTAGCAAACAGCCTGTTTTTGGAGACACTGAGCTTAAAGGAGAAGAAACGAGCAAGACTTACCTACAGAGACCTCCACAGCACTCGGCCAATCCAGCCAAGCAGTCCTCACCCGAGCCACAGGGTACACAGGACCTCGCTGGGTGCCTTATCCGCCGAGAGTTGTTGAGTTCGGGCCTTCTGGAGTTAGATGGCCGTCCTGAAAGTTGTTGGTCATGGAAAGAGCCCAACCTGAGACTACACAAGGTAGCATCGAACAGTGGACAGGTGATGGAAGCCTTCCCTGCAGAGGACCGTGCCAAGGATCTGAAGGATTTGCACCTTGGAGTGGATCCTCCCCCCCTTCAACGGAGCCTGGGGCTCTCCTGGAACCTGGAAACAGACAGCGTCACATTCCTGGTGTCCCGTGAAGAAAGGCCATTCACACGGAGAGACATCCTGTCCACAGTCAACAGTTTGTACGACCCTTTGGGGTTCGTAGCTCCCATAACAATGCAAGGAAAAGCATTAGTACGGGAACTCTCATCGGATCAGAGTGAGTGGGATGCTTCACTCCTCCCAGAAAAAGAAGCAAAATGGAACCTACAGTTGATCAGAGACAAGATTGACATCGATGTGGGCGCCGTCAAGTTCTTCACGGACAGCAAGATTGTACTTGGTTACATCCACAACTCCACAAGAAGGTTTTACGTGTATGTTTCCAACCGGGTGACTCGTATCAGACGATCCACTCACCCTGACCAGTGGTGCTATGTCTCCACAGACCTGAACCCTGCAGACCATGCTACCAGGTCTATACCAGCAGCACACCTACAGCAAAGCAGTTGGTTCTCGGGCCCCTCTTTCCTGTCTAATGTCAACACAGAGGAGACTCCTGAGTCCAATCCCTTCACCCTTGTGGAGCCTGAAGCTGATACTGAGATTCGGCCTGAAGTTACGACCCTGGTCACCAAAGCCTCAGAATCTCAGTTGGGCTCACAAAGCTTCGAGCGATTCTCAAGCTGGAGAACACTCTGCCGAACCACAGCCCGACTCATTCATGTAGCAGCATCCTTCAAGGGGAATTCGGACAACATAGAACGCAAAGGATGGAAATGTTCTAAAGAAGTATCCAGCACAAGTGAGCCATCACAAGCCAAAGGTGTGATCATTCGCTCTGTCCAGCATGATGTCTTCAAGGAGGAATTCAAATGTCTTGAAGAGGGACAGACATTCCCCAAGCAAAGAGGAGAGTATTTGTCCACCCTACAGAGCCGTAGGAAATGGACAGAAGACAAGCCAAACGTCAAAGTGAGAGACGTTGTCTTGCTGAAAGACAGCCAAGCACGCAGAAATGAATGGCCAGTGGGCCTGGTTGTCAAAACTCTGCCGACCAGGGACAAGAGGGTCCGCAAGGTGGAGGTGAAGATTGTCAAGGAGGGGCCTATCAAAGTGTTTCTGAGGCCAGTCTCAGAGATCCTCCTTTCTGAAGTAACCTAGAGAACGGACTCTGAGTATGTTGCAGCCAAAGGACGTTTTCTTCAGGTTTATTTTGTATCTGTAGTGGTACAATGGAATTGTACCAAGCGGGGAGTGTGCTGCCTCTCCCTCTAACTTAACCTCACTGTATGTATTTAACTTACTTATATATGTATAACCTACCTGTTGGGGCCGTTGCCCCTTTAACTTACCTTTTAGGGCCATTGCCCCTTTAAGACGCGCCTTAGCGTGCTGACGTCACGTCACGTACAACGTAGCGTGCTGACGTCAAGGCACGTACGACGTGACGTGCGTGAGGCGGCTGCCGGCCCGACTCGGCCTTCCAGAAAGGCTGCCGGCACAGCCCGGCCTAGCGTCTTCGGCCGCATTTACCAGCCGCCGGGAGCGACGCGATCTTCCGCTCCCGCGGCAAGCATCGGCTCAGCCTGGCCTCCAGCTCCCGCTCCCGACTTCGGCCTCCACGGCCAGAAACGCGACCACGCGCATCACGTGACGCCCCAAGCACGGACAACGCTACCGAGCGTGATGAGGTCATCACGCTCCCCACAGGACTGCTACGTAGTCCTCGTGGAGTCCTCGCTGGGACACAGACCTACACCACGGTGCTCCTACAGCAGCACAGGCTCCGGGCAGTTGTATTGTCCCCATGCTTGAGTCTTGGAAATTGTTTGTCTGTAAGTATTTTAGAATGCTATGGATGATTAATGTGCACTGTATGTTGTAGAAAATGTTTAGTTGTAACTTTTCTCTGTCTAGCTGATTAACTAGTAGCTGTATTTTCATACACTATGTACAGGGCTAATTTAAAGAGAATGCCTCCCAGTTTACTAAATGTACTGTGTTGCTCAGGCGTACCTAAATCTGTGTATACATATCAGTTATGCGCCTGTATACTAATGTGTGCTTCCATTTCTGTGTTGTATTTCAGTTTTACAATTAGAATCGTTCAGTAAAGCGTTACAAGAAAAGTCAAGCCTTGTGATTTTATTGGAAGATATCGAGTTGTTCGCTATCTGTCTAGCTCTGCATAGAATCGCGTTGCGAGGGCAGAACAATCACACTTACCTTCAATCTGCTCCCCATCTCCTCTCATCACCAGCACTCTGCATTGTCAACCTACTCCTGCACATCCCACTTTACCCTTAAATCCCTTGCACCCTTAACCATCCCTCTCTCTCTATATACCGAATCACTTCACTATTCTACTATGCACCCCTCACACTCGCTATCACTTTTATGCAATGACAACAACTAACAACGCACAGGGAGGGCCCTTGGTATTGGCACCTCACTCCATCTTTGTCTCCCTCTAAGCATCTATGCTATGGATTCTCTACACTCACTCCAACATTCTCACTCAAACTCCACTTGTCTCCCTCATTGCAGGAAAAGAGAGCCCACAATAAGAGGGAGCGGGGCAGAACAGGAGGAGGGCCACCTTCGATTGCCCACTTGACCACCGCTGAGGAGGCTGCTATCGACATCGTCGGAGGTGCTAAGGAGCTGGAAGTGGGGGATGGTGAGACGGGTGCAGTAGAGCAAGCTGGTGACAGAATAGATTTGCAACCCTCTCATTTAGATTGCCTGATTGACTGATATGGCATCTGATGTTCATACAGATTGATTTCTGATCATCTGTACAATTCGATGTGCCTGCTACATTAATATCACATGTCTAACTCATGCCTTTACTCCCCCACAGGACCATCGAGAGCCCCCCTCCCCACTGTCCAGGAGGAAGAGCTGGAAGACTCCTCAGGGGAAGCTGCAACCTCTGAGGGCGCAGTGTCAGCAGAATTGAGCGCACCCAGCACCAGCGCAGAGATGCGCACCTGGGTGGGTCATTCGCGAGATAGATTAGTGTTGTCACCTGGCGTATCACAGCTCACAAGTGAGTATCAGCAGATGGTGGAGACAGGGAGAGCAGTGGCGAGTCGGAGGCCGCAGGGCGCTCCTAGCTCTGCTCAGCTGCATGTGGACACTGTGCCTCTGGGGCCATCCAGAAAGAGAGCGGTGCTGGAACTTCAGCAACAAGTGCAGGAGTCTCTGACAGATTTTGCTTCCACGGTAACTGTGAGTGTGCAGAGAATGGAGGAGTCCATCTCAAACATAAGCAATGCCATGGTGGAGACAATGGTGCATGAACGTGCCACCATGGAGAGGGTGGCAACCTCCTTGAAGGACATAAGTCGCCAGTTTCAACAGAGCATGGTGACTCTTCTAAATAGATGGTTTGCTATGGAGGGTAGATGGGCAGCTATTGAGGAGAGACACCAGAGGTACATGGACGTCCCCGTTATGAGGACCGTCAGTACAGAGACGGGTCCTCATGGCCCCACTGATGTGCAGCAAGGTGCTCTCCAGCTACTTGCTAGCAGTGAAGTGCGGGCGACCCATGAGAGGGATGTTGGTGGTCGACAACAAGGAAGTGTGGGCTCCTCTCCAAGCACTCACACTCCCATGCCACTGCGGAGCCCTCGGTCAGAGCCCCAGATTCCTCACCCAATTGTGATGGCCGTCTCAGCCCCTGCACAGCCACAGGAGGAGCAGACTGTTGCTGAGCCCTCCCAGGCTCCGAAACCCAGAGGACGCCTGCCAAAGGCATCTAAGCAGGCGCAGCATCCTAGTCAGCAAGGTGCCTCAACATCTGCTGAAGCCACAGGGGAAGCACCACGTAAGAGAAAGTTAACACACAAATAGTCACAAGGGTAGTCACTTGGGTGTTTTGATATAATGCAAATTGAAGATTATCATCGTTATTTCAATTGTAATAA
Source organism: Somniosus microcephalus (assembly GCF_052327205.1). Lineage (NCBI taxonomy): Eukaryota > Metazoa > Chordata > Chondrichthyes > Squaliformes > Somniosidae > Somniosus > Somniosus microcephalus. Next base: position 113,702,262 of record NC_140995.1, on the reverse strand, counting down.
AGAGATGCGATAGCAAAGATTCAAAGAGTTGGCCTATGTGTGCCTAGAAATGGAAGTGTCACAGGGAGGTGTTGGGGCACCTTTCATCTGTAATGATGGTGGTGAGAGTGTAGTAACCCACAGTTTATTGTACAGATGGTGTATGGTGTGTTAAGAAGGTCGGACAGACATTTATTTCCATGTGGCAGCTACGTGTTTGCTTCATAAACTTAAGCCAATCTGGCATGGATTATTGCATCCCTTGCCTCATGGCCAGCAATATGCTCGCGTGCTGATGGAAATGGCACATCCACCGCCGCAAGATCTTCCTCCTCCTCCTCCTTGAAGGAGGAGCCTGTGCACTGAGCCACTTATTCCTCAGGCAATGGTAAGCCACGCTATTGTGTGATGTTGTGCAGTGTACAGCAGACCATGATGATTCTGGAGGCCCTGGCTGGTGAGTACTGCAGGGCTCCACCTGATCTGTCGAGGCATCTAAATCGCAGTTTGAGCAAGCTGATGGTTTGCTCGATGATGCCTCTGGTGGAAATGTAGCTCGCATTGTAGCGCTCCTCAGAGTCATTTGATGAGCTCCTCAATGGTGTCATTAGCCACGTATTCAGGGCATAACCCTTGTCTCCAAGTAGCCATCCAGAAAGTTGGGTTGGCGGATTGAAGAGCTGAGGCACAGTAGACTGCCGCAGGATGAACGTGTCATAGCAACTGCCAGGAAACTTGGCGCAATCATACATAATGTTCTTCCTGTGGTTACACTCCAGCTGGACGTTAAGAGAGTGGAAGCCCTTGCGGTTGACAAATGCAGCTGGGTTGTGATAGGGTGCCCTGCTCCTCCTGCCCCACCCCCCCCACCTCGTGCTCCTCCGGCCCTCCGAAGATGCTCCAGGCCCCCCAAATAGCTCCCTCAGCCCCCTCCCCCCACCCCACGGTCCTCTGATGATGCTTCTATGCCCCCAACACATTAAAATTCAGGCCATTGTGACTATAATATTGCATTAAGCCTTACTGTTAACCCAGCATTTATGCAAACAGTTTCCATAATCCCATCACAGTACACATGTTTCTTAAATTAATTGGTTAATCTAATATGTTACTTTGATTGTAATGTTCTGTGCCACTGCAACCTGACAGAACACATCAGATATAAAAGCAGTGGATCCTTGGTGATTGTAATGTACAAGAGGCAAAATCTGGTGCCATAACTGCATGTGGTTTTGTTAATTGTACCCTGTCCACTTAGCCACCAAAGTTAGTCATGAAAGGACAATTGTCTGTTGTTACTACTAGACATGACACATACATAGCACCCTAGATAACTTGCAACAAGTGATGAGTGGGTTCAAGAAAGTTGACAGCTTCAAAAGCGACCCTGAATGTAGGCTGCATCTGCTCAAGGGGATTGAATGCTGCTGCACAGTGAAACATGGCACAGGAGCTTGTCTCCAACACCATGGGCACGAGTTCCTGATCTTGCAATCTATCGTGAGAATCCCCATCCACAGCCCGTAACAGCAGTTAATCCCCTGGAGCAGCAGTAGCAGGTCAGAGCTTGAAGTAGCGCTAAGGGGGTGAGCTAAGAGGTGGAACTAGAAGTGGTGCTGATTTTTATCTGTGAACATGTAAAATACCCTCAAAACCAACTGTCAGTGTGAAACATGGGCAGGTGGCATGTGTGAATGATGCCCTCTGAAACACACACCAAAATGTTAACCGCCTTCATCAGAAACCCACAGACCAGCAACATGAACAATGCTGCACCAGGAATACCTGTCCCAGGTCATTAACATGGCTTGGGAATTTCTCCCGTACAAGTCCCCCTCCTGGCAGAGCCTAGTGTCAACAGAAAGGGCAGAAAATGTAAGTACAGATGCAGCCCTTTCCAAGTTCCAAGCATTCTGGCTGCTGATGGAGATCTGCAACCAGAAAGCCTCGATTGCATCCAGAAATTCTGTGGAAGCGGAGAAAGTAAAAAAATCACTGGCATTTCTGTCTTCAGCCCACCCCAGGATCCCCGCTGGCCCTTTGGTCAGCAGGGGTCTGGAGACAGGCACGATACGCAACTATTCCTGCCCAATTTTAATTGATGCCCTGCACCGATAATGCCCAAATGCAAGAACATGAAAATCTTCTCCAATCTTTTTGAGAATGAGGTAGTCACACAAAAGGATGCAATTTGAAGTGAAAGGAAAGGGGGTATACGGTTGCAAGGTTGAGACAATGGCCAACAGTGACAGTATGGAGAGGAAAATTCTAAGGGTGTTGCATTCCAGCATAAGTGCCAGGATGTGCCCACTTGGAACCTTTGCTGCTGATCCAGCCAAAGTGCACAGGGTTGGGGAAGTCCCTTAATTTCTATGCCAACGGTCTGCCTTGCTCCAGAGGCTGCATACTGCTGGAAAGGTGGTTGGCTGGGGGTGAGCTAGGTCCCCCATGGAAATAAAGCAACCGTGTCCCCATCACCACCAGCCCCTACCACCCCGTTGTAATGGAGCCATATTTAAATAATTAAAAATATTCCAGTTTCCTCTGGGCTCCAGGTCAGGATCCCAGCCTGGACCCCACGTGGGGCCCACATGCTCCGTTGCTGGCTCGGTATGTCAAACCGCCATAGGTGATATGCTTGTCGACTGAGAGGCTGGGGACACGCATTGGGCCTTGTAGGGACAGGGACAGGCTCTACTCTTTACAAGGCACTGCAAAATCTCCAAACTTTGCATACCTCTGGTCCTGGCCTAACTTGCATCTCTTCTTGTGTACTCCCACTGAAGTTACAGCGCATGTGCACTGGAAGAGCCATGGATTTTCTGCCCCATTGCTTCTGTATTTGGTCATGAAAGATCTAATATTACAAAAAGCACAAGTTCTTGGAAACTTTGACCACAATTTAAACCTACATGAGGACATGTGCCTTAGAATTCTGCCAGTGCTGTAGAAAAGCTCACCACCACCATTAAAAACAGTAAATAGTACCATTTTCAAAATGGCTACACAGGCATTGAAATTATATAATCAAGCTGGCCTTTCTCTCCTGTCTCAGTACGCATTTAGGTATATCAAAATAAAACAAGACCATGTTGAGGATATCAAAATGTTAGTAAACAGTGCATTCTCTCTCCTGGAGCTTTCTGCACATACATCACTAATGGCATGATATATACTTAGATCTTGAAAACACCAGTGTATAATTATATCATAGAAATAGCTTGAAATTAATTTGTAATCTTTGCATAGTGTTTCAAACGTTTGAGACAATATCAGTTTCTCCTCATTGAAAGTGTCTTCATGACTTTTTCTTTAATTCTCACATTACCCTTTGTGATTTGTCTTTGTTCCAATTAAGGACTATAACAGGCCACATTAGAGCTCTTATTTGTTTTACACTTGTTTGGAACTCATCTTTAATACATTCAAATTACAGTGAACAGCCTGGACTCATATAAAGTGGTGTTTTGGCCTTTTAGCTTAGCTGCTCTCAAAACTATTGCTTATGAGAAAGCAGGTGAGCTTCATAATTAACATCTTCAGTCTTTCATTTGCCATGGGTAATAACACTGTGCACCAGTGAGTCCTCTATTTCACACGACTGTTCAAGCTTAATTTGGAGTGAAATAGTATAAAGCGTTGATGTGTTCACCTGCTTAATGACCCATTTTCCAAATTAATTTCTCTGTTGCCTTTCTTGTTGTGTTATGCAAATTTTAACCAAGCCTCATTCTACCAGGCAGAGATTCACTGTTCATCCTCTTCAACTTACTTTCTCAGAAATGATAGGGATTTCCATTTTTTTTCAACAGTACAAGTCTAAAGACATTCTTCAGGGTATAGGTCATCAAAAGGTAAACACAGAAAACTTTTCAAAATGTCTTCATTCTGTAAAGATATAGTCAGGGTAGCAATCTGTATCAGGGAAATTAAACAATTTTAGAATCCAGTGCCAGCGTCAAGCAATCCCAGATAGGGATAGTATGGGTCAAATGCAAAATAAAGCTTTCTGTGCTCGGCCCAGCAATATACAATGTGCATCAGAAAGTCACGGGAAGCACAGTGATGATCTTGCAAGATGCACTGGTGGTGGGTGAGGTACCTCACTGCTAGAACAGACTTGGAAACTTTACACTATGTCTTACTGCAAAACCTTAGATCAAGTTATATAATAACAAAGTAGGTTATATTAGATCTCATGCATGCAGCATGCTGACGAAAATTTGAGACGCTCCATTAAGGGTGTGCAATCCTCCCCACCCGATTTCCATTTATCTGCTTTGCCCAGGTAATCCAATACACCAGGCATAAGAAAAAAAGACTCTGCCCCACTGGGTATTACTTGTTATAACACAACCTGTATATATTACATAATAACAATAATATTGTATAACCATTATTATCCTCCTTTTCTCTGCAAGCAATGCCCCAGGTGATTCACGAAGAATTAATAACTTGAAAGTTTTTGTCTGTGTCGTTCGGCGGACTTTGTGGCCTCAATTTCTTCTACCTCAGAGGGTTCGGTGTGGCTGGGGTCGGTGGCAGGTCCCAACCTCGCTGCTGGCTCAAGCCCGCTCTGTAAAATGATTTTACCCTGATTGGGCTTGTTAAGCCCACCCAGCGCGTTTGCCGGCCAATTGAAGGAAGCGGGTCTGATGCCGTCAGTTGATAACACGTCATCAGCCAGTTTCCTTAAAGGGACCATGCCCAAATTTAGTTTGACAGTTGTGCTGTCAGTGTTCTACAGAATTGAAGTGCTGCAAACACTGACAACCACTGCACAGAGGTGCACAGCTGCACACAGGCTCTCCCATGACTCCCTCCATATGCTTATGGAGAGAGTCACAGCATGCAGGGAGGGCCTCTTCCCTTCCCATGGTCGGAAGAGACCTCCCCAGGAGATCAACGCAGCCTGGTTGCACATTGCACAGGAAGACACAAGCAGAGATGTCGTCAGGAGGACGAGGCTACAGTGGCACAAACCTTCAATTATCTCAGTAGATCATGAAATGTTTCTACAAAGCCACACTCAACCTTATCCTGCTGTGCCACTCATCACACCCCCATCACTCTGCCTTCCCTACCCTAAACCTGCACATCCTTACTCACACCAACTTACCTTGCACCTCAACCCATCCCTCTCTATCTACATTATCACTTCCCCATCTCACTAGCCACCCCTCACACTCACCCTCATCCTAGTCCAATCATATCAACTTATAACACACAAGGGTAGGCACTTCAGTGTTTTAGCCAATGTTCATGTGAAGCTTCTGTTAATGTGCTGACAAGCATTGAAATCTTTATTCAAGTCTCCATGCTGTCTGCCACAGGGAAAGTCATCGCAAGAATCCTCCTCAATTGCCTTCTCCCAATGGCTGAAGAGCTCCTCCCAGAGTCGCAATGCTGATGCCACCCACTGAGGGGCACAATGGACATGATCTTCACCGCGCGTCAACTACAAGAGAAATGCAGGGAACAGCACCAACTGCTGTACATGGCCTTCTTTGACCTCACAAAGGCCTTCGACACCATCAACCGTGAGGGATTATGGAGTGTCCTCCTCAAATTCGTCTGCCTTCAAAAGTTTGTCACCATCCTCTGCCTGCTTCATGATGACATGCAAGCCGTGATCCTGACCAACGGATCCACCACAGACCCAATTCACATACGGACTGAGGTCAAGCAAGGCTGTGCCATCGCACCAACGCTCTTCACGATCTTCCTGGCTACAATGCTCCATCTCACCCTCAGTAAGCTCCCCGCTGGAGTGAAGCTAATCTACAGAACAAATGGGAAACTGTTCAACCTCCGTCGCCTCCAGTCCAGACCCAAGGTCATCCCATCCTCTGTCATCAAATTACAGTATGCAGACGATGCTTGCCTTTGCGCTCACTCTGAGGCCGAACTCCAAACCATCATCAATGCCTTCACCAAAGCGTACGAGTGCATGGGCCTTACACTAAACATCCGTAAGACAAAGGTCCTCTACCAACCTGCCCCCGCCACACAGTACTTCTCCCTGATTATCAAAATCCATGATGAGGCCTTGGACAACATGGACCACTTTCCATACTTCGGGAGCCTACTGCCAACAAGGGCAGATGTCGATGACGAAGTCCAACACCGCTTTCAGTGCGCCAGTGCAGCCTTCGGTCGCCTGAGGAAGAGGGTGTTTGAAGACCAGGACCTCAAATCCAGCATCAAGCTCATGTTCTACAAGGCAGTAGTGATACCCGCCCTCCTGTATGATTCAGAGACATGGACCATGTACAGCAGGCACCTCAAAGCACTGGAGAGGTACCACCAATGCTGCCTCCGCAAGATCCTGCAAATCCATTGGCAGGATAGGCGCACCAACGTCAGTGTTCTCACTCAGGCCAACATCCCCAGCATCGAAGCTTTGACCACGCTCAATCAGCTCCGATGGACGGGCCACATCGTCTGCATGCCCGATATGAGACTCCCAAAACAAGAGTTCTACTCAGAGCTCCGACACGGCAAGAGAGCCCCAAGTGGGCAGAGGAAACGCTTCAAGGACACCATCAAAGCCTCCTTGAAAAAGTGCAACATCCCCACTGACACCTGGGAATCCCTGACCCAAGACCGCACAAACTGGAGGAGAAGCATCTGGGAAGGCACCGAACATCTCGAGTCTCTTCGCTGGGAGCAGAGCGGAAGCCAAGTGCAAACAGCGGAAGGAGCACACGTCAACCCAAGCACCCCACCCACCCGCCCCTTCAACCACCATCTGCCCCACCTGTGACAGAGATTGTAGGTCCCGTATTGAACTCATCAGACACCTGAGAACTCATTTTTAGTGTGGAAGCAAGTCATCCTCGGTTCCGAGGGACTGCCTAAGAAGAAGAAGAAGAAGATTGAAATCTTTATTTTCACCACTTTGCATTCTTGGACAGATCTATGTGTACTTTTGAAAGTGGCTTAGTGAGTTGCAGTGAATGGTGAGACATAACGGTACCCCCCAAAATGGTGATGAATGTGAAAGGAATGGCTTGGGCATTGTAGGGATGCTTTATGGTGTTGGTGTGGGATGGTGCCAACCTGGAGTATCATGCGGCAGCCAAGGTGTACAGCGTCAAGTGAAGTAAATCTGGCCATGGTGAGGCCATACTTGGTGTCCCGGGCAGCAATATGATCGGGTGCTGATGCCCTCTGTCCTATGCAGCATGTGTTGTTGTTGGTGCTGCTGGTGTGCCTGATGCTGCTGGTATTGGGGCTGATCGTGGTGGGATTCTGAGGACCAAAGTGAGATAGTTTCATGGGCACCGATGCTGATGTAATAGATGGCAGGTAAAGTTGAGATGACAGAAGCGATCTGTCAATGGTGAGAGAGGTTGCTCCAATGAGGTGACACTGGATAGAGAGGTTGCTCCAAACACTTGCAACCTGCAACCTGCATAAAGCTCAATCTGTCTTCCAAATGCAGTAAGGAACAGCTTCTGAGCTTGGAAAGTGAACAGATGTGAGATGGGAGCTTTTATAACACATTTGCAGTTGTCAAGTAATGAGATGATTCCAGGGTTATACAACTCCCGACCTGCTTACCTGATGTGGACCCCCTGCGTGATCTCATAAAATGTAAAGGTGAGCTCAAAATACTTTTTAAGTGGCTCTTAACAAGGTCATAATAACCTAAATTGCCTCCCCCGCTGCTGCGTGTCAGGTCTGTTCAGCGTTGACAGACCCGACATCTGGAAAAGGCATGTGGTGGCAGGTTGACAGCGGATTCCCGACCCGGGAAATTCTCCCATCTAACCCATCACCAAACACGCCCGCTGACCCCCCGAAAAATTCCCCCCTGTGAGTTAATCAGTCATTACTATTTCCTTGAATTTCTATATTGTATTTCGTACTATTTAAATAGAGGGCTGATTTTCCTGGAGCCAGTGGAACTTATGCAAATTATGCAGCGTACAAAAACAGCCTGATCTGCGAGGATGGGCGCTGAAGCCTTCGATTGGGTACCATGATAATAATCCAGGAAATAAACGTGGAGCTCCAGGCCTTAAAGGGCTATGCATCCTTAACGGGGCAGGTAAATCTTGTGCCTTAGGAAAACCTGTGGCGGAAACAGTGAATCCTGATCCTGGGTGAACATTTTCAAGCCCAAAAATTGCATGGGAATATCCTAGAGTGCTTCTGTGAACTTATGTGTGCCAGCAGACAATGTTACAATTGGCAGTGCCAAGGAGGAAGATTTGTTGGAACGAGTGGAAAGAAACATTTCCAAATTATTAGGAATGCCATGTGAGGAAGATGCAAAAAGCTTCCCGGAAATAGTGGACAGCCGAAGGTCTAGCGAGAATGAGGAACTGAAAGATTAGTATAAGTAAAAAAGTAGCACTGGAGAAATTAATGGGACTGAAAGCCAATAAATCACCTGGAACTGATGGCCTACATCCTAGGGTTATGAAAGAGTTGGCTATAGAGATAGTGGATGCATTGGTTGTCATTTTCCAAAATTCCATAAATTCTAGAACAGTTACCGTTGATTGGAAGGTAGCAAATGTAACCCCACTATTTAAGAAAGGAGGGAGAGAGAAAACGGGGAACTACAGACCAGTTAGCCTGACATCAGTAGTAGGGAAAATGCTAGAACCTCTTATTAAGGACATGGTAACAAGGCACTTAGAAAATAATAATAGGATTGGGTAGAGTCAACACGGATTTATGAAAGGGAAATCGTGTTTGACAAATCTGTTGGAGTTTTTGAGGTTGTAACTAGCAGAATAGATACGGGGAAACCAGTGGGTGTGGTGTGTTTCAATTTTCAGAAGGCATCTGATAAGGTGCCACACAAGAGGTTATTAAACAAAATTAGGGCTCATGGGATTGGGGGTAATATCGTGCTTGACTAATCTACTGGAATTTTTTGAGGATATAACTGGTAGAATAGATAAGGAAGAACCAGTGGATGTGGTGTATTTGGACTTTCAGAAGGCTTTCGATAAGGTCCTGCATAAGAGATTAGCGTTTAAGGTTAAAGCACATGGGATTGGGGGCAAGGTACTGACTTGGATACAGAACTGGCTGGCAGACAGGAAGCAAAGAGTTGGAATAGACGGGTCTTTTTCCGAGTGGCAGGCAGTGACTAGTGGGGTACCGCAGGGATCGGTGCTAGGACCCCAGCTTTTCACAATATATATTATTGACCTAGACGAGGGAACTAGATGTAATATCTCCAAGTGTGCAGATGACGCAAAGCTGGGTGGGCGTGTGTGCTGTGAGGAGGATGCCGAGAAGCTCCAGTATGATTTGGACAGGTTGGGTGATTGGGCAGATGTATGGCAGATGCAGTATAATGTGGATAAATACGAGATTATCCACTTTGGTGGCAAAAACAGGAAGGCAGATTATTATCTGAAAGGCAATAGATTGGGAGAAGGGGAAGTGCAACGAGACCTGGGTGTCCTTGTGCACCAGTCGCTGAAGGTAAGCATGCAGGTGCAGCAGGTGGTTAAGAAGGCAAATGGTATGTTGGCCTTCGTAGCGAGAGGATTCGAGTACAGGAACAAGGATGTCTTGCTGCAGTTGTACAGGGCCTTGGTGAGACCACACCTTGAGTATTGTGTGCAGTTTTGGTCGCCTTATCTGAGGAAGGATGTTCTTGCCATGGAGCGAGTGCAGCGAAGATTCACCAAACTGATACCTGGGATGGCAGGAATGACGTATGAGGAGAGATTGGGTCGATTGGGCTTATACTCGCTGGAGTTTAGAAGAATGAGAGGGGATCTCATTGAAACTTGTAAAATTCTAACAGGACTTGACAGACTAGATGCAGGAAGGCCGTTCCTGATGGCAAGGGAGTCCAGAACCAGGGGTCACAGTCTAAAGATAAGGGGTAAACCATTTAGGACAGAGATGAGGAGGAATTTCTTCACCCAGAGAGTGGTGAACCTGTGGAATTCTCTACCACAGAAGGCAGTTGAGGCCAATTCATTAAATATATTCAAGAAGGAGTTAGATATATTTCTTAAGGCTAACGGGATCAAGGGATATGGGGAGAAGGCAGGGACAGGGTACTGAGTTTGGATGATCAGCCATGATCTCATTGAATGACGGAGCAGGCTTGAGGGGCCGAATGGCCTACTCCTGCTCCTATCTTTTATGTTTCTATGTTTCCAATATACCAGCATGGATTGAGGATTGGTTAATGGACAGAAAACAGAGAGGAGGAATAAACGGGTCATTTTCGGATTGGCAGGCTGTAGCTAGTGGGGTACCGCAAGGATCAGTGCTTGGGCCTCAGCTATTCACAATCTACATCCATGATTTAGATGAGCGGACCAAATGTAATATATCCAGGTTTGCTGATGATACAAAGCTGGGTGGGAATGTAAGTTGTGAGGAGGATGCAAATAGGCTCAAGCGTATATAGACAGGCTAAGTGAGCAGGCAAGAACATGGCAAATGGAATAATGTGGAGAAATGTGAAGTTATCTACTTTGGTAGGAAAACTAGAAGAGAAGAGTATTTTTTAAATGGTGAGAGATTGGGAAATGTTGGTGTTCAGAGGAACCTGGGTGTCCTTGTACACGAATCACTGAAAGTTAACATGCAGGTACCGCAAGCAATTAGGAAAGCAAATGGTATTTTGGCCTTTATTACAAGAGAATTTGAGTATAAGAGTAAAGACGTCTTACTGCAATTATATAGGGCCCTGGTGTGACCACACCTGGAGTATTGTGCACAGTTTTGGTCTCCTTACCTAAGGAAGGATATAGTTGCCATAGAGGGAGTGCAACGAAGGTTCACCAGACTGGTTCCTGGGATGGGGGGGTTGTCTTATGAGGAGAAATTGAGTAGACTAGGCCTATATTATCTAGAGTTTAGAAGAATGAGAGGTGATCTCATTGAAACATACAAAATTCTTATGGGGCTTGACAGGGTAGATGCAGGGAGGATGTTTCCTCTGGCTGGTGAGTCTAGAACCAGGGGTCACAGTCTCAGAATAAGGGGTCGGCCATTTAGGACTGAGATGAGGAGAAATTTCTTCACTCAGAGGGTGGTGAATCTTTGGAATTCTCTACCCCAGAGGGCTGTGGAGGCTCAGTCGCTGAGCATATTCAAGACAGAGATTGATAGATTTTTGAATATTAAGGGAATCAAGGGATGTGGGGATAGTGCAGGAAAGTGGAGATGAGGTAGAAGATCAGCCATGATCTTATTGAATGGTGGAGCAATCTCGAAGGGCCAAATGGCCTACTCCTGCTCCTATTTCTTATTTTCTTATGTTCTTATGTTCAATGAGTGTAGGTCACATGAGGGCACCCTGCTTTGATGAAAATGGGAGTAAGATCCTGAAGGCAGTGGTATGCAGGGCATGGCAAGATTTGGCTGTGGCCATCACAGCAGGACCAACACCGAGAAAAGAACATGAATGTAGTGCCAGAAAAAGTTTAATGACCCCACCAAGAGGGAAAAGTAAATGTGAACCTTTACTCAGATGTAACATTGTTTGTTTGTCGTATGACTACACCTGAGTGTTTCCTGTTCTTAGTTTCATGATGCAATATTTTACAAGCATGGTACAGTCTCATGCCCACCTGAGAAACACTCTGCTCATAAGCCACAGAAACTCCACATAATTCAATGCACGGATATAATATATGAACGAGCAACAACTTAGTACCACATTCACATATCACCGCTACTTATTTTTAATGTAAAAGGGAAAGGATATACAAATGTTGCAGGGTACCTCGATGCTGCGTATATTCATGGAAGTGGAATATTCCTCTGCAGGAGAAGGTAGCATTTAACAGCTACTGAAGAAGAACTAGCTACAGTTCGCTGTATAGAGCTCCAGCAGGGCAACTTAATAGAAATGGAAAAAAATGGTAAAGTGGGTGAGCAAGTCCACTCTCAAGAGTTCATTGTTCTACTTCCTTCCCTCCCTCCCAATCCTGGCCAATGTGTCTGAAAATGCCACCATTCAGGACTTTCTCACTCACATGACAGTGATGATGCAAGCTGAAGATTAGAAAGAAAGTGTAATGTGATGTGCCTCAATAAATCCGAGACTCGATGTTAGCGAAACAAAACAAGGCTTTTATTGACTTAGAAGGTAACACACAGAGGAGAATGTATCTTCCATCCAGAGGTCTGCCGTACTGGATGTGCTGCAGGTTGGGCCAGCTTACATAGGAGCCAGGTATGGGCGGAGCCCTACACACAGTACAATACAATGGAAATGAAACTGAAACCAACCACAGTCACAGGCAGAGAAATACTGATGAGTGATGAATGGAATATTTCATCACATTCACCCCTTCTATAGATTTAGTCTGTTCGGGGGTTTGATAGTCCTCTGCGACTGACGTGGCTGTTGTGGTGCCGCGGGTGTCAGCTGGGTGTCCCCGGTGGCCTCCTGGGTCTCTGTCGGGGATGCTGCCAGGGTTGTTGAAGGGGTAGTTGGTGGGGGTACCGTTGGTCAATGTTCTCCCAGGGGTGATGAAAGAGTAGTGGCTGGGTAAGAGTTGCTGTGGTCGTTGTTGCTGCTGTTGTCGTGGTTGTTGTCGTTACCGGCTGGGGCGACGTCTTTTATGGACACGGTGTCCTCCCTTCCGTCGGCGTGCCGGACATACGCGTATTGGGGGTTGGCGTGGAGTAGGTGCACTGAGGTGGATTTCCGGGGAAAGACAAACATTCGCTCATGAGGCGTGGCATTAGTGGCAGTACACAATAGCGACCGTATCGAATGGAGCACATCTGGGAGGACTTCCTGCCAGCGGGAGATAGGGAGGCCTTTGGTCCTTAGAGCTAGAGTGACTGCTTTCCATACTGTCCCGTTCTCTCGCTCCACTTGACCGTTACCCCGGGGGTTGTAGCTGGTGGTACGGCTCGTGGCGATCCCCCTGGACAGCATGTACTGGCGTAGCTCTTCACTCATGAAGGACGCCCCCCTATCCGTGTGGATGTAGCTCGGCATACCGAACAGGCAGAACAGGCTGTTGAGGCATTTAATGACCGTGGCGCTGGTCATGTCTGGGCAGGGGAAGGCGAATGGGAACCGGGAGTATTCGTCCACAATGTTCAGGAAGTAAACATTGCGGTCGACGGACGGGAGGGGGCCCTTGAAATCTAAGCTGAGCCGCTCAAAGGGCCGTGTAGCTTTGATTAAGTGGGCTCTATCTGGGCGGTAGAAGCGAGGCTTGCACTCAGTGCAAGTGCGACAGTCCCTGGTCAGGGACCGAACTTCCTCAATCGAGTAGGGTAAGTTGCGGGACTTTATGAAGTGGAACAGCCGCATGACCCCTGGGTGGCAGAGGTCATTGTGAAGGGTCTGTAGCCGATCCCCGGTGGCGCTGGCACACATCCCTCGTGAGAGGGCGTCAGGGGATTCGTTAAGGGCCCCTGGCCGGTAAATGATGTCATAGTCGAAGGTGGAGAGCTCGATCCGCCACCTAAGAATCTTATCATTTTTGATCTTCCCCCTCTGTTTATTATTGAACATAAACGCTACCGACCGCTGGTCGGTAAGTAGGGTGAAGCGTTTGCCGGCTAGGTAGTGGCGCCAGTGGCACACTGCCTCCACGATGGCTTGGGCCTCCTTTTCTACGGAGGAGTGTCTGATCTCGGGCCCTTGGAGGGTCCTCGAGAAGAAAGCTACAGGCCGCCCCGCCTGGTTGATGGTGGCCGCCAAGGCAAAGTCAGACGCATCACTTTCCACTTGAAAGGGAGTGTTCTCGTCCACTGCCTGTAGCGTGGCCCGCTCAATATCCTGCTTAATGCTTTTGAAGGCGGCATGGGCCTCAGCAGAGAGCGGAAACGAGGATGCTTTCAAGAGGGGGCGGGCTTTGTCGGAGTAGTTGGGGACCCATTGAGAATAATAAGAAAATAACCCCAGGCACCTTTTCAGGGCTTTGGGAGTGTTGGGCAGGGGCAGCTCCCATAGGGGGCGCAATCGGTCGGGGTCTGGTCCGATTTCCCCATTCTCCACCACGCTGCCGAGTATGCAGAGGCGCGTGGTGTTTTAAACGCACTTGTCCTCGTTGTAGGTGAGGTTGAGTTTTTGTGCGGTTTTCAGGAACCTCTCGAGGTTTGAGTCGTGATCCTGCTGGTTGTGACCGCAGATGGTGACGTTGTCGAGGTAGGGGAAGGTTGCCTGCAAGTAGTGGTCATCGACCATGCGGTCCATCTCCCTCTGGAAGACCGAGACCCCATTCGTCACCCCAAAGGGGACTCTGAGGAATTGGTAGAGGCGTCCGTTCGCCTCGAAGGCGGTGTACGGGCGGTCCTCTGGTCTGATAGGGAGCTGGTGGTACGCTGACTTGAGGCCGATGGTGGAGAACACCCGGTATTGGGCGATTTGGTTCACCATTTCTGATATGCGGGGTAGCGAGTAGGCGTCTAGTTGGGTGTACCTGTTGATCGTTTGGCTATAGTCGATCACCATCCGTTTCTTCTCGCTACCCCTTACCACCACCACTTGGGCGCGCCACGGGCTATTGCTGCGTTCAATAATGCGCTCTTTCAGGAGCCTGTCTACCTCGGTCACGATAAACCGCCTGTCCTCCCAGCTGTACCTCCTGCTTTTGGTCGCTATTGGCCGGCAGTTAGGGGTAAGGTTCGCGAATAGCGAAGGCGGCTTTACCTTCAGGGTAGCCAGACCGCACACTGTGAGGGGCGGCTGGGACCCACCGTAATTGAGCGTGATGCTTTGGTGGTAGCACTGGAAATCCAGGCCCAAGATCACGCTCGCACATAGATTCTTCATGATTAATACTTTAAAATTATCGTATACAGTTCCGTTAACGGACAATTGTACCGTGCAGTAACCCATAATGGTCGATGTCTGGGTTTTATCAGCCATGGAGATGGTACCCCGAGTAGGGACCACCTTTAGGGAGAGTTGTTGTACCAGTTCAGGGTGGATAAAACTCTCCGTGCTTCCACTGTCAATTAAACATTTAACCCTGCACCCGTTTACCTCGATGTCCACCATTGATTTGGATAGCGGGTGCGGCCTGGTCTGGTCCACTGTGACCAATGCCACTGTAGGGCCCTGATCGAGACAAGATGGCGTCCACGCTGTCTGCTCACAAGATGGCGTCCAAGATGGCCGCTCCCACGGCGCACACGCGGCGGTGGTGGGTTTTCCGGCGGGGTTCCCTCTGCACACCTTCCCGAAGTGCCCCTTCTTACCGCACTTAAAGCAGGTGGTGCCTTTCGCCGGGCACAGGTTTCTGGTGTGCTTCGGCTGCCCGCAGAAGTAGCAGTTGGGTCCCCGACGCGTCGCGGCTGTCGTAGGGCTTCTGGGGGGAGAGTGGGGCCCCGACGGTGTTGGGCTGCCGGGCAGGGAAGATGCCTTCCAAGATGGCGGCGCCCTTGGTGCACACGTGGCGGCGTGGACGGCGCGGGCTGAAGAGTAGGCGTCCGAGTTTCTCTGGGCCACATCCAGGGATCGTGCTGTGTCCGCAGCCTGTTTCAGGTCCAACCCCGTTTTTTCCAGCAGTCTCTGCCGGATGCAAGTGGAGCTGAGGCCTGTGATAAAGGCATCGTGCACAAGCTCGTCAGTGTACACTGCGGCTTTTACATCTTGGCAGTTGCAGTCTTTGCCAAGCATTTTCAGGGTGCCGAGGAACTCCTCCACCGATTCCCCAGGTCGCTGTGCGCGAGTAGCGAGCAGGTGCCTAGCATACACCTCATTCGTAGGCTGCTGGTAATGCGCCTTTAAGATGTCGCAGGCGGCCGGGTACGTGTCGGCGTCTTGGATGAGGGGGTAAACCCGGTGGCTTACCCAATTCCGCAGAATTCCGAGTTTCATACTCGCAGCGTCCGTAGCGTCTTTGACGGCTGCGGAACTGTCCAGGAAGAATTCCATACACATAAACCAGTGTCCGAAGCATGCCGATGCGTCCGAAGCATGCTGGTCCAAATCCAAACGTTCGGGTTTCAAGGGTTGATCCATTGTGTTGAAAATTAAGTCAATAAAATTGATGTGCCTCAATAAATCCGAGACTCGATGTTAGCGAAACAAAACAAGGCTTTTATTGACTTAGAAGGTAACACACAGAGGAGAATGTATCTTCCATCCAGAGGTCTGCCGTACTGGATGTGCTGCAGGCTGGGCCAGCTTACATAGGAGCCAGGTATGGGCGGAGCCCTACACACTGTACAATACAATGGAAATGAAACTGAAACCAACCACAGTCACAGGCAGAGAAATACTGATGAGTGATGAATGGAATATTTCATCACATAATGTATATACCTTTAAGGGGGGCAACTACTTTTTACAGCTCATGTATACTGTAGTACCGGCAGTGACCACACCTGTATATAGCACTGAGTAGTAATCTGTACAGGCAGTTGCAGTGTGAGCCACGTTGAGTAAACACCTGTTGTACCGTTCTCCGCAGTCTGTGTCTTATTATACCCGAACACAACATTGGCGACAAGGCAAGTTCGAACATACCTGCAGCTCTGCATCACCTCCCGGGGATTCGTTCCTGGAGATCAGTGGATTGGAGGTCAAGGCCAGAGACTCGGGCGTCGACCACGGGCAACCACCCAGTCATCCAGCAGAGACTCGAGAATTGCGGGGGAGGCTGTCGAGAGCCAGGCTTGGCTTTCCAGTCGAGGTGGTCCAGCAAAACGGGCTGGCAACAGGTAGTGCGCAGACCCTTCCTGGACAGCGGCGGGCTAGAGCCCGACCGAGCGGCACAGCAAAGGGCCGAGCAGCGTCGACGGGGGAGAGAGAGAGAGGGCAGAGCACAAAGGGCGCAGCCGGTGTTCAGGTGGCGAGCAGCGTCGGAGAGAGAGACGCGCAGAAGCCCGCGAGGCGCCGCCATTGCCACGAGGACCGCCGAGAGCGGCGTTGGCAGCAGCGCAGGAGAAGCGCGCGAAACCTACAGGGCGCCGCCATTGCCACGAGAACCGCCGGGAGTGGCATTGGCAGCAGCGGGGGAGGAAGGAAAGCACGGGAGACGCCATTTTAGGCCATTGGGAGACGCCACTTTAAACCACACCCAAAATGCCGAAGAGTGGCAGTATCACCGCATTTGACAATGAAGTTGAAGATTGGATTACATATGTCGAACGAATAGAGGTGTACTGCAAGGCAAATGAGGTGTCAGATGACAAGAAAGCATCGGTATTGTTAAATTTAATGGGTGCAAAGACGTATGGTTTATTACGAAATCTAGTAACCCCAACGAAGCCAATGGAAACGAGTTTTGAAGACAGAGTAACGATACTAAAGGAACATTTAAACCCCACACCGCTGCTGATAGCAGAAAGATTCAAGTTTCACAAACGGAACCAGCATAAGGATGAAAGCAATGCTGATTATTTAACAGAACTGCGCAAACTATCGAAACACTCCCAGTTTGGAGCGGGACTGGCAGATACCTTAAGGGACAAGTTTGTGTGTGGGCTTCAAAGTGAAGGAACCCAGAAACGGCTTTTATCTGAAAAGGACCTTATGCTGAAAAAGGCTTTCAGCATTGCGGTATCATATGAAGCAGCAGCACGGGGCGCTGCAGAGATACAACAGAGACCGCAAGAATATGGCACAAATGAAATGTCATATGGAACAGAGAAGTGTTATCGCTGCGGCAGAACAACACACGACCAGAATGATTGCTGGTTCAAAGACAAAGTGTGCAGACAGTGTGGAAAAGTAGGACACATAGCACGAGTCTGCAGGTCGGGAAAGAAAACCAGCAATAAGAAACCTACCAAAAGGAAAGTACAAGAAGGTACATAAGATGACGGAGAATAGTTCAGATGAACAAAAGAGTGATAATGACTCCGAAAGCAGGGAACTGAGTTGTCTGAAACTACATAATGTGATCACAACGGAGGATCACTGAACCATTTGGGACACTCTCAAGATAGCAGGAGTCCAGGTAAAGATGGAATTGGACACAGGATCAGCCCTAACAGTCATAAACCGACGGGACTATGAGCGGCTATTTTCACACATACCCTTGAGAGACACAAAAATTATTTTGAAGACGTACACGGGGCAAAAAGTCTACCCCAAAGGAAAAATAAGGGTGACCGTTGTATATAACAGTAAGGAAACACCAAAACTAGACCTGTATGTATTGCAAGATGGAGGACCACCATTACTGGGACGTGAATGGATCCGGAAAATACAACTGGATTGGCATTCCATACAGGCACTGACTGTGGCTGACAAAAAGGATGACGACGTCACACCTGGGCGACTGTCAAAGATCCTAACTGACGCGAAAGAAGTGTTCCAGCAAGGACTCGGAACACTAAAAGGCATGACAGCGACGATTAAAATTGAAGAAAACGCAAGCCCAAAATTTTTTAAGGCCAGACCGGTACCTTATGCGATCCGCCCAGCCATCGAAGCAGAGCTGGAGAGTCTGGAACATTCAGGTGTACTGTCCAAGGTAGACTGGAGCGAGTGGGCTACACCCATCATCCCTGTGATGAAAAAGTCGTTGAGCAGCACGCCTGGGGAACCAAGGAAGGTTCGCATCTGTGGGGACTTTAAGATAACAGTGAACCTGGTCCTTCTCACGGTACAATATCCACTTCCGCGGATTGAAGATATTTTCGCCTCGCTATCTGGAGGGAAACGCTTCACTAAGATTGATCTGGCCCAGGCGTATCTGCAAATGGAGGTAGAAGAAGCATCAAAAAAAATACCTCACAATCAACACCCATAAAGGTCTCTACCAATACAACCGGCTGGTATTCAGGGTGGCAGAGGGCAATGGAACAAGTCCTGCAAGGGATCCCAGGGACCCAGTGTTATTTGGACGACATCCTGGTCACGGGCGAAAATGACAGTGATCACCTTGCCAACCTGGAGCAGGTGCTCACTAGATTGCAGCAATATGGGCTCCGAGCTAACCGCCCCAAATGCGAGTTTTTTTAGAAAACAGATCTCGTATTGTGGCCACGTTATCGATAAAGAGGGGTTACATAAGTCCCCAGAGAAGATTGAGGCAGTAGTCAAGGCTCCAGCACCGGAAAATGTGTCACAACTGAGGTCGTTCCTCGGGCTGGTAAACTACTACCATAAGTTCTTGCCAAATTTGTCTACAATACTACACCCACTGAACACCCTACTGCAAACTGGGGTGCCATGGAAGTGGAGTGACGAATGTAGACGAGCTTTCCAGAAGAGCAAAACACTAATCACATCAAAAGAGGTATTGGCCCATTATAACCCAGCATTACCAATTCGGTTGGCATGTGATGCGTCACCCTACGGCGTTGGAGCAGTGCTGTCGCACAAATTCTCGGACGACTCAGAGAGGCCAATAGCCTTTGCGTCACGATCACTAACCTCAGCCGAGCGTAACTACGCCCAGATTGACAGGGAGGCCCTCAGCCTAGTGTGGGGAGTGAAAAAGTTCAATCACTATCTGCACGGGCAGAAATTCACCTTGCTGACTGATCACCAGCCTCTTGTCTCCATTTTTAATCCGAAGAAGGGCGTTCCGGTGATGACTGCGCAGCGACTACAAAGATGGTCCCTTTTTCTAGGGGCGCACCACTATGAGATTGAATATAAGGGCACGAAACAGCATGGAAATGCTGATGGGCTATCACGCCTGCCACTGCCTACTGCGGAGGAAGCACCAGCAGTGGATCCTTTCGAAATATTCCATTCGACTATAGTCGAATACCCACCGGTAACTAACGCTTGTATCGAAAAGGAAACCCGAAATGACCCGACACTGTCTCGGGTATATGATTTGACGGTGAAGGGATGGCCAGCACATGGCGACTCACTGTTGCCAGCATTCTCGACAAGGAAAGAACAGCTGTCAGTGTGCCGGGGGACCTTGATGTGTGGATCCCGAGTGGTAATTCCACCCAAGTTAAGGGATAGAGTGCTCAATGAGCTTCATGAGGGTCATCTGGGAGGGGTAAAAATGAAAAGCCTAGCCAGGGCTTATGTGTGGTGGCTGGGAATCGATAAACAAATCGAGGACCTGACCAAGAGTCCTCAGGATGCCAGAAAGTCCAAAATGTCCAAAATGCACCACTACAGCCCCCTCTACACCCATGGGAGTGGCCCTCATCTCCATGGCAATGGGTGCATATTGATTTTGCTGGTCCATTCATGGACTCAATGTTTTTAATAACCGTGGATGCACACTCGAAATGGCCTGAGGTCATCAAAATGTCCTCCACCACCACAGAGAAAACTATTGCAGTCCTACGGACCATTTTTGCCAGGAATGGCTTGCCAGAACAGATTTGCTCCGACAACGGACCACAGTTTGTGTCCAAAGAGTTCCGGAGGTTCTTGAAAATGAATGGGGTAAGGCATTACACATCCACCCCGTATCATCCAGCCACAAATGGATTGGCTGAGAGGTTCGTACAAACCTTTAAGAAGGCAATAAAGGCTATGTACAATGACAACATTCCGCTGCAGCACAAGGTGGACAATTTCCTGTTCGCCTACTAGAATGCGACACATGCAGTCACCAACCAGGCCCCAGCCATGATGTTCTTTAACCGAAGGTTAAGATCTCGCCTGGATTTGCTCAGACCAAACGTACGAAGAGATGTTGAGAGTAAGCAATTCCAGCACATCCATGAGAAGCCAACAAGGAGCTTCAATGTAGGGCAACCAGTCTTGGCCCGCGACTACCGAACAGAAAAATGGCAGCCAGGAACGATATGCACACGGTGGACGTTGGGGAGAGCATCGTGAGACGCCATGCTGACCAGATCCTAGAGTCACAGGAACAAGTCAACCCCATGCCTCGCCCATACGTACCTGGTGATGAACCCAACGTACAGGTCGCATCTACCCCAGAAACAGTAGCATCGGAAGCTGATGAACCAACCGACGACAGGGGGCCAGAATCGCCTCCGCACCAAGAGCAAGACACTCGGGAAAGGCGCTATCCAGAAAGGATCAGGAAGCCTCCCCAAAGACTGAATATATAAATAGACTATTTTCAGCTAATGTTGCATGTTAAAAGTGTTAATTGTAATTAGTTTGATATTTAATTGTTAAATGAGTGTTATGGTACTGTTAATCTAAAAGGGGAGGAATTGTAATGTATATATCTTTAAGGGGGGGAACTACTTTTTACAGCTCATGTATACTGTAGTACCGGCAGTGACCACACCTGTATATAGCACTGAGTAGTAATCTGTACAGGCAGTTGCAGTGTGAGCCACGTTGAGTAAACACCTGTTGTACCGTTCTCCGCAGTCTGTGTCTTATTATACCCGGACACAACAGAAAGAACTTGTATTTATAAGGTATTTCATGTCCTCTGGATGTCTCAAAGCACTTCAAAGCCAATGAAGTATTTTTGAAGTGAAGTCACTGTTATAATGCAACTTTCTATTTTTCTCACTTTATGTACGCAGTGAGTTGTTATGATCTGGAATGCACTGCTTGAAAGGGTGGTGGAAGCAGATTTATTGTAACTTTCAAAAAGGAATTGGATAAATACTTAAAAATGAAAAAAGTGCAGGGCTATGCAGAAAGAGCAGGGGAGTGGGACCAATTGGATAACTCTTTTAAAGAGCTGGCACAGACACAACGGGCTGAATGGCCTCCTTCTGTAATTTCACTCACATGGGGTACCCAGATTGAGAGAGTGGCTGGGATTTTCTGTTCCTGGCCGTGTTGGTGCGGGTGATCACCATGGTGGGTCACGACCCCGCAGCTCATTCCATTCCGTTCCTGAGATCGACTTTCTGTTAATGGTGCCTATTGAGGCAGTCTTGTGCGTTACCTGGCCATATTAAATGGTGTGGGCCTGATGACGTCATCAATGATGTGTTTTCAGCCGGGATATTTAAAGGAACCATGGCGACATTGCATTTGAAGGTTTATCTAGGATTGTGCAGGCACTGTACTGCAGCATTGGACTGTTCCAAACACTTGCAAATATGATTGCTCAGAGGCAGAGCGCTGCACCCAGGTTCTCAGATAACTACCTCCATATCCTTGTGGAGGGAGTGAGAGCACGCAGGGAGATCCTCTTCCCTTCCAATTGGCGGAAGAGACCTCCCCAGCAGATCAAAGGAGCCTGGCTCCAAATAGCAGAAGAGGTCAACAGCAGGGATGCTGTCAGGAGGACCTGGGCGCAGTGCTGGAAACACTTCAGTGATCTCATTGTGCAAAGCCACAATCAACCTCATCATGATGCCTCTCATCACATCCCCATCACTCTGCCTTCCCTACCCTACTCATACATAGCCTTGCTCACACCAAAATACCTTGCACGTCCACCCATCCCTCTCTCTCTATCTACATTATCACATCCTCATTTAACTAACCACCCCTCACACTCACCCTCATCCTAATGCAATCATACCAAGTAACAACACACAAGGAGGCCATTTGGCATTGGCACCCCACTCCATCATAGTCTCCCTCTAAAGATGTTACCCATTCACTCCTTACGCTCAATCCATCACTCACTCAAACTTCTGTTCTTAGCCTCCTTGCAGGAAAAGAGAGCCCACAATAAGAGGGAGAGGGAGAGAACCGGAGGTGGCCCTCCATCATTGGCCACCTTAACTGCAGCAGAGGATGTCGCCCTGGAAGTCTCAGGAGTCGCAGAGCAGCTGGAGGTGGGAGACGGAGAGAGGGAGACCTCTCAGCAACCTGGTGACAGAATTACATCTCATACAGCAACACGGCATACAGCAGTCACTCATATGGGGACTGATGTCAGCAGCCAGTGAATGTTCATCATTTGCATAATGGTATCGTTACCCGTTCTTAATATGACATTTCTAAATCATCTCTTTACTCTCCCACAGGTCCATCAAGTGCTCCCCCCCCCGCCCCACTGTTCAGGAGGAAGAGGAAGACGACTCCTCAGAGGAGCCTCCAGCCTCTGAGGGTGCAGCGTCACCAGACATAAGTGCACCTAACACCAGCGCAGATACGCACAACTCGGTGGGATCCATGCGAGATAAAGTAGTGTTGTCACCTGGTGTCTCTCAAGTCACAAGTGAGCAAGAGGAGATGGTGGAGACAGGGACAGCAGTGGAGACTCCTCTCCGGAGTCATGATCATGACCATTGTGTCTGCAAATTTGGAAATGGCTTAGTGAGTTGGAGTGAATGGGGAGACATAACTTTACCTCCAGCAATGGTAGTCAGTGTGAAAGGAATGGCTTGGTCATTGTAGGGATGCTTTATGGTGTTGCTGTGGGGTGGTGCCAACCTGGCACAGCAAGTGGCAGCGATATGAGTGTAATGCATGAAGTTAAGTAAATCTGGCCATGATGAGGCCATATCTGGCTTCCTGGGCAGCAATGTGCTCGTGTGCTGGTGGGATCTGGACCTCAGGTTCCTCCTGCTCCTCCTTGACCTCCAGCTGATGTTCCTCTTCCTCACCATCTCCTCTGAAGAGGCTTTGTGCTCAGAACCTTGATCCTTCTGCAGCGCTAATCCTCGCTGCTGCGATTCTGAAGACCCTGGCTGATGCGTACTGAAGGGCTCCTCCAGATCTGTCAAGGCACCTGAAGAGCATTTTCAGCATGCCGATTGTCTGCTCTATGACACATCTGGTGGAAATGTGGCTTTCATTATATCTCTCCTGAGCCTCAATATTTGGCCTCCTCAAGGGTGTCATGAGCCACATCTTCAGTGGATAGCCCTTGTCTCCAAGCAGCCAGCCGGAAAGTCTGTTTGGAAGAACAAAGAGCTGAGGGAAGGTAGACTGGTGCAGGACGAAAGAGTCATGGCAGCTGCCAGGGAATTTGCCGCACACATGCATGATGATCTTACTATGGTTGCAGGCGAGCTGCACATTGAGGGAGTGGAAGCCCTTGTGGTTGACAAAGTCTCCTAGGTGATGATGGGATGCCCTGAGGCCACATGTGTGCAGTCGATGATGTCCCGCAGCAAAGCCGAAACGTATGGCAGAGTTATCATAGTCACAGGGGGAAAAATTCAGTTGCTTTGCACCTCCCGTTAGCGCCCTAAGAGGGTGCTAACGGAGCACAAGGCAACTAGCGCCGGGCGTGGTGATGTTTGCACCGCTCGCGAAATTGACCAGACATTTTACGGCGCGCTAAACACTACCACCATGATCTCCTGTGCCCACAGATCGTGACGTCAGTCGAACGTGCAATGTCTTAGAGTCATAGGGGGAAAAATTCGGTATCGCCCCATTTGTGGCGCTATTATTGGCAGTGTGCAAAGTTTAGCGCCTGGCGCTAATTATCGCCTCCGACAGCAAACTTGGCTTTTATCGCCCCCTGGAGGTGATTGAGTCGCTACACACCTCTCTTAAGGCGCTAAGGCCGAGGAGCGAGGCGCTACCTCACAGCGCTGGAGAAGCTCATGTGATTTCAGTCAGCAGTGGAACACAGACACACTGGCACCGTCCAATTCTTAAAAAAGGAGAGTTCTGATGAATGGTCATCGACCTGAAACGTTAAATCTGTTTCTCTCTTCACAGATGCTGCTTGACCTGCTGAGTTTCTCCTGCATTTTCTGTTTTTATCTTAAAGGGGAGGGTTGATCTTGCTCTCCATCCACATCCTGCTCATTGCAGCCTTGAATCTCGGCCTGAATCTCGGCCTGAGAGACCTGTACATCAAATCTGCTGGAAAGAACAATGGAGAGAACCAGGGGAAGAGCTCAGAGTGCAGACCCCATAGTCTCTTCTAAATCGATACAAGGGCAAATCAAAACCAACCTGCAAAGTGCTGCTCAGTACCCAAAACTCCTTCACACAGCGTTGAATCTCTCCAGAAGTCTCTCTCTCTCTCTCTCAGAATACGTGGTGCAAAAATGTCACCAACAAAAAAAGGCAGGAAGTGGTCGCCTTTAAATAGCTCTCCCCTAGTCCCTTTCTGACAGCATAACGCTCCCCTCAACCTGTCGTTGCTAGTGGCAGGCGGTAAGGCAGGGGGCGCCACTCAATATCCGGTCCGGGGCGCTAACGGGGCATTGCGCACTCGACTGACGTCACGATCTGCCTTCCTAAAATCCATGTAGACAACATCCATTGCATTCCCTTCATCAATCCTCCCTGTAACTTCATCAAAAAATTCAAAATTAGTCAAACACGATATACCTTTTACAAATCCGTGTTGGCTCTCCTTAATTAGCTTAAACCTTTCCATGTGCTCATTAATTTTTCCTTGATTATTGTTTCGAAAATTTTACCCACCACTGATGTTAAACTGACTGGCCTGTAGTTACTAGGATTGTTCTTACACCCTTTCTTGAACAATGGTGTCACATTTGTCACTTTCCAATCCTCAGGCACCTCCCCCACATCTAGGGAAGATTTGAAAATTATGGCAAACACTTTCGCTATCTCCTCCCCCAATTTCCTTACCAACCTGGGATGCAAGCCATCTGGACCAGGCGACTTATCCACTTTAAGCATACTGTAGGGGGTGGCATGTGCCCAGTCAGCTCTGCCCCTGACTGTCTCTGAGCGGTTCGAATCGCTCCCACACCCCTGGGTTCTAGACACCGGACTTAGGTACAGGCGGCGATACAGAAAATCGAGTAGACAAGTGGTTTGTTAATTTTTATTAAAGGCACAATGAAACACAATCTTACTGAGAATTACTGAAATAATTACAGGCATATAAATTTACACTTATATGGGGATGGGGAACACACGGCACATTGAGGGAACAAACACATTGAAAATCCTCTTATCCTTATCCCACCCCCAATACCTAACTAGATTAAGCTACGAGGGGCCAGGAATTCATGCTCACCAATGGGATTTCTTTTACGATTCGAAACCTGTTGATTACGCCGGTTGGTTTTGGGGTTCGCTCTTGTTGTCTTTTGGGCCTGCCGTCGTCACGTGGTCACCGGGCGTGGCGATGGAGTTGTCTGTGCGAAGTACCCCTCTTTTTTTCTTCGTTAGATAAGAGTCTTTTGTGGGGTGCTTCACCTTGCGGGAATGGTTGTTCTTCTGGTGGCGGTTTGGTCGCCGATGGTTTTGCTGCGGTTGGGGCTCGGTTGGCGGTTTTTACCGTTAATTTGATTTCACTACCCAAGCTTGAAACGCCAGCTTATTCTTGAATTGATTTTACTGTCCATGCATCAAACGCCAGCTTATAACTAGGCTGTTTGTCCCCCAACGCTTCTTCTTGCTGCCCTTCTCTGCCTATCGGTTTACCGTTCGTCTCGTCTCGTCTCGTCTCATCTGTCCGTTTGCGGCCTGTGTGTCCTGTGCGCGCTCGAATTCGGTTCCGTTCTTCTCCCCGTTTGGCCCCCGGTGTTGTAATGGGCGTCCTCGGTGTCGGGAGCGAGCAAGAGAGCGAGAGGCAAGAGGCAAGAGAGAGCGGGGCAAGGGAGCGAGAGCTACCGGTGGGCCTACAATTATACCCAGTTCTTCACCCCTTATGTGCGTGCCAAATCAGGTCAGTTCTTTGTCTAACTTTTGGCGGGCTCGTCTAAAATGATTACAGTCATTTACTTTAATGACTTCTGGGGCGGTTGTCTCCTTGTTTAATGGCTTCGATATCCTGGCTGTTTGTTATTTATGAAATTTAGTCATCTTTCCTGGCTTGGCAGCTACCTGTGAGCTGTTACTGATTATTTATGCAAAAAGTTGATGGCCTCAAGATTAGGTCCATCCTGACTTGATCTGTTCCAAGGTGAAGAATGCATATTCTGTGTTTACCTAGCTGTCTGTCTTTAGAAAAGGACAAAGTCTTTCACAGATCCATGCATGTTAGGTTTTGTTTCAGGATTTGAATGGGCCTGCCTTCTGCAGGGCCTTGCTTTTAAAATCCTGCAAGCCTTGGTCACGAGGTCTCAGAAGCCATTTTGGGTACCTTTTTTTTTAATAACTTGTCCATACAGGGTCCCTTTATCCATAACTTTTGGGGAATGTGGGAATTTTGAGAACCCTACAATACCCAGCCTTTCTAGTACATCCTGTCTATCAATTTTCACCCCTTCCATTGCTTCTACCTTTTCCACTTCTACTGATATTTTGTCAGCATCCACCTCCTTAGTAAACACCGATACAAAGCACTCATTGAGTAGTCTAGCCTTGCCCTGCGCCTCTAAGCATATATCACTTTCTTTGTCCCAAATAGGCCTCTTACTACCCGCTTACTGTTTATATGCCGGTAGAAGATTTTTGGGTTCACTTTTATGTTAACCGCCATTCTATTCTAATATTCTCTCTTTGCCAATCTTATTTTCATCTTCACTTCCCCTCTCAACTTATTGTATTTGGTCTGGTTCTCCCTTGAAGAATTCACTTGACATGCATCATTCACCCTCTTTTTTTGTTTCATCATCTTCTCTATCTCACTCGTCATCCAAGGAGCCCTTGCTTTGGTTCCCTTACCCTTCCCTCTTGTTGGAATGTACCTGGAACATCTCCTCCTTAAAGATCACCCATTGTTCCATTACAGTTTTTCCTGCCAGACTTTGGTTCCATTTTACCCTGGCTAGATCCTTTCGCATCCCATTAAAGTTAGCCCTATTCCAGTTTAGAAGTTCCACTCTAGATTGTTCATTGCTCCTCTCCATTGCTGATCTAAATCTTATGATACGATGGTCACTCGTACCTAAGTGTTCTCCCATGGACACTTGGTCGACCGGGCCCACCTCATTCCCCAGCACCAGATCCAGCAATGCCTCCTTCAGAGTTGGACCAAGAACATATTGGTCAAGGAAATTCTCCTGAACACATTTCAGAAATTCCTCCCCTTCTTTTCCCTTTACCCGAGTGTTATCCCAATCAATATTTGGATAATTAAAGTCCCCCAATATCACCACTCTATAGCTCTTGCATATCTCTGTGATTTCCCTGCAGATTTGCTCCTCTACCTCCCTCTCACTATTTGGGGGCCTATAGAATACCCTCAATTGCATGATCATACCCTTTTTGTTCCTTAACTCTAACCAAATGGATTCTGTCTTTGTCCCCTCAAGAACATCCTCCCTTTCCAACACTACAATGTCTTCCTAAATCAGCACTGCCACCCCACCTGCCTTTTTTCCTTCCCTATCTTTTCTGAACACTTTGTATCCTTGAATATTTAGTGCCCAGTCTGCACTGTTTTTAAGCCACATTTCCGTTATTGCCACAACATCATATTGCCACACATCTAATTGTTCTTGTATCTCACCAACCTTATTCATCACGCTTTGTGCATTTACGTGCATGCATTCTAAACCCATTTTTGAATTATTCATAGTCTTTCTTAGTCTGCTCCTATCTAATATGTTACTACTTCCACCTCTAGTACTACTTTCTTCTCTAGTACTATCCAACATACTCTTTTATGCACCTTATTCCTCTTTTCTACTCCTATATGCTGGTGCCCATCCCCCTGCCAAGCTAGTTTAAACCCTCCCCAACAGCACTAGCAAACCTCCCCGCTTGTTGATGTTTATAGGGTTTAATGTTCCCTGGGGGGAAGAGGATATCCCTCCTCCTGTCCACTGCCTGCAAGAGTGCCTCTAGGGCAGCATTGGAAAATCTTGGTGCCCGCTCAGTATTTGTTTCAGCCATATCTCTCGCTCTCCAGAAGTGTTTTCATGGGGGGGGAAATTGGGTATCGCCCATTTTGGGGCACTAATATTGGCCGGGCGCAAAGTTGAGCACCCGACAATAATTATCGTCTCCGATTGCAAAATTCGCTTTTATTGCTCCTGGAGGTGATTTGAGTGGTAAATCATGTGCTACACACTTTTCTTAAGGCGCTAACTTTGGGGAGCGAGGCGCTACCTCAGAACACTACTGAAGCTCAGGTGAAGTCAACTACCATGGAAGCCAGACAGACTGGCGCCGTCCAGTTCTTAAAGGGGAGGGGCCATCTTGCTGACCAACCACATCCTGCTTGTTCTGGACCAATGAACATTTTATGTGTGCAGATAGCACATTCTGGTGGTGGTTATTGTGTTAACAGTTTGTATGCTGGAAAGGTCATCTGATCTTTCTTCCTGTTGACCCCAGGAAGCAGTTTTGCCAGGAAGAACCTGACTTGAGTAATGGAGAATCTGCCATGAGAGGTTCCATTTACAATCCAATGCAATCTGATTTCATATGTTAGGCCAAGCGCAATATCTGTGAGTATCTTTGTTCCTTAGCATAATAGCAATGTTGTCAGAGTAATATTTTGATAATACTATGTTTATAAAAGGTTAATATTTGATAGTTATAGAAGTTAGTCCAAATGTTAGTTAGTTATACAATTAGTCTATTCTACTGTTGTAAATATGTTTATATCTTATCTAATATCGAATGTATAGTACTCAGTTTATGTACAAAACATACTTTGTCTTTGTTTACAGTTTCACAAATTTGTTCAAGTAAAGCTTCAAAACAGCAACCGGCTTCAGAAGAATTATTTTTGAATGAGTGTTTAACTTGCTGGATAGCTAGATAGGAGCACGTCTAGTGCAGCCAGTACACTGCTCATTGCAGCCTTGAATCTCAGCCTGGAGAGACCTCTAAAGCAATTGTGTTGGAACCACTAATAAATAGGCCCAGGGAAAGAGCTCAGCACTTAGGAACCTCAAAAGTGGGCCAAAGCTCCTTAGGAAAGTGTTAAATCTCTCCAGACGTCTCTCTCCCTCTCAACCTGCGTGACGTAATAAAACTCACTACGCACTTGGTTTGAGGATAAAGCAAGGCTTTAATCAACTTGTTTCAGAACATGGAGGTCTAGTTGTACTTCACTAGTTCCTGTCTTACAAAATGTCCCTGGAGGGCTGGGCCCACACCCGAGTATTTATACTCCTTGGCCAGCGCCACCAGCTGGCCGTCCAGCATTATTTCATGAGTAGTTTCTTTATAATTATGAGATTTATAACACTGCATGTATCAAAAATTTTGCCAACAAGAAAAAGCAGGAAGCGGCCGCCTTTAAATAGCGCTCCCCCAGCCTCTTCCCGACTTGAAAACGTTCCCCTCTACCTGTCATTCCTAGCGGCAGGCGCTAAGGCAGGGGACGTGACTCAATATCTGATCCGGGGCGCTACCAGGGCGTTGCACGCTCGACTGACATCATGATCTGCGGGCGCAGGAGATCGTGGCGGTAGTGTTTAGCGCTGCCGCAAAATGACTGGTCAATTTTGCGAGCGGCGCTAAAATCGCCGCGCTCAGGCGCTAGGTTCCTAGCGCCCCATTAGCGACCCCCGAGGCGCTAACGGGAGGCGCTAACCAACCAAATTTTTCCCTCATTGAATCTGCCGCAGAGGTGCTGGCTGTGTTTAAGTGGTGTCATTGATGCCCTATTTCTAGCCCACCCTACAGGAGTGCAACCAATAGTTAGAATCATAAAATCACAGAAACTTACAGCACAGCAGGAGACCAGTTGGCCCATCGTGCCTGTGCTGGCTATTTGAAAGAGCAGCTGTGCTTAGTCCCACATCCATGTTTTTTGTTCGTAACCCTGTAAGTTCCTCATCCTCAAGTACCTGTCCAACTCCCTTTTAACATTATTTTTGGAATCAGCTTCCACCACCTTTTCAGGTAGAGCGTTCCAGATCCTGACAACTCTGAGTGAAAACATTTCTCCTCATCTCCCCTCGAGATCTTTTGCCAATGATTTTAAATCTATGAACTCGAGTTATTGGCCCACTCGTCGGAGAGAATAGTTTTTCTCTCTCTACTCTATCAAAACCTTGCATAATCTTCAAAACCTCCATTAGGTCACCTCTTAACCTTCTCTGTTCCAAGGACAACAGTCCTAACTCTTCCAACCTCTCCTCATAACTGAAGTCCCTCATCCCTGGCAACATCCTGGTAAATCTCCTCTGTAATAAAAACAAAAAATGCTGGAAATACTCAGCAAGTCAGGCAGCATCTGTGGAGAGAGAAACAGAGTTAACGGGCTCGATTTTGCCAGGCCCAAGGAAGCGGGATTGGAGGCATGTGAGGTGGTAAAATCGCAAAAAATGGCGGATGGGCCTGATCCTGCCTCCATCCCACCTCCGAGCAATTTTCCCAAATGCGTGTTTTCTGACCCTGTTTCCATCCTGCCTCCAAGAGGCGGGATAGGCCCTTAAGGCCTTTAACAACCAATTAAGTGCCTCTATAATCCCATTTTGAGAGGCCTTTCTGATTTTACCACTTTTCCCACCTGCTGCATGTCTCCTCTGGAACATGCCAGTGAATCCTGGTGGCCTCACAAGTAGACTGCTTACTAACAGCTGTAGCTCCACCATTAAAAAGGAGTTTTCAGCAGTCTTCATTTGCAGGTGGCAGAACTTTGTTGTCTCAGGTCTGGGGGAACTTTTAGCAGGCATACTCATTGTTGTGGAAGTTTGGAGCCTGACACCCATCTCCAGTGTGACCTCCTGGGAAACCCCTCTCCGCACCTTGAATGAGCGCTCCCTCAACTGAGGCATATACCAGAAGCATGGGAAGCATTTATTTCCTTTCCTCCTGGACATCAGATTCAGACGAAGACCAGCCGTGGCAGCAGCAGAAATATGAACAACAGCCCCACCAGCAGCAGCAGCAACAACAGGAGCGCCAAGCTGCTGCTCACCCATCTGAAGCTGCACAGGCCCGAAGGCGCCAGCGTGCGACCACATTGCTGGCCGGGATGCAAGGGACGCACTCATCTTGGCCAGATTTGCTTAGCCTGCACAATCAAACACTTTGGCCTCGCACCTTCTTATTAGTCCATCGACAATGGCCAAGAACCTGCGGATTCCTATCACTCTGACCACCATACTGACAGTTGCAAGTCACCCTAAGCCCTCATTGTGGAAGTCCCATTTGCGAAATCACACACGCCACAACTGCAACAGTTTGCCATCAGAATTTTTTGTGACAATAAGCAACTGATGGCATTTTAAAAATAAACACATCATTACACCCAGGTGACTACCCTTGTGACTACTTGTGCACTCTCTTCCTCTTACGCGTGCTCCTACATGGTGCTTCCCCTGTGGCTTCAGCAGATGTGGAGGCCCCCTGCTCACTTTCTTGCTGCTCCTGTCTCGACACCTTTGGCTGGCATCCTCTGGGGTTGTGAGCCTGTGAGGGCTCAGCAACAGTCTGCTGCTCCTGCAGTTGTGCAGGGGTTAAGACACTGATCTCAGTTGGGTGGGGACTCTGGTGGGGCTCTGACCGAGGGCTCTGCAGTGGCATGGTCGTGTGAGCGCTTGGAGAGGAGGCCCCACTTCCTTGTTGTATGCCACCAACATCCCTCTCATGGGTCAGCCCCACTTCAGAGCTAGCAAGTGGCTGGACAGCACCTTGCTGCACTGCAGGGGGGCCAGGAGGACTCGTTTCTACACTGGAAGTCCTACTCCAGAGGACTTGCATGAAGGTCTGGTTTGTTTGCTCAGTAGCTGACCATTGCTCCTCAAGAGATGTCAGTCTATTCTGAACAATTACCATGTTTTCAATACCCTGGCGACTAAGCTCCTCCATGGACGTAGCCATCCTCTCCTCCACCGTAGCCATCCTCTCCTCTACGGTAGCCAGCCTTACCATGGAGGTAGCCATCCTTTCCACGGAGGTTGCCATCCTTTCTGTGGTGATGCGTTCATGCGTCAATGCCTCCACAAAGGCTCTGCTCATGTTAGCGATGGACTCCTCCATTCACTCAACACTCGCAGCGACCCTGGAGACAAAACCTGCCAGAGACTCCTGCACCTGTTCCAGCACCGTTCTCCTTCTGGATGGACCCGGAGGCACAGGGTCGACATGCAGCGGAGCCAAGCTGGGTGCGTCCTGTGCCCTCCGATGAGGACTCTCCACTGCTGTCCCTGTCTCCAACATCGGCTGATGCTCACTTGTGAGCTGTGATACACCAGGTGACAACTCTACTCTATGTCCTGAAGGTCCCACCATGGTGTGAGTGTCTGCGCTGGTGATGTGTGCGCTTAATTCTGCTGACGCAGCACCCTCAGAGGTTGCAGCTTCCTCTGAGGAGTCTGGAAGCTCAGGCTCTTCCTCCTGGACAGTGGGGACGGGGGCTGTCGATGGTCCTGTGGGGGAGTAAAGGAAAGAGTTAGAGATGTGAGATCAAGGTTACATGCACATTGAATAGTGCAGATGATCATAAGTCAATCTGTTAGAGCATGAGATTCATTACCAGTGACTCATGCAATGTCAATGAGAGAGATGCTAAGCTATTCTGTCACCAGCTTGCTGTGATGCGCCTGCCTATCCATCCCCCACTTGGGTATCGTCCTCGATCCTGGCAATTTCCATGGCCGCCTCCTCTGAGGCGGTGAGCTGGGCTACTGAGGGTGGCCCTCCTCCTGTCCTCGCTCTTTCCCTCTTATTGTGGGCTCTCTTTTCCTGCAATGAGGGACACAAGTGGAGTTTGAGTGAGAATGAAGGAGTGAGTGTAGAGATTCCATAGCATAGATGCTTAGAAGGAGACAAAGGGCCCTCCCTGTGTGTTGTAAGTTGTCATTGCATCACAGTGATAGGGAGTGTGAGGGCTGCATGGTCGAATAGTTAAGTGAATGTGACCATAGAGAGAGAGGGAATGGGTAAGGGTGCAGGGATGTAAGTGTCAAGTGGGATGTGGAGGAAGAGGTTGACAAAGCAGAGTGCTGATGAGGAAAGGCAATGGGGATCAGATTGAGGGTGATGGGAAAGTCATACTCACTTTTCCTGTGCAGAGGAGGATGAAACCTCTTCCTGCATGGCAGCCAGATTCTGCGGCACATAGAGATGGCGTTGGCCTCCTGGGCCACTTGCAGCCACACAGCTTTAATCTGCTGGGGTGGCTTTTTTCTCCCTGAGGAAGGGAAGAGCACCTCCTTATTAGATCTTGCTCCCTGCACCAGAGCTTGGAGGGAGGGCTCATCAAAGCGAGGTGCACACTTCTGTTTGCTGGTGGACATGGTCGGTAAATGAAGTCCTTTATACAATGTCCAAAGCGTTTCCAGTCTCCAGAAGAAGCAAGGCTGCTTGCAGGCGTTAAATCCAGCAGCACTGATGATGTAATCGGAGGCGACTTTCAGGATGGAAAGACTAATTGGGCCAGGGGTTCCCACACGCTGGAAATCAAGTGCCCAATTAGGGGAAAATCGCACTTTTTTTCCACTTCACATCGGAGTCGGGCTCCTGACATGAAAACCACCTGACACACCCCAGCCCGACCCCAATGGCAAAATCCAGACTATAGTTTCAGGTCGATGACCCTTCGTCAGAACAGGAAAAAGCTGGAGATGGAACAGGTTTTTATGCAAGTGTAGGAGCAGGGAAAGGGGGGAGGGGAGGAAAGAGCAAAAGGGAAGGTCCGTGATAGGATGGAAGGCAGGAGAGATTAAATGACAAAAGGGATGATGGTGCAAGGCAAAAGGAGATGGTAATGGGACAAGTTAAGAAACAAAAGATGGCTCTAGATGAAGTGTAAATGGCACTGGCAGAATGAAAGACAGCTGCCATGTGAGAGAGAGAAAAAAAAAGGGGGAAAAAGATAGGGGCAGAGGTTATGGTCTGAAGTTGTTGAACTCGATGTTGAGTCCAGAAGGCTGTAAAGTGCCTAATCGAAAGATGAGGTGCTGTTCCTCGAGCTTACGTTGAGCTTCATTGGAACAGTGTAAGAGGCCGCGGATAGTGAGGTCTGAGTGGGAGTGGAGCGGAGAATTAAAGTGACAGGTGACCGGAAGCTCAGGGTCACCCTTACGGACTGAACGGAG
The DNA here is from genome assembly GCF_052327205.1 of Somniosus microcephalus. Taxonomy (NCBI): domain Eukaryota; kingdom Metazoa; phylum Chordata; class Chondrichthyes; order Squaliformes; family Somniosidae; genus Somniosus; species Somniosus microcephalus. Next base: position 113,667,711 of record NC_140995.1, on the reverse strand, counting down.
GTGTTCCGCAAAGCGGTCACCCAATCTGCGTTTGGTCTCCCCAATGTAGAGGAGACTGCATCGTGAGCAGCGAATACAGTATACTAGATTGCAAGGAGTACAAGTAAATCGCTGTTTCACCTGGAAGGAGTGTTTGGGGCTTTGGGAAGGGAGGAGGTAAAAGGGCAAGTGTTGCATCTTCTGTGCTTGCATGGGAAGGTGCCGGACGAAAGGGAAGGGGTGTTGGGGGTGATAGAGAATAAACCTCCTCTGTACCCTTTCTAAGGCCTTTACATCTTTCCTGAAGTGTGGTGCCCAGAATTGGCCACAATACTCCAGTTGAGGCCTAACCACTGATTTATAAACTTCTAGCACGACCTCTTTTCTTTTATATTCTATTCCTCTATTTTTAAACCCAAGTAACTGATATGCTTACCTTACCACCTTTAAGGATTTGTGTATATGGACACCAAGGTCTCTGCTCATCTACACCTTTCAAAATCATGCCATTTATAGCATACTGTTTTTCCATATCAGTCCTCCCAAAGTGCATCACTCCACATTTCCCTGCGTTGAATTCCATCTGCCATGCTTCTGCCCATTTCACCCTCTTGTCTATGAGCTGGATTTTGCCAGCCCCGAGGAGGCGGGTTTGGAGGCGGGATGGCCAGGAAAATGGCAGAATCTGAGGGCGGGTACCCATCCCGCCTCCAACCCGCCTCCGTGCCATCTTCCCAGGAGGTGGATACCCGACCCGCGCCGGGTCCCGTCTCCTCGAGGCAGAAAGGGGATTACAGCCACTTAACTGCCTGTTAACAGGTAGTTAACAGGCAGTTAAGAGGGTTATCCCCATTTTTCCAGCAGAGGCGCGGGCTTCCCGACGTCGGGAAACCCCACCAGGGTCACCGAGGCGAGCAGTGGGTCTGCAGGGGTCTGCGGGGTGCAAAAGTGCGCTGTGGAGGTAAGTGATGGGTGCAAGCGTGGAGAGGTAAGTATGTGAGGTGAGTGAAAAGTGATAGAAAATGTTTACTTACCTTTGTTTCTTCCTTCAGGCTTCAACAGTTGGGGAATAGGAGACTCCCACATCTCACCGGCAGAGATGACAGATGGCTGCTGCATTCTCTGATGCAACATCCATCTAATTCCTGCTCACAAAAGAAGTTTGATGAGCCTTGAATACAAGAACTCATCGAACAACATAGAATGTCAGTGTTTGACAGCTCCACAGAGCTGTCAAACGATGACAATTCACCTGTCAAAAATTTTTGACAGATGAAACGTCATACACTGACATTCTCTGTAATTGGTTTCCCCTTAATTGGCCTGCTAAGCCTGCTGGGCGGGCTTAACAAGGTCGATCAAGGGAAAATAGTGTAGGTTGGCCACAAGTCGATGGAGGCGGGACTGAAACCCGACAAGCAGCAGTCCCGTCTCCGACGCGCCCCCATTGACAAAATCCAACCCTATGTCATCTTAAAGTATATAATTGTCCTCATCATTGTCTACTACTTTGCCAAGTTTCGTATCATCATCAAACTTTATAAAGCTACTCCCTACACCCAAAACTGATCGTGGGGAACACTACTGCAATCCACCACCCAGTCTGAAAAACATGCAGCTATCCACCACCATTTGCTTCTTGTCACTGAGCCAATTTCGTATCCATACAGCCACTTTCCCCTTAATTCCATGGGCTTCCATCTTCTTAATAAGCCTTCTGTGTGGCACCTGGTTGACTGCCTTCCAAAAGTCCATATATACAACATCTACTACACTACCTTTATTAACCTTCTCTGTTACCTCATTCAAGTTACCTCATTCAAGAATTCAATCAAGTTAGTCAGACACAATTTTCCTTTAACAAATCCATGCTGGCACTCCTTGATTAATCCATGCCTTTCCAACAAAAGAGATGGTTGTGGTTGTTGGAAGCCAATCATTTCAGCCCTAAGACATCACTGCAGGAGCTCCTCAGGGCAGAGTCCTAGGCCCAACCATCTTCAGATGCTTCATTAATGACATTCCCTCCATCATAAGGTCAGAAGTGAGGATGTTCGCTGATGATTACACAGTGCTCAGTTCCACTCATAACTCCTTAGAAAATAAAGCAGTCCATGCCCACATGCAGCAAGAATTGGATGACATTCAGGTTTGGGCTGATAAGTGGCAAGTAACATTTGCGCCATGCAAGTGACAGGTAATGACCATTTCCAACAAAAGAGAGAGTCTAACCACCACCCCTTGACAATCAACAGCATTATCATCGCAGAATCCCCCACCGTTGACCAGAAACTTAACTGGACCAGCCACATAAATACTGTGGCTACAAGAGCAGGTCAGAGGCTGGGTATTCTGCAGCAAGTGACTCACCTCCTGACTCCCAAAGCCTTTTCACCATCTACAAGGCACAAGTCAGGAGTGTGATGGAATACTCTCCACTTGCCTGGATGACTGCAGCTCCAACAACACTCAAGAAGCTCGACACAATCCAGGACAAAGCAGTCCGCTTAATTGGCACCCCATCCACCACCTTAAACATTCACTCCCTCCAGCACCGGCGCACCATGGCTATGGTGTGTACCATCTACAAGATGTATTGCAGCAACTCACCAAGGTTTCTTCGACAGCACCTCCCAAACCCATGAGCTCTACCACCTAGAAAGACATGGGCAGCAGGCGCATGGGAACACCATCACCTCCAAGTTCCCCTCCAAGTCACACATCATCCTGACTTGGAAATATATCACCGTTACTTCATAGTCGCTGGGTCAAAATCCTGGAACTCCCTCCCTAACAGCACTGTGGGAGTACCTTCATCACATGGATTGCAGCAGTTCAAGAATGCGGCTCACCACCACCTTCTCAAGGGCAATTAGGGATGGGCAATAAATGCTGGCATTGCCAGCGATGCCCACATCCCAAGAATGAATTTAAAAAAATGAAAGTTTATTTTGTCCGTGATAATGGTTTCCAATAACTTCCCCACCACCAATGTTAGGCTGACTGTCCTGTATTTTCCTGGTTTATCCCTCACCCCTTTCTCGAATAGTGGTATAGCATTAGCAATCCTCCAGTCCTCTAGCACTATTCATGTATCCAATGAGGATTGAAAGATTGTGACCAATGCCTCTACTATATCTACCTTTGCTTCTTTCAGCAACCTAGGATGCATTCTAACCAGACCAGGTGACTTACCAACTTTCAGTAATGCTAACCTTTTTAGTACATCTTCTCTACTTATTACTCTCCTGTCTATAACTTCCATATCCTCTTTTAGTGTAACGTTCACTTCATCCGCTTCCTTTGTGAAGACAGATGCAAAGCACTCATTTAATACTTTAGTCATGTCCTCTGGCTCTACATGAAGATTTCCTTATGGGTCCTTAATAGGCTCAACTTTTTCCCTAGCTAACTGGTTACACTTTATAGTATGTTTAGGGTTCAATTTAATTGCCTGCTAATCTTTTCTGGTAGCCTCTCTTTGCTTCCCATATTAATTTTTTCAATTCCCTTCTGTACTTTCCATAACCTTCCTGGTTATTATCTGAATCTTGCTCCTGACATTTGTCATAAGAGGGTTGTGATGGTTGTCCTATGAGGAGAGGTTGAGTAGATTGGGCCTATACTCTCTGGAGTTTAGAAGAATGAGAGGTGATCTCATTGAAACATTTACGATTCTGAGGGGGATTGACAGGATAGATGCTGAGAGGTTGTTTCCCCTGGATGGAGAGTCTAGAACTAGGGGGCATAGTCTCAGGATAAGGGGCCTACCATTTAAGACTGAGATGAGGAGGAATTTCTTCATTCAGAGAGTTATGAATCTTTGGAATTCTCTGCCCCAAAGGGCTGTGGATGTTCAGTCATTGAGTATAATCAAGGCTGAGATCGATAGATTTTTGGACTCTAAGGGAATCAAGGGATATGGAGGTAGAAACATAGGGCTAAAAATTGAGTAGCGCCCCAATTGAGGCGCTAACTTCGCCGGGGCGCTAAAAGTAGTGCCCTGGAAAAATTAGCGCCCCCACGCCGGAAATTGAGTGGTTGCGCCCCAAGAGGGAAGCGGGGCGCTACTGGAAGCGCCCCGCCTCCCTCTTGGGGCGCTGCAAGTGAATATCGTGGCATTACGTGCCGCAGCGCCACACGCTGCGGCACGTCATGCCACGGTATTGCAGGCCTTCCTCCCCTTCTTAAAGGGGAGGGGCCTTGTGCAGCGCGACCTGAGGCCCAGCTGGGCCCCCGGGGATCGGGAGTGCAGGCAAAAGAGCCCGGCACCCAAGAGAAGTGCCGGGCTCTTGCAGCGCAGCTGGCACTCCGCGGGGGGGGGGGGTTCAGGAGGCCGGGGATGGGAGTGCAGGCAGGTGCTGGCAGGCGGCCAGCAACAAAAATGGCCGCACCGCACCTCGCCTTTAAATTGCACCTCCCCGGCCGCAGGTACACCCCCCTGACCCTGCCGGACATAGCGTCTGGCAGTAAATCAGGCGGCGCACCCAAAGATTGCGGCCAGGGCGTGAGCGGGGCGCTGCGCACACCAATGACGTCATCGCCAGTGGCGCAGCGCCACAGGGCGCTACCAGTTAGCGCCACCACTAACCTCCCGCTGAATTTTGCGGGAGGCGTGGGCAATGCCGCACCTGGGTGCTAGTTGGTTTGCTCCCCATTTAGCGCCCTCTTAAGGCACTAACGGGTGGCGCTACCAACTGAATTTTTCCCCCATAGAAACATAGAAGATAGGAACAGGAGTGGGCCATTCGGCCCCTCGAGCCTGCTCCACCATTTAATGAGGTCATGGCTGATCATCCAAATTCAGTACCCTGTCCCTGCTTTCTCCCCATATCCCTTGATCCCTTTAGCCTCAAGAAATGTATCTAACTCCTTCTTGAATATATTTAATGAATTGGCCTCAACTGCCTTTTGTGGTACAGAATTCCACAGGTTCACCACTCTCTGGGTGAAGAAATTCCTCCTCATCTCTGTCCTAAATGGCTTAACCCTTACCTTTAGACTATGACCCCTGCTTCTGGACTCCCCCGCCATCGGGAACATCCTTCCTGCATCTAGTCTGTCTAGTCCTGTTAGAATTTTATAAGTTTCAATGAGATCCCCTCTCATTCTTCTAAACTCCAGTGAATATAAGCCCAATCGACTCAATCTCTCCTCATACGTCATTCCTGCCATCCCAGGTATCAGCCTGGTGAATCTTCGCTGCACACCCTCCATGGCAAGAACATCCTTCCTCAGATAAGGCGACCAAAACTGCACACAATACTCAAGGTGTGGTCTCACCAAGGCCCTGTACAACTGCAGCAAGACATCCTTGCTCGTGTACTCGAATCCTCTCGCTATGAAGGCCAACATACCATTTGCCTTCTTAACCGCCTGCTGCACCTATGTGCTTACCTTCAGCGACTGGTGCAACAAGGACACCCAGGCCTCGTTGCACTTCCCCTTCTCCCAAACTATTGCTGGTCAGATAATAATCTGACTTCCTGTTTTTGCCACAAAAGTGGATAATCTCACATTTATCCACATTATACTGCATCTGCCCAATCACCCAACCTGTCCAAATCATATTGGAGTTTCTCAGCATCCTTCTCACAGCACACACGCCCACCCAGCTTTGTGTCTTGGAGATATTACATCTAGTTCCCGCATCTAGATCATTATTTTATATATTGTGAATAGCTGGGGTCCTAGCACCGGTCCCTGCAGTACCCCACTAGTCACTGCCTGCCACTCGGAAAAAGACCCGTTTATTCCAACTCTTTGCTTCCTGTCTGCCATCCAGTTCTCTATCCAAGTCAGTACCTTACCCCCAATCCCATGTGCTTTGACTTTGCACGTTAATCTCTTACGCGGGACCTTATCAAAAGCCTTCTGAAAGTTCAAATACACCACATCCACTTGTTCTCCCTTATCTATTCTACCAGCTACATCCTCAAAAAATTCCAGTAGATTAGTCAAGCACAATTTACCCTTTGTAAATCCATGTTGACTTTTTCCGATCCTGTCACTGTTTTCCAAGTGCTCTGCTAGTACATCTTTTATAATGGACTTTAGCATTTTCCCCACTACCGATATCAGGTTTACCAGTCTGTAATTCCCCGTTTTCTCTCTACCACCTTTTTTAAGTAGTGGGGTTACATTAGCTACCCTCCAATCCATGGGAACTATTCCAGAGTCTATAGAATTTTGGAAGGTGACCAGCAATGCATCTACTATTTCTAGGGCCACTTCTTTAATTACCCTAGGATGTAGATTATCAGGCCCTGGGGATTTATCAGCCTTCAATCTCGTCAAATTCCTGAACACCATGTCCCTACAAATACTGAGTTCATTCAGTTCCTCCCTCTCATTAGACCCTACGTTCCCCGACATCTCTGGGAGGTTATTTGCGTCCTCCTTTGTGAAGACAGAACCAAAGTATATTTTTAATTGGTCAGCCATTTCTTTGTTCCCTATTATAAATTCCCCTGATTCTGACTGCAAGGGACCTACGCTTGACTTCACCAATCTTTTTCTCTTCACGTATCTATAGAAGATTTTACAGTCAGTTTTTATGTTCCCTGCAAGCTTACTCTCAATCTATTTTGCCCCTCTTAATTAATCATTTTGTCCTCCTTTGCTGAATCCTAAACTGCTCCCAATCCTCAGGTTTGCTGCTTTTTCTGGCCAATTTATGTCCTCTCCTTGATCTTATGTTATCCCTAATTTCCTTTGTTAGCCACGGTTGCGCCACCTTTTTTGTTTTATTTTTATGCCAGACAGGGATGAACAAATTCTGTAGTTCATCCATGCGATCTTTAAATGTTTGCCATTGCCTATCTACCGTCAACACTTTAAGTAACATTCCCCAATCCATCCTAGCCAACTCGCGCCTCATACCATTGTAGATTCCTTTATTTAAATTCAGGACCCTAGTCTCTGAGTCAACTACTTCACTCTCCATCTTAATGAAGAATTCTATCATATTATGATTGCTCCTCCCCAAGGGGCCTCGCAAACAAGATTGCTAATCAATCCTTTCTCATTACATAATACCCAGTCTAAGATGACCTGATCTCTAGTTGGTTCCTCGACACATATTGGTCCAGGAAACCATCCCGTATACACTCTAGGAATTCCTCCTCCACAGTATTGTTACTAATTTGGTTAGCCCAATCTATATGTAGATTAAAGTCACCCATGATAACTGCTGTGCCCTTATTGCACGGGTCTCTAATTTCCTGTTTAATGCCATCCCCAACATTAGCATTACTGTTTGCGGGTCTGTATACAACTCCCACTAACGTTTTCTGCCCCTTGGTGTTTCTCAACTCTACCCATACAGATTCCACATCATCAGAGCTAATATCCTTCCTTACTATTGTGTTAATCTCCTCTTTAACCAGCAATGCTACCCCACCTCCTTTTCCTTTTTGTCTGTCCTTCCTGAATATTGCATACCCCTGGATGTTGAATTCCCAGCCTTGGTCACCCTGGAGCCATGTCTCTGTAATCCCAATTATATCATATTCGTTTACATCTATTTGTGCAGCCAATTCATCCACCTTATTACGAATGCTCCTCGTTTTAAGACACAAAGGGGGAAAAATTCAGTTGGTAGTGCTACCTGTTAGTGCCTTAAGAGGGTGCTAAGTGGGGCGCAAACCAACTAGCGCCCGGGCATGGCACTGCCCACATCTCCCGCAAAATTCAGCGGGAGGTTAGTGGTGGCGCTAACCAGTAGTGCCCTGCGGCGCTGAGTCGCTGGCGATGACGTCATTGGTGTGCACAGCACCCCGCTCATGCCCCGGCAACGATCTTCAGGAGCGCCCCCTGATTTACTGCCGGACGCTATGTCCGACAGGGTCAGGGGGCGTACCTGCGACCGGGGAGGCGCAATTTAAAGGCGAGGTGCGGGGCGGCCATTTTTGTTGCTGGCCGCCTGCCAGCACCTGCCTGTGCTCCTGTCCCAGACCTCCTGAACACCCCCCCGACCCCCGCAGAGTGCCAGCTGTGCTCCAAGAGCCCGGCACTTCTCTTTGGTGCCGGGCTCTTTTGCCTGCACTCCCGATCCCCGGGGGTCCAGCTGGACCTCAGCTGGGCCCCAGGTCACGCGTCACAAGGCCCCTCCCCTTTAAGAAGGGGAGGAAGGCCTGCAATACCGTGGCACGATGTGCTGCAGCGTGTTGCGCTGCGGCACGTAGTGCCACGATATTCACTCGCAATGCCCCAAGAGGGAGGCGGGGCGCTTCCAGTAGCACCCTACTTCCCTCTTGGGGTGCAACCACTCAATTTCCAGCATGGGGGCGCTAATTTTTCCGGGCCCTGGTGAAGTTAGCGCCTCAATTGGGGCGCTACTCAATTTTCAGCCCCAAGCCTTCAGGCTTGTTTTTTTTTAACACTCTTAGTCCTTTTAGAATTATTATTTACTGTTGCCCTGTTTGATTTTCACACTTGATTTCTCTGCCTTCCACTTTTGCTTTTCTCCTTCCTGTCTTTTGATTCTATCCTTGCTTCCCTGCACAGGTTCCCAAACCCCTGCCATTTTAGTTTAAACCCTCCCCAACAGCACTAGCAAACACTCCCCCTAGAACATCGGTCCCGGTCCTGCCCACGTGCAAACCATCCAGTTTGTACTGGTCCCACCTCCCCCAGAACTGGTTCCAATGTCCCAGGAATTTGAATCCCTCCCCCTTGCACCATTCCTCTAGCCATGTATTCATCTGAAATATCCTTCTATTTCTACTCTGACTAGTATGTGGCACTGGTAGAAATCCTAAGATTACTACATTTGAGGTCCTATTTTTTAATTTACCTCCTAACTCCCTATATTCATCTTTTAGGACCTCATCCTGTTTTTTACCTATATCGTTGATACCTATATGCACCACGACAGCTGGCTGTTCACCCTCCCCCTCCAGAATGCCCTGCAGCCGCTCCGAGACATCCTTGACCCTTGCACCAGGGAGGCAACATACCATCCTGGAGTCTCGTTTGCAGCCGCAGAAACGCCTATCTATTCCCCTTACAAATGAATCCCATATCACTATAGTTCTCCCGCTCTTTTTCCACCCGTCCTGTGCAGCAGAACCACCCATGGTGCCAGGAAGTTGGCTACTGCTGCCTTCCCCCGATAAGCCATCTCCCCCAACAATATCCAAAGTCGTATATCTGTCTGAGAGGGGGATGGCCACAGGGGACCCCTGCACGACCTGCCTGTGCCTACTACTCTGCCTGGCGGTCACCCATTCCCTTCCTGCCTGTGCAGCCTTTAGATGTGGTGTGACCAAATCCCTAAACATGTTCTCCATGATGTCCTCAGCATCGCGAATGCTCCAGTATGTTTCCATTCACAGCTCCAGTGCTGCAATGCGGTCTGCCAGTAGCTGCAGCTGGATACACTTCCCACACACATGGTCGTCAGGGACACAGGAAGTGTCCCTGATTTCCCACATAGTGCAGGAGGAGCATGCCACGGGGCCAAGCTGTGCTGCCATGACTTACCCTTTAATTAATTCCAATTAAATGAACTCAAATCAATACCACTAATTACACTACAATTAAATGATATACTCAAGGGCCCTTGTTTACTAGCACTTCCCGCTACACAACAGAGACCCTAGAAACTGTAAATCACAAAAATTAAGTTTGGAAAAAAGCGATAAAGAGAGAGGTCAGGCAGGGAAGTGGAGTTGAGGTTGAAGATCAGCCATGATCTAATTGAATGGCAGAGCAGGCTCGCGGGGCCATATGGCCTACTCCTGCTCTTCATTCTTATGTTACATAGAAACATAGAAACATAGAAGATAGGAGCAGGAGTAGGCCATTCGGCCCCTCGAGCCTGCTCTGCCATTCGATGAGATCATGGCTGATCATCCAAACTCAGTACCCCATACCTGCCTTCTCCCCATATCCCTTGATACCTTTAGCTCTAAGAAATATATCTAACTCCTTCTTGAATATATTTAAAGACTTGGCCGCAACCGCCTTCTGTGGTAGAGAATTCCATAGGTTCGCCACTCTCTGGGTGAAGAAATTCCTCCTCATCTCTGTCCTAAATGGCTTACCCCTTATCCTTAGACTATGACCCCTGGTTCTGGACTCTCCGACCATCAGGAACATTCTACCTGCATCTAGTTTGTCAGACCTGTCAGAGTTTTATAAGTTTCGATGAGATCCCCTCTCATTCTTCTAAACTCCAGCGAGTATAAGCCCAATCGACCCAATCTCTCCTCATACGTCATTCCTGCCATCCCAGGTATCAGCCTTGTGAATCTTCGCTGAACTCCTTCCATGGCAAGAACATCCTTCCTCAGATAACGCGACCAAAACTGCACACAGTACTCAAGGTGTGGTCTCACCAAGGCCCTGTACAACTGCTGCAGGACATCCTTGCTCCTGTACTCAAACCCTTTCGCTATGAAGGCCAACATACCATTTGCCTTTTCACCGCCTGCTGTACCTGCATGCTTACCTTCAGCCACTGGTGCACAAGGACACCCAGGTCTCGTTGCACTTCCCCTTCTCCCAATCTATTGCCATTCAGATAATAGTCTGCCTTTCTGTTTTTGACACCAAAGTGGATAACCTTGCATTTATCCACGTTAAACTGCATCTGCCACGCTTCTGCCCAATCACCCAACCTGTTCAAATCATCCTGGAGTTTTTCGGTATCCTCCTCGCAGCACACACGCCCACCCAGCGTTGTGTCATCTGCAAACCTGGAGATATTACATCTAGTTCCCTTATCTAGATCATTAATGTATATTCTGAATAGCTGGGGTCCAAGGACCGATCCCTGCGGTACCGGCCCCACTAGTCACTGCCTGCCTCTCGGAAAAAGACCCGTTAATTCCTACTCTCTGCTTTCTGTCCGCCAACCAGTTCTCTATCCAAGTCAATACCTTGCCCCCAATCCCATGTGCCTTAACTTTACACGCTAATCTCTTATGCGGGACCTTATCGAAAGCCTTTTGAAAGTCCAAATACACCACATCTACTGGTTCTCCCTTATCTATTTTCCCAGTTACATCCTCAAAACATTCCAGTAGATTAGTCAAGCACGATTTTCCTTTTGTAAATCCATGTTGACTTTGTCCGATCCTGTCACTGTTTTCCAAGTGCTCAGCTATTACATCCTTTATAATGGACTCTAGCATTTTCCCCACTACCGATGTCAGGCTTACCAGTCTGTAATTCCCCACTTTCTCTCTACCACCCTTTTTGAATAGTGGGGTAACATTAGCTACCCTCCAATCCATGGGTACAGTTCCAGATTCCAGCGAATTTTGGAAGATGATCAGCAATGCATCTACTATTTCTAGGGCCACCTCCTTAAGTACCCTAGGATGTAGATTATCAGCCCCTGGGGATTTATCGGCCTTCAATCCCATCAGTTTCCCTAACACCATTTCCCTACAAATACTGATTTCTTTCAGTTCCTCCCTCTCATCAGACCCTACGTTTTCCAACATCTCTGGGAGGTTATTTGTGTCCTCCTTTGTGAAGACAGAACCAAAATATGCATTTAATTGGTCTGCCATTTCTTTGTTCCCCATTATAACTTCCCCTGCTTCTGACTGCAAGGGACCTACACTTGATTTCACTAATCTTTTTCTCTTAAGCCTCCTTTTTTAGTTTTATTTTAACTTTGATTTCATTTGTCATCTAGGGCGCATTAGCTTTCGATGCTCTACTTTTTCCCTTCAAAGGAATATGCCTAGTTTGTACCTGAATTTTCTCTTCCCTGAATGTCTTCCACTGTTCCATTACTGCTTTACCATGCAATTGCATTTTCCAATCTACTTGTGCTGGGTCCCTTCTTGAATCACTGAAATTAGCTCTTTCGCAGTTGAGCATTTTTACCCTCGATATTTTCTGGTCTCTTTAGATAATTACTCTGAACCAAATTATGTTGTGGTCATTGTTAGCTAGATGATCTCCAACTGTAACACACTCCACTTGCTCTACGACATTTCCCAGAACCGGATCCAACACTGCTTCCTTTCTTGTTGGACTGGAGACATATTGATTGAGAAAGTTCTCATGTATATGCATCAGAAAATCCTCTCCTTCCCTACCCTTAGTGCTATGTTTTCCCCAGTCTATATTAGGATAATTAAAGTCTCCTAATATTACTACTCTATTTTTGTTACACACCTTTGAAATTTTCCAAAAAATTTGCTCATCTACCTCCTTCTCACTGTTTGCTGCTCTATAAAAACTCCCAGCAATGTAACAGCTCCCCCTCTACTCCTCAACTCAAGCCAAATAGATTCAGTCCTAGCATCATCTAGTATATCCTTTCTATTTAGAACTGTAACATCAACCTTAATCAATACTGCCATGCCCCCGCCTCTTTTTCCTTCTCAATTATTCCTGAATACTTGGTAACCAGGAATATTAAGAACCCATTCCTGGCCTTGTTTGAGCCATGTCTCTGTTAATGAAACCATGTCATAATCCCATGTAGCAATTTGTGCCTGCAGCTCACCAACCGAGGGGGTAGAGCGGGTAGCATTGGCTGCGCACCTGACTCATAAGGATCAGTCAGCATGAATATTACATGCTGCTTTAGTCAATTGTAACAGGTGCGTGCACTGCCCCCTGTCCACCCGATTCTGGGCACGATCGGATTTCTAGGTCTATGTGTCAGGCACCCAGCTAACCAAAACAAAATAAAGTGGAAAAATAAATAGAAATTCCAATTTATCAGTGTGATGCTAGTTGTTAAAGTAGCTAAAGTTCAAACAGTAGAAGGCATTTATATGCACTGTATGTACAGATGAATGATAACTACCATAAATTCCATTTCTCATAAATAGAATCCAATGCAAATCTTTCAGCTAAGCACCAAGGTTCATGAGGCATCTGCTTGTCAGTCATTGGTCTCTTACTGCCGGAAATCATGAATAAAGATCAACTACTGGAAAATGCCTTCAGCACCCTTTGCGGTTCAATGTCTGAGCCTCATCCAGTACTACTGAGCAGTAAAAGCTTTTCTGACATTTTAATATTCCATAATAATAAGCATGAGGCAAGACCCACATTTGTAATTTTATGTGGTATAATAAAGCTTGCAATATGAACCAAGGTAAAATTCATTAGGCTCCTGAAACACTTTTCTGGTGATTATATTTATACAACATTCTTTCAATCCATAAATATGCATATTCAATAATAACACAAGTAGACGTGCATGTGATGGATCTCAGGCATAATTCATTGAAATAAAAATGATGAAGGTTTTCCACAATGCTCACATTCAACACCCACTCCTGCATTAATATCACTTGCTAATCCCTTTTCTCCTTTATATAAATACAGAATACAATTTTGTTGGAGAGTTCTCATTTCTCACAGCTACTGTTATGGCATTTGAATGGAGATTTACCTCTAAGAAAATAGGAATTTGATTGGGTCCAGGAACATCTTAGAAATATCAAGTACACTGGTTTGATTACCACCTACCGCCCTCCCTCAGCTGATGAATCAGTACTCCTTCATGTTGAACACCAATTGGAAGAAGCACTGAGAGTAGCAAGGGCACAAAATGTCCTCTGGGTGGGGGACTTCAATGTCCATCACCAAGAGTGGCTCGGTAGCACCACAACTGACCGAGCTGGCCGAGTACTAAAGGACATAGCTGCCAGACTGGGTCTGCGGCAGGTGGTGAGGGAACCAACAAGAGGGAAAAACCTACTTGATCTCGTCCTCACCAATCTACCTGTTGCAGATGCATCTGTCCATGACAGCATTGGTGGAAGTGACCACCGCACAGTCCTTGTGGAGACGAAGTCCCGTCTTCATGTTGAGGATACCCTCCGCCGTGTTGTGTGGCACTACCACCGTGCTAAATGGGACAGATTACGAACAGATCTGGCAACTCAAAACTGGGCATCCATGAGGCGCTGTGGGCCATCAGCAGCAGCAGAATTGTATTCCACCACAATCTGTAACCTCATGGCCCGGCATATCCCTCACTCTACCATTACCATCAAGCCGGAAGATCAACCCTGGTTTAACGAAGAGTGCAGGAGAGCATGCCGGGAACAGCACCAGGCACACCGAAAAATGGGGTGTCAACCTGGTGAGGCTACAACACAGGACTACTTGCATGCCAAACAACGGAAGCAACATGCGATAGACAGAGCTAAGCGATCTCACAACCATCGGATCAAATCAAAGCTCTGCAGTCCTGCCACATCCAGTCGTGAGTGGTGGTGGACAATTAAACAGTTAACAGGAGGAGGAGGCTCCAAAAATATCCCTATCCTCAATGATGGTGGAGCCCAGCACGTGAGTGCAAAAGACAAGGCTGAAGCATTTGCAACTATCTTCAGCCAGAAGTGCTGAGTGGATGATCCATCTCGGCCTCCTCCTGAGGTCCCCAGCATCACAGATGCCAGTCTTCAGCCCATTCAATTCACTCCACGTGATGTCAAGAAACGGCTGAAGACACTGGATACTGCAAAGGCTATGGGCCACAGAAACCACCACAGAAACCACAGAAACCCCACAGTGCAGATAGAGGCCATTTCGGCCCATCGAGCCTGCACCGACACATATCCCACCCTATCCCCGTAACCCCACGTATTTAATCCCCCTAACACTAAGGGTCAATTTATCATAGCCAATCATCCTAACCCGCACATCTTTGGACTGTGGGAGGAAACCGGAGCACCCGGAGGAAACCCACGCAAACACGGGGAGAATGTGCAAACTCCACACAGACAGTCACCCGAGGCTGGATTTGAACCCGGGTCCCTGGCACTGTGAGGCAACAGTGCTAACCACTATGCCACCGTGCTGCCCACCCTGACAACATTCCGGCAATAGTACTGAAGACTTGTGCTCCAGAACTAGCTGCGCCCCTAGCCAAGCTGTTCCGGTACAGCTGCAACACTGGCATCCAGCCGGCAATGTGGAAAATTGCCCAAGTATGTCCTGTCTACAAAAAGCAGGACAAATCCGACCCAGGCAATTACCGTCCCATCAGTATACTCTCAATCATCAGCAAAGTGATGGAAGGTGTCGTCGATAGTGCTATTAAGCGGCACTTACTCAGCAATGACCTGCTAACTGACACCCAGTTTGGGTTCCGCCAGGGCCACTCAGCTCCTGACCTCATTACAGCCTTGGTCCAAACATGGACAAAAGAGCTGAACTCAAGAGGTGAGGTGAGAGTGACTGCCCTTGATATCAAGGCAGCATTTGATCGAGTGTGGTATCAAGGAGCCCTAGCAAAACTGAAGTCAATGGGAATCAAGTGGAAAACTCGCCATTGGTTGGAATCATACCTAGCACAAAGGAAGTTGGCTCTGGTTGTTGGAGGTCATTCATCTCAATCGCATGACATCACTGAAGAAGTTCCTCAGGGCAGTGTCCTAGGCCCAACCATCTTCAGCTGTTTCATCAATGACCTTCCCTCCATCATAAGGTCAGAAGTGGGGATGTTCGCTGATGATTGCACACTGTTCAGCACCATTCGAGACTCGTCAGATACTACGCAGTCCATGTCCATATGCAGCAAGACCTGGACAACATTCAGACTTGGGCTGACAAGTGGCAAGTAACATTCGCACCACACAAGTGCCAGGCAATGACCATCTCCAACAAGCGAGACTCTAACCATCTCCCCTTGACATTCAATGGCATTACCATCACTGAATCCCCCACTATCAACATCCTGGGGGTTACCATTGATCAGAAACTGAACTGGACCAGCCATATAAATACTATGGCTACAAGAGCAGGCCAGAGGCTGGGAATTCTGTGGCGAGTGTCTCACCTCCTGACTCCCCAAAGCTTTCCACCATCTACAAGGCACAAGTCAGGAGTGTGATGGAATACTCTCCACTTGCCTGGATGAGTGCAGCTCCAACAACACTCAAGAAGCTCGACACCATTCAGGATAAAGCAGCCCGCTTGATTGGCACACCATCCACCTTCAACATTCACTCCCTCCACCACCGGCGCACTGTGGCTGCAGTGTGTACCATCTACAAGATGCACTGCAGCAACTCGCCAAAGCTCCTTCAACAGCACCTTCCAAACCCGCGACCTCTACCACTCTACTTCCCTGAAGTGGATCAAGGGGATCCCCTTTTCGGAGAGCCTCGGGAGATGGTTGACCATGGCCCTAAGCTGTTGGGTGTTAAAGGGTAATACGAACTGGTTTTGGAGGGGTCCTTCAATGTCGCCACTGGCGGGTGGGCCGAACCTCCGATGCCATGCTGGGCACATCGGTCCCGGCTCTGACTTCACTGGCGGGGGTTGCTCTACCTCCGCCTCCACCTCTGACTCCACTCCGGGCTCCACCCCCCTTTGCTGCCAAACCTCGCTGAAACTTGACGCTACGGGTGGTGGTCGTGAGGTCTCCTCTCTCTCAACCAGGTCATCCCTAGACACTACCGGTGATGTTGGCACTGTCCTCCCCTCGTTCCCCATAAAATCTGCCTGGCCTGCCTTTGGGCTTATGAGGCATACCATGCCTTTTGCTTTCCAGAGGGCCATGCTCAGATTTTCTATCCTCTCTTTACAGGGGCCGTGGTCTGCCTCCTCAAACCCCTGTTCGCTCGCTAGCTTATACGCTGCCTTTACCTCCTGTACTTTCTCTTCCTGTTCCCTAATCTGCCTTGCCAAGCGGGCGTTCTTCTCCCACAACCTTAACTCATTTCCCTTGGCCTCAGTGACTTGGCACCATAGGTATTCCAACTGGGCCTTGTGTTCTCCCACTAAATGCACTCTCTCCTGATTCAAAGCCTGCAAAGCTACTAATAACTTTTCCCCTGCAAGAGCCTTATCCTGAATCTCCAGGGCTGACTCCCTTAACTCGTCTGCCTGTGCTGCAACGAGCCTGTCCAAAAGCTGGACCTGCTTTTTAAAACACATCAGCCAGGTTTGGATGATCAGCCATGATCTCGTTGAATGGCGGAGCAGGCTCGAAGGGCCGAATGGCCTACTCCTGCTTCTATCTTCTATGTTTCTATGTTTCTATGTTTCAAACTGCCTTCCCTAAGGACTTCTTGTGTTCCTTTCCCTCTGTCCACTTAGCTGCTGCAGCTACCGGATGCCCAGCCTTTAACAGAGCGCTGATCAACTTCTTAGTGATATTCACCTTGCGAAACACATAATCAGAAATCCTTTCCTCCATCATGGTTCGCTCAATCGAACCACTGTCTAATGCATCGCAACCTTGTTGTCGGAGTCCTGCCGCGGTCGCCATTTCTGTAGGGGGTGGTGTGGGGTGGCGCGTGCTCCCAGTCAGTTATGCCTCTGACTGTTTGTGAGCGGTTTGGATCGCTCCCATGCCCCTGGGTTCTAGACACCGGACTTAGGTACAAGGCGGCGATACAGAAAAAGGCTTGAGTAGACAGGTGGTTTGATGTAAGCAAAAACCAAGATTTTATTGAAGAGGAAATTAATACAATCTTATGAAAAATTACTAGTATAAACATTTACAGGCAAAATACAAAATATCTATACTTATACAGGGAATGGGTAACACACGGCACATTGAGGGAAAACAAACTATCTTAACAATCCCCTTATCCTTATCCCACCCCCTATACCTAACTAGATTAAGCTATGAGGGGTCAGAATTTCATGCTCACCAATCCAAAAGATCTGCTGAATTCAAAACAGCGGTGGGGTTTGGGGTTCGCTCTTTGTGCTCTCTGGAGCCTGCCGTCATCACGTGGCCTTGGGGTGCTGCAAGGGCGTTGTCCAGGTACAAGTACCCCAAAGTTAAAGTCTCTGCTTGGGTACTTTACCTCGCAGGGATGATGGTTCCTCTTCCTCGGCCGGCAGTTGGAGTTTGCATGAAGATAGTCGCAGGTCAGCTGGACTGAAGGCCCGATTATTCGAAGCTCTTCTTCCATGTCTTTCCATTCGTCTTCTTCACCAACTCGCCTCGTCGCGTCCCGCCTCGCCTGGCCTGGTTTGTCCGTGTCCGCCTGGCGCAATGCCGGGCGTCCCTGAAGGAATGGGTAAGGCACGGGCAGTGGCCGGGCAGTAAGCGCGGGATGGGGGAAGAGCAGTAGCCACGAGGGCGAGGGGCCAGAGCCGGAGCAAAGGCTGAGAGCACCTTTGGATGGCCCTTATCTGCGCGTCAAATCAGGTTAGTTCTTTGTCCCAATCTTGGCGGGCTATTTTAAATAATGGTAGCAATCTACTCTAACTATTTTTAGATGGCTGGTAATCGCATCTACTGGCCGGATAATTGACTTGTTTTGTTATTAATACATCTTAATGGGCCTGTCCAGCCTCGATGACTTCCTTAAGCTGTTTCCGATTATTATTTATGCAAACTGCTTGATGGCCTTAACTAAATGCCTAACTGGGTTTGATCTGTCTCTGATTTGGTCTAATACATAATTCAAAGTCCTGTTTGGTTTTCAAAATGCAAAGTCTCTCTCCACAGAAACTGCAGCTTTGGTTTCGATTTCTCCATGAGCTGCCTGTGCCGCAGAGCCCAAGTTTTAAAAATCTCACAGGCTTTCTGCCACGAGGCGCGGACGCCATTTTGGGTACCCTTTTTCATTAAAATGTCCATGCAGGGTCCCTTTTCTTATTAATAACCTTTGGGGAAATGTAGAAATTTTGCGAATCTTACAAAGAGGTCGCGGGTTTGGGAGGTGCTGCCGAAGAAGACTTGGTGAGTTGCTTCAGTGCATCTTGTAGATGGTACACACTGCAGCCACAGTATGCCAGTGGTGGAGGGAGTGAATGTTTAAGCTGGTGGATGGGGTGCTAATCAAGCGGGTTGCTTTGTCCTGGATGGTGTCGAGCTTCTTGAGTGTTTTTGGAGCTGCACTCATCCAGGCAAGTGGAGAGTATTCTATCACACTCCTTACTTGTGCCTTGTAGATGGTGGAAAGGCTTTGGGGAGTCAGGAGGTGAGACACTCGCCACAGAATACCCAGCCTCTGACCTGCTCTTGTTGCCACAGTATTTATATGGCTGGTCCAGTTAAGTTTCTGGTCAATGGTGACCCCCCAGGATGTTGATGGTGGGGGATTCGGCGATGGTAATGCTGTTGAATGTCAAGGGGCAGTGGTTAGACTCTCACTTGTTAGAGATAGTCATTCCCTGGCACTTCTGTGGCGCGAATGTTACCTGCCACTTATCCGAGCCTGAACGTCGTCCAGGTCTTGTTGCATGCGGGCATGGACTGCTTCATTATCTGAGGAGTTGTGAATGGTGCTGAACACTGTGCAGTCATCAGCAAACATCTCCATTTCTGACCTTATGTTGGAGGGAAGGTCATTGATGAAGCAGCTGAAGATGGTTGGGCCTAGGACACTGCCCTGAGGAACTCCTGCAGCGATGTCCTAGGGCTGTGATGATTGACCTTCAACCACCACAACCATCTTCCTTTGTGCTAGGTATGAATCCAGCCAGTGGAGTGTTTTCCCCCTGATTCCCATTGACTTCAGTTTTACTAGGGCTCCTTGATGCCACACTCGGTCAAATGCTGCCTTGATGTCAAGGGCAGTCATTCTCATCTCACCTCTCCTCAACATTTTAGGAAGGTGTGCCCTATATTAGTCACCTCAAAAAAATTTTTACTGGCACAAAGCTACTATAAAGAGATCAATGAGGACTTCGGTATGAAAAGAATGTGCTTCATCAAAGAGGCAATACGGGACTTGTGCCAGCTACAACAAGAATACTGTTCAACATCATCTCTCTGGACAACTCTGCTCGTGGATTGTAATAGCAATAACTGCAATCAATTTTTATGTCACAGTCTCATTTGAAGCAGTCACGGGAATCTGTCACTATCTAGCCATTATTTGTGCAATATCACCCATGATGCCTCCATGCATGCATGCATTCATCAGGTCTCTGACACATTTTCAGTAGTGTTGGGGAAATCATCCAATTTGACATGACAGCAAGGCAGCACCATTCTTTTTTATCACATTGCTAGGTTCTTCCAAGTGCAGGGTTCAATTGATGGTGCCCATGTACCATTGTGATTAACCCCCTCAATTTTAGAGGGATACAAGGGGCAGGGTGGAAAAAGGTAATTGTACATGGAGATTCCTGGGGAGGCGGCATTTCCTGCTTTGAAGGCAGAAAACTATGGCGGAGAGCATCAGGAAGGCAGTCACTTGGAGAATTCCTCAGTGACAGTGACAAAGGGACATCAGAACTCTTCTTTTACGAACAAACAAAAATAACGAACAGTAAAAGACCTACTGCTCCATCCATACAGTTGTGATGGCTTATACATCACAATACATTCTCTTCCCACCCACCCAGAGCAATGTAATCTCCTGGGAGAGGTAAAATACCAGATAAAACCCCAGGCCAATTAGGGACAAAAAAAATCTGGAAAGTTCCTCTCCGACTTGCTTAGGCAATTGAAGCTAGTCCAGATGATCATATTAGCCTGGATTTACGTTATCAGTGAAGTTTTCCATCTGTTTAACAGAGTCTACCTTCACTATCACTGCCATAACTCCTTCTCCTCACCTGCAAATAAATTACAAATCTTCGACCCAGTACTCATCTGAGAATATCACATCACATCACGCCATGTCACGTCATGTCACATTACATCACACCATGTCAGTGTAAAAGTGGTTTGTGCCACACTTCTGGTGAAGTTATGGTGACGGAGTGGGAGCAGCTCTGAGCAAATACTTAACCAATGACTTCAAACCACAGTTATTCTGTCATTTGTACATTGATACAACATAAAACAATGCTGCATCAACAGAAACTACAGAAGTGGGGATGTTCGCTGATGATTGCACACTGTTCAGCACCATTCGAGACTCGTCAGATACTGACGCAGTCCGTGTCCATATGCAGCAAGACCTGGACAACATTCAGACTTGGGCTGACAAGTGGCAAGTAACATTCGCACCACACAAGTGCCAGGCAATGACCATCTCCAACAAGCGAGACTCTAACCATCTCCCCTTGACATTCAATGGCATTACCATCACTGAATATCCCACTATCAACATCCTGGGGGTTACCATTGATCAGAAACTGAACTGGACCAGCCATATAAATACTATGGCTACAAGAGCAGGCCAGAGGCTGGGAATTCTGCGGCGAGTGTCTCACCTCCTGGCTCCCCAAAGCCTTTCTGTTAGATCCGTGGTTCAGTGGATAAATAATTACACGGATGCTGTGCATAAACAAACAACAGGTCTTTACTGGAGGAGGGTCATCTCTAGACTGGGGTACAGAGGCATGCGCACAGCTTATATACCGGTGTGGTTACTGCCGGTACTACAGTATACAGGATCTGTAAAAAGTAGTTCTGACTTAAAGCACATACACTACACTTTCCACCATCTACAAGGCACAAGTCAGGAGTGTGATGGAATACTCTCCACTTGCCTGGATGAGTGCAGCTCCAACAACACTCAAGAAGCTCAACACCATTCAGGATAAAGCAGCCCGCTTGATTAACACTCCATCCACCTTCAACATTCACTCCCTCCACCACCGGCGCACTGTGGCTGCAGTGTGTACCATCTACAAGATGCACTGCAGCAACTCGCCAAAGCTCCTTCAACAGCACCTTCCAAACGCGCGACCTCTACCACTTAGAAGGACAAGGGCAGCAGACGCATGGGAACATCACCACCTATAAGTTCCCCTCCAAGCCACACACCATCCTGACTTGGACCTGTATCACCGTTCCTTCACTGTTGCTGGGCCAAAATCCTGGAACTCCCTTCCTAACAGCATTGTGGGCGTACCTACACCATATGGACTGCAGCGGTTCAAGAAGGCGGCTCACCACCATCTTCTGAAGGGCAATTAGGGATGGGCACTAAATGCAGGCCTAGCCAGCCAGCGACACCCATATCCCATCAATGAATAATAAAAAAATAAATGAGCTTTTTCAACCTTTAAGTATTAAAGTTCCTTTTCAATTTTGAATATATATTTCTAACATCTGCAAAATGGTTTTCAGGAGGATTTTAGGTTCCATCCCCAGTCTGTGATGAGTTAGTTGAGAAGGTGCAACAAAGGAAGGTCGCTGTTTTTAGAGCAGAAGGCCACTTTCCTGTAAAAACAGAGGTGTGAGCTGCATGCAGCAAGTGGCTAAGCGAGTAAAGATAGTCTCCCCGGGAGCAAATGAGGAAGAAGCTTTCTGGTATCCAGTGAAGTACCAAGTATACACTCCTTTTCAAACATGCTTGCTCTTTGTCCCTGGAAGGCATGACCCCATGGAAATGTCTCTCTCCTCGCCCTCAGTGAGACACTAGACTAGGAGCATTTAACCTTTTTCACTGTAGAGCAGAGTAAAGAGCATCATTACACAGTAAGGCCTTGCAGGAGAATTTTCAAGTTCCACTCGCAAAGAGTACTGCTTGCAAAAATAACACACTAGCTAAGTTGCAACATTTTAGCTCTGGTGGTTTGGGCACAGTGGTGCTGTTTGCAGGGGGTTCCAATCATCTTATTTACTGTGTTATGCTTACAGGCTAAGGCTGCATACAACTACAGGAAGCCTACTTGATAGGTGGGAGAAACCAGCTATCTTTAAGCAGCTGGCATCCCATGAGAAGATAGCCCTGCCCTTTTCAGCAGAGAAACTGTTAAGTCTGTGTGTTCCAGTTGTATTAAGATTAATTACTGACACAGACTACAAGAATAAAGTTCAACAGGTCTTTACTAGTTGGAGGTCAGGACTATACTAAATACAATATCACTACACAGTACTTATATACCGGTGGTCACCACCGGTATTACGTATACAGCAGCCAGAGAAAGTAGTACATCTCTTAAGGTGGAACAGGCTTAAGTTCTCTTAAGGTGGAACAGGTTACATACACCACAATCCTCCCTTTTTAGCTTAACAGTCATATCCCCATTTAACATAACATATATACATATATAACTTCAGGTATAAACAGTTCAAAGGTTCAGCCTCTCAGGAGGCCTTCTGATTCGGTTTGGATAACGCCTTTCAGTGGTCTCTGATTCTTGTTGCTGAGGTGACTCTTTTTGTTGGTTTCCTACGTCTTGGACGTCATCATCAGGTACAGTCCCTGCCGAGGTAGATGCTTCAGGTTCATTAACGTCTTCCACAGTTGTCTCTGTCGCAACCATGGGTTCGACCCTTGCTCTTGATTCTACCAGTTGATCCACATGACGCCTTATCACATTGTTACCAATATCTACTGTGTACATCAGAGGTCCTTGTCTGGCCCGAATTGTTCCGGACTGCCATTTTTCGTTTCCATAGCCCCTTGCCAACACTGGTTGTCCTACATCGAAACCTCGAGTGGGCTTGTTATTAATATGCCGGAACTGTTTGTTTTCCACTTCCCTCCGCACATTTGGTTTTAACAAGTCCAACCTGGACCGCAACCTCCTGTTATAAAACATTATGGCAGGACTTTGGTTAGTCACTGCATGAGCGGCGTTTCGATATGCCATTAGGAAATTGTCCACCTTGTGTTGTAACGGAATCTGATCATCGTTCATGGCCTTTATTGCCTTTTTGAATGTTTGGACAAATCTCTCGGCCAACCCGTTTGTCACCGGATGATATGGGGCAGAGGTATAATGTTTCACCCCATTCTTCTTTAAGAATTTTTGGAATTCTTCCGACACGAACTGTGGTCCGTTGTCCGAACATATCTGTTCTGGCAATCCGTTCCTTGCGAATATTGTTCTTAACACCGCAATTGTCTTTTCTGAAGTAGTGGTATTCATCTTGATCACTTCTGGCCATTTGGAATGTGCATCCACCGCAATTAGGAACATGGAGTCCATGAATGGACCAGCAAAGTCAATATGTATGCGTTGCCATGGGGCTGAAGGCCATTCCCATGGGTGTAGCGGTGCGATCGGAGGTGCATTTTGCACTTTTTGGCACCCAGCGCAGCTTTTTGTCAACTCCTCTATCTGTTGGTCAATGCCCGGCCACCATACATAAGCCCTAGCAAGAATTTTCATCTTAACTCCCCCCAGATGACCTTCATGCAGTTCCTTTGGAACTCTTTCCCGTAACTTGGGAGGAATAATCACTCTTGTCCCGTACATCAAAGTACCATGGCAGACGGACAGCTGGTCTCGCCTTGCCGAGAATGCCGGTAACAGAGGATCACCATGTGTTGGCCATCCCTTCACTGTCGCCTCGTAAACTCGGGACAGTGTCGGGTCATTCCTGGTTTCTCTTTCAATACTTGCATTGGTGACTGGTAAACACTCGATGATGGTCGAATGAAATAACTCAACAGGGTCAACTTTCGTCGTCTCTTCTGCTTCAGGTAGTGGCAGGCGTGACAGCCCATCAGCATTGCCATGCTGCTTTGTACCTTTGAATTCTATTTGATATTGATGTGCCCCTAGGAAAAGGGACCATCTCTGGAGTCGCTGTGCTGTCATCACCGAAACACCCTTCTTAGGGTTAAAAATGGATACCAACGGCTGATGGTCTGTCAGAAGTGTGAATTTTTGGCCCTGCAGGTAATGGTTAAACTTCTTCACTCCCCATACAAGGCTGAGAGCCTCCCTATCGATCTGCGCATAGTTGCGCTCAGCGGAGGTCAATGATCTGGATGCAAACGCGACTGGCCTTTCCGTGCCATTTGGCAACTTGTGTGAGAGTACTGCCCCAATACCATATGGAGAAGCATCACAAGCCAACCGAATAGGCAGTGTCGGGTTGAAGTGAGCCAACACTTCCTCTGAGGTGATCAATTCTTTGCTTTTGCGAAATGCCTTCTTACAGTTTTCGCTCCATTCCCATGGTACCCCCTTCTGTAAAAGAGCGTTCAGCGGGTGCAGTACCGTGGATAGATTCGGTAGAAACTTATGGTAATAGTTAATCAATCCCAGAAACGACCTCAACTGAGAGACATTATCCGGAGCGGGAGCCTTTACAACTGCCTCTATCTTGTCAGGAGACTTATGAAGCCCCTCCCGGTCAATGACATGACCACAGTACGAGATCCGCTTCTGAAAGAACTCACATTTCTGCCGATTAACTCTAAGTCCATACTCTTTCAGTCTGTTGAGCACCAGTTCCAAGTTTGTGAGGTGTTCTTCATCACCATCACCTGTAATCAGAATATCGTCCAGGTAACATTGTGTGCCTGGAATTCCCTGTAATACCTGTTCCATGGCCCTCTGCCAAATTGCTGGAGCCGATGCCACTCCAAAAAGCAGCCTATTATACCGGTACAAACCTCTATGCATGTTGATCGTGAGGTACTGGCGTGACTCTTCTTCAACCTCCATCTGCAAGTACGCCTGCGCCAGGTCTATCTTGGTGAAGTGCTTCCCGCCAGACAACGAAGCAAAAATATCCTCAATCCGCGGAAGCAGATACTGCACCGTGTAAAGCACCGGATTAACGGTGATCTAGAAATCTCCACAGATGCGAACCTTCCCTGGTTCTCCTGGCTTGTTGCTCGAAGGACGTTTCATAACGGGAACAATGGGCATAGCCCACTCACTCCAATCTACCTTAGACAGTACACCTGAACGTTCTAGCGCTTCCAGTTCCGCTTCTACAGTAGGTCGTATTGCATAGGGTACCGGTCTGGCTTTGAAAAATTTTGGTTGTGCATGTTCATCAATCTTGATGTTTGCCGTAATTCCTTTCAGTGTTCCCAGTCCTTGCTGGAACACCTCTTTAGCATCATCCAATATTTTGGACAATCGTTTAGGTTTGACATCTGTTTCCCTGGAATCTACTGTTAGTGCTTTTAAGGAGTGCCAGTCCATATTCATTTTCCTAATCCACTCCCGTCCCAGTAGTGGTGGACCTCCTTCAGGTAGCACATATAAGTCCATTACTTGGCTTTCTTCGCCCTTGTGGACCACTTTTACCTCTATCTTTCCGATGGGGTACACTCTTTGCCCCGTGTATGTTTTCAATATAATCTCTGTATCCCGTAGGGGAATATGTTGGAATAACCTTTTGTAATCTTTCTTATTCATGCCCGTCAATGCCGATCCAGTGTCCAATTCCATCTTTACTTGGACTCCTGCTATCTGAAGAGTGACCCAAATTGTCTGGAGATCTGCATCCTTACCAATGTTGTGTACTCTTAAGCTACCCAGTTCATTACTGCTAGCGTCTGAATCTGACTTCTGTTCGTTCGAACTGGTCTTTGTCACCATGTGCACCTTTATGTATTTTCCTTGCGGTGACTTTTTGTTGCTGGTCTTCTTTCCTGATCGGCATACTTTAGCTATGTGGCCAAGCCTGCCACATGTTCTGCATTCTTGGTTTTTTAAACCAACAGTGGTTCTGATCATGTGTTGTCTTTCCACAACGATAACATTTTACAGTACTCAAACCCAATTTATTTGTACTGAGTTCCGGTGACCGTAGCTGCATTACTGCCGTGCCTCTCGCTGCGGCTTCGTGTGCTGCTGCCATAGTGACCGCTTTCTCAAGCGTCAGCTCATTCTCCTTGAGCAGTCGCTTTTGTGTATCTTCTTTTAATAATCCACACACAAATTTATCTCTTAGCGTGTCTGTTAGTCCCGTTCCAAACTGACAGTACTTTGCTAGCTTACGCAATTCCATTAAATATTCAGCATTGCTTTCATCCTTCAGCTGCCTTCTGCTGTAAAATTTAAATCGTTCCGCTAGCATCAGCGGCGTGGGGTTTAGATGATTTTTCAGGACAGTAACAATCTCCTCGAACGTCTTATCCGCCGGTTCATCTCGTGATAAAAGGTGTTTCAATTGCCCGTATGTCTTCGCACCCATTAAGTTTAATAAAGTTAGTGCTTTCTCTGCATCTGGGATTTTATTTGCTTTACAATAATTTTGTATGCGTTCTACATACATGGCCCAATCTTCGATGTCGCTATCAAAGGTATTAATGTTCCCATGTTTAGGCATCGTTGCAATTTATTTTATCCCAAGATGGCGGCTTCCCGCTCTTGTCTTCATCCTCTGCCTACAAAATGGCGGTTTTCCCGCGCTTGGCGGTCTTCACCCACTGGCTGCAATGGCGTTTGGCGTGCCGCTGCTGCTCCCCTTTCCCAGCGGTTAGTAACTCCCCCGATGCTGTCTCCGCTTCACCGCGGCTCCCTCGGGCATTCGCACTTCCCCGATGTCGCGCCTCGCAGCCCTTCTTGCAGCCCGGTTATTAGCACTGGCTGCGTTCGCCTTCACCGCGGCTCTCGCGCCTTCAGTCGCCCCAGACGCTGCGCCTTTTTGGCCCGAAAGCGGCCCGGCCCTTATCACCAGCCGTGATCGATGTCCCCGCGCTGCGCCTTTCGGCCCGAATGCGGCCCGGCCCTTTTCTCCGGTCGCGATCGATCTCACCGCCCTTATTCCTCCGTCTTCCTCCCCCCATCTGTACAGCCAACGCGGCCGACTTTCTGCTCGCGTCGCTGACCGGCTTACCCACCACCGAGGTAGAAAGAAGATAGCTGACTGCAGCTGATGGAGGCTTCGAGTTCAGGATGTCTTCTGCACTCCGGGTTCTCGGTGCCTGCCGCACGACGTGTCTTCCAGCAGGGTGATGAGGGTGGATACCTCTCTTCGACGCCCATTCTGTGGACGAAGCCGCCGTGGATATAAACTGCCACAGGGTAAGAATCGGACTCGTCGCCACTGTTAAGTCTGTGTGTTCCAGTTGTATTAAGATTAATTACTGACACAGACTACAAGAATAAAGTTCAACAGGTCTTTACTAGTTGGAGGTCAGGACTATACTAAATACAATATCACTACACAGTACTTATATACCGGTGGTCACCACCGGTATTACGTATACAGCAGCCAGAGAAAGTAGTACATCTCTTAAGGTGGAACAGGCTTAAGTTCTCTTAAGGTGGAACAGGTTACATACACCACAGAAACGGCAGAGGGTATTGTTGAGAGCACATTTGGAGGCACAGTGCCATCATCCAGCAAATACTTTCCATTTAATATGATCCTTCATACTCTTACTACCTTTCCTAATTTTCACATTAGCTAAATAACAGCATGATGGACAAAATACCTTATGATTTTACTTATTTGAAGACAGTCCCCTGAAATTACTCATTTCTCATGGCCCAACTGGAGTTTTATTTCAGCACAATGGTATATTTAGGGTCGGACCCCATTTCTGTGTGTGTATGCCCATAATGGCAGGAATGTTATTCCTGATTGGGCCTGCGATCCACCTGCTGATTCTGTAAGCAGTTGTTATAAATATAATGGGTCAAATCTTCCTGGAAAAATAACAGCAAGTTCATGACGCACACCATTATTAATGAGCAAATCGGCCAACAAGTTCAGGGGAAGAAGAGATAGGGTGTGAGTTGTGAATCTTCAGAACTTGCTGGTCGATTTACGCCGCTCCGCCATTTGCTTTGCACAAAGGGCATCTTGCCATTAGCCTCCCCGTTATTTTTAAGAATTTGCTGGATTTGCACATTAAAAGCCGCAGAAAGTTGAGGCTAATAGTTACCAGCATAAGTACCCTTTTAATGATAATTGCTAATACAATGTCAATCAATCTCTCTGGCCCAGAAAGAGAATAATTTAAACTGTTATGTCTCATTCCTACATGTAGTAAATTGTTCTTGGAGATGTTAAAAATTTCAAATTTTAAATTATATAGGCCCGGAAATTCGGGCCCCAACGCGTGAGTACGCATGGGGCACTCACGTGTAGGCCCAACGAAAGTGCCGGTTTTGTGCATGCACTGCGCATGCGCGGGAAACCGGCACTTCCGTTCCCCTGAAAGAAGGGGTTCAGAGGTGGAATGCGTGCGTGGGAGAGGCAGCGCGTGCGCATTGAACTTACTTTTCTTTTCCAGGTTTCTCTGGGAAGGTAAGCCTCCAGAAGTTAGACATGTAAAAAACAGTCGCAAGGCCTGCTTTTAACAAGGTAAGTGGTGAATTAATTAAAATTAAAACATTTTTTCCACAGGTTTATTATTTTTAAATACTTTAAAGAAAGGTAAGTTTATTTTTAGCCCCGTTAGAAAATGTAATTATATTTTTCAAAAATTTAAATTATTGTTTAAAATAATTATTTCTTGTAATTTATAGTTTATTTTAAAAATGTGATTTTTAAAAATATTTATTTGATGTTTTACTGATGTTTTGGGGCTTATAGTATTTATAGGTTTGACAGATCTTCCTGGCAAACTTATGAATGAAGCATTCCCTGCTACCATTGGCTCTCTATGGCCCACATGATCCCAGGGGACGCATCGAACTAACTGCGCCCCTGGGATACGCAAGCACTGCGCACCGGCAGTTGGAGGAGGCCCAGGATCGCAATTCCACGGGGGCCCACAGCTCAACGGCCGGCGCGCAAGGTAAGTGCAGGTCGGAGGCTTGTACCCGCGGGAAGCCTCCGACCCAAATTTCTAGGCCATAATGTTTTTCTTACTTTTCCTTTCTATCTCTTTTCTTCTCTCTCTTAATCCAATCTTTCTTTCTCTCTCTTTATCTCTCTTTCTGAATCTGATTTGACTCTAATTCGCCCTCCTTCTCCGTCATTCCTGTTTCTTTCTCAATCCTTAAATCTCATTGGTTAAGTAGATACACTGTTGGTCCCATCATTCACCCAGGTTGCAGATGCCCCGTTGCCCTCGCTGTGCCATTATCAGCTCACACTTCCAGCAAGTTATGGTGCAAATTATATCTGAAGGGTGCAGGAAAAAGCGTAACTAGCGGCGCCCCACTCCAGCAAGATTTGTCCCATATATTGTATATATAAATGAGATGGGACTAGCTTTGACACTCTGAATCCTGGAAGTTACTCCTGCAACCCACCAGGGGGAAGTCATAATAATATAAATTCTTCATACCTGCTGCCAGCATCAGCTGAGACTGACAAAACTGCTTTAATTTGGAATATGCACTCGGGCTGATAAGTGGCAGGTAACACACAGGGAAATTGCAATATTAATGGAGGAACAGCACAGAATGGAGGAAATGAGAATGAGAAAGCATTTTTTTAAATTATTCATTTTATGGGATGTGGGAATATGGGACAGGCCCTCCGGTACACCGGCCACAGCCGGTCCGCAAAAGCCTGCGGGGTTTCCCCTGAGAGCTGGAACGTCTTCTCCACACGGGAGAAAGGACTTCCCTCGTCCATCCCCATGGCCTCCAGAACCGCATCTCTAAGCTCCTCATACCCGCACTGCCCCCTTTTGCACTCATCAGAGAGGGATTGGAGGAGACTGCTCTCCAGGGAGAATAGCAGCATTTTGGCCTTCTCCGCGTCATCGCAGTCATTGACGCTGGCTGTTTGCTCTACTTCCCTGAAGTGGATCGAGGGGATCCCCTTTTCGGAGAGCCTCGGGAGATGGTTGACCATGGCCCTAAGCTGTTGGGTGTTAAAGGGTAATACGAACTGGTTTTGGAGGGGTCCCTCAATGTCGCCACTGGCGGGTGGGCCGAACCTCCGATGCCATGCTGGGCACATCGGTCCCGGCTCTGACTTCACTGGCGGGGGTTGCTCTACCTCCGCCTCCACCTCTGGCTCCACTCCGGGCTCCACCCCCCTTTGCTGCCAAACCTCGCTGAAACTTGGCGCTACGGGTGGTGGTCGTGAGGTCTCCTCTCTCTCAACCAGGTCATCCCTAGACACTACCGGTGATGTTGGAACTGTCCTCCCCTCGTTCCCCATAAAATCTGCCTGGCCTGCCTTTGGGCTTATGAGGCATACCATGCCTTTTGCTTTCCGGAGGGCCATGCTCAGATTTTCTATCCTCTCTTTACAGGGGCCGTGGTCTGCCTCCTCAAACCCCTGTTCGCTCGCTAGCTTACACGCTGCCTTTACCTCCTGTACTTTCTCTTCCTGTTCCCTAATCTGCCTTGCCAAGCGGGCGTTCTTCTCCCACAACCTTAACTCATTTCCCTTGGCCTCAGTGACTTGGCACCATAGGTATTCCAACTGGGCCTTGTGTTCTCCCACTAAATGCACTCTCTCCTGATTCAAAGCCTGCAAAGCTACTAATAACTTTTCCCCTGCAAGAGCCTTATCCTGAATCTCCAGGGCTGACTCCCTTAACTCGTCTGCCTGTGCTGCAACGAGCCTGTCCAAAAGCTGGACCTGCTTTTTAAAACACATCAGCCAAGTTTGGATGATCAGCCATGATCTTGTTGAATGGCGGAGCAGGCTCGAAGGGCCGAATGGCCTACTCCTGCTCCTATCTTCTATGTTTCTATGTTTCTATGTTTCAAACTGCCTTCCCTAAGGACTTCTTGTGTTCCTTTCCCTCTGTCCACTTAGCTGCTGCAGCTACCGGATGCCCAGCCTTTAACAGAGCGCTGATCAACTTCTTAGTGATATTCACCTTGCTAAACACATAATCAGAAATCCTTTCCTCCATCATGGTTCGCTCATCCGAACCACTGTCTAATGCATCGCAACCTTGTTGCCGGAGTCCTGCCGCGGTCGCCATTTCTGTAGGGGTTGGTGTGGGGTGGCGTGTGCGCCCAGCCAGTTATGCCTCTGACTGTTTGTGAGCGGTTTGAATCGCTCCCATGCCCCTGGGTTCTAGACACCGGAATTAGGTACAAGGCGGCGATACAGAAAAAGGCTCGAGTAGACAGGTGGTTTGATGTAAGCAAAAACCAAGATTTTATTGAAGAGGAAATTAATACAATCTTATGAAAAATTACTAGTATAAATTTTACAGGCAAAATACAAAATATCTATACTTATACAGGGAATGGGGAACACACGGCACATTGAGGGAAAACAAACTATCTTAACAATCCCCTTATCCTTATCCCACCCCCTATACCTAACTAGATTAAGCTATGAGGGGTCAGAATTTCATGCTCACCAATCCAAAAGATCTGCTGAATTCAAAACAGCGGTGGGGTTTGGGGTTCGCTCTTTGTGCTCTCTGGAGCCTGCCGTCATCACGTGGCCTTGGGGTGCTGCAAGGGCGTTGTCCAGGTACAAGTACCCCAAAGTTAAAGTCTCTGCTTGGGTACTTTACCTCGCAGGGATGATGGTTCCTCTTCCTCGGCCGGCAGTTGGAGTTTGCATGAAGATAGTCGCAGGTCAGCTGGACTGAAGGCCCGATTATTCGAAGCTCTTCTTCCATGTCTTTCCATTCGTCTTCTTCACCAACTCGCCTCGTCGCGTCCCGCCTCGCCTGGCCTGGTTTGTCCGTGTCCGCCTGGCGCAATGCCGGGCGTCCCTGAAGGAATGGGTAAGGCACGGGCAGTGGCCGGGCAGTAAGCGCGGGACGGGGGAAGAGCAGTAGCCACGAGGGCGAGGGGCCAGAGCCGGAGCAAAGGCTGAGAGCACCTTTGGATGGCCCTTATCTGCGCGCCAAATCAGGTTAGTTCTTTGTCCCAATCTTGGCGGGCTATTTTAAATAATGGTAGCAATCTACTCTAACTATTTTTAGATGGCTGGTAATCGCATCTACTGGCCGGATAATTGGCTTGTTTTGTTATTAATACATCTTAATGGGCCTGTCCAGCCTCGATGACTTCCTTAAGCTGTTCCCGATTATTATTTATGCAAACTGCTTGATGGCCTTAACTATAGGCCTAACTGGGTTTGATCTGTCTCTGATTTGGTCTAATACATAATTCAAAGTCCTGTTTGGTTTTCAAAATGCAAAGTCTCTCTCCACAGAAACTGCAGCTTTGGTTTCGATTTCTCCATGAGCTGCCTGTGCCGCAGAGCCCAAGTTTTAAAAATCTCACAGGCTTTCTGCCACGAGGCGCGGACGCCATTTTGGGTACCCTTTTTCATTAAAATGTCCATGCAGGGACCCTTTTCTTATTAATAACCTTTGGGGAAATGTAGAAATTTTGCGAATCTTACAAAGAGGTCGCGGGTTTGGGAGGTGCTGCCGAAGAAGACTTGGTGAGTTGCTTCAGTGCATCTTGTAGATGGTACACACTGCAGCCACAGTATGCCAGGGGTGGAGGGAGTGAATGTTTAAGCTGGTGGATAGGGTGCTAATCAAGCGGGTTGCTTTGTCCTGGATGGTGCAGAGCTTCTTGAGTGTTTTTGGAGCTGCACTCATCCAGGCAAGTGGAGAGTATTCTATCACACTCCTTACTTGTGCCTTGTAGATGGTGGAAAGGCTTTGGGGAGTCAGGAGGTGAGACACTCGCCGCAGAATACCCAGCCTCTGACCTGCTCTTGTTGCCACAGTATTTATATGGCTGGTCCAGTTAAGTTTCTGGTCAATGGTGACCCCCCAGGATGTTGATGGTGGGGGATTCGGCGATGGTAATGCTGTTGAATGTCAAGGGGCAGTGGTTAGACTCTCACTTGTTAGAGATAGTCATTCCCTGGCACTTCTGTGGCGCGAATGTTGCCTGCCACTTATCTGAGCCTGAACGTCGTCCAGGTCTTGTTGCATGCGGGCATGGACTGCTTCATTATCTGAGGAGTTGTGAATGGTGCTGAACACTGTGCAGTCATCAGCAAACATCTCCATTTCTGACCTTATGTTGGAGGGAAGGTCATTGATGAAGCAGCTGAAGATGGTTGGGCCTAGGACACTGCCCTGAGGAACTCCTGCAGCGATGTCCTAGGGCTGTGATGATTGACCTTCAACCACCACAACCATCTTCCTTTGTGCTAGTTATGAATCCAGCCAGTGGAGCGTTTTCCCCCTGATTCCCATTGACTTCAGTTTTACTAGGGCTCCTTGATGCCACACTCGGTCAAATGCTGCCTTGATGTCAAGGGCAGTCATTCTCACCTCACCTCTCCTCAACATTTTAGGAAGGTGTGCCCTATATTAGTCACCTCCAAAAAATTTTTACTGGCACAAAGCTACTATAAAGAGATCAATGAGGACTTCGGTATGAAAAGAATGTGCTTCATCAAAGAGGCAATACGGGACTTGTGCCAGCTACAACAAGAATACTGTTCAACATCATCTCTCTGGACAACTCTGCTCGTGGATTGTAATAGCAATAACTGCAATCAATTTTTATGTCACAGTCTCATTTGAAGCAGTCACGGGAATCTGTCACTATCTAGCCATTATTTGTGCAATATCACCCATGATGCCTCCATGCATGCATGCATTCATCAGGTCTCTGACACATTTTCAGTAGTGTTGGGGAAATCATCCAATTTGACATGACAGCAAGGCAGCACCATTCTTTTTTATCACATTGCTAGGTTCTTCCAAGTGCAGGGTTCAATTGATGGTGCCCATGTACCATTGTGATTAACCCCCTCAATTTTAGAGGGATACAAGGGGCAGGGTGGAAAAAGGTAATTGTACATGGAGATTCCTGGGGAGGCGGCATTTCCTGCTTTGAAGGCAGAAAACTATGGCGGAGAGCATCAGGAAGGCAGTCACTTGGAGAATTCCTCAGTGACAGTGACAAAGGGACATCAGAACTCTTCTTTTACGAACAAACAAAAATAACGAACAGTAAAAGACCTACTGCTCCATCCATACAGTTGTGATGGCTTATACATCACAATACATTCTCTTCCCACCCACCCAGAGCAATGTAATCTCCTGGGAGAGGTAAAATACCAGATAAAACCCCAGGCCAATTAGGGACAAAAAAAATCTGGAAAGTTCCTCTCCGACTTGCTTAGGCAATTGAAGCTAGTCCAGATGATCATATTAGCCTGGATTTACGTTATCAGTGAAGTTTTCCATCTGTTTAACAGAGTCTACCTTCACTATCACTGCCATAACTCCTTCTCCTCACCTACAAATAAATTACAAATCTTCGACCCAGTACTCATCTGAGAATATCACATCACATCACGCCATGTCACATTACATCACGCCATGTCAGTGTAAAAGTGGTTTGTGCCACACTTCTGGTGAAGTTATGGTGACGGAGTGGGAGCAGCTCTGAGCAAATACTCAACCAATGACTTCAAACCAGTTATTCTGTCATTTGTACATTGATACAACATAAAACAATGCTGCATCAACAGAAACTACAGAAGTGGGGATGTTCGCTGATGATTGCACACTGTTCAGCACCATTCGAGACTCGTCAGATACTGACGCAGTCCGTGTCCATATGCAGCAAGACCTGGACAACATTCAGACTTGGGCTGACAAGTGGCAAGTAACATTCGCACCACACAAGTGCCAGGCAATGACCATCTCCAACAAGCGAGACTCTAACCATCTCCCCTTGACATTCAATGGCATTACCATCACTGAATATCCCACTATCAACATCCTGGGGGTTACCATTGATCAGAAACTGAACTGGACCAGCCATATAAATACTATGGCTACAAGAGCAGGCCAGAGGCTGGGAATTCTGCGGCGAGTGTCTCACCTCCTGGCTCCCCAAAGCCTTTCTGTTAGATCCGTGGTTCAGTGGATAAATAATTACACGGATGCTGTGCATAAACAAACAACAGGTCTTTACTGGAGGAGCGTCATCTCTAGACTGGGGTACAGGGGCATGCGCACAGCTTATATACCGGTGTGGTTACTGCCGGTACTACAGTATACAGGATCTGTAAAAAGTAGTTCTGACTTAAAGCACATACACTACACTTTCCACCATCTACAAGGCACAAGTCAGGAGTGTGATGGAATACTCTCCACTTGCCTGGATGAGTGCAGCTCCAACAACACTCAAGAAGCTCAACACCATTCAGGATAAAGCAGCCCGCTTGATTGACACTCCATCCACCTTCAACATTCACTCCCTCCACCACCGGCGCACTGTGGCTGCAGTGTGTACCATCTACAAGATGCACTGCAGCAACTCGCCAAAGCTCCTTCAGCAGCACCTTCCAAACCCGCAACCTCTACCACTTAGAAGGACAAGGGCAGCAGACGCATGGGAGCATCACCACCTACAAGTTCCCCTCCAAGCCACACACCATCCTGACTTGGACCTGTATCGCCGTTCCTTCACTGTCGCTGGGCCAAAATCCTGGAACTCCCTTCCTAACAGCATTGTGGGTGTACCTACACCATATGGACTGCAGCAGTTCAAGAAGGTGGCTCACCACCATCTTCTGAAGGGCAATTAGGGATGGGCACTAAATGCAGGCCTAGCCAGCCAGCGACGCCCACATCCCATCAATGAATAAATTTTTTTAAAAATGCTTAAGTCAAAAGTTAATGGAAATGTGTGTTTGAAATCCTGTTGGGTCTGACCTGAAATGTACCATTGTTTTCATCCTCGGTTGTTTTCATTCCCTCAGTATTAATCTTCTGACCTCTGTGCTTGCAGTGATAACAGTTGCCAGTTCCCTTATGGTCTGCACTGAAAGAAAAGTCTTTACTTCAGAATTGTTTGATGTCAAAATTGTGTGAATAATGTTGGGATGCATGATGTGTTTGTGCCAGTCCTTCTGGTATTAACTAATCACAGCACTTTTACACTTCAAACAATGTACAATGTCCCTGAACAAACCAGTTTCTGTTAAGTTCTTTCAACAGCCCATGATGAAGCAGATGATGGGTTGCTGTCATTTAATTGAATAGACCAATGAGGAAAAGAGTAATGAAACTGTCAGCAATGTAACATTTTCCATGAGTCAGCAAAGGTGAGTGAATGTGAAGGTGACATTTGCTACAGTGGGAAGAAGATATAACCCTCTACCCTATCTTCTCCAGTAGAGGAAGGGTTAGAGAATTTTCATTTGTTGTGAAAAACCTTCTTCAGTTTAGTGGAATAGGCGCCGTCTGATACTCAACTGGATCAGGGCACCCATTAAGCTGGAAAGTCATTTGCTTTACAGATCCTAAAACATCTGGCATCATATAAAGACTTTTAGAAGAATGCTATCAGGAAATTCCTACAAGTGTCCCGTCAGGCTCCAGTTACACCACTTGCAAATATTTAATAAGGGTGAGCCATGAATAGCACATGACAGAGATCCAACAATGACACAGTTTTCCTTGAGTTTTAAGTACCCACATTCCCATCACATCACCACCGAATGCAATGCAGAAATTTAAATGTGCTGCAGGCAGTAATGGTGAGTAATTATTGTCAGTAGCACAGCACGATCTGGAAAACTTGTTTCAGACTAGTGCAGTCAATCTCTGTAAAGAGATTAACTTGTTTTACCCAATATTGAAATTACTTCCAAATACACACACAGCAGCTTTGGTTCCACAGCACGGATCTATAAAGGAAATGACTCTGAAACATGCACTGTGTATTACTAGTTTTAACCCTTATCAGTCATAATGTTGTGGAATATTAACAGGAATGCAGAACTTGTTCAATTCCATGAAACAGGAAACATAGAATGGGGTTTTGTGGAGATCACCACAGATGTAGATAGTTAATAGCTTTGGCTTACGTGAACAGTGCTGATTTATTTTTAAATATATCTTTATTGAAATTGTTGTTTGCAGACCTCGCTATGTGCAAATTGGCTGCTGCATTTTCGACATTACAACAGTGACTACACTTCAATAATACTTCATTAGGTGTAAAGTGCTTTGGGACATCTGAGGTCATGAAAGGCGCTATATAAATACAAGTCTTTCTTTCTTCTCTCTTCCCTGGATGGGTGCAGCTGCAACAGCACTCAAGAAGCTTGTCACTATTCAGAACAAAGCAGTCTGCTTGATGGGCACTCCATCCAATAGCCTAAACATCCATCGCCTCCACTATCGGCGTACCGTGGATTCAGTGTGTACTATCTACAAGATGCACTGCAGCACCTCCCAAACCTGCAATCTCCACCGCCTAGAAGGTCAAGGGCAGCAGGTGCATGGGAACTCCACGCCATCCAAGTTCCCCTCCAAATCACACACTATCCTGACTTGGACATATATCGCTGTTCCTTAATCCTGGAATTCCCTGCCTAACAGCATTGTGGGAGCACTTTCACCTCATGGACTGCAGCAGTTCATGAAGAAGGCCCACCACCACCACCTTCCCAGAGCTACAAGGGATGGGCAATAAATGCCAGCCTTGCCAGCAATGCCCACATCACAAGAATGAATAAGAAAAGTGTCCTGTTGCACTTTGAAGTGAGCCAATGCATAAATTATATTGCAGTAGTCACTTTCTAGTAGTCTTTGTTATGGATCTGGCCTGGAATTCTGGGTGCATCAGTGGCCATTGGTTCTCCAGGGCTTTTGAACTGAAGCAGAGCCTCCTATGGTATAACTCTAGAGAGAGATTCAGAAAGGATCTACAGGTCTGTAAAGGCAGGGTATCGGTGAGAGGATCTAGATCTTTGTTGGTGCTGCTTTAATTGATGGACTTCCATGCAGCCACTTGCTGCTCATTCTTCACTTTGTCCTCCATCATATATATTAGAATTGATAAGATCTTAATTGTGAGCCATATTTTGTTGCCTTTAGAGATTACAGTCATAAAATTCTTAGATTGGGAAAGGGCATGTCCTTTTTCTGCTCTGGGAGGCATGAATTATGGGATGGAACCCTGGCTCCGACTTAACTCTTATGCTGGCTGAGTCGGGCCCCTGGAATCTCTGGGCTTATATACCATTTTCTGGGCTGTAAGTTCTCTGCAGGAGGACTTGGATTTGAAGCTGAAAAGGGCAAAAAGAAAATTTCTAGAAAGATGCAGGAAAAGCAAAGTTAGAGGCAAAAATGGTTTCCCACCGCAAAGCTGCTGCAGTATTCCGTTCAGCCTAACTCCATATCCTTTGGTCCTGCAGGAGGTCAGAGAAAGAAGAGGGGCACTAACAGGTGAAGGCCCCGAGCAAAACAGCAATAGAAAAGTGGAAGAAGATATCAACAGCACTAAGTGCCAATTCAGCTATTTGCTGCACGGCCAATCAATGGGAATAAATGGGCAAGATTCCCCAATGTGTCGTCAGCTCTTCAAAGGATTTATCATTGCTATCCAAGTACTGCATAAGTGAATGTCTACTCCTGAGAGTTAGGTCATGCTTTAAAGAATGATTTACTTT
The DNA here is from genome assembly GCF_052327205.1 of Somniosus microcephalus. NCBI lineage: Eukaryota > Metazoa > Chordata > Chondrichthyes > Squaliformes > Somniosidae > Somniosus > Somniosus microcephalus. The sequence continues at coordinate 113,628,947 of NC_140995.1, read as the reverse complement.
GACAGGGAAGTGCAAAATTGGATGGGGATCTGATGTAACATTCTGGAACGGTTCCTGCAGGTTGGAGGATAGCAAATGTAACCCCACTATTTAAGAAGGGAGGGAGAGAGAAAACAGGAAACTACAGACCTGTTAGCCTCACATTAGTAGTTGGGAAAATGCTGGAATCTATTATAAAGGACAATGCAATAACTGGACACTTAGGCCTAGAAATTGGCCTGAGGCGCCCAAGCGGCGCAAAGTTCGTCTGGGCGCTGGAATTTGCACCGCGATCGCCGCAAATTCAGTTGAAGTGACCCTAGAGGGAGACGGGGCGCGGCTCGAGGCGCTCCGCGTCCCTCTTAGGGCGCTGAAAGTGAATTTCGCAGCGCTACGTACCGCAGCATGCCACACGCTGCGGCATGGCATGCTGCGGTACTGCAGGCCTTCCTCCCACTGTTAAGGGGGAGGGGCCTGCAACAGCGTGATCCCCGATCGTGAGTGCCGGCAAAAGAGCCCGGCACCAAGGAGAAGTGCCGGGCTCTCGGGAAACAGCCGGCAATGCCGCGGGGGGGGGGGACCAGGAGGCCGGGGACAGAGGTGCTGGCAGGCGGCCGCCGAAAAAGCGGCCGCCCCGCACCTCCACCTTAACTTGCGCCTCTGCCGGCACAGCAAGGCCCCGTGAACTGGGCGCGGGTAGCGAACGGCGCTGCAGCGGCGTTCGCTACCAAATATCGCGATCGGGGCGCGAATGGGGCGCTGCGCACACCGATGATGTCATTGGTGGCGGCGCAGCGCAAACGGCTAACGCCACCATTAGCGCCCCTGCTGAATATCACGGGAGGCGCAGCCAGTGGTGCTACAGCCACTGACTGCCTCTTTAGGCGCTAACAGGTGGCGCTACTCACCCAATTTTTCCCCCTTAGAAACTAATACAGCCTGTAGTAAGATTGGGCAGAATCAACATGGATTTATGAAAGGGAAATCCTGTTTGACAAACCTATTGGAGTTCTTTGAGGATGTAACTAGTGGAGTAGACAAAGGGGAACCGGTAGATGTGGTGTATTTGGATTTTCAGAAGGCGTTCGATAAGGTCCCATACAAGAGGTTGGTGAACAAAATTAGGGCACATGGCATTGGGGGTAATATACTAGCATGGATTGAGAATTGGTTAACAGACAGAAAACAAAGAGTAGGGATAAACTGGTCTTTTTCAGGATGGCAGGCTGTGACTAGTGGGGTACCGCAAGGATCGGTGTTTAGGCCCCAGCTATTCACAATCTATATCAATGATTTGGATGAGGGGACTAAATGTAACATTTCCAAATTTGCTGATGATACAAAGCTAGATGGCAGTGTCAGCTGTGAAGAGGATGTGAAGAGGCTTCAAGGGGATCTCGACAGGCTCAGTGAGTGGGCGATAACATGGCAGATGGAATATAGTGTGGATAAATGTGAAGTTATCCACTTCGGTAGAAAAAACAGAAAGGCAGAGTATTTCCTAAATGGTGAAAGATTGGGGAATGCAGATGCTTAAAGGGACCTGGGTGTCATTGTACATGAGTCACTGCAAGTGAATGTGCAGGTGCAGCAAGCCATTAGGAAGGCAAATGGTATGCTGGCCTTCATTACAAGAGGATTTGAGTACAGGAGAAAAGAAGTCTTACTCCAATTATATAGGGCCTTGGTGAGACCATACCTGGAGTACTGTGTACAATTTTGGTCTCCTTACCTAAGGAAGGATATACTTGCCATAGAGGGAGTGCAACAAAGGTTCACGAGATTGATTCCTGGGATGGCGGGACTGTCGTATGAGAAAAGATTGAGTAAACTAGGCCTGTATTCTCTTGAATTCAGAGGAATGAGAGGGGATCTCATTGAAGCATACAAAATTATTACAGGGCTTGATAGGGTGGATGCTGGGAGAATGTTTCCGTTGGCTGGGAAGTCTAGAACCAGGGGCCACAGCCTCAGGATAAAGGGTAGGACATTCAGGACTGAGATGAGAAGAAATTCCTTCACACAGAGGGCGGTGAATCTTTGGAATTCTCTACCCCAGAGGGCTGTGGAGGCTCAGTCATTGGGTATATTCAAAACAGAAGTCAATAGATTTCTGACTAGTAAGGGCATCAAGGGATATGGTGATAGGGCCGGTGAATGGAGTTGAGGCAAAAGATCAGCCATGATCTCATTGAATGGTGGAGCAGGCTCAAAGGGCTGAATGGCCTACTCCTGCTCTTATTTCTTATGTTCTTATGTTCTAACATCACTCCTAAGCACCAGCACAGCGATTGACACCCCAGCTGGGTTAGGGAGTGAGGTAAAATGAGCCTAAATGCTCCTCTTCCAGCGACTATTCATCCATCCAAAGGAGTGAAGCAAACAGCGCCCATGATAAGCTGTGAGTGCTTAATGAGGGTAAGTAAAGGGGAAAAAAGTCAGAAATAAGCAATCTAGAAACACGGAACTGCCTTGGAAATGTATTACTTATAATTGGAACACAGATTTGAATGACCTAAGTGCCTGCAGGTGAGGCCTCTTTAAATTCAGCTTCCAGTCATGTCAATCAGTTTGTGAAGCCAATCCCCCTAAGTTTTATTCAGCGGGTTGGCCGCAAGCAGGACATCTGCCCAGTTAAAATTGCATTGGGGTCCATGTCACATCATCGGACCCCTATTTGAATTTATTCATGAAGCAACTCACCTTTTTCTGGCTGGTGCGTTTGTAACCTGAGTCAGCTCCAAAGTAAAAATGGCAGTCAGTGAGTTTCTGGTAAGAATGGGGCAGTAAGTCAACTTTCACGGTATTAACCGTTCACCTGCCACGTTCCCGCCGAGCCGATTTTGGTTAAAATCGGGACCTCTGTTATTTCTTGATGTTTTCTCTGACCTTGAGATAAGCTGGTGAGGTTGTCGAGGTAACAGGGCGAGGTTCCAATAGTCTACCAATCTGGAGAAACTTCCAATAATAACAATAATTATCCTGTGATTGATCTCATGACCTATTTACGTCGCTTTCCCACAGAGAGTACTTGAGCAATGACCTTAAAGGAACAGGGCATATAAGCAGCTTAAACATTGCGACCACATTCCAAACCCCATACCTGTGCGAAATGCCACCACAGATCAGCTAGTAAACAATAATAGGCTAAGGAGTGTAAACTGAGTCAATGAGAAGAGGTAAAAAGGAAAGCAGCTTTTAAGATAATGCAGGCATCTCATCCTCTCACATAGTCATCCTATTATTGCCTTCCTGACAGCCCTTTATTAATGTAATGTATGCCAGCAGTGAAATATCATGTAGTATTGCATAGCTACGTTCTGCAGTCAAAACATGAGTAATAATGTTAGATTTTTTTTTTAAAGGATAATTTTTATCAGATTAAAGCAAATTTTGAAATGAAAAAAATAGTCTCCTACAGAACTTGTCTGTAGGCACTTAGCAAAAATCTGTAAATACATTCTTTATTGTTCATTCATAATTTGAAAAAAACCCATGAAATGTGATATAAGGACCGATTATCTAGTTTGATACACTGATAGTGATGAGCAGGGTTATATGATCAAGCCTTAGGCCTGTTTGTCACTAAAAAAGCAAGGAGCACCATTCTGAGGCCTTTTAAACACAAAGGGAATTATGCTTTTCACGTTATACCCTCATTAAGGCTTTAAAAATAACACGACTTACCTAGTGGCTCCGTTTTCCATGTACAGCACACAATTGTAATGTCCTGAATGCCCATTTAAAACCAATGCTGCATTAGTGGCCCTTTCAGCCACTTTGGATATGGCAGTATTAAAGGGGAATGCATTATTAGCTGCACAACTTTGTTTTGCTATGGTACACATTGTTCATGTAGATTTTTTTTCATTGTTCTCATTTCATTTGTTGCTGGTTGTAGCCTAATGGTTACATTTTTTGGTATTTTTGTCATCCCCTATTTTTCACTGTCTTTGAATTGTCAGACTGCTTGTCCAGCATCCAGTACCGGATGAGCAGAAATACTGGGAAGAACAAAGCCATTGTCTTCGGTCCCCACCACAAACTCCGTTCCCTAGCCACTGACTCCATCCCAATCCTTGGCAATTGTCTGAGGCTGATCCAGACCGTTCGCAACCTTGGTGTTGTATTTGACCCTGAGTTGAGCTTCCGACCACATATCCGCTCCATCACCAAAACTGCCTACTTCCACCTTGATAGCATTGCCTGACTCCGCCCCTGCCTCAGCTCATCTGCTGCTGAAACCTCCTCCATGCCTTTGTTACCTCTAAGCTTGACTATTCCAACACTCTCCTGACTGACCTCCCATCTTCCACCCTCTGTAAACTGGTGCTCATCAAAAACTCGCTGTATCCTAACTCGCACCAAGTCCCATTCACCCATCACCCCTGTGCTCGCTGACAGACATTAGCTCCCGGTTCGGCAATGCCTCAATTTTAAAATTCTCATCCTTGTTTTCAAATCTCTCCATGGTCTTGCCCCTCCCTATCTCTGTAACCTCCTCCAGCCCTAGAACCCCCTGAGATATCTGCATTCTTCCAATTCTGGCCTCTTGTGCATCTCTGAATTTCATCGCTTCCCCATTGGCTGCCCTGCTTTCAGTGGCCTGATATTGATGTCTACTTCACTGGGGAGCTGCCTGGGGATGTGCATTAGGTGTCCGCAGTTTGCCAGTCTAGTTTAAATGAGACCCGAGGTCAATTTCGATCGGGCCTCAGGCCTACCTGTTGCGACCCAGGGATCGTCCCCTGCGCTCAGTTCACACTGCCTACCGGTGCGGACAACTTTCTACCTCAACATCTTAACTCTTCTGTCGCCAATAGATAGTTTTCATGTTTAATAAATACCAACATCACTAACATGTTGCTTTAAAAGAAATATTACTATATAACACTGGAAATACTTTCCCCATTTGTTTTTGAGACTAATCCAGTCTACGTACTTTTGACAGTTATTAGAATGTGTACTACTCAAGTAATCAGCGTTAAGTGTTTGAAATAAAAGCCTTGTTTTTACATATGCTATAAACCTTGCTAATTCATTCAACAAACAGTATTGAAAATGATGAAACTTAGGCATACCAGGTTAAATATACCAAGGAAATAGGATTTGTAAGATTCGAAAATTTTCATTATATAATCACACAAGACAACAGGATTAATAATACAGCTTTATTGACCAAAAGAAGCTTGTACAGATAAAACCTTTGATAAAAGGGCATACAAAATGGCCGCCGGACCTCGTGATCAGTTTCGTGAACCATTTGATTTCTGTTACTGCAAGCCAGACAGGCTTGTGGATTGAGAGCAGTAAGCCCGCGAAAGCCAGTATCGGGAAACCGAAACTCAGGGAAATGGGCATACATATTCAATTGGATTCTAAGTACAAGGCAGTTTCAGGCAACAGGATGGGGCCCATCAAGATATGGGCGGACAATGAATGAACATTTAAACCCATTTAATGTACAAAGGAAAAACCGTTTAACAGCCATCAAGGGAAATCTCCAGACCGATCAATATGCGAACCGAGTTACGGTGACAAAGTAAAAGACATTATCGGCCAGGAAGGCCAGTTAAGCTATCACCGGCTCCCGTTACAAGACAAAGCGCCCCTGCAGAGATTTCTGCCCGCCAAAAATATTACAAAGACTGGACTATGATCTGGCGGGAGATAAGGCTGGCCCAAAAGGGTATAACTATGGATTTTGAAAAGTCCATCAGCGCCTCTTCTACCTCGGTAGCTTCGGAATTCGATCAGGACGTTTCTTCTTTTAAAGACGCTTCGGACGGACAGTCCGGAAAAAGCCAGACAAGGCTCGGCCACGACGGGAAGACGATGAGGGTGGCCCGGGTACCGTTGTCGGGAGATCATCGACGACCCAGGCCGAAGAAGAAGACACCCTCAGGAAAACCGACGATCCAGGCCGGAGGAAAAGGACATTCCGGGCCTAGCACTCCCGTGCCTCAACGTTCCATGAATCCAAATCCACAACAGATCTAACTGATCCATCCTTGACGAGCGCTCATCAAGGCTGTGTCCACTGCCTCACCGCCGGAGAGAGAGAGAGGAGAAAAACAAGCTGCGCCAGAAGTTTCCAAATCCACGTGACGACGGAAAGCTGTGCCGAAAGGCTGCGAACCCCCTCTTTGGTGAATCTGAAAGTGGTGAGCATGATCCCGAGTTCCTCAAGTCGAAACTTAGTTTAGGTATAAGGGGAGGGAGAGGGTAAGGGTAATCGTAATGTGTTTCCCCTTTTTCGATGTGCCGTGTGTTTCCCATTTCCATGGAATCAAGTTTATAAACATGTGCATGCTTGTAGTCACTTTGATTTGTGCTTATGATATGTATTTTGTAATGCTGCAAACTGTTTAATAATAAAAAGCATCCATTTCGTGCTATTCAACCTGGTCTATTGAGTCTTTCTCTGCACTACAGTTCCCTGCACCTATGTCCAAGGTCTAGAACCGTAGGGAAGAGTGGGTCAAACCACTCAAGGGTAATTATTGCACGAAGCCTGGTAGGAGACCAGAACGAGCAAGAGAAACCCCCTACAGAAATGGCGACCGCGGCAGGACCTTGGCAGCAGGAATGTAGCGTGTTAGATCAAGGTTTAAATAAACGAAATGTGATGGATGAGAGGATAGCGGATTATGTTTTTGGGAAGGTGAACCTTACAAAACAGTGGATATCTGACCTGTTAAGAGATAGGCGCCCGCTAGACGCAGCCATCAAGTGGACAGAAAACAAAGAGCACAAAAGATCTGTAGAAAAGGCGGTCTGGCTGATGTGTTACAAGAAGCAAGTCCAGCTTTTGGACCAGGTCGTTGTAGCACAGACAGCCCAGATCAAAGGGCTGCTTACAGAAGTAGAGGAAAAGGTTGCAGGAGGTCAGAAACTGATTCAATCGCTTAACGCGCTGAATCAGGAACGCCAATCCGCAACTCACCGCCATGAGACCCGGATAGAGTATTTGGAATGTCAGGTCATTGAGGCCAAGGCCAGTGAAGGTAGAATGAGAGAGAGGTGTTTCCGCCTAGCCAAGCAGGTAGCGACACAGGAGGAAAGTATCTTGGGGGCCAGGGCAGCCTATAAGATGGCCATGCAGGATTGGTCTGATAACACCGACCATAGCGCTTGCCACCGGGAGCTAGAGGACCTGAGAACGGCCCTAGCCAAGGCAAACGGATTGGTGTGTCTCATAAACCCGCCAGCGAGCCAGCTACTGTTAGCCAAGGAATCCAAAAGACCGGTTCCACAAGAGACAGTTAGGGTACCAACCCCCGAGCCCTCAGCACCTCCTGCCTATGATGAGTCTTGGACTCCAGAGAAGGAAACGGAGGGGTCGGACACAGGGGTTCTTGAGGTAGAGCAACACCAGGTAGTAGGGTCGGGACCGGCGCCGATGTGTCCCACGCGACACCAGAGGCTCAGTCCAAATGAAGATGATGGCGCGGATGGACCCCTTGTGAATCAGATCATAATGCCCCATAGCGCACGACAGCTAAGGGAAATGATCAGTAGCATCCCAAAACTCTCTGAGTCAGGAGATCCCTCAGTGCATTTTCGGGACGTGGAGCAAACCGCAGCAGTTAACGACTGCGACGGGGCCGAAATGTCCAAAATGCTGCTGTTCTCCCTGGACAGCTCGCTCCTCCAATGTCTCCCTGACGAGAGCAAGCGAGGGCGAAAAAAGTACGAGGAGATACGGAATGAGATCCTGGGGATTATAGGGGAGGGTGATGGAAGTCCGTTCCTCCGATTGGAAAGGACGGTACAGCTAGAGGGAGAACCCCCACGGGTTTTCGCCGGAAGGTTGTGGCCAGTGTACCGGCGCAGCTGCCCGGGAGGACCGGACCGGAACGCGCTAAATGATGACCAAAGGGCTCATTGGCTCCGGTGTCTGGTCGCCAATTGCTTGCCGTCAGTGAGGGAGCAGGCCAAAGCATGGTTTGACCCCACTAACCCCCGCTCCACGGAGGAAGTAGTACTTGATCAGCTCACGATAGGTTACAGGAACAACAAGAGTAGGAATGTGCCTTCCTCAAAGGGAAAGGTGCATGAGGCGAGGCCTGCAGCTCCTGCTAAAAAGGAATGGCATCAGGAGGGGAATCGCGCCCCCCAAGCCAAGAGCAGTTGTTACGGGTGTGGAAAGGAGGGTCATTGGCGCCGGGACTGTAGAAATCCGTGGAAGGATAATAGAGGGAAATTTCCCGCAGTCCAAGCCCAAGCCCAGACCGCTGCCCCAGCACCAGCCCAAAACCAAACCGTAGCTCCTGCCCCAGCACCAGCCCAAAACCAAACCATAGCTCCTGCCCCAGCACCAGGAGCTGGTGCAGTTGTGGATCCCGCTGCGATTGAGTCGATTTTACAGACAATGCGGTCTCTAATGACCTCGCAGGGGAAGGTGGCAGTTGTCAACAACCCTGTTGCTCCCCCAGCCCCAACCGCAGCGCCCCAATGACTGAAGCCCGCGCAGCCCATCTACCTGTGTCCGCTCCGTTATGACGCGTGGAGAAGACCCGTTGTGGAGATGGAGGTGGAGAAGGAAAAGGGTAGTTACCTGTTGGATACGGGAGCATCATGCACCGTGATCCACACGGCTAAGCCTTTTGCCTCACCTCTATCTACCCAGGCTCCATTCTCAGTAGCGGGTTTCACAGGCAGAGAACAGGCTGGCGCGTACTCCATCCCGCTCTCCATTCATTTGGGAGCACTCCACACCACATGGACGTGCATCCTATTGAAGTGGAATGAGGGGGGTGGGAAAGGCATCCTCGGGGCTGATTTCTTGGTGGAACACGGGATCCTCGTGGACCTTAGAAATCACTGTCTCTGGGGAACCGAGAATGGGTTAGGTAAGGTAGTTGTGATCCCAGGGAAGGGAGAAAAGGGGGCCCTGTGCACCATGAAGCCGTCAGGGGGTTACGACCTCGAGCTTCTGGTCGCGGACGTCCCAACGGACTTGCAAGCGTTTGTGTCGGACAATCTGACCGCGTTTGCCACCCACAAGCACGACTGTGGGAGGGTCACCGGATTTGAGGTCAGCGTAGACGGGGACCCCATGATCCAGCCCCAAAAGCAGTATAACTTCCCCAAGGAGGCAGAACCCGACATGGAGACAGCAATATCTTCCTTGGTGCAGCAGGGTGTGTTGAGACAAATAGCCACTCACGTGAACTCCCCATTATGGCCGGTAAAGAAGCCGGACAATTCGTGGAGGGCCACGGTGGACTATAGAGTCCTCAACAGTAACATCCCAGCCTGCGCGCCCACGGTAGCAGCAGTTGCCGACCTAATAGGGAGTATTCCAGCATCCGCGACCACGTTCACAGTGTTGGATATCTCGAACGGTTTTTGGTCCATTCCGTTGCGGCGGGAGGATCAGTACAAGTTTGCCTTTACTTTTAAAGGGCAACAGTACACTTGGAACTGCTTGCCACAGGGTTTTCACAACAGCCCCAGCATTTTCCATCAATGCATGGCGGGAAGTTTAAAAGAATTTAGCCAGCCCAATCAGATAGTGCAGTATGTGGACGACTTACTCCTGTTCACGGACTCAAGGGAGGAGCACGGCCCGCTATTAGCCGAATTATTGGAACTGCTAGAAAGTAAGGGTTTCAAAGTAAACCCAAAGAAAGCACAGATCGGCCAGCAAGAGGTGAAATTCCTGGGTCTGGCCATCCGCGCTGGAGAAAGGGCCATAGATAAGGCTAGATGGGAATCGGTGCAAGATCTACCGATCCCTAACACAGTAACGGGTGTAAGGTCCTTTTTGGGGTTGACCGGGTACTGCAGGGATTTCATCGAGGACTATGCAGCCACAGCAGCCCCGCTACTCCAACTCTTACACAAGGGAGTTGAGTGGTCTTGGGATGAGGGGTGTCAGGCAGCATTCGAGAAGTTGAAAAGGGATCTGCAGACCGCGCCAGCCTTAGGGGTCATAGATGGGGGAGAGGAGTTCTTCCTGGAAGTAGCCGCTAGTGGGGACAGCCTGAGCGCCGTGCTGCTCCAGGAGCGACACGGCAAGCTGAGACCAGTGGTCTATTCCTCCAGGGTACTCACGGATGTGGAGAGGAGTTTTTCCAATTGCGAACGGCATCTCCTGGCCACGCATTGGGCTGTGAACAGATCAGTGATCTTCACAGGAACCTCTCCCATCACTCTCCTCACCCATCACACCCCCACAAAGATGCTTCTGGATGGAAGGATTAAGGATGGGACTGTAAGCAGCGCCCGGATTGCGCGCTGGACCCTCCTCCTTTCCCAGATGGATCTCAAAGTTAAAGGTCTCTGCGAGCCGAAGCTCGCAGCCAACATGGTATATCCCGGAACAGCCCATCGGTGTTCCGTCGAAGGGGTATGGGAGGTTAACATAGGTTTACGGGCCGGGATACACCCCACAGGCCGCGAGATCTATGTAGGCGGTTCCAGCACGGTATCTGCTGGCGAACGACTCACAGGGTGTGGAGTTTATGACCCTGCGGCAAACATTGCCTTGGCAATTAAGCTCTCCAGCACTATGAGCGCACAGCAAGCTGAACTGTCCGCGGTGGCGTACGTGGTCACCCACCCCGAAATCTTCCCGACCCCATACACTATTTGCTCGGACAGCATGTTCACGTGCAATTCGTGTACGGAATACCTCGCCATCTGGTCCCGCCGCGGATATACCTCCGCGGACGGACGGCCTTTAACATTTAAGCCCTTGCTGGAAAAGATCCTGACAGCTGTGGGGGAGGAAGGGGAGGTATTCATCCACAAGGTTAAGGCTCATTCCACCACAGAACCCCGCAGTCAGGGCAACCAGCAGGCGGATGCGCTAGCCAGGGAGGGTGCCCGCAACGGCATTCTCTGGGACCCCTATGGACCCGGACCCGTGGCGGCAATCCAAGGCGGGGAGGGGACTCCAGGGAACACAGGGGTGACACCGCCCCTAGACCTAAAAACCATCCAGACCCTGGATCCCGCCCTCAAAACGGTCCTCAAAGCCATTACTGAGGGCAAGCAGGTAGAGGGTCCGTACAGTACGGCAGCCCTCTCAGTCAAGGAAGGCATGCTGTTCCGAGAGGAGCAGTGGGTTGTGCCGCAGCAGCACCGGAGGGAATTCCTTCAACTGGCCCATGAGGGTCCAGGGGCAGGACACCCCGGGCCTGAGGTTACTTGGCAACGGGTAGAGCAGGCGGGATGGTGGCCGGGACTTAGAGACGATGTCCGCGAGTTCTGTGCGAGCTGTCTTGTGTGCGCTGCAAACAACCCAGACCCCCAGAAAAGGAAGGTGCCCATGGGACACATCAGGAGGGTAGAGGGACGGTGGCAGTCGATTCAGGTCGACTACATAGGGCCCCTGCCCGCCGCCCAGGGTGGGTATAAGTATTGCCTTGTTCTGGTGGATGTGTTCACCAAATGGGTAGAAGCTTTCCCGTGCAGAACAGCTACGGCGCTGGGTACTGCCAAGATCTTGATCCGGGAAGTGTTCTCACGGTGGGGACTCCCCCGTTTTGTTGAGTCCGATCAAGGGAGTCAGTTCACCGGTCAAGTGATGCAGAACACCCTCATGCTCTTGGGCATTGAAGGGAAGTGGCACGTAGCGTACAATCCCCAGTCATCCGGGATTGTTGAGCGCATGAACCGGACCCTCAAAGAAAAGCTGAGGAAAGAGACAATGGGCTCGCCCCAGAAATGGGCGGAGGTCCTGCCTTTAGTCCTCATGGGGATCCGAGCCAGCCAGTCCAAAAGTACGGGGTACTCCCCGCACGAATTAATGACTGGGAGGATCATGCGAACACCCACCCATGTACTAGCCCCGGTGCTCACTGAGGGCCAACTCCAAGAGGTGAAACGAGACAAGTTCATGCAGACCCTTTTGGAGCGCCTGAAACAGATTTATGGGCAGGCGGCTGGGAACATGGGGAAACAGCATCAGGGCAATCGACTGTTGCTGGAACCTCGTAAGCAACAAGAGTGGGAAGTCGGAGACCAGGTCATGGTTAGGAACTATGCCCGGGTGGGGAGTTTTGAACCACTGCACATGGGGCCCTACAGTATTGTAGACAAGGCCAGCCCCATGGTTTATGCAGTGAAGGTGCCCCGACGTACAAAATGGTTTCACATTAACCAGTGCAAACTGTTTAAGGCGGGTGCACAAGGGCCAACAACAGTGGCCAGGTCTGAGGACAAAAATCCCCAGCCTACGACAGAGTCACAGATCACACAGGCTGGAACAGTGGCCTGCGTGAAGGGAGGAGTCATCCCATTGGAGTGGGAGGTCTCCCCCCTGATTTGGGATTCGGACGGGGAGGAGGCCGAACAGCTCGACCCCGCCCTTGACCCGATCACGGAGGAGGATGAGTCAGAGGATGAAGATTCCGCCCTCGACTCAAGCTCAGGGGAGGTAGGGATTGGGGGAGGAGACTCACTACCTGTAGAGACAGGTGAGGTGGAGTCGGATACCACAAATCCCAGCCCCGGGGGGGCGGAGCCAGAGGGAAGGGAGCCGGAGCCGGCAGCTGTGGTGGGACCACAGGCTGTGACGGTGAAAGTCCCAACCCCCGGTCCGTCAGCCCTGGGAGCCTCACCCAAGGCAGCCCCTCGTAGGTCGACTCGAAAGCCCCAGCCCAGAAAGCAATGGTCCAACTCTCCCTATCTTCCCCAACCTCGATACAGAGCAGCCCGAGAAAGGCACGATTCCCATTCAGCAGCGACAGGCTGCGGGGGATCAAAGCAAAAGGTCAGTGCAGCCCCGCCACAGGAAGCGGCGCGCTGCAGCCCTCACAGGAATTAGGTAGGCCGCCCGAAGGAGGGCGGCGCTGTATATAGGTTTAGGTGATGATGTTAAGTATAAGTCATTTTAATGTTAGTTTAAGATGGGTAAAGTTTGAGATGACGGGATGTTTAAAGGATAGTTTTCAAAGTCTGCCCAGTATGTGTGGTTGTTTGGAAGCAGGGTCAAGGGACCCGCGCGTCCGTTTAATTAAGCCAGCACCTGTTGGGAGCCTGGCTACATCATCTTGTCGATTACAGAGACCAGGGATACAATGGAAAGGATTCTCGTAGGGATCGCGGTGATCGGGTGCGGGCTGGCCTACCGGGGCCGCACCAAGGACGTCATCGTATTCGGGTGTTCCGGGGACACAGCCCCCATCGCGACGGATGGGACGGGGAAGCGAGAGGTTGAGGAAACCGCCACCTACTTCCACCAAGGGAGATGGCCAGGATGGCTGGGGAACAATTCTACGGAATACTCCAGCAATTTCGGTTTCGCCTACCAAGAGACTTCATTAATGTGCCCTCGGGTGAGGATCCTTGCACCCAGAGCCAGCGTTACCGTGGGAAAGAAGATCTGTTTGGTGTGTAATGGGAACGTACCACTAAGTCGATGGTGGTGGTTACGAAAGCTGGAAAAGGACATGAAAAACTCTACTATCGAGTGGGAGCGACTGGGTAACAATACCCATCGGACAATTACGGGGACTCACGGACAATTACGTGTGTGTTGGGACAAATGGTGGGAACCAGATGAAGGAATATATGTCTGTATGTGGGGTTCGAAACGCGTCTGCCCCAAGGGCGTATCCATCTTTTTCCAGAGGCAGTGGCAGGACGAAGGAAAGGGGATGAGATGGGATGTCAGCACTCGGGCGTGCGGAGCCCCCTACTCCCCGATTCCGGTAAACGCCACTGAACTCATCACCCGCCCACGCAAGCCCCTGCCCACGATTCCGGTAGCACTAGCCCAGAAGGAAGGGTGCCCCACCACCACAAAGGGGCCCGGGAACGGGTTAGTATTGGTACCCACCGGTCAGGTGCTGTACCAAGGGGTACACTACGCGGTGGCCTCAGTGATTTTAAACCTCACTGAGGTACGATTGCCGGAGTGGTGTCCCAGGGAGACGGAACAGTTGTACCAGGTACTGTTAACCCGAATGTTCAGACAATTTTACGAGTTTGACTTTGCCGACATCGACAAGGCCAAATTATACACCACACCACAGGAAGTTTTGGATCGGGTAGGGAGGCAAAGAAGGGGTACTGTAAATGACATTTTCACTGCTTTTAACACCGGAACGTCTGTTGTCAACGCTCTAGACAACGTGGAGCTGCAGACACAGATCAATGGTTTAAAAACCCAGTTGAGGAACTTACTGACAAGCGAAAATAAGGTAGTGGGTTCTGAGCTGCATGAAGACCAAGCCATGACACTACACTTAAAGGAAATAATTGCTGAGCTGGAGAAGCACGCTAGGACAGTAAATGCGCTCATTAAGGAGGATCAGAATGCGTCCGATCAGGCTGCGCAGAATGAGGCTTGTGTGCTATACGGGGCGTGGTTACTGGGCGAGGGCCGCAGTAATCTGGAGGATTTAAAACAAGGTTTGGTCCCGTCCTGGATTAGCAACAAGCACTTGCAAGCGCTCCACCCTTTCGAGAACGCATTAAGTCCGTGCCAGCTCAGACTAGCTGCAGAGGCGTACCCAGTCCCAGTGGACTGCGGACGTTCGAATCACACTATCATGGGAATCGTAATAAGGATGCCGGTGTTGGGTCCCGCAGCAAGGCCCGCCCCGGTATACAGGGTGGAGAACATTGGAGTCATTCAGGGGGGTGCGCACATTCGTTACGCAGTGGTCCCGCCTTATGTCATCAGATGGGAACGTACGATGACAGGCACCGACCTCTCGGGGTGTTGTAGCCGGGGAGCACACATCATCCTGTGCCCCCAGCATTTGAATGCCTTTTTGAAACCACAGTGCGGGTTCAGAGCCGCTAGCGCGAAGCCGATAAATTGCACCATGGAGGCAATGGCAAAGGACCATGTGCCCCTGCAGGTGGCATATATCGGAGGTGGGACATACTGTGTCACCACTGCAGCGCCTCACTACCGCCATGGACAGCACGAGTGGTGTCCGGTCAGTGACAGCAGTTTCTGTTTCAAACCCAGGGCTGAAGTTCAAGTGGCACAACAACGGATTGTCCCCATTCCTGCACCCTCCACCGTTCACCTCACTGTACAAGAGAATTTCACGGACTTGGAGCGATTCGTCGCGCATTTTGGTTATGTCATTCCCCCTCTCCCCGAACACCTCACCAAGATTTTAAAGGCCGTTATAGTTTCACAGAAACATTTCTACGCACTGGAGCAGAAGACAATAGAGATAGGAAAAGACATATTGGATATAGTCACCCCACCATGGTGGGACCTGTTCACCAATATAGAGATCCCGGCCTGGATTAGAATAGCATCCCACATCCTAGTAGTGTGTCAGGTTTTAATTGTCATATTTCTATTGTTCGTGCATTGCAAGAGAGGCAAACGCCTCCAGAGGCACGAGAACACAGGAGATTGGAGAGAACGCTATGTACGAGTGGGGGAGGAGGACACCCCAGTGTAAACAGCTAGCGTTAAAAGTTAAAAAGCGTCCCTCCATTTTTAGATTTTCAGATAATGCAGGGTTTAAGTGTGTGAATATTGTAATGTTATAGCCGTTTGGTGAAGTTTGTTTTTTTGATTAATAAAAGGTGTATGCAGGTGGTGCAAGGAGCATTGGGCCCTTCACATCTGAAAGATTAATGTGTTACAGTTTAAGGTAATACTGCCTATGATTGTCCAATTGTACACAAGGTAATTTTCTGAAATGGGAACTGCATGTGTCATGGGGGTCATAGATAGTTAATTACCGGCAATGTTTGGACGTGAGGAATCGGGAAAAATTTGCTCACCAAGGATTATTGATACTGTAAGCAAGCTATCAGTATCACAGGGGGGACTGTAAGATTCGAAAATTTTCATTATATAATCACACAAGACAACAGGATTAATAATACAGCTTTATTGACCAAAAGAAGCTTGTACAGATAAAACCTTTGATAAAAGGGCATACAAAATGGCCACCGGACCTCGTGATCAGTTTCGTGAACCATTTGATTTCTGTTACTGCAAGCCAGACAGGCTTGTGGATTGAGAGCAGTAAGCCCGCGAAAGCCAGTATCGGGAAACCGAAACTCAGGGAAATGGGCATACATATTCAATTGGATTCTAAGTACAAGACAGTTTCAGGCAACAGGATGGGGCCCATCAAGATATGGGCGGACAATGAATGAACATTTAAACCCATTTAATGTACAAAGGAAAAACCGTTTAACAGCCATCAAGGGAAATCTCCAGACCGATCAATATGCGAACCGAGTTACGGTGACAAAGTAAAAGACATTATCGGCCAGGAAGGCCAGTTAAGCTATCACCGGCTCCCGTTACAAGACAAAGCGCCCCTGCAGAGATTTCTGCCCGCCAAAAATATTACAAAGACTGGACTATGATCTGGCGGGAGATAAGGCTGGCCCAAAAGGGTAGAACTATGGATTTTGAAAAGTCCATCAGCACCTCTTCTACCTCGGTAGCTTCGGAATTCGATCAGGACGTTTCTTCTTTTAAAGACGCTTCGGACGGACAGTCCGGAAAAAGCCAGACAAGGCTCGGCCACGATGGGAAGACGACGAGGGTGGCCCGGGTACCGTTGTCGGGAGATCATCGACGACCCAGGCCGAAGAAGAAGACACCCTCAGGAAAACCGACGATCCAGGCCGGAGGAAAAGGACATTCCGGGCCCAGCACTCCCGTGCCTCAACGTTCCATGAATCCAAATCCACAACAGATCTAACTGATCCATCCTTGACGAGCGCTCATCAAGGCTGTGTCCACTGCCTCACCGCCGGAGAGAGAGAGAGGAGAAAAACAAGCTGCGCCAGAAGTTTCCAAATCCACGTGACGACGGAAAGCTGTGCCGAAAGGCTGCGAACCCCCTCTTTGGTGAATCTGAAAGTGGTGAGCATGATCCTGAGTTCCTCAAGTCGAAACTTAGTTTAGGTATAAGGGGAGGGAGAGGGTAAGGGTAATCGTAATGTGTTTCCCCTTTTGCGATGTGCCGTGTGTTTCCCATTTCCATGGAATCAAGTTTATAGATATGTGCATGCTTGTAGTCGCTTTGATTTGTGCTTATGATATGTATTTTGTAATGCTGCAAACTGTTTAATAATAAAAAGCATCCATTTCGTGCTATTCAACCTGGTCTATTGAGTCTTTCTCTGCACTACAGTTCCCTGCACCTAAGTCCAAGGTCTAGAACCGTAGGGAAGAGTGGGTCGAACCACTCAAGAGTAATTATTACACGAAGCCTGGTAGGAGACCAGAACGAGCAAGAGAAACCCCCTACAGATTGACTAATGTTGTCTTTGTTTATGATTGTTTCAGAACTAAAACATAAAGTAATACTTTGGTTGGTTTTTGTAATGTTCATCAAAGTGAGGGATAAGCAGAAGAAATTTTCACTTTGGACTCAGTAAAGGAAAATAATGTGTTCCCAGGTCAAGGTAAGATGCAACTTAGGGTTCCTCAAACACTGCTGGCAAACTGGTCATATGCCATATTCTCTGTCTCAGAAGGAGAATACACCCTACCTTATGGTTAGTGCAGCCGTCCCGCTCAGTAAAGCCTGTCGTGGGGAACTAGTGGAGGTCCTAAAAATTAGGTTTTAAACTTATCTTTATGGAGTCAGGAGGAGCAAGAACTTGAGCTCCTCCAGGCCCCACAATGAAAGACTAGGCCCCTGCTATCCTGGGCTTTCCACCCACCCACCCCGCCCCCTTCTAGCCCGCTGCTGCCTACGGGACCTCTCAGTGACTTACCTGAGTGCTGCCCGATCTTCGGTGGCCAGCTACCTCTTTATGCCTGTTTTGGGCAGACAGCTGGTCAGCAGGAAGTAAATGAGGCCCAAGAGTTAAAACAGCCCAGGCCTCAAATTGATACCATCGGGTGGTTTGATGCTCACCCCACCTCTCGACCGCGCAAAACCCAATCCCAGTTAAAATCAAACCCATGGAGTAAGTTTTGAGAACAAAAAGAGATGCTACTTGCCAATATACACAATTCCATGACTGTCTGTAACCATCTCCCTATTGAATAATCCATCAATATACCCCTGTCTGGTGAATAACCCTATAGTCATGCTTTTTCAAAGAAAATTTCCTAATTCCAGGAATTTATCTTCTTTACACAAGGTGGCATGCAATTGCAGGAACAGCAATATGATTAACAATAATGTGCAGTAATGACTGGGACATCACAGGGCCAAGTTTCCTCGGAAGCCCTTGCATCCAGACACCTGAGGTGTACTACACCTGTTGAGGCTGGGGCACGCCCGAATTTGGTAGGTGAGTTATTAACATGGCCTCGTCACACTCTCCCCACAAAAGCCAACATTCTAGTAGGGCTTTGAGCCAAGAATTGGGGGACAAAAAGAAGTGAAGCTACAGGCCGGAGAGATATCTGCAGCTGTGGCACTGACCGCAGGCCTTGCAGCTTTCTGCCTGCCATTCAACACATAATTTTGAATTTATTGCAGGTATAGCAACTGTTTTGCATCTATTCAATTTAACAAGCTGCTTTAGTTTGCAATGGAGGCAACCTCTGTTTTAATATTATTTTATTAGTAAATAATATTTTATTTATCTAAGATCTTTTTCCAGTCACTGAAGTAAACAGCAAACATTCTTCTTGTTTATGTCTGGTGCATTCTTTTCCTCCAGTAAGCAATCTTTTAAATTCACTTCATATGCAGAGAGTCCCCCTCTGCATGCAGGGCTGGTCACCCTGCTGGGTTAATATGGCGCTGTGCTCGTTTTTCCTGATGATCTGGCAGCATTACAATATTCATGTGGCAAGATTCCTGTTTGATGCTAGATGGGAGAGTGCAAATTACATTTTCCACTTAAACATTCTGCACATATCCATTCATTTTACTGATGTACAACAGGGAACAGTAGTGGGTCAGAACATCAGTGAACAGGACTGTGATTGAGAATGTCAACAATATTTTAATGTCCTTCACTGAAAACCAAAGTTGCCAGAAAAATTCTGTTAAAATGATACAGTAAGACAGGCCCTGAAGATCTGTGAGCCGGTGATACCAGCATTAACAAAGCGAACCTCCACTCCTGACCCTGCCATACGTTTCCCAGCTGGAAATTCCACTAGCTGGCAGGCTGGTACATCTATTCCCAATTGGTGTAAGGAAAGAAAAGACTTAAATTTTTCTCGCACCTTTAATGACCGCAGGATGTCCCAAAGTGCTTCACAGCCGATGAAGTATTTTGAAATGTAGTCACTGTTGTATTGTAGGGAAATGCAGCAGCCAAATGTACACAATAAGGTGATGAATGACCAGAGAACCTACTTTAGTGATGTTGGTTGAAGGATAAATCATGGACAGGACACTGGGAGAGGCCCCTTGCGAATTGTGCCAGTAGGAGAGCATTTTGGTGACAGTGACAATAATTCGGTGAGATTTAAGGTAGTCATGGAAAAGGACAAAGATGGACTGAAAATAAAGGTTCGAAATTGGGGGAAGGCCGATTTTAATATGATAAGGCAGGATCTGGCCAAAGTGGATTGGGATAGGTTACTTGTAGGAAAATCCACATCAGAGCAGTGGGAGTCTTTCAGAAAGGAAATAGAGAAAGTACAACGCCAACATGTTCCCGTGAAGGTCAAGGGTGGGACCAACAAGCACAGGGAACCCTGGATGTCAAGGGATATACAAGAATGGATTAGAAAAAAAAGGGAGGCTTTTGGCAGATACAAAGGACTAAAAACAGTGGAAGCACTAGAGGAATATAGAAAGTGCAGGGGGGTACTTAAAAAAGAAATTAGGAGAGCGAAGAGGGGGCATGAACAAACACTGGCGGGCAAAATAAAGGAAAATCCCAAGGTGTTTTATTATAAGTATATTAAGGGCAAGAGGATAACCAGGGAAAGAGTAGGGCCCATTAGAGACCAACGTGGCAATCTGTGTGTAGAGCCAGAAGATGTGAGTGAGGTTTTAAATGAATATTTTGCATGTGTGTTCACTATGGAGAAGGACGATATAGGCATAGAAATCAGGCAGGGGGATTGTGATATACTTGAACAAATTAGTATTGAGAGAGAGGAGGTACTAGCGGTTTTAGTGGGCTTAAAAGTGGATAAATCCCCAGGCCCAGATGAGATGTATCTCAGGCTGCTATGTGAGGCAAGGGAGGAGATTGCAGGGGCTCTGACACAAATTTTCAGAACCTCTCTGGCCACAGGGGAGGTGCCAGAGGACTGGAGGACAGCTAACGTAGTACCATTTTTCAAGAAGGGTAGTAGGGATAAACCAGGGAATTACAGGGCAGTGAGCCTAACATCAGTGGTAGGGAAATTATTGGAAAAAATTCTGAGGGACAGAATTAGTCTCCACTTGGAGAGGCAAGGATTAATCAAGGATAGTCAACATGGCTTTGTCAGGGGGAGATCATGTCTAATCAATTTGATTGAATTTTTCGAGGGGGTGACTAGGTGTGTGGATGAGGGTAGTGCAGTTGATGTAGTCTACATGGACTTCAGTAAGGCTTTTGACAAAGTCCCACATGGGAGACTGGTCAAGAAGGTAAGAGCCCATGGGATCCAGGGCAATTTGGCACATTGGATCCAAAATTGGCTTAGTGGCAGGAGGCAGAGGGTAATGGTCAAAGGTTGTTTTTGTGACTGGAAGCCTGTGTCCAGTGGTGTACCGCAGGGATCGGTGCTGGGTCCTTTGTTGTTTGTAGTGTACATTAATGATTTAGATATGAATGTAGGAGGTATGATCAGTAAGTTCGCAGATGACACAAAAATTGGTGGAGTGGTAAATAGCGAGGAAGGAAGCCTCAGGCTACAGGATGATATAGACGGGTTGGTCAGATGGGCAGAACAGTGGCAAATGGAATTTAATCCTGAAAAGTGTGAGGTGATGCATTTTGGGAGGGCTAACAAGGCAAGGGAATACACAATGAATAGTAGGATCCTAGGAAGGACAGAGGATCAGAGGGACCTTGGTGTGCATGTACATAGATCCCTGAAGGCAGCAGGACAGGTAGATAAGGTGGTTAAAAAGGCATATGGGATACTTGCCTTCATTAGCTGAGGCATAGAATATAAGAGAAGGGAGGCTATGATGGAGCTGTACAAAACGCTAGTTAGGCCACAGCTGGAATACTGTTTGCAGTTGTGGTCGCCACACTATAGGAAGGATGTGATTGCATTGGAGAGGGTGCAGAGGAGATTCAGCAGGATGTTGCCTGGGCTGGGGCGCTTCAGCTATGAAAAGAGACTGGACAGGCTGTGGTTGTTTTCCTTAGAGCAGAGAAGGCTGAGGGGGGACCTGATTGAGGTGTACAAAATTATGAGGGGCATACATAGGGTAGATAGAAAGGAACTTTTCCCCTTAGTAGAGTGGTCAATAACCAGGGTGCAAAGTTTCAAGGTAAGGGGCAGGAGGTTTAGAAGGGATTTGAGGAAAAACTTTTTCTCCCAGAGGGTGGTTGGAATCTGGAACTCACTGCCTGAAAGGCTGGTAGAGGCAGGAACCCTCACAACATTCAAGAAGCTTTTAGATGAGCACTTGAAATGCCATAGCATACAAGGCTATGGACCAAGTGCTGGAAAATGGGATTGGAATAGATAGGGCTTGATGGCCGGCATGGACACGATGGGCCGAAGGGCCTCTTTCTGTGCTGTATAAATCTATGACTCTATGACCTAGAAATTCAGTGGCCTGCGCCACCAGTTTGCGCCCAAAGAGGGCACTCAGTGGCTTTTGCGCCACTGGCCACACCTACCGCGATATTTAACGGGGCGCTAATGGCGGCGTTAGCCTGTAGCGCTGCGCCGCCACCGATGACGTCATCGGTGTGCGCAGCACCCCGCAATCGCCCCGATGGCCATATTTGGTCGCGCCCGCCTCCTCAGCGCCGGCCGCAAATAGCGACCGGTACACAGGGGCCTACCTGTGGCGGTAGTGGCGCTAGTTAAGGTGGAGGTGCGGCCGGCCGCTTTTTCGGCGCCCGCCTGCCCGCACCTCCGTCCCCGGCCTCCTAAACCCCCCCCCCCCCGCGGCATTGCCGGCTGTTTCCCGAGAGCCCGGCACTTCTCCTTGGTGCCGGGCTCATTTGCCGGCACTCGCGAGCGAGGATCGCGCTGTCGCAGGCACCTCCCCCTTAACAGTGGGAGGAAGGCCTGCAGTACTGCAGCGTGCCGTGCCGCAGCGTGTGGCGCTGCGGCCCTTAGCGCGCCGATATTCAGTTTCAGCGCCCCAAGCGGGGCGCGGGAAGCCTCGTTTAGCGGCCCGCTTCCATTTGGTGCGCAGAAACTGAATATCCGGATGGCGCAAGTGGCTCCGCACGCAGCGGTAATTCCGGCGCCCAGGCGAGCTTGACGCCCCAAACTGAATTTTTAGCCCTATGACTCTATGCCATGAGGTCTTTTATGTCAACTCAAATGGGCAAATGGGGCCTCAGTTTTGACATCGCATCTGAAAGGTGACACCTCCGACAGTGCAGGACTCCCTGAGTACTACACTGAAGCGTCAGCTATAATTATGGGCTGGATTATGGCACAGTGCGGAGGGGCCTGGGAGACAACAGGAAACCTGGAAGTTCGGGTTTCAGTTTTAACTCCACAGAGTGTGTGTGACATCAGGGTGAGTTCCATTCGTGTGGGGAACGCGGACAGGGAGGCTGCAGCAACAGCTAAGTGCTGGGCCCAGGGTGTTGGGGGATCCAAGCCCGGGGTGGGGGTCCGATCTCCGGGGTAGGGGGTGTCCGATTCACTGTGGTGGATCCGTCCGATCTGCTGGAGTGCGGGGGGGCTGATCGGTGTCACAAGCCCGGGGGAGGGGCGGGGGGGCGATCCCCGACCCCGGGACCGAGTCGCAATCCGGGGGCCCAAGGGTTGGGGGAGTTGTTCCAGGCCCGGGGGGTGTCTGATCTCTGCGGGGGGCCGAGGTCCGATCCCCAATCCCGGGGAGGGCCAGGCTGATGGTGGGGGAGCTTGAGGGGCCAGGAGGAAGCTCTCCTGCTCCTCCAGACCCACGAGCATTGCTCCCTGAGACTGCAGCCGCCGCGTTGCAGCCACAAGTTCCCCGGCCACCTGCAGTAAAACCTGAAAAGCAGGTTAAAGTAGCGACTTCAGGCCTCATTATAATATTTAAATTGCCAATCCGCCTCTTGACAGCAGGTTGGCAGCCCGCTCCCCCACCCCCCATCCCACCTGAGTGAAAGGTGAAAATGGGCTGGGGTCAGGATTCACATTTTTTCAACTTTTACTTCCCCCCCATGCCTCCAACCCACCCACTCTTACCTCATAATATTCTGGCCTACGTCTCTGGAATGGGTCTTGAACTCACAACTTTCTGAGTCAGAGGTGGGACCATAACACAGAGCCAAGATTCACACCTGTACTGGCGAACCTGGCAGATGTCCAAGGCTGGGGCCAAGGAAAATCCCAGATTTTGCATCCCTTCATGTAAAGTCTGCGGGTTGGGCAGTTAATAAATACACAGACTTCAGAAGTAACAAACAAACAGGTCTTTACTATTCGAAGGTCAGGGCGAATCTGCCCCAGCAATCCTGCCACAACACTTATATACTGGTGTGGTCACTATCGGTATTACAGTATACAGAAGCCAACAGGTAGTGCCACCCCTAAAGCAGTTCTCTTAAAGGTGAACGGTTACATACAATAGTTTCCTTAAAGGTAGACGGGTACATACACTACAATCCTCCCTTTTTAGCTTTCAACATACTAAGTCCATAGTGAACATACATTCTAACATATATACAGGTTTATGTAAGACAGTTCATAGATTCAGTCTTTCTGGGGGTTTCCGGATTCTGTCCGGATAACGCCACAGTGGTGTCGTCATTTCAGGCGGGCTAGGAGGTGCTTCTGGCAAGTTCGATTCGGCTTGAAAAGCCGTGTCAGGTTCAGCTGACTCCAGTATCACTAGATCGGAAGTAGGTGTTCTGGGTATCTCAGTCTCAACCTTACCCGGAGAAAGTGGTGAAGTCGGTTGCCCATTTGTGGCGGACCCTATGATTTGGTCAACATGACGCCTTATTGTCTCCAATGTCCACGGTGTACATCAACGGCCCCAGCCTTTTCCCAATAGTTCCAGGCTGCCATTTCTCAGTACGGTAGTCCCGGGCCAAAACTCGTTGACCGATCTGGAAAGATCTAGTGACCCTGTCGTTCATGCCCTGGAATTGCCGGTTCTCTACGTCTCTTCTGACGTTTGGTTTTAGTAAATCCAGCCGGCATCTTAGGCGTCTATTACAAAACATCATTGCGGGAGTTTGATTTGTGACCGCATGTGTTGCATTTCGGTATGCCAACAAAAAGCTATCCACCTTATATTGTAGACTTATGTTTTCATTACTCATGGCCTTTACGGCCTTCTTGAAGGTCTGGACAAACCTTTCAGCCAATCCATTGGAGGCGGGATGGTATGGGGCTGACGTGTAATGTTTAACCCCATTGCTCTTTAAGAACTTCTTGAATTCTTCGGACACAAATTGTGGTCCATTATCAGAAGAGATCTGTTCCGGCAGGCCATTCCGAGCAAACATAGTCCTTAACACTGTGATGGTTTTTTCCGTCGTGGTGGTGGTCATCTTAATTACTTCCGGCCACTTGGAGTGGGCATCCACCGCTATTAGAAACATCGAGTCCATAAATGGACCAGCAAAGTCGATGTGTACTCTTTGCCAAGGCGATGAGGGCCACTCCCATGGATGCAGAGGAGCCTGGGGTGGTGCGTTCTGAACCCTCTGACATCCTAGGCAGTTCTTCGTGATCTCCTCTATGTCTCCATCAATGCCTGGCCACCACACAAACGCTCTTGCTAGATTCTTCATCTTTACTCCACCCAGATGTCCTTCGTGCAGCTCCTTTAGCACTTTCTTTTGGAGTTTGGGTGGAATCACCACTCTAGATCCACACATCAGGGTTCCTCGACACACTGACAGTTGTTCTTTCCTCTGTGCAAATGCTTGCAGTGTTGGTTCGCTCTGTGCTGGCCATCCCTCCACCGTTACATCATAGACTCGTGAAAGAGTCGGGTCATTCCTTGTCTCATTCTCAATCATTGAGTTTGTTATCGGTAGACACTCCACTATGGATGAGTGGAACAACTCTACTGGGTCCACTATACTCGCTTCTTCTACCATCGGCAATGGCAAGCGGGACAACCCATCAGCATTTTCATGCTGTTTAGACCTTTTGTACTCAATTTCGTATTGGTGTGCCCCAAGTAACACGGACCACCTTTGTAACCTTTGTGCTGTCATGGTGGAAACGGCCTTATTTGGGTTGAATATGGACACCAACGGCTGGTGGTCTGTCAGCAATGTGAACTGTTTACATTGTAGGTAATGGTTGAATTTCTTCACGCCCCACACAAGACTGAGGGCCTCCCTATCTATTTGGGCGTAATTTCGCTCCGCGGGTGTCAATGATCGGGACGCGAAAGCCACTGGCCTTTCCGAGCCATTTGGTAGCCTGTGCGAGAGTACTGCCCCAATTCCGTACGGGGAAGCATCGCAAGCTAGACGAAGGGGTAATGCTGGGTTGAAATGAGCCAACACTTCTTCAGAGGTAATCAACTCCTTGCTTCTGCGAAAAGCCTTTTTGCATTCTTCACTCCACTTCCATGGTGTTTCTTTCCGCAACAGGTCATTCAGCGGATGCAGCACCGTGGATAAATTTGGCAGAAACTTGTGATAGTAATTAATCAACCCCAAGAATGATCTTAACTGTGATACGTTTCCTGGAGCGGGGACCTTCACGACCGCTTCTATCTTTTCAGGTGACTTATGCAGTCCCTCTCGGTCAATGACATGACCGCAGTATGAGATCCGTTTTTGGAAGAACTCACACTTCTTGCGATTAACCCGAAGGCCATACTCCTTCAACCTGGTGAGTACCAGTTTCAAATTCGTGAGGTGTTCTTCCTCATCTTTTCCCGTGATTAAAATGTCATCTAAGTAGCACTGCATGCTTGGAATTCCTTGAAACACCTGTTCCATGGCCCTCTGCCAAATTGCTGGCGCCGAAGCTACCCCAAAGACCAGTCTATTGTAGTGATACAAGCCTCTGTGAGTGTTGATGGTGAGGTACTGGCGTGACTCTTCCTCGACCTCCATCTGTAGTTATGCTTAAGCCAGATCTATTTTCGTGAAATGCTTCCCTCCAGCCAACGAAGCAAAGATATCTTCAATCCGCGGAAGCGGGTATTGTACCGTGTGAAGCACCGGATTCACAGTGATCTTGAAATCTCCGCAGATACGGACCTTCCCCGGTCCCCCTGGCTTATTACTTGGTGAGGACTTCATGACGGGAACAATGGGCGTGGCCCACTCACTCCAGTCCACTTTTGACAGAACCCCTGATCGTTCAAGTTCTTCCAGTTCTGCCTCCACAGCTGGTCGTATTGCGTAAGGTACCGATCTGGCCTTAAAAAACTTTGGGCTTGCATTTTCTGCAATCTTAACCTTTGCTTTAATTCTTCGCAGTGTTCCCAGTCCTTGCTGGAATACCTCCTTAGCTTCGTCCAATATTCTGGACAACCGTTCAGGTTTGACATCCTCTTTTCCGGAATCCACCGTCATGGTGTTTAGTGACTGCCAGTCCAACTTTATTTTTCGGATCCACTCCCGTCCCAGAAGTGGTGGTCCTCCCTCAGGCAATACATACAGGTCCAACCGGTGATGATCTTTATCCTTGTATCTCACCTTGACTTCTATCTTTCCGATGGGGAATACTTTGTGCCCCGTGTATGTCTGTAGTACTAGTTCCGTATCCCGTAGTGGAATATGCTTGAAAATTTTTTTATAGTCATGCTTATTCATGACCGTCAACGCCGATCCGGTGTCCACTTCCATTTTTACTTGGACCTTTGCAATCTGTAGCGTTATCCAGATAGTTTGTCGGTCAGCTTCATTGCTCACGTTGTGAATTCTCAGACTGTCCAGTCCTTTGCATTTGGGGTGTGAGACTGACTTCTGTTCCCTCAGACTCTTCTTAGTCACCTCTTGTACCTTTCCGTACCATTTTTGTGGTGACTCCTTATTGTTGTGCGTTGCTCCTGACCGGCATACCTTAGCTATGTGCCCGATCTTGCCACATTTCCTGCATTCTTGGTTTTTAAACCAGCATTGATTCTGGTCGTGTGTTGTCTTCCCACAACAGTAGCATTTTATTGTGCTCGAAGTAATTTGGTCCACCCCTAGTGCCGCCGCCTTTAGCTGCATTTCCGCCGTTCCTTTCGCTGCGGCTTCGTGCGATGCAGCTATGAGGACAGCCCTGTCCAGTGTGAGGTCATTTTCTTCCAGTAGTCGCTTCTGCGTTCCTTCTTTGGACAATCCGCATACGAACTTGTCACGCAGTGCCTCTGTCAGATTCCCTCCGAACTGGCAGTATTTCGCTAGCCTACGCAGTTCGACCAAGTATTCCGCATTGCTTTCGTCTTTCCTCTGCGTTCTTGCGTAGAATTTGAATCGTTCAGCCAGCATCAACGGTGTGGGGTTCAAGTGATCCTTCAGCACTGCTACCATATCATCGAAAGTCTGATCTGCCGGTTTAGCTGGTGAGAGAAGATGCTTCAACAACTCGAATGTTTTCGCCCCCATCATGTTAAGTAAGGTTAAAGCTTTTTCATCCTTAGCTATTTTGTTAGCCTTACAATGTATCTCAATACGTTCTACGTACGTGGCCCAGTCTTCTATCTCCGAACTGAACTCGTTGATGTCCGCCCGCTTAGGCATCTTCCTTTCCTTGGGTACAACACAAGTATTTCTTTAAGTATTCTTATTTATTTGTTTATTTCTAAGATGGCGGTTTTCCCCGCGAAAATGGCGGTTTCCCGCTCTTTCCTTCTCGCCCCGCCCACTTCACTGGCGGTTTCCCGCTTCTGTCGTCTTCTCCGCCTAATGGCGGCTTCCCGCGTTTCTTCCCTGGTGGAAGGGGTACGCTTTCCCCACAGCGGACAGGTTCAGCCGCTGGGCTGGCTTCCGCACAGCTCCCCTTACTCGGCTCTGTCTTTTCCTCCCGCCCGCACGGCTCTACCGGCGCTGGGTACACCCCGTTAACGGAGGACAGTTCAGCCGCTGGACTGGCTCTCGCGCAGTCTCTCTCTCCGTACCCGGCTCTGTCGCTCTCTCTCCCGCACATTCGGTTCCACCAACTCTGGGTACCCCGTTGGTGGAGAACAGCTCAGCCGCTGGACTGGCTCTCGCGCAGTCTCTCTCTCCTTGCTCGGCTCTGTCTCTCTCTCCCACCCGCACGGTTCCTGTTCGCCTCCCAGCCCTCTCGCAGACCGGTATTTCCCTCCCCGGCTGCGGCTGGGTTTCTCTTCCCGCGCCTACTCCCAGTCTCAGCGCTTCGTGACTGCAGTCGCTGCCCGGCTTTTCCCGCCGATCGAGGTCCGACTGTCTCACGACGCCGTTGGACCCGACTTTCTGACCGGCTCCGTTCCCCCTCGACCGTGGTCGAGTGCACAGCCCTTATCCTCCGGATATTCTCTACACCTTCCCCTACTCACAGTCTCCGCGGCCGCCTTGTTTCCAGCTGATTGGCTCACTCCGCACCGTGGTAGAAGGGTAGTCAGTGCCTGTTGCTAATGGAAGCTTTTGTTGCTAAAGTCTTCCTCCTTCCCCCTGCTGCAGCCTCGTGTTTTCTTTCAGCAGCACGACGAGGGCGGCTGCCTCTCTTCGACGCTCTTCGTTGCTTTGGTAGTCTTGCCACAGGGTACGATCGGACTCGTCGCCACTGTAAAGTCTGTAGGTTGCGCAGTTAATAAATACACAGACTTCAGAAGTAACAAACAAACAGGTCTTTACTATTCGAAGGTCAGGGCGAATCTGCCCCAGCAATCCTGCCACAACACTTATATACTGGTGTGGTCACTATCGGTATTACAGTATACAGAAGCCAACAAGTAGTGCCACCCCTAAAGTAGTTCTCTTAAAGGTGAACGGTTACATACAATAGTTTCCTTAAAGGTAGACGGGTACATACACTACACTTCACTCTGTGGGTGACCTTGTTTAGGTAAGACAGAGGTTCCATCCTAAATAAGGCCCCATGGAAGGTGGTGGAGAATCTAACGTATTTGGATCCTGACCTAATTATCGACCCATCTGTTGCATTGCCACATGGTTGGGTTGCATCAGAAGGACCATAGGTTTTTGGCCCAATGCAGTGCAATTGGCAGAATTATGAAGACAATTGTGGGCCTATTTTTGGACTGTTGGACACTCGAAACATTTTTTCAAATGTAATTCCAACTAATGTGATGAATGTGTTTCATTTTTAGCTGTACAGGGTTTTACTTTATGTCATCCTGCTGAATCAGTGGAGACCACCAATAATTGCTGTGAAACACCTCAAACGTGTTAAGCACTGAACAGCCTCCTTCCAAGCCATCCTTTTCCTTGAAGTCAGGTAATTGTCAACAGTTTTGAATAGGGTCATGGGTCTCCACCCCTTAATTCTCACCTTTGTGCCTGGGAATTGATTGTTCCCCAGATGCATTGAAGAGGAATATCGGAGCCAATGTGTTGGAGTAGGAGAGTATGCAACTGTGTCCAGATGACTGGAGAGTGACCAATGTAGTATCCATTCTTTTAAAAGGGAGATGCAGCTAACCTGGGTTATTGCAGGCCAATTAGCTTAACATCTGTGGTAGGGAACATTTTAGATACTTTAGCACCTAGATAAAAAGAGAATAGAAGTATCCAGCATGGATTTCAAGTGGGATGATTGCGCTTGATAAATCTCATCGAATCCTTTGAGGAGGTAACAGATGAGGGAAATGCAGCGGATGTAGCATACATAGAGTTTATGAACGCCTTTGACAAGGTACTACATGGGAGACTACACAAAAAGAACAAAGCAAAAGCAAAATACTGAGGATGCTGGAAATCTGAGATAAAAACAAAAACAGGCTTTTCTCACTGCTTAAAGGGGGAGGACCGTTGATGCTGCAGCACCTCATTCTCAGCATTGTTGGCTGTGCAGCTGCCTCAACAACCATAAGAAGAAGGACAAGGAGAAGGAGCACTTATTTACAATTCCTGATGGCAGATCACCGTTTCAGGGAGAGAGCCCGCAGATTTTCCCATGAAGCTTTGGAGGCATTGGTTTTAGTGGTGGTCCTGTACCTGCCAACTGGCAGGAGGCCCTCGTCACAAGTCTGCCGGACTATGTGGAGGAAGGTGACACACCACATCAGGGACAGTACTGTGGTCCCCAGGACCCACACCCAGTGCAGGAATAACTTTAAAAAGCTCACATGGCTGGGCAGGATGAGTGAAGGCTTCAGCAAATGCTACATACCACCATCTGTACCACAAGCTTCACACACTGCTCAATGCACCACCCCTAGCGCTCACCCACCAACAATCTCCACCTACCAACACTCACACCCACATCTCACGCCTTGCACACAATGACAGATATTCAACTATGGCAGGCACAAGGGTCATTAGTTATTAGAATGCATTTGATATGTGTGATATGTTTATGCATACATTTATTAATAGAATTTGGAATATTTTGTGATCTCCCTCATTTCACCTTTGCACCCAGGAGGACACTGTGATATGGCATGACACAGGGATGGTATGATGGGGATGTGGTGAGCAACGGTGATCTGGGGTTTCATTCATTCAAGTCAGAGTCTGATGAGCCGGTCACGGACCACCCATCCGGAAGCCCAATTGTCCGGCTGCCTCCTCCCTCCCTCCTGTTCCTCATCTTCTTCCTGCTCATCTTCTTCCTCCTCCCTCTGCGCACATGTTCCCATCTTCCTCGTTGCCTCCGCTCCCTCCACCATAGATCCTGGAGGGTGAGGTGGACTGCCAGTACAGCCCCCATGACGTTTAGCAAGTGTTGTAGATTGAATCTTTCAAAAATAAATTTTGCTCTTTTCTACTTGCCACAACACTCCTGACACCAAAGAACATTCAAATCACTAAATAAAACTGTTGCAGTATCAGGAACTAACACACAGGCACTGAAACTTCACTAACCTGTCAGGAGCGAGTGATTGGGGCAGGTCTTTTAAATAACATCCCTGGAGCTGGCTTCCTGATGCTGCACACCAGCTCTCCCTATTGTTGTTAACTCCAGGTGGTGAGGTAAGTGGCGAGAAGCAATTTAGCAGATCGGGCGTTCAGTGAGCGTTTCACACTCACTGACGTCACAGCTCTCAACGCCGCATTAGCGCCATCTACTAGCGCTAACGGGCGGCACTGAGGGGACAAATTTTTCCCCCAAGGTTTTTTGTACAGAAAAGGTTATAGCCCTAAATTTAAGGGAAGCCTTCAATCCTACCCTCATCAACTCTTTAATGCCTCAATCTGGAGGGGCTCAAGGGTTTTATGTTTGTTGTATCCCCTCTTGTCTGCAGTTGCTGTTGCCGATTATGTGTAGCTTCCTCCTGCAAGTAGATTGAAAAGGGGCACATATTGGATTGAGGAAAATTAGATGATTTTTTTTTTAATTCTTGGGGTATGGATGTCGCTAGCAAGGCCAGAATTTATTGCCCATCTCTACTTGACCTTGAGAAGGTGGTGGTGAGCCCTGACTGGGACTTCCCTCTCCTGCTGTTGCTGGGATACCCACTGGCTGCTTCTCCCCCTGCCCGCTGCATGAAAATGAAGGTTTGTGACAAAGTCCTGCCTGTTAATAGTCAGTTGTCCTGTATCACCTAATCCCTCTCCTGAGCATCCTCTTCCTGATTAGGGGTTTGGTTTGCTCCACCTTCTTCCTCTTAATTTGCAGATGGAAGGCCCAACTCTTTTGTTACAGTCAAGTTATGAAGGATTCAGCAAACCACTGTAGTTCTGGACTGTACTGTAGGGCTCACCCCCACCATATTCAGGCAATGGAGATGGGATTTGAAAGTCTGAAAGATTTGCTCAACTATTATTTGTGTGGCTACATTGTATCTGTTTCCAGATGATGGAAAGGAGTCATTAGAATGGTTGAAATGGGTATTGAGAATAAATGAATCATAGCTGTTTCCAAGGCAACATGCATTAGTATGCATAATGAAGTGGCTTGCATTACTTACTATAAGCACATTCATTGAATTAAATCATTTTCTGTTCTTGAAACTGTCGGCACTTTCAGATATATCCTTTATTGCCACATAGGTAGCATGACACCCTGCAGTTGGGAGAACCCAACCACTTGAAAGAAGTTGATTACTCTCTTTCTCTTTCTTTCTCCCTCCCTGCTTCACTGAGTCCATAAGGATGTAAATTAACTCAGAGACATGCCTCAATGGGGCATCTGTTTAATGAAACAATGTTGACTGGCTGATGTGACTAATGTCACCAGATGTTACATGGAAACATCCAGATGCATAAAAATGTTATGTTGTTGCCACTATCACAACTACTGACAAGGCTGTGCCCCTGGTAGAAAGAGGCTGCAGGTCAGGTTACAATAGTTGGCACAACTCAGTTACTGTATCCGGATGAAAACGCAGCCTTATCCTATAAGAAAAATCTAAATAGGACCGCCTTGGTCTGTAGACCTTGTGGTATGGATATCAATGGGTCAGGTGTTGCCTGCATGTATGATGCTGCACTCTCATAGTTTGCATCTTCTCCTCCTGAAAGCACACAAACAATGGAATCCCCATGATAAAAATCTATTACTTCCTGAATCAGAACTGTCTTTAAATTGCCAGCAAAATTCAGTAAATATCTTTCAATACAGAGATTTTGCAGCTTTTAAGTATTGCATGTCCCTTCCAGCTCAAACACTGTAGGATCATTACCCTGTGTGACCTGTGATCTTTCAGATTCTTTCTTCATTCTGGTCCAACCCTTATAGTGTTAGGAGGAAAAATTGGGTATCACCCATTTTGGGGCGCTAATATCGACTGGGCGCAAATTTTAGCGCCCGGCGCTAATTATCTGCGATATTTGTCTCCAGTGACCCTGGAGGTGATTGGAGCGTTAAACCAGGCGCTACACACCTCTCTTAGGGTGCTAAGGTCGGGGAGCGAGGCGCTACCTCAGAACGCTACTGAAGCTCAGGCGATGTCAATTACCTTGTACTCAGGCAGACTGGTGCGTCCAGTTCTTAAAGGGGAGGGTCCATCTTGCTGCACAGCCACATCCTGCTCATTGCAGCGTTTGACATCGGTCTGCAAGCAGTTAAAAATCTTCAGCCAAGATTTATGATGGATACTCAGAGGCCCTGGGAGAGAGCTGGGCTCTTTAGTGACCAGGCATTGGTGGCTCTGGTTGGCGCTGTGGAACGGCAACCGGCAGTGCTCTTTCCAGAGACTGGCAGGAGGTAATTGCCCCGGGAGTTTACAAGGGTCTGGAGGGAGGTTGACCCATTGAGGAGCCTGGTCCAAAGGACACATACGCAGTGCCGTAAGAAGTTCAATTACCTCACTCGGGTGATCAGGGTGAGAAAACCTCTGCATCCCAGCATCTCAACCTCACTCTGTGCACTGACGGTGTAAATACCCAAATGCCCAACACTCACCCAACAACTATGCCCATGTCATAAAAGTCACATGCACATCCCACACCTTGCACACATTAATGGCTATTCAATTATGGTAGGCACATCTGCCAGACACATAGCTGCACACTCACTCACACGCTGTCCTTTTTCTTGCAGGCCACATAATCTCACATAATCGCAGGAAGCAACAACGGACGGGAGGAGGACAGGCGGAGCTGCACCCCTTCACAGAATTGGAGGAGAGATTCCACAGACTCATTGCCCGCCATGTAGTCGATGCTGTGGCCATTGGAGAGGTCGACCCCCTTGGGGACAGCAACGGTATGTTAATCAGCTTTCTCTCCTCTCTCATACCACTTCCCCCTCACAACACCAGCCTTTCAATCTAACTGTACTGTATATAGTCCTCGCTCCCTTCCTGCCCTCACGTTAAACACACTCTTGTGTCTTCCTGCTTTCAGATAGTGAGCCACCATCTGAACAGCCTGTCCTGTGAATCAATTTCTGGTCTGGGGCGCCACCGGGGCATTGCATGCTTGGATGACGTCACGATTTCTGGGTGCTGGAAATCGTCACGGTAGTGTTTAGCGCCACTGCAAAGCGCCAGGTCAACTTTGTGGGTGGCGCTAAAATTGCTCTACTTGGGCGGTAAGTTGTTAGCATCCCGTTAACGCCCCCGGAGGCGCTAACTGGAGGCACTAGCCAACCCAATATTTCCCCCTTAGTGATTTCTAGGGGCAGTATATGGTTGGTAAAGAAGGATAATCTCATGCATGACTAAGCCATGCCCCCAACCTATATGCATTGAGGCAGGCTTCAGGCACACAGTTCAAGGTTACAGCATTTTCTGGGGTGAATTTTTGGCAGAAGGCCTCGCCACCTCATTATTTTGTCAGACTGTTGAAATTGAGTTCTTTAATTAAGGACAATCCAGGCCATGGTTTCCTAACATTAAATCGATAGCTCCGCATATAATCAAAGCTCCATTGTTACTAAATTTGGTACGACCTACAGTAAACAGCACAATTCCAGTCTGCAGATTCTGCATCCCAAACCACAGTGGCAGGCTGAGACCAGTAATTGCAATATAGCTGCCCATTGCATTTTCTCTTTTTATATCTGATTGTTGTTTTAAAATAACCTATTTTACCTACTAACTGCCTACTTTCCAATATCTTTTAATCATTAAAATTCTTTTTATATTGCTTATTCTAACTTTCCTATTCAACCATTTAAGTCTAGGGTTTTGATATTATCTTCCCACCCAACAACAATTTACACTTATACAGGATTTTAAACAAAGCAAAACTTCCCAAGGAAGGAATGGGGGAAGGTGTAGCCAAGCAGGAGATGGGAAGAGGTTTAGTGTAGGTGGTTGAAGATGCAATCAAAGAGATAAGTTTCATGGATGCTTTTAAAGATGGGAAGAGAGTGACAAGAGAGATAGGTTTAAGAAAAGAATGATAGAGTGCAGAGGTGTGATGACTAAAGTTTCTGCCAATGTTAATTGAGCAAAATGAAGAAGGAATGTACAGTAGGTCAGTAAGGAGAGCCGAGCGCCTGAGTAAGTACTGAGGTCTCAAGGAGGTACAGTGGAATGAGGACATGGAAAGTTTTTAAACAAGCACAAGGATTTTGAAATCAATGCATTCAAGAATGGGGGAACCAGAAGAAGCCAGTGTGCAGGACTTAGTACAATGTCGGATGAACAAGGTAGGTGGACAAACAGGATTGCTTTCATCTTGGAAAAATTGAGCTGGATAAAGTTTTAGTTCAACTATGACTCAATGTTAGACAACCTTACCATGTAAAGGAGCAATACTCCTCTGCTTTGCACCTGGAGAATGCTCAGTTCCCAGGTGCAAAGCAGAGGAAAAAGGGCAGAAACTTGTAATGTCAAATCTCTCCCCCCTTTGCATTGCCCTTGGATTTCCAGAGATTCCCCTGAGGTAGCATGGAGTGCATGTGCCTAGGCACATTCAAATCTCATGTAAGTGAGGCAGGGGCGAATTAAGACCAGCTCCTTCTCATTTTCATTTCTCTTCACTGGCCAGATGTCCATTTGGAGGAGCAAAAAGAGGGAATGCCTCTTCGGCCTTGCTCTAGCTCCACTCAGATTGGAAGGTAGTCAGAGGACTTAACCCAGAAAAGGTAAGTACCTTTATTTTGCCAGGTACTCGAGATACTATTTGGTGCTGGAAGCCTTGTGGCTGCTAATTTTTGATTCCCACCATCGATTCTGGGTGCAGGCCCCCTGTCTAAGGGAAACATAAGGCCTATTAAAATTATTTGAGCCTGGAAATACAGACAGGTTCAGCTTATGTCAGGCAGAGTGCACCTGGCTAACATCCAGGAGCGTGGGAGAAGGAAACCCTTTTTTTGGAGCCCAAATCATTTCATTTAAGTTTCCTCCTTTTGCACTAGCACTGTGTTAGTTTCTCAGTAGTTTTTTTTATTTACCACTGTGTCGATTGCTTTTATTCAAAAATGACTCAGTTCTCACATTATCTAAGATTAAATCATCTCTTTAGGTTGCTGCCAAACTCCCCTTCCAATCTGCTTTCTTGTCCCTTCTAAATATTTAATAACTATAATATGAAACTCATGTGCACCCTCAAGCTTTAACCATGGCCTAGAATTTCAGTATAGCCAGTTTTGGGGCGCTAACGTTAGCGGCCGCCCGAAGTTAGCGCCCGCCCCAAAGTTGCGCCCCCTTGCCGGAAATTCAGTGGCTTCGCCCTAAGAGGTTGGTGGAGCGCTAAAAGAGGCGTTCCACTACTATCTTTAGGCGCTAAGCCGGCGGTGCAGAGGGATAGCGCCGAGGCGGGGCGCAGCGCGGGTGCGGTCATTTTTTGATTGACAGCAGACCCCGTGGCGCCGACCAGCTCTTAAAGGGGGAAGGGACGATTTGGTCTGCTGCCACGCCCTGCACACTGCAGCTTTGCAAATAGGCCTCAACACTGCTGCTCAGCCCCAGGGAGTCATGGCAACGCCAGAGAAGGCCCGTGAGCGTGCCCTGCGCTTCTCAGAGCGTGATCTGGAAATAATGGTGACAGCTCTGGAGAAGAGGCGCAGGATCTTGTTCCCAGAGACTGGGAGGAATCCGAACCACCAAGAATACACCAGAGCCTGGAAGCAGCTCGCCAACAGGGTGACGTTCACCGGCGATGCCCCCAGGACCCACAAACAATGTCGGAAAAAATACAACGACCTGACCAGGATTGTCAGGGTGAGTACCCTTTCCAGTCTCCTCCTCATTCTTGCATGTACACCTGACATGATGGGCAAAGGGAGCTGAAAGTCCTAATGGCCAGCCCTCAGCCAGCAGCTTTGGGACAGTCATGAGCATCAATTGCCCATTCTGCACTCTACACTCTGGCCAAGCTATTCCACCATGGGAGGCAGTGCACAGTACATCAGGGCTACACTCTGGCCAAGCTATTCCACCATGGGAGGCAGTGCACAGTACATCAGGGCTACACTCTGGCCAAGCTATTCCACCATGGGAGGCAGTGCACACTACATCAGGGCTACACTCTGGCCAAGCTATTCCACCATGGGAGGCAGTGCACACTACATCAGGGCTACACTCTGGCCAAGCTATTCCACCATGGGAGGCAGTGCACACTACATCAGGGCTACACTCTGGCCAAGCTATTCCACCATGGGAGGCAGTGCACACTACATCAGGGCTACACTCTGGCCAAGCTATTCCACCATGGGAGGCAGTGCACACTACATCAGGGCTACACTCCGTACTTACAGCCCGTCCTTTCTCTTGCAGGCTAAAGTTGCCTATAATCGCCAGGCCCGTGCCAGGACCAGGGGAGGCCGCGCCAAGCTGCAGAAGCTCACTTGCCTGGAGGAGCGCGTGTGTGGGCTCATGGGAGCCCGGCTGATCGTGCCCACAGCGTGCGGAGTAGCCGACCCTCCACTGCCCGGCAATGGTAAGGACCTCGCCTTTTGGCCCTCTCGCGTCGCACTTGCGCATCCGAGCTACCTCCTTTGCCACTGTCCCACCAATGCGCTGAATGCCACCAGTCCTAACTCCCTCGCTGACGCCGCCTCCTCACTCTGAAGCTACTCTTGTGCATTCCTGCTTTCAGCTGGTGACGACCAGGACCCTGAAGCTGCCAGTGACAGCCGCTCCGAGCAGGAGGAGGAGGAGGAGGAGGAGAAAGAGCAAGCCGGACCATCAGGGGAACACTCAGGTCCCGCAGGAGAGGACGAAATGATTGACACGTCCTCACTGGACGAGTGCCTGGACCAACTGTCGCAGGGGATTGCAGCTTCTGGGACCAGTGGCGTCCAGCCACCCAGGAGCCCTGCGCGTGGGCCGCGGCCTTCCCCCCAAAGGGGGGAAGGATCAGAGGGGAGTGCAGTTGATCGGGACACTCGCTGCCACCAACGTGGCAAGGTTCCCCTAGTTCGGTCCCCTGCTCCCCAGCGGGAGAGTCCCGACTCCAGTCCGGACACCTTCACCTCGGAGGAGGCGCGGAAGCTGGACAAGATGGCCGAGGATTCGGACCGGCGCCACACGGAGCTCATGCGCGTGGTGGGGCGCATGCCTGAGGCCATCGAGTCGCTGGCGACCAGTGTGCGCGAGTTCGGGGCATCAACTGCCGCGAGTGGCCACATGCTCACTGATGCCGTCAAGTCCCTGGCGGGTGTGATGCGGGCACACACCAGGGCAACGGGCACGCACTGCTGCCACACGCGCTGTCTCAGGCAGGCATCGCCAGGGCAGCCGCCGTGCTGGAGCATCCCAGCGAGCCGCCCCTCGGCTGATTGTTGCGGATCCTGCAGTGCGGGCCCGGCCGAGTGCCAGCGCGCCACAGCACCAGCCAGCGCATCCCAGACGCCAGCTTGACCACATTGCGCCATCCGTCGCCGCCACTCCCCCACTGGGACGTCAAGGGCAAGCGGCTGGAGCTGATGTTGGCCAGGCTCAGGTGCGCCACTCAGCAGCCGGCCCCTCGAGGCCCAAAGGCCGTGTAGGCCGCCCCCCAGCGGCATCTGGCGGAAGGACATCTGAGCCTCAGGTGCCTTCCCCCAGCCTCGGAGCAGCCACTGGGCAGAGCTTGCGAAGGAGCAGCAGGCCGGGCAGGGGAGGCAAAAGGCTGGACAAGGTCTCGCCCTCGCGGGCCACTCAGTAGAGGGTGTGGCCAGCTTTCGTTTTATATGGCGGTGGCCATCTTTCTTTTGCCCATGGTTGTTTGGTTCGTGGGCTTATTTTTTGCGTTAAGGCCGAGGTTGAGGCCAGGTTTGTACAAATGTGGAGTTACTCCTCCCCAGTTTGTGGGAGTGAGTCGTTTGTTGGGCTTTTTGTGGGGCCCGTTGATTGTTTTTGGGGATTCATGTGGGAAGGGGTTTTCATTTTTGTGTAATAAATAATTATCTTTATTCATACAGTCTCCATGGTTGTTCTTGTTAGTGTTTGCTGGCTTCGCCGGCTGAGGGCTTGCGGAGCGGCTGCATTCATCTTCCCTCATGGCCACAAGGCATTCCCTGACAGGGGGCTTAGAAGTAACGTGTAATAAGGTGGCGTCGCGCGGCCCTTGGCCCTGGTCGCTCCCTCCTGGGAACGTACTCCTGCTCCTCCTCCTCCTCCTCCTGCTCCTTCTGCTCCTCCTCCTGAGGTGCTGCTCCAACGTCAGGTGGCAGTGCCTGAGTCCTGCGGATAGCCAGGTTGTGTAGCATGCAGCAAACTACCACAAATTGGGAGACCCGGTCTGGCGAACACTGCAGAGCTCCTCCGGAGCGATCAAGGCAGCGGAACCGCTGCTTGAGGACCCCAATAGTTTGCTCGATGATGTTGCGGGTGGTTTGATGGCTCTCATTGTATGCCTCTTCAGCAGCGGTCCTGGGCGCGCGGAGCGGGGTCATGAGCCAGGTACACAAAGGATAGCCTTTGTCCCCGAGTAGCCATCCTCTTGGGGGAGGCTGTACCTCGAACATGTCATGCACAGTACTCTGCCGGAGGATAAACGCATTGTGGCTGCTGCCTGGAAAGCTGGCATTGACAGCCATGATGCGCTGCTTGTGGTCACACACCAGCTGCACATTCAGAGAATGGTAGCCCTTCCTGTTGCGAAACTGCTCGCCATGCTCCAGAGGGGCCCGCAAAGCCACATGCGTACAGTCAATGGCGCCCTGCACCAAGGGGAAGTCCCCGAGTCTTGCAAATCCCAATGCGCGCTGATGCTGGCTCTCCAGGGCCACGGGGAAGGAGATGAATTGGCTTCTCCTTCTGAACAGTGCTTCGGTCACCTGGCGGATGCAGCGATGCGCGCCGTACTGGGAGATGTTCACTATGTCCCCAGCAGCGGATTGGAAGGAGCCGGTGGCATAGAAGTTCAATGCCACCGTCACCTTCACTTCCACCGACAGAGACGTCCTGCACCTGAGCTTTGGACGCAGATCTCTGCGAAGCAGGTGGCAGATCTCTGCAACCACCTCCTTTCGGAATCGGAGCCTTCTAACACATCGCGCGTCAGTCATGTTGAGGTAGGAGCGCTGCTGGCGGTATAGCCTGACTGGGTAAGGCCTACGTGGCCGACGCCTGTAGCCCCCTCTGCCTCTAGCCAGGGCTGCCCCTCTCACAATGCGTCTGCGAGCCCTACGGACATGGCGCTGTAGCTCCGCGTTGGCACCCCATGCAACCCCCATCAAATCCTGGCAAACAGTCAAATTTCCAAAAGGCCACTTGCAGCGCTCTGGCCTGAGTCCAAAAATACCTGAGCCGTTGCTGCTTGAAACCAGTTAGCTATCCTCCTTATTGTGTGTCCAGAAATGCGTTGCACAAGAGTGTTTGCTGCAAAATGGCTGGGCTTTATACTGGAGGGTACGTCCCCTTTAATTTGCGCCCCCCGGGGCCCGCGCTGGTTGTGTTGTGTTCCTTTTTACAAACGATCCGGCCGCCAGCCGCACAATGGGGCGGTCCGACTGAAGTTTGGAATCGGGGCGGCCAAAGGGCGTTGCACGAGGATGTGATGTCATTTTCTGCGCGCGCATCCGGGCGGGCGCTAAACTTTGCGCCGGCGCTAAGGGTCAACTTAATTTGGGGCGAGGCGCAAACTGCGCTGCGCCCGGGCGCTACACGCATAGCGCCCGAAATTCACTTCTCTTAAGGCGCTAACTGCTGGCGCAAGCAACTGAAATTCTAGGCCCATATCTCTAATAAGCTGATAGATCTACCTCTCCTTCACACATGACCTTGACATTCTGTATCTTCCTCATCATGCTCCTTATCTTATGATAAAGACACAAGCTTGACATTAAGGTGATTCTACTACCATGTGCTTCTTTATAGATTAGAAACAACTGCTCCCTGGTTCTTATTTTACATTCCATTGTAGAAGCACAATTAAACTATCTTTAACACCCTTACATTTAATCCTGAGATGAGTTAAATAGATGAGTTATCTTATCCAGATGGAATCTCTGTCCGAGACAAGCAGCCCTTTCTGGTTTGAATCTATTTATCTAATCATGCTAGTCAATCTCCTATGCCATTGCACAGAGCAAGTCAGAACGTTCTTCTATGTTTCTGCTGTCTTTATGTAGCTGTTTCTCTCTTTGTCGCTCCGCTTCTATTTCTGTTGGTTTCTGTAAGCAAAGTGCTTTTGTAGGCTTCCATTTTAAAGTAAGACTTCCATTTTAGAATAAGGTTTTCTATATAAACAATGTATCATTAATAATTAGGCAGCTAAAGATTGAAAACTTACTGAGTCAAGCCTGTCCTCGGAGCATTCCAAGTAAGGAGGCATTCACTCATTCTTGTTATCTTATGTTTTATACAATGCTTTGAGGGAGGCGTGGAGAGTCAGGTACTGTGTGTATTATTTCGGATGAGGTAATAGAACAGCTGGCTGTCAGACTAAGGCAAAGACCACCATTGGTGGGAGGCTCCCAGGAGAACAAGGATCGTTAGGAATAAGGGTGTCTTTTTAGCGTATATAAGGAACACGTAAAGGTTAGATTATGAGAACATTCTCGGAGCAGAACTGAACACGTTCAAGTAAAGGCAAGACAATCTGAGCCTGATCACCTCAGAACCTTGTGATGTTGACATGTTGTATTTCAACGCCTTATTCACTGTGTCAACCTTTGTATTTTTAACTTTTTTTACTTCTTGTATTGTAGTTTTTTTTGTAACTGTAATAAACATAAATGCTCTAGTCTCTGAGTATCACAGACCGAATCAAATAAAGAACACTCACATTTAACACTCCAATGTGGAGCAAGAGGTGCAGTTTTTGTATATGTGTATGTGTTTACATTGTTGTACCTGTTAATGTTTTGGGTCGTAAGAGACCTGTGTAATAGTCCAGGGTGGTACCGTGGTGGGTTCATGGACTGTCAAGTTTAGGGGTGGGTAGGTTAATGTGGTGAGAGATACTCACACAAACACAATTTTTTTAAAATAAGGGATGGCAGATTAGGTGGATAGTTCTGGAAACATGGGAAGACAGCTAATAAAATCTCTGCAGATAAAACAAACAAATATATCCAGGAGAAGCTAGGAACTTGTGCTTCATTATTTAAAAGGTATAATTTAAAAGGAAAAGGCTGCTGGAATTTCAGTCTGTATGATGTTTGTTTTTGGTGTCAGCTCCATCCTCTTTTCACAGAACTAAAAGCAGTTTAACCCTTTGTAGTCTTGTCTTTGATATTGGGGGTATTTTGCATTTTAACCAATGTCTTTTCTATACGCATATGCTGTCTTAAGTTTGTTAATTGGTTTCTCTATGTATGTATACACACGTGTATTTTTTTTTAGATATTTTGAGTACTTCTGTTTTTGGTTTTGAACTGATTTAAACGATGTGAATATTCCTTGGGCTCGCGACCTGGGAATATCACATAAAACTTGACACTTCTTGAGTTAATAACCCATTACAGGGATCAATATTTTGAAGGTGCATGTAAGTGTGAATTTGGTTGTTGAATAGCTTCATTTTGATTTGGGGAAATCTTTTGTGCTTTAATTTTAAGCTAAAGATGCTGGTGTTGATTTATTTTGACTGAAGTTTACTTCTGCAGCTGTTAAAAGCACAAAAGGTTTTTTTATTAAAAAAAAGATAAGCTGCAGCTTTGAAGAATTACAAGTTACAGTTGTGTCTGGTTGTAAATCAATTTGAATTTCTTCAAAGCACTTTGTTTTAATTGGATTGCTATTGCTATATGCTGTTTTAGTTAAAGACGCGTGGTCTTGTTTTAAATTAATTTGAACTTTTACAAAGCACCGTTTTGTTAATTTGGTTACTGCAAGTCTGAGACTTGCTATTTTGATTGACTCCTCCCCCACCCCCTAAAGTTTTTATAAGTAAGAAGTAATTTGGAATAAAAGAGGATTTACCTCTGTGGATGGTAAAACATTGCCTTGGGCAGGGCTGACACAGTGGATTCTGGCAGAGGCTGAGAGGAGGCAACAGCCCTTAGGGGTGGTCAGAGTCTAAGTCCATTCTAAAATCGCCCCCTGGGCCAGTGAGAATGGCAAGGCACATCAGCTAGCCAAGAAGTTCGAAATTGCCCTGGAAGTGCAGGGCCAGATAAATAAACTTCAAAGTGAAACACCTCCTTTAGATCTTGCAAGGGTGCAGGGTGAGGACCCTTGCGTTAAATCAGTCCAGATGGCCATCAAAGGTGAGGGTTCTTGGCCCAAAGGTGCCTTTAACAGAAAGGACAATTTTACAGTACAGGGTAACTTGTTATTTTATCAATGGGTAGTCCTGCAGTCACTTCTAATGAGGTGGTCTGTTGTGTCCACACCTAGTGGGCACCAGAAAGGTGACAACTTGGTCCAAAGGCTAATGCAGCAACTGTGTTGGCCTTGTATGGATCAGACCGTGAATGCCATTATTAATGACTGCCTCACGTGTGCCCAGTATAGCCATGGCATGTGGAAAAATTTGCATATTGATTACGTGCGACCATTTCAGAGAACTCAGAACGGTAACAAGAAAAAAGAAAGACTTATATTTATTATCATGACCACCGGACTTTCACGACCACCGGACGTCCCAAAACGCTTTACAGCCAATGAAGTACTTTTTGAAGTGTAGTCACTGTAATAATGTAGGAAATGCGGCAGCCAATTTGCACACGTCAAGTTCCCAGAAACAGCAATGTGATAATGGCCAGATAATCTGGGCTTTTTTGGTGATGTTGATTGAGGAATAAATATTGGCCAGGACAGTCAGTCTTGGTTATAATTGACTGTTTTTCCAAATGGGGTTAAGTAGCAAACATCAGAAATTGGAAAATGGCTTGAGAGAAAAATGATAAATTCATCTGTGATGGAATAAAGAAGGAGAAAGGGAACGATTCTGTTCGTTTTTTAGTTACAAGCTGCAGTATTTTTGTTTTCAGCGTACTGTCTCTTTAAAGCCCACAAATGTTTTTCTTTCCTTCTGTTCTGCTTTACTCCCCATAAATCTTCATTTTGCTTCTCTCTGGTATCTTCTGCTTCTTTCTCTGTGTTCTTCTTTCCTTTCAGGGAGGGGATACAGCAGAGAAAGAAGCCACCAATGGCTAAAGACGGCATTCCACGGTTGTGGATTGTGGGCAAAACATGCATCTCAGCAGCTTCCTTCCCATCCTCTCCCTCAATCACTTATCTTTCCCCCACCCTCTCATTCCCACCATTATATGTGCCTCTTCCCCTTTGCATAACCCACTCAACTCCTGTATCCTGCCCTCTCCCCTGCTCCACTATCCTTCACCTCACCCTTAACCCTCCATCTACTCCCCTCACTCCTATTCGCTACCCCCAAGGGGAAATGGTGAGAGGCCAGTAACCCCTCGCTCTCAAACTGTTTCTTCTTCCTTTCCCTTTCTTACCCTCCCTTCAGCGGCTTTCAAAATTAAATTAGATTGAGGAAAGAAACTGTCTGTCCACCTTTCTCTCTGTTGGTGTCTTCCTCTCTCTCTCTCTCCGTCTCATGGGTGTTAAAAACAGGAATCTCTGTCTCACAATTAGCATTGGCTGTTTCTGGCATCAAGATACAGTTCGAGATAATGAGGTAGAATTTCTGCAGAAGTTCCCCTATCTCCTACCATAACTTAGGCAAAAAGTCAGTGTAAACCCTGGAGAAATTGTGTTAACCAACATTTATGCCATTTCTATAAGGTGTCCATGCACTTTCCATCAAAGATATGGCAGGAAATTGGAAGAATCCCTGCAGAAATTTGAGGTGAATCATTTGGCTTCAAAATGCAATTGTTTTTTTTGTTAAAAAAC
This sequence comes from Somniosus microcephalus, assembly GCF_052327205.1. Classification (NCBI taxonomy): domain Eukaryota; kingdom Metazoa; phylum Chordata; class Chondrichthyes; order Squaliformes; family Somniosidae; genus Somniosus; species Somniosus microcephalus. Next base: position 113,584,341 of record NC_140995.1, on the reverse strand, counting down.
ATAAGGGTTAAATTGGATAACTCCGAAAATGGGCACAGGAATCACAATGTGCGATTATGCCTGTTGATTGAAATGCAGACAGGACACCAACTTTATGCCGCCTGTGCATTACCATGATTTCTGTGTGCAACCAGCACTCCTCGCACTGCTCATTGACTGCACGCATCAGCAGGGGGCCCAATACCATGAGTGCCTAGCACTCCTTAAAGCTATCCTGCACTACTTAAAGCTAGCCTGTCCCTCTTAAAGGGGAGGTGCATTGTGGCTCCTGGAGGTGCATAGATCATTGCGAATAGTGTGCTGTGCAACAATCAACAATGGCTGACCATGGAAGAGTTAGAGAGGCAGAATGGTTTAGCGAGGGAATTCAAGAGCTAGGGCCTTGGCAGCTGAAGGCACAGCCGACAATGGTGGAACAATTAAAATCGGGGATACTCAAGAGGCCAGAATTGGAGAAGCACAGATATCACAAGGAGCATCCACCCAACATCTGAGTGCTGCAGTCGAAGTTCAGACTGCTGCCATCATGGCTTTGGAAACCATTGTTCAAAGGGGCTTCCAGGGCAACACAGAACTCCAGCAACCTGCTCTCTAACAGAGTACTAGGATTGCTGAGGTGCCGCACCAGGAGAGTGGCAGTGGCTCCATGGAGTACCAACTTGTTGTCCTCTCTTAGGATGACAGCATTTGTGCTGCAACCCCCACCACTCCACCAGTGCCCTTGCTGTTGCCTGTCAGCCAGCCAGCCCAGACTGCTGCAGCCCAGGCTGAGATGGTGCAGTCTGCAGCTGGGCCTTCTAGGCCCAGGGCTGCTCGAGATCGCCCTCAAAGACCAGCTGCAGTCTTCTCAACTGAAAGTCAGCAGCCTTCCACCAGCCATGCTGTAGTCACTGGGGTAGCACCTCATAGGAGCACTAGGACAGGCAAAGGCACACAGAAGAGACACTGAGGGAATGCACATATGTGGGTAGAACAAATGAAGGACAGAGACATGATGAGTTGCTAGTCCATGTGCTTGTTTACTAGGCCAGAGAGAACTGAGCATGCTCATAATAAGCCATGTGACAAACCATGTGATAATACATTACACTGCTTTCCCCTTTGCAAAAAATGTATGCATTCCCCTCTCAAATACAACAAAACTATGGTCCCACCTTTCCCAGCATTACATGTACCACATAACAAAAACTCCTGGCTTTTTTTCTTTTATTTGAACTACTAATCCTACTAATGTACCACAAATTCAGTTTAATAACAGTTTTGTGGAGCCTTCCTGATCTTCTTACAAAAGGTTTTGGTGTTGAACCAATTTTCGGGCTGTTTTGTTCTGGTTCCGAACTCAAAGATGATCCTGTTTCTAGCTCAGATTTGGTTGAACCTGATACTTCAGTTTCTGAAGTCTGAACTGAGTCAAACTCATGATCAAGTGGGTCACGATCACGTCTTGGTTCATCTCTAGCAGAGATCATTTGATCTACATGAACACTTTGGCTTTTGTCACCAATTTCAACCAAATATCTCTTGGTTCCACCAACCTCTACTATGGTTCCTATATCCCACTTGTGTGAACTCGACTTGCCAGGGGGACTGAGAACACGAACACACTTGTTTTGTCTGAAACTGCATTCTTTCTGGTTTATTTCATAATAACAGTTCTCACTCAACTGTTTCTGTTCAACTCTTGAGGCCAAATTTGGTTGAACAAGACTCAATCGTGTTCCCAATCCCCTCTTCATCAAGAGTTATGCTGGGGTATATCCAGTGAGTCCCGAACAACCCTGCAACACTTGTTTTTTGAGAGCTTCTTTTACTATTCTGATTGACCTTTCAGCTGCTACGTTGAAGCTGGATGATATGGTGGAACGAGAGTTTGTTTGAGGCCATGCCATTTCATGAACTCTTGGAATAGAGCAGAACGGAACTGAGGGCCATTGTCTGAAACAAGCTCTTCAGGTAAGCCATGACATGCAAAGATAGACCTCAACTCATCTATGGTACGTTCAGTTGTAATATTTGAATCCATGTGTGTCACTTCAATCCACTTTGAGTGACTATCAACAAGTACCAGGAAATAATCATTTGCTTTCTCACAGAAGTCTACATGTACTCTCTGAAAAGATTTACTTGGCCATGACCAGGGTTGTAGTGGAGTTTTGGGTGGTTTGTTTCTGCAATTTTGGCAAACGCTGCATTTGCTGACCAGTGATTCAAGATCACTGTCCAATCCAGGCCAGTAAACAAAGCTTCTTGCAATTGATTTCATACTGACGATCCCTGGATGTTCAGTATGAAGTTCGACCAGAATTCTATCTCTTAAAGAAGTAGGTACCACCACTCTGTTTCCCCACTTCATACAAAATTGCTCACAAGACAATTCAGTACGACGGTTATGGGATGGTTTCAACTCTGTGTCCAGACACTGATCAGTCCATCAATTCAAGGTGTTTTCATACATTCTTTTCAGTACTGAATCCTTTTGAGTCTCGTCTGCAATCTCAGTTGCATTCACGGGAAAGTCTTTGTCAACTTCACCTAGCATGAAAATCTCACCTTCACTCCCAACATGTGGCAACCTGGACAAGGCATCTGCGATTGCATTTTGCTTTGAAGTGTGATATTCAATCATGTAGTCATATTGTGACAACAACAACACTGCCCAACGTTGCAATCTTGATGCGGCCATTGCAGGGATGGCAGATTTGGGCCCCAATATTGCTAGGAGCGGTTTGTGATTGGTTATCCGGGTAAATGTTTTGCCGATCAGGAACTGTTGGAATTTCTTGATTCCAAACACTAGGGCGAGTGCTTCCTTTTCAATTTGCGCGTAGTTTCTTTTGCTCTTTGTGAGGGTTCGCAATGCAAACATGATTGGTTTCTTTTGGCCGTCATCCATTATGTGGCTTATGACAGCTCGCACACCATAGCTGGAAGCATCACACGCTAACTTAAGCTCACGCTCTGTGTTGTAGTGCACAAGTAGAGCATCGTTAGAGAGACTTCTCTTACAAACATCGTAAGCTTCCTGTTGCACTTTTGTCCACTTCCACTGGACATCCTTCTTGAGGAGCTCATGCAATGGAGCTAACATGGTCGCTAACTCACGTAAGAAACGTGCGTAGTACTGAACCATTCTAAGGAAAGATCTTAACTCAGACACGGTCTGTGGCTTTGGAGCATTGTTGACAGCATCAACCTTTTCCTTAACTGGTTGCAAGCCATTTGCATCAACTTTCAGACCAAGGTACACAACCTCGGGCTGCACAAAAGCACATTTGCTCCTTTTCAATTTGACATTGTGTGAATTCAACCTTTGAAGTACTAAATCTAACACTTTGAGTTTTCTTCCTCACTGCTTGTTGCGATCAGCACATCATCTTCATTGCATAAGTAATTTGGAATTCCTTGTAAAACCTTATCCATCGTAGCCTGGAAGATTTTGGGGGAGGATTTACACCATACGGCAGCTTGGTGTGTGAGTACAGTCCCTTGTGTGTTGATAGTGAGATATTGTTGACTCTCTTTGTCAACATTCAGCTGAGCGTAAGTGTGCGACAGGTCAAGCTTGGACAAAATGTTTGACCCAGAGAGTGCTGCATACAAATCTTGGGATGTAGGTAATGGGTAACTGTTCATCGTCAACTGCTTGGTTGATAGTAACTTTGTAGTCACTACACAAACGTATAGTTTTGACTGCTTTGGGCACTACCACAATCGAGGTAGCCCATTCACTTTTGTTAGATTTTACGATCACTCTGTTCTCTCTGAGCTTCGCTAGCTCTTCCTCCACCTGACTTTTCAACGCATAGAGGACTGGCCTTGCCTTACAATAGACAGGCTTCGCGAGGACATGTGGATATGCGCGTCATACCCAGTGATGCCCTCATAACTGTCGGTGAACATGCTTTCGTACTTGTTCAGCATTGTGTCGAGTCATTTTTTTGAACCATCTACACTGAAGATGTTTTTCCAGTCTAGTTTTAACTTTCTCACCAGTCTTTGCCGATGAGGGTTGGCCTGTTGATGTAGCTCGCTGCAATAGGCAGCTTTACTGACTGGCCATTGTGTTGAACTGTACATTCTATTTATCCCCATGTCTCTAGGATTTCTCCGGAGTAGGTTTTTAACTCTACGGTACTCTTTGTAAGTGGTATTTGATTAAAATTACTCTCATATGTGTCTTTACTCATGATAGAGCAGTCTGCCGCCATGTTGATGCACATATCTATATTGCTTGTTGATCAAAAGTTTTGTATGAAAGTCTTTGTCATGACTGCTTGTGTTGCCGCTAGTGGCATAGATACTATAGATGCCTAGTTCTTCAACATCAGGTGTGTTCACTTCAATATTGTGAACTCTTCCCTTTTGTTGTCGCCGTTTTGCATTGCCACTAGAATGGTTCTTACTTCCTGCTTTCGATCTAGTTCTGCAAGCTGTTGAAAAATGGCCTTGCTTCTGGCAGTGAAAACACTTCACATTTCTGTGTTGGCAGGACTGTGGTGAGTGATTTCCATTGCAGCAATAACAATTCACTGAACTGCTCTCACTGACATGCTTTTAACTTGATCTCACAACTTTAGGTTCGGCGGTGGCTTTGTGACTGTAGACCTCAGCTGCACTAGTCACTTGAGTTGGATGGAGCACCCTAGCACTCTTAGATGCCATCTCCATAGGTAGGGCAATTTTGCATACTATGTCAAACGTTAGGTTCGGAGTGTTCAGTAATTTGGACTGTGTGCGCTCATCCACCAGTCCACACACAAACTTATCTCGTAACGCACGAGCCAAAAATGCGCCGAAGTTACAATGCAAAGACAGGTTCTTAAGAGCTACAATGTACTCACTGATGGTTTCACTTCATTTTTGGTTCTGGTACCAAACTTATAGCTCTCTGCTATTTGTAATGGCTTTGGATCAAAATGGTCCTCGAGTTTCTCGACAATGTCGTCAAACAAAGCATCCTTCACTTTCCTAGGCACGAGTAGGTTTATCAACGTTCTGTAGGCATATGGCCCGATCTCCGTTAGAAAAATTACTTTTTTCTGTTCACAAATTACTTTATTTTGAGCTTGAACATTCTCATGCACCTTCAGTCTCAATAATGTTATTGGCCCTAAAAAAATCTCTATCCGCTCAATGTAAGAACTGAGTGGTTCGCGAGCTCGGTCATACATGCCGAGGCTTCCGATGAATCCCGTAGGTGCAGTCATAATTGTCCCGGTCCCATCGAACAGTGACTTAGCATGCTACCTGTGTACCTTAAACTTTTCCACTCAAAGGTTGAACACTGTGTCCTTCCATGAGCCCTAAAAATGGCTTTGGGATCCCATTCTCATCACCAAAATATAATATATGTGGGTAGAACAAATAGAGGACAGAGACACCATGAGTTGCTAGTCCATGTGCTTTCTTCATTAGGCCAGAGCGAACTGAGCATGCGCATACTAAACCATGTGACAAACCATGTGATAATACATTACAGTAATTATTTTATTTGTGTATGCAATATGTCATGATTTAATTCATAAATTTGGATTGGAATGTGTTATGTCCGTGTATCTTAATGTTGTGTCCTTCAATAATCAGACAAAAGACTGCAGGGAACGATTCAACAGGTGTGTACTGAATGAGGGTTACTCTAGAACTAACTGTACAGATCACTACTCAGGGTTTATATACAGGTGTAGTCACTGCCGGTACTACAGTATACAGGAGCTGTAAAAAGTAGTTCTCCCCCTTAAAGGTACATACATTACAATTCCTCCCCTTTTAGATTAACAGTACCATAACACTCATTTAACAATTAAATATCAAACTAATTACAATTAACACTTTTAACATGCAACATTAGCGGAAAATAGTCTATTTATAAATTCAGTCTTTGGGGAGGCTTCCTGATTCTTTCTGGATAACGCCTTTCCTGAGTGTCTCGCTCTTGGTGCGGAGGCGATTCTAACACCCTGTCGTCAGTTGATTCATCAGCTTCCAATGCTATTGTTTCTGAGGTAGATGCGACCTGTACGTCGGGTTCCTCACCAGGTACGTATGGCCGAGACATGGGGTTGACTCGTTCCTGTGACTCTAGGATCTGGTCAGCATGGCGTCTCACAATGTTCTCCCCAACATCCACTGTGTACATTAGTGGCCCTGCCGTGTGCATATCATTCCTGGTTGCCATTTCTCTGTTCGGTAGTCGTGGGCCAAGACTGGTTGCCCTACATTGAAGCTCCTTGTCGGCTTCTCATTGATGTGCTGGAATTGCTTACTCTCAACATCTCTTCGTACATTTGGTCTGAGCAAATCCAGACGAGATCTCAACCTTCGGTTAAAGAACATCATGGCCGCGGCCTGGTTGGTGACTGCATGTGTCGCATTTCTGTAGGCTAACAGGAAATTGTCCACCTTATGCTGCAGTGGAATGTCGTCATCGCACATGGCCTTTACTGCTTTTTTAAAGCGTTTCCCTCCAGATAGCGAGGCGAAAATATCTTCAATCCGCGGAAGCAGATATTGTACAGTGTGAAGGACTGGGTTCACTGTCACCTTAAAGCCCCCACAGATGCGAACCTTCTTTGGTTCCCCAGGTGTATTACTCAACGACCTCTTCATTACAGGAATGATGGGTGTAGCCCACTCGCTCCAGTCCACTTTGGACAGTACTCCTGAACGTTCCAAACCTTCCAGCTCTGCTTCGACGGCTGGGCGGATCGCATAAGGTACCGGTCTGGCCTTAAAAAACTTTGGGCTTGCATTTTCCTCTATTTTGATCGTCGCTGTTATGCCTTTTAGTGTTCCGAGTCCCTGCTGGAACACTTCTTGTGCATCAGTTAGCATTTTTGACAGTCGTCCAGGTGTGACGTCGTTATCCTTTATGGCATCTACAGTCAGTTCTTGTATGGAATGCCAATCTAGCTGTATCTTCCGGATCCATTCACATCCTAGTAGTGGTGGTCCTCCATCTGGCAATACATAGAGGTCCATTTTTGGTGTTTCCTTGCCGTTATATATAACGTTCACCCTTATTTTTCCTTTGGGGTAGACTTTTTGCCCCGTGTACGTGTTCAAGATAATCTTTGTATCTCTCAAGGGTATGTGTGAGAATAGCCGCTTGTAGTCCCTTCGGTTTATGACTGTTAGGGCTGATCCTGTGTCCAATTCCATTTTCACTTGGACTCCTGCTATCTTGAGCGTGACCCAGATAGTTTGGTGATCCTCCGTTTTGATCACATTGGGGCAGAAATTCAGATCGGGGGCTTGCCGCGTGTGCAAGCCCCCGATCTGCACTTACCCAACGCGCCTGCCGTTCACCTCCAGGGACGCCTGGAATTCCTTTTTGAAAGAGAAGAATCCCGGGCAGCGTCTGATGTCACGCCGCCCAGGAGTGCAGCCAGATCGAAGCCTGGAGCGCGCTGTGCAACTGAGACACGCCCCTTGAGGTCTCAGTTTAATAGGACACACCCCCAATGTTTCTCAAAAGCTGCTAAGCATTTTTACATGCAGAGCAGCATTTTAAATAGGTTTTTGGTATTTTTATGAAGCTTCTGGTAACTTTTATAAACTTTTTAAAACGTTCACATTATTTTGAAGAATCTGAAGTAGTTTTAAACAGAATTAAAGCAATTTAAAGACTTTTAAAAGCCCTGAAAGAATTTTTTTCATTCCATTTATTTATTTAGCAACGTCGTCGTCGTACGTGTCTTCACACTGTTCCCTTTGGGGAACTGTATGAAGTGGTGGAAGGATTTATGGCCGTGATTAACGCTCCTTCCGTGACCGTAACCATCTTTGTACCAGCCATTAGGGTGGTTAGTCCTATGGCGGGAGGGCTTTACGGGCTCCCACAACCTATACGAGGAGGGGGGGCCACCCACACGCACGGACGCAAATATCCCACTGGATGTCAACCCAGAATTTAGAGCCAGAGCTCCGACTCCACTTGCCGGGACTGTCTGTGGCGGGGTTCGAAACCCTACCCCGTCTGGCCCAGCGGCGGGGATCCTACCGCTACGCCAAAGGCCCAATCCGATTAGCAACGTGAAATGGCTGGAATGAGCACAATTCACGGCATTAAAAGAACTCACAATTGAACTGATGATGACCTCAGCAATCTCCTCAACGAGGTGGAGGCGCAGCGCCTGCTCATCATTGGTAATGAGAAGTCCAAGGCGCCGCAAAAAGGACAGATGATAGCTTGGTCTTTCAAGTGGCAGCATAGGCTCCAGTCACGGGGAGGGAAAAGGCGCAGGAAACGTATGGGTGTCACCTTTTGCGCTGAGTGGGCCTTTTGCGTAGCGGTAAGCATCCCCACCGCTGGGCCAGAAGGAGTAGGGTTTCGAACCCCGCTCCAGACAGTCCCGGCAAGTGGAGTCGGAGCTCCAACTATAAATTCTGGGTGGACATCCAGCGGGATACTTGCGTCCGCGGGTGTGGGTGCCCCCCCGCCTCCTCAGATGGATTGTGGGAGCCCGTAAAACCCTCACGCCATAGGACTAACCACCCTAATGGCTGGTATGAAGATGGTTATGGTCACGGAAGGAGCGTTAACGTGGCCAGAAATCCTTCCACCACTTCATACAGTTCCCGAAAGGGAACAGTGTGAGGATACGTACGACGATGACCTCTTGCGCAATGCACCTCCTTGGACCCTCCGTCGCAGATGCGAGGGGGAAAATCGTGCAATTGTTAAATTTTTCATTTTATTGACATGTAAAATGTTGGCCCAGTAATTCTGTTCCAAACGCGTGAGTACGGTTGGGGTACTCACGCGTCTGGCCGGAGGAAATGCCGGTTTTCAGCATGCACAGCGCATGTGGGGAAAACCGGCATTTCCTGTCCTCTGAACAAAGGGATTCAGAGGCAGAACACGTGCGACTGCACAGGCAGCACGTGCGCAGTAAAATTCGCCGGTTTCATTCATGCTTTCAGTGAGGTTAAGTCCTTACAACTTACACATGAAAAAAGCATGAGTACAGTTGCTCCAGAGGCTGCGGAGGAAGATATATTTTATCGTGGAGCTTCTGAAAGGCAATATTTTTGTTTGGGAAAGGGAGGAAAGTTATTTTAAGAAATGCTGAGGTAAGTTTTAAAGTTTATTTTTGTTTTTTAAAACGGGTTTTCAGTACTGTAGGTAGAAGGAGCAATTGTGGCTATGTGAATTGAATTTGCTGTGTTTATTAAATGTGAAAATGACTCCAACATTTTTAAGAAAGAAACTTTTCATCAGTAATATATTCCTTTAAGCAATTATGTATGTATGTCTGTATATATTCCTTTGCGTATATGTATGTATGTATATATTCCTTTACTTATGTGTATGAATGTATGTATTTAATTATGACTTTCAGAGAAAGTAACTTATTGGAAAATCATAATTAAATACATACATTCATACACATAAGTAAAGGAATATATACATACATACATATACGTAAAGGAATATATACGGACATACATACATAATTACTTAAAAGAATATATTACTGATGAAAAGTTTCTTTCTTAAAAATGTTGTAAATGTTACATCATTCATTTTAGAACAGTCATTTTCACATTTAATAAACACAGCAAATTCAATTCACACAGCCACAATTGCTCCTTCTACCTACAGTACTGGAAACCCGTTTTTAAAAACAAAATTAAACTTTAAAACTTATCTCAGCATTTCTTAAAATAACTTTCCTCCCTTTCCCAAACAAAAATATTGCCTTTCAGAAGCTCCACGATAAAGTATATCTTCCTCCGCAGCCTCTGGAGCAACTTTACACATGCTTTTTTCATGTGTAAGTTGTAAGGACTTAACCTCACTGAATCCATGAATGAAATCGACGAAGTTCACTGCGCACGCGCTGCCTGTGCAGTCACACGCGCTGTGCCTCTGAACCCCTTCGTTCAGAGGACAGGAAATGCCGGTTTTCCCCGCATGCGCTGTGCATGCTGAAAACCGGCATTTCCTCCGGCCAGACGCGTGAGTACCCCAACCGTACTCACGCGTTTGGAGCAGAATTACTGGGCCATTATGTAGTTTCAGACAACCCAGCTCCTTGCTTCCGGAGTCTGTATCACTCTTCTGTTCGTCTGAACTACTCTCCGTCACCTTATGTACCTTCTTGTACTTCTCCTGTGGCGATTTCTTGCTGCTGGTTTTCTTTCCCGACCTGCAGACTCTTGCTATGTGTCCTACTCTTCCACACTGTCTGCACACTTTGCCCTTGAACCAGCAATCATTATGGTCGTGTGTTGTTCTGCTGCAGTGATAGCACTTCACTGTTCCGTATGACATTTCATTTGTGCCATATTCTTGTGGTCTCCGTTGTATCTATGCAGCGCCCCGTGCTGCTGCTTCATGTGATATTGCAATGCTGAAAGCCTTGTCCAGCGTAAGATCCTTTTCTGATAGAAGCTGTTTCTGGGTTCCTTCACTTTGAAGCCCACACACAAACTTGTCCCTTAAAGTATCTGCTAGTCCCGTTCCAAACTGGCAGTGTTTCGATAGCTTGCGCAGTTCCGTTAAACACTCAGCATTACTTTCATCTTTATGCTGGTTCCTTTTGTGAAACTTAAATCTTTCTGCTATCAGCAGCGGTGTGGGGTTTAAGTGGTCCTGTAGGATTGACACTATGTTTTCAAAATCCTTTTCTACTGGCTTCTCTGGGGTTACTAGGTTTCGTAGTAAGCCATACGTTTTTGCACCCATTGAATTCAACAATACCAGCGCTTTCTTGTCATCTGGCACTTCATTCGCCTTGCAGTATACTTCTATGCGTTCGACATATGTAGTCCAATCTTCGACTTCATTGTCGAACGCTGTGATACTGCCACTCTTCGGCATTTTTGGGTGTGGTTAGACTGGCTTAAAATGGCGTCTCCTGCACTTTCCTTTCTTCCCCGCTGCGGTTTAAAATGGCGTCTCCCGCGCTTTCCTTTCTTCCCCGCTGCAGCTTAAAATGGCGTCTCCTGCGCTGCTGCCAACGCCGCTCTCGATGGTCCTCTTGGCAAATGGCGATGCCCTGTGGATTTCGTGCGCTGCTCCTGCACTGCTGCCAATGCCGCTCTCTGCGGTCCTCGTGGCAATGGCAGCGCCTCGCGTTTTCCTGCGCGCCTCTCTCCCCCGTTGACGTTGCTCGGCCCTTGACCACCGGCTGCGCTCTGCTCTCTCTCGTCTCTCTCCCCCATTGACGCTGCTCGGTCCTGAACACTGGCTGCGCCCTGTGCGCTCTGCCCTCTCTCTCTCCCCCGTCGATGCTGCTCGGCCTTTTTCTGTGCCGCTCGGTCGGGCTCTAGCCCGTCGCTGTCCGGGAAGGGTCTGCGCAGTACCTGTTGCCAGCCCGTTTCGCTGGACCACCATGACTGGAAAGCCAAGCCTGGCTCTCGACAGCCTCCCCTGCGATGCTCAAATCTCCGCTGGATGACTGGGCGGTTGCCCGTGGTCGACGCCCGTGCTTCTGGACTCGACCTCCTTCCACTGTTCTCCTGGAGCGAATCCCTGGGAGGTGATGCAGAGTTGCAGGTAGGTTCGAATCTACATCGTTGCCAATGTTATGTCCATGTATCTTAATGTTGTGTCCTTCAATAATCAGACAAAAGACTGCAGGGAACGATTCAACAGGTGTTTACTGAATGAGGGTTACTCTAGAACTAATTGTACAGATCACTACTCAGGGCTTATATACAGGTGTGGTCACTGCCGGTACTACAGTATACAGGAGCTGTAAAAAGTAGTTCTCCCCCTTAAAGGTACATACATTACAGAATGTGTATTTTATTTTTGCATTATAGGAAAAAGGACAATGTGATGGTCAGTGACAGAGGAAAGGTACGGAGTGTGGGACTGTTAGTGAATGGAGAACTGGGGTTGAGGTTACTGGTATCGCTCATTAATTATTTGTTCACATAGAGCCCAGGCACAAAGGGGTGTCTAGGTTGCAGCCTCCCTTCCTTTTCCTCCTCTTCATCCTCCTCCTATTCCACCTCCTTCTACTCCTCCTCGTATTTTTGCTCCTGAGCTTCTCGCCTGATAGGTGACATCAAGGGCTGCTCCCTCATGATGGCATGACTGTGCAGTATACCACGACAAATCTTGAGACCCGCTCAGCCGAGTACTGCAGGGCTCCTCCAGAACGGTCCAGGCAGCAGAATCATTGCTTTAGGATGTCAACGGTCTGCTGTATAAGATTTTTTGTGGCAGCTTGGCTCACAATGTATGCCTGCTGTGCACGTGTGCGTGGGTTGCGGACTGGAGTCATGAGCCATGTTGTCAGCGGTAACCCACGTTGCCCAGCAGCCACCCTTTGGTTTGCCATGCTGATTGAAATACAGCAGGCACAGCGGACTGCCACAGACCAAACACATTGTGATTGTTGCCAGGACACCAGGCATTGACCTACATGATGCGCTTCCAGTGGTCACATACCAACTGCACGTTGAGGGAGTGGAATCCCTTTCGGTTCAGGTACATGGCAGCGTTGACATGAGGTGCATGCAAAGCAATGTGCATGCAGTCAATGGCATCCTGCACCATGGTGAAGCCTACAATACTTGCAAACCTTGAGTTCACTCCGCCTGCTTCCCTCTGGCAAGAGGAAATGAGATGAAATTTTCTCTTTTTGCATAGAGAGCCTCAGTGAGCTCCCTTATGCAGTAGTGCACTGCAAACCGAGAGATGTTGCAAATATTTCCAGTAGCAGCTTGGAAGGAGCCCAACGCATAAAGGTTCAGAGCCACGGTCACCTTGACAGCCACTGGCAATGTTGTCCTTGCCCTGCTCTGAGGTTAGAGTTGTTGTTGCACCAAGTGGCAGATTTCAGTGATAACCGCTTTAGTGAAGTGCAGACATCTCAAGCATTGGTCTTCGCTGAAGTTTGGGTACAAGAACTGTTCCCTAAACACCCTCTGTAGATATAGCCTTCTGTTGAGAGCCCTTCTCTCACCTCCACCTCCTCCATCTTCTAGCAGCTTGTCCTGCTCTGTGTGGTCTCTGTTCATTCTCCCAGTCATGCTCAATGCCAAGAGGAAGGCTTACTAGTCCAGCCATGTCTGGGAGCAACTGGTCTGTGCAGAAGCTTTGAAGTCAGCAAAAAAGTACTTCAGCAGCTGCCACACCACTCCCTGTAGACTTTTGAAACATTAACCAACTATAGAAAGCATGTAGAATTGCAGCAACAGCCAGAAGAAATAATCCAGCAACTTAACCAGTAAGTAGTTCATGATCCTTTTAAATAACGCTGGTGGAGGGGTGATGGGGGCCTTCATGTCGTTTAATGTCATGCTCAGCTGTGCGAGGTTAAGAGAGGGAGTAGGCTGGAGCGTGGAGGTCCAAAATGGCAGCTCTGGTGTCAAATCAGTGTTGCGCGCAAACCTTTACGAAGATGGCATTCGGTGCACTTGCCATCAGAAGTGTGCGTGCGCTGCACGGATGCTATTTTTGACGTTTAAGGGACCTTGTAGTGCCCAAAAAGTGGGTGCTACCGAGCCTAATTTTGCTCTCGTAATCTATTAAATGAAGAAAGCGCACTCTCTTTTTCTCTCTCTGTGTCTCACTCTCTCATTTTCTTTCTCTCCCCTCCAGCCGCACAGCATCCATTTAAGGGGCGCCATCTATAAAACCATTAAAAAAATTCAAGCACCTCTTTCATTTAGCCCCTGATGCCTCCTTGTGTCAGTTGTCTCCATGCCCCCCTGCCCCATGCTGGGTGCCGCTCCACCCATGCCTTTCACTTGCTGCTGCACTCAATAAGTCAAGAGAGATGTGCATTGAGCATCAGTAAATTATGCAAATGGCCTGACTTCACATTATCTAGTGAGGTCAGCCCATTTGTCCGCAGGCACACGTATCGCCTGTGCAGCACTGGTGCAGGTGGTGTGGTGTTTGGGATGTTTTTAGACAACTGGTCTCCAGGGAAAGTGGTATCATTTATTAATGTGTCGATTTTTCTTGTGTCAGCAGTGCCAGTCCACTTACACTACCACTGGAACTATTGCTAAATCTTTCCCTCCAGCTGAACCAGGCACCATAAATGATGCAGGCATCAGCCTACAATATGCAAATGTCCCTGACCTCAAAATTAATGTAGGGTCATGGGACAGATGGAATTACTGTCTCAGCCCAGAACTGCCCCCAAAAGGCCTCTGTTGCAATTTTGGCCCCCATAAATTGATGGCACTTTCTACATCAGTGATAGCACTCTCACCTCTGACTCAGAAGGTAATGGGTTCAAGCTCTACTCCAGAGGCGTGAGCGCATAATCCAGGCAGACACATAAGAACAGCACTGTCGGAGGTGCCGTCTTTCAGATGGGATGCTAAACTGAGGCTCCATCTGCCCTCTCAGATGGACGTAAAAGACCCCATGGCACGATTTGAAGATGAGCAGGGGGGTTCTCCCAGTGTCCTGGCCAACATTTCTCTCTCAACCAACATTATTAAAACAGATTATCTGGTCATTTATATCATTTTCTTTCTTTCTATAGGTACTTTGATGTGGAATTTATAGAATTTAAGAAATTCACCAATGCGTATTTGTTGAAAGGAGAATTTCATGAAGTTTATATATTCCATATAAAGATACTCCATATACAAAATTCTCTGTCCTTCTACATGTACATATAGCATTGTAAATTGTGCTCAGTCTCTTTGTAATCAACATTTTGCTTCTATTTATGGATGCATTCTCTACTAAGCAACTAAAGAGTAAACTTATGATAGCAATAATTACTCTTACTGATTAAGATGTATGAAAACCAACTTACAACGTTGTTCTAATAAAAAGTGTTATAGCCATTGGCAGTTTTGTTGCAATACCCATAGTCCTGAAGTTAGTGTGGGATAGCACTCTAGTTAATTAGGCACAATGTCAATATTTCCTTTTGAGCTTGCAATAGTTGAATCAACCCTCATATACAAACAAATTATACATTCAACCAGTGGAGCTGGGTATAAAATTAACAATACGCAATTAGGCAAGACTTATGATTGGAAATAATTTTTATCACAGAGTATTGGCAAATAGAATCCCAGATAAATCAGTTAATGTTGTGTTAATTAACATTTTTATTAAAAAAGTGAACTGACAAATATTGAAGTAGAATACCACTGAGGGTTATGAGGAAAAGCACAAATGGATAGAATTGAATGATGGTTCCTGAAGTCCTGGGATAATGGAGATGTCATGTCAAGGAAGGAAACTGGTCCAGAATGTGGCATGTCACATTAGTTGGGTATTCTGGTGGTTTTTGATTTACTGCTGGGGAACAAGGAGAAAATTTGCAGCACTTTTCTTCTGAAGATGAAATAGTTTGGGCTGTGTTGATAGAGTTTTGTACACTTTATCAGCTTAATGGGCCAATTAACTTTTTATTAATCAATGCAATAATATTTCCTACATTTAGATAATGCCTATCACATCAAAATATTTCAAGCACAGTGACATTTTGAAGTGCAGTGATTGTTCAGATGGAACAGCCATTTTGCACCAGTAACATCCCATAGGCAATTAGATGAATGCCCAGTTAATCAGCTTTTTTGGTCATATTGGAGGAGAGAGGAATGTTGGTGTGGCTCTGAGAGAACTCCCTACTCTTGAAGTAATGATACAGGCACTTTTTTTACATGCACTTGACCCAGCAGCTAGGACCTCAGTTTAACGGCACATTCATAGAGCCTCAGTATTACTCACAAGAGTATGAAGTCACAATGAAGCCTGGAGCTCAAATCCACAACCTTCTGACCCAGAGACCAAGGGGCCTACCAGTTGAGCCAAATTAACATGCAAGCTTCCTTTCTTCGTAAATTATGGGGATGAATTTCCTCGGGGCTTCCCCTACTCTGCTGTCATAACGTCGATGGAAACTCCGTTTACTTGTTCTGAAATGGGTTTCGACCAAAGTTATGGTGGCAGGGCGAAAGAAGCCTGAAGGAAATTAACCCAGTAACAATATCATACATCACACGCCAAAGTGGTAAAACTATATAAAACTATATAAAAGAGAGAAAAAGGAGGTATGCTATTTTTTTCTGACATGAAGCCTAAAATTTACAAGTACTTGGTAATCTGCAAACTTCCCTTGCCAAAGAGCAAATAAACTCTGATCAACCTCAAACATCTTTAGACACTTCTCCACTGAAATTTTCCTGAGCAGTTCTTTAAAGGAACAGGTCAAGTTAGCAACTAAGTATTCCAAATGTGCTCCAGGCCCCAAAGAATCCCCGAGCAATGCCACAGGAGATTTTAATGATATCAGCAAATAGTGATGTTATTTACCTGTTCGATTATGATGCCTTAATAGCATGTTTGCATGTATTGATTGCTTGTGCCTGACCAGCAGAGGGCATGTGACCGAGAGAAGCAAGGCAGTTAGTTTAGTTTCAGTTTCGTTCTAGATGCATCACTAGCAGGGTGTCTCCTGAAATGCTGTATAAAGAGTTGAACAGACTTTAGATTAAAACTCATTCTCTTTCATAAATGTCTCGTCATTGAACCCACAAAGAAATCAATACATGGTGTCAGAAGTGATTGAAAGAGATGCAGAGAAAAAATCTGAAGTTAAATCAGCTCTCCACAAATTAGCAAGCCAAAAGAGAACATCGTTGCTTACCATTAGAGAATAGCTAACGAAGTGAAAAATGGAAGGTTTACTCCCACCGGCGACGCTTCAGTTGACAGGTAATGTGGCTGAAAATTGGTGAAGGTTCAAACAACGTTTGGGGTTGTATTTATCAGCAATCGGAGCTGACGAGAAAAGTAATGAAAGGAAATCGTCACTGTTCTTACATGTCGTGGGTGATGAAGCGCTGGAGGTGTATAATAACTTCACATTCGCTGCTAATGGAGACAAAATGAAGCTAGATAAAATAATGGAACAGTTTGAGGCCTACTGCATACCTAAACGTAACGTGACATTTGAGAGGCACAGATTTTTCACATGTGTACAGAAAACGGGTGAGACTATTGATCAGTATGTGACTGAACTGAGAAACAGAAGCAAATCATGTGAATTTGGGGGACTGACAGACTCGCTGATAAAAGACAGACTGGTGTGTGGTATTCCAGATAATGGTCTAAGGGAAAGACTGCTAAGAGAGCAAGATCTAGACCTGGGAAAAGCCATAGCACTGTGTAAGGCTACAGAGACTGTGAAGTCGCAGGCAAAGGAGCTGTTCAGTGACAGTAGCTGCAACGTGGATGCAGTGAGTAAGAACGGATACAAACCATTTAACAAAAAGAGCGCCAATGTGAAAAAAGAGGCGTGGCCAGCGAACGAAAATGAAAGGGACAATCGAAAGTCATGTAGTCGATGCGGTACACAGCATCCACCAAGAAAGTGTCCAGCATATGGTAAAACATGCAATAGTTGCTACAAGAACAACCATTATGCCCGTTGCTGTAAGAACCAAATGCAACAAAGCAAGGTCCATGCAGTAGATGAAAGCGACATAGAGGAGTTCTATGTAGATGTTGTGTCTGAAAACAAAAAAGAAGAAAGAGACTGGATGTTGACACTAAAAGTGAATGACATACACATTCCATTTAAATTGGATACTGGAGCACAAGTTAATGTGATATCAGAGACTGACTTTAAGAAAATTAGGCCCAGACCAAAGATACATGGAATAAAAGTGAAAGTGACAGGATACTCAGGTACTGATGTACCAGTGAAAGGAAGATGCATTGTCAAAGTAACACACAAGGAGAGAGAGCACACGTTAGCATTAATTGTGGTGCCAAAGGAGGTGCAAGCCATACTAGGTTTAAAAGCCTGTGAGAGACTGAACCTGGTAAAGAGAGTCCTCGTTGTGGAAAGCGAAGGAGAGACAGTCTATGATGAACTGAATGTTGCGTACACACCGGGTAAGCTGATGTATACAGCAGACACGTTGTCCAGAGCTGTTGACCCAGGAAAGCCCGCAAACACAGTGAAAAGACTGAAGTACAAGGCAAAAGACAGTGGAACTGACTTCTACCAGAGCATGCTTGTATACCGCACAACGCCGCTCGAGTGTGCTAAGTCACCAGCCCAACTCCTGATGGGACGTCGGCTAAGGTCAAACCTACCCATCCCGGAGTACCTCCTGAAAACAAAAGAGGGGGAGAAAGTGAGGAAGTTCAAAGAACAACAGAAAGAAAAGCAAAAATACTACTATGACAGAGGAACACAAAACCTACCTGAACTCCACACTGGTGACCAAGTAAGGTTCAAAGACAAAACAAACACATGGACTCAGAAGGGAACTGTCCTGAGTGAAGTTCAACCAAGATCATACACCATTCAGACAGATGAGGGTGCTGTTCTGAGAAGAAATCGTCGAGATCTTCTCATGGGACCAGCCACAGCAGGTCAAGAGACTGATACTGTTGAACAACCTGATCACACAGCTGAGAACCAATCATCTGAGGCAACAACTCAGATTCAAGGACAATCAATCAGAAAATCCTCAAGACACATGAAGCCTCCTGAGAGACTCATTGAGCAAATTTAAGGACTATTGTTATAGAAGGAAGTAATGTTATCTTATTCTTTCTTCAAGTTCTAGTGTATTGACATATTTCATATGAACACACAAAGCAAGGTTAAAAAACCTTGATCATGATAATGATAATGTAAGTTCATTAAGTGTTACAGTTAAAATGCAGATTAATACAAAGAAAACATGTTGTTAGTTAAAAGTAAAATACCTTTGTTTTAAGAAAAGGAGATGTAATGATATCAGCAAATAGTGATGTTATTTGCCTGTTCGATTATGATGCCTTAATAGTATGTTTGCATGTATTGATTGCTTGTGCCTGACCAGCAGAGGGCATGTGACCGAGAGAAGCAAGGCAGTTAGTTTAGTTTCAGTTTCGTTCTAGATGCATCACTAGCAGGGTGTCTCCTGAAATGCTGTATAAAGAGTTGAACAGACTTTAGATTAAAACTCATTCTCTTTCATAAATGTCTCGTCATTGAACCCACAAAGAAATCAATACATGGTGTCAGAAGTGATTGAAAGAGATGCAGAGAAAAAATCTGAAGTTAAATCAGCTCTCCACAAATTAGCAAGCCAAAAGAGAACATCGTTGCTTACCATTAGAGAATAGCTAACGAAGTGAAAAATGGAAGGTTTACTCCCACCGGCGACGCTTCAGTTGACAGGTAATGTGGCTGAAAATTGGTGAAGGTTCAAACAACGTTTGGGGTTGTATTTATCAGCAATCGGAGCTGACGAGAAAAGTAATGAAAGGAAATCGTCACTGTTCTTACATGTCGTGGGTGATGAAGCGCTGGAGGTGTATAATAACTTCACATTCGCTGCTAATGGAGACAAAATGAAGCTAGATAAAATAATGGAACAGTTTGAGGCCTACTGCATACCTAAACGTAACGTGACATTTGAGAGGCACAGATTTTTCACATGTGTACAGAAAACGGGTGAGACTATTGATCAGTATGTGACTGAACTGAGAAACAGAAGCAAATCATGTGAATTTGGGGGACTGACAGACTCGCTGATAAAAGACAGACTGGTGTGTGGTATTCCAGATAATGGTCTAAGGGAAAGACTGCTAAGAGAGCAAGATCTAGACCTGGGAAAAGCCATAGCACTGTGTAAGGCTACAGAGACTGTGAAGTCGCAGGCAAAGGAGCTGTTCAGTGACAGTAGCTGCAACGTGGATGCAGTGAGTAAGAACGGATACAAACCATTTAACAAAAAGAGCGCCAATGTGAAAAAAGAGGCGTGGCCAGCGAACGAAAATGAAAGGGACAATCGAAAGTCATGTAGTCGATGCGGTACACAGCATCCACCAAGAAAGTGTCCAGCATATGGTAAAACATGCAATAGTTGCTACAAGAACAACCATTATGCCCGTTGCTGTAAGAACCAAATGCAACAAAGCAAGGTCCATGCAGTAGATGAAAGCGACATAGAGGAGTTCTATGTAGATGTTGTGTCTGAAAACAAAAAAGAAGAAAGAGACTGGATGTTGACACTAAAAGTGAATGACATACACATTCCATTTAAATTGGATACTGGAGCACAAGTTAATGTGATATCAGAGACTGACTTTAAGAAAATTAGGCCCAGACCAAAGATACATGGAATAAAAGTGAAAGTGACAGGATACTCAGGTACTGATATACCAGTGAAAGGAAGATGCATTGTCAAAGTAACACACAAGGAGAGAGAGCACACGTTAGCATTAATTGTGGTGCCAAAGGAGGTGCAAGCCATACTAGGTTTAAAAGCCTGTGAGAGACTGAACCTGGTAAAGAGAGTCCTCGTTGTGGAAAGCGAAGGAGAGACAGTCTATGATGAACTGAATGTTGCGTACACACCGGGTAAGCTGATGTATACAGCAGACACGTTGTCCAGAGCTGTTGACCCAGGAAAGCCCGCAAACACAGTGAAAAGACTGAAGTACAAGGCAAAAGACAGTGGAACTGACTTCTACCAGAGCATGCTTGTATACCGCACAACGCCGCTCGAGTGTGCTAAGTCACCAGCCCAACTCCTGATGGGACGTCGGCTAAGGTCAAACCTACCCATCCCGGAGTACCTCCTGAAAACAAAAGAGGGGGAGAAAGTGAGGAAGTTCAAAGAACAACAGAAAGAAAAGCAAAAATACTACTATGACAGAGGAACACAAAACCTACCTGAACTCCACACTGGTGACCAAGTAAGGTTCAAAGACAAAACAAACACATGGACTCAGAAGGGAACTGTCCTGAGTGAAGTTCAACCAAGATCATACACCATTCAGACAGATGAGGGTGCTGTTCTGAGAAGAAATCGTCGAGATCTTCTCATGGGACCAGCCACAGCAGGTCAAGAGACTGATACTGTTGAACAACCTGATCACACAGCTGAGAACCAATCATCTGAGGCAACAACTCAGATTCAAGGACAATCAATCAGAAAATCCTCAAGACACATGAAGCCTCCTGAGAGACTCATTGAGCAAATTTAAGGACTATTGTTATAGAAGGAAGTAATGTTATCTTATTCTTTCTTCAAGTTCTAGTGTATTGACATATTTCATATGAACACACAAAGCAAGGTTAAAAAACCTTGATCATGATAATGATAATGTAAGTTCATTAAGTGTTACAGTTAAAATGCAGATTAATACAAAGAAAACATGTTGTTAGTTAAAAGTAAAATACCTTTGTTTTAAGAAAAGGAGATGTAATGATATCAGCAAATAGTGATGTTATTTGCCTGTTCGATTATGATGCCTTAATAGTATGTTTGCATGTATTGATTGCTTGTGCCTGACCAGCAGAGGGCATGTGACCGAGAGAAGCAAGGCAGTTAGTTTAGTTTCAGTTTCGTTCTAGATGCATCACTAGCAGGGTGTCTCCTGAAATGCTGTATAAAGAGTTGAACAGACTTTAGATTAAAACTCATTCTCTTTCGTAAATGTCTCGTCATTGAACCCACAAAGAAATCAATACAGAGATGAGTTAGTTTTATTAAATTCTGTAGGACTTCATTTATGCAGTTGTTGACTGGTTGAGTTTTTTTTACTCAAGTACTTCTGAAAATGAGCTGATTGATCTGTCAGGTCTAAACACAGTACTCTTATATATCTGCATTTTTCCAATATTTAAATTGTTTAGTTTTCAAGATTATCTTCATTTCCATTTTGTGAAATTATTCAAGCAATTATCAGACATACAAAATATGCTTAAAAACTTGCAGCCATTATGCTAAGAGGCAAAAGCTTTTAGAGATAATTGTCATAAATAGCTATGTACTCTTAACAACAAAAGGCATCTTACAGTGCCCCAATTATTTCAACCATTTAAGTTACAACTGAAAAAATCAAAAACTAAACCCATTCAATATAATGCTGTAAAATCTTCCCTCTGCCTTTTTGCTGTCTTAGAAATACAAAGTAGATTTGAGAATGGCAAATTACTTTCTTTTAGAATTGCTGAAAGAGCAGTTATTTGCTGTTGTGTTCTAGTAATGGATCTTTGATTATACTTGTTTCATATATAACTTATTTACGACGTATATACACACACAGGACACACATGAACAAATTGATCTCTCACTACAAAATATTGGGGGAAATTTTTGACGGCTCCTTCAGGCGCTAAAGAGCCTCTGAGATGGCCAAGATGGGATCTTGAGCTGAAACGTCGGTTTAGCCCGCGTTTAGTGCAAGATGGCATCTTGGTAAAGGAGTTGAAGCTTGCGCTAGGAACGGCTGCCCGGAGGATCGTTAAGGGACTGATTGCTACTTAAATTGCCTGCTAACGCTCATTAAGGAGGCTGCATGGCATTTTGGTGGATAGCCCTTGATCTAACACCCTCTCCTAACAGCGACCAGCTGATTGGGAGTAAACAAGTCGTTGCTGAGGATTTCGAGCGCTACTTAAAGGTATATTAACTTTTACTGGTCACTTGCTGCTGGAGATTTGAAGAAGACTCTTGAAACACATCGGGAGACTTTCTGAGACACTTTGTCAAGACTTCACCAAAACTCTAGCAACTTTATTCTGAAAATTCTCTGAGGACTTCACCTAAAAAAAGTGCATGCTGTGCTACTCTAACTTATTGGACTCCTTATAGGAGTCACCAGGAGAAAGGGAATGCTTGGTCACGGGCATCTTGCTGGGGGTCCCCCTTGGTCTGCAGGAGGGATGGGAGGAGGACATGAGGCCAGACAGAGCAGCACCAGCTGCTGCAGGAGAGAGGAACAGGAGGGAGAGGATGGCGAGGTGGACTCCAACCCCTCTGTGGGTACAGGCCATCCTTCCTCCTCCAACAGGACCTCCAGTGCTGCCTCCGAGAGCCTGTGTGCCCTCTCACTCGGGCCCTGAGCCATCCTAAAACCTGACGCTGTGCGTCAGCCAGCGCACTCCATACCTTCAGTGGAAGTGGGTGCGAGTAGCCCACATATACTGCTCCACGAAAATTATGTCTAATCAGCACTTGAGTGCTAAACCTGCAGGGGGGCTAAATTCGATAAGGCCCAAAAACAGGCGCGGGGATTGCGATGCACGATCTGTCTGCGCCCGTTGAAAGTGATGAATTTTGCGTGCTGCCTGCTAATTAACATGATTGAAGCACTGAGTCCACTGCTGAACGAGCTGCTGGTTGGCTCAGCCCACAGCAGGGGGCCCAATTTCATGGGAAGTGTGATCTCTATTTAAAGGTAGCCTTCAGTGTGAAACGCAGTCTGCAATTCTTAGAGGGGACATGCTTTCTGAAAGAAACGCATCATTGTCAGTGTAGTTAAGGAAAGGGGAAGGTACCTACAGCTCAACAGGGCAGAGAAAGGGCACCTCGGTTCTCTGATGCAGCATTGGAGCCCTTAGTGCAGGGGGCTGAAAGGAGGGGACAGGTCCTCTGCCCGCAGGGGCCAGGAGGCCCTCCAGGCTCACTGTAAGAAGGCAGTGGGAGCAGATCGCTGAAGCGGTCAGTGCCACCAGTCTTTCCCCCAGGACCTGGATTCAGCGCAGAAAGAAGTTTAATGACCTCACACGAGTGGTCAAGATCAGTGAATGTATCTTCAAATGCCATATCCCACCAACTGCACCGCTAACCTCACACACTGCACAATGCACCGCACTCCCATCACTCACCTACCAACAATCTCTATCAATCGCGATTCATACCTCACAATCATACATCACCCTCACACACTTACCAATGTTGCAAGCCGCACACCCATATCTCACACTGTGCACACACTGCCAGCTAATAAACCATGACAGGCACATCACCCAAACACATTACACCACACTCACTGACACACTTCCCTTTTTCTTGCAGGCCAAGGTGGCACATACCCGGCACCAGCATCAGCTGACAGGCAGGGGGCATGCATGGTTGCAGAACCTGACCCAGATGGAGGAGACAATGCTGGATATCATTGCAGGGTCTGTCACTGAGGCCGTGCTGATTGGCGAGGCTGATAACATTGGTAATGACGGTATGCTCATACCTAATCCTCCTCCTCACATCCCACTTCCCCATCATCCCACAATTTCTTCTCACTTACAAGCTGCTGATGGTGTAAGCATTTACACCTTGCTTCCGCCCGCCCCCCCCCCCCACCACTCACTACAACCCTACCCTTGTACTTTTATCCTTTCAGATACCCAAGAAGTCCAACCAGCTTAGTCAGTGCAATATGAAGAAGAGAAGGAGAGTGATGTAGAAGAAGAGAGACTGTCACTTGATCTGACACTCACAGGCACCAGCTCAGAAAATGGCACTGTGCGTACTTTAGAGGGTAGTATAGAGGCGGGATATGCACGTGGTGAGTCACCGGGCATGTGTGGCCTGCAGCCAGGGCAGGGGGAAAGGATAATGCAGGTGCCAGCTCCCCAGAGGTCGAGGTCGCACATGAGTTCTGCTGCAGAGGAGTCAGATGAGGACTTTGATAGGGCGGCCTTCAGAAGAAGGGTGATGGGCATGCACACAGAAATGCTTGGTGTATTGGCAGACATGCCAGAGAGCCTGTTGTCACTGTTCAGGAGCATGGAGGAGCCTGTTGAGTCTGAGTGTTCCAGATATGCTTAATATATATCACTGGACACAGACAACAAGAATAACTAAAACAGGTCTTTACTAATCGAAGGTCAGGGCTGAACTGCTTAGCAAATTACTACACAGAGTTTATATACCGGTGTGGTCACCACCGGTACTACAATATACAGTAGCCAAGAGAAAGTAGTCCATCTCTTAAGGTAGTCTCTTAAGGTGGTACAGGTTACATACACAACAATTCCTCCCTTTTTAGCTTAACAGTATACATCCCAATTTAAACATAACATGGATAACATATATACAACTTCATGCAAATCTGTTCAAAGATTCAGTCTCTGAGGGGGCGGATAACATATATACAACTTCATGCAAATCTGTTCAAAGATTCAGTCTCTGAGGGGGCCTCCTGATCCGAGATGGATAACGCCTTTCAGGGGTCTCCGGTTCTCGTTGCTGGGGTGACTCATCTAGTTGATCTCTTATGGATTGGACATCATCAGATACATTGGCGTCTGAGGTAGATGCTTCAGGTTCACTAACTTCTTCCACTGGTGTGTCTGTCGTAGTCATGGGTTCGACCCTTGTTCTCGATTCTACAAGTTGGTCAGCATGACGTCGTATTACATTTTCACCAATATCTACCGTGTACATCAGGGGTCCTTGTCTGGCACGAATTTTTCCAGATTGCCATTTCTCATTCTTATAGTCCCGGGCTAACACTGGTTGTCCTATTTTGAAACTCCGAGTGGTCTTGTTATTTATATGCTGGAACTGTTTGTTTTCTACTTCCCTCCGCACATTTGGTTTTAACAAGTCCAACCTGGACCGCAACCTCCTGTTATAGAACATCATGGCAGGGCTTTGATTTGTCACTGCATGAGTGGCGTTTCGATATGCCATTAGGAAATTGTCCACCTTGTGTTGTAGTGGAATCTGGTCTTCGCTCATGGCCTTTATCGCCTTTTTGAACGTTTGTACAAATCTCTCGGCCAACCCATTTGTAGCCGGATGATATGGGGCAGAGGTATAATGTTTCACCCCATTCTTCTTCATGAATTTCTGGAATTCATCTGACACGAACTGCGGTCCGTTGTCTGAACATATTTGTTCTGGCAATCCATTTCTTGCGAATATCGTTCTTAGCACTGCGATCGTCTTTTCCGAGGTAGTGGTCGCCATCTTAATCACTTCTGGCCATTTAGAATGTGCGTCTACCGCAATTAAAAACATGGAGTCCATGAATGGACCTGCGAAGTCAATATGTACACGTTGCCATGGGGTTGAAGGCCATTCCCATGGATGCAGCGGTGCAATTGGAGGTGCATTTTGAACTTTTTGGCACCCTGAGCAGCTTTTAGTCAGATCCTCTATTTGTTGGTCGATGCCTGGCCACCACACACAAGCCCTAGCAAGGCTTTTCATCTTGACTCCCCCCAGATGACCTTCATGCAGTTCCTTTAGAACTCTCTCCCTTAATTTAGGAGGAATAATCACCCATGTTCCATACATCAATGTTCCTTGACAGACGGACAGCTGTTCTCGTTTGGCTGAGAATGCCGGTAACAGTGGTTCACCATGAGCTGGCCATCCTTTCACTGTCAATTCGTAGACCCGAGACAGTGTCGGGTCATTCCTGGTTTCTCTTTCAATACTTGCATTGGTGACTGGTAAACATTCGATGATGGTCGAGTGAAATAACTCAACAGGGTCAACTGTCGGTGCCTCTTCCGCTGTAGGTAGTGGCAGGCGCGACAGCCCATCAGCATTACCATGTTGCTTTGTACCTTTGAATTCGATCTGATATTGATGTGCCCCTAGGAAAAGGGACCATCTCTGGAGCCTCTGCGCTGTCATCACCGAAACACCCTTCTTAGGGTTAAAAATGGAAACCAACGGCTGGCGGTCTGTCAGCAGCGTAAACTTTTGCCCTTGCAGGTAATGATTAAATTTTCCTACTCCCCACACAAGGCTGAGAGCCTCCCTATCTATCTGAGCATAGTTGCGCTCAGCGGAGGTCAATGATCTGGATGCGAATGCGACTGGTCTTTCCAAGCCATTTGGCAACTTATGTGAGAGCACTGCCCCAATACCATATGGAGAAGCATCACAAGCTAACCGAATAGGCAGCGTTGGGTTAAAGTGAGCCAACACTTCCTTAGAGGTGATCAATGCCTTGCCTTTGTGAAAGGCCCGCTTACAGTCCTCGCTCTACTTCCATGGCACTCCCTTCTGCAAAAGAGCGTTCAGCGGGTGTAGCACCGTGGATAAATTTGGCAGAAACTTATGGTAATAGTTAATCAACCCTAGGAACGACCTCAACTGGGATACATTCTCCGGAGCGGGAGCCTTCGCAACAGCTTCGATCTTGTCAGGTGACTTGTGAAGCCCCTCCTGGTCAATGACGTGACCACAGTATGAGATTTGCTTCTGAAAGAACTCACATTTCTGGTGATTAACTCAAAGTCCATATTCTTTCAATCTGTTGAGCACCTGTTCCAAATTTGCAAGGTGTTCCTCATCATCATTTCCTGTAATCAGAATGTCATCCAGGTAACATTGTGTGCCTGGAATTCCCTGTAATACCTGCTCCATGGCCCTTTGCCAAATCGCTGGAGCCGATGCCACTCCAAAAACCAGTCTATTATATCGATATAAGCCCTTATACGTGTTGATCGTGAGATACTGGCGTGACGCATCATCAACTTCCATCTGTAAATACGCCTGCACCAGGTCTATCTTGGTGAAGTGTTTCCCGCCAGCCAACGAAGCGAAGATATCCTCAATCCGTGGAAGCGGATATTGCACCGTGTGAAGAACCGGATTAACAGTGATCTTGAAATCGCCACAGATGCGAACCTTCCCCGGTTCCTCCGGTTTGTTACTCGATGAACGCTTCATGACGGGAACAATGGGCGTGGCCCATTCACTCCAGTCCACCTTTGACAGTACTCCGGAACATTCTAGTCCTTCCAGCTCAGCTTCCACAGCAGGTTGTATTGCATAAGGTACCGGTCTGGCTTTGAAAAATTTCGGGTTTGCATGTTCTTCAACTTTGATGTTTGCCGTAATTCCTTTCAGTGTTCCCAGTCCCTGCTGGAACACCTCTTTAGCATCGTCCAATATTCTGGACAGTCGTTTAGGTTTGACATCTTCCTTTTTGCCGGAATCTACAGTTAGTGCTTTTAAGGAATGCCAGTCCATATTTATTCTCCTGATCCATTCCCGTCCCAGTAATGGTGGACCTCCCTCAGGTAACACATACAAGTCCATTCCTCGGCTTTCTTTATCCTTGTGGACCACCTTTACCTTTATCTTTCCAATGGGGTATACTCTTTGCCCCGTGTATGTTTTCAAAACAATCTCCGTATCCCTTAAGGGAATGTGTGGAAATAACCTTTTGTAATCTTGCTTATTCATGACCGTCAATGCCGATCCAGTGTCCAATTCCATCTTCACTTGGACTCCTGCTATCTGAAGTGTGACCCAGATAGTTTGGTGGTCTGCTGTGTTACCCACATTATGTATTCTTAGACAACCCAGTTCCTTACTGCTGGAGTCTGAATCCGTCTTCTGTTCATCCGAACTGTTCTCTGTCACCTTGTGTACCTTTTTGTACTTTTCCTGCGGTGACTTTTTGCTGCTGGTCCTCTTACCTGACCGGCATACTTTAGCTATGTGACCAAGCTTGCCACATTTTCTGCATTCCTGATTTTTGAACCAGCACTGGTTCTGATCGTGCGTTGTCCTTCCGCAACGATAACACTTTACTGCACCCAATGCCATTTGATTGGTGCTGAGTTCCGATGACCTTAGTTGCATTTCTGCGGTGCCTCTTGCTGCGGCCTCGTGCGATGCTGCAATGGTGACAGCTTTCTCAAGCGTAAGGTCCTTTTCTTCTAGCAGACGCTTTTGTGTTCCTTCTTTTAATAATCCACACACGAATTTATCTCTCAGAGCATCTGCTAGTCCTGTACCAAACTGACAGTACTTTGATAGCTTACGCAGTTCAATTAAGAATTCAGCGTTGCTTTCCTCTTTCAGCTGCATTCTGCTGTAAAATTTAAATCGTTCCGCTATCATCGGCAGCGTGGGGTTTAAATGTTCTTGCAGGATCGTAACAATTTTCGCGAAAGTCTGATCTGCCGGTTTATCTGGTGTTATCAGATGCTTCAATAACCCGTACGTCTTCACCCCCATTGAGTTTAATAATGTTATTGCTTTCTTATCATCTGGTACTTCATTTGCTGTACAATAAACTCCAATGCGTTCTACATACGTGGTCCAATCTTCAACATCACTATCAAAAGCAGTGATGTTACCGTGTTTAAGCATCCTTGAAATTTTTTATTTTTTATTTTCCCAAGATGGCGGCTTCCCGCGCTTGGCGGCTTTTCCCGCGCTTGTCTTCTTCCCCCGCCGACTACAATGGTGGCTTCCCGCACTTGGCGGCTTTTCCCGCGCTTGTCTTCTTCCCCCGCTGGCTACAATGGTTCTGACCGCGCTGTTGCCGTTCTCGCCTCCCAGCGGTTCTTACTTTCCCCCGACGCTGCTTTTGCTCCCCCGCGGTTCTCGTGGCCTCAACGCTTCCCTCGTTGCTGCGCTTCTCAGCCCCGATTGCAGCCCGGCCCTTTACACCGGCTGCGGTCAAGTTCTCCGTGGTTCTCGTGGCCTTAACGCTGCCCTTGTCGCTGCGCCTCTCGGCCCCGATTGCAGCCCGGTCCTTTTCACCGGCCGCGGTCGAGTTCTCCGCCCTTTTTCCTCCGGTTTCCCTTCCCTTCTCCACTGACAACGCGGCCGACTTTCTGCCCGTGTCGCTAGATCGGCTTACCCACCACCGTGGTAGAAGGATGATCACTGCCTGTCGCTGATGGAGGACTTCATGGTCAGTAATTTCCCCGGGTTCTCGATGCCTCCCGTGCGAATGCGGTGCTCAGCAGGATGATGAGGGCGGATGCCTCTTCTCGATGCCCGTTCTGGGGACGAAGCTGCCTTGGATGCAAACTGCCGCAGGGTAAGATCGGACTCGTCGCCACTGTTGAGTCTGAGTGTTCCAGATATGCTTAATATAAATCACTGGACACAGACAACAAGAATAACTAAAACAGGTCTTTACTAATCGAAGGTCAGGGCTGAACTGCTTAGCAAATTACTACACAGAGTTTATATACCGGTGTGGTCACCACCAGTACTACAATATACAGTAGCCAAGAGAAAGTAGTCCATCTCTTAAGGTAGTCTCTTAAGGTGGTACAGGTTACATACACAACAGAGCCCAGCTTCAACCTTGCACAGGGCTTTGTGCAGAGCTTGGAGCCCATAATTTCCAGGATGAAAGTGATGGGCAACTCCATTAGAGCACTTGTGGAACCAACCATGATGCAAGGTCTGATGGGCGATGTCTCAGCTTCCATTACAGCATAAGTGGAAGCGACCCAACGTCTGAGTGCTCCAGTGGAAGCTCAGACTTCTGTCATGCAGGCTCAGCGCGCTGCCACACAAACTCATACTGCTGCCATCGTGGCTGCATTTAAAAGTGTGGGAAGGGGCTTGCAGGGTCTCACAGCAGTCCACCAATCTGTCCTCTAACAGATTACTAAAATTGCTGAGGCGCTGCCCCGGGGGATTGGCATTGGCTCCGTGGAGCCTGAACCTGCTGTCCTCTCTCAGGATGACAGCATTCATACTTCCACCACTGCCACTCCAGCAGTGCACTCGCTGCTGCCTGTTAGCCTGCCAGCCCAGACTGCTGCTGCCCGTGCTGAGATGGTGTAGTCTGAAGCCGGACCTTCTAGGCCCAGAGTTGTTTGAGGTCGTCCTCCAAGGCCATCTGCAGTCTCCTCCACTGAAAGTCAGCAGCCTTCCATCAGCCATGCTTTGGCCACTGGTGCAGCACTTTATAGGAGCACCAGCATAGTCAAAGACACACAAAAGACAGGCACTAAGGGGCTGCACCCTTATGATAGCCAAGTTGTGGAGGGTGCAGCAGACCACCACTAATTGGGACACCCACTCTGGCATGTACTGGAGGGCTCCTCTCAAGCAGTCAAAGCAGAGGAACCATTGCTTTAGCACCCCGATGGTCTGCTCAATGAGGTTCCTCGTGGCATCATGGCTGTCATTATATGGCTAGCCACGAGTGCTGGAGTTGCAGAGGGGAGTCATCAGCCAAGTGTAGAGCGGATAATCCTTGTCCCCTAGCAGCCACCCTCAGGTTCGACGTGGTGGCTGGAAGATTGCTGGCACAACGAACTGGCGCAGCATGAAGGCATCATGACTACTGCCAGGATACCAGGTATTCACCATCATAATCTGCTGGGCGTGGTCGCACACCAACTGTACATTATGTGAGTGGTACCCTTTGAAGTTATGGAACATCTCACCCTTGTTATGCGGCGCCCGTAAAGCCACGTGTGTGCAGTCGATGGCACCCTGCACCATGGGGATGCCCAATATCCTGGCAAAGCCACGTGCGCACTCCACCTGCTTCACTCTGTTTAGAGAGAAGACAAGGAAATCCCCTGTCCTAGAATACAGAGCCTCTGTGACCTCCTGGATGCAGCGATGGACGGTGAACTGCGAGATGTTAGCTATGTCACCTGTTCCAGCCTGGAAGGATTTGTTGGCAAAAAAATTGAGCGCCACGGTAACCTTGAGGGCCACTGGCAGAGCCATCATCGCCCTGTTCTGAGGCTGCAGGTCTGGTTCCAAGAGGGGGAAGAGTTCTGTGACCATCTCCTTGGTGAAGCGGTGCCTCCGAATACACTGCTCCTTGCTTAGGTGGAGGTAGGAAAAGTGCTCCCTGAAGACTCTAGGTGGGTAAGGCCTCCTGCTGAGAGTCCTGCTCCCTCTCCTCCCCCTCCTCCCTCTGTGAGCATCTTGTTTTCTTTGCTGCCTCTGCTCCACCTCCCTTTCCTGCTGCAGACTGGAGGAGGTTACAGAGATAGCAAGGGCCTAAGCCATGGAGGGATTTGAAAACAAGGATGAGAATTTTAATATCAAGGCGTTGCCGGACTGGGAGCCAATGTAGGTCAGCGAACACAGGGGTGATGGGAATTGGTGCGAGTTAAGATACAGCGAGCAGAGTTTTTGATGAGCTCAAATTTATTGAAGGTGGAAAATGGGAGGCTGGCCAGCAGCACATTAGAATAGTCAAGTCTAGAAGTTACAAAGGCATAGATGAGGGTTTCAGCAGCAGATGTGCTCGCCCCTGTGCTCGCTGATCTACATTGGATCCCGGTTAAGCAACACCTCGATTTCAAAATTCTCAGCCTTGTTTTCAAATCCCTCCATGGCCTCGCCCCCTCCCTATCTCTGTAATCTCCTTCAGCCCCACAACCCCCCGAGATATCTGCGCTCCTCTAATTCTGCCCTCTTGAGCGTCCCTGATTATAATCGCTCAACCATTGGTGGCCGTGCCTTCTGTTGCCTAAGCCCTAAGATCTGGAATTCCCTGCCTAAACCTCTCCACCTCTCTTTCCTCCTTTAAGACATTCTTTAAAACCTACCTCTTTGACCAAGCTTTTGGTCACCTGCCTTCTGTTCTTCTCTCCCACATGGCAGTTGCCTTTCATTCTGCCAGCGCAATTTACACTTCATCTAGAGCCATCCTTTGTTTCTTAACCTGCCCCATTACCATCTCCTTTTGCCTTGAATATCTCTTAATGTCTCTGAATGTCTCTTAACCTCTCCCGCCTCCTATCCTATCACAGACCTTCCCTTTTGTTCTTTCATCCCCTCCCCCATTTCCCAGCCTCTATACTTGCTTAAAAATCTGTTCCATTTCCTGCTTTTTTCCAGTTCTGACGAAAGGTCATCGACCTGAAACGTTAAACTCTGTTTCTCTCTTCACAGATGCTGCCTGACCTGCTGAGTATCTCTGGCATTTTCTGTTTTTATTTCTAATTTCTCCTTTTGTGGCTCGATGTCAATTTTGTTGTCTCCTGTGAAGTGCCTTGGGACATTTTACTATGTTAAAGGCGCTATATAAATACAAGTTGTTGTTGTTGTGGTCGTCGATGGCGGCGATGACAGAGGTGAAAGTAGGTGGTTTTGGTGATGGAGCGGATATGTGGTTGGAAGCTCATTTCAGTGTCAAATAGGATGCCAAGGTTGCGAATGGTCTGCTTCAGCCTCAGTGGCCAGGGAGAGGTGTGGAGTCAGTGGTTAGTGGACAGAGTTTATGGCGGGGACCGAAGACAATGACTTTGTTCTTCTCAATATTTAGTTGGAGGAAACTACTGCTCATCCAGTACTGGATGTTGGACAAGCAGTGTAACAAATCAGAACAAGTGGAGGGGTCGAGAGAGGCGGTGGTGAGGTAGAGTTGGGTATCATCAGTGTACATGTCGAACCTGATGTGTTTTCGGATGATGCCGCTGAGCATGTAGATGAGAAATAGGAGGGGGCCAATCCTTGGGGGATTCCAGAGGTAATGATACGGGAGCAGGAAGAGATGTTCTTGCAGGTGATTCTCTGGCTACAACTGGACAGATAAGAATGGAACCAGGCGAGTACAGTCCTACCCAGCTGCATGACGGTGGAGAGGTGTTGGAGGAGGATGGTGTGGTCAACCATGTTAAAGGCTGTAGACAGGTCAAGAAGGATGAGGAGGGGTAATTTATCATAGTCTCAGTCATATAGGATGTCATTTGTGACTTTGATAAGGGCCGGTTCAGTGCTGTGGTAGGGACGGAAACATGATTGGAGGGTTTCAAACATGGGGTTGTGGGAAAGTTGGGCACGGATTTGGGAGGCAACAATATCTTCAAGGACTTTGGAGAGGAAAGGGGCGTTGGAGATGAAGTGGTAGTTTGCAAGGATAGAAGAGTTAAGATGGGTTTTTTGAGGAGTGGGGTGATGACGTTAGATTTGAAGGGGAGGGGGACAGTACCTAAGGAGAGGAAACCGTTAACAATATCAGCTAACATGGGTGCCAGCAGTTTAGTGGGAATAAGGATCAAGGAAGCAGGAGGTGAGTCTCATGGACAAGGTGAGCTCGGAGAGGGAATGATGGGAGATAGGAGAGAAACTAGAGAAAAACTAAAGTATTGAACTGTGAACAAACAAAATGATAAACAGAGAGTGCTAGGAGTGAGCCATGAAACAATGGGACAAATTTTTGATTTAATAATCTAATGTGAGATAAACATAATCGTGCATTTACATGGAAACAAGTAACACTTTACATTACATAATTGTCCTCAATGATGCTAATTTAAGCAAAATAATCAGATGCAGACATATATATGGGGTGTAACCATAAGTTTGAGACCATTTTTATGCACTAAATTTTTTTAACAGCCAAAAGCCCAAGCTAGTCTTGTTGAAGAGCCACTCTAACAAATGATTCAACACTCCCACACAACATTGTGATCTGCTTTCAACCACACCATTATGGGGAATTGCTGAGTGAAGGCTAGATGCTTCAACACAGGGAGGGAAAAAATCTCTGATGGTGAACACTCGGGTGACAGCTAAACACCAACATCAAGATGCCAACAGAGTAATGTGCATTAAATATTGCTGGCTCACTCATGCCAGCAGATTATACATGCCTGCAGTAACAGCACTCTTGTTTCCTCTGAGACTCAGCCCCACTATGCCTATGAAAGTACACATCATGCCTTTATATGGACAATGCCGCTGAGGTTTGAAGGAATCTGGAGTGCCCAGTGTGAGTGATTTGTTTCACATGGCTGCATGCACTGAAATCTAGTGTCACCACTACAGTTGACAGTATTGATCCATTATTATGCCTTACTTGCAACAGCACACATTTGTCTTCTGTTGCAGGTATAATGCTAACATTAGAAAGAGTGAAAGAACAGAAATAAAGATAGTGTGGCGACACGCCACCACTGGACATAATCCGCTCACGGCGGCACAGACAGTCTAAGCAGAAGCCCCCAGCCGGGGGCCCTTTCCTCCAGCAACTTGTTTCCCGCAGGGACAGGCTGCCGGGAGCACTTCCTGTCTGGGAAGTATTTAAGTGGATGCGCGGGCTTTTCTAGTTCCTGTTTGCCATGTGGTCAGAATAAAGAAGCTGTGTTTTCAATAGCTCTGTCTCGACTCCCACGTTTGCCGCGGTATCTCAACAATAGAAAGCAGAGTGAGAGAAATGTCAAATGTTCCTCCTCCTGTAATTTTCTTTGTTTGCTGTCTCTTGCCACACATCTTCAGCGAGAGGATGTGGTGGGGTTCACTCTCCAGCCAGCCAATAGAACATAAGAACATAAGAAATAGGAGCAGGAGTAGGCCATTTGGCCCTTTTAGCCTGATGTAGTGGGGTTCACTCTCCAGCCAGCCAATAGAACATAAGAACATAAGAAATAGGAGCAGGCTTAGGCCATTTGGCCCTTTTAGCCTGCTCCGCCATTCAATAAGATCATGGCTGATCTTCTACCTCATCCCCACTGTCCTTAATTATCCCCATATCCCTTGAATCCCTTAATATTAAAAAATCTATCGATCTCTACCTTGAATATACTCAACGACTGAGACTCCACAACCCCCTGGGGTAGAGAATTCCAAAGATTCACAACCCTCTGAATGAAGAAATTTCTCCTCATCTCAGTCCTAAATGGCCGAGCCCTTATTCTGAGATGGTGACCCCTGGTTCTAGACTACCCAGCCAAAGGAAACATCCTCCCTGCATCTACCCTGTCAAGTACTGTAAGAATTTTGTATGTTTCAATGAGATCACCTCTCATTCTTCTAAACTCTAGAGAATATAGGCTTAGTCTACTCAATCTCTCCTCATAGGACAATCCCCCCATCCCAGGAATCAGTCTGGTGAACCTTTGTTGAACTCCCTCTACATGGCAAGTATATCCTTTCTTAGGTAAGGAGTCCAAAACTGTACACAATACGCCAGGTGTGGTCTCACCAGGGCCCTATATAATTGCAGTAAGGCGTCTTTACCTTTATACTCAAATCCTCTTGTAATAAGGGCCAACATACCATTTGATTTCCTAATTGCTTGTTGTATCTGCATGTTAACTTTCATCATGTACAAGGACACTCAGGTCCCTCTGAACACCAACATTTTACAATCTCTCACCATTTAAAAAATACTCTGCTTTTCTATATTTCCTACCAAAGTGGATAACTTCACATTTCTCCACATTATATTCCATTTGCCATGTTCTTGCCCGCTCACTTAGCCTGTCTATATCCCCTTTAAGCCTTCTTGCATCCTCCTCACAACTTACATTCCCACCCAGCTTTGTATCATCAGCAAACTTGGATATACAGGTAGACTATCCTTTATCTGAACTTCCGAAAACCGAAAACCTCTAAAAACCGAAAGTTTTTTCGTTCAGCGTAAGTCGTGCGCACGACATGACCAGAGTGGCGCACGACTTACGCTGAGCAGGGCAGAGGGTCACAGAGTTCCCTCCTGGGTAGGAGATTGCAGGCCGAGCCGGGCAGCGTGAAGGAGAAACCGGGAGAGTGAACCCAACAATACAGCGGCCGGTCTGATGGCTGCAGCGGCCCGTCCGATATTCTTTTCTCCACCCCCCACCCGACCCGACCCGACCCCCGACACGTCCGATATTCTTTTCTCCACCCCCCACCCGACCCGACCCGACCCCCGACACGTCCGATATTCTTTTCTCCACCCCCCACCCGACTTGACCCAACCCGTCCGATATTCTTTTCTCCACCCCCCACCCGACCCGACCCGACCCCCAACCCGAACCGCGGCCTGTCCGATATTCTTTTCTCCCCCCTGACCCCCCGCCGACCCCTACCCCCGACCCCCCGCCAACCCCCCCCGCCGACCCCCACCCCCGACCCCCTGCCGACCCCCCCGCCGACCCCCCCGCTGACCCCCCGCCGACCCCGACCCCCCACCGACCCCCCCGCCGAACCCCGGCCGACCCCGACCCCCGACAAATTTCCCTTCTGAAATCCGAAAAATTCCGAAAATCGAAACTCAGCTGGTCCCAAGGCTTTCGGATAAGGGATAGTGTACCTGTATTACATTTGATCCCCTCATCCAAATCATTAATGTAGATTGTGAATAGCTGAGGCCCAAGCACTTTCCTTGTGGTACCCCACCAGTTACAGCCTGCCAACCCAAAAATGACGTTTATTCCTACTCTCTGTTTTCTGTCTGTTTACCAATCCTCAATCCATGCTACTATATTACCCCCAATCCCAGAAGCCCTAATTTTGTTTAATAACCTCTTGTGTGGCAACTTATCGAGTGCCTTCTGAAAATCCAAATACACTGCATCCATTGGTTCCCCCTTATCTATTCTGCTAGTTACAACTTCAAAAAACTCTAACAATCTTGTCAAACATGATTTCCCTTTCATAAATCCGTGTTGACTCTGCCCAATCCTATTATAATTTTCTAAGTGCCCTGTTACCACGTCCTTAATAATAGATTCTAGCATTTTCCCTACTACTGATGTGAGGTTAACTGATCTGTAGGTCCCCGTTTTCTCTCACCCTCCTTTCTTAAATAGTGGGATTACATTTGCCACTTTCCAATCCGCGGGAACGGTTCTAGAATCTATGGAATTTTGGAAAATGACAACCAATGCATCCATATAGCCAACTCTTTCAAAACCCTAGGATGTAGGCCATCAGGTCCAGGGAATTTATCGGCTTTCAGTCCCATTAATTTCTCCAGTGCTATTTTTTTACTAATACTAATTTCTTTCAGTTCCTTATTCTCGCTAAAGCTTTGGTTCTCCATTAATCCCGGGACTTTATTGCGTCTTCTTCCGTGAAGACAGACACAAAGGGCTCGATTTTGCCAGTGTGGGCGGGCTGGGGCATGTCAGGTGTTTTTCCAGTCCTGAACCCGACTCCAGTGTGATGTGGGGAAAAAGAGCAATTTTCCCCTAATTGGGCAATTGATTTCCAGCGTGTGGGAACCCCTGGCCCAATTAGTCTTTCCATCCTGAAAGTCACCTCCAATTACGTCATCAGTGCTGCTGGATTTAAGGCCTGCAAGCAGCCTTGCTTCTTCTGGAGACTGGAAATGCTTTGGACATTGTATGAAAGACTTCATTTACCGACCATGTCCACCAGCAAGCAAAAATGTGCACCTTGATTTGATGAGCCCTCCCTCCAAGCTCTGGTGGAGGGAGCAAGATCTAATAAGGAGGTGCACTTCCCTTCCTCAGGGAGAAAAAGGCCACCACAACAAACTAAAGCTGTGTGGCTGCAAGTGGCCAGGGAGGTCAATGCCATCTCTATGTTCCGCAGAACCTGGCTGCAGTGCAGGAAGAGGTTTCATAACCTTCTGCGCACTGGTAAAGTGAGTTGGACTTTCCCATCACCCTCAATCTGATCCCCATCGCCTCTCCTCACCAGCACTCTGTTTTGCCAACCTCTTCCTCCACATCCCTGCACCCTTACCTATTCCCTCTCTCTCTGTGGCCACATTCACTTAACTATTCGACCATGCAGCCCTCACACTCCCTATCACTGTGATGCAATGACAACTTACCACACACCGGGAGGGCCCTTAGTCTCCTTCTAAGTATCTATGCTATGGAATCTCTACACTCACTCCTTCATTCTCACTCAAACTCCACTTGTGTCCCTCATTGCAGGAAAAGAGAGCCCACAATAAGAGGGAGAGAGCAAGGACAGGAGGAGGGCCACCCCCAGTAGCCCAGCTCACCACCTCAGAGGAGGCGGCCATGGAAATTGCTGGGATTGAGGATGATTCCCAAGTGGGGGATGGACAGGCAGGCGCATCACAGCAAGCTGGTGACAGAATAGTTTGGCATCTCTCTCATTGCCATTGCATGAGTCACTGATAATGAATCTCATGCTCTAACAGATTGACTTATGATAATCTGCACTATTCAATGTGCATGTAACCTTGACCTCACATCTCTAACTCTTTCCTTTACTCCCCCACAGGACCATCGACAACCCCCGTCCCCATTGTCCAGGAGGAAGAGCCTGAGCTTCCAGACTCCTCAGAGGAAGCTGCAACCTCTGAGGGCACTGCATCAGCAGAATTAAGTGCACACATCACCAGCGCAGACACTCACACCTCGGTGGGACCTTCGGGACATAGAGTATAGTTGTCACCTGGTGTATCACAACTCACAAGTGAGAATCAGCAGATGTTGGAGACAGGGACAGCAGTGGAGAGTCCTCGTTGGAGGGCGCAGGACGCTCCCAGCTCGGCTCCGCTGCATGTCAACCCTATGCCTCCGGGTCCATCCAGAAGGACAGCGGTGCTGGAATTCCAGGAACAGGTGCAGGAGTCTCTGGCAGGTTTTGTCTCCAGGGTCGCTGTGAGTGTGGAGCGAGTGGAGGGGTCCATCACTAACATGAGCAGAGCCTTTGTGGAGGCATTGGTGCATGAACGCATCACCACGGAAAGGATGGCAACCTCCGTGGTGCAGGGGGTTTTTGCACAGGCTTGTTCGGGTCAGTCAGCTTTGCCTCTGACTACCTTCCTTGAGCGGTTCGAATCGCTCGCCCCCTGGGTTCTGGACACCGGACTTAGATACAGGCAGCGATACAGAGAAAACTCGAGTAGACAGGTGGTTGAATGCAAACAAAACCAAGATTTTATTGAAGAGGAAAATCTTGATACAATCTTATGGAAAATTATTAGCGTACACTTCTACAGGCAAAAATTACAAGAGAGTCATAATAATACTATACTTATACAGGGAATGGGGAACACACGGCGCATCGAGGGAAAACAACTATCTTAACAATCCCCTTATCCTTAACCCACCCCCTATACCTAACTAGGTTAATCTATGAGGGGTCAGAATTCATGCTCACCAATAAAAAGGGTTTGTTAGACTCAAAACAGCAGTTGGGTTCGGGGTTCACTCTTGGTGCTCTCTGGAGCCTGCTGTCGTCACGTGGGCTCCGGGTGCTGCAAGGGCGTTGTCCAGGTTTGAGTACCCCAAAGTTACAGTCTCTGCTTGGGTACTTTACCTTGCAGGGATGATTCTTCGCCGACAGCTTGAGTTTGCCTGAAGATACTCACAGGTTGGCTGAGGCTGAAGGCCCGGTAATTCGAGGCCTACCCTCAGTTGGCCTTCCCCAGGTGGTCTTCCTCCTCCCCTCATCGCGTCCCGCTTCGCCTGGCCTGAATTGCCCGTGTTCATCGACCCGGTGTCGGGGCGAGTCCAGATGGAGTTGGAGAGGGCACGGGCAAAGTCCAGGGGGTAAGCGCAGGACGGGGGGAAAGAGCGGCAGCAACGAGGGCGAGGGGCTGAAGGACCGGGGAGCGGCAATACCGACAGCAGCCGAGCAGCAGTCTTCTTCTTCTTCTTCCAACGACTACCCCTTGCTACCTGGGGGCCTTCAATTATACCTTCGTCGAAAAACCTTATCTGCCTGCCAAATCAGGTTAGTTCTTTGTTTTATTTTTGGCGGGCTAATTAAAATAATGGTAGCAATGTATACTGACGGGTTTTTAGATGGCCGATAATTGCATCTACCGGCCCGATAATTGACTCATATTGTCCTGAAAGTCCTTGATGGGCTTGTCCAGCCTCGATGGATGTGTTTAATCTGTTTCCGATTATGTATGCAGACTGTTTGATGGCTTTAACTGTAGGCCTCATTGAATTCAGATCTGCCTCTAATTCAGCCTAATACATAATTCACAGTTTGTCTGGGTCCCAAATCACAAAGTTCTTTTCACAGGAAACCTGCAGCCTTAGTTTTGATTTCCCTCAAACTGCCTGGGCTGCAGAATCTATTTTGGAGACCCGCAGGCTTTCTGCCACGAGGCACGGACGCCATCTTGGGTACCCTTTTTAATTTCAAAAGAAATGTCCACGCATGGTCCCTTTTATCGATAATAACCTTCGGGGAAACGCACAAATTTTGTGAATCTTACATTCACCCCTGTGATACTAAAACTTGCTTGAAGTATCATACTTTTACAAAGTGAGCAAAATTTTTCTGACCCTCCCTAGTCAGCCTTCCCCTGTAATTATCTATCTAATATACCCACGACACATGCACTTCCCATTCTGCGAAAATGTAGTGTAAATCAGCATAAAAAGAGTAAAATTACAGGCTTTACACACACACATCCAAGCATGGAGAGGGTCCTACACCCCTGCACCACTTGGTGCACATATCTTTATTAAACCGCATCGCAAAAGAAAACAACTAAAGAAAAACTTTTAATTAAAAAAAACAAACACAAAGAACAACACTTCTTCAATCGAAATACAGGAAAACTTAAACCGGCGTATCTTCCTCTACCTTTACATAATGTTCCTTCCAAAAGCTCTGGTTTCGGAATTCTGACCACCGACCTTTTCCCTTACACTGGATGCAAACTAAATACAGCACTATTCCTAATTGGCAAATCATGAGAATGTGAGAAGCCAGCCTGACCCACAAAGGGACCTCTATTATTGAAAAGGTTCCACCA
Source organism: Somniosus microcephalus (assembly GCF_052327205.1). Classification (NCBI taxonomy): domain Eukaryota; kingdom Metazoa; phylum Chordata; class Chondrichthyes; order Squaliformes; family Somniosidae; genus Somniosus; species Somniosus microcephalus. The sequence goes on along the minus strand of NC_140995.1, from coordinate 113,543,474 downwards.
GGGTGGAGTCACAATATCCAATATCTTAGTCCCTATCTCTACTGTTTTCTGCTCAAGAGTGTAGAAATGTTTCTGTGAAACTATAACGGCTTTTAGAATTTTGGTCAAATGTTCAGGGAGAGGGGGAATTTCATAGCCAAAGTGTGCTACGTACTTCTGCAAGTTCGTAAAATTCTCCTTCACAGTGAGGTGAACAGTGGAGGGTTCAGGGATGGGGACAATTCGCTCCTGGGCCACTCGAACTTCTGCCTTGGGTTTAAAACAGAAACTGCTGTCACTAACCGGGCACCAGCTGTGCTGTCCGTGCTGGTAGTGGGACGCGCCGGTGGTGACACAGTATGTCCCACCCCCTATATATGCTACCTGCGGGGGAACATGGCCTTGTGCCATTGCCTCCATGGTGCAATTTATAGGCTTCGCGTCAGCAGCTCTGAACCCACACTGCGGTCTTGAGAAGGCATTCAAGTGCTGGGGGCATAGGATTATGTGTGCTCCCCAGCTCTGGCACCCTGAGAGGTCAGTACCTGTCATAGCATGCTCCCACTTAATGACATAAGGCGGGACCGCTGTGAAGCGAATGTGTGCACCCCCCTGAATGACTCCAATGTTCTCTACCCTGCATACTGGGGCAGGTCGGGCTGTCCTACCCATGACCAGCATCCTAACTACTACTCCCATGATTGTGTGGTTGGACTGCCCACAATCCATGGGGACTGGATAGGCTTCGGAGGCTAGCCGGAGTTGGCACGGGCTGAATGTGTTCTCAAAAGGGTGGAGGGCTGCGAGGTGCTTGTTGCTAATCTAGGAGGGGACCAAACCTTGTTTTAAATCCTCCAGGTTGCTGCGGCCCTCGCCCAGTAACCATGTCCCGTATAACACGCACACCTCATTCTGTGCAGCTTGGTCAGAAGCATTTCCGCCCTCCCTTATGAGAGCATTTACCATCTTAGCGTGCTTTTCAAACTCTGCTATAATCTCCTTTAAATGGACCGTCATGGCCTGGTCCTCATGCAACTCCGAGCCCACTACCTTGTTCTCATCCAGTAATATCCTTTTTAACTGTTTTTAAACCGTTTATCTGGGTCTGCAGCTCTATGTCATCCAAGTTGTTGATGACAGAGGACCCAGTATTAAATGCAGTAAAAACATCATTCCATACACCCCTTCTTTGTCTCCCTGGGTTACGCAAAATTTCCCGGTGTGTGGTGTAGAGTTCGGTCTTGTCCACATGGGCAAAATCGAACTCGTAAAATTTCTGAACATGTCTTTTAATAGGGCCTGGTATAACTGCTCTGTTTCTTTGGGGCACTACTCCGGCAAATGTACCTCCGTGAGATTTAAAATCACGGAGGCTACCGCGTAGTGTACCCGCTGGTACAGCATCTGATCGGTGGGGACTAGTACCAATCCATTCCCTGGTCCCTTGGTGGTGGTGGGGCAATCTTCCCTGGATAACCTCGCTGCCTGCGCCGTGGGCGGGGGCTTACGGGGGCGGGTCACCAGCTCAGTGGCATTGACTAAGATCGGGGAGAATGGGGCTGCGCGCGCCTCCAGGCTGGTGTCCCACCTTATCCCCGCCCCGGCATCTTGCCACTGCCGATGGAAAACAATGGATATGCCTCTCTGACCCCCACATACAGATGTAAATCCCTTGGTCCGGTTCCCACCACTTGTCCCAACACACACTCAGTCCTCCATGAGTCCCGGTAATTGTCCGATGGGTGTTATTCCCCAGGCATTCCCATTCGACTTCAGGGTTCCTCATGTCCTTGCTCAACTTTCGGAGCCACCACCATCAGTCCAGTGGAATGTGTCCTTTGCATGTTAAACATATTCGCTTTCCAACGGTGACGCTGACCCTTGTGGAAACGACTCGCACTCGGGGGCACAGGAGGGAGGCCTCCCTGTGCGTGAATCCGGTTTGGCTGGAGTACTGAGGCGAATTGGACCCCAACCATCCTGGCCACCTTCCCTCGTGGAAGTAGACAGCAGTCTCCTCCACATCCCGTTCGCCACTCCCATTGATCGCCAGGGGCGCCTGGTCTCCCGAACACCCATAGATGTGGGAGTCTTGGACGTCTCCCCTCCTCTCCTCGCTCATCCCGATCAGGGCGCATAGGACCACGATCCAGTCCATCCCGAACATCTTTCTGCAAAAAGATGTAAAAACATGCAGCCAGGTCCCAAAGAGATTCTCTGGCTTGGTGAGGCATGGTCGGGTCCCACGACCTCAACCCAAATGTACACACTCTCGGCAGATTTCTTATTCAAACTACCCATCACCTTACTTAACCTAAGCTAAACACCCAAACTTAAGTTTAAGTAGGTGTAATTATTAAACTTAAACTTACACTATACAATATACATCCGCCGCCCGTTTCCGGGCGGCCAGGCTAATCCCTGGTCAGACTGCGGCTCGCCGCTACCCTCGGCGTGACCGCACCGTCCTTCATGGTTGGTCCCTCGCAGCCTGAGGCTGCTGGCTGAGGACCTCTGTCCTTGGACCTCTCCCTGGCTCGAGGGGCGGCCCTTGGGAACTGGAGGGCTGGTGACCATGGCTTTCTCAGCTGAGGCGTCCACGGGGACTTTCAGGGGGCTTTGGCGGGTGGGGCTTTCTTGGCCACTGGGCCTTTTACCCAAACCATTGCTCCCCCAGGCTTGACCCCTCCTGAACCTGGGCTGGGGTAGGTAACTTTTCGCAGCCTGCTGCTGCGAGCTTAGAGTCTCTGCCCCCAGGTCCCATGGCTGGGTCCGGGGCGGGGTTTTCAACCTCAGGTCCCTCCCACGCTACACCTGGGTTTGGGGCAGGGTTTTTGCCCTCAAGTCCCTCCCTCTCATCTGGATCCCAGAAGAGTGGGGGCGTGTCCCAATCAATGGGCTGGATGGCCCCTCCCTTCAAGCAAGCCACAGCGCCTGCCTGTGTGGTCTGTGAACTCGCTCGTGCTGCAGGCTGAGGATCTTTATCCTCAGACCTTACCCCGACTGGCTGTTTTCCCCTGTCAGGCTGAAACAGTTTGCATTGGTTGATGTAACCAGCGGCCTGTTTTAGAACCTGTGTTGAGGGTTCGCTCGCTGCCCCGAGCGGACCTTCTAGGGGCTGTCTTCTCTCTTTTCTCACTGGGACGGTCTTGCAGACGGGATCTTGGATCCAGACCTGCTCCCTTGTCCTGGACTGCGGCTTCTGAGCCTGCCCGATAGGGGCCTTGGGATTTTCCTTCCCCAGCCCTATCTATGGCCCTTTCTCCAGCCCGTACGGTCAGACCGAGGAATTTCACCTCCTGCTGGCCGATCTGCGTCTTCTTGGGATTCACCTTGAAACCCTTCTGTTCTAACAGCTCCAGCAGTTCGGCCAATAGTGGGCCGTGCTCCTCTTTCGAATCAGTGGACAGGAGCAGGCCATCCACATATTGTACCAACTGTCCGGGCTGGCTAAAGTCCTTCAAACTGTCTGCCATACACTGATGGAAGATGCTGGGGCTATTATGGAAGCCCTGAGGCAAGCAGTTCCACGTGTACTGTTGCCCTTTAAACGTAAAGGCAAACTTGTACTGATCTTCCCTCCTTACGGGGGTGGACTAAAACCCATTGGAAATATCCAGCAGCGTGAAAGTGGTCGCGGATGTTGGAATACTCCCGATCAGGTCGGCAACTGCTGCCACTGTGGGTGCACAGGCTGGGATGTTACTATTGAGCACCCGATAGTCCACCGTGGCCCTCCAGGAATTGTCCGGTTTTCTAACCGGCCACAACGGAGAGCTCACATGGGTGGCTATCGGCCTCAGGACTCCCTGCCGTACTAATGAGGACATGGCTGCTTCCATATCCGGCTCTGCTTCCCTGAGGAAGTTATACTGTTTCTGTGGTCGGGCCATGGGGTCCCCGTCTACTCTGACCTCAAACCCTGTGACCCTCCCGCAGTCATGTTTGTGTGTGGCAAATGCGGCCAGGTGGGCCTGTACAAATGCCTGGAGCTCTGGCGGGGTGTTGCTGACCATGAGCCCGAGGTTATAATCCTCTTTGGGCTTCATGTTGCAGAGGGTCCCCTTCCCTTCCTTACCCGGGATAACTACGATCTCACCGTTCTTTACCTTTCCTGCCCCCCAGAGGCAGTGATTCCTTAATTCCACCAGGATCCCATGACCTACGATAAAATCGGCCCCCCAGGACCCCCCTTCCACCCTCCACTTCCCAATTCATCAGGACGCACATCCACGTGGAGCGGAGCGGTCCTTTCCGAATGGCGAGCGGGATGGAAACCGAGCCAGCCTGTTCCTTGCCCGTGAACCCCGATAGACTGCATGGGACCTCGCTAGAGAGCGGTGAGGTGGTGGGGTTAGCTGAGTAGATCACGGTGCGTGATGCCCCCGTGTCCAACAGATAGGTCCCCGCTACCTTTTCCACCTCTATCTCCATCATGGGTCTCCTCCACTCATCATATCGGAGCGAGCACAGATACACAGGCTGCTCTAGTCATTGTTGTGGGTGGGATGGGGCTGATGGGGTGAGAGCACCGGTGGCAGCTGCTACTCTCCCCTGGCCAGTCAGTAAGGACCTCATGGCGTCCAAAAGCGACTCAACCTCTGCGGAAGGGGCCCCTACCCCCGCCTTTTGGGCCGGGGCTGTGGGATGCTTTCCCTTATTATCCTTCCAAGGGTTCTTACACTCCTTCCGCCAGTGACCATCCTTCCCACACCCGAAACAATTGGTCTTTGTGTTGGGGGGTTACTCCCTTTCTGGTGCCACTCTTTCCTACCCGGTCCAGGTTTTACCTCATGCAGCTTACCCTTGGGTGGGTGTGCATCGGCTCCTCTACCGTTTTTATAGGCCAGAGTGAGCTGTCTAATTACCGTGATCTCTGTGGTCTGGGGATCTTTGGGGTCGAACCAGGCTTCTGCCTTGGCCCGGATCTGTGGCAAGCTGTTCGCCACTAGACAATGGAGCCAATGCGTCAGAGAATCCCCGTTCAGGAATCCCCGGTCCCGCGTCCCCGGGCAGGCTTTCCAGTATACCGGCCACAACCAGTCCGCAAAAGCCTGCGGGGTCTCCCCTGAGAGTGGTACCGTCTTCTCCACACGGGAGAAAGGACTTCCCTCATCCATCCCCATGGCCTCCAGAACCGCGTCTCTAAGCCCCTCGTACCTGCTCTGTCCCCTCTTACACTCTTCAGAGAGGGATTGGAGGAGATTACTCTCTAGGGAGAATAGCAGCATCTTGGTCTTTTCAGCGTCATCGCAGTCGTTGACGCTGGCGGCCTGCTCTATTTCCCTGAAGTGGATCGAGGGGTCTCGCTTGGCGGAAAGCTTTGCGATATGGTTGACCATAACCCTAAGCTGTTGGGTGTTAAAGGGTAATATGAACTGGTTTTGGAGGGGTCCCTCATCTTCGCCATTGGCAGGTGGGCCGAACCTCCGATGTCGTGCTGGGCACATCGGCTCCGGTTCCGACTTTTCGGGCGAGGGTTGCTCTACCTCCGCCTCCACCTCTGGCTCCACCCTGTGCTCCACCCCCCTTTGCTGCCAAACCTCGCTGAAACTTGGCGCTATGGGTGGTGGTCGTGAGGTCTCCTCTCTCTCAACCGGGTCGTCCCTAGACACTACCAGTGACACTGGAACTGTTCTCCCCTCATTCCCCATAAAATCTGCCTGACCTGCCTTTGGGCTTATGAGGCATACCATGCCTTTTGCCTTCCGGAGGGCCCGGCTCAGATTTTCTATTTTCTCTTGGCAGGGGCCGTGGTCTGCTTCCTCAAACCCCTGTTCATTGGCTAGCTTGTAAGCGGCTTTTACCTCCTGTACTTTCTCTTCCTGTTCCCTAACCTGCCTTGCCATGCGGGCGTTTTTCTCCCGCAACCTTGACTCATTTCCCTTGGCCTCGGTGACTTGACACCGTAGGTATTCCAACTGGACCTTGTGTTCCCTTACTAGATGTACTCTTTCTTGGTTCAAAGCCTGCAGAGCTACTAACAACTTTTCCCCTGCGAGAGCCTTATCCTGGAACTCCAGGGCTGACTCCCTTAATTCGATTGCCTGTGCGGCAAAGAGCCTGTCCAGAAGCTGGATCTGCTTTTTAAAGCACATCAGCCAAATTGCTTTCTCTAAGGACTTCTTGTGTTCCTTTCCCTCTGTCCACTTGGCTGCTGCATCTACCAGACGCCCAGCCTTTAACAGAGTGGTGATCCACTTCTTAGTGATATTCACCTTGCTAAAAACATAATCAGAAATCCTTTCCTCCATCACGGTTCGCTCATCCGAATCACTGTCTACCGTATCGCAACCTTGTTGCCGGTGTCCTGCCACGGTCGCCATTTCTGTAGGGGGTTTTTGCACAGGCATGTTCAGGTCAGTCAGCTTTGCCCCTGACTACCTTCCTTGAGCGGTTCAAATCGCTCGCCCCCTTGGTTCTGGACACCGGACTTAGATACAGGCAGCGATACAGAGAAAACTCGAGTAGACAGGTGGTTGGATGCAAACAAAACCAAGATTTTATTGAAGAGGAAAAACTTGATACAATCTTATGGAAAATTATTAGTGTACACTTCTACAGGCAAAAATTACAAGAGAGTCATAATAATACTATACTTATACAGGGAATGGGGAACACACGGCACATCGAGGGAAAACAACTATCTTAACAACCCCCTTATCCTTAAGCCACCCCTTATACCTAACTAGGATAATCTATGAGGGGTCAGAATTCATGCTCACCAATAAAAAGGGTTTGTTAGACTCAAAACAGCGGTTGGGTTCAGGGTTCGCTCTTGGCGCTCTCTGGAGCCTGCCATCGTCATGTGGGCTTCAGGTGCTGCAAGGGCATTGTCCAGGTTCGAGTACCCCAAAGTTACAGACTCTGCTTGGGTACTTTACCTTGCAGGGATGATTCATCGCCGACAGCTTGAGTTTGCCTGAAGATACTCGCAAGTCGGCTGAGGCTGAAGGCCCGATAATTCGTGGCCTACCCTCAGTTGGCCTTCCCCGAGTGGTCTTCCTCCTCCCATCATCGCGTCCCACTTCGCCTGGCCTGACTTGCCCGTGTTTGCCCGACCCGGTGTTGGGGTGAGTCCAGATGGAGTTGGAGAGGGCACGGGCAAAGTCCAGGGGGTAAGCGCAGGACGGGGGAAAAGAGCGGCAGCCACGAGGGCGAGGGGCTGAAGGACAGGGGAGCAGCAATACCGACAGCAGCCGAGCAGCAGTCTTCTTCTTCTTCTTCCAACGACTACCCCTTGCTACCTGGGGGTCTTCAATTATAACTTTGTCGAAAAACCTTATCTGCCTGCCAAATCAGGTTAGTTCTTTGTTTTATTTTTGGCAGGCTAGTTAAAATAATGGCAGCACTCTATACTGACGGGTTTTTAGATGGCCGGTAATTGCATCTACCAGCCCGATAATTGACTCGTATTGCCCTGAAAGTCCTTAATGGGCTTGTCCAGCCTCGATGGATGTGTTTAATCTGTTTCTGAATATGTATGCAGACTGTTTGATGGCTTTAACTGTAGGTCTCATTGAATTCAGATCTGCCTCTAATTCGGCCTAATACATAATTCACAGTTTGTCTGGGTCCCAAATCACAAAGTTCTTTTCACAGGAAACCTGCAGCCTTAGTTTCAATTTCCCTCAAACTGCCTGGGCTGCAGAATCCATTTTGGAGACCCGCAGGCTTTCTGCCATGAGGCACGGACGCCATCTTGGGTACCCTTTTTAATTTCAAAAGAAATGTCCACGCAGGGTCCCTTTTATCGATAATAACCTTCGGGGAAATGCACAAATTTTGCGAATCTTACAGTGGAAAGGTTGGCTGCTATAGAGGAGAGGATGGCTATGGCCATGGAGAAGCTTGGTCGCCAGGGTCGTGAAAAATGGTCATTGTTAACAATAGACTGACATCTCTTGAGGAGCGATGGTCAGCTATTGTGCATACAAACCAAACATTCATGCAAGTCCTCGGGAGTAGGCTTTCCAGTACAGAAATGGGTCCTCATGGCCCCCCTGCAGTGCAGCAAGGTGCTGTCAAGCCACTTGCTAGCTCTGAAGTGGGGCTGACCCATGAGAGGGATGTTGTTGGCAGACAGCAAGGAAGTGGGGGCTCCTCTCCAAGCACTCACATGACCATGCCACTGCAAAGCCCTCGGTCAGAGCCCCACCCAACTGAGATCGGCGTCTCTACCCCTGCACAGCCGCAGGAGCAGCAGACTGTTGCCGAGCCCTCACAGGTTCGCAACCCCAGAGGATGCCAGCCAAAGGTGTCGAGACAGGAGCAGCAGGAAAGTGAGCAAGGGGCCTCCACATCTGCTGAAGCCACAGGGGAAGCACCACATAGGAGCACGCATAAGAGGAAGATACTGCACAAGTAGTTACAAGGGTAGTCACTTGGGTGTAATGTTATGTTTAATTTTGAAAAGCCATCAGTTGGTTATTGCCATTAAAAATTCTGATGGCAAACTGTTGCAGTTGTGGCATGTGTCATGTCGCTAATGGGACTTCCACATTGAGGGCTTAGGATTACTTGCAATTGTCAGTATGATGGTCAGAGTGACAGGAATCCGCAGATTCCTGGCCATTGTCAAGGGTCTGATAAGAAGGTGCGAGGCAAAAGTGTTTGATTGTGCAGGCTAAGCAAATCTGGCCAAGGTGAGTGCATGCCTTGCATCCCGGGCAGCAATGTGCTCGCATGCTGCTGCCGCTGGTTGATGCGCCTCTGCAAGCTGTTCATTGTCACTCCTCCTGCTCCTCATCTGAGGAGGCTATGTGATGAGCCATGTTTTCCTCAGGCATCTGCAAGCCACGATGCTGTGCCATGTTGTGAAGTGCACAGCAAACCACGACCATTCTGGAGACCCTGGCTGCTGAGTACTGCAGGGCTCCACCTGATCTATCAAGGCATCTGAAGCGTATCTTCAGCAAGCCAATGGTTTGCTCTATTATGGATCTGGTGGACATGTGGCTGGAGTTGTAGCGCTCCTCTGCTTCGTTGGAAGGGCTCCTCAACGGCGTCATTAGTCACGTCTTCAGGGAATAGCCCTTGTCTCCAAGTAGCTATCCACAAAGTTGGTCTGGCGGACTGAAGAGCGGAGGCACACTAGACTGGCGCAGGATGAAGGAGTCATGGCAACTGCCAGGGTACTTGGCACAAACATGCAAAATTTCCTTCTCGTGGTCACACACCAGCTGTACGTTGAGGGAGTGGAATCCCTTGCAGTTGACAAAAATACCTGGATTGTGATGGGGTGCCTTTAGGGCCACATGTGTGCAGTCAACGATGCCCTGCACCCTTGGAAAGCCTGCCAGATTGTCAAACCCAACCGCACGTGCAGTTACACTGGCTTGATCCTTGGAGAAATGGATGTGATTGTGCGCGATGGCAAAAAGGGCATCAGTTACCTGCATGATGCAAGTGTGTGTGGCCACCTGGGAGACACCGCTGATGTCTGCTGCTGATCCCTGGAATGAGCCTGAGGCAAAAAAGTTGAGTGCGGTGGTGACTTTGACGGCCACTGGTAAGGGGTGTCCACCTGCTCCTCTGGGCTCCAGGTCTTGCTGCAGCATTGCGCAGATGTCACCCACTACCTCTCGCGAAAGTCTAAGCCTCCTTTGGCACTGCTGCTCAGTTATGTTGAGGTAGCTGATCCTCTGTCTGTAGACCCTGTTTTGGGGGTATCTCCTGCGCCGACGGGCTTCCATGCACTGGCGCCTTCTGGCCTGTGCAGCTTCAGGTGGCTGAGCAGCAGCTTGGAGCTCCTGCTGTTGCTCCTGCAGTTGGTGCTGGTGTTGTTTAGGGTTCTGCTGCTGCCGCGGCTGGTCTTCGTCCAAATCTGATGTCCAGGAGGAAAGGAAATAAATAGTTCCTATTCTTCTGGAAAAAATCTCAGTTGAGGAAGTGCTCAGTCAAGGTGGGGAGAGGGGTTTCCCAGGAGGTCACACTGGAGATGGGTGTTAGGCTCCAAACTTCCACAACAATGGGTATGCCTGCTAAAAGTTCCCTCAGACATGAGACAACAAAGTTCTGCCACCTGCAAATGATGATTGGTGAAAACTCCTTTATAATGGTGGAGCTGCAGCTTTTAGTAAGCAGTCCACTTGTGAAGCCACCAGGATTCACTGGTGTGTTTCAGAGGAGGCGTGCAGAACATGGGCAAAGGGTTAAAATCGGAAAAGCCTTTCAAAATGGGATTATAGAGGCAATTAAGTGGTTGTTAAGGGCCTTAAGGGCCTATCCCGCCTTTTGGAGGCGGGATGGAAATGGGGTCAGAAAACTTGCATGTGGGAAAATTGCTCGGAGGCGGGATGGAGGCCGGATCGGGCCCGCATGCCATTTTTTGCGATTTTAACAACTCACACGCCTCCTCGGGCCTGGTAAAATCGAGCCCAAAGTATTTGTTTAATTTCTCTGCCATTTCCTTATTCCCCATTATAATTTCTCCTGTCTCAGCCTGTAAGGGATCCATATTTACTGTCGCTAATCTTTTCCTTTTTACATACCTATGGAAGCTTTTACAATCTATTTTTATGTCTCTCGCTAATTTACTCTCATATTCTATTTTCCCTTTCTTTATCAATTTCTTGGTCCTCCTTTGCTGAATTCTAAATCATCCCAATCCTCAGGCTTACTACCCTTTTTGGCAACATTATAAGCCACTTCCTTTGATCTAATACTATCTTTAACTTCTCTTGTTAGCCGCGGTTGGACCACTTTTCCTGTGGGGTTTTTGTGCCTTAAAGGAATGTATATTTGTTGTAAATTATGTATTCATTCTTTAAATGCCAGCCATTGCTTTTCTACCATCATACCTTTTAATGTAGTTTCCCAATCTACCTTAGCCAACTCGCCCTACGTAGTTTGCTTTGTTTAGATTTAAGACCCTTGTTTCGGAGTTAACTAAATCACTTTCAAACGCAATCTAAAATTCTATCATATTATGGTCACTCTTCCCTAAAGGCCCCTTTACTACAATGTCCTTAATTAACCCTTCCTCCACACTATTACTGCAAATTTGATTTGCCCAGTCTATATGTAGATTAAAGTCCCCCATGATTACTGTATTACCCTTGTTACATGTGCCTCTAATTTCCTTATTTATACTCTGCCCTACCTTACAGCTATTGTTTGGGGGCCTATAAAGAACTCCCACCAATGTTTCCTGTCACTGATGTTTCTTAGCTCTACCCAAAATGACTCTACTTCTTGATTTTCGGAGCTAAGATCCTTTCTCTCTACTATCTTTATCCCATCCTTTAGGGCTTATCAGGGCTACCCATCCTCCTTTTCCATTTTGCCTATCTCTTCTAAAAGTTAAGTATCCTGGAATATTTAGTTCCCAACCTTGGCCACTTTGCAACCACGTCTCTGTAATGGCTCTTAGGTCAAACCTATTAATTTCTATCTGTGCTACCAATTCATCTATTTTGTTGTGAATGCTTCACGCATTCAGATATAATGCCTTTAGCTTTGACTTATTTCTATTTTTCCCTGATGTCACCTTAGTCACTGATGCCCTATTACCTTTCTTACTCTCTCTGTCCCTTCCTGACCCACTCTGCTTATTTTTACCCAAAACTCTACTCTGCTCTAGAGCCTTGACATTTCTCTCACTGCTTTTAAATTTACTCGTTCCTCATTCCCCCCACCACCCCCCCCTTCATTAGTTTAACGCCTTAGTTTAGAAGATTGACTCTCTTTTACTATGACACATATTGTTCTATATTTTGCTTTAAAAATCAGCTTTCCTAAAATCTGGTATATTTATGTTATTATCTCTCCTTCCTATTTTTGACACAATATCCAGTTTAATGATAATACGATCAATGATAGTATGATCCCCAATCTTCATGTTCCTCAACTCTAAATTTTCCAACTGCGCAGGCACAGTATGAAGTATTATATCAAGGATGAAAACTTTCCTTGTCCATTTTGTAGCAGACTGTCCAAAAAGCCCTGCATCAGCTAAGAACATAAAAACATAAGAAATAAGAGCAGGAATAGGCCATACGGCCCCTCGAGCCTGCTCCGCCATTCAATAAGATCATGGCTGATCATCGACCTCAGCTCCATTTTCCCACCCGATCTCCATATCCCTTGATTCCCTTAGAGTCCAAGGGCTGGATTTTGTCATTGTGGGCGGGCTGGGGCGTGTCAGTTGGAAATCGTGTCAGGACCCCGACTCCGAAGTGAAGTGCTGAAAAAGTGCGATTTTCCCCTAATTGGGCAATTGATTTCCTGTGTGTGGGAACCCCTGGTCCATTGAGTCTTTTCATACAGAAAGTCACCTCCGATGACGTCATCAATACTGCTGGATTTCAGACCTGCAAGCAGCCTTGCTTCTTTTGGAGACTGCAAAGGCTCTGCAAATTGTATGAAGAGGGAGTTGATTTCCTGACAATGTCCACGATCAAGCAAAAGTGTGCTCCTCGATTTGATGAATCCTCCCTCCAAGCTCTGGTGCACGGAGCCAGCTGCAATAAGGAGCTGCTGTTCCCTTCCTCAGGGAGAAAAAAGCCACCCCAGCAGACAAAAGCTGTGTGGCTACAAGTGGCCCAGGAGGTCAACTCCATTTCGCTAAGCCGCAGAACCTGGCTACAATGCAGAAAGAGGTTTCATGATCTTCTCCGCACCGGTAGGTGAGCAGCAGCTTAGAGCTCCTGCAGTTGGTGCTGCTGTTGTTCAGGGTTCTGCTGCTGCAGCGGCTGGTCTTCATCCGAATCTGATGTCCAGGAGGAAAGGAAATAAATGGTTCCCATTCTTCAGGTCTATACCTCAGTTGAGGAAGCACGCATTCAAGGTGCGGAGAGGGGTTTCCCAGGAGGTCACACTGGAGATGGGTGTCAGGCTCCAAACTTCCACAACAATGAGTATGCCTGCTAAAAGTTCCCCCAGACCGGAGACAACAAAGTTCTGTCACCTGCAAATGAAGATTGCTGAAATCTCCTTTTTAATGGTGGAGCTGCAGCTGTTAGTAAGCAGTCCACTTGTGATGCCGCCAGGATTCACTGGCGTGTTCCAGAGGAGACGTGCAGCTCGTGGGAAAAGTGCTAAAATCAGAAAGGCCTCTCAAAATGGGATTATAGAGGCAATTAAGTGGTTGTTAAAGGCCTTAAGGGCCTATCCCGCCTCTTGGAGGCGGGATGGAAAGCAGGTCAGAAAACATGCATTTGGGAAAATTGCTCAGAGGCGGGATGGTGGCGGATCAAGCCCGCCCGCCATTTTTTGCGATTTTACCACCTCACACACCTCCAATCCCGCCTCCTCGGGCCTGGCAGAATCGAGCGCCAAAAATCTATCTATCTCAGCCTTGAATATACTCAAAGACTCAGCATTCACAGCCCTTTGGGGCAGAGAATTCCAAAGATTCACAACCCTCTGAGTGAAGAAATTCCTCCTCATCTCAGTCTTAAATGGCCTTCCCCCTTATCCTGAGACTATGCCCCCTAGTTCTAGACACTCCAGCCAGGAGAAACAACCTCACAGCATCTACCCTGTCAATCCCCTTCAGAATTTTGTATGTTTCAATTAGATCACCTCTCATTCTTCTAAACTCCAGAGAGTATAGGCCCATTCTACACAATCTCTCATCATAGGACAGCCCTTTCATCACAGGAATCAATCTAGTGAACCTTTGTTGCACCGCCTCCAAGGCAAGTATATCCTTCCTTAGATAAGGAGACCAAAACTGAGCACAATACTCCAGGTGTGGTCTCACCAAGGCCCTGTACAATTGTAGCAAGACTTCCTTACTCTTATACTCCAACCCCCTTGCAATAAAGGCCAACATGCCACTTGCCTTCCTTATTGCTTGCTGTACCTGCATGTTAGCTTTCTGTGTTTCTTGCACGAGGACACCCAAATTTCTCTGAACACCAGTATTTGAAAGTTTCTCACCATTTAAAAAATATTCTATTTTTCGATTCTTCCTACCAAAGTGAATAACCTCATATTTCCCTACATTATACTCCATCTGCCACCTTACTGCCCACTCACTTAATCTATCCATATCCCTTTGCAGACTCTTTGGGCTGGATTTTACTCACCGAGACGCATTGGGGGTGGGACTGCTGCCTTCCGGGTTCTAGTCCCGCCCCCAGCGACGTCCGATGCACAGACGCTATTTTCCCCTGATTGGCCCTGTTAAGCCCACCCTGCTGGCCAATTAAAGGGAAAGCCAGTGTCAGATGACATCAGTTGATGACACTTCATCTGCCAGTTTTCTTAAAGGCATATAAACCACACATTTTTTACAGATGATTTCACAGTTTTTGACAGCATTGAGGTGCTGTCAAACACTGACAATCACTGTACACAGGTGAGCCCTTGCACCCAGACTCTCCAGTGGCTTTCTCCTTATGATGAAACAAATGGCAGCTGCAGGTGAGGGTACAGAAGCGATCTGTCGCTTCTCCCATTGAGGTGAGGCCACACAAACACTTCAGAGCTTGTCATCTACAGAAAAATCTAAACATATTAAAAATGACTTTCCCAACATTTCCTTACCTCTGATACTCACCAGTGTCCCATTGCATCATTCACATCACTTCTGCAGCTGTCATCTATACACCAGCATAACAACAGATCCACAGCATGCCTCACTTACCCTGGCGGGGTTCCCCAACATCGGGAAGCCCGCAGCAGAAGTCTAAAAATTGTAAAAAAGCCTCTTAACGGCCTGTTAACTACCTGTTAACAGGCAGTTAAGTGGCTATAATCCTCTTCCCGCCACTAGGAGTTGAGTCCCTGCGCAAATCGGGGACCCAACTCCCGGGAAGATTGGTTGGAGGCGGGTTGGGAGCAGGTTCAGGACCCACTCCCATTCTTTTTGACTTTCCCATCAGTCCCACCTCCAAACCCGCCTCCTCAGGGCTGGTAAAATCCAGCCCTTTGTGTTCTCCTCACAACTTACTGTCCCACCTAGCTTTGTGTTGTCAGCAAACTTGGATACATTACACTCAGTCCCTTCATCTAGGTCATTAATATAGATTGTAAATAACTGAGGCCCCAACACTGATCCTTGTGACACCCACTAGTTACAGCCTGCCAACCTGAAAAAGATCTGTTTATCAGCTAGACTGACTCCTCTCCCATTCCCATTTTAAAGATTAATTAAACCTCATGGAGAACATAAAAAATGTAGGTAAAAGTGGCAATTTCTGCTGCAGACAGTTTAATGTCTCTGCCAGTACTCAACTAGTGCTAAAAACTTAAGCAGGATTTTTGTTGTTGCTGGTTTTAAACTTTTTAAGACCACTTAAAGCCTTTTTGTTGCTTTGCCAGTTCCACTGTCAAATTCTGCTTTAATATTCCAGTTGTTTCCTACTCTTATTTTGATCCGATGTAAAAATAATGGTGTTCTGGACTTATGGACATTTTACATGCAGATAGCACCCTCTGGTGGTGGTTATTGTGTTAGCAGTGTTTGTATGTAGCAGAGGTCCTTTGACCCTTCTACCTTTCTTCCTGTTTGACCCAGGAAGTAGAATTCCAGAAAGAACCTAGCAGAGCAATGGAGAATCTGCCATGAGGGATTCTCAATCCAATGTAATCTGCCCTCATATGTTAGGCCAGGCGCAATATCTGTGAGTATCTTTGTCTGTTAGCATGATAGTAACTGTCAGCATAGTATTTTGATAACACTATGTTTATAAAAGGTTAATATTTGATATTTACAGAAGTACAGTCCAAATGTTAGTTAGTTATACAATTAGTCTATTCTACTGTTGTAAATATGTTTATATCTTATGTAATATCGAATGTATAGTACTCAGTTTATGTACAAAACATACTTTGTCTTTGTTTACAGTTTCACAAATTTGTTCAAGAAAAGCTTCAAAACAGTGAAACAGCTTCACGAGGAATTATTTGAATGAGTGTTTAGCTTGCTGGATAACTAGATAGGAGCACGTCTAGCGAGGCCAGTACAAATGGGGTAAACTAGACAATGAGCCTCATTATGTGTTTAGTGCAGATTCTCCCATGGGTTTGGAGTTGTGCACACCAGTCACTCAGGACCCTGGGGCTGCACAGAAGACCTGTCGGCAGCTCTTGTACAGCCCCTTTGGTGAAATTAACTCTTCTCATGCAGAGCTCCTTGACGTAATAAAGACTCACTACGCACTCAGTTGTACATAAAGCAAGGCTTTAATCGACTTATAACAAAACATGGAGGTCTAGTTAGTAGTCACTAGCTTCCTGTTTCCAGATTGTCTCTGGCCAAGTTGGGCCCACGCCTGAGTATTTATACTCCTCGGACGACGCTCTCAGCTGGCCATCCAGTCGTACTTCCTGAGTTACTTCTTGTAGAAGTTGCGATTTTTGACGCTCCTCACTCAGACCTTCATAAGATCTATGTGGCCTGTCAATTCTCCAGGGAGGGGGAGGGGAATAATATCTCGTGATGTATCCTCTTCAAACACTGCCTCACTTGCCTTTCCTCCATTTTGTACTGCTCCTCTTCTTCCTCTGTTAAATTAACAAGCATGGGAGTGGCGATTGGGATTCCTATAACTATAACTCAGAATCTTTTATTTTGTGGTATACAAATAACTCTCGCTGGTTTAAAAGCCCTCAGGCTGTCAGAGACAGGACCGAACCTTTTCCGATGCAAAGGAATAAAAATTCAAATCTCCAGTAAGTCTAGGGCTGCAGGCTCCAAAGTAAACATTTCTGTCAGCATCAGCTGATGCTGGCAACAGGTACGTCTCATTTATCTTACTGTGAGTTACTCTTAGTTTAATGGTGGCTTGAATCACAGATTTGGGCAACTTCCACTCCATTCTATATCATTTTTATTTAAATATAATGAGCTCCCAGCAGCACTGTCAGTAGGATCCAGACCCGACCAGAAATGGCAAAACTGCAATTTGGGGCAGATACCTAGTACAAATGGGTTCCACCCCAGTCAGTACATAGGCCATTGCAGCACTAAAGGAAGCTAGAAATGTCAAACAAAATCAGGGCCAATTTGTATAAGGTACTTTCATGTAGAATCAATAGTAGCATGAATAATTAAATGGGCTGAGGTACAACAGTTGAGATTTTAAAAAATAAATTGGGCTTACTGGTGGTAATGCTGATTTTGAATCAGCATTTTAAATACCATCAAATCACAATAGATGTAGAACTAGTTATCAAAACAATCTCTAAATTATCCTTATCCATGAATGATCTTCATTTAAGAATGACATTTGTACTGTGACTCAACATTATTAAAAACTTTTTTAAATCCGCACGTTGCCAGCACTAATCTCAATGTAGAACTTTACACAAAAATGCAAAATAATATACAAATCTTAATATAAAATCATCAGATTAACCCTCCAATATTAAATAGACATAAAATGAACATTTAATTCAAAGGGCCACAATCTAAATCTGCTGACTGTGCTCAAATTCATATCAAGCACTCTGCCTGTGATATTCTTCACATAATGTTAATCTTTGGTCAGTGCAAAAGTATAAGTGAAACCCATAGGAAAGCACAGAACTATTGCTCATTAGAATGAGATCGGTGGATGATAAAGTCCACAGTGCTACACATCTGGAACAATGATCTCCAGGGTTATCTGAGCAACCAGTTGTAAGAATGTCATCATCCCATCCATGAAAAGAGTAATTAACCTTTATAACTCACTTTGCTATGGTTACATCACTATTTCTAATGGGTTTTGCACTGGAATATGAGGCAGAACGCTCATTATACAAACAATATCATTATTCAGGAGCACCTGGCTAGAATGGAACCTGCTTGGAACTACACAGCAATGATTAGCTTGGTACAGTAGATTGCATGTTTAACACTTTCAAATTCAAGCTATACTCTTACTAATGTAGGACCTGATTTGATAATTTGTGCCATTACTAAAGCAAATGGTACTAGGCTAGCAACCCCAGTTTATAAGGTCACATCTCACCATGGCAAGTAAAATTGAATAAAACTGATAATTTGTTGGCTAGAGTCAAGAGAAAATTGACTGTGGTAGCTGCTGGATTATTTTTGTCCTTCTTGATGCTAGAGGTTGTAAGACTGGCAGATGCTGTTGAAGTAAGTTTGGTGAGCTTCCACAGTGCACTTTGTAGATAGTACATATTGCAACCAATCTTCACCAGTAGTAGATGGGGTGGATATTGAGTCCAGTGTCAGGGCATTGATCAAGAGGATTTCTCTGTCCTGGATGGTACTTTATGTACTACCAAATGTTTTGAACCCCAGAGATGGGAGGAAGGGGGGCATGGCTTACAAAAAAAAATCCAGAATACTCTCTGAATGGCTGGTTTTGTTGGAAATGGTTTTCTTTAGCCTCAGAAGGGAAGGATCCTTATCCGCATTCTGCAGCCAAAATAAAGAGAGGCAGAGTGCAATGATTGACATGAATTGTAGCCAATCAGAAGAAACCAAGAAGCTTGTAGAAAAATTAGTTGTCACTGTCCAACCCAATGATTCAAGCTCGAGCCAAGTGCTTCAAATTGAGCCGCAACACAGGAGTAGGCCTCTCCAGGAAAATGCTCTTCGGCGATTTACAATACATGCAAGAAACTCTGAGTAAGAATAACCATCTTATTCAGAATTATTTTATTTTATGGCTGTCTTGTGTTATAAATGTTATTTTTGAACTGAGAGAATAATTCAAGATGGTAGATAAGACCATACTGAGAACAGTCCTTTTCAAACCAATAAGTCTGCAAAATTGAAGCCGAACAAACCAAAGAGTAAATAATGGACCTGCAAATAGAACTGAGTTCTCTGGGCTTTGTCAAGTCTCTCTCATGGGCTGTAGGCTTCCTTGTTTATATGTGTTTGGAGAACAATGATGGTGATGTCCAGGTCTCTCTGTGCATTCTAATGTCCGTTTGGATCCCAAAGCCACCAGAGTATATTTTTATTTGTGACACTAGAGTTACAAAAGGTATTTTTGCAGTAAATTTTAAAATATCAAATTTAGTTTTTTAATACAAGGTAATACACATTTTGTAGTTGAAAAAAAGAAAAAAATGCTCAAAGGGCCATATGGCCTACTCCTGCTCCTAATTCTTATGTTCTTATTGTTATGTTCTTATGAAACAGTGCCGGAGTGAGCTCCCTGCAAAATGTTGCACCACCCACATTAAAACTTAACATATATTACCATGTTACATTTGTCAAGTTAATCAAAATGTTCTTTTTAAGACTCTCAAATTAATATTTCAGCTTGTTTTATATTGAAATACTGTACAGCATTTATTAAAACATAAAGAACATCACGTGCATTATCAGCCGATCTTTGATTCCTGCATTAAAAACATGCTAAAATCTACTGATAGGATAATTGTCAAATTATATATTTTTTGAATGGAGAAATTGCATATTGTGCCTTTTTTAATCCATTATGCTAATTTTTAGATTGGAGAGCTATTGCCATGCATTAAAATCCCTGTCTTGGCTAATTAGGTAACAATTTAATTAACTTATCTACCAGTTCCTGATAATAGAATAGACATGTGTAATGAATTCTTATCTTAATAGTGCCAATAAAATAATTCCAATCATTGAAGGTGAAAGACTGCACTGCATCACAGTTTTTAAATAATTGTACATTCGTGCTGAGATTCAGTGAACTGCAATGAGAGTACTCGCCTGCCAGCTGTGTGGTCAATTGTGGAGTTCTGGTGGGGTGCGACTTCTCTGGTGATACACGGGGCAAGATTCTCCTCCAGGACCTCGCCTGAAAATTAAGAAAATTGTGGGCTTTGGGGCTATCGCTGCCTCACCTCCCAATCTATATTTCCTGAAAGTCTGCTCAGTGTCGTGGTGAGTGGAGGTTGATGACTTAAATTCTTTTCTTTGTGGAGGTGGTTGAGGAATGGATTTTACTCTGTGGGGTGGTGGGGCGAGGTTCAGGGATACAATCCTGTTGAGTGAGGAGAGGTTGGACTTCCACGCTCTCTCAGTGGAGGGGGGGCGGTGGAAATGGTGAAATCTTGCCTGTGAGGGGAAAGGGGGGGAGCTCATGCTTAGTTGGTGTGGGGAGGGGGGAATAGTAATGAGATCTTGCTTAGTGGGGGAGGAAGCGTCGAAATCCTATTCAGTTGCCGGAGTGTTTGGGGACCAAGATCATGCTCAGCATGGGATGGATGAGGTTTGCAGGCCAGAATCCTGCTCAGTGAGGTGGCTGAATGATGGCAGATAATCTGGCTCCCTTGTTGGAATGGACATTGATCCCCTGTAGGAGGGGGGGTTGCTGTATTGGGTGGTGTGTTGGGTTGGTAGAAGGTTGGCTCATTTGCAGAAGATGGGAGGGCAGCAGAGAAGACTTGAGTTGTATTCCAGTGCACTTCTGCTCTTTGCTCCAACTACCTGATTGTGATTTTCTTCTGCATCTGGTGTGCTCCAGCTGCCTGACGTGTTTCTCTACAGATACTTTTATAACCAGTTGCTGATGGCATTTACAATTAAAATGTGGCCATTCATTCTACTATATGTGCTTGCTGGTCTTTCATTTGTTTCTGCATTTGGATGCAGGATGCACTTGTTTCCTCATTTACTCTTTTCTACAATGCGCTGGCAATGGTTTCTATGGTGCTCATTTTATTTGTTTCAGTCTAAGGGCTAACGTGCTTCTTCTCTTTCCTGCAACAATTTTTTCCCAACTTTTTAATGCTTTGTTAAATTTTGGTCTTTCAAGTTTTAAACAGAATGTGAGTTGATATATGGTAGGTCTGTCAGGTAATGTAATGTTGCACTGATAGCAGCACCTAAAGGGGCAGCTCCAGTGGAATGTTGTGAGCACACACCGGGCGCAAAATTCAGATCTGTAGCACCCATTTCTGGGCACTACGTGTGCCCTTAGAGGTTCAAAATGGCATCGGAGGTGCACGTGCACACTTGTGGGGTGAACCGCGCCGGACGCCATATTGGTGAGGGCTTTAGCGCATGCAGTGAGCGTCCATTGGAAGCATGCAGAGCAGGCAGATCATGTCAATCAGTGTGCAATGCTGATTTGATGCCAGCACTGCCATTTTGGAGCTCAATGCTCCAGCTAACACCCTCTCTTAAGCTGACACAGCTGAACATGGGTCCCAGACCTGAAACGTTAACTGTTTCTCTCTCCACGGATGCTGCCTGGCCTGCTGAGTATTTCCAGCATTTTCTGTTGTTATTTCAGATTTCCAGCATCTGCAGTATTTTGCTATTGTATTAATGCTTAGTTAGTTACTGGTTGATTTCTTCTGGCTGTTGGTACAATTATAAAACTGTTTGGTGCTTTCTATAGTTGTTTCAAGTTGCAAAAGTCTACAGGGAGTGAGTGGTGTGGCAGGTGCTGAAGGACTTTTTCCTGACTTCAAGGCTTCTGCACAAACCAGTTGCTGAAGGATATGGGTACACTAGTAGGAATTCCCATTGGAATACAGCATGACTTTGAGAATGAACAGAGGTCACGCAGGACAAGCTGCCGAATGGAGGAGGAGGAGGAGGAGGAGGGGGAGATGGGCTCTCAGCAGGAGGCCATATCCGCCCAGGATGTTCAGGAAGCAATTCTCCTACCTGATCTTCAGCAAGGAATATTGTGTGAGACACCTGCACTTTAGTAAGGGCATCCTCACTGAAATCTGCCAGCTGCTGCAGCCACAACTGAAACCTCACAGCAGGGCAAGGACCACTTTGCCAGTGGATGTGAACGTGACCGTGGTGATGAACTTTTATGCATCGGGCTCCTTCCAGGCTGGAGCTGGAGATATTTGCAACATCTCGCCGTTTGCCATCCAGTGTTGAGTAAGGGAGGTCACTGAGGTTCTCTAATCAAAGAGAGCTGACTACATTTCATTCCCTCTTGCTAGAGACATGCAGGCAGGGCGAGCACATGGCTTCGCTAGGATTGCAGGTTTCCCCATGGTGCCAGGTGCCACTGACTACACGCACATCGCTTTGCACTGCATGTCATCTCTGCCATATACCGGAACCGAAAGGGATTCCACTCCCTCAATGTCCAGCTGTTGTGTGACCAAAGGCAGCGAATCATGCAGGTCAATGCCCGGTATCCTGGCAGCAGTCATGATGCCTTCATTCTGCGGCAGTCCACTGTGCCAATTGCATTTGAGCCACCACAGCAAACCAAAGGGAGGCTACTGGGTGACATGGACTATCCACTGACAACAGAGCTCATGACTCCGGTGTGCAACCGACACACACACATGAAACATGATAGAGCAGACCATTGGCATGCTGAAACAATGTTTCTGCTGCCTGGACTGCCCTGGAGGAGCCCTGCAGTATTCAGCAGAACAGGTGTCAAGCTGCATGCTGTAAAACCTCGCCATAATGAGGGCACAGCCCTTACCACCAGCTGTATGACAAGTAGCTGAGGAGCAGAAGGTGGAGGAGGAGGAGGGGGAAGAGGAAGGGAGGAGGCAACCTAGACAACCCCTTTCTTGTTGGGCTGTTTGTGAAGAACTCATCCATGTGCAATACCAGTAAACACAACCCCAATTCCACATTCAATAAAAGCCCAACACCTTACCTTCTCTCTGTCATTGACCATCACAGTGCCTGTTTGGACATAATACAAAAATAAAAGCCACCACAAAATAAACATTCCAACCAAATTTATAAATGAAATCATGCCATATTGCATACAAACATATAACCTAATCACCCTTGTGTATTCCCTTAGTACCTGTCTTCCATGTGCCTTTGTCTGTCCTAGTGCTCCTATGCAGTGCTACCCCAATGGCTGCAGCATGGCTGTTGTCAGGCTGCTGACTTTCAGTGGAGGAGATTGCAGATGGCCTTGAAGGACGATCTTGATCAGCTCTGGGCCTAGAAGGCCCGGTTGTAGACTCCACCATCTCGGCATGGGAGGCAGCAGTCTAAGCTGGCTGGCTGACAGGCAATGGCAAGGACACTGGCAGAGTGGCAGTTGTGGGAGGACTGCAGGTTCATGCTCCACCGAACCACTGCCACTCCCGCAGGGTGGCGCCTCAGCAATCCTAGTAATCTGTTGGAGGATAGATTGCTGGACTGCTGTGACACCCTGGAAGTCCCTTTGAACACATAATCCAGAGCCATGATTTTTATTTTACTCGATCATGGGACGTGGGCGTCGCTGGCAAGGCCAGCATTTATTGCCCATCCCTGATGGCAGCAGTCTGAGCTTCCACTGCAGCACTCAGATATTGGGTGGATGCTGCTTGTGCTGCAATGGAAGTTGTGACATCGGCCATCAGAAGCTGCAGCATGGCTGGGTCCACAAGTGTGCTAATGGAGTTGGCCACTGTATTGATTTGTATGTGGGTTCAATGACGAGACATTTATGAAAGAGAATGTCTTTTAATCTAAAGCTTGTTCAACTCAGTTAACAGCATTACAGGAGACACCATGCTAGTGATCCCTCTAAAACGAAACTAAAACTAAACTCAACTGCTTGTCTCTCACATGACCTCTGCTGGTCAGGCATAAGTAATCAATCAGGCAAACAAGCTGGTAAGGCATCATAGTCAAACAGGCAAATACCATCACTATTTGCTGATATCATTCCATCTCCCTTTCTTAAAACAAAAGTATTTTACTTTTAACTAACAACATGTTTTCTTTGTATTAATCTGCATTTTAACTGTAACACTTAATGAACTTACATTATCATTATCATGATCAAGGTTTTTTAACCTTGCTTTGTGTGTTCACATGAAATATGTAAATACACTAGAACTTGAAGAAAGAATAAGATAACATTACTTCCTACTATAACAATAGTCCTTAAATTTGCTCAATGAGTCTCTCAGGAGGCTTCACGTGTCTTGAGGATTTTCTGATTGATTGTCCTTGAATCTGAGTTGTTGCCTCAGATGATGTGTTCTCAGCTGTGTGATCAGATTGTTCAACAGGATCAGTCTTTTGACCTGCTGTGTGATCAGGCTGTTCAACAGTATCAGTCTTTTGACTTGCTGTGGCTGGTCCCATGAGAAGATCTCAATGATTTCTTCTCAGAACAGCACCCTCATCCGTCTGAATGGTGTATGATCTTGGTTGAACTTCACTCAGGACAGTTCCCTTCTGAGTCCATATGTTTGTTTTGTCTTTGAACCTTACTTGGTCACCAGTGTGGAGTTCAGGTAGGTTTTGTGTTCCTCTGTCATAGTAGTACTTTTGCTTTTCTTTCTGTTGTTCTTTGAACTTCCTCACTTTCTCCCCCTCTTTTGTTTTCAGGAGGTCCTCCGGGATGGGTAGGTTTGACCTTAGCCGATGTCCCATAAGGAGTTGGGCTGGTGACATACCACACTCGAGCAGCGTTGTGCGGTATACAAGCATGCTCTGGTAGAAGTCAGTTCCACTGTCTTTTGCCTTGTACATCAGTCTTTTCACTGTCTGGACCGATTTTTCCACTAGTCCATTGGACTGTGGAAAGTGAGGACTTGACGTTGTGTGGACAAAGTCCCACTCTTTGGCAAAGTGTCGGAAACTTGCATTGTAAAACTGGTGTCCATTGTCTGTGAAGACCTCGCTTGCCACGCCATGTCTAGAGAATATGGCTTTCATACATCCTATCACAGCATCTGCAGTGGTGGTGTTCAGTCTACAAACCTCTGGATACAGGGAGTAATAGTCTGTGACTACAAGATAGTCCTTCCCTTGACATACGAATAGGTCAGCGCCTACCTTCTGGTAAGGTCTGTCTGGCGCTGGGTGTGGCTTTAGTGGTTCTACCAGATTGCTTGCTCAATATTTCAGGCATATTGTGCAGTTTGACATCTCATTTGTCACATCTTGGTTGATTCGTGGCCAGCACATCACCTCTCGTGCTCTTTTCTTACACTTTTCGATTCCCAGATGTCCTCCATGGATCCTTTTTAGCATCTCTTTTCTCAGACTCTTTGGGATAACTA
The DNA here is from genome assembly GCF_052327205.1 of Somniosus microcephalus. Lineage (NCBI taxonomy): Eukaryota > Metazoa > Chordata > Chondrichthyes > Squaliformes > Somniosidae > Somniosus > Somniosus microcephalus. Next base: position 113,518,643 of record NC_140995.1, on the reverse strand, counting down.
TTTTACTTCCTTTGTAGATGATGTCTTCGACCACTGATAGTTCCTCCCTGCAGTTCCAGTACTCTGCCATGTCAGGTGAGCAGTCTTGCTTCATGTTGGGCCATCCATCCAAGATGCTTTTTCTCAGTCATCTCATTGTTTCATCTTTGTTTGTCTCAGTCTTTATGAGCTCCATTTTTGCATCTGCTATGGGCAGTGCACTTGTGATCATGTCCACGTAGGCGTTCACTTTTTCATCCATTTTGGTGTTTGCGGGCTCACTTGGGTCAACAGCTCTGGACAACGTGTCTGCTGTATACATAAGCTTACCCGGTGTGTACGCAACATTCAGTGTATAGCGTTGCAGCCTGATCATCATTCTTTGTATTCTAAGCGGACAGCTATTTAGTGGCTTTTGGAACAATGCAATCAAGGGCTTATGGTCAGCCTCTACACTGATTGCTTGTCCTGCCACAAACTGGTGAAATCTTTCACAGGCGCATGTGATGCTGAGCAGCTCCTTTTCTATTTGAGCATATCGCGTCTCCGCGTCTGTCATTGAGCGCGATGCATATGCAATAGGTTGCCAGTAGTCATATTTTTGCAGAAGAACGGCACCGAGCCCACTCTGTGATGCATCTGATGATATCTTGATGGGTCTCACTGGGTCATAAAACCTCAGAACTGGTTCCTCTGTGAGCAGTTTCTTTAGATCGCTCCATGACTTCTCATGCTCATGATTCCATTCCCATTCTATGTTCTTTTCAGTTAGTCTTCTCTGTGGCGCCATCTTTTCTGAGAGGTTGGATATGAATTTACCCATGTAGTTGATCATTCCATTAAACCTCTGCACGTCCTTTTTGCATTGTGGTTTTGGCATATTCTCAATGGCGGACACCTTTCTGGGATCTGATCTGATGCCCTCACTGCTAAGGATATCTCCCAGGAATGTCAGTTCTGTCACCCCGAGCTGGCATTTCTCTCTATTCAGCTTCAGGTTTGTTTTCCTTGTTGCTTCCAGCACTTTTTTCAGTCTCTCGTCATGCTCAGTTCTCATGGTTCCCCATACTATGATGTCATCCATTGATGTATCAACTCCCTCCAGGTGCTCATAGATCATATGGATAGTTTTGTGATACACTTCAGGAGCTGAGGCAATGCCAAATGGTAACCTTAGGAATCTGTATCTGCCAAATGGACTGTTGAATGTGCACAGTTTTGAACTTGCCTCGTCCAGCTTCATCTACCAAAATCCTGATGATGCATCTAACTTGCTGAAATACTTTGCATTTGCAAACTGTGCCATGATTTCCTCACATGTAGGAAGCTTGAAGTGCTCTCTCTTTATTGCTCTGTTTAGATCTCTTGGATCCAGGCAAATTCTGAGCTTTCCATTCTTTTTGTCCACAGCGACGAGGGAACTCACCCACTCAGTTGGCTCATCTATCTTTTGAGTCACGTTCAGGCTTTCCATCCTGTTCAAGTCTGCCTTCAGTTGCTTTTGAAGAGCAAACGGAACTTTTCTGCATGGATGTATGACCGTTGGCATACTTTTATCTACTCTGATCATGTGTTCTCCTGGAAGGCAGCCTAGACCCTGAAATAGGTTGTTGTACTCTTTCATGAGTTCATCATAGACTGTCTCTCCTTCGCTTTCCACAACGAGGACTCTCTTTACCAGGTTCAGTCTCTCACAGGCTATTAAACCTAGTATGGCTTGCACATCCTTTGGCACCACGATTAATGCTAGCGTGTGCTGTCTGTCCTTGTGTGTTACTTTGACAATGCATCTCCCTTTCACTGGTATATCAGTACCTGAGTATCCTGTCACTTTCACTTTTATTCCATGTATCTTTGGTCTGGGTCTAATTTTCTTAAAATCAGTCTCTGATATCACATTAACTTGTGCTCCAGTATCCAATTTAAATGGAATATGTATGTCATTAACTTTTAGTGTCAACATCCAGTCTCTTTTTTCTTTTTTGTTTTCAGACACGACATCTACATAGAACTCCTCTATCTCGCTTTCATCTACTGTATGGACCTTGCTTTGTTGCGCTTGGTTCTTACAGCAACGGGCATAATGGTTGTTTTTGTTGCAACTATTGCATTTTTTACCATATGCTGGACACTTTTTTGGTGTATGCTGTGTACCGCATCGACTACATGACTTTCGATTGCCCCTTTCACGCCTCTTTTTTCACATTGGCGCTCTTTTTGTTGAACGGTTTGTGTCCGTTCATTCTCACTGCATCCACTTTGCAGCTACTGTCACTGAACAGCTCCTTTGCCTGCGACTTCACAGTCTCTGTAGCCCTACACAGTGCTATGGCTTTTCCCAGGTCTAGATTTTGCTCTCTTGGTAGTCTTTCCCTTAGACCATTATCTGGAATACCACACACCAGTCTGTCTTTTATCAGCGAGTCTGTCAGTCCCCCAAATTCACATCTTTTGCTTCGGTTTCTCAGTTCAGTCACATACTGATCAATAGTCTCTCCCGTTTTCTGTACACATGTGAAAAATCTGTGCCTCTCAAACGTCACGTTACGTTTAGGTATGCAGTAGGTCTCAAACTGTTCCATTATTTTATCCAACTTCATTTTGTCTCCATCAGCAGCGAATCTGAAGTTATTATACACCTCCAGCGCTTCATCACCCACGACATGTAAGAACACTGACGCTTTCATTTTATAACTTTTCTCGTCAGCTCCGATTGCCGCTAAATACAACTCCAAACGTTGTTTGAATCTCCTCCAATTTTCAGCCACATTACCTGTCAACTGAAGCTTCGCCGGTGGGTGTAAACCTTCCATTTTTCACTTCGTTAGCTATTCTCCAATGGTAAGTAACGATGTTCTCTTTTGGCTTGCTAATATGTGGAGAGCTGATTTAACTTCAGATTTTTCCTCTTCATCTCTTTCATTCACTTCTGACACCATGTATTGATTTGTATGTGGGTTCAATGACGAGACATTTATGAAAGAGAATGGCCTAGAAATTCAGTTGGCTGCGCCAGGCGTTAGCGCCTTAGGAGGAGCAGATCTCAAGCGCTAGGCGCTTAGCACCCGGGCGCTGCGCGATCTGCGCCTCGCCCCAACTTCAGTAGACATTTAGCGCCGGCGCTATTTCATCGTGCAACACCCTTTGTGCGCCCGGAACCGGAACTTCACTCGCGCCGCCCCATTGTGCGCCGGGCGGCCCTAACGACTGAAGTGGAATGGTACACAGCCGAGGTGGGCCGCGGGGAGCGCAAATTAAAGGGCACTTACCCTGCACTCTAAATGGCAGCCATTTTGCAGCCTTCACTCTTGTGCAACGGATTTTTGGAGAGAGACCAAGGAAGAGAGCTTACTGCTTTGGCCCAACACTAGGACAGGTCTTTTTGGCTTCAGGCCAGAGCTGTGCAATTCTCTTTGCCTTCATTGAGATCTCAGTGCTTGCCAGCATATTATGGGGGCTGCATTGGGTGCCAATGCTGAGTTTCAGCCTTATGTCGGAAGGGCTTACAGACGCCGTGAGAGAGTGGCAGCCCTGGCTAGACGCAGAGGGGGCAACAGGCATCGCCAAGTGAGGCCTTACCTACCCAGGGTATACCGCCAGCAGTTCTCCTATCTCAACATGTCTGCCGCGCAGTGCGTTAGGAGGCTGCGATTCAGAAGGGAGGTGGTCACAGACATCTGCTAGCTGCTTCACAGAGATCTGCGTCCACAGCTGATGCGCAGGACATCTCTGTCGGTGGCAGTGAAGGTGACGGTGTTTCTCAACTTCTATGCCACCGGCTCCTTCCAATCCGCTACTGGGGACATCGCTAACATCTCCCAGTTCGCCGTGCATTGCTGCATCCGCCAGGTGACCAATGCCCTTTTCAGAAGGAGACGTCAATTCATCTCCTTCCCCATGACCCTGGACAAGCAGCAGCAGCGTGCAGTGGGATTTGCAAGAATAGCGGGCTTCCCCATGGTGCAGGGCGCCATTGACTGCACGCATGTGGCTTTGCAGGCACCTCTGGAGCATGCCGAGGATTACCGCAACCGGAAGGGCTACCATTCCCTCAACGTACAGCTGGTGTGTGACCACAGGCAGCGCATCCTAGCTGTCAATGCCCGCTTTCCAGGCAGCAGCCACGATGCCTTTATCCTGCGACAGACAACTGTGGCTGACATGTTCCAGGCACAGCCTCACCCAAGAGGATGGCTTATCGGGGACAAAGGCAATCCTTTGTGTACCTGGCTCATGACCCCGCTCCGCGCGCCCACGACCCCTGCTGAAGAGGCATACAACAAGAGCCATCAAGCGACCAGGAACCTCATCGAACAAACAATCGGCGTCCTGAAGCAATGGTTCCGCTGTCTGGATCGCTCCGGGGGAGCCCTCCAGTATTCGCAGGAGTGAGTCTCCCAATTCGTCGTCGTTTGCTGCATGCTGCACAACCTGGCTATCCGCAGGACTCAGGCACTGCCACCTCACGTTGGACCACCACCTCAGGAGGAGGAGCATGAGGAGGAGGAGGACGAGGAGTACCAGCCCAGGAGGGAGGCAGAAGGTCCAAGGGCCGCCCGTCGGCGGCTTATTGAACGTCACTTCTAGGCCCCCTGTCAGGGAATGGCTTGTGCCAATGAAAGAACATGATTACAGCCGCTGCGCAAGCCCTCAGCCGGTTAAGGCAACAAACACTTCAAAGATCAAACATGGACAATGTGAATAAATAAAATGGTTTATTGTACAAACTCAGGGCCCTTCCCACATGAAAACCAAGAACACACGAAACCCCCAAAAAACACTCACACACATGAGTCACTCCCACAACCTGGGGAGGATTAACCAAAGATGTAAATAAAAATGGCCTCATCCTCGGCCTTCAAAAAACAACCATTCCACAAAACACAACATTTGGACACACCCTCTACTTCGTGTCCTGCGAGGGCGATGCCCTCTGCAAACTTTGCCGGCTCCTGGACGCCCTGCTGCTCCTCCTCAAAGTGAGGCCAGTGGCTGCTGCAAGGCTGGGGGAAGGCTCCTGAGGGGCACATGTCGTGACGGCAGATGCCCTTGGGGGTCGGCCTAGACGAGGTCTGGCCCTCGAGGGGCCGGCTGGTGAATGCTGCAGCTGTGGCTGGCCAGCATCAGTCGCTGCAGCAGCTCATGGCAGCTCCACTGGGGGAGTGGCAGTGGTGGCTGGAGCAATGGGGGCAAGCTGGCGGATGGCAGGCGCTCGCTGGTCACCTGAGACACTGGCACTCGGCCGGGCCAGCACTGCAGCATGCGCAGCAATCTGCCGAGGGACAGACCGCTGTGCTGCTGCAGCGCGCCGGGTGCCCTGGCGATGCCTGGCTGACACAGCGAGTGTGGCAGCAGTGAGTGCCCGTGTTGCCCTGTTCTGTGACCGCATCAGAGCAGCCAGTGACTGCACGGCACCACTGATCACCTGGCCAGTCGCTGCCTGACCTGCCCCGAATTCCGCCAAACTGGTGGCCTGTGAGGCCCCGAATTCGGTCACACTCCAAGACAGGGACTCGATGGCCTCAGGCATCCGTGCCACTACCCCCATGAGCTCCGTGTGCCGGCGCTCCGAGTCCGCGGACATGTCCTCGAGGCGGCGCATCTCCTCGGCGTTGACTGTCTCCGGACTGGAGGCCGGACTCTCCCTCTGGGGAGAAGGTCGCCGAGCTGGCCGACTCTTCCTGCGTTGCTGGACGCCACTGGGCCCAGCAATTGGACTCCCCTCCGACCCTTCCCCCCTCTGGGGAGAAGGCCGCTGAGCTTCCAACCCCCTCCCGCGTTTCTGCAGGCCGCTGGTCTCAGGAGCTACACTCCCTTCCAACCCTTCCCCCACGCTCCCCTCCAGGGAAGACGTCTCCCCTACAGTGGCATGGCTTGCCGCGGCTGAGGGTTCCCCTGATGGGCCGCCTTCCTCTTGCTCCTCCTCCTCCTCCTCCTCTTCTGAGGGGCTGTCACTGGCAACTTCAGGGACCTCCTCCTCACCATCTGAAAGCAGGAAGGCACAAGAGTATCTTTAGAGTGAGGAGAGGGCGTCAGCGAGGGATGCATGAGCGGTGGCATTCAGCGCATTGGTCGGACAGTGGCAAAGGATGTAGATCTGATGCGCAAGTGGGACGAGAGAGGTCCAAAAAATGATGTCCTTACCATTGGTGCCCAGAACAGGGTCGGCATCTCCACATGCAATGGGGCCAATCACCCGGGCACCCATGATGCGCTCCACGCGCTGTTGCAGCTCGGTGAGCGGCTGGATCTGGGGTCCGCCTCCCCCGGTCACAGTCCGGCTCCTCTTATTATTGGCCAGCTTGGCCTGCAAGAGAAAGGACGGCCTCTAAGTACAGTGCGTAGCCCTGATCTTGTGTGCACTGCCTCCCATGGTCGAATAGCCTGGCCAGTGTGTAGCCCTGATCTTGTGTGCACTGCCTCCCATGGTCGAATAGCCTGGCCAGTGTGTTAAGTGTACAATGTGCAATTGATGTTCATGACTGACCCATAGCTGCTGCATGAGGGCTGGCCATTAGGGCTTTCAGGTCCCTTTGCCCATAATGTGAGGTGCACATGCAAGGATGAGGAGGACACTGGAAAGGGTACTCACCCTGACAATCCTGGCGAGGTCATTTAGTTTCTTGCGGCATTGTACCGCGCTCCTGGGGACCTCACTATTCGATGTCACCCTGGTGGCGACATGCCTCCAGGCTCTCCGGTAGACGCAGGTCGGCGGCTTCCTCCCATTGTCTGGGAACAAAATATGGCGTCTCTTCTCCACAGCGCTAACCAGCGCCCTCAGATCAAGCTCTGAGAAGCGCTGCGCTCGTTCACGGGCCTTCTCCATACTTTGAGGCGCTATATGGGTCCAGCAGCAGTGCTCAGGCCTAGCTGGAGGGCTCCAGTGTGCAGGGCGTGGCAGCAGACCAAGTCGACCCTTCCCCCTTAAGAGCTGGCCGGCGCCAGGGTGTCTGCTGTCAATCAAGAAATGGCCACACCTGCGCTGCGCCCGACCTCGGCGGTATCGCTCAGCCCCTCCGGCTTAGAGCCTAAAGAGAGCCGTGCATCGCCAGTTTTAGCGCTCAAGCAAACTCTTAAGGCGAAGCTAATGAATATCGGCGAAGTGGCTTCGAATTTGCGCCGGGTGCAAACTTTAGCGGCCGCCCGACTTTACCGCCCCAAAAGTGGCTATAATGAATTTCTAGGCCAATGTCTTTTAATCTAAAGTCTGTTCAACTCTTTTTAACAGCATTACAGGAGACACCATGCTAGTGATCCCTCTAAAGCGAAACTAAAACTAAACTCAACTGCTTGTCTCTCACATGACCTCTGCTGGTCAGGCATAAGTAATCAATCAGGCAAACATGCTGGTAAGGCATCATAATCAAACAGGCAAATACCATCACTATTTGCTGATATCATTACAGCCACCACTTCCATGCTGGAAAGAATGGGTTCCAAGCTCTGTGCAAAGCCCTGTACCAAGTTGGTGCCGGACCCCTCCATATCCTTGACATTGCACGCAGGCTTTCTGGCCGGCTTCCCAATGCACCAAGCATTTCATTGTGCATACGCATCAGTCTTCTTCTGCAGCTTGCCCCATTGAAGTGCTCATCTGAGTCCCCTGCAGCAGAATGCATGTGCGACCTCACCCTTCTGCAAGCTGGCACCTGTGCAACACTTGCCCCCTGCCCTGGCTGCAGGCCACTCGTGCCCGGTGTCTCACCACGTGCAGATCCTGCCTCTATGTGTTACGGTGCGGTGATGGACCCAAGTGCAGGCAGACAACCGGAGGCTTGAGATGGCGTAAAACTCAAAAGATGCTTCTTCAGAAGGCTCCCCAAACATAGGGTGAGACCCGAGACGGAGCAAAGCCCAAAAGAAGCTTCTCCAGAAGGTTTCCCAAAACACAGGGTGAGACCCGAGAGCGAGCAAAACCCAAAAGTAGCTTCTCAGAAGATTTACCAAAACACAGGGTGAGACCCGAGAGCGAGCAAAACCCAAAAGTAGCTTAGCAAAACCCAAAAGTAGCTTCTCAGAAGGTTTACCAAAACACAGGGTGAGACCCGAGACCGAGCAAAACCCAAAAGAAGCTTCTCCAGGAGGTTCCTCAAACTCAGGACGAGCAGAGAGCTGTGACTTGCAGGCATGAGAACTCAAGACTGAGCCCAGAGGACAGGAAACAGGAAGCTTAAATCACAGGCCTGATTGGTCACGTGACACAATTATTCAAATGAGACACAGGAGAGCAAAATACTTTAATCAGACACAGGTGAGGAGAGAGGTCCAGAGGTATGGCAGCAGAGTGCTGAGGCATCCAAAACCGCCCTCTGGCGGCCAGCAGAGGAACATGTAGCTGGGGCCCTGACACTATGCTATCCTCTAAATTGCATGCAGTGTCATTATCTAAGCTGATAGCTGCGAGTGTGAAATTGAGTGATGGCGTTTCTTCACCATCACTGTCTTGTTGCTCTTCCATCACTGCCTGGCCAGATTGCAGTTCTTAGGTATCTGGAAGGAGAAAGGCACAAGGGTAAGATTGTGGTGATGCAAGGGTCGGGGGGAAGCAGAGGTGCATGCTTACAGCATCTGCAGCTTGTAAATCAGAAGAGATTATGGGATGAGGGGGACGTGGGATGTGAGAAGGAAGGTTAGGTATGAGGATAACGTCATCTTCGATGGTTTCAGGCCTGCCGCTGTCCAGGGCCTCAGCAATGGCCATTCCAAGAATGGCGAGCACCGTCTCATAGAAACATAGAAACATAGAAGATAGGAGCAGGAGTAGGCCATTCAGCCCCTCGAGCCTGCTCCGCCATTCAATGCGATCATGGCTGATCATCCAAATTCAGTACCCTGTCCCTGCTTTCTCCCCATACCCCTTGATCCATTTAGCCTTAAGAAATATATCCAACTCCTTCTTGAATATATTTAATGAATTGGCCTCTACTGCCTTCTGTGGTAGAGAATTCCACAGGTTCACCACTCTCTGGGTGAAGAAATTCCTCCTCATTTCTGTCCTAAATGGCCTACCCCTTATCCTTAGACTGTGACCCCTGGTTCTGGACTTCCCAACCATCCGGAAAATCCTTCCAGCATCTAGTCTGTCTAGTCCTGTTAGAATTTTATAAGTTTCAATGAGATCCCCTCTCATTCTTCTAAACTCCAGCGAGTACAAGCCTAATCGATCCAATCTCTCCTCATACGTCATTCCTGCCATCCCAGGTATCAGCCTGGTGAATCTTCGCTGAACTCCTTCCATGGCAAGAACATCCTTCCTCAGATAAGGCGACCAAAACTGCACACAATACTCAAGATGTGGTCTCACCAAGGCCCTGTACAACTGCAGCAAGACATCCTTGTTCCTGTACTCAAACCCTCTCGCTACGAAGGCCAACATACCATTTGCCTTTTTAACTGCCTGCTGAACCTGCATGCTTACCTTCAGTGACTGGTGCACAAGGACACCCAGGTCTCGTTGCACTTCCCCTTCTCCCAATCTATTGCCATTCAGATAATAATCTGTCTTCCTGTTATTGCTACCAAAGTGGATAACCTCACATTTATCCACGTTATATTGCATCTGCCATGCTTCTGCCCAATCACCCAACTTGTCCAAATCATACTGGAGTTTCTCGGCATCCTCCTCACAGCACACACGCCCACCCAGCTTTGTGTCATCTGCAAATTTGGAGATATTGGGCTAGAAATTCAGTTGCGTGTGCGACCAGTTACCACCCAAAGAGGGCTTCTGCGCCAGTAGAGGAGTTTGCGCTGATATTCAGCGCTGCGGTAATGGTGGCGGTAGCCGGTAGCGCTGCGCCGGCACCGATGACGTCATCGGTGTGCGCAGTGCCCCGGTTCCGCCCCGCTACCGGCCCGACCCCCATATTTAGTTGCGGCCGCCTCTTCCGCAGCGGCCGCAAACAACGTTGTGAAGACCGGGCCGTGCTGCAGCCTTAGTGGCGCTAGTTAAGGCGGAGGTGCGGCCGGCCGCTTTTTCGGCGGCCGCCTGGCCGCACCTCCTTCCCCGGCCTCCTCCACCCCCCCCCGCGGCATTGCCAGCTGCTTTCCGCGAGCCCGGCACTTCTCCATGGTGCCAGGCTCATTTGCCGGCACTATCAAGCGGCGAGCTCCCCGTTGCAGGCACCTCCCCCTTAAGAGAAGGAGGAGGCCTGCAGTACCGCAGCCTGCCGCTCCGCAGGGGGTGGCGCAGCGGCACCTACAGCGCTGAAATTCAGTTTCAGCGCCCCAAGCGGGGGCGGGCACACCCTGGAATAGCGCCCGGTTCCGACTTGGGGCGCAAAAACTGAATATCTGACGGGCGCAACTGGCTCCGCGCGCAGCGCTAACTTTTGGGCGCTAGCCAGCTGGTGGGGCCTTACTGAATTTCTAGGCCATTACATCTAGTTCCCTTGTCTAGATCATTAATATATATTGTGAATAGCTGGGGTCCAAGGACCGATCACTGCAGTACCCCACTAGTCACTGCCTGCCACTCGGAAAAAGACCCGTTTATTCCAACTCTTTGCTTTCTGTCTGCCAACCAGTTCTCTATCCAAGTCAGTACCTTGCCCCCAATCCCATGTGCCTTAACTTTACACGCTAATCTCTTATGCGGGACCTTATCGAAAGCCTTCTGAAAGTCCAAATACACCACATCCACTGGTTCTCCCTTATCTATTTTACCAGTTACATCCTCAAAAATTCCAGCAGATTAGTCAAGCACGATTTACCCTTTGTAAATCCATGTTGACTTTGTCCGATCCTGTCACTGTTTTCCAAGTGCTCTGCTATTCCATCTTTTATAATGGACTCTAGCATTTTCCCCACTACCGATGTCAGGCTTACCGGTCTGTAATTCCCCATTTTCTCTCTACCACCTTTTTTGAATAGTGGGGTAACATTAACTACCCTCCAATCCATGGGTACTGTTCCAGGTTCGATCGAATATTGGAAGATGATCAGCAATGCATCTACTATTTCTAGGGCCACTTCCTTAAGTACCCTAGGGTGCAGATTATCAGGCCCTGGGGATTTATCGGCCATCAATCCCATCAATTTCCTTAACACCATTTCCCTACAAATACTGATTTCTTTCAGTTCCTCCCTTTCATCAGACCCTGTGTTCCCCGACATCTCTGGGAGGTTATTTGTGTCCTCCTTTGTGAAGACAGAACCAAAATATATATTTAATTGGTCAGCCATTTCTTTGTTCCCCATTATAAATTTCCCTGATTCTGACTGCAAGGGACCTACGCTTGACTTCACCAATCCTTTTCTCTTCACATATCTATAAAAGCTTTTACAGTCAATTTTTATGTTCCCTGCAAGCTTACTCTCATATTCTATTTTCCCCTTCTTAATTAATCCCTTTGTCCTCCTTTGTTGAATCCTAAACTGCTCCCAATCCTCAGGTTTACTGCTTTTTCTGGCCAATTTATATGTGCTCTCCTTGGATCTTATGCTATCCCTAATTTCCCTTGTTAGCCGCGGTTGAGTCACCTTTTTTGTTTTATTTTTATGCCAAACTGGGATGAAAAAATTCCGTAGTTCATCCATGCGATCTTTGAATGTTTGCCATTGCCTATCCACCGTCAACCCTTTGAGTGACATTCCCCAATCAATCCTACCCAACTCGCGCCTCAGACCATCGTAGTTTCCTTTATTTAAATTCAGGACCCTAGTCTCTGAGTCAACAACTTCATTCTCCATCTTAATGAAGAATTCTATCATATTATGATCGCTCCGACCCAAGTGGCCTCGTACAACAAGATTGTTAATTAATCCTTTCTCGTTACATAATACCCAGTCTAAGATGGCCTGATCTCTGGTTGGTTCCTCGACATATTGGTCCAGGAAACCATCCCATAAACACTCCAGGAATTCCTCCTCCACAATATTGTTACTAATTTGGTTAGCCCAATTTATATATAGATTAAAGTCACCCATGATGACTGCTGTGCCCTTATTGCACGCTTCTCTAATTTCCCTTTTAATGCCATCCCCAACCTCCGCATTACTGTTTGGACGTCTATATACCACTCCCACTAACGTTTTCTGCCCCTTGGTATTTCTCAGTTCTACCCATACAGATTCCACATCATCAGAGCTAATATCCTTCCTTACAATTGTGTTAATCGCTTCTTTAACCAGCAATGCTACCCCACCTCCCTTTCCTTTTTGCCTATCTTTCCTTAATATTGAATACCCCTGGATGTTGAGTTCCCAGCCTTGGCCACCCTGGAGCCATGTTTCCGTAATCCCAATCAAATCATAATTGTTTACCTCTATTTGCGCAGCTAATTCATCCACCTTATTACGAATGCTCCTCGCATTAAGACACAAAGCCTTCAGGCTTGTTTTTTTAACACTCTTAGACCTATTAGAATTATTATTTACTGTGGCATTGTTTGATTTAAACTGTTGATTTCTCTGACTGCCACTTTTGTTTTTCCCCTTCTTATCTTTTTCTTTTATCCTTGTTTCCCTTTCCTCTGCCCCTCTGCTCAGGTTCCCAACCCCCTGCCATTTTAGTTTAAACCCTCCCCCAGAGCACTAGCAAACACTCCCCCTAGGACATCGGTCCCGGCCCTGCCCAGGTGCAAACCGTCTGGTTTGAACTGGTCCCACCTCCCCCAGAACCGGTTCCAATGTCCCAGGAATTTGAATCCCTCCCCCTCACACCATTGCTCTAGCCATGTATTCATCTGAAATATCCTTCTATTTCTACTCTGACTAGCACTTGGCACTGGTAGCAATCCTGAGATTACTACCTTTGAGGTCCTATTTTTAAATTTACCTCCTAACTCCCTATATTCAGCTTTTAGGACCTCATCCCATTTTTTACCTATATCGTTGGTACCTATATGCACCACGACAACTGGCTGTTCACCCTTCCCTTCCAAAATGTTCTGCAGCCGCTCTGAGACATCCTTGACCCTTGCACCAGGGAGGCAACACACCATCCTGGAGTCTCGTTTGCGGCCGCAGAAATGCCTATCTATTCCCCTTATAATAGAATCCCCTATTACTATAGCTCTACCCCTCTTTTTCCTCCCGTCCTGTGCAGCAGAGCCACCCCTGGTGCCAGGAAGTTGGCTGCTGCTGCCTTCCTCTGATAAGCCATCCCCCCCAACATTACTCAAAGTGGTGTATCTGTTTGAGAGGGGGATGTCCACAGGGGACCCCTGCACTACCTGCCTGTGCCTAGTACTCTGTCTGTTGGTCACCCATTCCCTTTCTGCCTGTCCAACCTTTGTCTGCGGTGTGACCAACTGATCAAACGTGCTATTCACGACGTCCTCAGCATTGCGAATGGTCCGGTATGAATCCAATCGCAGCTCCAGCGCCGCAATGCGGTCTGCCAGTAGCTGCAGCTGGACACACTTCCTGCACACATGGTTGTCAGGGACACAGGAAGTGTCCCTGAGTTCCCACATATAGCAGGAGGAGCATACCATGGCACCGGGCTGTCCTGCCATGACTTACCCTTTAGTTAATTGCAATTAAGTTAAATCAAATCAATCCCACCAATTTCACTACAGTTAAATGATATATTTAAGGGTCCTGGTTTACAAATAGTCCCCGCTACACCACAGAGAGCTTAGAAACTATAAACCACAGAGTTAAAGTTTAAAAAGAGAGAAATGCTCACCAACCAATCACTTACCTGCTTTCTGGTGATGTCACACTTCGATTACTTTTTACTTCTCTCCCTCTCTGTGAGATTGCAGATTAGTACGTTGTGAGGCCTACCTGGTCTCTGGGGCCTTTTATAGCCCCACTGCTGCTGCTGAATTTCCCGCCGACGCTGTGAGGCCTACCTGGTCTCTGGGGCCTTTTATAACCCCGCTGCTGCTGCTGAAATTCCCGCCGACGCTGTGAGGCCTACCTGGTCTCTGGGGCCTTTTATAGCCCTGCTGCTGCTGCTGAAATTCCCGCCGATGCTGTGAGGCCTACCTGGTCTCTGGGGCCTTTTATAGCCCTGCTGCTGCCGCTGAAATTCCCGCCGACGCTCTGAGGCCTACCTGGTCTCTTGGAGACTTTTATAACCCCACTGCCGCCGCTGAAATTCCCGCCGACGCTCTGAGGCCTACCTGGTCTCTTGGAGCCTTTTATAGCCCCGCTGCCGCTGCTGAAATTCCCGCTGACGTTCTGAGGCCTACCTGGGTCACTGGAGCCTTTTATAGCCCCACTGCCACCGCTGAAATCCCCATTTGGATAAGGACATGCAACCGCACCTGGCCCCCACCAGTTTGCTCCTGCCGCCTCCAGTTGTGCGCCACCTTGTCCTGCAAGAGAGAGGGAAGTGTGTCAGTGAGTGTCGTGCAATGTGTTTGGGTGATGTGGCTGTCATAGTTGAATAGCTGCCAGTGTGTGCAAGCTGTGAGATGTGGGTGTGAGGCTTAAAGCAGTGTTAAGTGTGTGAGGGTGAGGTGAAGCAATGAATGTTAGGTATGAGTCCTGATTGATAGAGATTGTTGGTAGGTGAGTGATGGAGGTGTGGTGCATTGAGCAGTGTCTGAGATGCAGTTGGTAGGATATGGCATTTGAGGATGCATTCACTGACCTTGACCACTCTTGAATGCATCCCCCTGGCATTGACCGCCATGGCTATCTGCTCCCAATGCCTTCTGAGCATGTGTCTGGGGGGCCTCCTGGCCCCCTGTGTATAGAGCACATCTCTCCACCTTTCCACCTCCTCCACCAAGGCCTCCAGTGCAGCATCATAAGAACATAAGAATTAGGAGCAGGAGTAGGCCATACGATCCCTCGCATATGCTCCACCATTCAATAAGATCATGGCTGATCTTCAACCTCAACTCCACTTTCCTGCCCTATCTTCATATCCCTTGATTCCTCTAGAGTCCAAAAATCTATCAATCTCAGCCTTGATTATTCTCAATGACTCAGCATCCCACAGCCCTCTGGGGCAGAGAATTCCAAAGATTCACAACTCTCTGAGTTAAGAAATGCCTCCTCATCACAGTCTTAAATGTCCGACACCTTGTCCTGAGATTATGCCCCCTAGTTCTAGACTCTCCAGCCAGGTGAAACAACTCTCTGCATATACCTTGTCAATCCCCCTCAGAATCTTATATGTTTCAATGAGATCACCTCTCATTCTTCTAAACTCCAGAGAGTATAGGCCCAATCTACTCAATCTCTCCTCATAGGACAACCATCACAACCCAGGAATCAATCTAGTGAACCTTCGTTGCACCGCCTCAAAGTCAAGTATAACCTTCCTCAGTACTCCAGGTGTGGTCTCACCAAAGCCCTGTACAATTGTAGCAAGACTTCCTTACTCTTGTACTCCAACTCCCTTGCAATAAAGGCCAATATGCTATTTGCCTTCCTAATTGCTTGCTGTACCTGCCTGCTAACTCTCTGTGTTCCTGTACGAGGACACCTAAATCTTTCTGAACACCAACATTTAATAGTTTCTCACCATTTAAAAAATATTCTGTTTGTCTATTCTTCCTACCAAAGTGAATAACCTCACATTTCCCCACATTATACTCCATCTGCCACCTTATTGCCCACTCACTTAACCTGTCTATATTCCTTTGCAGACTTGTGTCCTCCTCACAGCTTACTTTCCCACCTAGCTTTGTATCGTCAGTAACTTGGATACATTACACTCGGTCCCTTCATCTAAGTCATTAATATAAATTGTAAATAGCTGAGGCCCAAGCACTGATCCTTGCAGCACCCCACTAGTTACTGCCTGCTAATCTGAAAATGACCCGTTTATCCTTATTCTCTGTTTTCTGCCAGTTAACCAATCCTCTATCCATGCTAATATATTACCCCCAACCCCATGAGCCCTTATCTTGCATAACAAACTTTTGTGTGACACCTTATCGAATGCCTTTTGGAAATTCAAATATACCACATCCACGGGTTCCCCTTTATCTTCAGTGCTACCCAAATTTATTAACTTTAATAAATTTGTTAAACACTTGTTCTGGACCGATGGACATTGTGACATCCTGGATGTTTTTACATGCAATAGCACCCTCTGGTGGCGGTTATTGTGTTAACAGTTTGTAAGCTGGAAAGGTCACCTGTTCCTTTCTTCCTGTGTGAGGTCATTCGACCTTTGTTCCTTTCTTCCTGTGAGAGGTCATTTGACCTTCTTACCTTTCTTCCTGTTGACCCCAGGAAGCAGTTTTACCAGGAAGCACCTGACTTAAGTAATGGAGAATTCCATGAGGGATTTTCAATCCAATGTAATCTGACTTCATATGTTAGGCCAAATGCAATATCTGTGAGTATCTTTAGTTCTTAGCATAATAGCAATGTTGTCAGAGTAATATTTTGATAATACTTTGTTTGTAAAAGGTTAATATTTAATAGTTACAGAAGTTAGTTCAAATGTTAGTTAGTTATACAATTAGTCTATTCTACTGGTGTAAATATGTTTATATCTTGTGTAATATCGAATGTGTAGTACTCAGTTTATGTACAAAACATACTTTGTCTTTGTTTACAGTTTCACAAATTTGTTCAAGTAAAAGCTTCAAAACAGCAACCGCTTCAGGAAGAATTATTATCAATGAGTGTTTAACTTGCTGGATAGCTAGATAGGAGAATGTCTAGCGCGGCCAGTACAGTGAAAAGATAGCAATACGGCTAGCAGTGAAAAGATATCAGTGAAAAGATAGCAATACGGCTAGCTGTGAAGAGCGGAGCAGGAGGAACCCAGAGTAAGCCTTAAACTCGTAGAGCACATCTACCTCACATCAACATGTCAGAAGATAATAGCGAAAATGCTTTGCAGCAAGTAGAAGACCTTAAACAGGCAGACGAAACTGTAGAACGTGACAATCGGTCTATAAGCACTGGTTACTACAGGTCGCAAGTTGGCTCACGGTCATCGGGTGGTTCTAGAGTAAGCATAGCCCTCGCCAGAGCACGGGCTAAACTAGTAGCAGCTCAAGCCAGAGCTGCGCATACGGACAGTGAAATAGAAATAAAAGTAAGTCAGGCCCGTCTCCAAGCTGAATTCCAAGCGGAATAGGCCCGACACCAAGCGGAACAGGCCCGACACCAAGTGGAACGCCAGGCTGAACAGGCCCGTCTCCAAGCAACATTAGAGGCTCTGCAGCAACAAAAAGAGATAGATGCTGCATTAGCCGAGACACAAGTATTCGAGGCAATTTTGGAGGGAGCTGATCCCGAGACAGCTTACAAACCTTTAATTCCCGTTCCATGGCAGAGTCCACGACAGCGCAACATAGATTACGTGAGCAACCATGCCGACATACAGTTTACAGGAGAAAGGGATGGAAGCCCGCACATCTCTACAGACGCAAACACTTCGTATAACATGCTACAAGTTGCCAACCAAGGTCAAAGCAGACGGCGTGCCTCAAGCCGCAGAGTCTCCGCTAGCAGAACTGAAGACACAGTGCAAAGGAATAGGACGCCGAATAGAGAAAGTCGGAGGCAAATCCCCTCTCGGTCCCTTGAGACCCCCAACAGAGCCCCCAGCCAAGGCAACCCTGGCCCAGGTCCCAGCACCTACGACCTCGCCAAATACTTTGCACGCACCCAGCTGGTGACTTCGGGGTTAATCAAGTTTGATGACATGCCAGAGAATTATCGGGCTTGGAAGTCCTGCTTCCACGATGCCATATCGGGCTTAGACCTGTCGGCAGGAGAAGAGCTCGGCCTCCTTATCAAATGGCTCGGCCCAGAGTCCGCCGGACAGGCCTGCAGGATAAAAGCGGCCAATGTGGGGCAGCTGCCAGAGGGGTTGAAGAAGGCTTGGGTGAGGCTGGAAGAAAGCTACGGCTCGCCCGAAGCCATTGAAAGGGCTCGCTTTGACAGGTTGGCGAACTTTCCGAGGTTGACGAGTAAGGAACCCCAGAAGCTCCGCGACCTTGGAGATCTGCTGTCGGAACTCGAAGCCGCAAAGCAGGACGGCTACCTACCCGGCCTATCATACTTAGACACTTCCAGAGGGGTAAGTCCCATCATTGAGAAGCTTCCATTTAACCTGCAGGAGAAGTGGATAACGTTTGGATCAAAGTTCAAGCTAAAGCACAACGTGGCGTTCCCACCATTCTCTGCGTTCGTTAAATTCATCCGTAAAGAAGCCAAAGCCAGGAACGACCCCAGCTTCAACTTCTTCTCCTCCCAACCAGCACTTGCCAGAAGAGATAAGTTCGACAGACATGGAAAGACACCAATATCTGTCCACAGAATGCAAGTGTCCTCAACTGAGCACACAAAGACTCAGAAGAAACCTGAGGATATGAGCAAACAATGCCCTATCCACAACATGCCCCATCCTTTAAAGAAGTGCAGAGGCTTCAGGGAGATGTCCCTGGAAGATCGGAAACAATATCTTAAAGAGAATTCTATATGTTTCAGGTGCTGCTCGTCCACGAGCCATCTCGCCAAGAACTGCAAGGTGGATGCAAAATGCACTGAATGTGAAAGTGATCGGCACGTTTCAGCACTACACCCAGGCCCAGCTCCTTGGAAGTCAGAAACGCCTCCTCCCGCATCAGAGCACGGCAGGGAGAGAGAAGGAGCTGCTGGTACGGAGATTACATCCAGGTGCACCGAGGTGTGTGGAGAAGGAGTGAGCGCAAGAGCATGCTCCAAGATATGCCTCGTTAATGTGTACCCTGCAGGATGTCGCCAGGAATCTGAAAAGATGTATGCCATACTAGATGAACAAAGCAATCGTTCTCTAGCAAGATCCGAGTTCTTCAACATCTTCAAGATCAAAGGAAGTCCGTCGCCTTACACGCTGAAGACGTGTGCTGGACTTTCAGAGACAGCCAGCAGGAGGGCCTGCGGTTACGTTGTTGAGTCAGTCGACGGGAAGATTAGTCTCCCCCTTCCTACACTCATCGAATGTAATCAAGTCCCTGTCAACCGTTCTGAGATTCCCACTCCGAATGCAGCTCATCATCACCATCATCTGAGACGCATTGCAGACGAGATCCCACCTCTTGACCCAGATGCAAGCATACTTCTGTTGTTGGGAAGAGACATCCTGAGGGTACATAAGATAAGGGAGCAGATCAACGGTCCACATGACGCCCCTTTCGCCCAAAGGCTAGACCTCGGCTGGGTCGTTGTTGGAGATGTGTGCCTCAAGGGCGCTCACAAGCCATCTCAGGTGAGCACACTCAAGACTTCCATCTTGGAGAATGGTCGTCCAAGCTACCTTACCCCATGCAGTAGACAGATCCGCGTGGTGTTTGACTCCAGTGCACCATATCAGGGAGTCTCTCTCAACGACGTACTCCCCACAGGGCCCGATCTTAACAACAGCCTCTTGGGAGTGCTCATGAGATTCAGGAAAGAGCCCGTCGCCATCACTGCCGATATCCAGCACATGCTTCATTGCTTCGTGGTGAGAGAAGACCACAGAGACTTCCTCCGCTTCCTGTGGTATCGGGACAATGACCCTAATAGAGACATTGTGGACTACAGAATGCGTGTCCATGTCTTTGGGAATAGCCCATCCCCTGCTGTCGCCATATGCGGACTAAGGAGGGCTGCCAAGGAAGAAGACGACGACTTTGGCAGTGATGTGAGAGGGTTCATCGAACGAGAGTTCTACGTCGACGACGCACTGAATTCATTCCCGACCGAAGCAGAGGCCATCAGTACCCTCGGACGAGCCCAGGAACTACTTGCACTATCCAACCTCAGGCTGCATAAGATAGCCTCTAACAGACCAGCAGTGATGGAGGCATTCCCCCCTGAAGATCGTGCTAAGGACGTCAAAGACCTAGACCTCTTCACTGATGACCTCCCCCTACAGCATAGCCTAGGGGTGTCGTGGAACATAGCAACAGACACGTTCACGTTCCAAGTCCTAGATGCCAAGAAACCCTTCACACGTAGAGGAGTGCTCTCTACAGTCAACAGCCTATATGACCCTCTCAGCTTCTTAGCCCCTGTCACCATACAAGGCAGGCTGCTCCTCAGGGAACTCTCCATACACGCTGAAGAGTGGGATTCACCTCTCCCTGAAGAGATGGAAGCAGAGTGGGACAGATGGAGAGACTCACTCCAAGACTTACAGGAGATCCGAATACCTCGCTGCTATTCATCTTTCTCTCCCTTAAATGCCCAATTCAAAGAGCTTTGTGTCTTTGCAGACGCATCCGCTAAGGCCATTGCAAGTGTGGCTTATCTGAAGGTCACCACTCAAGAAGGACAAAGCAAAATCAGCTTCGTCTTTGATAGAGGCAAGTTGGCGCCCCAGCCAGACCTCGCCATACCCAGATTGGAACTGTACGTAGCAGAATGCAACCTACCCCCTCACAGCAGTCTACGGAAGCTGCATCCTATCGTCGACACCAACGGACTGTCTCTGAGGTGGTTCTTCTTTTGTCGCCAGAGGACTCCAGTGACAAGTAGAGTTCGGACTATGTGGAGTCGTTAATGACCCCAGACGGGGAGTGTTCTGGACCGATGCACATTGTGACATCCTGGATGTTTTTACATGCAATAGCACCCTTTGGTGGCGGTTATTGTGTTAACACTTTGTAAGCTGGAAAGGTCATCTGTTCCTTTCTTCCTGTGTGGGGTCATTCGACCTTTGTTCCTTTCTTCCTGTGAGAGGTCATTTGACCTTCTTACCTTTCTTCCTGTTGACCCAAGGAAGCAGTTTTACCAGGAAGAACCTGACTTAAGTAATGGAGAATTCCATGAGGGATTTTCAATCCAATGTAATCTGACTTCATATGTTAGGCCAAACGCAATATCTGTGAGTATCTTTAGTTCTTAGCATAATAGCAATGTTGTCAGAGTAATATTTTGATAATACTATGTTTGTAAAAGGTTAATATTTAATAGTTACAGAAGTTAGTTCAAATGTTAGTTAGTTATACAATTAGTCTATTCTACTGTTGTAAATATGTTTATATCTTGTGTAATATCAAATGTGTAGTACTCAGTTTATGTACAAAACATACTTTGTCATTGTTTACAGTTTCACAAATTTGTTCAAGTAAAAGCTTCAAAACAGCAACCGCTTCAGGAAGAATTATTATGAATGAGTGTTTAACTTGCTGGATAGCTAGATAGGAGCACGTCTAGCGCGGCCAGTACAACACTATTTCCCTTTCATAAAACCATGTTGACTCTGCCTAATCATATTATGATTTTCTAAATGCTCTGTTACCACTTCCTTAATAATGAATTCCAGCATATTCCCAACAACTGATGTCAGGCTAACTGGCCTGTAGTTCCCTGTTTTGTTTCTCCCTCCTTTCTTGAATTGCGGTGTTACATTTGCTACCTTCCAATCTGCTAGGACCGTTCTAGAATCTAGGGAATTTTGAAAGACCAGAAAACCTTGGATCACACTCTCTCCCAAGTTGTACCATTATTGAGTGTTTCCCAGAATCAGTTGTAGAACAACTCCCACCACCAGTCTCAGTCACAATGCACCTCCCCTTTAAGAGGTGCAAGCTAGCTTGAACTGGTGCTTGCCTTTCACGATTTTGGGCCCTCTGCTGATGCGTGCAGTCAATCAACAGTGAGGGTAATGCTGGCTGCATGCAGAAATCATGGCCCAAAATTTGTGATCGGAGGCTTCCCGCGGGCGGATGCTTCCAACCTGTAAAAAACCTACGCATTTACCTGGTGGCCCGGGAGTTACGGAGGCTTGCGATCCTGGGCCACTCCGGGTACGCGCACACAGAGGCCCATGTATCCTGGGGTGCATGTGGTTCGCTAGCACCCCTGGGATCATGTGGGCTGGCCCAATCAATAAAAGAAGGGAATCCCCATTCATACTTATGGGAGTTCTGTATGTACGGAAACCCCATAAGTATGAATGGGGATCACTTAAAAAATACACGAAAACATGAAATAATTTTTTTTTTAATTACATATTTAAAATTAATTAAAATGCCATCTAATTGAATATTTTAAATGAAAATGTAATTTTTTGAATTTTTCAAAATGTTTTAATGGATCTAAAAATAAACTTACCTTACTGGACAGGGTTTTTAATTAATAATGTATAAATGAGTGATAACATTTTATTTTTCTATTTTTTAAACTCTTATGCTGGTAAAAGCAGGCCTTCTGCCTGCTTTTACTGGGTGTAAGATTTTCATAGGCATTCAGTGGGCGGAAGTTGGGCAAATAGCGCAACTCTCCACCCGCAGAGGCCATTCTTCCGGGGATGCGGAGGATCTGTCAAGAAGATTGTTGACAGATTGCAAGTTCCGGATTTTAACGCATGCACTTCACATGCCTAAACCCGGAACTTGCACGATCCCTACGGGCGTGTATACACCTCTTACGTACCTCTAGGGGCCGCAAAATACGGCCTCATTGTAAATGAGCAGCTAGCATGAAGTTGGCAGGCTGCCTGCATTACATTGAGCGGGCGACGGTTAATTGTGCATCACTGTTCTCAGAGGCTATCGAATTTATCACCACTGTTTTTAAAATATAATGGACAGTTTCATAAATATTCCTTCTTTTCCTGAATTGTGATGTCGTTCAGCAACACTGCCAAGTTAGTTTTCTTCAGCTCCTTCTTCGTATCTTTGAAGTTTGTCTTTGCTCTGATCTTCACTGGTGCTAATTGCCAAATAATCTTTAGTATAATTATGTTGTGGTTATTAATCCCTGGGGGTGGGGGTTTATAATATGGATACTATCCTGATAAATTATAAGAATTAAATTTAGATGCAAATTATCTTTAGGGGAAATCTGTACCACATTTGGTGAAAGCAATTTTGCATCACTGGTTTGATTTTGTTGGCTCATTGTTGGAATATTCACAACTTATATTGAGTTGATTGAAGTCAGCCATTTTGAAATGAAAATCAGGAGAGATGTATAATGGGCGGCCGATCCAATACCGCCCATTTTACACTATCGCCTAAAGTCACAATTATCCCCATTTAATACTTTTGCATTTGTTTGCTCAGTGTGGATTTATTTAATGTTTTATCTTATTCTGTCCCTTCCCTAACCACCATCCAAGCTTTGTTTGTTTATAATTAATATCTTAAACTTAGTCCTCCACATAGCTAGCTAAACTAAACCACAATTCCTTTTTCTATATTAATAGCTAGTCTCCCTAATATTGCCCTGTTTAGATGCGCCCAATCTTTCCTGCACCTGTTTAGATGGCACCAATATTAGCTCAGAGGTGGGGAGGGAGCGGGTGGGGAGCTGCTTTGAGGTCGGGAAATCCGGAAGAATGTCATCCCTTTCCTTAATGGACACTAAAATAGTTCATTAAACCTCCTTACCTTGCAGTTTCCAACCATTTCACCTTGCTTTCCATTCCACAGGATAGAATTGATGTTCCTTAACATGGAATTATGTCAAGGAAATCTCACCCTACACCATGAGATTGCTTTACCTAGGATTGCTGGCAGGAGGAGAAACCTTCCTTTGCACAATGACCTACTGTCTACCGTCGCAAGTCTATAAGGTTGAAGATCTTATTTTTACTTTTTTCCCTTATTTTCATATTATCAAATACACTGTGTGGACTCATCCAATAGCAATTATTAGAAAAAGCTTTAGTTGTAGTCTTAAACTGAATTGAAGTTCACAGCAAATCTTAAACAGAAGAACATTATTATGTACAGACATACTACTTGAACTTTCCTATTACCTAATATAATTAAATTCCCTATTTATAACTATTCTGTTCTTCCTGCTTCATTTTCTTTTAATGTATAAATATAATATATAAATACGTCTCCAGGCTGTTCTGCTCTGCCCACGGTGTGGAATTGAGCCATATAGAGCCAATCCCTCTTCTATGTTGATTTGGCTGATCTCAGTATGTGCAACAATGGGGTGTTAGAATTAATTTCAGCATTATTGGGTTATGGTGCGAGGAATCAGCTGTAGGGGGTGGTGGTGTGTGTCAGCTTCACCTCTGACTTATGAGTGGTTTGAATCGTTCCCACTCCCTTGGACTTATTTGGGGGTTGTGACAAAAGTGCAGCAGACAACTGGTTTTGGTGCAAGAAACTTTGATCTTTATTCAAGAGAGAAAATATAACACAACAATCTTAACACTCTAATAAAATGGGAAAACACTTCAATACACACGAGGGAAATTACAGTAGAAAAATACCTCATCCCTCCCAATCCCACTTTACTAGCTAAGTTGGGCTCTAGGGGACCAGGGAAAATGCTCACCAAACGAATCCTTGACAGTTGAGCTGGTTCACGGTTTCGGGGTTCGCTGGATGTGTTGGTTGGTGCCTGCCAGACCCCGGACGTGGTAGATATTATGTCCGTGTGTAATTGAGACATGGACTGCAGGAGTTGGTTATAACAGGTCTTTACTGAGTGGAGACAAATTGGAACTAACTATACAAAGTTACTACACAGGCTTATATACAGGGGTGGTCACTACCGGTACTGCAGTATACAGGGGCTGCAGAATATAGTTCCTTCTGCAAAGTGCATTCACTACAATTCCTCCCCTTTTAGCTAAACAGTACATAACATTCGATTAATAATTAAATAACATATTTACAATTACAGTTGTCATATACATTACCTGAAGTTAAGCAATTATAAGTTCAGTCTTTGAGGAGGCTTCCTGATTCTGTCCGGATAACGCCTCTTTGGGGTATCAGGTTCTTCTGGCAGAGTTGATTCGGAATCAACGTCGTTGTTGGGTTCGTCTGCTTCCAATATTCCCGATTCTGAGGTAGATGCAATTGGTACTTCGGTTTCATCACCAGGTGTATCGGATCGTGGTGTGGAATTGACGTTTTCCAGTGACTCTAGAATCTGGTCAGCATGGCGTCTTACAATGCTCTCTCCAACGTCCACGGTATACATTAGAGATCCTTGCTGTGTACAGATCGTTCCTGGCTGCCATTTCTCAGTGCGGTAGTCCCGGGCCAAAACTGGTTGACCTATCTTAAAACTCCTGGTCGGCCTTTCATTCATATTCTGAAACTGCCTGTTCTCCACATCTCTTCTGATGTTTGGCTTAACCAAATCCAAGCGGCATCGTAGTCTTCAATTGAAGAACATCATGGCTGGAGTTTGGTTGGTAACCACATGTGTCGCATTCCGGTAGGCAAACAAGAAGTTATCCACCTTGTGTTGTAGGGGTATGTCTTCATTCAACATTGCCTTGATAGCCTTCTTGAATGTTTGAACAAACCTCTCAGCCAATCCATTGGTGGCTGGATGATATGGGGCGGATGTGTAATGCTTAACACCATTGTTCTTTAAGAACCTCCGGAACTCTTCAGACACAAACTGTGGTCCATTGTCGGAGCAAATCTGTTCAGGCAGCCCATTTCTGGCGAATATGGTTCGTAAGACTGTGATAGTTTTTTCTGTGGTGGTTGAGGACATATTTATTACCTCTGGCCACTTTAAGTGTGCATCCACCGCAATTAAAAACATCGAGTCCAAAAATGGACCAGCAAAATAAATGTGCACCCTTTGCCATGGAGATGAGGGCCACTCCCATGGATGTAGAGGGGCTTGTGGTGGGGCGTTTTGGACCTTCTGGCATCCTGTACAGCTCTTGGTCATCTCTTCGATTTCTCTATCGATTCCCGGCCACCACACAAACGCTCTGGCTAAGTTCTTCATTTTTACCCCTCCCAGATGACCCTCATGAAGCTCATTGAGCACTCTATCCTTCAATTTGGGTGGAATTACTACTCTGGATCCACACATCAAGGTTCTTCTGCACACTGACAGCTGTTCTCTTCTCAGCGAGAATGCTGGCAACAGTGGTTCGCCATGTGCTGGCCATCCCTTCACCGTTAAATCATAGACCCAGGAGAGTGTCGGGTCATTTCGTGTTTCCTTTTCTATGTTTGCATTCATCACAGGTAGACATTTGACTATGGTCGAGTGGAATATCTCCACTGGATCCACTGCAGGTGCTTCTTCCACCGTCGGCAACGATAGGCGCGACAATCCATCAGCATTCCCATGCTGTTTAGTTCCTTTGTACTCGATGTCATATTGGTGTGCCCCTAGGAAAAGGGACCACCTCTGTAGCCGTTGTGCTGTCATTATCGGGATGCCCTTCTGAGGGTTGAAAATGGAGACAAGAGTTTGATGATCAGTTAGTAGAGTAAATTTCTGACCGTGCAGGTAGTGATTGAACTTCTTCACCCCCCACACCAGGCTGAGGGCCTCTGTCAATCTGGGCGTAGTTACGCTTGGCTGAAGTTAACGAGCGTGACGCAAAAGCTATCTGCCTCTCTGAACCATCAAGGAATTTATGTGACAGTACCGCTCCAATGCCGTAGGGAGACGCATCACACGCCAGTCTTATCGGTAGTGATGGGTTGCAGTGAGCCAATACTTCTCTTGAAGTGATTAGGTCTTTACTCTCCTGAAAGGTCCGCTTACATTCATCGCTCCATTTCCATGCTACTCCAGTTTGTAGTAGGGCATTCAGTGGGTGCAGAATTGTGGACAAATTCGGCAAAAACTTATTGTAGTAATTCACCAATCCGAGGAATGACCTCAGTTGCGACGCATTTTCGGGCGCTGGAGCCTTAACTACCGCTTCAATTTTGTCAGGGGACTTATGTAACCCCTCTTCATCAATCACGTGGCCACAATACGATATCTGTTTCTTAAAAAACTCGCACTTGGGGCGATTGGCTCGTAGCCCATGTTCTCTTAGTCTAGTGAGCACCTGCTCTAGGTTGGCAAGGTGTTCACTGTCATCTTCACCTGTCACTAGGATGTCGTCCAAGTAACACTGAGTCCCCGGAATCCCTTGCAGGACTTGTTCCATCGCTCTTTGCCATATCGCCGGAGCTGATGCTACTCCGAATACCAGTCGATTATACTGGTAAAGACCTTTGTGAGTGTTTATCATGAGATACTTCCTAGAGGATTCTTCAACCTCCATCTGCAAATATGCTTGTGTTAGGTCAATTTTTGCAAAACGCTTCCCTCCAGATAGTGAGGCGAAAATATCTTCTATCCTCGGGAGAGGATATTGTACTGTGTGAAGGACTGGGTTCACCGTCACCTTGAAGTCCCCACAGATGCGAACCTTCCTTGGCTCCTCAGACTTATTGTTTAACGTTTTCTTCATGACAGGAACGATGGGTGTCGCCCACTCGCTCCAGTCTACCTTAGATAACACGCCTGCATTCTTCAGATTCTCCAGCTCTGCCTCGATGTCTGGGCGAATTGCATATGGTACCGGTCTTGCTTTGAAAAACTTGGGAATTGCATTCTCTTCTATTTTTATCGAGGCGGTTACGCCTTTAAGAGTTCCCAGTTCTTGTTGAAATACCTCTTTGGCGTTAGCTAAGATTTTTGACAATCGACCAGGTGTGACGTCGTCATCCTTTTTACCAGCCACCGTCAGTGCCTGAATGGAGTGCCAGTCTAAACTTATCTTTCTGATCCATTCACGTCCCAATAACGGTGGTCCACCATCTTGCAGTGTGTACAGATACAATTTCTGTATTTCCTTGCCGTTGTAGTCGACAGGCACCCTTATTTTCCCTCTGGGGTATACTTTTTGCCCCGTATACATCTTCAAGACAATGGATGTCTCTTTCAAGGGTATGTGTGAGAATAGCCGCTCATAGTCTCGTCGATTCATGATGGTCAGGGCTGATCCTGTATCCAATTCCATTTTGACTTGGGACCCTGCTATCGTGAGGGTGACCCAAATGGTTCGGTGATCCTTTTTTGCGATTAAGTTGTGAAGTTTGAGACAGCTTAGTCTCTTGTTCCCGGATTCACTATCGCTCATCTGGTCTTCGGAACTACTGTCCGTCATCTTTTGTACTTTCCTGTACTGTTCCTTAGTAGCCTTTTGTTGTCATTAGTCTTCTTCCCAGACCTGCAAACTCGTGCAATGTTTCCCATCTTTCCGCATTGCCTGCATATTTTGTCCTTGGACCAGCAGTCCTTCTGGTCATGGGTTGTTCTGCCGCAGTGATGATATTTTTAAATTCCCGTGTCATTTCGTGGGTGCCGTATTTCTGTGGCTTTTGCTGTATTTCCACAGCTCCCCTTGCTGCTGCTTCGTACGATACTGCCACGCTGAAAGCCTTATCTAGCGTCAGCTCTTTCTCTGAGAGTAACCTCTTCTGGGTTCCTTCACTCAGGAGTCCACAGACAAATTTGTCCCGTAGGGTATCTGCCAGTCCTGCTCCGAACTGGCAGTGCTTTGATAGCTTGCGTCGTTCCATAAGGTAATCAGCATTGCTCTCATCTTTATGCTGATTTCTCCTGTGGAATTTAAATCTTTCTGCTATCAGCAGCGGTGTAGGATTTAGGTGTTCCTGTAGGATATCAACAATTTCGTTAAAACTCTTCGCCATCGGTTTGGCTGGAGTAATCAGGTTCCGCAATAGGCCGTACATTCTTGCGCCCATTAAGTTTAGTAGTACCGATGCCTTTTTCTCATCGGCTACTTCGTTTGCCTCGCAATATACTTCGACTCTTTCCACATACGTGGTCCAGTCTTC
The DNA here is from genome assembly GCF_052327205.1 of Somniosus microcephalus. Classification (NCBI taxonomy): domain Eukaryota; kingdom Metazoa; phylum Chordata; class Chondrichthyes; order Squaliformes; family Somniosidae; genus Somniosus; species Somniosus microcephalus. Next base: position 113,490,225 of record NC_140995.1, on the reverse strand, counting down.
TATTGCATTATCAAAGGCAGTGATATTGCCAGTCTTCGGCATCTTGGAAATCTAAGATGGCGCCTCCCGCGCTTTGCCTTCTTCCCCGATTTAACAAAATGGCACGTCCCGTGCTTTCCGTCTTCTCTGCTGCTGCTAGCGCTGTTGCTGGCGTATTATGCCTTGATGGCGACGTCCTATGGTCTTCGCGCACTTCCCCCCGCGCTGCTGCTAACGCCGCTCTCCGCGGTTCCCGTGGCAAACTGCAGCTTCTCGCGGCTTTCTGCGCTTCTAATTTCTTTTATTTCCCCGTCATCGGAGCAACCCTGCGGGACACTTTCCTCCCTCTTCTCGGGTCTGTACGCTGCCCAGCTTCGTAGCACCGGCTGTGCCCTGTATGCTCCACCCTCTCTCTCTCTCTCCTCTTCCCAACAACGCTGCTCGGCCCCATTGAAAAGCCACCCGATCGAGCTCTAGCCCGCCGCAGCCCAGGAAGGATCAGTGTACTACCTGCCACCAGCCCGATTAGCTGGAACACCATCGACAGGATAACCAAGCCCCGCTCTCGACAGCCTCTCCTGCAAATCTTTCACTCCGATGAATCAGAGGCAGTTGTCCACGGTCGACGCCCGTTTCTTCTGATTGTTTTATTTTATTTTTATTTTTTTTCTTTCTTCCTTCTGGCCTCGACCTCTGACAACTTCGCTTCAGGGATGGATCCCCATGAGGTGGTGCAGAATGTAGGTAAGTTCAGATCTGCTCGTCGCCAGTATTATGTCCGTGTGTAATTGAGACACGGACTGCAGGAGTTGGTTATAACAGGTCTTTACTGAGTGGAGACAAACTGGAACTAACTATGCAAAGTTACTACACAGGCTTATATACAGGGGTGATCACTACCGGTACTGCAGTATACAGGGGCTGCAGAGTATAGTTCCTTCTGCAAAGTACATACACTACAGTAGAGGACTTCGATTGCGTGTCTGGTCAGTCTTCGCGAGTCCACTGATGCGGTAGGGCGTATTGGATTTATCGGGTGAGTACCCACTTTTCTTCTGTTAGAGATAGGGTTTAGAGTCTTTTTAAGTAAAAATCTTACCCAGGGGTATGTCAGGAATAGATTGCAGAGTGGAAAACTTGCGAATCTTCGGTTTTCTCCCGAGTTGGTTTTCTTTGGTCGCGGTGGTCCAATATTACCCGGTTGGTTGGTGGTAATATTTGGTTGGTTGTTTCATAAGGCCCTTGTTGCCGCGAGGTGTCTGATGGTCACTGGAACTGTTGCTGTGGTTTCTTCTTGTGTGTTTGTTAGATCCGTGATTCTGAGAGTATGATGTTTTCAAATAACTACACGGATGCTGTAACTTAACAATCAACAGGTGTTTACTGGAGTAGGGTAGTCTCAAGACTGGGGGCACAGAGGCATGCTCAAGGCTTATTTACATGTGTGGTCACTGCCGGTACTACAGTATACAGGAGCTGTAAAAGTAGTTCGCTCTTAAAGGTACATACACTACACTCACCTGATAGATCCAATACGCACCCTACCGCATCAGCGGACTTATGAACACTGACCAGATACGCAGGTGAAGTCCTCTACCGCGTCCAGGGTATGGCAGGCCCCAACCAACACATTTAGCGAACCCCGAAATTGCGAACTAGCTCAACTGTCAAGGAGTCATTTTGGTGAGCATTATCCCTAGTCCTTTCAGATCCTAACTTACCTAGTAAGGTGGGATTGGGAGGGGTGCGATATTTGTCTACTGTAAATTTTTTCCCTCGTGTATGTCGAAGTGTTTCCCCATTTTATTAGAGTGTTATTATTGTGTTGTATTTTCTTTCTCAAATAAAAATCAAAGTTCTTGCACCAAAAAACAGTTGTCTGCTGCACTTTTATCACAACCCCCAAATAAGTCCAAGGTCTAGAACCAAGGGAGTGGGAGCAATTCGAGCTGCTCATAAGTCAGAGGTGAAGCTGACCCCACACACCACCCCCATAAGTCCATTGCTTTTGCTGTATCCAGTGCGCTCAGCCATTTCTTGATATCACGTGGCGTGAATCAAATTAACTGAAGACTGGCATCTGTGATGGTGGGGACCTCAGGAGGAGGCTAAGATGGATCATCCACTCGGCATGTCTGGCTGAAGATGGTTATGAACACTACAACCTTGTCTTTTGCACTCACGCGCTGGGCTCCCCCATCAATGGGGATGGGAATGTTCATGGAGCCTCCTCCTCCCATTAATTGTTTAATTGTTCAGTAGCAGTCACAACTGGATGTGGCAGGTCAGCCGAGCTTTGATCTGATCCGTTAGTTGTGGGATCAATTAGCACTGTCTATAGAATGCTGCTTCCGCTGTTTAGCATGCACGTCATCCCATTTTATTCTTATTAAGCTTCTTTGTAGCGGTTTGACACAACTGAGTGGCTTGCTAGGCCATTTCAGAGGGCAGTTAAGAGTCAACCACATTGCTGTGGGTCTGGAGTCATGTATAGGCCAGGCCAGGTATGGACGGCAGGTTTCCTTCCCTAAAGGACATTAGTGAACCAGCTGTTTTTTTATGACAATATCAATAGATTCATGGTCATCATTACTGATACTAGCTTGTTATTCCAAATTTATTTAATTGTTTTTTATAAACTGAATTCAAATTCTCAAACTGCCATGGTAAGATTATTAGTTCAGGTCTTTGGATTACTAGTCCAGTAACATAAGCACTATACAAACTAGACATAACTAATGTTATAATAGGTATGTTAATAAAGTAATGGCCTGGAAATTGCAGTTGGAGGCTTGCCGCCTGTGTAGACCTCTGAGCCACAAGAAAACGCCGTACTTACCCACTATCTCCGGAGCTTCGGACTCTTCGGGTCCTCGGCCTGCAGGAGTAAAGGCCCATGGATCCCAGGGGCGCATGCGGTTCGCATGCTCGGTCCCGTGGCATGCTCCTCCTGCGCTATGTGGGAAATCAGGGACACTTCCTGTGTCCCTGATGACCATGTGTCGGGAAGTGTATCCAGCTGCAGCTACTGACAGACCGCATTGCAGCGCTGGAGCTGCAAATGGATATATACTGGAGCATTCGCGTTGCTGAGGACATCGTGGATAGCACATTTAATCAGTTGGTCACACCGCTGGTATAGGCTGCACAGGCAGGTAGGGAATGGGTGACCACCAGGCAGAGTAGTAGGCGCAGGCAGGTAGTGCAGGGGTCCCCTGTGGCCATCCCCCTTTCAAACAGATATACAACTTTGGATATTGTTGACGGAGATGGCTTATCGGGGGAAGGCAGCAGCAGCCAACACCCTGGCACCATGGGTAGTCCTGCTGCACAGGACGGGAGGAATAAGAGCGGGAGAGCTATAGTGATAGGGGATTATATTGTAAGGAGAATAGATAGGCATTTCTGCGGCCGCAAACGAGACTCCAGGATGGTATGTTGCCCCCCTGCTGCAAGGGTCAAGGATGTCTCGGGGCAGCTGCAGGGCATTCTGGAGGGGGAGGGTGAACAGCCAGTTGTCATGGTGCATATAGGTACCAACGATTTGGTAAAAAATCGGGATGAGGTCCTTAAAGCTGAATATAGGGAGTTAGGAGGTAAATTAAAAAATAGGACCTCAAAGATAGTAATCTCAGAATTGCTACCAGTGCCACATGCTAGTCAGAGTAGAAATAGAAGGATATTTCAGATGAATATGTGGCTAGAGGAAAGGTGCAAGGGGGAGGGATTCAACTTCCTGGGACATTGGAACCAGCTCTGGGACCAGTACAAACTGGACGGTTTGCACCTGGGCGGGACTGGAACCGATGTCCTAGGGGGAGTGTTTGCTAGTGCTTTTGGGGAGGGTTTAAACTAAAATGGCAGGGGGTTGCGAACCTGTGCAGGGAGACAGAGGAAAGGGAAGCAAGGATAGAAACAAAAGACAGGAAGGAGAAAAGCAAAAGTGGAAGGCAGAGAAATCAAGGGTGTAAATCAAACAGGGCCACAGTACATAATAATTCTAAAAGGACTAAGAGTGTTAAAAAATCAAGCCTGAAGGCTTGTGTCTTAATGCGAGGAGCATTCATAATAAGGTGGATGAATTAGCTACGCAAATAGATGTAAACGGATATGATATAATTGGGATTACGGAGACATCATATTAATTGGACAAATCAAATTGGGCAGAGCAGCCTTGAGGATGAGTTCATTGAGTGTATTAGGGATGGGTTTCTTGAGCAGTATGTAACTGAACCGACCAGGGGGCAAGCAACCTTAGATCTGGTCCTGTGTAACGAGACGGGGTTAATTAAAAATGTCCTAGTAAAGGATCCCCTTCGAATGAGTGACCATAACATGGTTGAATTCCATATTCAATTAGAGGGTGAGAAGGTTGGATCTCAAACAAGCGTGCTAAGCATGAATAAAGGAGACCATGAAGGTATGAGAGCGGAATTGAGTAGAGTGGATTGGGAAAATAGATTAAAGGGTAAGACGATACATGATCAGTGGTGTACATTCAAGGAGTTATTTTACAACTTCCAAAAAAAATATATTCCACTGAGAAGAAAAGGGTGTAAAAGAAAAGACAGCCATCCGTGGCTAAGTAAAGAAATTAAGGATAGTATTCGACTAAAAACAAGGGCATATAAGGTAGCCAAATCTAGTGGGAGGATAGAGGACTGGGAAAACTTTAAAAGACAGCAAAAAATAACAAAAAGATTGATTAAGAAAGGGAAGATAGATTATGAAAGTAAATTAGCAAAAAATATAAAAACAGATAGTAAGAGTTTTTATAGTTATATAAAAAGAGAAAGGGTGGCTAAAGTAAATGTTGGTCCCTCAGAAGATGAGACCGGGAAATTAATGGTGGGAAATATGGAGATGGCAAAAACACTGAATGAATATTTTACATCAGTCTTTACAGTAGAAGACACTAAAAATATCCCAACACTGGACAAACAGGGTGCTAAAGGGGGGGAGGAGCTAAACACGATCAAAATCACTAAGGAAGTGGTACTCGGTAAAATAATGGGACTCAAGGCGGATAAATCACCTGGACCTGATGGTTACATCCTAGGGTCTTGAGGGAAGTGGCGGTAGGGATTGTGGATGCATTGGTAATAATTTTCCAAAACTCCCTGGACTCGGCAAAAGTCCCGGCAGACTGGAAAACTGCTAATGTAACACCCTTATTTAAAAAGGGCAGTAGACAGAAGGCTGGAAACTATAGACCGGTTAGCCTAACATCTGTAGTAGGTAAAATTTTGGAGTCCATTATTAAGGAGACAGTAACAGGACATTTGGATAATCATAATTTAATAGGACAAAGTCAGCATGGTTTCATGAAGGGGAAGTCATGTTTGACAAATTTGCTGGAGTTCTTTGAGGAAGCAACATATAGGGTGGATAAAGGGGAACCAGTGGACGTAGTGTATTTAGACTTCCAAAAGGCATTTGACAAGGTGCCACACAAAAGATTATTGCTTAAGATAAAAAATCACGGGATTGGGGGTAATATTCTGGCATGGTTAGAGGATTGGCTATCTAACAGAAGGCAGAGAGTTGGGATAAATGGTTCATTCTCAGACTGGCAATCAGTAACTAGTGGTGTTCCGCAGGGGTCAGTGCTGGGTCCCCAACTCTTTACAATCTATATTAACGATTTGGAGGAGGGGACCGAGTGTAACATATCAAAGTTTGCAGATGATACAAAGATGGGAGGGAAAGTAATGAGTGAGGAGGACATAAAAAACCTGCAAGGGGACATCGACAGGCTAAGTAAGTGGGCAGAGATTTGGCAGGTGGAATACAATACTGGAAAGTGTGAGGTTATGCACTTTGGCAGGAAAAATCGTAGAACAAGTTATTATCTTAATGGCAAGAAACTGGAAAGTGCTGAAGTACAAAGGGATCTGGGGGTCCTGGTGCACGAAACTCAAAAGGTTAGTATGCAGGTGCAGCAAGTGATTAAGAAGGCAAATGGAATGTTGGCTTTCATTGCTGGGGGATAGAATATAAAAATAGGGAGGTATTGCTTCAGTTGTACAAGGTATTGGTGAGGCCGCACCTGGAATACTGCGTACAGTTTTGGTGTCCATACTTAAGAAAGGACATACTTGCTCTCGAGTCAGTACAAAGAAGGTTCACTCGGTTAATCCCGGGGATGAGGGGATGGACATATGAGGAGAGGTTGAGTAGATTGGGACTCTACTCATTGGAGTTCAGAAGAATGAGAGGCGATCTTATTGAAACATATAAGATTGTGAAGGGGTCGGATCGGGTGGATGCGGGGAAGATGTTCTCGATGATGGGTGAAACTAGAACTAGGGGGCATAGTCTTAGAATAAGGGGCTGCTCTTTCAAAACTGAGATGAGGAGGAACTACTTCACTCAGAGGGTGGTAGGTCCATGGAATATGCTGCCCCAAAAAGCTGTAGAAGCTACATCATTACATAAATTTAAAACAGAAATAGACAGTTTCCTAGAAGTAAAGGGAATTAAGGGTTACGGGGAGCGGGCAGGAATTTGGACATGAGTCTAGGTTCGGATCGGTCATGGCCCTGTGGGTAGCGGAGCGGGCCCAGGGGCCGTGTAGCCTGATCCTGCTCCTATTTCGTGTGTCTAATTCTGTTAGATTCAGGAGATGGTTCTGTGATAGTGGATTGGCGGTTAGGATCAGATAAGCCATGATCTTATTGAATGGCGGAGCAGGCTCGAGGGGCCGATTGGCCTACTCCTGCTCCTATTTCTTATGTTCTTATGTTCTTATGACATGGCTCCAAGGTGACCAATACTGGGAGTTCAACATCCAGGGGTATTCAATATTCAGGAAGGACAGGAAAAAAGTGAAAGGTGGTGGGGTAGCATTGTTGGTTAAAGAGGAGATTAACACAATAGTAAGGAAGGATATTAGCTCTGATGATGTGGAATCTGTATGGGCAGAGCTGCGAAATACCAAGGGGCAGAAAACGTTAGTGGGAGCTGTATACAGACCCCCAAACAGCAATGCTGAGATCGGGGATGATATTAAATGGGAAATTAGAGATGCGTGCAATAAGGGCACAGTAGATATCATGGGTGACTTTGATCTACATATAGATTGGGCTAACCAAATTAATAACAATGCTGTGGAGGAGGAATTCCTAGAGTGTATACGGGATGGTTTCCTGGACCAATATGTCAAGGAACCAACTAGAGATCAGGCCATCTTAGACTGGGTATTATGTAATGAGAAAGGATTAATTAGCAATCTTGTTGTGCAAGGCCCCTTGGGGAGGAGTGATCATAATATGATAGAATTCTTCATTAAAATGGAGAGTGAAGCAGTTGACTCAGAGACTAGGGTCCTGAAATTAAATAAAGGAAACTACAATGGTATGAGGCATGAGTTGGCTAGGATGGATTGGGGAACATTACTTAAAGGGCTCACGGTGGATAGGCAATGGCAAACATTTAAAGATCGTATGGATGAACTACAGAATTTGTTCATCCCTGTTTGGCATAAAAATAAAATAAAAAAGATGATTCATCCGTGGCTAACAAGGGAAATTAGGGATAGCATAAGATGCAAGGAGAGGACATATAAGTTGGCCAGAAAAAGCAGCAAACCTGAGGATTGGGAGCAGTTTAGGATTCAGCAAAGGAGGACAAAGGGATTAATTAAGAGGGGGAAAATAGATTATGAAGTAAGCTTTCAGGCAACATAAAAAGCGACTGTAAAAGCTTCTATAAATATGTGAAGAGAAAAAGATCAGTGAAGTCAAGCGTAAGTCCCTTGCAGTCAGATTCAGGGGAATTTATAATGGGGAACAAAAAAATGGCTGACCAATTAAATACATACTTTGGTTCTGTCTTCAAAAAGGAGGACACAACTAACCTCCCAGAGATGTCGGGGAACATAGGGTCTAATGAGAGGCAGGAATTGAATGAAATCAGTATTTGTAGGGAAATGGTGTTAGGGAAATTGACGGGATTGAAGGCCGATAAATCCCCAGGGCCTGATAATCTACATCCTAGGGTACTTAAGGAAGTGGCCCTAGAAATAGTAGATGCATTGCTGGTCATCTTCCAAAATTCTATAGACTCTGGAACAGTACCCATGGATTGGAGGATAGCTAATGTAACCCCACTATTTAAAAAGGGTGGTAGAGAGAAAATGGGGAATTATAGACCGGTAAGCCTGACATCGGTAGTGGGGAAAATGCTAGAGTCCATTATAAAAGATGTAATAGCAGAGAACTGGGAAAACAGTGACAGGATCGGACAAAGTCAACATGGATTTACAAAAGGTAAATCATGCTTGACTAATCTACTGGAATTTTTTGAGGATGTAACTGGTAGAATAGATAAGGGAAAACGAGTGGATGTGGTGTATTTGGACTTTCAGAAGGCTTTCAATAAGGTCCCATGTAAGAGATTAGCGTGCAAAGTTAAAGCACATGGGATTGGGGATAAGGTACTGTCTTGGATAGAGAACTGGTTGGCAAACAGGAAGCAAAGAGTTGGAATAAACAGGTCTTTTTCCGAGTGGCAGGCAGTGACTTGTGGGGTACCGCAGGGATCGGTCCTTGGACCCCAGCTATTCACAATATATATAAATGATCTAGACGAGGGAACTAGATGTAATATCTCCAAGTTTGCAGACGACACAAAGCTGGGTGGGCGTGTGTGCTGTGAGGAGGACGCAGAGAAACTCCAGTATGATTTGGACCGGTTGGGTGATTGGGCAGATGCATGGCAAATGCAGTATAATGTGGATAAATGCGAGGGTATCCACTTCGGTGGCAAAAACAGGAAGGCAGATTGTTATCTGAATGGCAATAGATTGGGAAAGGGGAAGTGCAATGAGACCTGGGTGTCCTTGTGCACCAGTTGCTGAAGGTAAGCATGCAGGTACAGCAGGCGGTTAAGAAGGCAAATGGTATGTTGGCCTTCATAGTGAGAGGATTCGAGGACAGGAGCAAGGATATCTTGCTGCAGTTGTACAGGGCCTTGGTGAGACCACACCTTGAGTATTGTGTGCAGTTTTGGTCGCCTTATCTGAGGAAGCACGTTCTTGCCATGGAGAGAGTGCAGTGAAAATTCACCAGACTGATACCTGGGATGGAAGGAATGACATATGAGGAGAGATTGGGTCGATTAGGCTTATTTGCTAGAGTTTAGAAGAATGAGAGGGGATCTCATTGAAACTTATAAAACAGAAGGCGGTGGAGGCCAGTTCATTAAATATATTCAAGAAGGAGTTGGATATATTTCTTAAGGCTAAAGGGATCAAGGGGTATGGGGAGAAAGCAGGGACCGGGTACTGAATTTGGATGATCAGCCATGATCACATTGAATGGCGGCGTGGGCTCGAGGGGCTGAATGGCCTACTCCTGCTCCTATCTTCTACGTTTCTATGTAACACGTGGGCCAGTCCAACCAATGACAAAGGTGGATTCCCATTATGTTTATGGGGATTCCATTTACGTACAAAATCCCCATAATCATAATAGAAATCGCCTAAAAAATAAAATTTCACAACACCGAAATAAAATAAATTATCACAGGTTCAAAATTAATTAAAATACCTTTTGATTAAACATTTTAAATAAAAATGTAATTTTTTGAAAAATAAATGTAAACTTTTTTAAACTGGACAAAAATAATCTAAATTAATTTAAATGTAATTGAATGTTTAAATCATTGAAAAAATGTATCTTAACATTTATTTTAACCCTTATGCTGGTACCAGGCGTAAGGGTTTGGTGGGTATTCGCTGGACAGTAGTTGGGCAAGTAGCGCAACTCTGCGCCAGCGAAAGTGAATTTGTAGCGGATGGGCACGATCTGTCGAGGAGAAACTTGACGGATCACAAGTTCTGGGTTTTCGCGCATGCGCATCGCGTGCAGAAACCCGGAACGTGTGGGTCACTCACGATGGCGTGCGCTGTACATATGCCATCATAAGCCCTGTAAAATCCAGAGCAATATTAGTTCATAGATTTCTGTGTCTGTCTAATATCATCTTGTTTACTTCCTCTTGTCGCAAGAACCCTCCAAGGATTAGGTGACCAGAACTGCACACAATAATTCAGGTGGATTTGTTTACTGTCTTACACAGCAGCACTTCTGATTTGTACTTTTTTCCTTTGCAAGTCCATCCAATATCTCATTTTCCTTTTTAACTGCAGTCAAAAACTGGCCTGAGAGTCTCTTAAATTTATATTCATAAACCCCTAGTTCTGTTTTTGGAATCAGTAGCCCCAATTTTCCATGGGCTTTCTGCTCCAGCTTCAGTCCAAATCATCTGTTAAATGTAACAGTCTGTAGTTTCTAGGTATGTCTCTTTATCCTTTTTTATATATGGAGCCAAGAGTATATTTTCTGATCAGCAAAGTTTACATTCAGATACTTAATGGGCCTGTGTGCTCGTTTCAGGCAGTGTTAACACATTTCAAATGAATGAGTTAAAACTTACCTAAAAATAGCACAAATGTGCTACGCATTCATACCCAAAAATATACCCTTATATTGCAATCTTCAGGAATCATTCCCAAGGTTAACAAACTTACAAATATATCAGTTAAAACTTTTTGTAATTTCAGTTCTTATCTCCTTTAATACGTATCAGTGTATGCTGTCCACTGGGTAATTTGTCAACTCTACCAGTATTGATCTTTGTATTTTCTAACCACATCCATCATTAGTTCTATACTGTCTCATTGTTCCTCTGCCATTCCAGCAAATCTGATTTCTGACTTTGCCAACTTTTTTCTTCTTTCTCCAAAAAGACAGATGTGAAGTGATTATTTTCAGGCAATGAAAATGAAAGGTAAGTGCATCTCCATGCTAACCCATCACAATATAATTCTGACCAAATGGGCCAGATTTTCCGACCCACATGGGTGTGTACGAGGTGTGTACGCACCCATAAGGGCCTCGCAAGTGCTGGTTTCAGGCATGCGAAGCGCATGCGCTGAAAACCGACACTTCCGATCTGTCAAGAATCCTCTTGACAGATCATCCGCCTGCCCGGGAAAAGGCCCTCTGTGGGCAGAGAGTTCTGCTTTCTGCACAACTTCCGCCCGCTGAAAACCTTTAAAAATCTTACGCCTGGTAAAAGCATAAAAGATAAAAAATATTTTTTTTTCACTCATTTATAACTTAAAAATACTTTTAAACAGGTAAGTTTATTTTTAGCCCCGTAAAAAACATTAATTATTTTTTTCAAAAAATGTAATTTGTTTAAAATATTTAATTGAATGTAATTTTAACTAATTTTAAATAGGTGATGTTTTTTAAAAATGTATTTAATGTTTAACTGTTTTTTAAGTGATCCCCATTCATACTTTTGACAGTTCCGTGTGTAGAGACCTGTCAAAAGTGTGAAGGGGGATTCCCTACTTTGACTGGTTCCCCATGGCTCCCATAATCCCAGGGATGCTTGCGAACCACATGCGCCCCTGGGATACTTGGGCCTCTGCACATTTTGTAGTGGAGAGGCCAGGATCGCAAATCTCAGGACCTATGGAGCCAGCAGGTAAGTGCGTAGATTTTTTCCGATCAGAGGCATCCGCACGCAGGAAGCCTCCGATCGGAAATTCAGGGCCAACTTTTCCTAGGACCTGCCACCGGAAATGCGGCGGAAACTCCATTCATGCATGTGAACAGGGTTTCCACTGCATTTTCGGCAAAGTTTTGGCAGTGGAGCAGGAGCAGCTTTGAGGAAATTCCAAGCCTCTGCCACTACCTCACCAGAGGAATTTTAAAGATCAACTACAATCATAGTACTGATGGGAGATAGTCATCCCCCTCCCCCCCTCCCCAGTGTTTCTACTTGTAAAGAACAAATCACAGTGTGTGCCTCTTTGTTGCTGGTGTTCTGTACATACATTTTGGATTGTGTAGGGGGTGGCGGGTGTGGCGCGTGCGCCCAGTCAGTTATGCCCCTGACTGTTGGTGAGCGGTTTGAATCGCTCCCACGCCCCTGGGTTCTAGATACCGGACTTAGGTGCAGGCGGCGATACAGAAGAAAATTGAGTAGACAAGTGGTTTGGTGTAAGAAAACCAAGATTTTATTAAAACAGGAATAAAAACAGTCTTATGAGAAATTACTGGTAAATGATTACAGGCATAAACAAATAACTATACTTATACAGGGAATGGGGAACACATGGCACATCGAGGGAAAACAAATTACATTAACAATCCCCTTATCCTTATCCCACCCGCTATACCTGACTAGATTAAGCTATGAGGGGCCAGGAATTCATGCTCACCAATCCAAAGCAAAGCCCGTTGTTTTAGCAATCGCAAGTTTTGAGGTCTGGTCTCCTGTCCTTTGGGGTACTCCGTCGCCACGAGGCTGTTGCTGTGACACACCTTTCCTCTCCTCAGCTACCGTCGTCGTCTCATCACGATGGGTTCTCTTCTTCTCCTTCGGGCGGTCATCGGCGGTAATGTTGCGTCAGCAGTTTTTTACTGCTTAGATTTTTCTACCCATTCTTAGAACGCCAGTATATTCGTTATGGCGTGGACACCTGCGTTTAACGCCTGCTTAATTCGCAGTAGTCAATGGCCAACTCATTCTCACTGTCCATATATTTTCTTCCTCCAAGCGCCAGCTTATAACTAGGCGCTCGGGTTTTATTAGTGCGTCTTCTGCTGCCCTTCTCTGCTCTTTGTCGGGTCTCTACCTTATTCTTCGTCTTGGTTCATTTCACCTCATTTCCTCAGCCCTCTCTTGTGGCCCGGGTGTCCTGGGTGACTTTGGGCTCGGGTCTCGTTCCCTTTTCCTGCGATTGGTATGGATGTCCTTGACTGCTGAAAACCCAATGCGGGGAGCGAGAAGAGACCCCGCCACGAGGCCAGGGCATGAGTATGAGTGGCGGCAGCCCAAGACCAGACGAGAGGTCAGAGTAAAGAGACAAGAGTGACAAGAGAGCGATTGGTACTGCTGGGCCTACAATTATACTCCTTCGGATAGCCCTTATCTGCGCGCCAAATCAGGTCAGTCCATTGTTTCACTTTTGGCGGGCTGTTTTAAATGATCATACCAATCTAAACTAACTGGTATTAGATGGCCGTTTATTGCACCTAATGGCCCAATGTCTGAGCTGTTTTGTCATTAATGCATTTTAATCGGCCTATGCAGCCTTGATGGCTTCCATAAGCTGTTTCCGATTATTTATGCGGACAAACTAATGGCCTTGCGCTTAGGCCTAACTGGATTGATCTGTTCCAATCTGACAAAATGCATATTCAGTGTTTGCTTAACTGTCTGGATTTTTCAAACACAAAAGTCCTTTTCACCGAAATGCATTTTAAGTTTCGATTTCCCGAAACTGCCTGTCCTGTGCTACAGAGTCCAAGCTTGTAAAATCTTAAAGGCTTTTGGTCACGAGGTGCAGACGCCATCTTTTGGGTACCCTTTTTAAATTGTCCATGCAGGGTCCCATTTATTAATAACCTTGGGGGATTGTGGGAATTTTGCAAATCTTACACTCCCCCCTGTGATACTAAAACTTGCTTGAAGTATCATCCTTACAAGGTGAGCAAAATTTCTGACTCTCCATAGTCAACCTTCCCTTGCAATTGCCTATCTAATATACCCACGACACATGCACTTCCCATTCCATGAAAATGTAGTGTATATAAGCATACATAGAATAACCACAGTCGTTTACACACATCCAATCATGAAGGGGGTCCAACACCCCTGCACCACTTGCTACACATACATCTTTATTAACAACGCGTCGTAAAATCTTTATTAAAAACAACAAACAAAAAAACAACAATCTTTAATCAAAATACAAAAAACTCAAAGAGGTGTAGCTCCCTCCATCTTTACATAATGTTCCTTCCAGATCCTCTGGTTTTGGAATTCTAGCATCTGGCCTTTTCCCTTGCACTGAATGCAAACTAAATACAACACTATCCCTAACTGGCAAACCACGAGAATGTGGGAAGCCAGTCTGATCCACGAAGGGACCTCTATGTTATTGAGAAAGTCCCACCAGGGTGGAATCAAAATATCCAATATCTTAGTCCCTATCTCTACTGCTTTCTGCTCTAGAGTGTAAAAATGTTTCTGCGAAACTCTAACGGCTTTGAGTATTTTGGTAAGGTGTTCTGGGAGAGGGGGAATTTCATAGCTGAAGTGCGCTACGTACTTCTGCAAATTGGAGGGTTCAGGAATGGGGACAATCTGTTCCTGGGCCACTTGAACTTCTGCCTCGGGTTTAAAGCAGAAACTGCGGTCACTTACCGGACACCAGCTATGCTGTCCATGCTGGCAATGGGGCGCGCCTGTGGTGACACAATATGTCCCACCTTCTATATATGCTACTTGCGGGGGAACATGGCCTTGTGCCATTGCCTCCATGGTGCAATTTATAGGTTTCACTCCAGCAGCTCTGAACCCGCACTGTGGTTTTGAATAGGCATTCAAGTGCTGGGGACACAGGATTATGTGTGCTCCCTGGCTCCGGCACCCTGAGAGGTCAGTACCTGTCATAGCGTGCTCCCACTTTATGATGTAAGGTGGGACCGCTGTGAAACGAATGTGTGCACCCCCTTGAATGACTCCAATGTTCTCAACCCGGTATACCGGTGCGGGTTAGGCTGTCCTACCCATGACCAGCATCCTAACTACTACTCCTATCATCATGTGGTTGGACCGTCCACAATCCACTGGGACTGGGTAGGCCTCGGAAGCTAGCCGGAGTTGGCACGGGCTTAATGCATTCTCAAATGGATGGAGGGCTGCGAGATGTTTGTTGCTGATCCAGGAGGGGACTAAACCCTGTTTTAAATCCTCCAGATTACTGCGGCCCTCACCCAGCAACCATGCCCCGTATAGCACGCACACCTCGTGCTGCGCAGCCTGGTCAGAAGCATTTCTGTCCTCCCTTATGAGGGCATTTACCGTCTTTGTGTGCTTCTCCAACTCCGCTATAATCTCCTTTAAATGGACCATCATGGCCTGGTCCTCATGCAACTCCGAGCCCACTACCTTGTTCTCATCCGTTAATATCTTTTTTAACTGTGTTTTTAAACCATTTATCTGGGACTGCAGCTCTATGTCATCTAAACTGTTGATGACAGAGGACCCAGTGTTAAACGCAGTAAAAACATCATTCCATACTCCCCTTCTTTGTCTCCCTGCATTACCCAAATACTCTTGGCCTGTGGTGTAGAGTTCGGTTTTGTCAACATGGGCGAAATCGAACTCATAAATCTTCTTGAACATGTCTTTCAATAGGGCTGGTATAGCTGCTCTGTTTCTTTGGGACACCACTCCGGTAAATGTACCTCGGTGAGATTTAAAATCATGGAGGCTACCGCATAGTGTACCCCCTGGTACAGCATCTGGTCGGTAGGCACTAGTACCAACCCATTCCCTGGTCCCTTGGTGGTGGTGGGGCACCCTCCCCTGGGTAACCTCGCCACCTGCACCATGGGCAGGGGCTCTCGGGGGCGGGTCACAAGCTCAGTGGCTTTGACTGGGATCGGGGAGTATGGGACCGCGCACGCCTTCAGACTGTTATCCCACTCCATTCCCTCCCCGGTGTCTTGCCGCTGCCGGTGGAAAATAATGGATATACCTGAGGGGCAGACCTTCTCTGACTCCCACATACAGATGTAAATCCCTTGATCCGGTTCCCACCACTTGTCCCAACACACACTTAATCCCCCTTGAGTCCCTATAATCGTCCGGTGGGTATTGTTCCCCAACCGTTCCCACTCGACTGCGGGGTTTCTCATATCTTTGCTCAGCTTTCTGAGCCACCACCACCTATCCAGAGGAATATGTCCCTTGCACGTTAAACATACATGCTTCCCTACGATGACGCTGACCCTTGTGGTAGCGACCCGTACACTGGGGCACAGGAGGGAGGCCTCCCCGTACGTGAACCCGGTCTGGCTGGAGTACTGAGACGAATTGGACCCCAGCCACCCTGGCCACCTTTCCTTGTGGACATAGATGGCGGTCTCCTCCACATCTCGTTCGCCGCTTCCGTCGGTTGCTATCGGCGCTCTATCTCCTGAGCACCCATAGATGTGGGAGTTTTCCACATCGCCCCTCTTTCCCAGGCTCAGTCCCGTCAGGGCGTGTAGGATTACGATCCCCTTCATTCTGAAATTCTTTCTGAAACAGATACAAAAACATACAGCCAGGTCCCCAAGAGATTCTCTGGCTTGGGTGAGGCATAGTCGGGTCCCGCGACCTCGACTCAAATACACACTCTTAGCAGATTACTACTTAATTAAAACTACCCATCGCCTTACTTAACTTAAGCTAAAACACCCAAACTTAAGCTAAATACCTAACTTAAAATATAAATATACATTACCTAAACTATGTACATCCGCCGCCCGTCTCCGGGCAGCCAGGCTAATTCCTGGTTGGACTGCGGCACACCGCTTCCTCCGGTGTGGCTGCACCGTCCTGCACTGTTGGTCCATCATCGCCCGTGGCTGCTGGCTGAGGGCCTTTGTCCTTGGACCTCCCCCTGACTCGAGGGGCGGCCCTTGGTAACTGGAGAGTTGGTGACCATGGCTTTCTCGGCTGGGGCGTCCGTGGGGATCTTCTGGGGGCTTTGGCGGGTGGGGTTTTCTTGGCTGATGGGCATTTAACCCGAACCGCCGCTCCCTCAGGCTTGACCTCTCCTGAACCTGGGCTAGGGGCAGGTAACTCTCCGCAGCCTGTTGCTGCAAGCTGAGAGTCTCCGCCCCCAGGTCCCATGGCTGGGTCCAGGGCGGGGTTTTTGACCTCAGGTCCCTTCCCCTCTACACCTGGGTTAGGGGCGGGGTTTTCGCCCTCGGATCCCAGAAGAGTGGGGGAGTGTCCCAATCGGTGGGCGGGATGGCCCCTCCCTTTAAGCAAGCCACAGCACCTGCCTGTGCAGCCTGTGTGCTCGCTCCTGCTGCAGGCCGAGGGTGTTTATCCTCAGACCTTTCCCCAACTGGCTGTTTTCCCCTTTCAGGTTTAAACAGTTTGCACTGGTTGATATGAAACCATTTTGTGTGCCGAGGCATCTTCACGGCATAGACCATGGGGCTGGCTTTATCTACAATGCTGTAGGGCCCCATGTATAATGGTTCCAAACTCCCTACTCGGGCATAGTTCCTCACCATGACCTGCTCTCCTACCTCCCACTCGTGGTGCTTTCTGGGTTCGAGCAGCAATCAGTTACTCCGATGCTGCTTTCCTATGTTCCCAGCCGTCTGCTCGTGGATCTGCTTCAGGTGCTCAAAGAGGTTTCGGGCGAACCTGTCCCAGTTTACCTCCCTGAGCTGGCCCTCCGTGAGCACCGGAGCTAGTACATGGGTGGAGGTCCGCATAACCTTGCCAGTCATCAGCTCGTACGGGGAGTACCCCGTGCTTTTAGACTGGCTGGCCCGGATCCCCATCAGAACCAACGGTAGGACCTCGGGCCATTTACGGGGCGAGTCCACCGTCTCCTCCCTCAACCTTTCCTTTAGGATCCTATTCATTCTTTCCACAATCCCTGATGACTGTGGGTTGTGGGCCACGTGCCATTTCCCCCCAATGCCTAGCAGCATAAGAGTATTCTGCATCACCTGTCCGGTGAAGTGGCTCCCTTGGTCGGACTCCACATACTGTGGTAGTCCCCACCACGAGAACACTTCCCGGACCAGAATCCTGGCAGTACCCAGAGCTGTGGCTGTTCTGCAGGGGAAGGCCTCTACCCATTTGGTGAACACATCCACCAGGACTAGGCAGTACTTATAGCCCCCCTGGGTGGCGGGCAGGGGCCCGATGTAGTCAACTTGTATCGACTGCCATGGTCCCTCTACCCTCCTGACGTGTCCCATAGGTACCTTCTTTTTGTGGGGGTCAGGGTTGTTAGCAGTGCACACAAGACAGCCTGCACAGAACTCGCAGACATCTTCCCTGAGTCCCGGCCACCATCCCGCCTGTTCCACCCACTGCCTGGTGGTCTCAGGCCCGGGGTGTCCCGCTCCTGGACCCTCATGGGCCAGTTGAAGGAATTCCCTCTGGTGCTGCTGCGGCACAACCCACTGTTCCCCCCGGAACAGCATGCCCTCTTTTACGGAGAGGGTTGCTGTGCCGTACGGACCCTCTACCCTTTTTCCCTCAGTTACTGCACTGAGGACTGCCTTGAGGACAGGGTCTTGGGCTTGGACCGTCTTAAGGTCCGGGGCTAAAGCTACCCCTGCACTCCATTGTGTCCCATTCCTACCTCTGACCGCCGCCATGGGTCTGGACCCAAATGGGTCCCAGAAAATGCCTGTGCAGACACCCTCCTTGGCGAGCAAGTCAGCCTGCTGGTTGCCTTGGCCGCGGGGTTCTGTGGAGGAATGGGCCTTCACCTTGTGGATGAAAACCTCCCCTTCCTCCCCCACTGCTGCCAGGATCTTTTCCAGCAGGGGTTTCACTGTGAGGGGTCTCCCGTTGGCGGAGGTGTATCCGCGGCGGGACCAGATGGCCAAGTATTCCGTACTCAAATTGCACGTGAACATGCTGTCCGAGCAAATCGTGTAGGGGGTGGGGAAGACTTCGGGGTGTGTAACGACGTACACTACCGCAGACAGTTCTGCCTGCTGGGCGCTCATGGTGCTGGGGAGCTTAATCGCCAGGGCAATGTTTGCCGCTGGGTCGTAAACTCCACACCCCGTGAGACGCTCGCCAGCAGATACCGTGCTAGAACCGTGTACATAGATCTCGCGGCTTGTGGGATGTATCCCAGCTCGTAAACCTATGTTCACTTCCCAAACCCCTTCTATGGAACACCGGTGGGATGTTCCAGGATATACCAGGTTGGCTGCGAGCTTTGGCTCACAGAGACCCTTCACCTTAAGATCCATCTGTGAGAGAAGCAAGGTCCAGCGGGCAATGCGAGCACTGCTTATAAAGTATGTGTCTATACTTAATGCAATAATGACGAGACAGCTTGGAAGATTCAACGTAGGTCTTTACTTAATACCAACAGGCGGGAAGCTGAGGGAGATCAGTACCCACAGTACTATTTATACCCCTATGGCCAGGAGTGGTACTACGGTATCACTACGCCCTACAAAGTAGTGCTGCCCTGGCCATAGGTTTAAAGTAACATACCTATTACATACACAACATTCCTCCCCTTTTAATTAAAACGTACCCGTGCAATTAAATCAATAGATGCCCCATAACTAGGGCTAATAACATTTGGTAACACAATATACATAACATATTTACATCAAGAGTTGTCTACTTATATATATATAAACAGAAACATGTTATAGATTCAGTCTCTGAGGAGGCCTCCTGTCTCGACTAGGATAACGTCTTTCTCTAGTCGGTCTCGGTGTAGGCGGCGGTACTTCCGTCACCCCTTCATCGCTGGACTCGTCGGTGTCTGATGGCACATCCTGTGCCGTGGAGATCACTGGAGTGCTGAACTCCTCGCAATCCTGAGACCTCTGTAACGATGAGCTGGGCCGTGATTCCACTGTAACAATGTGCTGAGACGTTTGAGGTAGTGAATCAGTTGGGTTTCTGGACTCCACAAGTTGATCAGCATGTCGTCTGATTATGCCTTCCCCTGTCTCAACTGTGTACATCAAGGGTCCCTGGCGGGCCTTTATCGTACCAGACCGCCACTTTTTGTTCCTATAATCACGGGCCAACACTTGCTGCCCCACCTCGAAGCTCCGTGTCTGTCTGTCAGGAGCCCTACGAAATACTCGGTTTTCCACATCTCTCCGAATGTTTGGTCTGAGCAATTCAAGGCGAGACCTTAACCTTCTATTAAAGAACATGACGGCGGGGGCCTGGTTGGTCACCGTATGTGCAGCATTACGGTATGCGAATAGGAAGTTGTCCACCTTGTGTTGTAGTGGCAACCTTTCCTCCCCCATCGCCTTGATGGCCTTTTTAAAAGTCTGCACAAATCGCTCTGCCAGCCCATTTGTAGCCGGATGATATGGTGTGGACGTATAATGTTGCACTCCATTCCTTGTTAGGAATGCTTGAAATTCTTCTGCCACAAATTGTGGCCCATTGTCCGAACAGACTTGCTCGGGCACCCCGTTTCGGGCAAAAATGGTCCTTAAAGACTGCGACCGTCTTTTCGGCTGTCGTTGATGACATCTTTATGACCTCCGGCCATTTTGAATGGGCGTCCACTACAATAAGGAACATCGCATCCAGGAAGGGGCCAGCGAAGTCCACGTGGATCCTTTGCCACGGCGTTGAGGGCCACTCCCACGGATGTAGTGGGGCTTGTGGTGGTACGTTCTGTACCATCTGGCACCCTTGGCACGCTTTTGCTACTTCCTCAATGTCCCTGTCAATGCCGGGCCACCAGACGTAGGCTCTGGCGAGGCTTTTCATTTTGACACCCCCCAGATGACCTTCGTGTAAGTCCTGCAACACTTTATGTTGTAATTTTTGAGGGACCACCACCCTGGCTCCGCACATCAATGTGCCCCGGCAGACGGACAACTGGTCCTTCCGTGCCGAAAACGCCGGCAATGATGCGTCACCCAGCGCCGGCCAGCCTTTCACGGTTAATTCGTAAACCCTTGCCAATGTCGGGTCGTTCTGTGTTTCCCGCTCGATACATTGGCTGGTGATGGGCAAGTGTTCCATAACAGCCGTATGATATATTTCCACGGGGTCCTGTACTATCTCTTCGATCTCGGCAGGCAAGGGTAGCCGCGACAGGTCATCCGCATTGCCATGCTGTTTGGTACCCTTATATTCGATAAGGTACTGGTGTGCTCCTAAGAACAGTGACCATCTCTGTAGCCTTTGGGCCGTCATCAGGGGCACCCCTTTTGTTGGATTAAATATCGACACTAATGGTTGATGATCCATCAGTAGTGTGAAACGTTGCCCATGCAGGTAGTGGTGGAATTTTTTTACACCCCACACCAGACTGAGGG
Organism: Somniosus microcephalus; assembly: GCF_052327205.1. Lineage (NCBI taxonomy): Eukaryota > Metazoa > Chordata > Chondrichthyes > Squaliformes > Somniosidae > Somniosus > Somniosus microcephalus. The sequence continues at coordinate 113,469,364 of NC_140995.1, read as the reverse complement.
CATCCCTGTCGATTTGCGCATAGTTTCTTTCGGCTGTAGTTAACGACCTTGAGGCAAATGCTATTGGCCTCTCTGTCCCGTTGGGAAATTTGTGTGACAACACTGCCCCTATACCGTACGGGGAGGCGTCACATGCCAACCTCATTGGCATTTTTGGGTCAAAGTGTGCGAGCACTTCCTTTGATGTAATGAGTTGTTTACCCTTTTTAAAAGCAGCCTCACACGCTTCGTCCCAATTCCAGGAGACTCCCTTTTGCAGCAATGAATTTAGTGGATGTAAAATGGACGATAAGTTCGGGAGGAACTTATGGTAATAGTTTATAAGGCCTAAGAATGATCATAACTGAGATACATTCTCAGGGGGCGGGGCCTTCACTACTGCCTCGATCTTTTCCGGGGACTTATGCAGGCCTTCCTTATCTATAATGTGACCACAGTATGAGATACGTTCCTGGAAAAACTCACATTTCTGCTTGTTCGCCCTGAGTCCGTATTGTTGTAACCGCAGAAGTACTCGCTCCAGGTTAGCGAGGTGGTCGTTATCCATTTGTCCTGTCACCAGGATGTCATCCAGGTAGCATTGCGTTCCTGGAATGCCCTGTAGGACCTGTTCCATGGTCCTCTGCCATATTGCCGGGGCGGACGCCACACCAAATACCAGGCGATTGTACTGGTACAATCCCTTGTGTGTGTTAATCGTTAGGAGCTTTTTCGAGTCCTGCTCCACCTCCATCTGTAAATAAGCTTGACAAAGGTCAATCTTCCTAAAGTGTCTACCCCCAGCTAATGATGCGAATATGTCCTCTATCCGCGGCAGCGGATACTGTACCGTGTGCAGGACTGGGTTAATAGTTATCTTAAAATCCCCGCAAATGCGAACCTTCTTTGGTTCCCCCGGTGTGTTATTTGCAGATTTCTTTATAACTGGGACGATGGGTGTGGCCCACTCGCTCCACTCAATCTTTGTAAGGACACCTGCACTCTCTAAGGCATCCAGTTCTGCTTCCACCGCTGGCCGAATGGCATAAGGCACCGGTCTGGCCTTACAAAACTTGGGGTTTGCGTCTTGAGCAATAGTTATTTTTGCTCTAATGTCCTTTAAGGTCCCCAGCCCTTGTTGGAATACCTCTGGCATTTTTGCCAATAGTTTCGACAGCCTGCTTGTAATGGTTGTATCATCCGTGGTGGTCTCTACTTTTAACTCGTGTATCGACTTCCAGTCGAAATGGATTTTTCTTATCCATTCCCTACCCAAAAGTGGTGGTCCACCGTTTGGTAGGACGTATAAAAAAAGTCCTGGCACTTTTCTGCCATTGTATTTAACTGTTACTTGCATTTTTCCCTTCGGGTAAACTTTTTGTCCCGTATATGTTTTTAATTTAATTTCCGTATCCTTTAAGGGAATGCGTTTGAACAGCCTGTTATAATCTTGTTCATTAATTACTGATAGGGCTGAACCCGTGTCCAGCTCCATATTAACTTCGACACCTGCTACCTTCATTTTAACCCACATTGTGCTGTGGTCCTCCGTTTTGTCTACACCATATAACTTGAGACATCCCAGACCTTTAGGCTCTGCTTTTGTGCCTTCCTGTGACTCATCTGAGCTACTGTCAGACATCTTATGTATTTTTGTCCTTGCCTTGGTACTGCTCGGATTGCCCCCACGATTGGGTTTCGTACCAGACCGACAAACTTTCGCTATATGCCCCTTTTTTCCACACTGCCGGCATATTTTATCACGAAACCAACAATTACTTTGGTCGTGGGTGGTTTTGCCACAACGGTAGCATTTACCTTTGTGAAATGTCACCTCATGGGTGTCATAGCCGGTTGTGTTTTGTCGTATTTGAGCAGCACCCTGTGCTGCTGCTTCGTGGATCGATGCTATTTCAATCGCCTGATCTAGGCTGAGCTGTTTCTTGGCTAGCAACTGTTTACGGGTATTCTCATTTAACATGCCACATACAAATCTGTCTCTGATTGCGTCCGCCAATATGGCTCCAAACTGGCAATGTTTGGACAACCTTCTGAGCTCAGCTAAATAGGCTGCCTGTGACTCATCATTCCTTTGGTCGCGTCTGTAGAAGCGGTACCTTTCCGCTATAAATGGTGGCTTAGGGTTTAAATGTTCCCTTAACGTATCAACAATTTGGGCGTACATTTTGTCTACTGGCTTTTCTGGAGTAAGAAGATTCCTCAGCAGACCGTATGTTTCTGCCCCCATAAAATTTAATAATTTTGCTACCTTTTGGTCATCTTCCACCTTGTTTACTATGCAATAAAGTTCATGCCTTTCGATATAGGCATCCCACTCTTCTGTGTCCTCAACAAATGCTGACAAACAACCTTCTTTAGACATTTTAAACTTTTGAAGAGAAAAAAAACTTTCCCGCTTTCTCCACTAGATGGCGTTTTTCCCGCCTTTTCTCCCTCTGCTGTCAACGACCTCTCTCCAGCGTCGTTATTTTTGGCCCTTGCAGCTCCCGTTATTGCCACCGCCGCTATTAACAACGACCTTCCCCTCTCGTGGCCCGCTAGTCCTTGTGGCTCCGTTTGTTCCCCAGATCGCCTGCCCGTTCTGGCCCTTGCAGCTCCTGTTCCCCGGGAAGGATTTCAGTTTACCTGGCCCTGGGTGGACTTTTGCCCCGTGGCTGGAGCACCCATTCAGCCTCTTCTCTCAGCTGCCGCAGCCTCCGCTGGAAACCTCTCTCTCTCGCTCCGTTGCTGCCGCTCCTCCCGAACCCGGAGTGCTGGGCGGCCTCCTTCGGTCGATGCTGGACTCTGCAGGCTGGTTGGTAAGAAGCCTCTCTCCTTCTCTCGCCGTACTGCTACCGTTCCTTTGTTGCACCGTGTACTGGTGAGTTCGAACCTTACTCGTCGCCAGTATAAAGTATGTGTCTATACTTAACGCAATAATGACGAGACAGCTTGGAAGATTCAACGTAGGTCTTTACTTAATACCAACAGGTGGGAAGCTGAGGGGAGATCAGTACCCACAGTACTATTTATACCCCTATGGCCAGGGGTGGTACTACGGTATCACTCCGCCCTACAAAGTAGTGCTGCCCTGGCCATAGGTTTAAAGTAACATACCTATTACATACACAACACTGCTCACTGTCCCATCCTTGATTCTCCCATCCAGGAGCATCTGGGTGGGCGTGTGATGGGTGAGGAGGGTGATGGGAGAGGTGCCTGTGAAGATCAGTGATCTTTTCACAGCCCAATGTGGCCAAGAGGTGCCGCTCACAGTTGGAGTAGCTCCTCTCCACCTCCGTGAGTATCCTGGAGGAGTAGACCACCGGCCTCAGCCTGCCGTGCCACTCTTGGAGCAGCACAGCACTCAGGCTGTCCCCGCTGGCTGCTACCTCCAGGAAAAACTCTTTCCCCCCATCTATAGCCCCTAGAGCTGATGCGATCTGTAAGTCCTTTTTCAGCCTGACAAATGTTGCCTGGCAACACTCATCCCAAAGCCACTCCACTCCCTTGTGTAGGAGTCAGAGCAGAGAGGCTGCTGTGGCTGCATAGTCCTCAATAAAGTCTCTGCAGTACCCGGTTAGCTCTAGAAACGACCTCACACCCGTCACTGTGTTGGGGACCGGTAACTCTTGTACCGCTTCTCTCTTAGCCTTATCTATGGCCCTTTCTCCAGCGTGCACAGTCAGGCCTAGGAATTTCACCTCCTGCTGGCCGATCTGCGCTTTCTTGGGGTTTACCTTAAAACCCTTTTGCCCGAGCAGCTCCAGCAGTTCGGCCAATAGTGGGCCATGCCCCTCTCTCGAATCAGTGAAGAGAAGCAGGTCATCCACATATTGTACCAACTGCCTGGGCTGGCTGAACTCCTTTAAACTGTTTGCCATGCACTGATGGAAAATATTGGGGCTGTTGTGGAAGTCCTGAGGCAAGCAGTTCCATGTGTACTGTTGCCCTTTGAACGTAAAAGCAAACTTGTACTGATCCTCCCTCCTTAAAGGGATGGACCAAAACCCGTTAGAAATATCCAGCACCGTGAAAGTGGTCGCGGATGCTGGAATACTTCCTATCAGATCGGCAACTGCTGCTACTATTGAGCACCCGATAGTCCACCGTGGCCCTCCAGGAATTGTCCGGCTTTCTAACCGGCCATAATGGAGAATTCACGTGGGTAGCTTTTGGTCTCAGAACTCCCTGCTGTACTAACGAGGACATGGCTGCTTCCATGTCTGGCTCTGCTTCCCTGGGGAAGTTATACTGTTTCTGTGGTCGGGCCATGGGGTCCCCATCTACGCTGACCTCAAACCCGTTGACCCTCCCGCAGTCATGTTTGTGTGTGGCAAATGTGGCTAGGTGGGCCTGCACAAATGCCTGGAACTTCTGTGGGGTGTTACTGACCATAAGCTCGAGGTTATAACCCTCTTTGGGCTTCAGGGTGCACAGGGTGCCCTTCCCTTCCTTTCCTGGGATCACTACTACCTCACCGTTCTTTCCTTTACCTGCCCCCCATAGGCAATGATTTCTCAAATCTACTAGGATCCCGTGGCCTACAATAAAGTCGGCTCCCAGGACCCCTCTTCCACCCTCCACTTCCCATTTCATCAGGACACAGGTCCACTTAGAGCGGAGCAGTCCTAACCGAATGGCGAGCGGGATGGAAAACGAGCCGCCCTGTTCTTTGCCTGTGAACCCCGACAGACTGTATGGGACCCCATTAGATAGAGGCGAGGTGGTGGGGTGAGCTGAGTAGACCACGGTGCATGATGCCGCCATGTCTAACAGATAGGTCCCCGTCACCTTTTCTACCTCCATCTCCAAGAGGGGTCTTTTCCATTCATCATACCGGAGAGAACACAGGTAAACAGGCTGCGCTGGCTCTAGTCAGGGCTGCGGGTTGGATGGGGCTGACGGGGTCAGAGCACCGGTAGCGGCTGCTACTCTCCACTGGCCAGTCAATAAGGACCTCACAGTGTCCAAAAGTGACTCGACCACTGCGGGAGTGATTCCTGCCTTCGCCTTTTGGGCTGGGGCTTTGGAATTCTTTCCCTTGTTATCTTTCCAAGGGTTCTTGCACTCCTTCCGCCAGTGACCATCCTTCCCGCACCCGTAACAATTCGTCTTTGTGTTGGGGGATTATTCCCTTCCTGGTGCTACTCTTTCCTACCCGGTCCGGATTTTACCTCATGCACCTTTCCCTTAGGAGGGTGTTCATCGGTTCCCCTACCGTTTTTATAGGCCAGAGTCAACTGTCTGATCACCGTAAGTTCAGTGGTCTGGGGGTTCTTTGGGTCGAACCAGACCTCTGCCTTGGCCCGGACCTGTGGCAAGCTGCTCGCCACCAGGTAACGGAGCCAATGGGCCAGGGGATCCCCGTTCAGGAACCCCATGTTCGGCGTCCCCGGGCAGGCCCTCCGGTACACCGGCCATAACCGGTCCGCAAAAGCCTGCGGGGTTTCCTCTGCGAGCTGGACCGTCTTCACCACACGGGAGAAAGGACTTCCCTCATTCATCCCCATGGTCTCCAGAACCGCATCTCTAAGCTCCTCATACCCGCTCTGCCCCCTTTTACACTCGTCAGAGAGGGATTGGAGGAGACTACTCTCCAGGGAGAATAGCAGCATCTTGGCCTGCTCAGCACCATCGCAGTCTTTGACGCTGGCTGCCTGCTCTATGTCCCTGAAGTGGATCGAGGGGTCTCCCTTTTCGGAGAGCTTCGGGATATGATTCACCATAGCCCTAAGCTGTTGGGTGCTATAGGGTAATACGAACTGGTTTTGGAGGGGTCCCTCATCGTCGCCATTGACGGGTGAGCCGAACCTCCGATGCCGTGCTGGGCACATCGGTCCTGGCTCTGACCTCTCTGGCGAGGGTTGCTCCACATCCGCTCCCACCTCTGGCTCCACCCCCTCTTGCTGCCAAACTTCGCTGAAACTTGGCGCTACGGGTAGTGGTCGTGAGATCTCCTGTCCCTCAACCGGGTCGTCCCAGGGCACTACCGGTGATGTTGGAACTGTCCTCCCCTCATTCCCCATAAAATCCGCCTGACCTGCCATTGGGCTTATGAGGCACACCATGCCTTTTGCCTTCCGGAGGGCCCAGCTCAGATTTTCTATCCGCTCTTTACAGGGGCCATGGTCTGCCTCCTCAAACCCCTGTTCGCTCGCTAGCTTGTAAGCTGCCTTTACCTCCTGTACTTTCTCATCCTGTTCCCTAATCTGACTGGCCAAGCGGGCGTTCTTCTCCCGCAACCTTAACTAATTTCCCTTGTCCTCTGTGACTTGGCACCGTAGGTATTCCAACTGGGCCTTGTGTTCTCCCATTAATTGCACTCTCTCCTGATTCAAGGCCTGCAAAGCTACCAATTACTTCTCCCCTGCTAGAGCCTTATCCTTGATCTCCATGGCTGACTCCCTTAACTCAACTGCCTGTGCTGCAACGAGCCTGTCCAAAAGCTGGACCTGCTTTTTGAAACACATCAGCCAGACTGCCTTCTCTAAGGACTTCTTGTGTTCCTTTCCCTCTGTCCACTTAGCTGCTGCAACTACCGGATGCCCAGCCCTTAACAGGGTGGTGATCCACTTCTTAGTGATATTCACCTTGCTAAACACATAATCAGAAATCCTTTCCTCCATCATAGTTTGCTCATCCGAACCATTGTCTACTGTATCGCAACCCTGCTGCCGGTGTCCTGCCGTGGTCGCCATTTTCTGTAGGGGGTGGCGGGTGTGGCGCGTGCGCCCAGTCAGTTATGCCCCTGACTGTTGGTGAGCGGTTCGAATCGCTCCCACGCCCCTGGGTTCTAGACACCGGACTTAGGTGCAGGCGGCGATACAGACGAAAATCGAGTAGACAAGTGGTTTGGTGTAAGAAAACCAAGATTTTATTAAAACAGGAATAAAAACACAGTCTTATGAGAAATTACTGGTAAATGATTACATGCATAAACAAATGACTATACTTATACAGGGAATGGGGAACACACGACACATTGAGGGAAACAAACTACATTAACAACCCCCTTATCCTTATCCTACCCCCTATACCTGACTAGATTAAGCTATGAGGGGCCAGGAATTCATGCTCACCAATCCAAAGCAAAGCCCGTTGTTTTAGCAATCGCGAGTTTTGAGGTCTGGTCACCTGTCCTTTGGGGTACTCCCTCACCACGTGGTCTCAGGGCGTGGTGCTGTAGCTGTTGCTGTGACTCACTTTCCTCTCCTCAGCTACCGTTGTCGTCTCGTCGCGATGGGTTCTCTTCTTCTCCCTCGGGTGGTCGTCGGCAGTAACGTTGCGTCAGCAGTTTTTTACTGCTTAGATTTTTCTACACATTCTTAGAACGCCAGTATATTCGTTATGGCATGGACACCTGCGTTTAACGCCTGCTTAATTCGCAGTAGCCAATGGCCAACTTATTCTCACTGTCCATATATTTTCTTCCTCCAAGCGCCAGCTTATAACTAGGCGCTCGGGTTTTATTAGTGCGTCTTCTGCTGCCCTTCTCTGCTCTTTGTTGGGTCTCTACCTTATTCTTCATCTCGGTTTGTTTTGCCTCGTTTCCTCTGCCCTCTCTTCTGGTCCGGGTGTCCTGGGTGACTTTGGACTCGGGTCTCGTTCCCCTCTCCTGCGATTGGTATGGATGTCCTTGACTGCTGAAAACCCAAAGCGGGGAGCGAGAAGAGACCCCGCCACGAGGCCAGGGCACGAGTACGAGTGGCGGCAGCCCAAGATCAGACGAGAGGACAGAGTCAAGAGACAAGAGTGACCAGAGAGCGATTGGTACTGCTGGGCCTACAATTATACTCCTTTGGATAGCCCTTATCTGCATGCCAAATCAGGTCAGTCTATTGTTTCACTTTTGGCGGGCTATTTTAAATGATCATACCAATCTAAACTAACTGGTATTAGATGGCCGTTTATCACACCTAATGGCCCGATGTCCGAGCTGTATTGTCATTAATGCATTTTAATGGGCCTGTGCAGCCTTGATAGCTTCCATAAGCTGTTTCCGATTATTTATGCGGACAAACTAATGGCCTTGCACTTAGGCCTAACTGGGTTGATCTGTTCCAATCTGAAGAAATGCATATTCCATGTTTGCTTAACTGTCTGGATTTTTCAAACACAAAAGTCCTTTTCACCGAAATGCATTTTAAGTTTCGATTTCCCAAAACTGCCTGTTCTGTGCTACAGAGTCCAAGCTTTTAAAATCTTACAGGCTTTTGGTCACGAGGTGCGGACGCCATCTTTTGGGTACCCTTTTTAAATTGTCCATGCAGGGTCCCATTTATTAATAACCTTGGGGGAATGTGGGAATTTTGCGAATCTTACACTCCCCCCTGTGATACTAAAACTTGCTTGAAGTATCATCCTTACAAGGTGAGCAAAATTTCTGACCCTCCATAGTCAACTTTCCCCTGCAATTGCCTATCTAATATACCCACGACACATGCACTTCCCATTCCGCGAAAATGTAGTGTACATAAGCATACATAGAATAACCACAGTCGTTTACACACATCCAAGCATGAAGGGGGTCCAACACCCCTGCACCACTTGCTACACATACATCTTTATTAACAACGCATCGTAAAATCTTTATTAAAAACAACAAACAAAAAAACAACAATCTTTAATCAAAATACAAAAAACTCAAAGAGGTGTATCTCCCTCCATTTCCCGAAACTGCCTGTTCTGTGCTACAGAGTCCAAGCTTTTAAAATGTTACAGGCTTTTGCTCACGAGGTGCGGACGCCATCTTTTGGGTACCCTTTTTAAGTTGTCCATGCAGGGTCGCTTTTATTAATAACCTTGGGGGAATGTTGAAATTTTGCGAATCTTACAATTGATAAAGACTGTGAAGGTGCAGCTATAGTAGCTCTTAGAAACAAGGGTATATATTGGACCAGAAAAGACCAAGGGGTGGAAATTAAATATGTCTGAATGATTCTTTAAGTTTTCACAATCCCCTCCTTCAAGGTAGGCTCTCAAATTTTACTGATGCCAAACATCAGGATCACCATCTGTCCCAATTCTAATGATGGTCTTGTGTTCCTAGCATGAATATGGAAGTCTGATGTAAACATTAGCAACTCTTGCAACGCTGATTTATTACAGCTTATCAACCTGCTATTTGGTCAGCAATGAAGCTGCAGAGTGTAACCGGTTTTTGCGGTGGCCAATTTCCTATGACCCCTGCCGCAATCGGCAATTATTGTAAGTGGTATCGCCCCACCTGTAGCGAGCACGTAAACCCCCTTACTACAAGTTCTGGACGATAGGGATTACTGAGGACAGATTTGAACACGGACAGCGTTTTCAGACTCACCCGTACAGTGTTTATTAAAGATTGACAAAAACCACTCCTCTCGCATACAGTACGAGCGGTGTGAACACAACAGTACAGTTTAAAACAGTAGAACCCTGACTTGTCCAATAAGCCCCTGCCGCACTGACTTACCATGGCCTAAAAACACCCTCCCATGAACTAAACTATCACAGGACCCTTCCAAACAGCCTGTCCAGTTTGTAAAAATCCGTATGTTCAAAATCCATGGAGTCTGCGCCGACTGCTTACAGGCCCCCCTTTGATATTTCAACTTTTCCCAAACAGAAATATCATCAAAAGTTCTGTCGTCTTCCGCTGCGGGAGGCACACTGTATATCCCAACCAAACCGTACATCAAATTTTACCCCAGAGTCCTGTATCTCACACTTTATACAACAAAATCACATCACAGTTACAGGTATATATACAAACAGACAGTCAACTCCAGGCTATTCTTTAACCAAAGCTTGCCACTGGTTTCAGAGTGTTTTACTTCGCTTTTTGCATGCCCACCAGAGAAGGTAAATCACTAACACACATTGAACTAGTACAATCACATGAGAAATCACTGAATCCATGGGGGAATCTCGATATTCAGACCGATGTCCCACCATGGCAGAGAAACCAGTTCTTTTATCTCATTCCCCATTTCCCTGTTCCGTTGCTCAAGGGTATAGAAATGCTTTGGGAGAGTTCAACTTCCTTTATTAATTTTGTGAGGTGTTCGGGCAGAGGAGGAATTTCATACCCGAACCATGTTACGTATTGCTGCAGGTCCTGTACCGTGTTGTTCACCGTGAGGTGTACCATGGTGGGCTCTGGAATGGGAATGATGCGCTCTTGAGCCACCTGAACCTCTGTGTGGGGTTTGAAGCAGAAAGTCTTATTGGTGACCAGGCACCAAGTGTCGCTGTGTACCCGGTACTGGTCCACGCTTGTCATGGCGCAGTACGTCCCTCTGCCCGCATATGCTACCTGGGGTGGAACGTGGCTTTGGGCCATCACCTCCATGGTGCAATTAATGGGCTCCGCACCCTCTGATTCAAACCCACACACCGACCGATTAAATGCATTCAAATGCTGGGGACACAACACCACGTGTGCGCCCCTGCTTTGGCATCCATTGAGGTCAGTGCCAGTCATGGCGTTCTCCCACTTTACAACAAATGGTGGGGCCCCATGATGTTGCACGTGCACCTTGTCGCTTAGGACGCCAATATTCTGTGATAAAAATAATAACTTCCGGGAAGTTATGTCATCACTTCCTGTGAACTGTGAACTATGAACTGTGTACATACCTCACTTCCTGTCATGTGTCACTTCCTGTTGGACTGGTATAAATACTGGTCTGTTCAGTATTGTAAGAGGCTTCTACCAGAGGCATGGTAAAGACCTCTCTTGTATATAGTGTGTTTATAAGTTACTTAAAGCTTACTTTAAAGTTACTTGATGGTAAGCCTCCTTTTTCTTACATCAATTTAAGTAACTTAGTATTTACACTCACAAATACTAGACCTTCGGACAAACTCGGAATTAAGGATCCAGGGAACCACCCATCATGGAGAAAATCCTTAGACTTATTCGTCTGGACTTGGACCCGAATGCACCAGCAGCTGGCAGGGTATGGAAGCATTGGTACCGTACTTTTGAGAATTTTCTGGATGAATGTGAAGCGGATGCTCCTGCTAGATTGAAGATACTTATCAATTATGTGACCCCAAAAGTGTTCGAATATGTTGATGAATGGGATAATTACGATGAGGTGATTCGGGCACTTAAGAAACTGTATGCCAAGACCCCAAATGAGGTCTATGCTAGACATCTACTGGCCACAGCCCAACAAGGGCCAGGGGAATCAATTGACGAATTCCTGCAAGAACTTCGCAGGCTCAGCGTAGATTGTAACTTTCAGGCAGCCTCAGCTGAGCTGTACCGCCAAGAAATGATTCGTGATGCTTTCATCTGCGGGATTGCCTCTCCATTTATACGCCAGCGTCTACTAGAAAGTAAAACACTTGAGCTACAAAAAGCTTCTGACCTAGCTTGTTCACTGGATTTGGCAAAGAGAAATGCAGACCTCTATCAGCTGCCCAGATCTCGATCTGCTGCTGTAGCTGCAACCAGACAATTCAAGCGGTCTCAGGTGAACCCTATCATGGGGGAATCTAATTCTGATAATTCTGATGAAGAAGAGGAGGACGACCCCACTTTAGCAGCCTCTTGGCAATCTAGGAAGGAATGCTTCTTTTGTGGAGATGCTTTTCACCCTAGGAAAACCTGCCCTGCTCGCAATGCAATCTGCAGTTATTGCGGGAAAAAAGGACACTTTGCTAAAGTTTGCCTATCAAGGGCCTCTACGAGGGCCAATCCAGCTAAGGCCTACCGAACTGCCCCAATTAGGGCCTATCAAGATGCTCCAGCTAGGACCTATCAAGCTTCCTCTCGAGCTCTCTCCCGAAGAAGCACACCGAGAGTTTTAGCCACTCTCTGTGCAATGACACCAATTACAGCTGCTTGCCCACAGAACCTGTCTCATGCAGCCACAAAAATTTCAATTAAAGGGCATACCTTAGATGCCTTAATTGACTCAGGAAGTACTGATAGTTTCATTAAGGAACAGATTGTTGCAAAATTGAAACTACATGTCTTCCCATCGGACCAGGCAATTGCGATGGCCCAGTCATCACTTAATACCAGAATCTCCGGCTTTTGTGTTGTTGATATGACACTTCATGGTCGTATGTATCCCTCCACCCGACTTTCGGTGCTCAAGGACTTATGTAGTGATCTCCTCTTAGGACTGGACTTCCAAAAACAGCATAAGAAACTCACCATTGAGTTTGGTGGATCCAAACCCGGACTTACTATTTCTAATATACCGTCTAAATTACCATTTTGTGCATTATCAGCAGCTTCACTTGATGAACCCTCATTATTTGCCAGTATTCCGCCTCAATGCCAACCGATAATAACGAAATCGCGGCGCTTTAATCAGGAAGACCAATCTTTTATTGCGGCTGAAATCTCTCGACTTCTAGCAGAGGATATCATTGAACCATGTTCGTCGCCCTAGCGGGCTCAAGTCGTCATTGTCAAGAACCCTCTAAAACCTCACAAACAGCGACTATGCATCGATTATTCGCAAACCATCAATCAATATACCGACTTGGACGCCTACCCATTGCCACGCATTGATGATATGGTTAATAAACTGGCCGAATACAAAGTGTTCTCAACTTACGATTTAAAAAGTGCCTATCATCAGTTACCCTTGAAGGTCTCAGATAAGCAGTACACAGCCTTTGAGGCTAATGGACGGCTGTACCAATTTCGTCGCCTCCCATTCGGGGTTACTAATGGAGTGGCTGTCTTTCAACGGGCAATGGATGGCCTGGTTAAGCAGGAAAACCTAAGGGACACTTTTCCCTATCTTGATAACATTACCATTGCAGGTCACGATCAACAGGAACACGACTCCAACCTCCAAAAATTTTGGGATGCCCTCCATCGCCGTAATTTGACCCTGAATGAATCCAAATCTGTTGAGTCGCAACCGACCATCAACATCCTTGGCTACTGCGTAGGCAATGGTATCATTAAGCCAGACCCAGAAAGACTTCGCCCGCTCCAAGAGCTCCCGTCACCTAAGAATCCAGCTTCTTTACGTCGGGCTCTCGGTCTGTTTGCATACTACGCTAAATGGATTCCTAATTTTTCGGACAAAATCCAACCCTTGCTGCATGCTAGATCATTTCCACTGGGAACAGCGGCTGTTGCAGCCTTTAACCTTCTCAAAAAACAGTTGGAGAAAGCGGCTCTTCACTCCATTGATGAGAATCTCCCTTTCGTGGTTGAATGTGATGCCTCGGAGGTGGCGATCTCGGCTACTCTGAATCAGGAAGGTCGTCCTGTAGCATTTATGTCCAGGACCTTACAAGGTGCCGAGCTACATTATCCTCCGGTTGAGAAAGAAGCCACAGCCATCATAGAGGCAGTACGGAAGTGGAACCATTTTCTAGCTCGCCAGCACTTTACATTGATCACGGACCAACGATCAGTCGCCTTCATGCTCGATAATCGAAAACGAACCAAAATTAAGAATAATAAAATACAACTTTGGAGGATGGAACTGGCCTCTTTTGGTTATACCATTCTCTATCGGCCTGGCAAGGAGAATGTGGCCCCGGACACCCTCACACGGGCATTCTGCTCCACTATGTCATCCTCCACTCTCATGGATGTCCACAATGGTTTGTGTCATCCTGGCGTTACGCGCATGCTACATTTCGTACGATCACGGAATCTCCCTTTTTCCACTGGAGATGTAAAGAAAATATGCTCAGAATGCCGGCTTTGTGCGGAATTAAAACCTCAGTTCTTCCGCCCCTCAGATGGTATACTCATACATGCAACCCAACCGATGCAACGACTTAGCATCGATTTTAAGGGCCCAGTGCCCTCTTCAACTCGGAACACATATTTGCTCACCATGATCGACGAATATTCACGTTTTCCGTTTGCCTTCCCCTGCTCCAATATGCTGGCGTCCACAGTAATCTGCTGCCTTGAGCAGGTATTTTCTCTCTGTGGCATGCCGGCTTATATTCACTCAGATCGGGGTCCATCCTTTATGTCAAGGGAACTCAAGGACTACCTCTCAGAACGGGGAATTGCTACAAGCAAAACAACACCATACCATCCCATCGGAAATGGGCAGGTAGAGAGGTATAACGGTATCATCTGGAATTCCGTACGTCTCGCTTTAAGATCTCGGGGCCTACCAGACCAGCAATGGGAAACAGTGCTTCCGGATGCATTGCACTCTATACGGTCCCTGCTTTCTACAGCCACAAATACTACACCTCATGAGCGGTTCTTTGGATTCCAGCGTCGCTCATCTCATGGGACATCACTCCCGTCATGGCTAACTACTCCTGGACCTGTATTACTCCGAAGATACGTTCGGACGTCTAAAAATGACCCTCTTGTAGACGAGGTCGAACTAACCGATGCCAACCCCACCTATGCAAACATACGATATTCCGACGGCCGAGAATCTACCGTATCATTACGGGATCTGGCTCCCTGCCCACCAGGACCTAGTGGGACATCGGGTGATGGCATTTCACCAGGAAACTCTTGGGACCTATCGGGTACCCCTCTCCAGGATCCTGATCGGACACCAACTAGCTTGGTGCCGGTAGAACCCCGTGCTCAAGGTTGTGACCCTCCCAGTACCACGCATGAAAGTACTGGTCTGCCACAGACCAGCTCTGCACCTCCCTCTGAACAGAGGCAGTCCGACTTTGAACCTATTGGGGCTCGTACTCGAAGCCATGATCTCCCCGACCCTTCACAGGGCAATCCAGGCCACACGGACTCTGACCAATGGCCAACCGCATGTAAGCGGACCAGCGACCCTCTACGACGGGAATCCAAACGGGTGCGACTCTTCCTTGTTCGGCGGCTGCGGACCAAAAGGTAGACCACAGCCTCCTAAACCTGCAGGAGGGAAGAATGTGATAAAAATAATAACTTCCGGGAAGTTATGTCATCACTTCCTGTGAACTGTGAACTATGAACTATGAACTGTGTACATACCTCACTTCCTGTCATGTGTCACTTCCTGTTGGACTGGTATAAATACTGGTCTGTTCAGTATTGTAAGAGGCTTCTACCAGAGGCATGGTAAAGACCTCTCTTGTATATAGTGTGTTTATAAGTTACTTAAAGCTTACTTTAAAGTTACTTGATGGTAGGCCTCCTTTTTCTTACATCATATTCTCTACTCAGTATACCGGCGCTGGCCGCGGTGACCCGCCCATTACTGGCATCCGGAGTACAATCCCCATTCAAGTGTGGTTGGACTGGCCACAGTCAACTGGGACCGGGTATGCCTCTGAGGCCAGTCGGAGTTGGCATGGGCTCATTAAATTTTCGTACGGGCTGAACGCAGTGAGGTGCCGGTTGCTGACCCACGAAGGGACGCGACCTTGCTGTAGGTCCTCCAAATTACTGCGCCCTTCGTTCAGCAGCCACGCACCGTACAACACACACGCATCGTTTTTTGCTGCCTGCGCCGAGGTATTCTGATCCTCCCTGATCAAACTATTGATCGTCTGAGCGTGTGTCTCCAGCTTGGCTATGACTTCCCTTAAATGTATAGTCATAGCCTGATCTTCCCGTAACTCCAAACCCTTTAGCTTGTTACTCTCTCCCAGTATCTTTCGCAGCTGGTCCCTTAAGGTGTTGACCTGCATCTGCAACTGTGCATCGTCCATACCGTTGATAATGGCCATGCCCGTGCTGAAGGCTGTAGCCGCATCATTAAATACCCCCCCGTCTATATCTCCCCGAACCAACGCGATGATTTACAATGAAATCATACAGACTTTCCCGATTCACGTCCCCGTAACTTAATACATAAAATTGTCGGAACATTTCCTTCAACAGGGCCTCATAATTTTTCCGTTTCTACCGGACACCACCGGGGCAGCTGTACCCGGGTAAAATTTAGAATGACCGACGCGACTTCGTAGTGAACGTCTTGGTACAAGGTCTTGCCGGTCGGGACTAACACTAACCCATTCCTCGGTCCCGGTGTGGTGGCGGGGCAACTAATCTGTGTTTCCTGTACCAGTGGGGCGCAGGGGCTTCCTCTCGTGTGCTACCAGTTCTGTGGAATTTACTGTGTTGGGTGGGTCTGGGATCATGCAGGAGTCCTCACTCTGATCCCATCTGATCCCAGCCCCGGAATCCTGCCATCGCCGCAAGAAGGCGATCGACACACCCGCCGGGCAAACCCATTCTGACCCCCACTTACACACGTAAATTCCCTGTTCCTCTTTCCACCATTTATTCCAGCACACTTCTACTCCCCCCCTCACCCCCGTAATCTGTTGGTACGTATCGTCCCCCAGTTTCTCCCAGTCCGTGGATCTGTTACCCTTGGCCTGGCCCAACTTCCTTAACCACCACCACCGTCCCAAGGGAATGTGTCCCTCACATCTTAGACAGACGCATTTCCCCTCGGTCACCCTAACCCATGTGGCTGTGACCTGCAGTTTGGGACACGGTATGGAAGCTTCTCCTCACGTGAAACTCTCGCTGCCAGAGTACCGAGTCAAGTTCAATCCCAGCCACCCTGGCCACCTTCCCTCATGGAAGTAAATGGCCATTCTGTCCGTGTCCCTTGTCCTACCCCCCTGTGTCACGGTAGGCCCGTTCCCTCCTGTGCAGCCGTAGAGGAAGGATACCTCGGTGTCTCCTCTTTCCATGCTGCCAGTCCCGATCATCATTAGGAATAGAAGTACAAAAAATGTGTTGGCCATATCCCCTTGTTCCTCCAATCTCCTTTGGTTCCCTGCCAAAACAAAAGCAAAACAGTTCCGTTCTGTGAGAGGGTTTTCCTCCACGGATCTGGTTTTGGTTATTTACAAAATATTTGTAGTGTTCCCTGCCACATTAACGAGCGCCCCATTTAAGACCTCTCCCATCGGGGCCTCTTGCATCTCACGGTCGGCGAGTAGGGAGGCATCCACGGCACCCTAGGCTGTGGGACCCGACTGCTCCTCCTTATCGCCCCATCCTCCAGGTTATCATCGTCCCACACCATGGGAGGAAGACCCGCGTCCACCAGGCTCATGACTGTGCCCTGGTGCCTCTTGGCTTTTGTTTTCCCCTCCTCGGGGTTAAACAACTCGCACTGGTTTACATGAAACCATTTTGTGCATTTCGGGAGTTTTACTGCATATACCATGGGGCTCGCTTTATCCACGATATTATAAGGCCCCATGTACAGCGGATCGAACGCCCCTACTTGGGCGTAATTACGGACCATTACCTGGTCTCCCACCTCCCACTCGTGGGTTCTCTGTGGTTCTAACAGCAGCCTATTTTTCTGGTGCTGGCTCCCCAGGTTACTGGCTGCCTGCCAGTGAATCTGTTTCAATGTCTCGTACAGATTCTGGACAAACCTGTCCCGGTTTACCTCCCTGATCTGCGCTTCGGTGAGGACCGGCGCCAACACATGGGTTGGGGTGCGCATAATCCTCCCAGTCATAAGCTCGTGTGGGGAGCACCCTGTGTTTCTGGAGGGGCTGGCCCGGACACCCATTAAAACTAGAGGCAAGACCTCATCCCATCTCTGCGGGAATGGGCTTATCTCCTTCCTCAGTCTTTCTTTCAGTGTTCGGTTCATGCGCTCCACAATCCCCGATGACTGGGGGCTGTGAGCCACATGCCACTTCCCTTGTATACCCAGGAGTTTTAAGGTGGCCTGCATCACCTGCCCCGTGAAATGGCTCCCTTGGTCGGACTCCATGACCTGTGGCAGCCCCCACCAGGAGAACACTTCCCTCACCAGGATTCTAGCTGTTGCTAGTGCCTTGGCTGCTCGGCAGGGGAAGGCTTCCACCCACTTGGAAAATACGTCCACCAGGACTAAACAGTACTTGTTGCCTGCTTTAGTGGTGGGTAGTGGTCCGATAAAATCGACCTGCAGGGACTGCCATGGCCCCTCTACCCTCCTGGTGTGTCCTATGGGGGCTTTCCTGCACTGCGGATCGGGGTTATTGGCTGCACACACCAAACAGTGCACACAGAAAACTCGGACATCCTCCCCGAGCTGGGGCCACCACCCTGCCTCCTCTACCCTTTGCCAGGTAGTTTCCGGCCCTGGGTGTCCTGCTCCCGGGCCCCCATGGGCCAACTGGAGGAAATCCTCTCAGTGCTGCGCTGGGACTACCCACCAATCCCCTTTATAATTTTACCTAGCTGCGGTGCTGTTTCTAGGGGCTTCCCATCTGCGGACTTGAATCTGCGCCTGGCCCAGATTGCCAAGTATTCCGTGCATGAGTTGCACATGAACATAGAGTCCGAGCAAATGGTGTAGGGGGTGGGGAACTCGTCGGGGTGGGTGACCACTTACGCCACCGCCACCAGTTCGGCATGCTGAGCGCTCAGGGTGTTGGGGAGTTTAATGACCTTCGCTATTTTAACTGTAGGGTCATAGATTCCGCACCCGGTGAGACGCTCCCCCTTCATGACAGAACTGGACCTGTCTATATAGATGTCCCGGCCCGTCGGGTGTATCCCGGCCCGGAATCCTTCATCTACATCCCACACCCCTTCTACCGTACACGTGTGGGCTGTCCCTGGGTAAACCATGTTGGCTGCTAGCTTGGGCTCGGTCAACCCCTGCACTTGCACATTCATCTGCGAGAGCAATAAAGTCCAGCGAGCAATGCGAGCACTGCTCATTGTCCCGTCCTTTATTCTCCTGTCCAACAACATCTGAGTGGGGGTATGGTGGGTCATTAGAACTATCAGGGATGATCCCGTAAAGAGCTGTGAGTGCTTTACGGCCCAATGCGTGGCCAGGAGATGCCTCTCACAGTTGGAATATCCCCGCTCTACCTCAGTGAGAACCCTAGATGAGTAGACCACAGGCCGTAGCTTGCCGTGTCGCTCCTGGAGCAACACTGCGCTCAAGCTATCCCCACTGGCTGCTACCTCTAAGAAGAATTCTTCCCCACCGTTAATGGCTCCCAATGCGGGTGCCGTCTGCAAATCCCCTTTGAGGTGAGTGAACACTTCCTGGCAGTTCTAATCCCACTCCCACTCAACTCCCTTGCGGAGGAGCCGAAGCAGAGGGGCTGCCGTGGCTGCGTAGCCCTCTATGAAGTCCCGGCAGTACCCTGTGAGTCCAGAAAAGACTTTACCCCTGTCACATTCTTGGGGGCTGGTAGCTCCTGTACTACCTTCTTCCTAGCCTCGTCTATGGCCCTTTCACCAGCCCTAACGGTCAGCCCCAGGAATTTGACTTCCTCCTGGCCGATCTGGACTTTCTTGGGGTTGACCTTGAACCCCACCTCCTGCAACAGCTTTAGCAGCTTGTCCAGCAGGGGCCCATGGTTCTGCCCCTCTGCAGAGAACAAAAGCAGGTCGTCCACATACTGGATTAACTGGTGGGGTCGGCTGAAGTCTTTTAATGCGTCTGCCATGCATTGGCCCCACAGACAGCATTCAAAAGGGAGGTTGGTAATCAGCTGGTTGGTAGGTCCTTTTCCTTCTCTTCTATACCTTTAAGTTGGTAAATCCTATTAAATAGTGGTGTAATATTATCATCTATTTAGGGGCAGAGGGCCTTCATAACTAATAATAAGAAATTTAATTAATTACATAGATATGAGTGAACAGGTGATGTGTTACTGTTGCGAGATGTGGGAGCTGGTGGACCCCATTGAGGCTCACGGTGATTACATTTGCGATAAGTGTTTGCTGCTAGAGGAACTCGGGCTCCATGTTAAAGAGCTTGAGACTGAGCTTCAGACACTGTGACACATCAGGGAGGGGGAGAAGTTCCTGGACTCTATGTTTCAGGAGGTAGTCACACCTATGAAATTAATTAATGCAGATGTAGTCCATGGTCAGGGACAGGACAGTGTGACTATGAGTGAGGCAGGTACAGGGATCCAGGAGGTAGTGTTGACGGAGACGCAGCCCTTGCTCTTGTCAAGCAGGTTCGAGGTTCTTACTCCCTGTGAGGGCGGGAGCGGGGACTGCAGGGAGGATGAGCAACCTGGCCACAGCACCGTGGAACAGGGGGCCATTCAAGTGGAGGGAGTAAAAAGAAATGTTGTAGTGGTAGGGGATAGTATCATTAGGGGGAGAGATAGGGTTCTCTGCAGTCAAGAGCGGGAGTCCTGAAGGCTGTGTTGCCTGCCTGGTGCCAGGGTTAAGGACACCTCTTCTGGGCTGAAAAGAAACTTGGAGTGGGAGGGGGAGGATCCAGTTGTCGTGGTCCATGTTGGTACAAACGACATAGATAGGACAAGGAAGAAGGTTCTGTTAAAGGAGTATAAACAGCTAGGGGTCAAATTAAAAAACAGAACCTCAAGGGTAATAATCTCTGGGTTATTACCTGAGCCACGAGCGAATTTGGCTAGGATAAATAAAATTAAAGTGTTAAATGCGTGGCTCAAAGACTGGTGTGGGAAAAATGGGTTTTGCTTCTTGGGACACTGGCACCAGTACTGGGACAGGAGGGAACTGTTCCATTGGGATGGACTTCACTTGGCCAGTGCTGGGACTAGAGTCCTGGCGAATCATATAACTAGGGCTGTAGAGAGGGCTTTAAACTAATTAGTGGGGGGGAGGTTTCTAGAGAGAAAATAATAAAAATGACAACGGAGAAGGTCATAGACTTAGGTAGCAGTGGGGGAATTAAAAAACAGAACATGTCAGGAAGGGACAGAAGGTATGGAGTAAAAGGTAAAGTAGTAAAAGGGGAAAAAACATATTTGAAAGTTCTTTATCTGAATGCACATAGCATTCGTAACAAAATGGATGAGTTAACGGCACAAATAATTGCATATGGGTATGATCTTGTGGCCATTACAGAAACATGGCTGTAGGGTGACCATGACTGGGAATTAAACATACCAGGTTATTTAACAATCAGGAAGGACAGGCAGGAAGGAAGGGGAGGTGGGGTGGCTATGTTAATAAAGGAAGGAATCACTATAATACAGAGAAATGATATTGGGTCAAAGGAGCAGCATAGTGAAACAGTTTGGGTGGAGATAAGGAATAATAAGGGGAAAAAACACTAGTGGGCGTAGTCTATAGGCCTCCGAACAGTTGCAACTCTGTTGAACGGAGTATTAATCAGGAAATAGTTGAGGCTTGTAATAAGGGAACAGCTATAATTATGGGGGATTTTAACTATCATATTAACTGGACAAATCAAATTGGGCAGGGCAGCCTTGAGGATGAGTTCATTGAGTGTATTAGGGATGGGTTTCTTGAGCAGTATGTAACTAAATCGACCAGGGGGCAAGCAACCTTAGATTTGGTCCTGTGTAATGAGACAGGATTAATTAAAAATGTCCTAGTAAAGGATCCCCTTGGAATGAGTGACCATAACATGGTTGAGTTCCATATTCAATTGGAGGGTGAGAAGATTGGATCTCAAACAAGCGTGCTGAGCTTGAATAAAGGAGACTATGAAGGTATGAGAGCGGAATTGATTAGAGTGGACTGGGAAAATAGATTAAAGGGTAAGACGGTACATGATCAGTGGTGTACATTTAAGGAGTTATTTTACAACTACCAAAAAAAATATATTCCACTGAGGAAAAAAGGGTGTAAAAGAAAAGATAGCCATCCGTGGCTAAGTAAAGTAATTAAGGATAGTATCCGACTAAAAACAAGGGCATATAAGGTAGCCAAATCTAGTGGGAGGATAGAAGATTGGGAAGTTTGTAAAAGACAGCAACAAATAACTAAAAGATTGATTAAGAAAGGGAAGATAGATTATGAAAGTAAATTAGCAAAAAATATAAAAACAGATAGCAAGAGTTTCTATAGTTATATAAAAAGAAAAAGGGTGGCTAAAGTAAATGTTGGTCCCTTAGAGGATGAGACCGGGAAATTAATGGTGGGAAACATGGAGATGGCAAAAACGCTGAACAAATATTTTGTATCAGTCTTTACGGTACAGGATACTAAGAATATCCCAACACTGGACAAACAGTGGGCTCTAGGGGGGGAGGAGCTAAATACAATTAAAATCACTAAGGAAGTGGTACTTGGTAAAATAATGGGACTCAAGGCGGATAAATCCCCTGGACCTGATGGCTTACATCCTAGGGTCTTGAGGGAAGTGGCGGTAGGGATTGTGGATGCATTGGTAATAATTTTCCAAAACTCCCTGGACTCAGCAAAGGTCCCGGCAGATTGGAAAACTGCTAATGTAACACCCTTATTTAAAAAGGGTAGTAGGCAGAAGGCTGGAAACTATTGACCTGTTAGCCTAACATCTGTGGTTGGTAAAATTTTAGAGTCCATTATTAAGGAGGCAGTAACGGGACATTTGGATAAACATAATTTAATAGGACAAACTCAGCATGGTTTCATGAAGGGGAAGTCATGTTTGACAAATTTGCTTGAGTTCTTTGAGGAAGTAACATACAGGGTGGATAAAGGGGAACCAATGGACGTAGTGTATTTAGACTTCCAAAAGGCATTTGATAAGGTGCCACACAAAAGATTATTGCTCAAGATAAAAAATCACGGGATTGGGGGTAATATTCTGGTGTGGGTGGAGGATTGGCTCTCTAACAGAAAGCAGAGAGTTGGGATAAATGGTTCATTCTCAGACTGGCAATCAGTAACTAGTGGTGTTCCACAGGGGTCAGTGCTGGGTCCCCAACTCCTTACAATCTATATTAACGATTTGGAGGGGGGGACCGAGTGTAACATATCAAAGTTTGCAGATGATACAAAGATGGGAGGGAAAGTAGTGAGTGAGGAGGACATAAAAAACCTGCAAAGGGACATAGACAGGCTAACTAAGTGGGCAGAGATTTGGCAGATGGAATACAATACTGGAAAGTGTGAGGTTATGCACTTTGGCAGGAAAAATCATAGAGCAAGTTATTATCTTAATGGCAAGAAACTGGAAAGTACTGTAGTACAAAGGGATCTGGGGGTCCTGGTGCACG
Organism: Somniosus microcephalus; assembly: GCF_052327205.1. Lineage (NCBI taxonomy): Eukaryota > Metazoa > Chordata > Chondrichthyes > Squaliformes > Somniosidae > Somniosus > Somniosus microcephalus. Next base: position 113,446,555 of record NC_140995.1, on the reverse strand, counting down.
AAACTCAAAAAGTTAGTATGCAGGTGCAGCAAGTGATCAAGAAGGCCAATGGAGTGTTGGCTTTTATTGCTAGGGGGATAGAGTATAAAAACAGGGAGGTATTGCTGCAGTTGTACAAGGTATTGGTGAGACCGCACCTGGAATACTGCATGCAGTTTTGGTGTCCATACTTAAGAAAAGACATACTTGCGCTCGAGTCAGTACAAAGAAGGTTCACTCGGTTAATTCCGGGGATGAGGGGGTGGACATATGATGAGAGGTTAAGTAGATTGGGACTCTACTCATTGGAGTTCAGAAGAATGAGAGGCGATCTAATTGAAACATAAAAGATTGTGAAGGGGCTTGATCGGGTGGATGCGGTGAGGATGTTCCCAATGATGGGTGGAACTAGAACTTGGGGGCATAATCTTAGAATAAGGGGCTGCTCCTTCAAAACTGAGATGGGGAGAAACTTCTTCACTCAGAGGGTGGTAGGTTTGTGGAATTTGCTGCCCCAGAAAGCTGTGGAAGCTACATCATTAAATAAATTTAAAACAGAAATAGATAGCTTCCTAGAAGTAAAGGGAATTAAGGGTTACGGGGAGCGGGCAGGAAATTGGACATGAGTCTAGGTTCGGAATGGTCGTGGCCCTGTGGGTAGTGGAGCGGGCACAGGGGCCGTGTAGCCTGGTTCTGCTCCTACTTCTTGTGTTCTAATCCTGTTAGATTTCAGGAGATGATTTTATTGCTGTTCCTGGCTGAGGTGGAGATCGCCTTTACAGAAGGTAAGTACTGTAGAAAATATAGGGACAGAGTGATCTCCTGGACGAGTTTTGATCGCCTAGATGGGTCGGAGAGGAATTTCCCAGATTTTTTCTCCCAAATTGGCCATTGGTTTTTTTTTAATCTGGTTTTTCGCCTCTCCCGGGAGATCACATGGGTTCGGGTGGGATGGAGAGTGATAGTATATTTGAGGTTAGGATCAGATCAGCCATGATCTTATTGAATGGTGGAGCAGGCTCGAGGGGCCGATTGGCCTACTCCTGCTGCTATTTCTTATGTTCTTATGTTCACTAATATGGAGGGGCTGTTGTGGAACCCCTGGGGAAGGCATGTCCATGTATACTGCTGCCCTTTAAAAGTGAATGCAAACTTGTATTGGTCTTCCCGTCTGAGGGGAATCGACCAAAATCCGTTGCAGATATCCAGCACTGTGAGTGTGGTTGCGGTCGCTGGAATGCTCCCTATCAGATTGGCGACAGCTGCGACTGTGGGCGCGCAAGCTGGGATGTTCTTATTGAGGACCCGATAGTTCACGGTGGCTCTCCACGACTGGTCAGCTTTCTTCACCGGCCAGACTGGTGAGTTCACGTGGGTGGCTATTAGTCTCAACACCCCCTGTTTTACCAGGGATCCTAGTGCCGTCTCCAAGTCGGCTTCTGCCTCCCGGGGAAAACTATACTGCTTTTGTGGCCATGACATGGGGTCCCCTTGCACCCGGACTTCTACCCCGGTCACCCTGCCACAATCGGGTTTATGGGTGGTGAATGCGGCGAGGTTATCCCGTACATTCGCCTGGTACTGGGCTGGGGCGCTATTAACCAACTGTTCCAGGTCGTAACTCCCTTTGGGTTTCATGGTGCATACACTACCCGCTCCTCCCTTATCTCTGGGGATCACTATCACCTCCTCTGTCTTGTCCGAGACCACTGCGCCCCCAGGCGGTGATTCCTCAGGTCCACAATGACCCGGTTGGCTAACATGAAATCAGCCCCGAGGACTCCCCACCCTGGTTGCTCCCATTTCATTAGCACGCACTTCCATGTGGTGCGGAGGGACCCTAGCTCTATTCTCAGGGGTTTGGACATTGCCCCCACCAGCTCGTTCCCTGTGAATCCTATTAGTCTAAATGGGACCTTGTTAGACCAGGGTGAATTGGTCAGGTCTTCTGAATGGACCACCGTGCTGGAAGCGCCGGTGTCCACCAAATATCTCCCCTGCACCGTCTCCACCCCCATCTCAACACAGAGCCTGTCCCACTCATCATAAGTGAGCGGACACAGGTACTCAGGCTGGGCGCGTTCTAGTCAGGAGGAAGGCGGACATGCGGGTGCGGTCGGCGTTATGCTGCTCACGGTAGCGTCTAGCCTTCCTTTGTCCTTCCCCAGCACCGTGCGAAGGGCGGCCACCAGAACATCAAACGGTTCATTGGTCGCCTCCTCAGCCTCGGTGACCTGGGGTTTTCGCATGGGAGGACCCCCTCGGCCTGACCCCCCCTTTTGGGCCGGGCAATCCCAGTGCCCCGTCTTCTCACACTTGAAACAAGTCTTAGACTCGTCGGTGTTACCCCCTTCTGACGCCATTTCTTCCTATCCCCTGGCCTTCATCTCATGTACCCTCCCCTTGTGTTTGACCTCCTCCCCGGAACCGGCCCTAAAAGCTAAGCCCAGTTTCCGGAGCACACCCTGCCTCCGTGTTCGCGAGGTACTCGGAGTCAAACCATGCTTCTGCCTTGGTTTTAATCCGTGGCAGGCTGTTTGCTACCAGGGTCCTGAGCCGGTGATTTCTGGGGACCCCTACCAGTTGTGCGCGGTCTGGCCCACCTCCAGTTGCCTTTGCATACACCGGCCATAGCCTGTCCGCAAATGCAGCTGGTGCCTTGCCGGCCAACTGTAGAGTCCGTTCCATTTGTGAGAATGGACTACCCTGGGGGTGCCCCATGGCTCTCAGGATCTCCTCTTTCAACCCCTCTGTGGTGCCTCGCCCCGCTTATGTGGCTGCGGACAGGCTCTGATACAGTTTCCTGTCAAGGGAGAGCAGCATCAGCCTGTGGGTCTCGCCTTCGCTACACCCGTTGATCCCCCCTACCTGCTCAACCTCCATAAAGTGAACTGAGGGATCCCCGTCCTGTTTTAGTTTGGGCAACTCTGCTACCATGGCTTGCAACTGCGGGGTGGTGAATGGGACCACGTAATCGCTCTGCAGTGGGCCCTGGTCACCGGTTGGTGTGGGTGGACCGTACTTTTGCTGCCGCAGAGGATACATTGGTCTCGGTGGCGCTTCCGGCGTCAGTGGGACCTTCCTGTCCTGAACCTTATCCTCTGCTTCATGACCCTCCTCATCCCACTCCACCCGGGTTTCCCCTGGTGCCATTAAACAGACCATGCCTCTGGCCCCAGACAAGGCTTGGGTCAATTTTTTAATCCTTTCTTTGCAGGGACCGTGATCAGAGTCTTCTATAGCCCCTACCTCTAGCTACCTTATGAACTATTTTAATGTCCCTTAGCTGACCCTCCAAACCATCAGCTCTCGTTGTTAATCTTGCGTTCTCCTCCCGTAAGGCCTGCTCATTTAACCTGGCCTCCGTAACCTGGCACCGCAGGTATTCCCCCATATTACGGGAGGTCTCTTCCTGTGCGCGTCTTCCCTGTCTTACCTCGTGCAACTCCTCCACTAGTCTACTCTCTGTTAAGTCTGTGTGTTCCAGTTGTATTAAGATTAATTACTGACACAGACTACAAGAATAAAGTTCAACAGGTCTTTACTAGTTGGAGGTCAGGACTATACTAAATACAATATCACTACACAGTACTTATATACCGGTGGTCACCACCGGTATTACGTATACAGCAGCCAGAGAAAGTAGTACATCTCTTAAGGTGGAACAGGCTTAAGTTCTCTTAAGGTGGAACAGGTTACATACACCACAATCCTCCCTTTTTAGCTTAACAGTCATATCCCCATTTAACATAACATAATAACATATATACATAATATATAACTTCAGGTATAAACAGTTCAAAGGTTCAGTCTCTCAGGAGGCCTTCTGATTCGGTTTGGATAACGCCTTTCAGTGGTCTCTGATTCTTGTTGCTGAGGTGACTCTTCTTGTTGGTTTCCTATGTATTGGACGTCATCATCAGGTACAGTCCCTGCCGAGGTAGATGCTTCAGGTTCATTAACGTCTTCCACAGTTGTCTCTGTCGCAACCATGGGTTCGACCCTTGCTCTTGATTCTACCAGTTGATCCGCATGACGCCTTATCACATTGTTACCAATATCTACTGTGTACATCAGAGGTCCTTGTCTGGCCCGAATTGTTCCGGACTGCCATTTTTCGTTTCCATAGCCCCTTGCCAACACTGGTTGTCCTACGTCGAAACTTCGAGTGGACTTGTTATTAATATGCCGGAACTGTTTGTTTTCCACTTCCCTCCGCACATTTGGTTTTAACAAGTCCAACCTGGACCGCAACCTCCTGTTATAAAACATCATGGCAGGACTTTGGTTAGTCACTGCATGAGCGGCGTTTCGATATGCCATTAGGAAATTGTCCACCTTGTGTTGTAACGGAACCTGATCATCGTTCATGGCCTTTATTGCCTTTTTGAATGTTTGGACAAATCTCTCGGCCAACCCGTTTGTCGCCGGATGATATGGGGCAGAGGTATAATGTTTCACCCCATTCTTCTTTAAGAATTTTTGGAATTCTTCCGACACGAACTGTGGTCCGTTGTCCGAACATATCTGCTCTGGCAATCCGTTCCTTGCGAATATTGTTCTTAACACCGCAATTGTCTTTTCTGAAGTAGTGGTATTCATCTTGATCACTTCTGGTCATTTGGAATGTGCGTCCACCGCAATTAGGAACATGGAGTCCATGAATGGACCAGCAAAGTCAATATGTACGCGTTGCCATGGGGCTGAAGGCCATTCCCATGGGTGTAGCGGTGCGATCGGAGGTGCATTTTGCACTTTTTGGCACCCAGCACAGCTTTTTGTCAACTCCTCTAACTGTTGGTCAATGCCCGGCCACCATACATAAGCCCTAGCAAGACTTTTCATCTTAACTCCCCCCAGATGACCTTCATGCAGTTCCTTTAGAACTCTTTCCCGTAACTTGGGAGGAATAATCACTCTTGTCCCGTACATCAAAGTACCATGGCAGACGGACAGCTGGTCTCGCCTTGCCGAGAATGCCGGTAACAGAGGATCACCATGTGTTGGCCATCCCTTCACTGTCACCTCGTAAACTCGGGACAGTGTCGGGTCGTTCCTGGTTTCTCTTTCAATACTTGCATTGGTGACTGGTAAACACTCGATGATGGTCGAATGAAATAACTCAACAGGGTCAACTTTCGTCGTCTCTTCTGCTTCAGGTAGTGGCAGGCGTGACAGCCCATCAGCATTGCCATGCTGCTTTATACCTTTGAATTCTATTTGATACTGATGTGCCCCTAGGAAAAGGGACCATCTCTGGAGTCGCTGTGCTGTCATCACTGAAACACCCTTCTTAGGGTTAAAAATGGATACCAACGGCTGATGGTCTGTTAGAAGTGTGAATTTTTGGCCCTGCAGGTAATGATTAAACTTCTTCACTCCCCATACAAGGCTGAGAGCCTCCCTATCGATCTGCGCATAGTTGCGCTCAGCGGAGGTCAATGATCTGGATGCAAACGCGACTGGCCTTTCCGTGCCATTTGGCAACTTGTGTGAGAGTACTGCCCCAATACCATATGGAGAAGCATCACAAGCCAACCGAATAGGCAGTGTCGGGTTGAAGTGAGCCAACACTTCCTCTGAGGTGATCAATTCTTTGCTTTTGCGAAATGCCTTCTTACAGTTTTCGCTCCATTCCCATGGTACCCCCTTCTGTAAAAGAGCGTTCAGCGGGTGCAGTACCGTGGATAGATTCGGTAGAAACTTATGGTAATAGTTAATCAATCCCAGAAACGACCTCAACTGAGAGACATTATCCGGAGCGGGAGCCTTTACAACTGCCTCTATCTTGTCAGGAGACTTATGAAGCCCCTCCCGGTCAATGACATGACCACAGTACGAGATCCGCTTCTGAAAGAACTCACATTTCTGCCGATTAACTCGAAGTCCATACTCTTTCAGTCTGTTGAGCACCAGTTCCAAGTTTGCGAGGTGTTCTTCATCACCATCACCTGTAATCAGAATATCGTCCAGGTAACATTGTGTGCCTGGAATTCCCTGTAATACCTGCTCCATGGCCCTCTGCTAAATTGCCGGAGCCGATGCCACTCCAAAAAGCAGCCTATTATACCGGTACAAACCTCTATGCGTGTTGATCGTGAGGTACTGGCGTGACTCTTCTTCAACCTCCATCTGCAAATACGCCTGCGCCAGGTCTATCTTGGTGAAGTGTTTCCCGCCAGACAACGAAGCAAAAATATCCTCAACCGCGGAAGCGGATAATGCACCGTGTGAAGCACCGGATTAACGGTGATTTTGAAATCTCCACAGATGCGAACCTTCTCTGGTTCTCCTGGCTTGTTGCTCGAAGGACGTTTCATGATGGGAACAATGGGCGTAGCCCACTCACTCCAATCTACCTTAGACAGTACACCTGAACGTTCTAGCGCTTCCAGTTCCGCTTCTACAGTAGGTCGTATTGCATAGGGTACCGGTCTGGCTTTGAAAAATTTTGGTTGTGCATGTTCATCAATCTTGATGTTTGCCGTAATTCCTTTCAGTGTTCCCAGTCCTTGCTGGGACACCTCTTTAGCATCATCCAATATTTTGGACAATCGTTTAGGTTTGACATCTGTTTCCCCGGAATATACCGTTAGTGCTTTTAAGGAGTGCCAGTCCATATTCATTTTCCTAATCCACTCCCGTCCCAGTAGTGGTGGACCTCCTTCCGGTAGCACATATAAGTCCATTACTTGGCTTTCTTCGCCCTTGTGGACCACTTTTACCTTTATCTTTCCGATGGGGTACACTCTTTGCCCCGTGTATGTTTTCAATGTAATCTCCGTATCCCGTAGGGGAATATGTTGGAATAACCTTTTGTAATCTTTCTTATTCATGCCCGTCAATGCCGATCCAGTGTCCAATTCCATCTTTACTTGGACTCCTGCTATCCGAAGAGTGACCCAAATTGTCTGGAGATCTGCATCCTTACCAACGTTGTGTACTCTTAAGCTACCCAGTTCATTACTGCTAGCGTCTGAATCTGACTTCTGTTCGTTCGAACTGGTCTTTGTCACCTTGTGCACCTTTATGTATTTTCCTTGTGGTGACATTTTGTTGCTGGTCTTCTTTCCTGACAGGCATACTTTAGCTATGTGGCCAAGCCTGCCACACGTTCTGCATTCTTGGTTTTTAAACCAACACTGGTTCTGATCGTGTGTTGTCTTTCCACAACGATAACATTTTACAGTACTCAAACCCAATTTATTTGTACTGAGTTCCAGTGACCGTAGCTGCATTACTGCCGTGCCTCTCGCTGCGGCTTCGTGTGCTGCTGCCATAGTGACCGCTTTCTCAAGCGTCAGCTCATTCTCCTCGAGCAGTCGCTTTTGTGTATCTTCTTTTAATAATCCACACACAAATTTATCTCTTAGCGCGTCTGTTAGTCCCGTTCCAAACTGACAGTACTTTGCTAGCTTACGCAATACCATTAAATATTCAGCATTGCTTTCATCCTTCAGCTGCCTTCTGCTGTAAAATTTAAATTGTTCCGCTAGCATCAGCGGCGTGGGGTTTAGATGATTTTTCAGGACAGTAACAATCTCCTCGAACGTCTTATCTGCCGGTTCATCTGGTGATAAAAGGTGTTTCAATTGCCCATATGTCTTCGCACCCATTAAGTTTAATAAAGTTAGTGCTTTCTCTGCATCTGGGATTTTATTTGCTTCACAATAATTTTGTATGCGTTCTACATACATGGCCCAATCTTCGATGTCGCTATCAAAGGTATTAATGTTCCCATGTTTAGGCATCGTTGCAATTTATTTTATCCCAAGATGGCGGCTTCCCGCTCTTGTCTTCGTCCTCCGCCTACAAAATGGTGGTTTTGCCGCGCTTGGCGGTCTTCACCCACTGGCTGCAATGGCGTTTGGCATGCCGCTGCTGCTCCCCTTTCCTAGCGGTTAGTAACTCCCCCGACGCTGTCTCCGCTTCACCGCGGCTCCCTTGGGCATTCGCGCTTCCCTGATGTCGCGCCTCGCAGCCCTTCTTGCAGCCCGGTTATTAGCACCGGCTGCGTTCGCCTTCACCGCGGCTCTCACGCCTTCAGTCGCCCCAGACGCTGCGCCTTTTTGGCCCGAAAGCGGCCTGGCCCTTATCACCAGCCGCGATCGATGTCCCCGCGCTGCGCCTTTCGGCCCGAATGCGGCCCGGCCCTTATCTCCGGTCATGATCGATCTCACTGCCCTTATTCCTCCGTCTTCCTCCCCCCGTCTGTACAGCCAACGCGGCCGACTTTCTGCTCGCGTCGCTGACCGGCTTACCCACCACCGAGGTAGAAAGAAGATAGCTGACTGCCGCTGATGGAGGCTTCAAGTTCAGGATGTCTTCTGCACTCCGGGTTCTCGATGCCTGCCGCGCGACGTGTCTTCCAGCAGGGTGATGAGGGTGGATGCCTCCCTTCGACGCCCGTTCTGTGGACGAAGCCACCGTGGGTATAAACTGCCGCAGGGTAAGAATCAGACTCGCCGCCACTGTTAAGTCTGTGTGTTCCAGTTGTATTAAGATTAATTACTGACACAGACTACAAGAATAAAGTTCAACAGGTCTTTACTAGTTGGAGGTCAGGACTATACTAAATACAATATCACTACACAGTACTTATATACCGGTGGTCACCACCGGTATTACGTATACAGCAGCCAGAGAAAGTAGTACATCTCTTAAGGTGGAACAGGCTTAAGTTCTCTTAAGGTGGAACAGGTTACATACACCATACTCTCGAATATCCCCCTCACGTCTGACTTGTCTTCAGACTCCTTCAGCTCGTTTTTGAGCTTTTCAACCGGCTCTCGGAGCAGTTGAACTTGCTTTTGGAAGCACAGGAGCCAAATTGCCTTCTCTTTGAACTTCCTGTGCTCCTTGCTCCCTGTCCACTCTGCGGCCCTCTCCTGGGGACTCTCATAGCACAACATCTCCAGCACCCATTGCTGGGATACGTTAACTTTTTTAAACATGTCGGAGGAAATTCTGTCCTCCATTCCGGATCTCTTGCCCTCCAAACTGTCCATTTGTAATCCACAACCTATCATCCTGCCAGTGGTCGCCAATTCTGTAACCGTTTTTTGCGGTGGCCAATTTCCTATTGCCCCAGCCGCAATCGCCAATTATTGTAAGTGGTTTCGCCCCACCCGTAGCGAGCATGCAAACCCCCTTACTACAAGTTCTGGACGATAGGGATTACTGAGGACAGGTTTGAACACGGACAGCGTTTTCGGGCTCACTCATACAGTGTTTATTAAAGATTGACAAAAACCATTCCACTCGCATACAGTACGAGCAGTGTGAACACAACAGTACAGTTTAAAACAGTTCAACCCTGACTTGTCCAACAAGCCCCTGCCATGCTGACTTACCACAGCCTAAAAACACCCTCCCATGAACTAAACTATCACAGGACCCTTCCAACGCTAAACCCCCTTGTGGTAAACCACTGCTATACCTGCCTGTGTGGGTGTTTGTATTCCACTGTGTACATGTCTGTACATGCCTCGGCTGACTCCTCCCACGAGTCCAGGTATAAAGGTGACTGCTCCACAGTCCCTCTGTATTCTGGACTGGTCGACCACTCGAGGCACACCTTCATTCTCTTGTTAATAAAAGCCTGTTAGTTACTCGCTTAACCTCAGTCTTTTGAGTAATTAATAGCGCATCAATTTTATTAACAAGATTTTTTTATAATGGAGAAGATCCTCACACCAGCATGCCTGGACTTAGACCATCGGGAGGCGGACGCATCCACCAAGTTTGCTCACTGGCTTAGGTGCTTTGAAAGATTCCTGATCGCCTCCGCTGCAACGGTCAAATCGGATGAGGACAAACTGGATGTCCTGACCTCCAAAGTGAACCACCGAGCGTACTCGGTCATCCAGGATGCGACCTCGTACACGGCTGCTATCAAGCTCCTCAAGGACCAGTACACGCGCCCAGTGAACGAGGTGTACGCCAGGCACCTCCTGGGGAGTCGTAAACAACAACCTGGGGAATCGACCGAGGAATACCTTCAGGCACTGTCTGTGCTTGGCCGGGCCTGTGGTTGTAAGGATGTAAAGGCCGCCGTGTACACAGAGGAACTTATCTGGGACGCTTTTGTAGCGGGCCACAGGTCCAATTACACCCGACAGCGACTGTTGGAGCAGAGTGACCTCGACTTCAACAAGGCCTCTGAACTCGCACTATCATTGGACGCAGCCTACCGGGGCATGGATGCCTACTCCTCTGCACCGTGGACACCGCGGGGAACGACAGCCTGGGACACGGTAGGACCGTCTCATAGCGCCGTGCCACCCCAGCCACATCCCAGCAACGGCCCAACTACCGCAGCAGTGTCCCAAGGCCAGAAATGCTACTTCTGTGGCCAGACCAAACACCCCAGAGCGCGCTGCCCAGCGAAAAATGTGATCCGCTCGGGCTGCGGGAAGAAGGGACACTACGCCAGCATCTGCAGGGCCAAAGCCACCCCGAACCCCAGCAGCGCCGCGTGTGGGCCGTGCAGGCCGCCATCTTGGGCCTCCCCAGCCATGTGCGAACCACCGGAACAGCAGCCATTTTGGACGCCTCCAGCCACATAGGGATCATGGACGCCGCCATCTTGGACGCCAGCCGGGACGCAGCAGGCCCCCAACACCGCCTCATCTGATACCCGCAGCGACACACCGACCCTTACGCTGGCCTCCATTATGCTGGACCAAGCGAGACCGCACCAACTGGCCCGGTCCACAATGGACATTAAGGTAAATGGTCACGAAACAACCTGCCTTTTTGACTCTGGGAGCACGGAGAGCTTCATCCACCCCGACATGGTGCGGCGTTGCTCTCTCCCAGTCCTGCCTGCGCACCAGCGGATTTCTATGGCCTCCGAGTCCCAGTCGGCGGACATTGGTGGCTACTGCGTGGTGACACTCTTAGTAGACGGGACTGTGTACGATAATTTTAAACTTCTGGTCCTGCCCCACCTCTGCACTGCCGTCCTACTGGGGTTAGATTTTCAGTGCCACCTTAAAAGTGTTACGATGGTGTACGGTGGACCCCTCCCCCCACTCACAGTCCGCAGCCAGCAGCTTCCAAATTGCCCGCCGCGCACCAGGTGCAACCTCTCCACACTCAGAGTCACCCCCCCCCTATTGTTTGCTAACCTCACCCCCGACTGTAAGCCCATCGCCACAAAGAGCAGGCGATACAATGCCGGGGACAGGGTTTTCATTAAAACCGAAGTGGAGCGGCTCCTGAAGGAGGGGATTATTGAGGGCAGCACCAGCCCCTGGCGAGCCCAGGTTGTGGTCGTTAAGACCGGCGAGAAGCAGCGCCTGGTCATCGACTACAGCCAGACAATAAATCGCTACACCCTGCTGGATGCTTACCCACTCCCCCGCATAGCTGATATGGTCAACCAGATCGCGCAGTACCGCGTCTTCTCGACCATTGACCTGAAATCAGCATACCACCAGCTCCCCATCTGCCCTGAGGACCGCCAGTCAACTGCCTTTGAGGCAAACGGCCGCCTCTATCACTTCCTTAGGGTTCCCTTTGGCGTCACCAACGGGGTCTCCGTCTTCCAAAGGGAGATGGACCGGATGGTCGATCAAAATGCGTTGCAGGCCACTTTCCCATATCTGGACAATGTGACCATCTGCGGCCATGACTTGCAGGACCATGACGCAAACCTCGAAAAATTCCTCTGCACCGCCCAACTCCTGAACCTGACGTATAACAAGGAGAAGTGCATATTCTGCACAACCCGCCTCGCCATCCTTGGCTGTGTTGTGGAACACGGAGTCATCGGTCCTGACCCCGACCGGATGCGTCCCCTTATGGAACTCCCACTGCCCCACTGCCTCAAGGCCCTGAAGAGGTGCCTAGGGTTTTTCTCCTATTACGCCCCGTGGGTCCCCTACTATGCGGACAAGGCCCGTCCGCTGATCAAGTCCACCTCTTTTCCCTTGACGGCAGAGGCCCGCTTAGCCTTCCACCGTATCAAGGAAGACATTGCCAAAGCCACCATGCATGCAGTGGACGAATCCATCCCCTTCCAGGTGGAAAGCGACGCGTCCGACTTTGCCCTGGCCGCTACCCTTAATCAGGCGGGGAGACCCGTGGCCTTCTTTTCACGAACCCTCCAGGGCCCGGAGACCAGACACTCTGCTGTTGAGAAGGAGGCCCAGGCTATTGTGGAGGCTGTGCGTCATTGGAGGCACTACCTGGCCGGAAAACGATTTACCCTGCTCACTGACCAGCGTTCAGTTGCTTTTATGTTTAACAACAAGCAGAGGGGCAAAATCAAAAACGACAAGATCTTGAGGTGGAGAATCGAACTTTCCACCTACAATTACGAGATCTTGTACCGGCCCGGGAAGCTCAATGAACCCCCGGATGCTCTATCGCGTGGCACCTGCGCCAGCGCGCAGATCGATAGACTGTGGGCCCTCCACAATGACCTCTGCCACCCGGGGGTCACCAGGTTCTTCCACTTCATCAAGGCCCGCAACCTGCCTTACTCCATTGAGGAGGTCAGGACCATGACCAGGAACTGCCAAGTCTGCGCTGAGTGCAAACCGCACTTTTATAGACCAGACAGGGCTCACCTGATAAAAGCCACTCGCCCCTTCAAGCGCCTGAGCGTTGATTTTAAAGGGCCTCTCCCCTCCTCCGACCGCAATGTGTACTTCCTCAACATTATTGATGAGTACTCCCGTTTCCCGTTCGCCATCCCCTGCCCGGACATGACCAGTGCCACGGTCATTAAATGTCTGAACGACCTCTTCACCCTGTTCGGTTTCCCCAGCTATATCCATAGCGACCGGGGCTCATCGTTTATGAGCGACGAACTCCGCCAGTACCTGCTCGCTAGGGGTATTGCCACAAGCAGGACCACCAGTTACAACCCCCGGGGGAACGGACAGGTGGAAAGAGAGAATGCGACAGTTTGGAAGGCCGCCCTGCTAGCCTTAAAGTCTAGGGGCTAGATTTTCAGTTGCTTGCGCCAGCAGTTAGCGCCTTAAGAGAAGTGATTTTCGGGCGCTATGCGTGTAGCGCCCGGGCGCAGCGCAGTTTGCGCCCCGCCCCAAATTAAGTTGCCCGTTAGCGCCGGCGCAAAGTTTAGCGGCCGCCCGGATGCGCGCGCAGAAAATGACGTCACATCCTCGTGCAACGCCCTTTGGCCGCCCCGAATCCAAACTTCAGTCGGACCGCCCCATTGTGCAGCTGGCATCCAGAGCGTTTGTAAAATGGAACGCAACACACCCTGGGGAGCGCAAATTATTGGGCACTCCTCCTGCACTATAAAAGGCAGTCTGCATGTGTTGTGTGGAAGGGTCCAGTGTGTTGTTGTGAACGGTGTATTTATGTTTCCGGCCACCACCACCACCACCACCACCTCCTCCTCCTCCTCCTCCTCCTCCTCCTGCTGTTTTCCCCCCCAGACTCTGCCTTTGAAAAAAACACATGCACCCTTCCCCTTTAAGAGCTCACTGGCACCAGAGTGTCTGCCGTGCGCTGCGCCCGAGCTCGGGTGTTGCGCTCTGCACCGCCGGCTTAGCGCCTAAAGATAGTAGTGGAACGCCTCTTTTAGCGCTCCACCAACCTCTTAGGACGAAGCCACTGAATTTCCGGCAACGGGGCGCTACTTTGGGGCGGGCGCTAACTTCAGGCGGGCGCTAAGGTTAGCGCCCCAAAACTGTCTATACTGAAAATCTAGCCCTAGGGGCCTTCCGACCTCCCGCTGGCAGGATGTGCTCCCCGATGCGCTCCACTCTATTCGGTCACTGCTCTGCACTGCCACTAACGCCACCCCTCATGAGAAAATGTTTGTCTTCCCAAGGAAGTCCACATCGGGGACATCGCTACCACCATGGCTGACGTCCCCAGGGCCGGTCCTACTGAGAAGACACGTGAGGACCCATAAAATGGACCCCCTGGTCGAGAGGGTCGACCTCCTCCACGCCAACCCCCAGTATGCTTACATTGCGTACCCGGACGGGCGGGAGGACACAGTCTCCATACGAGACCTCGCACCCTCGGAGGCCCCAGTAACCCACTACCCACTACCACCCCCCCCCACGATCCAATATCCAACCCCAGCAGACGGCACGCCTGGGCCCCGCAACCCGCTCGACACCCACGAGGACTACACACCAGTGCCCCAGCCTACGCGGGACTCGACGCCGGAAGCTTCACTACCCCTGCCGTCGCCACGTCGATCACAGCGGCAGACAAGACCTCCGGAGAGACTCCAATACACAAACTTTTAATACACTTCATCCCGCCGGACTCATTTTTAAACAAGGGGTGAATGTGGTAAACCACTGTTATACCTGCCTGTGTGGGTGTTTGTATTCCACTGTGTACATGTCTGTACATGCCTCGGCTGACTCCTCCCATGAGTCCAGGTATAAAGGTGACTGCTCCACAGTCCCTCTGTATTCTGGACTGGTCGACCACTTGAGGCACACCTTCATTCTCTTGTTAATAAAAGCCTGTTAGTTACTCGCTTAACCTCAGCCTTTTGAGTAATTAATAGCACATCACCCCTCTGGTTTGGTAGGAACATACAGGCACCCCCTCACACAGCTAAGTGATCTTGTGGGTGTGTAGGCTTGGCAATGCTCACCTAGGTTGCCCTTTTTATCTTGCTTGCAGCTTATTCCAGTATGTCTCGGCTACCTGGTTCTGTCCCAGCCTTGCAACATGCGAGTCCCAGCCTTAGTCGAAGTCCGTCTCGGTTGGAAGAGCAAGGCTCTGCTCCTCTTGACGTTCTGTTGTGTGGAGGGCAGGAGAGAGAGAGAGAGAGAGAGCTATCCAAACTGCTCTCTGATATACCCCTCCAATACACAGACTGCTGTCTGTGATTTTCATGGCCACATGGCCTCAGGGAAGTGGTTTCCAAGCTTCCGCTCAGGCTTGAATGGTCTTTGAACTCATTTCAATCTTCCAGCCGATTAACTTAACGAGTTCATCTTGCCCAGAACAATGAGTCATCAGCCTTGTTAATCAAGACTTGGGAGTGGGCCTCTCGGGCCATTGTTCCCAGGACAGTTTGTTTCCATATGAGTACAACCTGGTTATGTGAGTCAGCTCCAGTTTGAGTGCTTTTTTCACTGCTCCCCCCACCCCCAACCCACAAACAGCCTGTCCAGTTTTTAAAAATCCATATGTTCAAAATCCATGGAGTCTGCGCCGACTGCTTACAAGAGCAAATAAGTCAACTTGGGATACTTTTAAATCTTATTATCCTCAGACAGACTGATTTTCTTGATGCTTAGGATGGGTCATTAGCCCTCAACCTCTTAGAACCTTCAATATTCATAGCAACTAAACATTCATCCTATTATTGACATTCATACATGGATCTTAGGGAGATGCACTTAGCCCTATTCTGTTTCTTATGTTCAGGAGTGACCTGAAAAATTTCTTCAAAGTAATGCTGTTCTCACAATCACCTACAAAGTGTATACCTCCTCAGAAAGTCAACAGCAATTGAATCATTAAGGAAGAATTAAGGCAGAATTTTTACGTGGTGAACATATGTCTTATCTTCAGTGTAGATGAGACCAAATCAATAACTCTCAACAAAGGCTCATTGTGAAGTTACCCATCAACCCCTTCTGTAAACTCTCATAAATTAAAAATCATGGCATGACATTTACAACAGAACTACATGGATGAAAACCACACAAAATAATTGGAAAATATAGTAGATGTGTAGGAATCCTCAAGCAAGCTTGGACTCATTTGTCATCATTGGAATTTTCAGCAGCTCATATCTGTGTAGTAATGTCGTCACTGTATAAAATAGGCTACGGAGAAAAAAATGATTAAGGTGAGTTTTGCACTATGGATGCTAAAGTGGTGAGTCCACCAAGCATAGAAGAACCAATGAAGCTAACAGAACTGACGGAAGCCGTTTGGCTCATTGAAGTAGATCTTTACCTTGTGCGATAGTGGAAAATGGATTGAAGTCAATGGAAATAAAAATCGGGAGAGATGTAAAACTGACTTGCTATCACCCGTTTTATACTACAGGGTACACTATCCCTTATCCGAAAGCCTTGGGACCAGCTGAGTTTCGGTTTTCGGAATTTTTTGGATTTCAGAAGGTATTATTATAAGACTGGGAAATTTGTATTTAATATAAATTTTTAAAGTTCAGGCTACCTCTTGCGACTGTTTCGTGTCTCATTCCCCTTCCTGCTTCTCTGGAAAGCCAGATATCGGCTGACTCCTACTAAGCTGGCCCGCAAATCAGGTCGGGGGTCGGGTGGGGAGGAGAAAAGAATATCGGACGGGCTGCGGTTCAGGTCGGGGGGGGTCGTTGGGGGTCGGGGGGTCGTCGGGGGTTAGGGGGGTCATCGGGGGTCATTGGGGGTCGTCGGGGGTCGGGGGTCATCGGGGGTCGGGGGGGAGAAAAGAATATTGGACGGGCCGCGGTTCGGGTCGGGGCGGGGGTCGGGTCGGGTCGGGTGGGGGGGGAGAAAAGAATATCGGACGGGCCATGGTTCGGGTCGTGGGTCGGGTCGGGCGGGGGGGGGGAGAAAAGAATATCGGACGGGCCGCTGTATGTTGGGTTCACTCTCCCGATACCTCCTTCACACTGCCCGGCTCGGCCTGCAATCTCCTACCCAGGAGGGAACTCTGTGACCTTCTGCCCTGCTCAGCGTAAGTCGTGCACCACTCTGGTCATGTCATGCGCACGACTTACGCTGAATGAAAAAACTTTCGGTTTTTAGAGGTTTTAGGTTTTCGGAAGTTTGGATAAAGGATAGTCCACCACACAAATTGAAGATCCACCCATTGGGGGGGATTTTCATTCAGAAATTGGGAAGGAAGCGGGACTACAACTTTCGGGGTTGTAGTCCCGCCTCCATCGAGATGCGACCAATCCACGCAATTTTAACTTGATTGATCTTCAGCGGGCCAATTAAGGGCCACCCGGCAACAGGTGACGTCACAGACTGAAATTTTATCTGTCAAGATGTTTTGACAGATGAAATATCAGCATTTTCACAGCTGTTTGAAGCTGTCAAACACTGACAGTCTTACTTCTACACAGACTCAGTTAGAAATCTCACCAGCACAGAAAGCTGCAGGCTGTCACTTTTGAAAGTTCGCAGCCATTCAGCTTTCTGTGCCGATTAGGTGATGGACTCCCGAAACCTAGAGGAAGGAAGGCTGAAAAGGTAAGTACAGGTAATTTAAACTTCTTTACACACTTTAGACACACCAAACACACTTACCTTTGCACTCATGCACCCATCACTCACCTGAACACCGACATCTCGACCCCTCCAAGTCCTTCAACCCGACGGCCTGACTCCTCTACCTTGGCATGGTTTGGAGCCGTCGGGAATCCCACACTTCAAGCTTTGAAATAGGGATTAGGCTAAAAACTGCACTAATCCCTTCCCACCTCGGGTAGGCGGGTCCCAGTGCGGGGAGGGTACCCGCCTCCTTTGAAACTTACATGGAGGTGAGTTGGGGGCGGGATGGTGTCGGGACCCTCGAATTCGGGACTTTAACCCCCCCGCACGCCTCCAATCCTGACTCCACGGGTCAATGAAAATCGACCCCATTGTGTCTATGCTGTCTCTTTGCTACAGCAATCCAAAACTAATCTCACTGCCCCACATTCTCCCCATAGCCTTGTTTCAAACATTTACCTTAACCCTTTGTTTCTGTCTGTTAGTAAGGGACTTCTCTTAGTGTCCTGGCCAACATTTATCCCTCAATCAACATCACTAAAACAGAGATTATCTGGTCATTTATCTCATTATTATTTGTGGGACCTAGCTGTGCATAAATTGACTGCCATTACAACGATGACTACACTTCAAAAGTAATTAATTGGCTGTAAAGTGCCTTGGGACATCCTGAAGTCGTGAAAGGCTATAGAAATCAAAACTAATGAGATATTAATTATTAGCAAAATAATTAAGGGTCGTTAGTTTAAAAGCTTCAATTAGCTTAAATAAGAAATTCAGTTTATTGCTTGACATGGCAGTTATACTTCAGACTGGTTTAATAGACTGTGTGCTAAAC
The DNA here is from genome assembly GCF_052327205.1 of Somniosus microcephalus. NCBI lineage: Eukaryota > Metazoa > Chordata > Chondrichthyes > Squaliformes > Somniosidae > Somniosus > Somniosus microcephalus. Next base: position 113,428,549 of record NC_140995.1, on the reverse strand, counting down.
GATGATCTGCTTAATTGTTATCTCACATCTAAGCATTATAAATATCTTTTTACAGCTGACCTTTTCCACCAAGGCAAAAGGATCTTGGGGTCAATATCTAGACTAATCAGTAAAAGAAAACCTGGAGCGGAGCTCAATTCTCACCAGCAAATGTTTGCACTAAAAGGATTTGATTTAACCTTTGTATTGCTGGCAGCTCCAGGAAATTTTGTGCACTCTGAACTGGCCATTTTGCTAATATTTTGGCTCACGTACTGGAAATAAACCACTATATTATAAATATAATGGTAGACCGGCATCAACCATTGGTTCATTTTTGTGGTACTAATATTAATTTCAAAAATAAACATTGGAAAAATATTTTAAATCAAAGTAAGGTTTTAAGAACTTCTGTTACTGTCCTTTCTTTTGTCTGTAGTCCATATTTTGTCTCATTTCCTCTGTCTTCTATTTAATATTACAGTACTATCATGTTATTTTTAAGTATATATTTGAACCTTTTTGCTTTTTGAATTTTTTATTTGTTTTGGATAAAGTATTGACCTATTTCTCTGTGCCTTTGAGATTCCACCATCCATTCTGGAGCTGAAGTTTACATCATCAAATGTTGGTCTTTTTGTTGAAAATTGGCCTATTTTTAAGCAATCGATGCATCAAATATTGACCCAGATTTTGCTACACCGGGGCACCTCATGGTGTGCCTTGTTAGTTAGACTTCTTCGTGCACATTTAAGGTTTTACAAAATTTTGCCCACAAAGTTGCTGGAAGTGCGAGCTGATAATGCGAGGGCAACAAGGCATCTGGGACCTTGGTGAACGATGGGACCGACAATGTACCTGTATTGATTTCTTTGTGGGTTCAATGACGAGACATTTATGAAAGAGAATGTCTTTTAATCTAAAGTCTGTTCAACTCTTTATACAGCATTTCAGGAGACACCATGCTAGTGATCCATCTAGAACGAAACTGAAACTAAACTGCTTGTCTCTGTCACATGCCCTCTGCTGGTCAGGCATAAGTAATCAATCAGGCAACTATGCTGGTAAGACATGATAATCAAACAGGCAAATAACATCACTATTTGCTGATATCATTACATCTCCCTTAAAACAAAAGTATTTTACTTTTATCTAACATGTTTTCTTTGTATTAATCTGCATTTTAACTGTAACACTTAATGAACTTACATTATCATTATCATGATCAAGGTTTTTTAACCTTGTTTTGTGTGTTCACATGAAATATGTAAATACACTAGAACTTGAAGAAAGAATAAGATAACATTACTTCCTTCTATAACAATAGTCCTTAAATTTGCTCAATGAGTCTCTCAGGAGGCTTCACGTGTCTTGAGGATTTTCTGATTGATTGTCCTTGAATCTGAGTTGTTGCCTCAGATGATGGTTTCTCAGCTGTGTGATCAGGTTGTTCAACAGTATCAGTCTTTTGACCTGCTGTGTGATCAGGTTGTTCAACAGTATCAGTCTTTTGACTTGCTGTGGCTGGTCCCATGAGAAGATCTCGACGATTTCTTCTCAGAACAGCACCCTCATCTGTCTGAATGGTGTATGATCTTGGTTGAACTTCACTCAGGACAGTTCCCTTCTGAGTCCATATGTTTGTTTTGTCTTTGAACCTTACTTGGTCACCAGTGTGGAGTTCAGGTAGGTTTTGTGTTCCTCTGTCATAGTAGTACTTTTGCTTTTCTTTCTGTTGTTCTTTGAACTTCCTCACTTTCTCCCCTTCTTTTGTTTTCAGGAGGTTCTCCGGGATGGGTAGGTTTGACCTTAGCCGACGTCCCATAAGGAGTTGGGCTGGTGACATACCACACTCGAGCGGCGTTGTGCGGTATACAAGCATGCTCTGGTAGAAGTCAGTTCCACTGTCTTTTGCCTTGTACATCAGTCTTTTCACTGTGTTTGCGGGCTCTCCTGGGTCAACAGATCAGGACAATGTGTCTGCTGTATACATCAGCTTACCCGGTGTGTATGCAACATTCAGTTCATCATAGACTGTCTCTCCTTCACTTTCCACAACGAGGACTCTCTTTACCAGGTTCAGTCTCTCACAGGCTTTTAAACCTAGTATGGCTTGCACATCCTTTGGCACCACGATTAATGCTAGCGTGTGCTCTCTGTCCTTGTGTGTTACTTTGACAATGCATCTTCCTTTCACTGGTATATCAGTACCTGAGTATCCTGTCACTTTCACTTTTATTCCATGTATCTTTGGTCTGGGTCTAATTTTCTTAAAATCAGTCTCTGATATCACATTAACTTGTGCTCCAGTATCCAATTTAAATGGAATATGTATGTCATTCACTTTTAGTGTCAACATCCAGTCTCTTTTTTCTTCTTTGTTTTCAGACACGACATCTACATAGAACTCCTCTATCTCACTTTCATCTACTGTATGGACCTTGCTTTGTTGCGCTTGGTTCTTACAGCAACGGGCATAATGGTTGTTTTTGTTGCAACTATTGCATTTTTTACCATATGCTGGACACTTTCTTGGTGGATGCTGTGTACCGCATCGACTACATGACTTTCGATTGTCCCTTTCATTTTTGTTCGCTGGCCACGCCTCTTTTTTCACATTGGCGCTCTTTTTGTTAAACAGTTTGTGTCCGTTCTTACTCACTGCATCCACATTGCAGCTATTGTCACTGAACAGCTCCTTTGCCTGCAACTTCACAGTCTCTGTAGCCCTACACAGTGCTATGGCTTTTCCCAGGTCTAGATCTTGCTCTCTTAGCAGTCTTTCCCTTAGACCATTATCTGGAATACCACACACCAGTCTGTCTTTTATCAGCGAGTCTGTCAGTCCCCCAAATTCACACGATTTGCTTCTGTTTCTCAGTTCAGTCACATACTGATCAATAGTCTCACCCGTTTTCTGTACATATGTGAAAAATCTGTGCCTCTCAAACATCACGTTACGTTTAGGTATGCAGTAGGCTGCAAACTGTCCCATTATTTTATCTAGCTTCATTTTGTCTCCATCAGCAGCGAATGTGAAGTTATTATACACCTCCAGTGCTTCATCACCCACAACATGTAAGAACAGTGACGATTTCCTTTTGTTACTTTTCTCATCAGCTCCAATTGCCACTAAATACAACCCCACGCGTTGTTTGAACCTCCTCCAATTTTCAGCCACATTACCTGTTAACTGAAGCTTCGCCGGTGGGTGTAATCCTTCCATTTTTTCACTTCGTTAGCTATTCTCCAAGGTAAGTAATGATTTTCTCTTTTGGCTTGCTAATATGTGGAGAGCTGATTTCACTGGGTAGCTTACTTGCCACTATCTCGTCGAGTTGCTAACTTCAGATTTTTCCTCTTCATCTCTTTCAATCACTTCTGACACCATGTATTGATTTCTTTGTGGGTTCAATGACAAGACATTTATGGAAGAGAATGTCTTTTAATCTAAAGTCTGTTCAACTCTTTATACAGCATTTCAGGAGACACCATGCTAGTGATCTATCTAGAACGAAACTGAAACTAAACTGCTTGTCTCTGTCACATGCCCTCTGCTGGTCAGGCATAAGTAATCAATCAGGCAACTATGCTGGTAAGACATGATAATCAAACAGGCAAATAACATCGCTATTTGCTGATATCATTACAGTACCTTCTTCACCAATGTGAGTAAAGGATTGAGAAATAATCAGAGGAAGGAGAGTGAATTAGAATCAAATCAGGTACAGAAAGAGAAATAAAGAAAGGGAAAGAAAGATTGGATTAAGAGAGAGAGGAAAAAAAGACAGAAGTAAAAGTAAGAAAAAGAAAATTAAATTTAAAATTTGACATTTTTAAAATCTCCCACCACTTTTAATTATTCCCTTGATTGACATTGTAGTAACAATTATCATGTCGTTAAAAAGATCATGTACACTATTAATTACTAGAGTTAACTTTCTGTGGAGAGTTTAATGGGCAATTAATGTGCAAGTGCAGCAATTTCATGAAAATCACGGGGAAGTTAAGCACAAGATGCTGTTTTCACGAAGCTAACGGGGGAGTGCGGCAAATCAGCCAGCAACTTGTGGCAATTCGCAATTCACAGGTATCGCATCTGTGCCACAAGTTGCTGGCTGTTTTGAGCATTAATAACGGCGTGCGTCGTTCACACACTGTTATTTGTTCAGCAAAATCTGGGCCATTAATGTCTGACCAGATGACATCATGGCAGTGACCCAGTCAAAATCATAGGGTGAATTTTCAGGCTTTCTGCCTGGTGGAAACGGCACACCAATGCTTCCCCAGGCCCACCACTGAGCAGCCGGAGTGGCCCCTGAGTTGGGTGATAGGCCCATTTAAAAGGGCCCCGATTTCCAATTTTGCACGAAACTAGGTGGAGCATGTGCCGTGCATATTCCTCACAAATGGGTTCAGCATCTTCGGCGTGGCCTGTAAGCCAACTTGTAAGGCTAGCAATGTGGTTTCTGCAGAGTCTGTGGAGCCCTCCACCAACACTAGGGAAAGTCCCAGCTAGACTGGCAAATTTAAGACCTTGAATTAACTGCACATTCATAAGTTCATGCATGCACAGTTGCTTTAGGTTGCTGTCCACAACTTCAGAGCAGCTGTATGTGCATGTACCTTGCCGTTTCCCTGTTGTTGCTGAACCTGCTGCACAATATAAATGGAATAGATTTGACAGCAGAAGAACTGACAGTTAATGAACGGCTTCCAAATATAAAAGGGATGGTCGCCATCAGACACACCAGGAATCAGTCATTGGCATTCCCATTATCACTTTCACTCTACTTTCCGCACCAGTTAATCGACGTCATTGTCCATCAATTCAGCAGAACCAAAATGGATTATGATTGAGAAGCAAACTCAGTTCTGTTCACATTGCATTTCAGATAGTCTGCAACCAATGCAGCTGATGCTACTATTTATATACCAGCAGTCCTTCAAGAATCATTCACAAAGCTAACAATTTTTGTCTTAATTTGTCTTGTTTGTCTTGTTGGCTGGTGAATTAGCATACTTCCATCTTATCTGCAGCAATAAGGCACTAGACGTGACAATGGTAATTAAACATATCCGACCAGTCAGATAAGGAGCACTGATTGCATGTTGCCTCATCAATAAGTATACATCACCCCACTGAGCTGATAAGTGACAGGAACTGTATAATCTGTCCTCTTCGTCACTGTATTTTACTCAACATGTGTAATGACTGCATTTGATATTTGTTTATTTTCAATAAATATGTAGCAAGTCCAATGTAATGTAACTAAAGGGAATTACCAAAAATATTGGCCCGTTTTGGAGCTGTCAATGACAGACCGCAACTTCAGATTTCTGCAGCAAATCCTGAAGTTGCAGTCCGTTTCAAAGGCGCAATGACGGCGCATGCTGCCAGTTCGCCATCATCCCAACCGCAAATTCCGGGCAATTGTGCGCAATATTTGTAACATATATAAATAGGCCTCAGGGTTCAAAGGGATAAAGTTGGCCTCTCAGATGGCTCAGTAAACTTAGGGGGCAAAATTGGGAGACGCGAACGGGACGCAAATGGCTTTGTAACATTGCGTGACGCTAACATCGACTCCCGTCACATTCAGTGGGAGTCTTGTGGCGGCGCTAATATCGACTCCCGTCACATTCGGTGGGAGTCTTGTGGCGGCGCTAACATCGAGTCCCGTCACATTCGGTGGGAGTCTTGTGGTGGCGCTAACATCGACTCCCGTCACATTCGGTGAGAGCCTTGAGCCGGCGCTAACATCGAGTCCCGTCACATTTGGTGGGAGTCTTGTGGCAGCGCTAACATCGACTCCCGTCACATTCGGTGAGAGTTTTGTGGCGGCGCTAACATCGACTCCTGTCACATTCGGTGGGAGTCTTGTGGCGGCGCTAACATCGACTCCCGTCACATTCGGTGGGAGTCTTCTGGCGGCACTAACATCGACTCCCGTCACATTCGCTGGGAGTCTTGTGGCGGCGCTAACATCGACTCCCGTCACATTCGCTGGGAGTCTTGTGGCGGCGCTAACATCGACTCCCGTCACATTCGGTGAGAGTCTTGTGGCGGCGCTAACATCGACTCCCGTCACATTCGGTGAGAGTTTTGTAGCGGAGCTAACATCGACTCCCGTCACATTCGGTGAGAGTTTTGTAGCGGAGCTAACATCGACTCCCGTCACATTCAGTGGGAGTTTTGTGGCGGCGCTAACATCGACTCCCGTCACATTCGGTGGGAGTTTTGTGGCGGCGCTAACATCGACTCCCGTCACATTCGGTGGGAGTTTTGTGGCGGGGCTAACATCGACTCCCGTCACATTCGGTGGGAGTCTTGTGGCGGTGCTAACATCGACTCCTGTCACATTCGGTGGGAGTCTTCTGGCGGCACTAACATCGACTCCCGTCACATTCGCTGGGAGTCCTGTGGCGCTAACATCGACTCCCGTCACATTCGCTGGGAGTCTTGCGGCGCTAACATCGACTCCCGTCACATTCGGTGGGAGTCTTGTGGCGGCGCTAACATCGACTCCCGTCACATTCGGTGAGAGTTTTGTAGCAGCGCTAACATCGACTCCCGTCACATTCGGTGAGAGTTTTGTGGCGGCGCTAACATCGACTCCTGTCACATTCGGTGGGAGTCTTGTGGCGGCGCTAACATCGACTCCTGTCATATTCGGTGGGAGTCTTGTGGCGGCGCTAACATCGACTCCCGTCACATTCGGTGGGAGTCTTGTGGCAGCGCTAACATCGACTCCCGTCATATTCAGTGGGAGTATTGTGGCGGCGCTAACATCGACTCCCGTCACATTCGGTGGGAGTCTTGTGGCGGCGCTAACATCGACTCCCGTCACATTCGGTGGGAGTCTTGTGGCGGCGCTAACATCGACTCCCGTCACATTCGGTGGGAGTCTTGTGGCGGCGCTAACATCGACTCCCGTCACATTCGGTGGGAGTCTTGTGGCGGCGCTAACATCGACTCCCGTCACATTCGGTGAGAGTTTTGTGGCGGCGCTAACATCGACTCCCGTCATATTCGGTGGGAGTCTTGTGGCGGCGCTAACATCGGCTCCCGTCACATTCGGTGGGAGTCTTGTGGCGGCGCTAACATCGACTCCCGTCACATTCGGTGGGAGTTCTGCGGCGGCGCTAACATCGACTCCCGTCACATTCGCTGGGAGTCTTGTGGCGGCGCTAACGTCGACTCCCGTCACATTCGGTGGGAGTCTTGTGGCGGCGCTAACATCGACTCCCGTCACATTCGGTGAGAGTTTTGTAGCGGAGCTAACATCGACTCCCGTCACATTCGGTGGGAGTTTTGTGGCGGCGCTAACATCGACTCCCGTCACATTCGGTGAGAGTTTTGTAGCGGAGCTAACATCGACTCCCGTCACATTCAGTGGGAGTTTTGTGGCGGCGCTAACATCGACTCCCGTCACATTCGGTGGGAGTTTTGTGGCGGCGATAACATCGACTCCCGTCACATTCGGTGGGAGTTTTGTGGCGGCGCTAACATCGACTCCCGTCACATTCGGTGGGAGTCTTGTGGCGGCGCTAACATCGACTCCTGTCACATTCGGTGGGAGTCTTCTGGCGGCACTAACATCGACTCCCGTCACATTCGCTGGGAGTCTTGTGGCGCTAACATCGACTCCCGTCACATTCGCTGGGAGTCTTGCGGCGCTAACATCGACTCCCGTCACATTCGGTGGGAGTCTTGTGGCGGCGCTAACATCGACTCCCGTCACATTCGGTGAGAGTTTTGTAGCAGCGCTAACATCGACTCCCGTCACATTCGGTGAGAGTTTTGTGGCGGCGCTAACATCGACTCCTGTCACATTCGGTGGGAGTCTTGTGGCGGCGCTAACATCGACTCCTGTCATATTCGGTGGGAGTCTTGTGGCGGCGCTAACATCGACTCCCGTCACATTCGGTGGGAGTCTTGTGGCAGCGCTAACATCGACTCCCGTCATATTCAGTGGGAGTATTGTGGCGGCGCTAACATCGACTCCCGTCACATTCGGTGGGAGTCTTGTGGCGGCGCTAACATCGAATCCCGTCACATTCGGTGGGAGTCTTGTGGCGGCGCTAACATCGACTCCCGTCACATTCGGTGGGAGTCTTGTGGCGGCGCTAACATCGACTCCCGTCACATTCGGTGGGAGTCTTGTGGCGGCGCTAACATCGACTCCCGTCACATTCGGTGAGAGTTTTGTGGCGGCGCTAACATCGACTCCCGTCATATTCGGTGGGAGTCTTGTGGCGGCGCTAACATCGACTCCCGTCACATTCGGTGAGAGTTTTGTGGCGGCGCTAACATCGACTCCCGTCATATTCGGTGGGAGTCTTGTGGCGGCGCTAACATCGGCTCCCGTCACATTCGGTGGGAGTCTTGTGGCGGCGCTAACATCGACTCCCGTCACATTCGGTGGGAGTTCTGCGGCGGCGCTAACATCGACTCCCGTCACATTCGCTGGGAGTCTTGTGGCGGCGCTAACATCGACTCCCGTCACATTCGTTGGGAGTCTTGTGGCGGCGCTAACATCGACTCCCGTCACATTCGGTGGGAGTCTTGTGGCGGCGCTAACATCGACTCCCGTCACATTCGGTGGGAGTCTTGTGGCGGCGCTAACATCGACTCCCGTCACATTCGGTGGGAGTCTTGTGGCGGCGCTAACATCGACTCCCGTCACATTCGGTGGGAGTCATGTGGCGGCGCTAACATCGACTCCCGTCACATTCGGTGAGAGTTTTGTGGCGGCGCTAACATCGACTCCCGTCACATTCGCTGGGAGTCTTGTGGCGGCGCTAACATCGACTCCCGTCACATTCGTTGGGAGTCTTGTGGCGGCGCTAACATCGACTCCCGTCATATTCGGTGGGAGTCTTGTGGTGGCGCTAACATCGACTCCCGTCACATTCGTTGGGAGTCTTGTGGAGGCGCTAACATCGACTCCCGTCACATTCGGTGGGAGTCTTGTGGCGGCGCTAACATCGACTCCCGTCACATTCGGTGGGAGTCTTGTGGCGGCGCTAACATCGACTCCCATCACATTCGGTGGGAGTCTTGTGGTGGCGCTAACATCGACTCCCGTCACATTCGGTGGGAGTCCTGTGGCGGCGCTAACATCGAGTCCCGTCACATTCGGTGGGAGTCTTGTAGCGGTGCTAACATTGACTCCCGTCACATTCGGTGGGAGTCTTGTGGCGGCGCTAACATCGACTCCCGTCACATTCGGTGGGAGTCTTGTGGCGGCGCTAACATCGACTCCCATCACATTCGGTGGGAGTCTTGTGGTGGCGCTAACATCGACTCCCGTCACATTCGGTGGGAGTCCTGTGGCGGCGCTAACATCGAGTCCCGTCACATTCGGTGGGAGTCTTGTAGCGGTGCTAACATTGACTCCCGTCACATTCGGTGGGAGTCTTGTGGCGGCGCTAACATCGAGTCCCGTCACATTCGGTGGGAGTCTTGTAGCGGTGCTAACATTGACTCCCGTCACATTCGGTGGGAGTCTTGTGGCGGCGCTAACATCGACTCCTGTCATATTCGGTGGGAGTCTTGTGGCGGCGCTAACATCGACTCCCGTCACATTCGGTGGGAGTCTTGTGGCAGCGCTATCATCGACTCCCGTCATATTCAGTGGGAGTATTGTGGCGGCGCTAACATCGACTCCCGTCACATTCGGTGGGAGTCTTGTGGCGGCGCTAACATCGACTCCCGTCACATTCGGTGGGAGTCTTGTGGCGGCGCTAACATCGACTCCCGTCACATTCGGTGGGAGTCTTGTGGAGGCGCTAACATCGACTCCCGTCACATTCGGTGGGAGTCTTGTGGCGGCGCTAACATCGACTCCCGTCACATTCGGTGAGAGTTTTGTGGCGGCGCTAACATCGACTCCCGTCATATTCGGTGGGAGTCTTGTGGCGGCGCTAACATCGGCTCCCGTCACATTCGGTGGGAGTCTTGTGGCGGCGCTAACATCGACTCCCGTCACATTCGGTGGGAGTTCTGCGGCGGCGCTAACATCGACTCCCGTCACATTCGCTGGGAGTCTTGTGGCGGCGCTAACGTCGACTCCCGTCACATTCGGTGGGAGTCTTGTGGCGGCGCTAACATCGACTCCCGTCACATTCGGTGGGAGTTTTGTGGCGGCGCTAACATCGACTCCCGTCACATTCAGTGGGAGTTTTGTGGCGGCGCTAACATCGACTCCCGTCACATTCGGTGGGAGTTTTGTGGCGGCGATAACATCGACTCCCGTCACATTCGGTGGGAGTTTTGTGGCGGCGCTAACATCGACTCCCGTCACATTCGGTGGGAGTCTTGTGGCGGCGCTAACATCGACTCCTGTCACATTCGGTGGGAGTCTTCTGGCGGCACTAACATCGACTCCCGTCACATTCGCTGGGAGTCTTGTGGCGCTAACATCGACTCCCGTCACATTCGGTGGGAGTTTTGTAGCAGCGCTAACATCGACTCCCGTCACATTCGGTGAGAGTCTTGTGGCGCTAACATCGACTCCCGTCACATTCGGTGGGAGTCTTGTGGCGGCGCTAACATCGACTCCCGTCACATTCGGTGAGAGTTTTGTAGCAGCGCTAACATCGACTCCCGTCACATTCGGTGAGAGTTTTGTGGCGGCGCTAACATCGACTCCTGTCACATTCGGTGGGAGTCTTGTGGCGGCGCTAACATCGACTCCCGTCACATTCGGTGGGAGTCTTGTGGCAGCGCTAACATCGACTCCCGTCATATTCAGTGGGTGTATTGTGGCAGCGCTAACATCGACTCCCGTCACATTCGGTGGGAGTCTTGTGGCGGCGCTAACATCGACTCCCGTCACATTCGGTGGGAGTCTTGTGGCGGCGCTAACATCGACTCCCGTCACATTCGGTGGGAGTCTTGTGGCGGCGCTAACATCGACTCCCGTCACATTCGGTGGGAGTCTTGTGGCGGCGCTAACATCGACTCCCGTCACATTCGGTGAGAGTTTTGTGGCGGCGCTAACATCGACTCCCGTCATATTCGGTGGGAGTCTTGTGGCGGCGCTAACATCGACTCCCGTCACATTCGGTGAGAGTTTTGTGGCGGCGCTAACATCGACTCCCGTCATATTCGGTGGGAGTCTTGTGGCGGCGCTAACATCGACTCCCGTCACATTCGGTGGGAGTCATGTGGCGGCGCTAACATCGACTCCCGTCACATTCGGTGAGAGTTTTGTGGCGGCGCTAACATCGACTCCCGTCATATTCGGTGGGAGTCTTGTGGCGGCGCTAACATCGGCTCCCGTCACATTCGGTGGGAGTCTTGTGGCGGCGCTAACATCAACTCCCGTCACATTCGGTGGGAGTTCTGCGGCGGCGCTAACATCGACTCCCGTCACATTCGCTGGGAGTCTTGTGGCGGCGCTAACATCGACTCCCGTCACATTCGTTGGGAGTCTTGTGGCGGCGCTAACATCGACTCCCGTCATATTCGGTGGGAGTCTTGTGGTGGCGCTAACATCGACTCCCGTCACATTCGTTGGGAGTCTTGTGGAGGCGCTAACATCGACTCCCGTCACATTCGGTGGGAGTCTTGTGGCGGCGCTAACATCGACTCCCGTCACATTCGGTGGGAGTCTTGTGGCGGCGCTAACATCGACTCCCATCACATTCGGTGGGAGTCTTGTGGTGGCGCTAACATCGACTCCCGTCACATTCGGTGGGAGTCCTGTGGCGGCGCTAACATCGAGTCCCGTCACATTCGGTGGGAGTCTTGTAGCGGTGCTAACATTGACTCCCGTCACATTCGGTGGGAGTCTTGTGGCGGCGCTAACATCGACTCCCGTCACATTCGGTGAGAGTTTTGTGGCGGCGCTAACATCGACTCCCGTCATATTCGGTGGGAGTCTTGTGGCGGCGCTAACATCGGCTCCCGTCACATTCGGTGGGAGTCTTGTGGCGGCGCTAACATCAACTCCCGTCACATTCGGTGGGAGTTCTGCGGCGGCGCTAACATCGACTCCCGTCACATTCGCTGGGAGTCTTGTGGCGGCGCTAACATCGACTCCCGTCACATTCGTTGGGAGTCTTGTGGCGGCGCTAACATCGACTCCCGTCATATTCGGTGGGAGTCTTGTGGTGGCGCTAACATCGACTCCCGTCACATTCGTTGGGAGTCTTGTGGAGGCGCTAACATCGACTCCCGTCACATTCGGTGGGAGTCTTGTGGCGGCGCTAACATCGACTCCCGTCACATTCGGTGGGAGTCTTGTGGCGGTGCTAACATCGACTCCCATCACATTCGGTGGGAGTCTTGTGGTGGCGCTAACATCGACTCCCGTCACATTCGGTGGGAGTCCTGTGGCGGCGCTAACATCGAGTCCCGTCACATTCGGTGGGAGTCTTGTAGCGGTGCTAACATTGACTCCCGTCACATTCGGTGGGAGTCTTGTGGCGGCGCTAACATCGACTCCCGTCACATTCGGTGGGAGTCTTGTGGCGGCGCTAACATCGACTCCCATCACATTCGGTGGGAGTCTTGTGATGGCGCTAACATCGACTCCCGTCACATTCGGTGGGAGTCCTGTGGCGGCGCTAACATCGAGTCCCGTCACATTCGGTGGGAGTCTTGTAGCGGTGCTAACATTGACTCCCGTCACATTCGGTGGGAGTCTTGTGGCGGCGCTAACATCGACTCCCGTCACATTCGGTGGGAGTCTTGTGGCGGTGCTAACATTGACTCCCGTCACATTCGGTGGGAGTCTTGTCGTGGCGCTAACATCGACTCCCGTCACATTCGGTGAGAGTTTTGTGGCGGCACTAACATCGACTCCCGTCACATTCGGTGGGAGTCTTGTGACGGCGCTAACATCGACTCCCGTCACATTCGGTGGGAGTTTTGTGGCGGCGCTAACATCGATCCCCGTCACATTCGGTGGGAGTCTTGTGGCGGCGTTAACATCGACTCCCGTCACATTCGGTGAGAGTTTTGTGGCGGCACTAACATCGACTCCCGTCACATTCGGTGAGAGTTTTGTGGCGGCGCTAACATCGACTCCCGTCACATTCGGTGGGAGTCTTGTGGCGGCGCTAACATCGACTCCCGTCACATTCAGTGGGAGTCTTGTGGCGGCGCTAACATCGACTCCCGTCACATTCGGTGGGAGTCTTGTGGCGGCGCTAACATCGACTCCCGTCACATTCGGTGGGAGTCTTGTGGCGGCGCTAACATCGACTCCCGTCACATTCGGTGGGAGTCTTGTGGCGGCGCTAACATCGACTCCCGTCACATTCGGTGGGAGTCTTGTGGCGGCGCTAACATCGACTCCCGTCACATTCGGTGAGAGTTTTGTGGCGGCGCTAACATCGACTCCCGTCATATTCGGTGGGAGTCTTGTGGCGGCGCTAACATCGACTCCCGTCACATTCGGTGAGAGTTTTGTGGCGGCGCTAACATCGACTCCCGTCATATTCGGTGGGAGTCTTGTGGCGGCGCTAACATCGGCTCCCGTCACATTCGGTGGGAGTCTTGTGGCGGCGCTAACATCGACTCCCGTCACATTCGGTGGGAGTTCTGCGGCGGCGCTAACATCGACTCCCGTCACATTCGCTGGGAGTCTTGTGGCGGCGCTAACATCGACTCCCGTCACATTCGGTGGGAGTCTTGTGGCGGCGCTAACATCGACTCCCGTCATATTCGGTGGGAGTCTTGTGGTGGCGCTAACATCGACTCCCGTCACATTCGTTGGGAGTCTTGTGGAGGCGCTAGCATCGACTCCCGTCACATTCGGTGGGAGTCTTGTGGCGGCGCTAACATCGACTCCCGTCACATTCGGTGGGAGTCTTGTGGCGGCGCTAACATCGACTCCCATCACATTCGGTGGGAGTCTTGTGGTGGCGCTAACATCGACTCCCGTCACATTCGGTGGGAGTCCTGTGGCGGCGCTAACATCGAGTCCCGTCACATTCGGTGGGAGTCTTGTAGCGGTGCTAACATTGACTCCCGTCACATTCGGTGGGAGTCTTGTGGCGGCGCTAACATCGACTCCCGTCACATTCGGTGGGAGTCTTGTGGCGGTGCTAACATTGACTCCCGTCACATTCGGTGGGAGTCTTGTCGTGGCGCTAACATCGACTCCCGTCACATTCGGTGAGAGTTTTGTGGCGGCACTAACATCGACTCCCGTCACATTCGGTGGGAGTCTTGTGACGGCGCTAACATCGACTCCCGTCACATTCGGTGGGAGTTTTGTGGCGGCGCTAACATCGATCCCCGTCACATTCGGTGGGAGTCTTGTGGCGGCGTTAACATCGACTCCCGTCACATTCGGTGGGAGTCTTGTGGCGGCGCTAACATCGACTCCCGTCACATTCGGTTGGAGTCTTGTGGCGGTGCTAACATCGACTCCCGTCACATTCGTTGGGAGTCTTGTGGTGGCGCTAACATCGACTCCCGTCACATTCGGTGGGAGTCTTGTGGTGGCGCTAACATCGACTCCCGTCACATTCGGTGAGAGTTTTGTGGCGGCGCTAACATTGACTCCCGTCACATTCGGTGGGAGTCTTGTGGCGGCGCTAACATCGACTCCCGTCACATTCGGTGGGAGTCTTGTGGCGGTGCTAACATCGACTCCTGTCACATTCGGTGGGAGTCTTGTGGCGGCGCTAACATCGACTCCCGTCACATTCGGTGGGAGTTTTGTGGCGGCGCTAACATCGACTCCCATCACATTCGCTGGGAGTTTTGTGGCAGCGCTAACATTGACTCCCGTCACATTCGGTGGGAGTCTTGTGGCGGTGCTAACATCGACTCCCGTCACATTCGGTGGGAGTCTTGTGGCGGCGCTAACATCGACTCCCGTCACATTCGGTGGGAGTTTTGTCGTGGCGCTAACTTCGACTCCCGTCACATTCGGTGGGAGTCTTGTGGCGGCGCTAGCATTGACTCCCGTCACATTCGGTGAGAGTTTTGTCGTGGCGCTAACATCGACTCCCGTCACATTCGGTGAGAGTTTTGTGGCGGCGCTAACATCGAGTCCCGTCACATTCGGTGGGAGTCTTGTGGCGGCGCTAACATCGACTCCCGTCACATTCGGTGAGAGTTTTGTGGCGGTGCTAACATCGACTCCCGTCACATTCGGTGGGAGTCTTGTGGCGGCTCTAACATCGACTCCCGTCACATTCGGTGAGAGTCTTGTGGCAGCGCTAACATCGACTCCCGTCACATTTGGTGGGAGTCTTGTGGCGGCGCTAACATCGACTCCCGTCACATTCGGTGGGAGTCTTGTGGCGGCGCTAACATCGACTCCCGTCACGTTCGGTGGGAGTCTTATGGTGGCGCTAACATCGACTCCCGTCACATTCGGTGGGAGTCTTGTGGCGGCGCTAACATCGACTCCCGTCACATTCGGTGGGAGTCTTGTGGCGGCGCTAACATCGACTCCCGTCACATTCGGTGGGAGTCTTGTGGCGGCGCTAACATCGACTCCCTTCACATTTGGTGGGAGTCTTGTGGCGGCGCTAATATGGACTCCCGTCACATTTGGTGGGAGTCTTGTGGCGGCGCTAACATCGACTCCCGTCACATTCGGTGGGAGTCTTGTGGCGGCGCTAACATCGACTCCCGTCACATTCGGTGGGAGTCTTGTGGCGGCGCTAACATCGACTCCCGTCACATTCGGTGGGAGTCTTGTGGCGGCGCTAACATCGACTCCCGTCACATTCGGTGGGAGTCTTGTGGCGGCGCTAACATCGACTCCCGTCACATTCGGTGGGAGTCTTGTGGCGGCGCTAACATCGACTCCCGTCACATTCGGTGGGAGTCTTGTAGCGGAGCTAACATCGACTCCGTCACATTTGGTGGGAGTCTTGTGGCGGCGTTAACATTGATTCCCGTCACATTCGGTGGGAGTCCTGTGGCGGCGCTAACATCGAGTCCCGTCACATTCGGTGGGAGTCTTGTGGTGGCGCTAACATCGACTCCCGTCACATTCGGTGGGAGTCTTGTGGTGGCGCTAACATCGACTCCCGTCACTTTCGGTGGGAGTCTTGTGGCGGCGTTAACATCGACTCCCGTCATATTCGGTGGGAGTCTTGTGGCGGCGCTAACATTGATTCCCGTCACATTCGGTGGGAGTCTTGTGGTGGCGCTAACATCGACTCCCGTCACTTTCGGTGGGAGTCTTGTGGCGGCGCTAACATCGACTCCCATCACATTCGGTGGGAGTCTTGTGGTGGCGCTAACATCGACTCCCGTCACATTTGGTGGGAGTCTTGTGGCGGCGCTAACATCGACTCCCGTCACATTCGGTGGGAGTCTTGTGGCGGCGCTAACATCGACTCCCGTCACATTCGGTGGGAGTCTTGTGGCGGCGCTAACATCGACTCCCGTCACATTCGGTGGGAGTCTTGTGGCGGCGCTAACATCGACTCCCGTCACATTCGGTGGGAGTCTTGTGGCGGCGCTAACATCGACTCCCGTCACATTCGGTGAGAGTTTTGTGGCGGCGCTAACATCGACTCCCGTCATATTCGGTGGGAGTCTTGTGGCGGCGCTAACATCGACTCCCGTCACATTCGGTGAGAGTTTTGTGGCGGCGCTAACATCGACTCCCGTCATATTCGGTGGGAGTCTTGTGGCGGCGCTAACATCGACTCCCGTCACATTCGGTGGGAGTCTTGTGGCGGCGCTAACATCGACTCCCATCACATTCGGTGGGAGTCTTGTGGTGGCGCTAACATCGACTCCCGTCACATTCGGTGGGAGTCCTGTGGCGGCGCTAACATCGAGTCCCGTCACATTCGGTGGGAGTCTTGTAGCGGTGCTAACATTGACTCCCGTCACATTCGGTGGGAGTCTTGTGGCGGCGCTAACATCGACTCCCGTCACATTCGGTGGGAGTCTTGTGGCGGTGCTAACATTGACTCCCGTCACATTCGGTGGGAGTCTTGTCGTGGCGCTAACATCGACTCCCGTCACATTCGGTGAGAGTTTTGTGGCGGCACTAACATCGACTCCCGTCACATTCGGTGGGAGTCTTGTGACGGCGCTAACATCGACTCCCGTCACATTCGGTGGGAGTTTTGTGGCGGCGCTAACATCGATCCCCGTCACATTCGGTGGGAGTCTTGTGGCGGCGTTAACATCGACTCCCGTCACATTCGGTGGGAGTCTTGTGGCGGCGCTAACATCGACTCCCGTCACATTCGTTTGGAGTCTTGTGGCGGCGCTAACATCGACTCCCGTCACATTCGGTGGGAGTCTTGTGGCGGCGCTAACATCGACTCCCGTCACATTTGGTGGGAGTCTTGTGGCGGCGCTAACATCGACTCCCGTCACATTCGTTGGGAGTCTTGTGGTGGCGCTAACATCGACTCCCGTCACATTCGGTGGGAGTCTTGTGGTGGCGCTAACATCGACTCCCGTCACATTCGGTGAGAGTTTTGTGGCGGCGCTAACATTGACTCCCGTCACATTCGGTGGGAGTCTTGTGGCGGCGCTAACATCGACTCCCGTCACATTCGGTGGGAGTCTTGTGGCGGTGCTAACATCGACTCCTGTCACATTCGGTGGGAGTCTTGTGGCGGCGCTAACATCGACTCCCGTCACATTCGGTGTGAGTTTTGTGGCGGCGCTAACATCGACTCCCATCACATTCGGCGGGAGTTTTGTGGCAGCGCTAACATTGACTCCCGTCACATTCGATGGGAGTCTTGTGGCGGCGCTAACATCGACTCCCGTCACATTCGGTGGGAGTCTTGTGGCGGCGCTAACATCGACTCCCGTCACATTCGGTGGGAGTTTTGTCGTGGCGCTAACATCGACTCCCGTCACATTCGGTGGGAGTCTTGTGGCGGCGCTAGCATTGACTCCCGTCACATTCGGTGAGAGTTTTGTCGTGGCGCTAACATCGACTCCCGTCACATTCGGTGAGAGTTTTGTGGCGGCGCTAACATCGAGTCCTGTCACATTCGGTGGGAGTCTTGTGGCGGCGCTAACATCGACTCCCGTCACATTCGGTGAGAGTTTTGTGGCGGCGCTAACATCGACTCCCGTCACATTCGGTGGGAGTCTTGTGGTGGCGCTAACATCGACTCCCGTCACATTCGGTGAGAGTCTTGTGGCAGCGCTAACATCGACTCCCGTCACTTTTGGTGGGAGTCTTGTGGCAGCGCTAACATCGACTCCCGTCACATTCGGTGGGAGTCTTGTGGCGGCGCTAACATCGACTCCCGTCACGTTCGGTGGGAGTCTTATGGTGGCGCTAACATCGACTCCCGTCACATTCGGTGGGAGTCTTGTGGCGGCGCTAACATCGACTCCCGTCACATTCGGTGGGAGTCTTGTGGCGGCGCTAACATCGACTCCCGTCACATTCGGTGGGAGTCTTGTGGCGGCGCTAACATCGACTCCCTTCACATTTGGTGGGAGTCTTGTGGCGGCGCTCACATGGACTCCCGTCACATTTGGTGGGAGTCTTGTGGCGGCGCTAACATCGACTCCCGTCACATTCGGTGGGAGTCTTGTGGCGGCGCTAACATCGACTCCCGTCACATTCGGTGGGAGTCTTGTGGCGGCGCTAACATCGACTCCCGTCACATTCGGTGGGAGTCTTGTGGCGGCGCTAACATCGACTCCCGTCACATTCGGTGGGAGTCTTGTGGCGGCGCTAACATCGACTCCCGTCACATTCGGTGGGAGTCTTGTGGCGGCGCTAACATCGACTCCCGTCACATTTGGTGGGAGTCTTGTAGCGGAGCTAACATCGACTCCGTCACATTTGGTGGGAGTCTTGTGGCGGCGTTAACATCGACTCCCGTCATATTCGGTGGGAGTCTTGTGGCGGCGCTAACATTGATTCCCGTCACATTCGGTGGGAGTCTTGTGGTGGCGCTAACATCGACTCCCGTCACTTTCGGTGGGAGTCTTGTGGCGGCGCTAACATCGACTCCCGTCACATTCGGTGGGAGTCTTGTGGTGGCGCTAACATCGACTCCCGTCACATTTGGTGGGAGTCTTGTGGCGGCGCTAACATCGACTCCCGTCACATTCGGTGGGAGTCTTGTGGTGGCGCTAACATCGACACCCGTCACGTTCGGTGGGAGTCTTGTGGCGGCGCTAACATCGACTCCCGTCACGTTCGGTGGGAGTCTTGTGGCGGCGCTAACATCGACTCCCGTCACATTCGGTGGGAGTTTTGTGACGGCGCTAACATCGACTCCCGTCACATTCGGTGGGAGTCTTGTGGCGGCGCTAACATCGACTCCCGTCACATTCGGTGGGAGTTTTGTGGTGGCGCTAACATCGACTCCTGTCCCATTCGGTGGGAGTTTTGTGGTGGCGCTAACATCGACTCCCTTCACATTCGGTGGGAGTTTTGTGGCGGTGCTATGGCGTTGCTCCCCGATTTTCTTCGCCCGGAGATTGTGACGCCATCACCATGTGCATTACCCTGGTAGCACCCTGGACCCGAAATTGGCTTTCACCCCCTGCAGCAGTGCTGGTCGAAAACACCGACAGCTGCAGGAGGCATACATCGGGCGGCCGGCCGCTTCGGGGCGATGATTAAAGGCGAGGTGGCCAAGGTAAGTAAAAAAAAACTTACCTTTCTTGTTCCAGTTTTTTCACGGGTTCCTGCCCGCGATCAATCAGCCCAGCATTCTGCTTGAGTGCCGGGCTGATCACGCAGGATTGTGGCTGCCTTGGTGGTCCAGGTAGGTACTTTTTCTATTGCAGAGCCTGCAGCGATGGCCCTTCCCTTTAAGGGAGGGAAGGAGCCTTTGAACACGGCAGCGCTACATGGCTGCTGAAGGCTCTACCCCATCTGCTGCTGATTGCGCTCCAAGAAGGATGTGGAGCGCTTGATTTAGCCTTCCACTTCCTTCTTGGAGTGCAAAACCGAATTTTTTGAAAAATTTAGGATCATTAGCGCCTGGTGCTAATTTTCTCAACTTTTAAAAGTTAGCGCCCCAAACGGGGCTATAATGAATTTCTCCCCCTAGTCTTTCAGTAATTGAGCCATATAAACAAGACCACCCCAGGTTCAATCCCTGGTCTGTGTTGAGTTAGCTGATCCCAAAGGGGCCAGTATGGAATCAGCATTTGGACTCAGTACCTTTGGGCTAGCAGTAATAAAATCACCCAGCGACCCAGCTCCTCATCCTATTCAGCAAATCACGCTGTAAGTGCACGGATCGGCCGCCCGTTATACATCTCGCCCAATTTTCCTTTCCATGGACTGCATAGGGACATAGGAACTTTTAGACGGAAATAGACCACGGTCCATCTAATTCGCCTTCTACCATCCTGGTAGTTGCATGATATATCAATAAGGGAGTTGTTGACTAATAATCATATGGACTAGCCTGGAGGCCAAGCAGGTAGATTGGGGGTGGTTGTTGGGCCTGGGGAGGATGGATCCGATCATGGGAGGGGGAGGAGCACAGGGTAACAACAGCCCACATTATTATTATGGAGGCTGTAAGAGCACCCCTGATCCTTGTGGACCCACAAAAATAATTACTGACTTGCATTTTTGGGCCTCTTCCTTTTTACCGCCCTGTTGAACTTGGCAGAGCGTGCATAGCGCATTCTCTACCCAATTGTCCCTCTAAATTGGATTGGGTTCTTATGTATGTCACAGGATACTGATTTTCATATGGAAATGAGGCTCTCGCCTGATTCAAGTGGGCTGGGTGGCCAGTAAATATAGCGATGGAGCATGAACCGTGCAGTAAGTGGTGCACAGCGATTTTCACTCTGCTACCATCCTGTTTCTGCCTGGTGGGCTGAATTAAAATCATCCCTTTCAGTCTTTCACATTTTAGTCACATGATTAAGAATATCTTCAATAAACAAATCTTTTGCACTCTCTTTATTTGATTCACTATTTTTTATTCAGAATGTCTAATTCTATCGAGCCCTTTTCACTCTAGTAGACAAGATAATCTTTCAACCCATCAGATAGTCACGTCGAGCCCTTTTGCTAAGTTTGGAGTAGGATTCACATCTCTAGAGGTCGTGAGGTGTCAGAAGACAGCACAAGGAGGTTTTGCAAATATCAGTCACTGGGAACGATCCAAGGCATTCAAGGCAAATCTGAAACCACAGAGCTTGCAGTGACCAGAGGTCAATGATGAATCAACTAGAACGGAATCAAAGTAGGACCCAGTGGCCTAGTGAAGCAAGACCACATCAAAACGCACAAAAACCTAACAGGAAAAGTATGAAAACATTTCCTAATACAGTTAATCCATCTAATCCTAACAAAAGAACCCAGTACACAATGAATCCTAGATGTTCAAAAGCAATGACCAACAGCTCAGCTCAATTACAATAAAGAGAACAGTGGACGTGACCCGAATTATAGCGTTGAGTTGAGGAGGATCATCCAGTGCAAAGGATATGATATTGTTAAATCTGCCATGTCTCTGAGTGACTTTTTCGTGTAAAGATGCAACTCCTGTTTGATACTAATGAATAAAGCAGAATGATCACTTGTTTCATGTTTTTTTTCAACTAGGTGGTATTTCCTAATTATTAAACAGATTTGCTTTTTTATGTGCATTTGTTTTTGCAGTTTTATTCTTGTAGATACACTGGGAAAAGTACAGAATAAAAGACATTGAAGGGATGAATAAAAAATTAAAAGTTACAGGAAAAGTCAAATTATGAAGTAAACGCAATGAAAACCTCAAATTTAGTGGCACCATTGGTTGGCAAGAGGAGGTTTACATTCATCCAAATTTCTTTTGTGGACACTTATCTTGGTCAAGAAAATTCCTAGTTTATTTTCTTCTCAAAGAGATTATCTTCTTACTATTTGACCTAATTTATCTGGAGTTTGACTCTGCATAATTTTGAAATATATATTTTAATTGATGTAGTGGTTATCCTAAATAATCTCACTGATTCATGGAACCTTTCTAGAGAATATACTAATTGAATTAATTATAACATTTGTCCATTCACATGCAGTTTTGATCATTTTTCATTGTCAATTTGCATATGTTACTTGGCTTGACTGAATATTACATTGATGGGCTCTACTGTAGCCAAATCGCATCTAAAATACATTTTAAAAGCATTATATTAATAGTACACAATGTATCAAATGTTAACGCTGTTTTTTTTACGTAAAATGTTTGTGTTCATCAAAATGAGGGTTGTTAATGCCAAGAAATTGAACTTTTCCAACTTCAGGCATCTAGTATCAGCATTAATCACACCCAGGTCAGGTATAACACAGCCAGATGCAGAGTAAAGCTCCTCTACTATGCCTCAACAACATGTCTCAGCCCCAACTTTAGAAGAACACATCTACTGCACCGATGTGAAAAGTTTTCCATTTCCCACTCCAGGCTTCCTGTAGACTCTCTGGGGGGAGTTTTATCCTCAAAAAACGGATGGGTTGCCGTCAGGTGTGAGGTAAAAGAGTTTAAAAACTGAATCTTGCCTCCAATCCCCTCCCCAAGGACTCTGATCACCCCACGACCTTCCTTCCACGAGGCCTCCGATAACCATCCCCCCCGAGGAGTGCTCCGATCACCCCCTGAACTCCCTTCCCCGAGGCCTCCGATCCGCCCTCCGGCCCCCCGATCACCTTCCTGGCCTTCCCCCCTCTGGCCCTGATGCTCCTCCGGTCCCTGACCACCCCCCCTCCTCCTCCCTTCCTCCTCCTCCCATTCACCCAGCCCTGATTTTCCTCCAGCCCCGATCTTTCTCCGGCCCCGATCCCTCCCTCCTCTCTGCGGCCTAGTGCCGCAGGCCTACCCGCCCGCAGCTAGCCAAAGCTTTGAAATGTTAATCAGGCCCTGCCATTAAATTCGGTAGGGCCTGCAGGAAACCCGTTCTTCCGGGTTTCTTGACCGCCTTCTAGCCGCCTCGCTCCTGCCCCGCCTCCAGATTAAAATTCCGGCCTCTGAGTGAGTTTGCTAATTAGTGCCAAATTAGGGATGGGGTTTTATTTGTTGTTGTCCCATGGCCACTAGCGCCTAGGCTGAAACTATGGAAATTTAGTTACAGCTAACAGAAGAGATTTTTGCCCAATTACTGTGAGCTGAATTTGAACCCAAAGGTTTAATTCACGGCATCACCCAGTTTCTGAAATTCAGATTCTGTGCAAACTTTTATATCAGTAGCCTATGTGAATGTTTACACCCCTCAAAACATTACCTGAAACTATTAAGTGGGGGAGGGGAAGGTCGGCTCCATGAGCACCATTTTTGTTTAACTGATGAACTAATGGGGGGTGGAGGTGAAATAACTTCTGTTTTCAGAAAAAAGATGGATAACATAGGTACCAAGTAGATATGGGTAAAATGTGACATGCTACAACTTTTTACTGACTGTTGTGTTTGTACCGCTATACACAACTACATAAAATAATAAAGCAGCAGAGACTGAGAGTAACTTCAAGTGATCTTTACTGGGTAACTGGAACTTCGGCACTGACTGTACAAATCGATACGCGTCTGTTATATACGTTCGCAACTAAGGATGTACATCCGCAAAACAAAGTAGTCCCTTCAATGTTGTATACATTACACTTCCTCCCCCTTTAGTTTAATAGTATATTAATGCAAAATTTCTATAATTAACATACAGAGCCTATCTTTACAGTAACAAAATTCAAATTCCAACATAACATTTTATTTTGTCAACAGCCCTTTTACAAGTCAAGTCTCTGGGGAGGCCTCCTCTGCCTCTCTGGGTAACGTCTCTCCAGACTCTTTTGCTTTGGGGAATGAAACTGTACAGGTACAGGTGCATCAGATGAGCTATCAGCACAGGTAGAGCTCTCAGCTGTGGATGAGGCTGTTGCTGATGCTGATGAATCAGGAGTGTCTGTTTCCATGTCAGGTGAGTCTGGGTAAGGTATAGGGGTGTTTTCCACCTGAACATCCAGAATTTGGTCCACATGACGTCTCAAAACATTCTCTCCCACATCCACAGTATACATCAGTGGTCCCTCTCTTGTGGATATTGTCCCTGGTTGCCACTTTTCCGTCCGGAAATCACGAGCAAGAACTGACTGTCCCACACCGAAGCTTCTTGTTGGCTTAATATTCAAATGTTTGAACTGTTTGTTCTCTACATCACGACGTACATTCGGTTTAAGAAGGTCCATGCGAGATCTCAGGTTCCTGTTCAGAAACATCATCGCTGGAGTCTGATTAGTGGCTGCGTGTACTGCGTTCCAATAAGCAAAGAGGAAATTGTCTATCTTGTGTTGCAGTGGTAGATTCTCGCTGTACATTGCTTTGATGGCCTTCTTGAAAGTCTGTACGAATCTTTCTACCAAGCCATTTGTAGCTGGATGGTACAGGGCAGATATGTAGTGCTTGATTCCATTTTTCCTCATGAAACCTTGGAATTCGTCAGAGACAAATTGTCATCCATTGTCTGTGCAGATTTGTTCTGGTAGGCCATTTCTAGTGAACATGGTCCTCAGAACTGAAATGATCTTTTCAGATGTGGTTAATTTCATTTTAATGACCTCGGGCCATTTGGAATGTGCATCGACTGCAATCAAGAACATGGAGTCCATGAACGGTCCAGCAAAGTCGATGTGCACATGTTGCCATGGTGATGAGGGCCATTCCCATGGATGGAGAGGGGCTTGTGGTGGTGCATTCTGGACCTTTTGACATCCTGAGCAGCTCTTTGTCAGGTCCTCGATCTGTTTGTCAATTCCCGGCCACCACACGTATCCACGGGCAAGGCTTTTCATCTTTACCGTACCTAAGTGTCCTTCATGCAGTTCATCTAGCACTCGGTTACGAAGCTTGGGAGGAATCACAACTCGTGAGCCGCACATCAGTGTTCCCCGACACACTGATAACTGCTCCGTCCTAGCTGAGAATGCTGGAAACAATGAGTCACCATGCGCTGGCCATCCCTTCACAGTGATGTCATAAACTTTTGACAATGTAGGGTCATTGCGTGTTTCTCTTTCAATGAGGGAGTTTGTCACTGGTAGCTGCTCAACTATTGTTGTGTGAAATACCTCTGCTGAGTCAACTGCTGTAGTTCTCTCTGAGGTCGGCAGTGGTAAACGTGACAAACCATCGGCGTTGCCATGTTGCTTGGTCCCCTTGTATTCAATGTCATACAAGTGAGCCCCTAGGAAGAGTGACCATCGCTGTAGCCATTGTGCCGTCATCACTGGAATGCCCTTCCTTGGGTTGAAGATTGAAACGAGAGGCTGGTGGTCAGTTAACAGTGTAAACTGTTGACCATACAAGTAGTGGTTGAATTTCTTGACTCCCCACACAAGGCTGAGGGCTTCTCGGTCAATCTGTGCATAATTGCGTTCAGCTGTAGTCAATGATCTTGAGGCAAAGGCTATTGGTCTTTCTGAGCCATCTGGGAACTTATGTGACAACACGGCACCAATGCCATGGGGTGAAGCATCACATGCCACTCGTATAGGTAAGGATGGGTCAAAGTGAGCTAGCACCTCTTCTGAAATAATGAGTCTTTTACTCTCTTGGAAAGCTTGTACACAGCTGTCACTCCACTTCCATTGTGACCCTGTCTGTAGCAGTGCATTTAGTGGATGCAACACTGTGGATAGGTTGGGCAAGAACTTGTGATAGTAGTTCACCAGCCCAAGATATGATCTCAACTGAGACACATTTTCAGGTGTTGGTGCATTAATCACAGCTTCAATCTTGCCTGGAGACTTGTGTAAACCGTCCTTGTCAATCACATGTCCACAGTATGAGATTTCCTTTTTGAAAAACTGACACTTGTCTCGGTTTGCTCGGAGCCCATACTCCCGTAACCTGATGAGCACCCGTTCAAGGTTGGAAAGGTGGTCGTTGTCATTCTTGCCAGTAGTGATGATGTCATCAAGATAACACTGAGTACCTGGGATCCCCTGCAGGACTTGTTCCATTGCCCTTTGCCAGATTGCAGGAGCTGATGCTTGATGTGCCTCAATAAACCCGAGACTCGATGTTAGCGAAACAAAACAAGGCTTTTATTGACTTAGAAGGTAACACACAGAGGAGAATGTATCTTCCATCCAGAGGTCTGCCGTACTGGATGTGCTGCAGGCTGGGCCAGCTTACATAGGAGCCAGGTATGGGCGGAGCCCTACACACAGTACAATACAATGGAAATGAAACTGAAACCAACCACAGTCACAGGCAGAGAAATACTGATGAGTGATGAATGGAATATTTCATCACATTCACCCCTTCTATAGATTTAGTCTGTTCGGGGGTTTGATAGTCCTCTGCGACCGATGTGGCTGTTGTGGTGCCGCGGGTGTCGGCTGGGTGTCCCCGGTGGCCTCCTGGGTCTCTGCCGGGGGTGCCGCAAGGGTTGTTGAAGGGGTAGTTGGTGGGGGTACCGTTGGTCGATGTTCTCCCGGGGGTGATGAAAGAGTAGTGGGTGGGTAAGAGTTGCTGTGGTCATTGTTGCTGCTGTTGTCGTGGTTGTTGTCGTTACCGGCTGGGGCGACGTCTTTTATGGACACGGTGTCCTCCCTTCCGTCGGCGTGCCGGACATACGCGTATTGGGGGTTGGCGTGGAGTAGGTGCACTGACTCCACGAGAGGGTCCGTCTTGTGGCCCCTCACATGCCTTCGCACGAATACCGGACCTGGGGTGGAGAGCCATGACGGCATGGATACGCCTGAGGTGGATTTCCGGGGAAAGACAAACATTCGCTCGTGAGGCGTGGCATTAGTGGCAGTACACAATAGCGACCGTATCGAATGGAGCACATCTGGGAGGACTTCCTGCCAGCGGGAGATAGGGAGGCCTTTGGTCCTTAGAGCTAGAGTGACTGCTTTCCATACTGTCCCGTTCTCTCGCTCCACTTGACCGTTACCCCGGGGGTTGTAGCTGGTGGTACGGCTCGTGGCAGCCCCCCTGGACAGCATGTACTGGCGTAGCTCTTCACTCATGAAGGACGCCCCCCTATCCGTATGGATGTAGCTCGGCATACTGAACAGGCAGAACAGGCTGTTGAGGCATTTAATGACCGTGGCGCTGGTCATATCTGGGCAGGGGAAGGCGAATGGGAAACGAGAGTATTCGTCCACAATGTTCAGGAAGTAAACATTGCATCTAAGCTGAGCCGCTCAAAGGGCCGTGTAGCTTTGATTAAGTGGGCTCTATCTGGGCGGTAGAACCGAGGTTTGCACTCAGCGCAAGTGCGACAGTTCCTGGTCAGGGACCGAACTTCCTCAATCGAGCAGGGTAAGTTGCGGGACTTTACGAAGTGGAACAGCCGTGTGACCCCTGGGTGGCAGAGGTCATTGTGGAGGGTCTGTAGCTGATCCCCGGTGGCGCTGGCACACATCCCTCGTGAGAGGGCGTCGGGGGATTCGTTAAGGGCCCCTGGCCGGTAAATGATGTCATAATCGAAGGTGGAGAGCTCGATCCGCCACCTAAGAATCTTATCATTTTTAATCTTCCCCCTTTGTTTACTATTGAACATAAACGCTACCGACCGCTGGTCGGTAAGTAGGGTGAAGCGTTTGCCGGCTAGGTAGTGGCGCCAGTGGCGCACTGCCTCCACGATGGCTTGGGCCTCCTTTTCTACGGAGGAGTGTCTGATCTCGGGCCCTTGGAGGGTCCTCGAGAAGAAAGCTACGGGCCGCCCCGCCTGGTTGAGGGTGGCCGCCAAGGCAAAGTCAGACGCATCCCTTTCCACTTGAAAGGGAGTGTTCTTGTCCACTGCCTGTAGCGTGGCCCGCTCAATATCCTGCTTAATGCTTTTGAAGGCGGCATGGGCCTCAGCAGAGAGCGGAAAAGAGGATGCTTTCAAGAGGGGGTGGGCTTTGTCGGAGTAGTTGGGGACCCATTGGGAATAATAAGAAAATAACCCCAGGCACCTTTTCAGGGCTTTGGGAGTGTTGGGCAGGGGCAGCTCCCGTAGGGGGCGCAATCGGTCGGGGTCTGGTCCGATTTCCCCATTCTCCACCACGCTGCCTAGTATGCAGAGGCGCGTGGTGTTGTAAACGCACTTGTCCTCGTTGTAGGTGAGGTTGAGTTTTTGTGCGGTTTTCAGGAACCTCTCGAGGTTCGAGTCGTGATCCTGCTGGTTGTGACCGCAGATGGTGACGTTGTCGAGGTAGGGGAAGGTTGCCTGCAAGTGGTGGTCATCGACCATGCGGTCCATCTCCCTCTGGAAGACCGAGACCCCATTCGTCACCCCAAAGGGGACTCTGAGGAATTGGTAGTGGCGTCCGTTCGCCTCGAAGGCGGTGTACGGGCCGTCCTCTGGCCTGATAGGGAGCTGGTGGTATGCTGACTTGAGGTCGATGGTGGAGAACACCCGGTATTGGGCGATTTGGTTCACCATTTCTGATATGCGGGGTAGCGGGTAGGCGTCTAGTTGGGTGTACCTGTTGATCGTTTGGCTATAGTCGATCACCATCCGTTTCTTCTCGCTACCCCTTACCACCACCACTTGGGCGCGCCACGGGCTATTGCTGCATTCAATAATGCGCTCTTTCAGGAGCCTGTCTACCTCGGTCGCGATAAACTGCCTGTCCTCCCAGCTGTACCTCCCTGCTTTTGGTCGCTATTGGCCGGCAGTTAGGGGTAAGGTTCGCGAATAGCGAAGGCGGCTTTACCTTCAGGGTAGCCAGACCGCACACTGTG
Source organism: Somniosus microcephalus (assembly GCF_052327205.1). Lineage (NCBI taxonomy): Eukaryota > Metazoa > Chordata > Chondrichthyes > Squaliformes > Somniosidae > Somniosus > Somniosus microcephalus. The sequence goes on along the minus strand of NC_140995.1, from coordinate 113,399,962 downwards.
AGGGGCGGCTGGGACCCACCGTAATTGAGCGTGATGCTTTGGTGGTAGCACTGGAAATCCAGGCCCAAGATCACGCTCGCACATAGATTCTTCATGATTAATACTTTAAAATTATCGTATACAGTTCCGTTAACAGACAATTGTACCGTGCAGTAACCCATAATGGTCGATGTCTGGGTTTTATCAGCCACAGAGATGGTACCCCGAGTAGGGACCACCTTTAGGGAGAGTTGTTGTACCAGTTCAGGGTGGATAAAACTCTCCGTGCTTCCACTGTCAATTAAACATTTAACCCTGCACCCGTTTACCTCAATGTCCACCATTGATTTGGATAGCGGGTGCGGCCTGGTCTGGCCCACTGTGACCGATGCCACTGTAGGGCCCTGATCGAGACAAGATGGCATCCACGCTGTCTGCTCACAAGATGGCGGACCCCACGAGGTCGGGCAAGATGGCATCCAAGATGGCCGCTCCCACGGCGCACACACGGTGGTGGCGGGTTTTCCGGCGGGGTTCCCTCTGCACACCTTCCCGAAGTGCCCCTTCTTACCGCACTTAAAGCAGGTGGTGCCTTTCGCTGGGCACAGGTTTCTGGTGTGCTTCGGCTGCCCGCAGAAGTAGCAGTTGGGTCCCCGACGTGTCGCGGCTGTCGTAGGGCTTCTGGGGGGAGAGCGGGGCCCCGACGGTGTCAGGCTGCCGGGCGGGGAAGATGCCTTCCAAGATGGCGGCGCCCTTGGTGCGCACGTGGTGGCGTGGACGGCGCAGGCTGAAGAGTAGGCGTCTGAGTTTCTCTGGGCCACATCCAGGGATCGTGCTGTGTCCGCAGCCTGTTTCAGGTCCAATCCCGTTTTTTCCAGCAGTCTCTGCCGGACGTAAGTGGAGTTGAGGCCTGTGATAAAGGCATCGCGAACAAGCTCGTCAGTGTACACTGCGGCTTTTACATCTTGGCACTTGCAGTCTTTGCCAAGCGTTTTCAGGGTGCCTAGGAACTCCTCCACCGATTCCCCAGGTCGCTGTGCGCGAGTAGCGAGCAGATGCCTAGCATACACCTCATTCGTAGGCTGCTGGTAATGCACCTTTAAGATGTCGCAGGCGGCCGGGTACGTGTCGGCGTCTTGGATGAGGGGGTAAACCCGGTGGCTTATCCAATTCCGCAGAATTCCGAGTTTCATACTCGCAGCGTCCGTAGCGTCTTTGACGGCTGCGGAATTGTCCAGGAAGAATTCCATACACATAAACCAGTGTCCGAAGCGTGCCGATGCGTCCGAAGCATGCTGGTCCAAATCCAAACGTTCGGGTTTCAAGAGTTGATCCATTGTGTTGAAAATTAAGTCAATAAAATTGATGTGCCTCAATAAATCCGAGACTCGATGTTAGCGAAACAAAACAAGGCTTTTATTGACTTAGAAGGTAACACACAGAGGAGAATGTATCTTCCATCCAGAGGTCTGCCGTACTGGATGTGCTGCAGGCTGGGCCAGCTTACATAGGAGCCAGGTATGGGCGGAGCCCTACACACAGTACAATACAATGGAAATGAAACTGAAACCAACCACAGTCACAGGCAGAGAAATACTGATGAGTGATGAATGGAATATTTCATCACAATGCTATTCCGAATACCAGCCGATTATACTGGTAAAGGCCTTTGTGCGTATTTATTGTCAGGTACTTCTTTGATGCATCGTCAATTTCCATTTGGAGATAGGCCTGGGCCAAGTCAATCTTTGTGAAGCGTTCGCCTCTTGACAGGGAAACAAAGATGTCCTCAATGCGAGGCAATGGATACTGTACTGTGTGGAGGACTGGGTTAACAGACACTTTAAAGTCTCCACAGATGCGCACTTTTCTTGGCTTTCCTGGTTTTGTGCTGGAGGTTTTCTTCATTACTGGAATTATAGGTGTGGCCCATTCACTCCAATCCACCTTGGACAGGACCCCTAACTGCTCCAAGTTCTCCAGCTCTGCTCCTACTGAAGGGCGAATTGCATAAGGCACTGGTCTGGCCTTGTGGAACTTTGGATTTGCGTTCTCCTCAATCTTAATTTTTGCTTTCATGCCCTTAAGTGTTCCTATTCCCTTCTTGAACACTTTCTGAGAGTCAGAGAGTATTTGTGACAGTCTCTCAGGAGTGGCGTTGCTGTCCTCCTTTGCTGACACAAACAGTGCTTGGATGGTGTGCCAATCCAACTGTATTTTCGTGAGCCATTCGCGTCCCAGCAATGGTGGTCCTCCATTTTCCACTACATAGAGGTTCAATTGCGGTATTTTTTTTTCTTTGTATGTCACTGTCACTTTTATTTTACCTTTGGGGCACAGTCTTTGTCCTGTGTATGTCTTTAACAGTACTTTAGTTGGCCTTAGCGGTATGTATAAAAACAGTCGTTTGTAGTCATGTGCAGAGATCACTGTTAAAGCTGAGCCTGTGTCCAACTCCATTTTTAGCCTAACTCCTGCCACTTCTGGAGTAACCCATATTATTCTGTGATCCCCTGTCTCTTTCACACTGTGTAGTTTTAGACAAGCCAGACCCTCTTCCTCTGAGTCTGTGTCACTTTTTTCTTTATCTGAACTGTCTCCAATCACGTGGTGTACCTCTTGTATCTATCTTTGAAAGGTTTCTTGTTTTCAGTCACTTGATGTACCTTTTTGTTACTCTGTATTGTATCAGTTTTCGGCTTCTTATTTGCTTTGCAGACCCTTTCAATGTGCCCTCGTCTGCCACATTGTCTGCAATCTTTATCTTTAAACCAACAGTCATTGTGGTCATGTGACATTTTGCCACAGCGATAGCACTTCTTTTCTTGTTTCAGTGACATTTTATTAGTTGAATATTCCAGGGATTTTTGTTGAATTTCTAAAGCGCCACGTGCTGCTGCTTCCATTGATATTGCAATACTCAGAGCCTTCTCCGAGCCCGCTCCAAATTGGCAATGTTCTGATCATTTGCGCAACTTTGCCAAATATTCAGAAATGCTTTCATTTTTGCTCTGGTTCCATTTATGGAATTTAAATCTTTCGGCTATGAGCAGTGGTTTGGGGCTTAAATGGTCTTGGAGTGTGTCCACTATTTGTTTGAATGTTTTGTTTACTGGCTTTTCAGGGGTTAATAAATTACGTAGCAGCCCATATGTCTTTGCGCCCATAACACTCAGCAAAACAGTGGCTTTCTTTTCTACCTCCACTACGTTAGCCTCACAGTACAACTCCACTCTTTCAATATAAGTTGCCCAGTCTTCAATGCTGCTATCAAATGCTGCAATAGTGCCAATCATCGCCATTTTTTTTTTCCAAACCCGTTTTTCTTTCTTTACTAGTTAGCTAGCGTCATGCAAGTCCTGTGCACTTTTCACTTGACTTACGTATCCCCTGCCTAGCTTAGCAAGCGTGCTCCATTTTCTCTACCTTCTCGCTCCTTTCTTCCAAGTTTCAGTGTCCTCTGGATGCGATGCCAGAATAGGAAGACGTAGGTTCATAATTCTCGTCGCCAATTTGTTGTGTTTGTACCGCTATACACAACTACATAAAATAATAAAGCAGCAGAGACTGAGAGTAACTTCAAGTGATCTTTACTGGGTAACTGGAACTTCGGCACTGACTATACAAATCGATACGCGTCTGTTATATACGCTCGCAACTAAGGATGTAAATCCGCAAAACAATGTAGTCCCTTCAATGTTGTATACATTACACTGACATTTGCTCTTTTACTAAAATTAGCAAAGACATGAATTCCAGTTCCATAGAGGCCACTGTCAGTCATGGTAATGGGAAGATTGACCTCTGCTTATCATAGGTGCTGACTTGCACCAAACATTGGATGAAACTGGACTGAGGTACAGTGTGCAGTTGCTGTCAGGCCCTATGCTGCCAATGACCTGGCAATTCGCTTCATTCGTTTGGCTAATATGGAGAATGTATCATTTTGTTAATTTCTACTGACTGATTTTATATGACTAGAAATTACATTGTGTATAATATTTACTAGTTTTTTTATTTACTGTTTGCTTTACTCATGGCTTTCAGCCATTGTGCTAACCATAACTATCTTCCATTTGCTTCTTTGACCTCTGCCAGTTGTGGTGCAGAGGAATTGTTTTCAGACTTAATCTAAGTCCTTATGCTGAGCCGTAGCAATTATACCCCTGTGTCTTAACAACAGCTTACCGTTCCGTATATTGGCGAGCATTGCTCTTTCCAAATTAACAATGGACAAGCAGCTTGCTGGTGTTAATGCTGCTTCTTGCCTCCATGCTCTTGACAGTACTTACAGTGAGGAGCAGAAGTCAAAAATGTGAGTACGTAAACAGGGGGGGGTAGAAATTGGACCCTTTGTGATCCTTTATCGGGCGCAAAACATGGGCAAGCAGGTCCAATTTCATGGGGCTATGTCCTGCACCCCAAGGGTGCCTAAAATACATCCAAAGCTATATTGGCTTAGGTGATATTCAAGCATCACTGGCAGCTGCCTGAAACAAGCATTATGCCCCTTGCTAATGCTAATGAAAGGGCTAACAACTTTTTAAGGATCCCTCTGAGAAATTGGTCAGCACTGAGTGGAGCAGGCGCTGGGCCTGCTTTGCTCAGCATTTTTTGGTTCCTTCTGGCCCCTTCTGGCTGGTGGCTGCCAGTAAATATTTTTTTCAAACTTACCTTAATGTGGAGCCAGGAGGAGTGGGAGTGTTCCTCCTGGCTCCATAGCACTACTGCAGGTCAGTGCCAGCCTGCGATCACCTCCTTCCTGTTCTCCTCCCAGCACCTACCTGAGGGCTGTTGCCAGTATGACAGCCAATCCAAATTGGAGCTCCGGAGATGGGCAAGATGCCTCTGGAAGCCTGACAAGTGCCTGCAGATTGTCCAAAATATTATGAGGCATGAGGCCCAATTTCGGATGAGCCTGAGGCTTATATAGCATGCGTTCCAAGCATGTTGCCGATTCCATGCCTGAAAACAGGCACAAACTAATATCTAGGCCGTTGTTCCTTAAGTTGCCTGAAATCCCTGATATTTACCTCCTAACTGTAGGCCGGAAAAAAATTATATTACAAGACCTGTGGGGTGGTTCAGCCTTTGGAATTTTATTTTATTTTTAATTTTTCATGCTGTTATATAAGTTAAGATTATTAAGACTTCAAAAAAGTTGCCTGCATTTTATTTTTAATTTTGCAGTCATATTAATATGTAAAGCACAGTAAAATGGAGAGCAATAATTGATGGCAGTAATACACATTGGCAGAGAAATGGTCTTATACCTATTTCCTTTTGCTGCTTACTCCAGCAGCCTTATGAATTATATATATTCAAGGTGCCAAAAGTGGATCATGACTCATTCATCTGTTATTCTGACCATTTGCACACAAAAGAAAAAGTGACTGACAAATTGTAGAAATTACTTTATTGATACAAAATGGCCTTTCTGTACTGTACAGACTCCCTAACACGTCCCTGGAAATACATTCGTTTAAAAGGGATGATTTCAAAACCTTACAAATACATTCTATAATGGTCGTACTGGCATTGTACTTACTAACTTTTAAGATGTCAAATTAATGGGATCTTAATTGAAGCGCTAAATTAGTGTGATGAAGCCATTTGCCAAAAGACATGCTGGCAGCACAAAGGAGGAGACCTGATTCCGCCTCTATGGTGGTTATTTATATCAAATTTCACGGGGATATGAAGAAATTTTATGCTGTCTCTGATCATTTTCAAAAAGTCTAGAAAACGTTATAAATTATTACCAAGCTTCTGCTCTGTCCATTTACTGGTCATAATCAAAAATAGGCCACATATGCTACTTTCTGACATTGAAAATGAAATAAATTGCAACTATATATAAGCACTTTGCTTAGGGCGTGCACTTTTCTTCACAAGCCTTATATCCTGTTTTCACAGCAGGTGTCTCTTCCATGGAGCCAAGGCCACTCTCCTGGAGCTGAGCCTCAGCAGTCCTACAGCTCTGTGTGAAAACAGAATGCAGGAGTGATGTGATGTTCTGAACGCCCCTGTCAAAAATGGCCCCAGGAGCCAAGATGGCAGTCATCTGAGCTACCATGGCAACAGTTTGTGCTGCCATGAAAGCTGTCAGCAGAGGATCCATCAGGACAGGCCCTATCGTTGTATTCATGGAGCTGAGCACTCTCTCCACATCGGTCAGGATGCTCTCTATGCTCTGTGTGAAGCCCCGGCATGAGTTGGAGCTGGACTCCTCCATACTCTGAGCCATTGTGTGCAAGCTCGCTGACAGGCTGCCCAGTGCACATAGCATTTCCTGATGTATACGCATCAGCCTTTATCAGTAGCTTGATCAGCATCAGGCTTTATCAGTGGCCTGATCAGCATCTGAGTCCTCTACAGCAGAGCTAGTATGTGATCTTGCCTTCCGGCGAGCTGGCACTTGTGGCATCCTCTCCCCCTGCCCTAGCTCCTGCATACTTCTGGCTGGTGATTCACCACATGAAGACCATTGTCCTAGCCTAGCTTCTAATATATACTGCCAAGCTCTGAGTGACGGTGCATCTTCAGGAAGGCTGGCCTCCTCTTCCTGAAGTGGCAGAGGATTGTCAACAGTTTCAACACCTGATATGAAAGAGGGGGGACAAAGATGAAGGGACAGCAGAGAGAGAAGTGGCTGGTGAAAGCAACTGCAGTTCATCATGCATAGTGTGTAAGGTGAGATAGAAGTAAGAAGGGAAAAAGAGGATAAGGATGTGAAGAAACTCTTCGGGCAGGATTTTCATTGGGCCGTGGAGGAGGGATTGGAGGTGTGTGGGGGTTTAAAATCTCAAAATCAGGGGGGCACGAGCCCATCCCGCCCCCAACCCGCCTCCATGCCAGTTTCAAAGGAGGTGGATACCCGACCTGTGCTGGGAGCCGTCTCCCCGAGGCGGGAAGGGGATTAGTGCCAATTAACTGCCTGTTAACAGGTAGTTAACAGGCAGTTTTTAGCCTAATCCCTATTTTTATTCCTGAAGTGTGGGATTCCCGACGGCTCCAAACCATGCCAAGTTAGCGAGGCGGACCGTCGGGCTGAAGAGCTTGGAGGGTTCGAGATGTCCAGTGTTCAAGTGAGTAATGTAGGGGGTGATGTTTTGGGGTCAGCTTCACCTCTGACTTATGAGCGGTTTGATTCGCTCCCACTCCCTTGGTTCTAAACCGTGGACTTTTTTGGGGGTTGTGATAAAAGTGCAGCAGACAACTGATTTTTGGTGCAAGAACTTTGATTTTGAGAAAGAAAATACAACACAATAATAACACTCTAACAAAATGGGGAAACACTTCAACATACACAAGGGAAAAATTACAGTAGACAAATCTCTCACCCCTCCCAATCCCACCTTACTAGCTAAGTTAGGTTCTGAAGGGCCAAGGATAATGCTCACCAAAACGACTCCTTAATGTAAAGTCTGTAGGTATTATGGCGAATTAATACACAGACTACAAGAGTAACTTTAACAGGACTTTACTATTCGAAGGTCAGGGCGAATCTGCACAATAAATCCTGACACAGCACTTATATACCGGTGTGGTCACCGTCGGTATTACAGTATACAGCAGCCAAGATAAAGTAGTGCCACACCTAAAATAGTTCTCTTAAAGGTGGACGGTTACATACAATAGTTCTCTTAAAGGTAGAACAGTTACATACACTACAATCCTCCCTTTTTAGCTTACAACATACTTATTCCCCATTAACATAACATCATAACATATATACAACTTATGCAAAACAGTTCACAGATTCAGTCTCTCTGGAGGCTTCCTGACTCTGTCCGGATAACGTCTCGGTGGTGTAGTAGTTTTCGGCGGGGTAGTAGGTTCTTCTGGCAAGGTCGATTCGGCTTGAAGGACAGTGTCAGGTTCATCTGATTCTAGTATTACCAGATCGGAGGTAGGTGCTCTGGGTATCTCTGCTTCAACATTAGCCGTGTAAGGTTGTGGAGTAGGTTGGTCCTTTGTGGATGACCCTATGATCTGGTCAACATGTCGCCTTATGATGCTGTCACCAATGTCCACGGTATACATCAGCGGCCCTAGCCTTTTCCCAATAGTTCCAGGCTGTCATTTCTCGGTACGGTAGTCCCGGGCCAAAACTTGTTGACCTATCTGAAAGGATCTAGTTGGCCTTTCATTCATGCCCTGAAATTGCCGGTTCTCTACGTCCCTTCTGACGTTTGGCTTAATCAAATCCAGCCGGCATCTTAGTCTTCTATTGAAAAACATCATGGCGGGAGTTTGGTTTGTGACCGCACGTGTTGCATTCCTGTACGCCAACAAGAAGTTATCTACCTTATGTTGTAGGTTGATGTCTTCATTACCCATGGCCTTTATGGCCTTCTTGAAGGTCTGGACAAACCTTTCAGCTAATCCATTGGTGGCGGGATGGTATGGGGCTGACCTGTAGTGCTTGACCCCATTCCTTTTTAAGAACTTCCTGAATTCTTCGGACACAAATTGCGGTCCATTATCAGAACAGATCTGTTCCGGCAGGCCATTCCTAGCAAATATGGTCCGTAATACTGTGATGGTTTTTTCCGTGGTGGTGGAGGACATCTTTATTACCTCCGGCCACTTGGAGTGTGCATCCACCGCGATTAGAAACATTGAGTCCATAAATGGACCAGCAAAGTCGACGTGTACCCTTTGCCAAGGAGATGAGGGCCACTCCCATGGATGCAGAGGAGCTTGTGGTGGCGCACTTTGGACCTTCTGGCATCCTAGACAGCTCTTGGTTATTTCTTCGATGTCTCCATCAATACCTGGCCACCACACAAACGCTCTTGCTAGGTTCTTCATTTTCACTCCACCCAGATGCCCCTCGTGAAGCTCCTTTAGCACCTTATGCTGAAGTTTGGGTGGAATCACCACTCTAGATCCACACATCAAGGTTCCTCGGCACACTGACAGCTGTTCTTTTCTTTGCGAAAATGCGGGCAGCGTTGGTTCGCCATGTGCTGGCCATCCCTCCACCGTTAAATCGTAGACTCGTGAGAGAGTCGGATCATTTCTTGTTTCATTTTCGATCATCAAATTTGTTACTGGTAGACATTCCACTATGGATGAGTGGAACATCTCTACCGGGTCCACTGTAGCCGCCTCTTCTACTACTGGCAACGGTAGGCGCGATAACCCATCAGCATTTCCATGCTGTTTGGACCTTTTGTATTCGATGTCATATTGGTGTGCCCCAAGTAACACGGACCACCTCTGTAGCCTTTGCGCTGTCATAGTGGAAACGGCCTTGTTAGGGTTGAATATGGACACCAACGGCTGGTGGTCTGTCAGTAATGTGAACTTCTTGCCCTGCAGGTAATGATTGAATTTCTTTACTCCCCACACAAGGCTGAGGGCCTCCCTATCTATCTGAGCATAATTTCGCTCAGCGGAGGTCAATGATCGGGACGCAAATGCGACTGGCCTTTCCGAGCCATTTGGTAACTTGTGTGAAAGTACTGCTCCAATTCCATAAGGGGAAGCATCACAAGCTAGACGAAGAGGTAACGTTGGGTTGAAATGAGCCAACACTTCCTCAGAGGTAATCAATGCCTTGCTTCTGCGAAAGGCCTTCTTACAGTCCTCGCTCCACTTCCATGGTACTTCTTTCCGCAACAGAGCATTCAACGGATGCAGCACCGTGGATAGATTTGGCAGAAACTTGTGGTAATAATTAATCAACCCCAGAAACGATCTCAACTGTGATACATTTTCCAGAGCGGGGGCCTTCACGACAGCTTCTATCTTGTCAGGTGACTTGTGCAGCCCCTCTTGGTCAATGACATGACCGCAGTACGAGATCCGTTTCTGGAAGAACTCACATTTCTGGCGATTAACTCGAAGGCCATATTCCTTCAACCTGGTGAGCACCAGTTTCAAATTTGCGAGGTGTTCCTCCTCGTCCTCTCCTGTAATCAGGATATCGTCCAAGTAACACTGAGTGCTTGGAATCCCCTGTAAGACCTGCTCCATGGCCCTCTGCCAAATTGCTGGAGCCGAAGCTACTCCAAAAACCAGTCTATTATAACGATACAAGCCTCTGTGTGTGTTGATTGTGAGATACTGGCGCGACTCTTCCTCGACTTCCATTTGTAAGTATGCTTGTGCCAGGTCTATCTTGGTGAAGTGTTTCCCGCCAGACAATGAAGCAAAGATATCCTCAATCCGCGGAAGCGGGTATTGTACCCTGTGAAGCACCGGATTAACTGTGATCTTGAAGTCTCCGCAGATGCGGACCTTTCCCGGTCCCCCTGGCTTGTTACTTGATGAAGACTTCATGACGGGAACAATGGGCGTGGCCCACTCACTCCAGTCCACCTTAGACAGTACCCCTGAACGTGGTGTGGAGATGCCGGAGTTGGACTGGGGTGGACAAATGTAAGAAGTCACACAACACCAGGTTATAGTCCAACAGCTTTATTTGAAATCACAAGCTTTCGGAGCGCTGCTCCTTCTTCACCTGAAGAAGGAGCAGCGCTCCGAAAGCTTGTGATTTCAAATAAAGCTGTTGGACTATAACCTGGTGTTGTGTGACTTCTTACATTTGAGTACCCCTGAACGTTCAAGCTCTTCCAGTTCTGCCTCCACAGCAGGTCGTATCGCGTAAGGTACCGATCTGGCTTTGAAAAATTTTGGGCTTGCATGTTCTGCAATCTTGATTTTTGCCTTAATTCCTCTCAGTGTTCCCAGTCCTTGCTGAAATACCTCTTTAGCTTCGTCCAATATTCTGGACAACCGTTCAGGTTTGACATCTTCCTTTCCGGAATCTACCGTCATTGTGTTTAGTGAGTGCCAGTCTATCTTTATTTTCCTGATCCACTCCCGTCCCAGAAGTGGTGGACCTCCCTCGGGTAGCACATACATGTCCATTCCTCGGTGATCTTTGCCCTTGTGTCTCACCTTGACTTTTATCTTTCCGATGGGGTATACTTTATGCCCCGTGTATGTCTGCAATACTATCTCCGTATCCCGTAGGGGAATATGTTTGAACAACTTTTTGTAACCTTGCTTATTCATGACCGTCAACGCCGATCCGGTGTCCACTTCCATTTTCACTTGGACTTTTGCAATCTGTAGTGTGACCCAGATAGTTTGTCGGTCAGCTTCTTTACTCACATTGTGAATCCTCAGACTACCCAGTTCCTTGCTGTTGGAGTCTGAATCTGAATTCTGTTCATCTGTACTCTTCCCAGTCACCTTGTGTGTAGAGCCAGAGGATGTAGGCGGGGTTTTAAATGAATTTTTTGCATCTGTGTTCACTATGGAGAAAGACGATGCAGACATAGAAATCGGGCAAGGGGACTGTGACATACTCGAACATATTAGCATCGAGAGGGAGGAGGTGCTAGCGGTTTTAGCGGGCCAAAAAGTGGATAAATCCCCAGGCCCGGACGAGATGTATCCCAGGCTGCTGTGGGAGGCAAGGGAGGAGATTGCAGGGGCTCTGACACTAATTTTCAGAACCTCTCTGGCCACAGGGGATGTACCAGAGGACTGGAGAACAGCTAACGTAGTACCATTATTCAAGAAGGGTAGCAGGGATAAACCAGGGAATTACAGGCCAGTGAGTCTAACATCTGTGGTGGGGAAATTATTGGAAAAAATTCTGAGGGACAAAATTAATCTCCACTTGGAGAGGCAAGGATTAATCGGGGATAGTCAGCATGGCTTTGTCAAGGGTAAATCATGTCTAACAAATCTGATCGAATTTTTCGAGGGGGTGACTAGTGGGGTGGATGAGGGAAATGCTGTGGATGTGGTTTACATGGACTTCAGTAAAGCTTTTGACAAAGTCCCGCATAGGAGACTGGTCAAGAAGGTAAGAGCCCATGGGATCCAGGGTGCCTTGGCGCGTTGGATCCTAAACTGGCTGAGTGGCAGGAGGCAGAGGGTGATGGTCGAAGGTTGCTTTTGTGACTGGAAGCCTGTGTCCAGTGGGGTACCTCAGGGATCGGTGCTGGGTCCCTTATTGTTTGTGATCTACATAAATGATTTGGATGAGAATGTAAAAGGTATGATCAGTAAGTTCGCAGATGACACGAAAATTGGTGGGGTGGTAAATTGCGAGGAGGAAAGCCTCCAGCTACAGGACGATATAAACGGGTTGGTCAGATGGGCGGAAAAGTGGCAAATGGAATTTAACCCTGAAAAGTGCGAGGTGATGCATTTTGGACGGACAAATAAGGCAAGGGAATACACAATGAGTGGTAGGACCCTAGGAAGTACAAAGGGTCAGAGGGACCTTGGTGTACATGTACATAGATCCCTGAAGGCAGCGGAGCAGGTAGATAAGGTGGTTAAAAAGGCATATGGGATACTTGCCTTCATTAGCCGAGGCATAGAATATAAGAGCAGGGAGGTTATGATGGAGCTGTACAAAACGCTGGTGAGGCCACAGCTGGAGTACTGTGTGCAGTTCTGGTCGCCTCACTATAGGAAGGATGTGATTGCTTTGGAGAGGGTGCAGAGAAGATTCACCAGGATGTTACCTGGGATGGAGCGCCTCAGCTATGAAGAGAGGCTGGACAGGCTGGAGTTGTTTTCCTTGGAGCAGAGAAGGCTGAGGGGGGACCTGATTGAGGTGTACAAAATAATGAGGGGCATAGATAGGGTAGATAAAGAGGAACTTTTCCCCTTAGTGGGGGGGTCAATAACAAGGGGGCATAGATTCAGGGTAAGGGGCAGGAGATTTAGAGGGGATTTGAGGAGGAACTTTTTCACCCAGAGGGTGGTTGGAATGTGGAACTCAATGCCTGAAAGGGTGGTGGAGGCAGGAACCCTCACAACATTCAAGAAGCATTTGGATGAGCACTTGAAATGCCATTGCATACAAGGCTATGGACCAAATGCTGGAAAATGGGATTAGACTGGACAGGGATGGATGGGCGGCGCAGACACGATGGGCCGAAGGGCCTCTTTCTGTGCTGTAAAACTCTATGACTCTATGACTCTATGACCTTATGTACCTTTCTGTACTTCTTCTGCGGTGACTTATTATTGCTGGTCTTCTTTCCTGACCGGCATACTTTAGCTATGTGACCAGGCTTGCCACATTTCCTACATTCCTGGTTTTTAAACCAGCATTGGTTCTGATCGTGTGTTGTCTTCCCACAACGATAACATTTCGTTGTACCCGAAGTCATTTGATCCATACTGAGTACCGCTGTCTTCCGCTGCATTTCCGCCGTGCCTCTCGCTGCGGCTTCGTGCGATGCTGCAATAAGGACAGCCTTCTCAAGTGTAAGATCATTCTCTTCGAGCAGTCGTTTTTGCATTCCTTCCTTCGACATTCCGCACACGAACTTGTCTCTCAGTGCCTCTGACAGATTTACCCCAAACTGGCAGTATTTTGCTAGTCTACGCAGTTCAACCAGGTACTCTGCGTTGCTTTCCTCTTTTAGTTGCGTTCTCACGTAAAATTTAGATCGTTCCGCTAACATCAGCGGTGCGGGGTTCAAATGATCCTTCAGGACAGCAACAATATAAGCGAAAGACTGATCCGCCGGTTTAGCTGGTGATAGAAGATGCTTCAATAACCCGTATGTCTTCGCACCCATTGAGTTTAGTAAGGTTAGAGCTTTGTCATAATTTGCTATCTTATTGACCTTACAATATATCTCGATGCGTTCTACATACGTGGCCCAATCTTCCACATCGGAATCGAAACCGTTGATGTTACTACGCTTAGGCATCTTCACCCTCTTCCTGAGAAACAACAACGAAATATTTCTTTAACTTTTTTTTTCCAAAATGGCGGTTTCCCGCGCTTGTCTTCTTTCCCCGCCCACTTTCAAAATGGCGGTTTCCCGCTTCTGTCTTCTTCCCCGCCTACTGGCGGCTTCCCGCGTTTCTTCCCCTGGCAGGAGGGGTAAGCTTTTCCCTCGGGCGACGACCGCTGGCTTTCGGGGTTCGCAGCCTGCGCGTCGGCTTCAGTGCGTTCCTTGTTCCCTTTTCTCGGCAGGGCAACCGGCGCTGGGTACAACCCGTTGACGGCGAACAGTTTCAGCCGCTGGGCTGGATCTCGCTCAGTCTCCCTCGCTCGGGCTTTGTCTCTCCCGCTCGCTCGGGCTCTGTCTCTCCCTCAGCGGCTTCCAATCATGCCTCCCAGCCCTCTCGCAGTCCGGTGCTTTCCTCCCTGGCTGCGGCTGAGTTCTCCGCGATTTATTTATTTTTATATCTTCCCGCGCCTTACGATCCCGGTCGCAGCGCTTCGTGGCCTCGGTCGCTGCCCGGCCTTTTTCGCCGGTCGCGGTCTAGCTGTCTCATGACGCCGTTGCGTCTCCCAGCCCGCTTGTACCGCGGCTTCCGTGCTCCACGCTGCCCCAGTCTCAGCGCCTCTGGGCCCGACTTCTGTCCGGCTCCTTTCCCCCGACCGTGGTCGAGTTCACCGCCCTTATCCTCCGTTTATTTTTTTATTTTCCCTTTACTCACAGTCACCGTGGCCGACTTGCTTCTCGTGCTGATCGGCTCACTCACCACCGTGGCAGAAGGGACAATCAGTGCCTGTTGCTGATGGAAGGCTTCGTGTCTGAATTCTTCCTTCTTCCTTGCTCTGCAGACTCGAGTTTTCTCTCAGCAGAATGACGAGGGCGGGTGCCTCTTCTCGACGCTCGTTAACTGCTTCGGAAGTATTGTTGCCGCAGGGTAAGATCGAACTCGTCGCCACTGTAAAGTCTGTAGGTATTATGGCGAATTAATACACAGACTACAAGAGTAACTTTAACAGGACTTTACTATTCGATGGTCAGGGCGAATCTGCCCAATAAATCCTGACACAGCACTTATATACCGGTGTGGTCACCGTCGGTATTACAGTATACAGCAGCCAAGATAAAGTAGTGCCACACCTAAAATAGTTCTCTTAAAGGTGGACGGTTACATACAATAGTTCTCTTAAAGGTAGAACAGTTACATACACTACACTTAACAGTTGAGCTGGTTCGCGATTTCGGGGTTCGCTAGATGTGTTGGTTGGGGCCTGCCATACCCCGGATGCAGCAGAGGACTTCACCTGCGTAGCTGGTCAGTCTTCGCGAGTCTGCTGATACGGTAGGGTGCGTATTGGATCTATCAGGTGAGTACCCAATTTTCTTTGGTTAGAAATAGGGCCTAGAGTCTTTTTGAATAAAATCTTACCCAGGGGTAAGTCAGGATAGTTTGTAGAGTGGAAAAGACTTGCGAATCTTTGGTTTCTTCCAAGTTGGTTTTTGGTTGGGTGCGGTGGCCCAATATTACCCGGTTGGCTATGGGTAATATTCGGTTGGTTGTTTCGTGGGGCCCTTGGTGCCGCGAGGTGTCCATTGGTGTGTTACTTCAAGAGCGAACTGCTTCGAGGTGTTTGCTCCTCGACCTTGATGTTGCTCGGGGATGGCTCTCCTTGAACTTGGAACTGTTGCTGTTTCCTGTGTGATGTTCCTGTACTGTCTAACTGTTAAAACAGGCCCCCAATTATACTAATCAAGGCCTGCTAATCTGCATGCCAAATCAGTTCAAGTCCATTTGGCGGGCTCGTTAATATTAAGTTGTGTAAATTGTTTAAGCAGTTTCGGGATGGCTTCCTGAGTTGTTGAAATAGTATAAAAATGTGAGAAGTAGTTTCGGGATGGTTTTCCTGAGTTGTTGAGCTCTTATCTAATTGTAGTGAATTGTCCACAAGCTTTGAGTTTCCTGTGGGGCCTGAGATTCTTTGTAGGTTGGCTAAACGATTTGTATTATGCATGTTTTTGGATGGGTCTTGTGAGGCTGTTCTTCCGTGGGTCTATTGTTAGCATGTAAATTTCTTGATAGGGGCTGAGTGACATTTACAGTTCCCCCAGACAGTTTGATTATCTCGAATACTCAAACTGTCTACTGCAGAGGTAGATCCCATTCTTTGTTGCAGCCTTTTCCCCAAACATGCCTGAACATGTCCTTTTAAAATGCCAAGTCTGTTTTCTGATCTTGAATCTCCTCGTTAGGCCCAACATGCCCTTTTATCACTCCTGAAGTTTTTAGCAAGGGTCCAAAATCACTTTAATAGGGTTTTCTTTCGTAATGGGGGATCTGTTAATTTTGAGAATCCTACAGTAATGGGTACATGAGTGCAGAGGTAAGTGTGTTTGGTGTGTGTAAAGTGTTTAAAGAAGTTTTACTTACCTTTACTTACCTTTACAGCCTTCCTTCCTTCAGGTCTCGGGAGTCCCTCATCTCACCGGCATTCAGCTTTCTGTTCTGGAGAGATCTCTAAATCAGCCTGAGAGGAAGGAATTAACTTTGTGTACAGATTGTCAGTGTTTGACAGCTTCAAAGAGCTGTCAAATGCTGATATTTCATCTGTCAAAAGCTCTTGACAGATGAAATGTCAATCTGTGACGTCACCTGTTGCCGGGTTGCCCTTAATTGGCCTGCTGAGCCTGCTGGGCGGGCTCAACAAGGTCAATCAAGTGAAAATCGAGTGAGTTGGCCACAACTCGATGGAGGCGGGACTACAACCCCAAAAGTTGTAGTCCCGCCTCCTACACGCCTCCAGTATCAAAATCCAACCCTTCATGTGCCTCCTCCAGCATTATCACTTAGCACGGCCATAACTCTCCCCTGTTCATGATGGCCAGGACATTTTCTTCTACAGGAGAGAGGATATGCAGGCAGCTTCTTGGCTCATGAAATAAAAGGGATAGTGGCAGCATGGATACAAAATTGGCTAAGTGACAGGAAATGGAGATTAGTGGTGAATGGTTGTTTTTCATACTGGAGGAAAGTATACAGTGGTGTTCCCCAGAGGTCGGCACTAGGACCACTGCTTTTCTTGATGGAATCATAGAATCATAGAATGGTTACAGCACAGAAGGAGGCCATTCAGCCCATCGAGCCCGTGCCAGCTCTCTGCAAGAGCACTTCAACTAGTCCCACTCCCCCGCACTTTCCCTGTAGCCCTGCAATTTTTTTCCTTCAGGTGTTTATCCAATTCCCTTTTGAAAGCTATGATTGAATCTGCCTCCACCACCCTTTCAGGCCGTGCATTCCAGATTATAACCGCTTGATGCATAAAAACATTTTTCCTCATGTCGTCTTTGATTCTTCTGCCAATCACCTAAACCTGTGTCCTCTGGTTCTCAACCCTTCTGCCAATGGGAACAGTTTCTCTCTATCTACTCTGTCTAGACCCCTCATGATTTTGAACACCTCTATCAAATCTCCTCTCGGTCTTCTCTGCTCTAAGAACAACCCCAACTTCTCCAGTCTATCCATGTATCTGAAGTCCCTCATCCCTGGAACCAATCTTGTAAATCTTTTCTGTACCCTCTCTAAAGACTTCACATCCTTTCTAAAGTGCAGTGCCCAGAATTGGACACAATATTCCAGTTGAGGCCGAACCAGTGTTTTATAAAGGTTCATCATAACTTCCTTGCTTTTGTACTCTATGGGGATGATTTCCTGACTCCGGAGGAAATGGGTTTGGAATCGGGAAAGGCGGGAAAATTAGAATCAATGAGGTTGGGTTCGAAACCCGACTCCAACCCGCCTCCGTGGAATTTTGCCGGTTCCAGTTTTGGAGGTCGGGAAATGCTTCCGCCTTTAGCTGGCCATTGCATTAATTAACGTCTGCAAATGCTTTTAAGGGCCTCTCTAAGCCTATTTTGAGAGGCCCTCGTGAATTTTCCATCATTTCGGTGTGCTTTACGCAACTCCTGAACCACGACAGGTAAACCTGGTGGGTTGACTCGTGGGTGGCCTCCTCACTGCTGCAGGTCTAACAAGACATTGTTCACTGCAGCAAGGATTACTTACAGGTGCCAGACCTTGGCATTAAAAGGTCTCTGAGCACTTTTAGAAGGCCTTCCGAAGTCGGAGGTACTACAGCTTGACTCCATCAACTGTGGGACCTCCTGTGAAGACCCTCGCCCCGCTTACAATGAGCGCTTCCCCAGAGGAGGCATCTGCAGGCAGAATGGGAAACATTCATTTCCTTTCACCTTGGACCTCAGATGAGGATGAGGAACATCCAGGGCAGCAGCAGAACCAGGCAGCTCAGCAGCAACATCAGCAGGAGCCCCAAACTCCTGCTCAGGCACCTGATACTGCACAGGGTGTTGTGTATGTCCCTTTAAGGGAATAACTGGTCTTAGACTGCAGTACCGGCAGTGACCACCCCTGTATAAAAGGCCCTAGCAGGCTTCTGTAGTTTCAGTTTCAAGCTGCCTCTTGTTCAGTAAAGTACCTGTTAACTGTTCTCCCGAAGTCCGTGTATTATTGAGGCGCGGACTTTACAGTGGCGACGAGTAAGTTCGAACTCACCTGCAGTGTGGCATCATCTCACGGGGATCTCACCTGAAAGGAAGGTCCTGGAAGGTCGTAGTCTGAGCAACAGGCGTCGACCGAGGGTAACCGCCCAAAGAATCCATCGGTGTTTGGAGAATTGCGGGAGAGACTGTGGTTCCAGCGAATCGTGCTGGTAGCAGGTAGCGCGCTGACCCTTCCGGACTGCGGCGGGCTCAAGCTCGATCGAACGGCTCTACAAATCGGGCTGCGCAGCGTCGCCGGGAAAAGAAAACAAGAGAGAGAGGGTGGAGCGCACAGGGCGCGGTCGGTGCTCGAGAACAGGACAGCGGAGAGAAACCAAATGGGGGGGGAAGGAAAGCGAGACGCGCCGAAGCTGCAGGTCGCCACCATTACCCCATAGAATGCTAGGAGCAGCGTGGCAGTAAGGGGAAGAAGCAAAAGCGCGGGAGGCGCCATTTTATCCCGTTGGGGAAGAAGCAAAAGTGCGGGAGGCGCCATTTTATTCCATTGGGGAAGAAGCAAAAGCATGGGAGGCGCCATTTTAAATCGCCCAAGATGCCGAAAAGTGGCAGTATCACTGCTTTCGACAATGAGGTAGAAGACTGGACCATGTATGTAGAAAGAATCGAAGTGTACTGCAAGGCAAATGAGGTGGCCAATGGAAAGAGGGCGTCGGTATTATTAAATCTGATGGGTGCGAATACGTACGGCCTATTGCGGAATTTAATTACCCCAGCTAAACCAATGGAGAAAACTTTTGAGGAGATTGTTCATATCTTACAGGAACACCTAAGCCCTACACCACTGCTGATAACAGAAAGATTCAAGTTCCATAAAAGAAACCAGCACAAAGATGAGAACAATGCTGACTATCTTACGGAACTACGCAAGTTATTGACGCACTGCCAGTTCGGAGCAGGACTGGCAGACACCTTACGGGATAAGTTTGTCTGTGGGCTCCAGAGTGAAGGAACCCAGAAACGACTACTTTCAAAAAAGGACCTGACGCTAGAACAGGCTTTCAGCGTGGCAGTATCCTACGAAGCAGCAGCACGGGGAGCTGCGGAAATACAACAGAAACCACAAGAATACAGCGCTAATGAAATGGCGTATGGAGCCGAAAAGTGCTATCGCTGCGGCAGAACAACCCATGAGCAGAAGGACTGCTGGTTTAAAGACAAAATATGCAGGCAATGCGGAAAAATGGGACATATAGCAAGAGTCTGCAGGTCGGGAAAGAAGACCAACACGACAAGAACTACTAAGGAACAGCACAGGAAAGTAAAGAAACTGACAGATAGTAGTCCCGAAGATCGGAGAGTGATAAGGACTCTGGGAGCAGGCGACTAAGTTGTTTAAAATTACACAACATAATCGCAAAACAAGATCACCGAACCATTTGGGTCACCCTCATGATAGCAGGGTCCCCAGTGAAGATGGAATTGGACACAGGATCAGCCCTAACTGTCATGAATCGACGAGACTATGAGCGGTTATTCTCACACATACCCTTAAAGGACACGTCCATTGTATTGAAGACATACACGGGGCAAAAGGTCTACCCCAGAGGAAAAATAAGCATGCCAGTTGAATATAACGGAAAAGAAACACAGAAACTATGCTTGTATATACTACGAGATGGAGGACCACCATTATTGGGACGTGAATGGATCCGAAGACTACAATTGGATTGGCATTCCATTCTGGCACTAACTGTGACTGACAAAAAAGATGATGACGTCGCACCTGGATGCCTGTCACAAATTCTATCTGACGCGGAAGAGGTGTTCCAACAAGGACTTGGGACTCTAAAAGGAGTAAAGGCAACCATAAAGATTGAGGATAACGCAACCCCAAAATTTTTCAAGGCCAGACGCGATACGCCGAGCTGTGGAAGCTGAACTGGAGAGTCTGGAGCATTCGGGGGTGCTGTCTAAGGTGGACTGGAGCGAGTGGGCCACACCCATCGTTCCTGTAATGAAGAAAGCATTGAGCAACACGCCTGGGGAGCCAAGGAAGGTTCGCATCTGTGGGGACTTCAAGGTGACTGTGAACCCAGTCCTGAACACAGCACAGTATCCGCTTCCGCGGATAGAAGATATTTTCGCCTCACTATCTGGAGGGAAACATTTTACAAAGATTGACCTGGCTCAAGCATATCTACAAATGGAGGTGGAAGAAGCATCTAGGAAATACCTCACGATAAACACTCACAAAGGCCTTTACCAGTACAATCGGCTGGTATTTGGGGTAGCATCGGCCCCGGCTATGTGGCAGAGGGCAATGGAACAAGTCCTGCAAGGGATCCTGGGGACCCAGTGTTATTTGGACGACATCCTGGTTACGGGCGAAAATGACAATGAACACCTTGCCAACCTGGAACAGGTGCTCACGAGATTGCAGGAATATGGGCTACGAGCCAACCGTCCCAAATGCGAGTTCTTCAGGAGACAAATCTCGTATTGTGGCCACATGATTGATGAGGAAGTGTTGCATAAGTCGCCGGACAAGATTGAGGCTGTAGTCAAGGCTCCAGCACCGGAAAATGTGTCGCAACTGAGGTCGTTCCTCGGGTTGGTGAACTACTACCATAAGTTCTTGCCGAATTTATCTACAATTCTGCACCCACTGAACGCCCTCCTTCAAACTGGGGTAACATGGAAATGGAGTGATGAGTGTAAGCGTGCCTTTCAGGAATGTAAATGCCAAATCACTTCAAAAGAAGTATTGGCCCACTACAACCCAACACTACCGATTCGGTTGGCATGTGATGCGTCACCTTACGGCATTGGAGCGGAGCTGTCACACAAATTCCGTGACGGTTCAGAGAGGCCAATAGCCTTTGCATCGCGCTCGCTAACCTCAGCCGAGCGTAACTACGCCCAGATTGACAGGGAGGCCCTCAGCCTGGTGTGGGGGGTGAAGAAGTTCAATCACTATCTGCACGGGCAGAAATTCACCCTACTGACTGATCATCAACCCCTGGTCTCAATTTTTAACCAAAGAAGGGCGTTCCGGTGATGACGGCGCAACGGCTGCAAAGATGGTCACTTTTTCTAGGGGCACATCAGTATGACATAGAGTACAAAGGTACGAAACAACATGGAAACGCTGATGGGCTGTCGCGCCTACCGTTGCCTATGGCGGAAGAAGCATCTGCAGTGGACCCTGTGGAGATATTCCATGCGACCATAGTCGAAGGTTTGCCTGTTACAAATGCAAGTATTGAGAAGGAAACCCGAAATGACCCGACACTCTCTCGGGTCTATGATTTGACGGTGAAGGGATGGCCAGCATATGGCGACTCACTGTTGCCAGCATTCTCGCCAAGGAGGGAACAGCTGTCAGTGTGCCGGGGAACCTTGATGTGTGGATCCCGAGTGGTAATTCCACCCAAGTTGAGAGATAGAGTACTCAATGAGCTTCACGAGGGTCATCTGGGAGGGGTAAAAATGAAGAGCCTAGCCAGGGTGTTTGTGTGGTGGCCGGGAATCAATAAAGAAATCGAGGATATGACCAAGAGATGCACAGGATGCCAGAAGGTCCAAAACGCTCCACCACAGGCCCCGCTACATCCATGGGAGTAGCCCTCATCTCCATGGCAACGGGTACACATTGATTTCGCTGGTCCATTTATGGACTCAATGTTTCTAATCGCTGTGGACGCCCATTCGAAATGGCCAGAGGTCATTAAAATGTCCTCCACCACCACGGAGAAAACTATTGCAGTCTTAAGGACCATCTTCGCCAGGAATGGCTTGCCAGAACAGATCTGTTCCGACAATGGCCCACAGTTTGTGTCTGAGGATTTCCGGAGGTTCCTGAAGAATAATGGGGTGAAACATTACACATCTGCCCCATATCATCCAGCCACAAATGGATTGGCTGAGAGGTTTGTTCAGACCTTTAAAAAGGCCATAAAGGCAATGTATAATGACGACATACCACTGCAACACAAGGTGGATAAATTCCTGTTTGCTTACCGGAATGCGACACATGCAGTAACCAGCCAAACTCCAGCCGTACTGTTTTTCAAGCGGAGACTAAGATGTCGCTTGGATTTGCTCAAACCAAACATAAGACGAGATGTTGAGGATAAGCAGTTCCAGCACATAAATGAGAAGCCAACCAGGAGCTTCAAGATAGGGCAACCAGTCTTGGCCCGCGACTACCGAACAGAAAAATGGCAGCCAGGCACGATATGCACACAGCAGGGACCACTAATGTACACAGTGGACGTTGGAGAGAGCATCGTGAAACGCCATGCTGACCAGATTCTAGAGTCACAGGAACAAGCCAAACCTGTACCACAAGCATGTGCACCTGGTAATGAGCCCGAAGTACAGATTGCGTCTACCTCAGAAGCAGGGGTATTGGAAGCTGACGAACCAACCAATGACAATGAGCCAGAATTGACTCCACGACCAGAACAGGATACTCGAGAAAGGCGCTATCCAGTCTGGATCAGGAAGCCTCCTCAAAGACTGAACTTATAAATGGCTATTCCAGTTGATGTATATATTACTGAGAAATTGTAATTGTAATTAGTTATTATTTAGTTGTTAAGTGAATGTTATGTACTGTTTATCTAAAAGGGGAGGAATTGTTGTGTATGTCCCTTTAAGGGAATAACTGGTCTTAGACTGCAGTACCGGCAGTGACCACCCCTGTATAAAAGGCCCTAGCAGGCTTCTGTAGTTTCAATTTCAAGCTGCCTCTTGTTCAGTAAAGTACCTGTTAACTGTTCTCCCGAAGTCCATGTATTATTGAGGCACGGACTTTACACAGGGCAGAAGGCACCAGCGCATCGAGGCACCTCTCCGCAGGAGATACCCCCCACAGAGGGTTTACAGACAAAGGATGAGCTACCTCAACATGAGTGAGCAGCAGTGCCAAAAGGAGGTTGGGACTTTCGCGAGAGATCTGCAGCCTGCTGCAGCAAGACCTGGTGCCCAGAGGAACGGGTGGAAACCCCTTACCAGTGGTTGTCAAAGTCACCAGCGCACTAAACTTCTTTCCCTTCCAGGCATCTCCCAGTCAGCCGCCCACAGGTGCATCACCCAGTTTCCCGATGCCCTTTTAGCTAAGTCCCACAATTACATCCAGTTCACAAGGGATCAAGCAAGTATAACCGCCTGTTCGGTTGGATTTGCAAATATGGCAGGCATGCCTATGGTGCAGGGCATCATAGACTGCACACATGTGGCCCTTAGGGCACCCCATCACAACCCAGCTATCTTTGTCAACCAAAAGGGCTTCCACTCCCTCAACGTTCAGCTGGTGTGTAACCACAAGAAAGAGTTCTTGCATGTTTGCGCCAAGTTCTGTGGAAGTTGCCATGATTCTTTCATCCTGCGGCACTCTAATGTTCCTCCGCTTTTCAATCCAGCAAACCAACTTAACGGATGGCTCCTTGGTGACAAAGGCTATCACCTGAAGAAGTGGCTAATGACGCCAATCAGGAGGCCAGCTAACGAGGCTGAAGAGCGCTACAATGCCAGCCACACTTCGACCATGTCCATCATAGAGCAGACCATTGGGTTGCTGAAATGTGCTTCCGTTGCCTTGACCGATCAGGTGGAGCCCTGCAGTATACACCATTCAGGGTCTCCAGAATGGTCGTGGTCTGCTGTACACTGCACAGCATCGCACAGCGTCGTGGCTTGCAGCTTCCCGATGAGCAAGCGACTCAGTTCCAGCCCTCCTCAGATGAGGATGAGGAGGAGGAGGAAGCTAAGGAGGAGGAGGAAAATCTGGAGGAGGAGCAGCAGGAGCAGCAGGTGGAGGTCAGAGCACCGGTGTTTCGACCAACGGCAGTGGCAGCACACGAGCACATGGCTGCCAGGGATGCAAGGGATAGAAAACATAGAAGATAGGAGCAGGAGTAGGCCATTCGGCCCCTCGAGCCTGCTCCGCCATTCAATGAGATCATGGCTGATCCTCCAAATTCAGTACCCTGTCCCTGCCTTCTCCCCATATCCCTTGATCCCTTTAGCCTTAAGAAATATATCCAACTCTTTCTTGAATATACTTAATGAACTGGCCTCCACCACCCTCTGTGGCAGAGAATTCCACAGGTTCACCACTCTCTGGGTGAAGAAATTCCTCCTCATTTCAGTCCTAAATGGCTTACCCCTTATCCTTAGACTACGACCCCTGGTTCTGGACTCCCCGGCCATCAGAAACATCCTTCCTGCATCTAGTCTGTCCAGGCCTGACAGAATTTTATAGGTTTCGATGAGATCCCCTCTCAATCTTCTAAACTCCAGTGAGTATAAGCCCAATCGACACAATCTCTCCTCATACATCATTCCTGCCATCCCAGGTATCAGCCTGGTGAATCTTTGCTGCACTCCTTCCATGGCAAGAACGTCCTTCCTCAGGTAAGGCGACCAAAACTGCACACAATACTCAAGGTGTGGTCTCACCAAGGCCCTGTACAACTGCAGCAAGACATCCTTGTTCTTGTACTCGAACCCTCTTGCTATGAAGGCCAACATACCATTTGCCTTCTTAACCGCCTGCTGCACCTGCATGCTTACCTTCAGCGACTGGTGTACAAGAACACCCAGGTCTCTTTGCACTTCCCCTTCTCCCAATCTATTGCCATTCAAATAATAATCTGCCTTCCTGTTTTTGCCACCAAAGTGGATAACCTCACATTTATCCACATTATAGTGCATTTGCCATGTTTCTGCCCAATCACCCAACCTGTCCAAATCGTGCTGGAGTTTCACGACATCCTCCTCACAGCATACCCTCCCACCCAGCTTTGTGTCATCTGCAAATTTGAAGATATTATATCAAATTCCCTCGTCCAGATCATTAATATATATTGTGAACAGCTGGGGTCCTAGGACCGATCCTTGCGGTACCCCACTAGTCACTGCCTGCCACTCGGAAAATGACTCGTTTATTCCAACTCTTTGCTTTCTGTCCGCCAACCAGTTCTCTATCCAAATCAATACCTTGCCCCCAATCCCATGTGCCTTAATTTTGCACGCTAATCTCTTATGCAGGACCTTATCGAAAGCCTTCTGAAAGTCCAAATACACCACATCCACTGGTTCTCCCTTATCTATTTCACCAGTTACATCCTCAAAAAATTCCAGTAGATTAGTCAAGCATGATTTACCTTTTGTAAATCCATGTTGACTTTGTCCGATCCAGTCACTGCTTTCCAAGTGCTCTGCTATTACATCTTTTATAATGGACTCTAGCATTTTCCCCACTACCGATGTCAAGCTTACCGGTCTATAATTTCCTACCTTTTCTCTACCACCTTTTTTGAATAGTGGGGTAACATTAGCTACCCGTCAATCCATGGGTACCGTTCCAGAGTCTTTCGAGTTCTGGAAGATGACCAGCAATGCATCTACTATTTCTAGGGCCACTTCCTTAAGTACCCTGGGATGTAGATTATCAGGCCCTGGGGATTTATCGGCCTTCAGTCCCATCAATTTTCCTAACACCATTTCCCTACAAATACTGATTTCTTTCAGTTCCACCCTTTCATCAGACCCTATGTTCCCCGGCATCTCTGGGAGGTTATTTGTGTCCTCCTTTGTGAAGACAGAACCAAAGTATGTATTTAGTTGGTCTGCCATTTCTTTGTTCCCCATTATAAATTCCCCCGATTCTGACTGCAAGGGACCTACGCTTGACTTCACCAATCTTTTTCTCTTCACATATCTATAAAAGCTTTTACAGTCAGTTTTTATTTTCCCTGCAAGCTTGCTCTCATATTCTATTTTCCTTTTCTTAATTAATCCCTTTGTCCTCCTTTGTTGAATCCTAAACTGCTCCCAATCCTCAGGATTATTGCTTTTTCTGGCCAATTTATATGCCCTCTCCTCGGACCTTATGCTATCCCTAATTTCCCTTGTTAGCCACGGTTGGGTCACCTTTTTTGTTTTATTTTTATGCCAAACTGGGATGAACAAATTCTGTAGTTCATCGATTCGGTCTTTGAATGTTTGCCATTGCCTATCCACTGTCAACCCTTTGAGTGCCATTCCCCAATCAATCCTACCCAACTCGCTCCTCAGACCATCGTAGTTTCCTTTATTTAAATTGAGGACCCTAGTCTCCGATTCAACTACTTCATTCTCCATCTTAACGAAGAATTCGATCATATTATGATCGCTCCGACCCAAGGGGCCTCGTACAACAAGATTGCTAATTAATCCTTTCTCGTTACATAATACCCAGTCTAAGATGGCCTGATCTTTGGTTAGTTCCTCGACATATTGGTCCAGGAAACCATCCCGTAAACACTCCAGGAATTCCTCCTCCACAGTATTGTTACTAATTTGGTTGGCCCAATCTATATGTAGATTAAAGTCACCCATTATGACTGCTGTGCCCTTATTGCACGCTTCTTTCATTTCTCTTTTAATGCCATCCCCAACCTCCGCCTTACTGTTTGGAGGTCTATAAACCACACCCACTAACGTTTTTTCCCCTTAGTATTTCTCAATTCTACCCATACAGATTCCACCTCATCAGAGCTAATATCCTTCATTGCAATTGTGTTAATCCCTTCTTTAACCAGTAATGCTACCCCACCTCCCTTTCCTTTTTGCCTATCTTTCCTGAATATCGAATACCCCTGGATGTTGAGTTCCCAGTCCTGACCTTCCTTGAGCCACGTTTCCGTAATCCCAACCAAATCGTATTTGTTTACTTCTATTTGCGCAGCCAATTCATCCACCTTATTACACATGCTCCTCGCATTAAGACACAAAGCCTTCAGGCTTGTTTTTTTAATGCTCTTAGACCTATTAGAATTATTATTTACTGTGGCCATGTTTGATTTAAACCGTTGATTTCTCTGACTGCCACTTTTGTTTTTCTCCTTCCTATCTTTTGCTTTTATCCTTGTTTCCCTTTCCTCTGTCTCCCTGCTCAGGGTCCCAACCTCCTGCCATTTTAGTTTAAACCCTCCCCCACAGCACTAGCAAACACTCCCCCTAGGACATCGGTTCCAGCCCTGCCCAGGTGCAAACCGTCCGGTTTGAACTGGTCCCACCTCCCCCAGAACCGGTTCCAATGTCCCAGGAATTGAATCCCTCCCCCTGGCACCATTCCTCTAGCCACATATTCATCTGAAGTATCCTTCTATTTCTACTCTGATATACCTTAAATAGCTACAGAGACTGGTAGTTATAACTCAAACAGTTGGCTTTTAATAGCTTAGAACTGGACAGAACAGAACACACATGTTAGCCTTCTGACCAGCTTCTCAGAAGTGAACTAGGAGGTGGAGCCAGGGGCGAAACAGATCAGGACAATCAATGGCACAGCAGAGTGGTATACAGTACATCAGCATTCCTGGCCAACCAAGAAAACAGCAGGGTTACAATAGATTACAATAGGAAACTATACACAGGTAGAATAAGGTATATACTTATAAGACTTATTTCACCACATACTCTGACTAGCACGTGGCACTGGTAGCAATCCTGAGATTACTACCTTTGAGGTCCTGTTTTTTAATTTATCTCCTAACTCCCTATATTCCGCTTTTAGGACCTCATCCCACTTTTTACCTATATCGTTGGTGCCTATATGCACCATGACAACTGGCTGTTCACCCTCCCCTTCCAAGATGTTCTGCAGCCGCTCGGAGACATCCTTGACCCTTGCACCAGGGAGGCAACACACCATCCTGGAGTCTCGTTTGCGGCCGCAGAAACGCCTATCTATTCCCCTTACAATTGAATCCCCTATTACTATAGCTCTACCCCTCTTTTTCCTCCCATTCTGTGCAGCAGAGCCACCCCTGGTGCCAGGAAGTTGGCTGCTGCTGCCTTCCTCTGATAAGCCATCCCCCCCAACAGTACTCAAAGTGGTGTATCTGTTGGAGAGGGGGATGGCCACAGGGAACCCCTGCACTACCTGCCTGCGCCTAGTACTCTGCCTGTTGGTCACCCGTTCCCTTTCTTCCTGTCCAACCTCTACCTGTGGTGTGTCCAACTCCGTAAATGTGCTATTCACGATGTCCTGAGCATCGTGAACGCTCCAGTATGTATCCAATCGCAGCTCCAGCGCCGCAATGCAGTCTGTCAGTAGCTGCAGCTGGATGCACTTCCTGCAGATTTAGTTGTCAGGGACACAGGAAGTGTCCGAGTTCCCACATATCGCAGGAGGAGCAGATCACGGGGCCCGGCTGTCCTGCCATGACTTACCCTTTAATTAATTGAATTTAAATTAAATCAATCAATCCCACTAATTACACTACAGTTAACTGGTTTACCAACAGTCCCTGCTACACTAGAGAGGCCTTAGAAACTATAAACCAGAGTTAAAGTTTTAAAAAAAGAGAGAAATACTCACCAACCAATCACTTACCTGCTTCCTGGTGACGTCACACTGATTACTTTTTACCTCTCTCCCCTGCTGTTGAATTAGTACTCTGCTCCTGACTCACTGCCGCCGGTTTTAACTGCCGCCGATGCTCAGTGTTCCCATGCAGGCCCGCTCTGGTCGGGCTGCTCCTGAATCAGGGCCGCCGGTTTTAACTGCCGCCGATGCTCAGTGTTCCCACGCAGGCCCGCTCTGGTCGGGCTGCTCCTGACTCACTGCCACCGGTTTTAACTGCCGCCGATGCTCAGTGTTCCCACGCAGGCCCGCTCTGGTCGGGCTGCACCTGACTCACTGCCGCCGGTTTTAACTGCCGCCGATGCTCAGTGTTCCCATGCAGGCCACTCTGGTCGGGCTGCTCCTGACTCACTGCCGCCGGTTTTAACTGCCGCCGATGCTCGGTGTTCCCACGCAGGCCCACTCTGGTCTTATCATGGCCAGATTTGTATAGGTTGGCCAAGTTGGCACATGTCCTTGGCTCCATGCTAGGACTTCATTGACAATGGACATGACTCTCTGGCCTCCTTTCAGTCAGGCCACCAACCTGACAACGCAAATGTTGCGTTGCCCGCAATGTGGAGCTGCCTAAGGCTAAGTAACAGATGGCATAACGCCAACATTTTGGCATCAAATCATGTTAATGCTTTCCAACAGGGATGGCATTTCATCAATACACAGAAACAGTCTCCCAATCTACACACAGATCTGGAGCTAATGGCCCAGAACTTCGGGTCTCCACGGGTGAGTACGCACGGGGTACTCACCCGTAAGCCCAATGGAAGTGCCGGTTTCCTGCATGCACTACGCATGCGCGGGAAACCGGCACTTCCGTTCCACTGAAAGCAGGGGTTAAGAGGTCAAACACGTGCACGGGAGAGGCTGTGCGTGCGCATCGAACTTTGTTTTTTTTTGCAGGTTTTCCCGGGAGGGTAAGTCTCCAGAATTTACACATTTAAAAAGCAGGCGTAAGGCCTGCTTTTTACAAGGTAAGTGGTGAATTAATTAAAATTAAAACATTTTTTCCACAGGTTTATTATTTTTAAATACTTTAAAGCAAGGTAAGTTTATTTTTCGCCCCGTTAGAAAATAAAATTATATTTTTCAAAAATTTAAATTATTGTTTAAAATAGTTATTTCATGTAATTTATAGTTTATTTAAAAAATGTGATTTTTTAAAATTTATTTGAAGATTTAGTGATGTTTTGGGGCTCATAGTATTTATAAGTTTTGACAGCACCTCCTGTCAAACTTATGAATGGAGCATTCCCTGCTCCGATTGGCTCCTCATGGCCCACATGATCCCAGGGGACGCGTCGAACTAACTGCGCCCCTGGGATACGCAAGCACTGCGCGCCGGCAGCTGGAGCAGGCCCAGGATCGGAATTCCACGGGGGCCCACAGCTCAACGGCCGGCGCGCAAGGTAAGTGCAGGTCGGGGGCTTGCACCCGCGGGAAGCCCCCGACCCGAATTTCTGGGCCTATATCTCTTGCCAGCTGTAGTCACACAGCCTTGGTTTCTTTGGCAGGCCTCTGCCTCCGAGATGAGTGGAAGAGCTCCTCCATGCTAGTTCTCACCCCCTCAAACAACATTTGCAGCGCCTCATCTGAGCACCTCGGGTAGGCCCTTGCCTTGGAATTGGACATAGTGGTTTCTCACAAGATGTTGGAGGTAGTGCAGGAGAAGCAGAAATGGTGTGGATTGAACCAAAGGAACAAGAAGCCATAAAATCAGACTGGAAAAGTGCTGTCAACAGAGGCGAGTTTCAGTCCCAAAACACTAATTGAGCAAGTGAATTCCACACCTCTGAAATCAAGTGGCCAATCATGGGAAAACCTCAATTTTTTGACAACTATCAGTGGAGGCAAGTTTCAGACACATCCAAGCCGAAACCCGCCTCCAGTGAGAAAATCAGCCCCTATGTCTCTATTTATGAAGCTCAGGATCCCTTGTGCTTTTTTAACCGCTTTCTCAACCTGCCCTGCCACCTTCAACGATTTGTGCTCGCGTACCCCTAGGTCTCTCTGTTCATGCACCCCCTTTAGGATTGTACCATTTAGTTTATATGTCCTCTCCTCGTTCTTCCTACCAAAATGTATCACTTCGCACTTTTCTGCGTTAAATTTCATCTGCCATGAGTCCGCCCATTCCACCAGCCTGCCTATGTTCTCTTGAACTCTGTCACTATCCTCCTCACTGTTCACTATGCTTCCAATTTTTGTGTCATCTGTAAATTTTGAAATTGTGCCCTGTATACCCAAATCTAAGTCATTAATATATATCAAGTAAAGCAGTGCTCCTAGTACCGACCCCTGGGGAACACCACTGTGTACCTTCCTCCAGTCTGGAAAAACAACCATTCACCACTATGCTCTGTTTTCTGTCACTTAGCCAATGTTGTATCCATGCTGCCACTATCCCTTTTATTCCATGGGCTTCAACTTTGCTGGTGAGCCTATTATGTGGCACTTTATCAAACACTTTTTGGAAATCCATGTACACCACATCAACCACATTGCCCTCATCAACACTCTCTGTTACCTCATCAAAAAATTCAATCAAGTTAGTTAAATACAATTTGCCTTTAACAAATCCATGCTGGCTTTCCTTAATTAATCCACACTTGTCCAAGTGACTGTTAATTTTGTCCCTGATTATCATTTCTAAAAGCTTCCCCACTACCGAGGTTAAACTGACTGGCCTGTAATTCCTGGGTTTATCCTTATACTCTTTTTTGAACAAGGGTGTAACATTTGCAATTCTCCAGCCCCCTGGCACCACCCCCGTATATAAGAAGGATTGGAAGATTATGGCCAGTAACTCCGCAATTTCCACCTTTACTTTCCTCAGCATCCTAGGATGCATCCCATCTGGTCCTGGTGACTTATCTACTTTAATACAGCCAGCCTTTCTAGAACCTGCTCTTTATCAATTTATATCCCATCCAGTGTCTCAACTACCATGACGTTGGCAGCATCTTCTTCCTTGGTGAAGACAGATGCAAAGTATTCATTTAGTACCTCAGCCATGCCCTCTGCCTCCATGCATAGGTCTCCATTTTGGTCCCTAATCGGCCCCACCACTCCTCTTACAACCTGTTTACTATTTATATGCCAATAGAAGACTTTTGGATTACCTTTTATGTTAGCTGTCAATCTATTCTCATACTCTCTCTTTGCCCATCTTATTTAGTATGGAGGAGTCCAGCTCCAAGTCACACACCATCCTGACTTGGAAGTATATTGCTGTTCCTTCATCGTCGCTGGGTACCACAGTTTAGGAAGGATGTGAAGTCCTTGGAGAGGGTGCAGAAAAGATTTACAAGAATGGTTCCAGGAATGAGGGACTTCAGATACTGGTGAAGCTGGGGTTGTTCTTAGAGTAGAGAAGGTTGAGAGGAGATTTGATAGAGGTGTTCAAAATCATGAGGGGTCTAGACAGAGTAGATTGAGAGAAATTGTTCCCATTGGCGGAAGGGTCGAGAACCAAAGGATACAGATTTAAGGTGATTGGCAGAAGAACCAAAGGTGACATGAGGAAAATCTTTTTTACTCAGTGAGTGGTTAGGATCTAGAATGCACTGCCTGAAAGGGTGGTAGGGGCAAATTCAATCATGGCTTTCAAAAGGGAATTGGATAAGTGCCTGAAGGAAAAAAAATTGCAGGGCTACGGGGAAAGGGCAAGGGAGTGGGACTAGCTGAAGTGCTCTTGCAGAGAGCCAGCATTGGCTCGACAGGCCCAATGGCCTCCTTCTGTGCTGTAACCATTCCATGATTCTATGATTCTAGGATAAGTTGTGCGTGACCTTCTCCTGCAAGAAAGAGAGTGTGTTAGTGACCTCCTTGTGAGATGTGTTTTCCAATTTGGGGAGAGCCCCATTGTCTGCTGCCAGAGTGCACCACCTCTCCTTAAGAGGTGCTCTCTGCCTTTAAGTAGCGTTAGAAACGCCTGATTTCCCACTTCCCCCAAACAGGCATCCAGCCAATGAAGAGTGCGGGTAGCACTGCCAGATTTCAGAATTTCCACAGACGCCACTCCATTAAAGCTCTAAGATTGATCCTGTCATACCTGAGACTACATTAAAGTCACCAAGACAGATTTTCAAATCCCCTCCCTGGATGCTGTCATCAAGCGAATATAGAATTCATCTTTTATTGACTCATCGGGCTCCTCAGTTGGTTCATAAGCAACCACTACAATCATATAGCCAAGACTGAGACTGATCTCAGCTTTAAACAGTCAATGTGGTAGTGGAGTCCAGTATAACACTAAAGGTAATGACTAAAGCTACACCCTCTGGTTTGAATCCATCTGATGTACCAGACTATAGGTATGACATGTCACCTACCTGCAGCTCCCCACAGCCTAGCCCCCCAACCTCTTGTAGTCTGGCCAGCAAAATGTGAAGCCACGATAGCTCTTTTGAACTGAGAGACACCACACCAGGATCATTCATGATGTGTACATTGAGAGTGGAGGTGAGGCTGAGACATAAAGGCCCCCGTCTTTCTGCCCCTGTCAAAGCCTCAGATGGATCCCTGCTAGCGGATCAAAATGCATAGATGGAGCAACGGAGAGAATACATCAACAGCCTACTTAATTGTCCTCCCGCCCCTCCTCCTGAGATACTGTCCCAGGCAGCTTCTGTGGCAGTACCTGGCCCAAGCATTTCAGTGTCTGTTCCATCACTAGAGGATGTCACTAAGGTAATTACAAGTATGAAGCAGGGCAGAGGTAGTGGCCAAACACCCCATCCAAATCAGCAATTAAAGATCCCTGCAACCTTACCCCCATTGCTCAGCAAAATGGAAGATTGACAGGCCTCAAGTCTGACTAGAGGTTAGAAGAATTTGTTTGTTCCTGCAGAGCAGTGGATCCATAGAATAGAGTCCCTTCAAAAGCAGTTAACACTGTTGTAATTGGGATCCACTCGTCTGACAGCTCAATTTTCTCGGGGCACAGGGTGATGCTGTTCTCATTCTGATGCAGTGGTGGACATGGATAAGGAGCACCGTTTAAATATCAGTCTATTGTTCAGATTACTGGTACTTTTTACACTGACACTGATAACTGTCAAAATAAATGGCCTGTGTTGATGAAATCTGGCAAAGTGTTGCACAATAACTATAGAAAAATTGCCTGTAATTGTGCATTATTCCAATTGTATGACTTTAAAAAGCAAATGTCAGATCTGTACTATTGATAGTTCCAGGTTAAAGGGACCAATGTTAAATATACATAAGAACATAAGAAATAGGAGCAGGAGTAGGCCATTTGGCCCTTCGAGCCTGCTCCATCATTCAATAAGATCATGGCTGATCTTCTACCTCAACTCCACTTTCCTGCACTATCCCCATATCCCTTTATTCCCTTAATATCCAAAAATCTCTCGATCTCTGTCTTGAATATACTCAACAACTGAGCCTCCACAGCCCTCTGAGGTAGAGAATTCCAAAGATTCACCACCCTCTGAGTGAAGAAATTTCTCGTCATCTCAGTCCTAAATGGCCGATCCCTTATTCTGAGACTGTGACCCCTGGTTCTAGACTCCCCAGCCAGGGGAAACATACTCCCTGCATCTACCCTGTCAAGCCCTGCAAGAATTTTATATGTTTCAATGAGATCACCTCTCATTCTTCTAAACTCTAGAGAATATAGGCCTAGTCTACTCAATCTCTCCTCATAGGACAATCCTCTCATCCCAGGAACCAGTCTGGTGAACCTTCATTGCACTCCCTCTATGGCAAGTATATCCTTCCTTAGATAAGGAGACCAAAACTGTACACAATACTCCAAGTGTGGTCTCACCGGGGCCCTATATAACTGCAGTAAGAAGTCTTTACTCTTATACTCAAATCCTCTTGTAATAAAGGCCAACATACCATTTGCTTTCCTAATTGCTTGCTGTACCTGCATGTTAACTTTCAGTGATTTGTGTACAAGGACACCCAGGTTCCTCTGAACACCAACATTTCCCAATCTCTCACCATTTAAAAAATACTCTGCTTTTCTGTTTTTCCTACCAAAGTGGATAACTTCACATTTCTCCACATTATATTCCATTTGCCATGTTAAAAGTTTGAATAAAATTATTGCCTTTTCTCTCCTGACCCTTTTTTTAGTACTTCGATGCTATGAAACTGATCCATTTATAGAAGCATTTGAAGGTTGTAAACATAAAAACATTATTTTCACCATTATTTTTGATCTAATAGCTACTGACTGTGGTCGAGTACCAACCAAACATGTTGGACGTTTAAGATGCTGCAGCAAGGGAATGGAAATATACTTGCTATGGGAAATGCTGAAAGTGATATGTGACTTAAACAGTCACCAAAAATATATATATATTATATTAAATGTGGTGTGTCGGCTGTGCATACCATTGAAAACCATTAAGTACCTGCAGTACTTGTTACTCCTGTAGGTGGCAGTGTGATAAATATGTTTATTGGCCCTGAATTTGCGGTCAGCAGCGTAGTTAAGGAGTACGCCGCCGACATCGAGTGAAATCCACATTTGCCTCGTGTGAAGCCCTGAGCGAAAAGTTGCTTTCAGACGCTGCGGAGTTGTGCGCATGTAGTGGCCCACTGATCCCAGGGACACACTGCTGTGCATATGGAAACCTGGGACCATATGGGAACCTGGGATCCCATGGGCCGGTGCTCTTTTCACTTCCTGATTCTTAGCCAATCAGGAAACACAGAAATCTCCAATGGGACAGCATTAAGCTTTGCAGAAAGTCCATCTGAGCAGCTGACTGGTTTTATTTTTAATGTCACATGGCACTTTCCAAAAGATTGATGCAGCATCTTTCTTCGATTTGCATTTGATTTGATAAATTAAACAATTTGATGTCTGGCTTTGGCTTTTAAATCCTGACTATTTAAAAAAAAATCATTTTAAATAAAAAGGACTGCTAAGATTAACAAGTCTGAAGTTTTACCTAGCACAGTAAATTGAACTTAGTTTGATTTGCACAGTTTAACCTTAAATGCATCGATATTAAAGTAATTATTAATACTTTAGTGCAATGTAGCAGATAGTTCTGGCCTCTGGATAGGAACCATGAAACTTGGTTAGGATGCTTTTTATGGGCTGTAGCATAAACCTAGCTTAAAATGAACAACTTTCTCATCTCCCCTCCCCTTATGTCATGCAACATGCTCCTGCGCCTGTCTGCACCAGCCGTAAACATTTTCAGGGTAATTAATGCGCAGTAGGTGGGCAATTAGCCCAATTTTTCACCAGCACGTTGATTTCAATGGGTAGGTTAAACGTGCAGCGAAGCCAATGCGGAGTCGGAACTTGACAGATCGCAAGTTCGGGATATACGCATTTGGAAATCCCGAACTTGCGGTCAATTTCAAAGGCGGCATGACAGCGTACTCTGAGAGTATGTCGTCATACCGACCAGAAATTCAGTGCCACTGTTAAAGGTCTCACACTGAATGACACATGATAGCTGCTATTTATGTTTGGAGCATATTATCCTGAGATGGCTGAAGCTGACCATTGGGTTTCAATGCTTCTTGAAATTACTCAATACTTTCTGAAAAAAATATCAATCTCTATTTTTTGTCTGTAAGTGAAGTTTCTCAACATTCATAATAAGAGTTTAGACAAAATGTTAGAAATGTAAAAACAAATGTATCACAATAGTATGTTTAAATTTATTAATTGACTTGTCTTTTCTGTCTTTTAATGCCTTCATTAAAGTTTTTACTTGAAGACTGCAACCTCTCCCAGGAGCCTGGGCTTGGACTTGATACACTTGCCTTGAGCAGTGACTCTGGATTTTTTTTTATTATTCATTCCTGGAATGTGGGTGCCACTGGCAAGACCAGCATTTATTGCCCATCCCTAATTGCCCTTTAGAAGGTGGTGGTGAGCCGCCTTCTTGAACCGCTGCAGTCCGCGTGGTGAAGGTACTCCCACAGTGCTGTTAGGGAGGAGTCCCAGGATTTTGATCCAGTGACGATGAAGGAACGGCGATATATTTCCAAGTCAGGATGGTGTGTGACTTGGAGGGGAATTTGCAGGTGATGGTGTTCCCAGGTGCCTGCTGCCCTTGTCCTTCTAGGTGGTAGAGGTCGCAGGTTTGGGAGGTGATGTCGAAGAAGCCTTGGTGAGTTGCTGCAGTGCATCTTGTAGATGGTACACACTGCAGCCACGGTACGTCGGTGGTGGAGGGAGTGAATGTTTAAGGTGGTGGTTGGGATGCTAATCAAGCGGGTTGCTTTGTCCTGGAAGGTGTCGAGCTTCTTGAGTGTTATTGAAGCTGCACGCATCCAGGTGGAGAGTATTCCATTACACTCCTGACTTGTGCCTTGTCGATGGTGGAAAGGATTTGGGGAGTCAGGAGGTGAGACACTCGCCACAGAATACCCAGCCTTTGACCTAATCTTGTTGCCACAGTATTTATGTGGCTGGTCCAGTTAAGTTTCTGGTCAATGGTGACCCCCAGGAGGGATTCGGCGATGGCAATGCCATTGAATGTCAAGGGCGGTGGTTAGACTCTCGCTTGTTGGAGATAGAATTTGTTGGATTGAATTTGGGTGAACAATATGAGCATGTGCGGTGTATAGAATTTCTCAGCATGCATTCAGTCAGCTATGCTGCTGGGATATTTTCTTTATTATGTCATCCAGGCATTGGACAGGGTGCAGTGAAGAGCAATAATGGCCATTAGTAACCAGCTCCTCCTTATCACCTGCTCCTTACCTTCATTTTCCATGGTTTTAAATTTGGATAAATAATCTGTACAATATTCTTTAATTAAAATATGGAACTTAAACTGCCTAAACTTTGGCTTACTGATGAGTTTTGCATGGCATTTTGTTTCAGTTACCTCGAGTGAAAAATAACTCAGACTTCATAGCAAAGGTCAAGTACTTGAATTGTGGTTATTAAACTGTTAATTTGCACAATTCCAGGTAACTCACTATTAGCAGCAAATCTTCACACAAGTAAATTATGCTAAATGATGCATTATTGACCAAATAGCCTCAGCACCAAGAAATAGCATTAATTTTTAGAAGAACAACATAAGACCGTGAAAGCACTTTATGTGTAAGCTGTTATCAGTGGTCGTAGTTAATTCCCTTAAGTTATCTTTTCTCTTAAAAATGCAGTAATAAGAGATACCTGTGCAGTTAAACATATCATCTCTGTGAGCTTTCAGAGTGAGTGTATAAATTTAGAGCCATTTCTCAACTCTGGA
The DNA here is from genome assembly GCF_052327205.1 of Somniosus microcephalus. Lineage (NCBI taxonomy): Eukaryota > Metazoa > Chordata > Chondrichthyes > Squaliformes > Somniosidae > Somniosus > Somniosus microcephalus. The sequence goes on along the minus strand of NC_140995.1, from coordinate 113,362,124 downwards.
AAGAAATGAATGGGTACTGTACAGTGAAGGAGCCTGATTTTCATCCACTTTATGAGTAGGATGTTAGAGTAGTGAATTTACCACCCCATTCCCATCGCCCTTCTGCCCGCTGCCATTTTGACCGGGGCCTCCCAAGGCTTCCACTGGAAACAGGCAAGAACCTCATTATACAATGCAAGTTGGGGTCCTATGAACTCAATAGGACCCGATGTAATGTTTAAGTATTAATGGACAGAGTGTGCACTGAATGTACTCCACCCAATGGTATTGGACATAGAATGATCTAACCAGTGATCGTTAAACTCACCACTGGAGGCCGCAGCAGAAACGGGGCAGATATGTTTGTTCAGTGATTTTTATAGGGCCAGAAGAAGAATTAATGTTCTTCCTGGCCCCACAAAAATCAACCTGTCCGATGTCCGACTCTTCCCCCAGGATTGCTTCCCCACCTCCCCCACCACCCCGCTTTAACATAACTCAACTGGCTCAGGCCTCCAACCGCTTTCATCAATGTAGTCAGGCTTGCTCCACCCACCTCCCACCTAATGAAAAGGGCCACATCAAAATTTTCCTAGGATGTCAGAATGGATGTTGTTTTGTATTCAGATTCATTGTAGCCTTTTTTCTACCTGATGGCTCATGGCACAACCTCAATACTGTGTCTAAGAATTGGTACAGTTCAGTTGCATATTTAACAACTATAACAACTTGCATTTATATAGCACCTTTAATGTAGGAAGATGTCCCAAGCTGCTTAACTACTATATGTGGTGACCTTGAACACCAGCAATTGTGAAGGTCCCAGGTGTTTGTCTACTCTCATCCATACGCTATGCAAATATCATTATAAATTAATGCTGATTAATTATCTTTTAGAAGTCAGGGACAAAATTTGCAGAATTTTCCCTTGGGGATTAATTAAGTGGGCTAAAGAGTCCCTGATATGATAGGCTGTCTTGGGAAGGAAGGAATTTGTGGGCTGAATGGCTTTTTTCTCGTTTCATATTCTCTTATGTTCTAATTCCTTTTAATGAGCTGCAGACAGGTTTGTGCTATGGAACACTGCTCACTGAAATAACATTGTTGAAAATAACTTAAAGCATCAGCAAAGAGAACATTTCTCTTGTAGCCTGCAGTGAATTTTAAACCAGAGCCCAGAGGTGAAATGGTAGTATTGTGACATGCTAACATGTCCAAAGGCCTTAGTTAATTTTCATTATTCTGGTCTCTTTTTGAACTGTCCCATAAGAACATAAGAAACAAGAGCAGGAGTAGGCCACTCGGCCCCTCGAGCCTGCTCCGCCATTCAATAAGATCATGGCTGATCCAATCTTGGCCTCAACACCACTTTCCCACTCTCTCTCCATACCGCATGACTACCTTGTAGTTCAAATATCTGTCAATCTCTGCCTTGAATATATTCAATGACTCCGCCTCCACAGCTACCCGGGGTAGAGAATTCCAAAGATTCACGACCCTCTGAGAGAAGAAATTCCTCCTCATCTCTGTCTTAAATGGGCGACCCCTTATTCTGAAACTGTGCCCCTTAGTTCTAGATACCCCCATTAAGAGAAACATCCTCTTGGCATCCACCCTGTCAATCCCCCTCAGAATCATATATGTTTCAATAAGATCACCTCTCATTGTTCTAAACTCCAATGATATAGGCCCAACTTGCTCAACCTTTCATCATATGTCAACCCCTTCATCCCAGAAATCAACCTAGTGAACCTTCTCTGCACTGCCTCCAATGCAAGTATATCCTTCCTTAAATATGGAGACCAAAACTGTACACAGTACTCCAGGTGCAGTCTCACCAGCGCCCTGTAAAGTTGCATCAAAACTTCACTATTTTTTGCAATAAAGGCCAACATTCCATTAGCCTTCCTAATTACCTGTTGTACATGCATGCTAACATTTTGTGTTTCATGTACTAGGACTCCCAGATCCCTTTGTACCGCAGCATTTTGTAGTCTCACTCCATTTAAATAATAATTTGCTTTTTCATTTTTCCTTCCAAAGTGGATAACCTTATAGGAGTCGCTGGAAATCAACAGACTGTGAGACTTTCGTAGCAGCAAAGAAAAACGCGTGTTAGCTTTATTAACTCTCTGCATGGACTGAGGGACTCGGCCTCGTCGCAGGGCTATGACGTCATCACACAATCGACGACTCTTAAAGGGACCCTGCCCCGATAACCCAACCAAGTTCCGTACATAGGCCCAGAAATTGGTGTCGGGGGCTTCCCGCGGGTGCAAGCCCCCGACCTACACTTACATAGCGCGCCGACAGTTGAAGCCTGGCCCTGCGTGGATTTCCTGTCAGTAGCCCGGTTCAGCTCCATGGCGTGCTGTGCTTGCGTGATCCAGCGGCGTAGTTAGTTCGATGAGCCGGCTGGGATCACGTGAACACTGGGCAACCAATCGGAGGTTGCAAAAGTTCATTCATGAGTTTGATAGTAAGAACTGTCAAACTCATGAAAACTCCAGGCGCCCAAAACAGTACTTAAACTTCAAATAAGAGTTTAAAAAAATCCCACTAATTAAATGAACTATTAATAACTGTAAAAAATAACTAATTTAAACAATTATTCAAATTTTTGAAAAAAATAATTTTTAAACAAATCGGGTCTAAAAATACACTTACCTTACTGTAAAGTCTTTAAAAATAATAAACCTGTGGAAAAAAAATTCTAACTTTAATTAATAGACCACTTACCTTTTAAAACTAAGTACTTACGTCTGCTTTTTTCTCGCGTAAAAACTGGAGGCCTTATCGCACGGGCAATCCTGTAAAAAAATAAGAATTTCAGCGCGCACGCGCAGACTCCTGTGCGCACGCGTTCGACCTCTGAACCCCTTGGTTCAGAGGAAAGGAAATGCCGGTTTTCCGCGCATGCGCTGTGCATGCTAAAAACCGGCACTTCCATCAGGCCCACGCGTGAGTACACGGTGCTTACTCACGCGTTGGGACCCAAATTACTGGGCCAATATGTGGAGCGATAACAACATTGGCTAAACATAGTGAATTGTGTTACTCTCCCTATGTGGTCTCCGCCACATACGTCCCCCCAGAATTCACTAGAACTGGCAATGTCAGTCATTGCGGGGCCCGGATCTCACGGCCGAAACGGCTCCTTAAGTCCGGGGCAGGGACCGGGGGGGTCGCCGGAGGGTCCCCGGGCGCTCGGTGATGGACTGAGGGTGCAGAAGCCGGAGGTCGGCCCCGCCGCGGGGGCTGAGCCAACCCAATGGGTTGGTCCAGATCCAGGTGGGCCAGCTTAAGACGGTCCACGGAAATGTAGTCCGGTTTACCGCCGACATCCACCACGAAGGCCTTGTCCCCAGCTTCCAGGACGCGGAATGGTCCGTCGTAGGGTGGGTGAAGAGGTCCCCGGTGGGCGTCGTGGCGGATGAAAGCGTACTCTGCCGCACGAAGGTCGGGCGGAACGTGGGACTGAGGGAGACCGTGCTGCAATGTGGGCACTGGCGCGAAAACCTTGGCATTGTCCAGGAGGGCGGACCGCTGATGGGCTGCAGACCAAGGGTCCGTGGCATTGGGGACGAACTCCCCGGGAAACCGCAGCGGCTACCCATAGGCGAGCTCGGCAGACGAGGACTGGAGGTCCTCCTTCGGGGCGGTCCTGAGTCCCAGCATGACCCACAGGAGTCTGTCGATCCAACTGTCGTCCCGGAGGCTGGCCCGGAGTGCGGCCTTCATGGAGCGATGAAACCATTCGCACAGCCCGTTAGCCTGAGGGTGATATGCGGTGGTGTGGTGGAGTCTCAACCCGAGGCCTTGGGCGACAGCGTTCCAGAGCTCCGACGTGAACTGGGGCCCCCGGGCGGAGGAGACGTCAGATGGGGCGCTGAACCGGGCAACCCAAGTGTTGATGAACGCCCGAGCCACATCGGCGGACGTTGTTGGCGACAGCGGGACGGCTTCCGGTCATCGGGTGGTTCTGTCGACCATCGTGAGGGGGTGGGTGAACCCATGGGAGGGTGGCAGGGGCCCCACCAGTTCCACGTTAACATGGTCGAACCGCCTCTCGGGCACCGCGAAAGGCGCCAACGGGGCCTTAATATGGCGATGCACTTTTAAGCGCTGGCATACCACGCAGGTATTGGCCCAGTCGCGAACGTCCTTCTTGAGCCCATGCCAGACGAACTTAGCCGCCACCAGCTTCTGTGACGGCTTCCTGCCCGGGTGGGAAAGGCTATGGACGCCGTCAAAAACCTGCCGTCTCCACCCGCCGGGCACGACAGGGCGTGGCTGCCCAGCGGAGACGTCGCACAGGAGCGTGGTGCCGGCATCGTCAAACACGACGTCCGCTAACTGAAGACCCGTGACAGCCGTCCTGTAGACCTGGACATCTGGGTCGGAGGCCTGTTCGGCCACCATGCGGGTGTAGTCGATGCCAAGGTGTACGGCGCTGGCGGCGGCCCGGGAGAGACAGTCGGCGATGTGGTTGTCTTTCCCAGCCACATGCTGGATGCCCGTCATGAACTCGGAGATGAAGGAAAGCTGGCGCTGCTTACGGGCCGACCACAGCCCAAAACCTTGACCATGGCGAAGGTCAACGGCTTGTGGTCCACGAATGCCGTGAACGGGCGGGCCTCTAGCAGGAAACGGAAGTGTCGGACGGCGAGGTAGAGGCTGAGAAGCTCGCGATCGAAGGTGCTGTACTTCCGCTCGTTGGGGTGGAGCTGCCGGCTGAAGAAGGCGAGCGGCTGCCAGGCGCCGTTGACCCACTGTTCGTGGATGGCGCCGACAGCATAGTCCGAAGCGTCAGTGGTGAGAGCGATCGGCGCATCGGGCAACGGATGCGCGAGCATGGTCGCATTAGCCAGGGCCCTTTTCGTGTCCGTGAAAGAATTGGCCATCTCCTCGGTCCAGTCGACGGCAAGCTTGGCGGGCTTGCCTTTGAGGGCCTCATAAAGGGGCCGCATAAGCTGGGCTGCCCGGGGAACGAAGCGATGATAAAAGTTCACCATGCCCAAAAACTCCTGCAGGGCCTTCACGGTGAGGGGTCGCGGAATATCCTTCACGGCCTCCACTTTCGACGGCAGTGGCACCGCCCGTCCTTCGTGATGCGGTGTCCGAGAAAGTCGATCGAGGACAGCCCGAACTGGCACTTGGCCGGATTGACGATTAGGCCGTGCTGGCTGAGGCGTTCGAAGAGAGTCCGGAGGTGGGACACATGCTCCGTCCTGGAGGCGCTGGTGATGAGAATGTCGTCCAGGTAGATGAACAGGAAAGGCAGGTCCCGTAACACGATGTCCATTAGGCGTTGAAAAGCCTGAGCGGCGTTTTTGAGACCGAATGGCATGTGGAGGAATTCGAACAGCCCGAACGGGGTGATCACCGCGGTTTTCGGGACGTCCTGCGGCCGGACGGGGACCTGGTGGTAACCCCGAACAAGGTCTACTTTAGCGAAAACAACTTTCACGGCCAGGCGGGCGGTAAAGTCCTGGATGTGTGGAATAGGGTAGCGGTCGTAGCGTCATTGAGGCACCGGTAATCGCCGCATGGGCGTCAACCACCACCTGGTTTCAGTGCGATGTGGAGGGGCGAGGCCCACGGACTGTTCGACCGGCGAATGATGCCGAGGCGCTCCATCGTGTTGAACTCGGCTTTAGCGATGGTGAGTTTCCACGGGTTGAGGCGCCGAGCGCGGGCGTAGACAGGTGGACCGGTGGTCGGGATGTGGTGTTCTACCCCGTGCTTGGTGATGGCGGACGAGAAAGTGGGCTTCGTGAGGTCCGGGACCCGGCGAGGAGGTGGGAAAACTCGTCGGAGGCCGAGAGTGCGCTGGGCAACTTCGTCATGCCGGAACCACTGAGCGAACACGGGAGTGAACTGAAAGTCTCAGCGTGGACGAGACGTCGGTTCTTGACGTCCACCAAAAGGCCATTGGCGCAGAGGAAGTCAGCGCCGAGAAGGGGGGATGGACACTTTCGCTGTTACAAAGTCCCAAGCGAAACGCTGCCCGCCAAAACACAGCGCCACGCTCCGTTTCCCGAAGGTATGGATGGAACTGCCATTGGCGGCTTCGAGGGCGGGGCCGTGGTTCCCCCCCTGTATGTCTATGGTTGACGCTGGCAGGACGCTCACTTGGGCATCCGTGTCACAGAGGAAACGACGCCCAGAGTCAGTGTCCGTAATGAATAACAGACTACCTGAACGGCCGACAGCCATGGTAGTTAATGAGTGGGCCTTCGCATTTCCCGACGTGGTAAAGTTGCACGGGGGCCGGCACTTATTAGCTTTGGGGTCGAACTGCGCGTGGTAGAAGCACATGTTTGGGGGCTGCTGCCGCTGGGCTGTGGCGGTGGGGGCAGTGCCCCGCATGGCCGTGCAGTACTGTTGCCCGGCGGAGAAAAATTTGTCGGCCTCCTTGGCCATGTCGCGGAAATCACTAATATGAGAGTTGGCTAAAGCCGACTGTACCTGCCCTGGCAGCTGTTGTAGGAACGGTTCTCTGAAGAGGAAGCACGGCTTGTACTTGCCCAGGAGGGTTAACATGTGGTCCATCATTCTGAGGGCTTGGAGTCGCCAAGCCTGGGTAGAGAGAGAAGCTGGTGTGCGCGCTCGGGTTCAGTTAGTCCATAAGTCTCTAGGAGGTGCGTTCTCAGCGTTGCAAATTTGTGGTGCTCCCGGGGGGGTCCTCGAGCAGGCTCACGACTCTGGCCGCAGTGGAGCTGCCGAGAGCAGAGACGACGTAATTATACTTCGTGTCATCCGCGGTGATGTCCCGGAGTGCAAACTGAGCCTCGGCCTGGGCGAACCAAGTGGCAGCCTGTCGTTCCCAAAACTCCGGTAATTTGAGAGAAACGGCATTTGTCGCCATCTCGGATAAAGCCTTTGGAAACGTCCAAAAGAGAAACGGGGTCACCAATGTAGGAGTCGCTGGAAATCAACAGACTGCGAGACTTTCATAGCAGCAAAGAAAAATGCGTGTTAGCTTTATTAACTCTCCGCATGGACTGAGGGACTCGGCCTCGTCGCAGGGCTATGACATCATCACACAATCGACGACTCTTAAAGGGTCCCTGCCCCGAAAACCCAACCAAGTTCCCACATTAAACGCCATCTGCAAAATTTTTGCCCACTCAATTCACCTCTCTATATCCTTTTGCAGACTCTTTGGGGTTGATTTTCCTGGAGCCGTCAGGCGGGGTTTCAGGTGTGTGGGGGGGGGGGGAAATCACAAAAATAGGGGGTTGAGACCCCCGCCCGCCCCCCGCCTGATTCCCAGCCCCATCCGACTTTCACCCCGGCGTTTCAATCCGACCCGAATCCGTCTCGCCCGCAGCTGGCGGGACTGGTCGCACGGGAGCCTAATCACCAATAATTGGCATCTCTCATGCCATTTTAAGGGGCTCTTGCTATTTTCAGCCTTTTCCCATGCTAAATATGCCTGGTGGGAACCCCGCTGATGAAACCTGGCGTGAACAATGTCGGCTTGTTTACTTTCAGCTGCAGGTCAATCAGGAAAGAAGAGATTTAATCAGACAGCATTTGTAGGTTGCAGGACCTTGTTGTTTCAGGCTTGGGGCAACTTGTTCAAGGCTTAGGCACAGCTGTGGAAGGTTGGAGCCTCACACACTTCTCCAGTGTGAGCTCCTGGGAAGCCCCTCTCACCACCCTCACTCAACGCTTCCTCAACTGAGGCACCTACCAGAAGCATGGGAGGCCTTTTTTTCCTTCTCCTCTTGGCATTAGAGGACCTCCAGCACCAATCGCGAAATGACACATGCCACAACTGCAGAAGTTGCCATCTGAAATTTTATTTACAATAACCAACTGATGGCATTTTAAAAATAAACACATATCACCCAAGTGACTACCCTTGTGATTAGTGGTGCTTTATTTTTCTCTTATGTGTGCTCCTACGTAGTGGTTCCCCTGTGGCTTCAGCAGATGTGGAGGCCCCTTGCTCATTTGCCTGCTGCTCCTGTCTCGACACCTTTGGCTGGCGTCCTCTGGGGTGGCGAGCCTGTGAGGGCTCGCCAGCAGTCTGCTGCTCCTGCGGCTGTGCAGGGGTTGAGACCTCTATCTCCGTTAGGTGTGGACTCTGGGGGGGCTTTGACCGAGGGCTCTGCAGTGGCATGGAAGTGTGAGCACTGCAGAGGAGCCCCCACTTCCTTGAGGTCTGCCACCAACCTCCCTCTCATGGGTCAGGTCCCCCTCAGTGCCTGCAAGTGGCTTGAGAGCAGCTTGCTGCACATCAGGGGGGCAATGGGGACCCGTTTCTAAAATGGCAGTCCCCCTACTCAGAGGGCCTGCCATGAAGGTCTGGTTTCTCTGCTCAATAGCTGACCATCACTCCTCCAGAGATGTCAGTCTATTCTGAACACTCACCATGTTTTCAACACTCTGGCGACTTAGCTCCTCCATGACCGTGGCCATCCTCTCCTCTACTGTAGCCATCCTTTCCGTGGTGATGCGTTCATGCGCCAATGACTCCACAAAGGCTCTGCTCATGTTCGCTATGGACTCCTCCATTCGCTCCACACTCGCAGCGACCCTGGAGACAAAACCTGCCAGAGACTCCTGCATCTGTGCATGGAGATCCATCATCTCTTCTTTTGCAGATGGACCCAGAGGCAGAGAGTCGACATGCAGCAGAGCTGAGCTGGCAGAATCCTGCACCCTCCGACGAGGACTCTCCACTGCTGTCCCTGTCTCCACCATCTGCTGATGCTCACTTGTGAGCTGTGATACACCAGGTGACAGCACTACTCTATCTCGCGAAGGTCCCACCGAGGTGTGAGTGTCTGCGCTGGTGCTGGGTGCACTGAATTCTGCTGACGCTGCGCCATCAGAGGTGGGAGCTTCCTCTGAGGTGTCTGGCTGCTCAGCCTCTTCCTCCTCCACAGTGGGGATGGGGGCTTCGGATGGTCCTGTGGGGGAGTAAAGGAAAGAGTTAGAGATGTGATGCCAAGGTTACATGCACATTGGATTTTGCAGATGTTTGTAAGTTCAAATGATGTAGCTTCAGAATCATAACAGCAACTCATGCTATGTCAATGAGAGAGATGGAAAACTATTCTGTCACCAGCTTGCGGGCCTGCCCCTGTCTCTCCTTCCCCAGCTTCTGCAGCCACATCAGCCCCGACAATTTCCAGGACTCCTTCCTCCCAGGGGGTCAGGTGGGCTATTGAGGGTGGGCCCCCTCCAGTCCTGGCTCGCTCTCTGTTGTTGTGAGCTCTCTTTTCCTGCAATGAGGGAGACAAGTGGAGTTTGAGTGAGAATGAAGGAGTGAGTGTAGAGATTGCATAGCATAGATACTTAGAGGGAGACAAAGATGGTGTGAGGCTGCAAGACCAAGGGCCCTCCCTGTGTGTTGTCAGTTGTGCTCAAAGCATCAGAGTGAGAGGGAGTGTGAGGGCTGCATGGTGGAATAGTTATGTGAACATGAGCATAGAGAGAGGGAATGGGTAAGGGTGCATGGATGTGACTGTGAAGTGGGATGTGGAGGAAGAGAGTGCTAAAGCTGAGTGCTGGTGGGGAAAGGCAATGGGGATCAGTTTGAGGGTGATGGAAACTTCATACTTACTTTTCCTGTACGGTGAAGGTCATGGAATCGCTTCCGACACTGTATCCAGGTTCTTCTGGTGACTCCCAGCGAGTTGACACCTGCTGCCACCTGCATCCATGCAGCCTTGGTCTCAGTGGGAGGCCTCTTCCTCCCTGACCTAGGGAAGAGGACCTCCCTGTGGGCCCTCACCCCATCCAATAATGCCTGCAGTGAAGTCTCGTCGAATTTGCTGCCAGCTCGGGGACTGGCACTGGCCACAGCTGCTGTAGGCTCCTCTGCCATCCTGTGTGGTTCGTATGGAAGCCTGCAGAGGTTGCAATGCTTGCTATAGACTTTAAAAGCACCACGAATGATGACATCATACTGTGGGGCTTTCTGACTGGAAATAGTCAATTAGCAAGGGTTCCCACACGCTGGAAATGAATTGGCCAATTGAGGGAAAATTGCATCAATCTGGCAGACCCATTTACATTTGTGTGGGAACCCCGACATTCAGAGAACGTGACAATTCCCCGCACCTGCGGGAAAATCGATCCCTTTGTGTCCTCCTCACGACTAGATAACCCACCTATCTTTGTATCATCAGCAAATTTGGCTACAGTACACTCGGTCCCTTCATCCAAGTCATTAACATAGATTGTAAATAGTTGGGGCCCCAGCACTGATCCCTATGGCACCCCACTAGTTACTGATTGCCAACCGGAAAATGACCCATTTATCCCGACTCTCTGTTTTCTGTTAGTTAGCCAATCCCCTATCCATGCTAATATATTACCCCCACCCTGTGCGCTCTTATCTTGTGCAGTAACCTTTTATGTGGCACCTTATCGAATGCCTTCTGGAAATCCAAATACACCACATCTACTGGTTCCCCTTTATCCACACTGTTTGTTACATCCTCAAAGAACTCTAGCAAATTTGTCAAACACGATTTCCCTTTCATAAAGCCATGTTGACTCTGCTTGATTGTATTATGATTTTCTAAATGTCCTGCTATTACCTCCTTAATAATGGATTCCAGCATTTTCCCAAAGAGATGTTAGGTTAACTGGCCTATAGTTTCCTGCTTTCTGTCTCCCTCCTTTCTTGAATAGTGGCGTTACATTTGCAGTTTTCCAACCCGCTGGGACCTCTCCAGAATCCAGGGAATTTTGGTAGATAACAACCAACGCATCCACTATCTCTGCAGCCACTTCATTTAAGGCCCTAGGATGCAGCCCATCAGGTCCAGGGGACTTGTCGGCCTTTAGCCCCATTAGTTTGCCTAGCACTTTTTTTCTAGTGATAGAGATGGTTTTAAGATCCTCCCTCCCTATAGCTCCTTGATTTTCTATTATTATTGGGATGTTTTTAGTGTGTTCCACTGTGAAGACTGATGCAAAATAATTGTTTAGAGTCCCTGCCATTTCTCTAATTCCCATTATCAATTCCCCAGTCTCATCCTCTAAGGGACCAACATTTACTTTAGCTACTCTCTTCCTTTTTATACACCTGTCGAAGCTCTTACTGTCTGTTTTTAAATTCTTTGCCAGTTTACTCTCATACTCTATCTTCTGCCTCTTTATAATTTTTTTAGTCATCCTTTGCTGGTTTCTAAAATTTTCCCAATCCTCTGGCCTACCACTAATCTTCACAACATTGTATGCCTTTTCTTTCAATTTGATACCATCCTTAACTTCCTTAGTTAGCCAGGGATGGTGCATCCTTCTCGTAGAGCCTTTCTTTCTCACTGGAATATACCTTTGCTGAGATTTATGAAATATCTCCTTTAATGTCTACCACTGCTGATCTACGGTCTTACCCTTTAATCTATTTTTCCAGTCCACTTTAGCTAACTCTGTCCTCATACCCTTGCAATTGCCTTTATTTAAGTTTAGGACACTAGTTTCAGACCCAAGTTCCTCACCCTCAAACTGAATTTGAAATTCTACCATGCTATGATCACTCATTCCTAGGGGATCCTTTACTATAAGATCATTAATTAATCCTGTCTCATTACACATTACCAGATATAAAATAGCCTGCTCCCTGGCTGGTTTCTCAATGTACTGCTCTAAGAAACCATCCCAAATAAACCCTATAAACTCATCCTCAAGGCTGCCTTTGCCAATTTGATTTGTCCAATCTATATGATGATTAAAATCGTCCATGATTATTGCAGTACCTTTCTTACAAGCCCCCATTATTTCTTGATTTATACTCTGTCCTACAGTATAGCTACTGTTAGGGGGCCTATATACTACTCCCACCAGTGACTTCTTACCCTTACTATTTCTTATCTCCACCCAAACTGATTCTACATCTTGAGCTTCTGAGCCAATATCATTCCTCACCACTGCAGTGATCTCATCCTTTATTAACAGAGCTACCACACCTCCTTTTCCTTTCTGCCTATCCTTCCCCTGAATATTCAGTTCCCAGCCTTGGTCACCTTGCAACCACGTCTCTGTAATGGCTATCAGATCATACCCATTTATTTCTATTTCTGCTGTCAACTCATCTATCTTGTTACGAATGTTGCGTGCATTCAGATAAAGAGCCTTTAATTTTATCTTATCATTTTTCCTTACTCGGACTCTATTTTCTGGTGCACTCTTATGCTTGTACGCTCTGCCCCTTCCTGATACATTCTGGTTATCGTTACCCCCGTCGTTGCCCTGCACTATTGCCTTCCTAAATACCCCTTCACCTGAACCCTTGTCTTCTATTTCCAGCTTAGCTTTTCTCACTTCTGCTTGTACCCTCAGGTTCCCATCCCCCAGCCAAACTAGTTTGAACGCTCCCCAATAGCACTAGCAAAACCCCCCGTGAAGATATTGGTCCCGTTTCCATTGAGGTGCAACCCATCTGGCTTGTAGAGGTCCCACCTCCCCCAGAAACGGTTCCAATTCCTCAGGAATCTAAAGTCCTCCCTCCTACACCATTTCTCCAGCCATGCATTCATCTGCTGTATTTTCCTATTTCTGTACTCATTAGCATGTGGCACTGGTAGTAATAGATTACTACCTTTAAGGTCCTGCTTTTTAAACTCTTTCCTAACTCCCTAAACTCTGCCTGCAGGACTTCATCCCTCTTTCTACCTATGTCGTTGGTACCGATATGGACCACGACCTCTGGCTGTTCACCCTCCCCCCTCAGAATGCTCTGCAGCTGTTCAGTGACATCCTTGATCCTGGAACCAGGGAAGCAACATACCATCCTGGAGTCACGTCTGCGGCCACAGAAGCGCCTGTCTGTTCCCCTAACTGTTGAATCCCCTACCACTATTGCTCTCCCTCTCCTCTTCCCCCATCCCTGTGCAACTGAGCCTTCCATGATGCTGTGGACTTGGCACTGGCTGCCCTCACCAGTACTCAGCACCGAATACTGGTTGGTGAGCAAGCTGGGCTCATGGGACTCCTGCACTACCTGCCTGGTCCTCCTCTTCTGTCTGGGGGTCACCCATTCCCTCTCTGCCTGCATATTCTTAAGCTGCGGGGTGACCACCTCTAGAAACATGCTATCCACGTAGCTCTCAGCCTCGCAGTCCCATGTGCTAGAAATGAATTGCATTGTGACTTTGTAACTAAAATTAGAAGTTGTTATGCAAAATTAATTTGAAATGCTTATTTAGAATTACTAAACAGGCATTGTGTGTGATAAAATGGTAATATTGTAGCTATGCAGGGAAACTGGCACTTCTGAGTCTGATGAATCTTGTACATGGATAGAAAGGCAGGCTTAATTTGTCATTTGTTTAAAATTGATGCTCTGTACATTCTCATTTATCTGAAAACTCTGAAATTACCAGCTGCCAGCAAAGCCATGAAATTAGTAACACGGACTGAATCAGTGCATGTATAAGAGGTGTTTGAAATTGAGAAACCTACAGATTGGCAGCACCTCTGGCTCTCCCTTTGGTAAGGTTGTGTTATTTCCACCTGAATTAGATGTAAATCATTGAAGACAAAAAAACGATTTCAGGGTCTAATGACCACAAAACATCTGCAGAGAACTGATCAACATTTCCAGCTATTACTGCATGGGCCAATTACTCATACAATACAATACAACCAGACTGAAAGAGGGGGAAGAAAGCTAGACCTGTGTTCAGTGGTATTTCCATTAATTTTCCATGGATGACATTAGGTAGCTATTTGAATGTGATCAATGAGCCAATCCCAACTATAAAGTGTAGCATCAGTCAGCTCTACCTAGTAGCAATCAAACCCACATTCTTTGTGCAATGCTGGTTTAAACAGCCTGAATGGCACTCCAATACCAGGGATTGTCCTGCTTAAAATAGCCGCGGGGTCAACAACATTAAAAAAAAATGTCAGCTCTCCCTTTATTTCCCGAAACGCTAAATCAGTTTCACATCTCATCCTTCAATCAGAGAGAAGAGCAGTTCTTCTCCCCAACTGCCAAGGATGTTGTTTCATGATTAGCTGGGAACGCGTCGAGACAACTGCTGAAGCAAGAGTCAAGTGACATGAAAGGGGTCATTACGGTTTTGTTCAGTGTGCTCTTATCAAGTAATTTGTAGATTATTTCAGTATCGATTTACCTGTCCTTTAATCCTTTCACCGCAGTAGATCCTGAGGCTCATACTCTATTGCTAAAACAATAGCACAGCATTAAAATTATTGAAATATCATTCGTTTTGTTACAGTAATATGAACCTCATGCACCTAAAAATAATAATAAAATTAAAAATTCTGCTTGCCCTTCCAATTCTGTCTTTGCCTACAGTCTCTCTCATATTTATATAGTAACTTCCATCTTACTTTTTCTCCTAAATGTAAGGTAGATATCTTAGTCCTGCCATTCATTTGCAGTCAGTCAAATTGACTTCTTATTACATGGGCTGGGAATTTCCTCAGAGTTAGTCCCACTCCACCACTACAAATTGGTTGGAAAGTTATGGCAGCAGAACGGGACTAGCTCCAAGGGAATTCCCAGCCATGGTGTTCTGGAATTTTTAACTGATGTTTTAGGAATTCAATTATATAATTCTGGCAAGAAGCCACTGGAGTGTTGGGCAAGTATGAGGTAGACAGTGACAGGAACTCAGAGGAGAGTGGTCCTGAGCAACATTGGGACACCGTGGAGCAAGGGACTACCCTAGGGGTGAGAGGCAGCTAGAATGCAAAATAGGAGAGTGGTAGTGATGAGGGATTCTACTTTCAGGGATATAGATAACACAGGTGTTTTTTTTTGCAGCTGTGCAGTTGCAGTTGTGATTGGGAGTCTGTGTGGTACATAAGCACTCTAGTGCCATGGGGAAGGACAACACAGAATGATGGAAAAACTTCTGGAAGGGAAGGAGAGCAGCCAAGAGTGATGATTCATGTTGGAACCAATGGTGTAGCTAAAAGTACATATAAGGTGTTTAAAAATGTTAAAAGGATTTGATAGGATAAGCACTTTCTGTTTTTATTTCCGATTCACAGAATTTACTCCCTTTTATTGAAGAAGCATGAGCAAAATTAATGAGGAACTACTATCCTGAAGTTCAGCTTTGTGAATATCGGCTTAACGTGTGCGTATGAAATTTCTATATCCCCCAATTTAACAGAGGTGTTTATTCCATTTGTTTCAAACAGGTTAACACATCTGTTAAAATAGGGATTGATGGTATTGTATTGATTTCTTTGTGGGTTCAATGACGAGACATTTATGAAAGAGAATGGCCTAGAAATTCAGTATAGCCACTTTTGGGGCGGTAAAGTCGGGTGGCCGCTAAAGTTTGCGCCCGCCGGCAAGTGGAGGCCACTTCGCCGATATTCAGTAGCTTTGGCCAAGGAGTTTGCTCGAGCGCTAAAACTGGCGATGCACGGCTATCTTTAGGCGCTAAGCCGGCAGTGCAGACTGATACCGCCGAGGCCGGGCGCAGCGCAGGTGCGGTCATGTTTTGATTGACAGCAGACACCCTGGCGCCGGCCAGCTCTTAAAGGGGGAAGGGTCGACTTGGTCTGCTGCCACGCCCTGGATACTGCAGCCCTCCAGCTAGGCCTAAACACTGCTGCTGGAGAGAAATAGCGCCAGGAAGGATGCAGAGGGCCCGTGAGCGAGCGCAGCGCTTCTCAGCCCATGATTTAAAGGTGCTGGTTAGGGCTTTGGAGAGGAGACGCCATATCTTGTTCCCGGACAGTGGCAAGAAGCCTGCCACCAGGGTGTACAGGAGAGCCTGGAGGGATATTGCCCAGAGGGTCACAGCCACCTGCGATGTCCCCAGGACTGGTGTCCAATGCCGGAAAAAGTTTAACGACCTCACTCGGATTGTCAGGGTGAGTACCCTTTCCAGTGTCCTCCTCATCCTTGCATGTGCACCTCACATTATGGGCAAAGGGACCTCAAAGCCCTAATGGCCAGCCCTCATCCAGCAGCTATGGCACTGGCATGAACATCAATTGGACTTTCTGCACTTTACACATTGGCCAAGCTATTCGACCATGGGAGGCAGTGCATACAGCAACAGGGCACCACACTGGCCAAGCTATTCGACCATGGGAGGCAGTGCATACAGCAACAGGGCACCACACTGGCCAAGCTATTCGACCATGGGAGGCAGTGCATACAGCAACAGGGCACCACACTGGCCAAGCTATTCGACCATGGGAGGCAGTGCACACAACAACAGGGCACCACACTGTACTTAGAGGCCGTCCTTTCTCTTGCAGGCCAAGCTGGCCCAGAATCTGAAGAGCCGGACTGTCACCGGGGGAGGCCGTCCCCAGTTCCAGCAGCTCAGTGACCTGGAGGAGCGCGTGGGTCGACTCATGGGTGGCCGCCTGATTGGCCCCGTTGCATGTGGAGATGCCGACCCTGTGCTGGGCCCCAATGGTAAGGACATGACCTTTTGGACCTCTCTCGTTCCCCTTGCGCTTCAGATCTACATCCTTTGCCACTGTCCGACCAATGCGCAGAATGCCACCACTCATGCCTCCCTCGCTGACGCCCTGTCCTCACTCTAAAGCTACTCTTGTGCCTTCCTGCTTTCAGCTGGTGAGGAGGAGGTCCCTGAGGCTGCGACTGACAGTCCCTTGGAAGAGGAGGACGAGGAGGAGAAAGAGGAAGACGGCCCATCGGGGGAACCCTCATCCGCGCCAGGGGATGGCAATGGAGGGGACACGTCTTCCCTGGAGGAGAGCCAGGGGGAAGTGTTGCAGGGGGGTGTAGCTCCTGTGCCCAGTGGTGTCCAGCCACGCGGGAAGGGTCGGGCAGCTCGGCTGCCTTCTCCCCAGAGGGGGGAAGTGTTGCAGGGGAGTGTAGCTCCTGTGCCCAGTGGTGTCCAGCCACGTGGGAAGGGTCGGGCAGCTCGGCTGCCTTCTCCCCAGAGGGGGGAAGTTTTGCAGGGGAGTGTAGTTGCTGGGCCCAGTGGCGTCCAGCCACGCGGGAAGGGTCGGGCAGCTCGGCGGCCTTCTCCCCAGAGGGAGAGTCCGGCCTCCAGTCCGGAGACGGTCCTCGCCCAGGAGGTGCGCCTCCTTGATCAAATGTCCGCGGACTCGGATCGTCGGCACACCGAGTTCATGGGGGTTGTGGCACGGTTGCCTGAGGCCATCGAGTCCCTGGCTCATAGTGTGTCCGATTTCGGGGCCTCACAGGCCAGGGGTTTCGAACAACTTGCGGCAGCACAGGCCAGGGGTCTCGAACAATTCGGGGCAGCACAGGACGCGAGTCGGGCCGAATTGAGGGCAGCACAGGACGCGAGTCGGGCCGAATTCAGGGCAGCACAGGACGCAAGTCGGGACGACTTCAGGGCAGCACAGGCAGCGAGTGGACAGTTGATCAGTGGTGCCGTGCAGTCACTGGCTGGTCTGATGCGGGCACAGACCAGGGCAGTACGGGCACTCACTGCTGCCACACTCGCTCTGTCAGGCAGGCATCGCCAGGGCACCCGCCGCGCTGCAGCAGCACAGCGGTCTGGCCTTCAGCAGATTGCTGCGCTTGCTGCAGTGCCAGCCCGGCCGAGTGCCAGTGTCTCAGGCGAGCAGCGAGCGCCTGGCATCAGCCAGCTTGCCCCCATTGCTGCAGCCGCCACTGCCACTCCCCCAGCGAAGCTGCCACGAGCTGCTGGAGAGACTGATGCTGGCCAGCCACAGCTGCAGCAGTCAGCAGCCGGCCCCTCGAGGGCCAGAGCTCGTCTAGGCCGACCCCCAAGGGCATCTGCCGTCACGCAATGTGCCCCTCAGGAGCCTTCCCCCAGCCTTGCAGCACCCACAGGGCCCAGGTTGAGGCGGAGCAGCAGGTCGGCCAGGGGCCGGAAAAGGCTGGACAAGGACTCGCCCTCTCGGCACACAAAGTAGAGGGTGTTGACAAATGTTTTTTTATATGGGGGTGGTTGTGTTGTCTATGGGGGGGTTGTTTTGGTAAGGCCGAGGATGAAAGCCATTTGGATGCAAAACTTTTGTTATTCCTCCCCAGGTTGTGGGAGTGAGTCATGTGTTTGACTGTTTTTTGGGGGTGTTGTCTGTTTTTGGGTTTCATGTGGGAAGGGCCCTGAGTTTGTTCAATAAAGCTTTTTATTTATTCAGCTTGTCCATGTGTGATGTTTGAAGTGGTTGTTGCGTTAACGGGCTGAGGGCTTGCGGCGCGGCTGCATTCATGTCCCTTCATTGTCACAAGCCATTCCCTGACAGGGGGCCTAGAAGTGTCGTTCAATAAGCCAGCGACAGACGGCCCTTGGACCTTGTGGCTCCCTCCTGGGCTGGTACTCCTCCTCCTCCTCCTCCTCATGGTCCTCCTGCTCCTCCTCCTGAGGTGGTGGTCCAATGTGAGGTGGCAGTGCCTGAGTCCTGCGGATAGCCAGGTTGTGCAGCATGCAGCAAACGATGACGAACTGGGAGACTCTATCCGGCGAATACTGCAGAGATCCGCCGGAGCGATCCAGGCAGCGGAACCGTTGCTTGAGGATGCCAATCGTTTGCTCTATGATGTTCCTTGTGGCTTGATGGCTTTCGTTGTATGCCTCCTCAGCAGGGGTCCTGGGCGCGCGGAGCGGGGTCATGAGCCATGTACACAAAGGATAGCCTTTGTCCCCGATAAGCCATCCTCTTGGGGGAGGCTGTGCCTGGAACATGTCAGCCACAGTAGTCTGGCGCAGGATAAATGCATCATGGCTGCTGCCTGGAAAGCGGGCATTCACAGCTGGGATGCGCTGCCTGTGGTCACACACCAGCTGTACATTGAGGGAATGGTAGCCCTTCCGGTTGTGGTAATCCTCGGCATTGTCGATAGGTGCCCGCAAAGCCACATGCGTGCAGTCAATGGCGCCCTGCACCATGGGGAAGTCGGCGATCCTCGCAAATCCGACTGCACGCTGCTCCTGCCTCTCTAGGGTCATGGGGAAGGAGATGAATTGGTGTCTCCTTGTGAAAAGGGCATCGGTGACCTGCCGGATGCAGCGATGCACGGCGAACTGGGATATGTTAGCTATGTCCCCAGCAGCGGCTTGGAAGGAGCCGCTTGCATAAAAGTTCAGAGCCACCGTGACCTTCACTTCCACCGACAGGGACGTCCTGCACATCAGCTGTGGACGCAGATCTCTGTGAAGCAGCTGGCAGATCTCTGCAACCACCTCCCTTCTGAAGCGCAGCCTCTTAACACACTGCGCGGCAGTCATGGTGAGATAGGACACCTGCTGGCGGTATTCCCTGAGTGGGTAAGGCCTACGTTGCCAACGCCTGATGCCCCCTCTGCGTCTAGGCATGGCTGCCCCTCTCACACAGCGTCTGCGAGCCCTTCGCACATAATGCTGGAACTGAGGGTTGGAACCCCATGCAGCCCCCATAATATACTTGCAAACAATGAAATCACAATGAGGCAAATTTCCAAGCTCTGGCCAGAAGCCAAAAATACCTCTCCTATGTTGGGCCAAATCAGTAAGGTCTCTTCCTTGGTCTCTGTCCAGAAATCCGTTGCACAAAAGTCATTGCAGCAAAATGGCTGGCCTTTATATTTCAGTGTAAGTGCCCTTTAATTAGCGCTCCCCGAGGCCCACAGGGCCTCTGCTGCATTCCACTTCACAGTTCTTAACACCGCCACGCCCACATTGGGCAGGCGCGACTGAAGTTCCGGTTTGGGGCGCACAAAGGGCGTTGCACGACGAAATGACGTCATAAGTTGCGCGCGCAGCTGAGCGCGCGCAAACACTTTGCGCCGGGGCTAAATGTCTACTGAAGTTGGGCGTAGGTGCAGATCGTCCTGCACCCGGCCGCTAAGTGCCTAGCGCTCGAGATCTACTCCTCCTAAGGCGCTAACGGCTGGCGAACGCAACTGAATTTCTAGGCCAATGTCTTTTAATCTAAAGTCTGTTCAACTCTGTTAACAGCATTACAGGAGACACCATCTTAGAGATCCATCTAAAACGAAACTAAAACTAAACTGCTTGTCTCTCACATGCCCTCTGCTGGTCAGGCATAAATAAACAATCAGGCAAATATGCTGGTAAGGCATCATAATCAAACAGGCAAATACCATCACTATTTGCTGATATCATTACATCTCCCTTTCTTAAAACAAAAGTATTTTACTTTTATCTAACAACATGTTTTCTTTGTATTACTCTGCATTTTAACTGTAACACTTAATGAACTTACATTATCATTATCAAGGTTTTTTAACCTTTCTTTGTGCGTTCACATGAAATATGTAAATACACTTGAACTTGAAGAAAGAATAAGATAACATTACTTCCTTCTATAACAAGAGTCCTTAAATTTGCTCAATGAGTCTCTCAGGAGGCTTCACGCGTCTTGAGGATTTTCTGATTGCTTGTCCTTGAATCTGAGTTGTTGCCTCAGATGATGTGTTCTCAGCTGTGTGATCAGGTTGTTCAACAGTATCAGTCTTTTGACCTGCTGTGGCTGGTCCCATGAGAAGATCTCGACGATTTCTTCTCAGAACAGCACCCTCATCTGTCTGAATGGTGTATGATCTTGGTTGAACTTCACTCAGGACAGTTCCCTTCTGAGTCCATATGTTTGTTTTGTCTTTGAACCTTACTTGATCACCAGTGTGGAGTTCAGGTAGGTTTTGTGTTCCTCTGTCATAGTAGTACTTTTGCTTTTCTTTCTGTTGTTCTTTGAACTTCCTCACTTTCTCCCCCTCTTTTGTTTTCAGGAGGTTCTCCGGGATGGGTAGGTTTGGGCTGGTGACATACCACACTCGAGCGGCATTGTGCGGTATACAAGCATGCTCTGGTAGAAGTCAGTTCCACTGTCTTTTGCCTTGTACATCAGTCTTTTCACTGTCTGGACCGATTTTTCCACTAGACCATTGGACTGTGGAAAGTGAGGGCTTGACGTTGTGTGGACAAAGTCCCACTCTTTGGCAAAGTGTCGGAAACTTGCATTGTAAAACTGGGGTCCGTTGTCTGTGAAGACCTCGCTTGCCACGCCATGTCTGGAGAATATGGCTTTCATACATGTTATCACAGCATATGCAGTGGTGGTGTACAGTCTACAAACCTCTGGATACAGGGAGTAATAGTCTGTGACTACCAGATAGTCCTTCCCTTGACATACGAATAGGTCAGTGCCTACCTTCTGGTAAGGTCTGTCTGGCGCTGGGTGTGGCATTAGTGGTTCTACCGGATTGCTTGCTCGATATTTCAGGCATATTGTGCAGTTTGACACCTCATTTGTCACATCTTGGTTGATTTGTGGCCAGTACATCACCTCTCGTGCTCTTTTCTTACACTTTTCGATTCCCAGGTGTCCTCCATGGATCCTTTTTAGCATCTCTTTTCTCAGACTCTTTGGGATAACTATTTTACTTCCTTTGTAGATGATGTCTTCGACCACTGATAGTTCCACCCTGCAGTTCCAGTACTCTGCCATGTCAGGTGAGCAGTCTTGCTTCATGTTGGGCCATCCATCCAAGAGGCTTTTCCTCAGTCGTCTCATTGTTTCATCTTTGTTTGTCTCAGTCTTTATGAGCTCCATTTTTGCATCTGCTATGGGCAGTGCACTTGTGATCATGTCCACGTAGGCGTTCACTTTTTCATCCATTTTGGTGTTTGCGGGCTCACTTGGGTCAACAGCTCTGGACAACGTGTCTGCTGTATACATCAGCTTACCCGGTGTGTACGCAACATTCAGTGCATAGCGTTGCAGCCTGATCATCATTCTTTGTATTCTAAGCGGACACCCATTTAGTGGCTTTTGGAACAATGCAATCAAGGGCTTATAGTCAGTCTCTACACTGATTGCTTGTCCTGCCACAAACTGGTGAAATCTTTTACAGGCGTATGTGATGCTGAGCAGCTCCTTTTCTATTTGAGCATATCGCGTCTCCGCGTCTGTCATTGAGCACGATGCATATGCAATAGGTTGCCAGTAGTCATATTTTTGCAGAAGAACGGCACCGAGCCCACTCTGTGATGCATCTGATGATATCTTGATGGGTCTCGCTGGGTCATAAAACCTCAGAACTGGTTCCTCTGTGAGCAGTTTCTTTAGATCGCTCCATGACTTCTCATGCTCATGATTCCATTCCCATTCTATGTTCTTTTCAGTTAGTCGTCTCAGTGGCGCCATCTTTTCTGAGAGGTTGGATATGAATTTACCCATGTAGTTGATCATTCCATTAAACCTCTGCACGTCCTTTTTGCATTGTGGCTTTGGCATATTCTCAATGGCGGACACCTTTCTGGGATCTGGTCTGATGCCCTCACTGCTAAGGATATCTCCCACGAATGTCAGTTCTGTCACCCCGAGCTGGCATTTCTCTCTATTCAGCTTCAGGTTTGTTTTCCTTGTTGCTTCCAGCACTTTTTTCAGTCTCTCGTCATGCTTAGTTCTCGTGGTTCCCCATACTATGATGTCATCCATTGATGTATCAACTCCCTCCAGGTGCTCATAGATCATATGGATAGTTTTGTGATACACTTCAGGAGCTGAGGCAATGCCAAATGGTAACCTTAGGAATCTGTATCTGCCAAATGGACTGTTGGACGTGCACAGTCTTGAACTTGCCTCATCCAGTTTCATCTGCCAAAATCCTGATGATGCATCTAACTTGCTGAAATACTTTGCATTTGCAAACTGTGACATGATTTCCTCACGTGTAGGAAGCTTGAAGTGCTCTCTCTTTATTGCTCTGTTTAGATCTCTTGGATCCAGGCAAATTCTGAGCTTTCCATTCTTTTTGTCCACAACAACGAGGGAACTCACCCACTCAGTTGGCTCATCTATCTTCTGAATCACGTTCAGGCTTTCCGTCCTGTCCAACTCTGCCTTCAGTTGCTTTTGAAGAGCAAACGGAAATTTTCTGCATGGATGTATGACCGTTGGCATACTTTTATCTACTCTGATTGTGTGTTCTCCTGGAAGGCAGCCTAGACCCTGAAATAGGTCATTGTACTCTTTCATGAGTTCATCATAGACTGTCTCTCCTTTGCTTTCCACAACGAGAACTCTCTTTACCAGGTTCAGTCTCTCACAGGCTATTAAACCTAATATGGCTTGCACATCCTTTGGCACCACGATTAATGCTAGCGTGTGCTCTCTGTCCTTGTGTGTCACTTTGACAATGCATTTTCCTTTCACTGGTATATCAGTACCTGAATATCCTGTCACTTTCACTTTTATTCCATGTATCTTTGGTCTGGGTCTAATTTTCTTAAAATCAGTCTCTGATATCACATTAACTTGTGCTCCAGTATCCAATTTAAATGGAATGTGTATGTCATTCACTTTTAGTGTCAACATCCAGTCTCTTTTTTCTTTTTTGTTTTCAGACACAACATCTACATA
Source organism: Somniosus microcephalus (assembly GCF_052327205.1). Lineage (NCBI taxonomy): Eukaryota > Metazoa > Chordata > Chondrichthyes > Squaliformes > Somniosidae > Somniosus > Somniosus microcephalus. The sequence continues at coordinate 113,338,841 of NC_140995.1, read as the reverse complement.
GAACTCCTCTATCTCGCTTTCATCTAATGCATGGACCTTGCTTTGTTGCGCTTGGTTCTTACAGCAACGGGCATAATGGTTGTTTTTGTTGCAACTATTGCATGTTTACCATATGCTGGACACTTTTTTGGTGTATGCTGTGTACCGCATCGACTACGTGACTTTCGATTGCCCCTTTCATTTTTGTTTGCTGGCCACGCCTCTTTTTTCACATTGGCGCTCTTTTTGTTAAATGGTTTGTGTCCGTTCTTACTCACTGCATCCACGTTGCAGCTACTGTCACTGAACAGCTCCTTTGCCTGTGACTTCACAGTCTCTGTAGCCCTACACAGTGCTATGGCTTTTCCCAGGTCTAGATTTTGCTCTCTTAGCAGTCTTTCCCTTAGACCATTATCTGGAATACCACACACCAGTCTGTCTTTTATCAGCGAGTCTGTCAGTCCCCCAAATTCACACGTTTTGCTTCTGTTTCTCAGTTCAGTCACATACTGATCAATCGTCTCTCCCGTTTTCTGTACCCATGTTAAAAATCTGTGCCTCTCAAACATCACGTTACGTTTAGGTATGCAGTAGGCCTCAAACTGTTCCATTATTTTATCCAGCTTCATTTTGTCTCCATCAGCAGCGAATGTGAAGTTATTATACACCTCCAGCGCTTCATCACCCATGACATGTAAAAACACTGACGCTTTCATTTTATCACTTTTCTCGTCAGCTCCGATTGCTGATAAATACAACTCCAAACGTTGTTTGAACCTTCTCCAATTTTCAGCCACATTACCTGTCAACTGAAGCTTCGCCGGTGGATGTAAACCTTCCATTTTTCACTTCGTTAGCTATTCTCCAATGGTAAGTCACGATGTTCTCTTTTGGCTTGCTAATATGTGGAGATCTGATTTCGCTGGGTAGCTTGCTTGCCACTATCTCGTCGAGTTGCTAACTTCAGATTTTTCCTCTTCATCTCTTTCAATCACTTCTGACACCATGTATTGACTTCTTTGTGGGTTCAATGATGAGACATTTATGAAGGAGAATGTCTTTTAATCTAAAGTCTGTTCAACTCTGTTAACAGCATTACAGGAGACACCATCTTAGAGATCCATCTAAAACGAAACTAAAACTAAACTGCTTGTCTCTCACATGCCCTCTGCTGGTCAGGCATAAATAATCAATCAGGCAAATATGCTGGTAAGGCATCATAATCAAACAGGCAAATACCATCACTATTTGCTGATATCATTACAGGTATTTCTTAAGAACACATTTAAAAGAGCAGGATTTCAAGTTACAGATGAGATAAAGGGCTCGATTTTGCCAGGCCCGAGGAGGTGGGAATGGAGGCGTGTGGGGTGTTAAAATTGCAAAAAGTGGCAGGCGGGCCCGACCCCGCCTCCATCCCACCTCCAAGCAATTTTCCCAAATGCGTGGTTTCTGATCCCGTCTCCGTTCCGCCTCCAAGAGGCGGGATAGGCCCTTAAGGCCCTTAACAACCACTGAATTGTCTCTATAATCCCATTTTGAGAGGCCTTTCTGATTTTAACACTTTTCCCACATGATGCATGCCTCCTCTGAAACACGACGGTGAAACCTGGCGGTAGCACAATTGGATTGCTGACTATCAGCTGCAGCTCCACCATTAAATAGGAGATTTGATCAGTCATCATTTGCAGGTGGCAGGGCTTTGTTGTCTCAGGCCTGGGGGAAATTTTAGCAGGCATAACCATAGCTGTGGAAGTTTGGAGCCTGACACCCATCTCCAGTGTGACCTCCCGGGAAACCCCTCTCGCCACCTTGACTGAGCACTTCCTCAACTGAGACATATACCAGAAGCATGGGAACCATTTGTTTCTTTTCCTCCTGGACATCAGATGAGGATGAAGACCAGCCGCGGTAGCAGCAGAATCATGAACAACAGCAGCACCAACAGCAGCAGCAACAACAGGAGCGCCAAGCTGCTGCTCACCTACCTGAAGCTGCACAGGTCAGAAGGCGCCAGCGCATGGAAGCCGGTCGGCGCAGGAGATACCCCCCAAACAGGGTCTACAAACAGAGGATCAGCTACCTCAACATGACTAAGCAGCAGTGCCAAAGGCGGCTCTGACTTTCACGAGAGGTAGTGGGTGACATCTGCGCAATGATGCAGAAAGACCTGGAGCCCAGAGGACCAGGTGGACAACCCTTACCAGTGGCCGTCAAAGTCACCACCACACTCAACTTTTTTGCCTCAGGCTCATTCCAGGGAACAGCAGCAGACATCAGCGGCATCTCTCAGGCGGCCGCACACACTTGCATCACGCAGGTAACCGATGCCCTCTTTGCCATCACGCACAATCACATCCATTTCTTCAAGGATCAAGCAAGTGTCACAGCACATGCGGTTGGATTAGCTAATCTGGCAGGCTTTCCAAGGGTGCAGGGCGTCGCTGACTGCACACGTGGCCCTTAAGGCACCCCATCACAATCCAGATATTTTTGTCAACCGCAAGGGCTTCCACTCCCTCAACCTACAGCTGGTTTATGACCACAAGAAGGAAATTTTGCATGTTTGTGCCTAGTATCCTAGCAGTTGCCATGACTCCTTCATACTGCGCCAGTCTAGTGTGGCTCTGCTCTTCAGTCCACCAGACCAACTTAACGGATGGCTACTTGGAGACAAGGGCTATTCCCTGAAGATGTGACTAATTTTGCCGTTGAGGAGCCCATCCAACGAAGCTGAGGAGAGCTACAACTACGCATTTCCACCAGATCCATAATCGAGCAAACCATCGGCTTGCTGAAGATGCACTTCAGATGCCTGGATAGATCAGGTGGAGCCCTGCAGTACTCAGCAGCCAGGGTCTCCAGAATCGTCGTGGTTTGCTGTGCACTTCACAACATGGCACAGCATCGTGACTTGCAGATTCCTGAGGACCAAGTGGCTCCTCACATATCCTCCTCAGATGAGGAGGAGAGCGAAAACGAACATCTTGCAGAAGCCCATCAACCAGCGGTAGCAGTACGCGAGAACATTGCTGCCCGGGATGCAAGGAACGCACTCATCTTGGCCAGGTTTACTTAGCCTAGCCAATCAAGCACTTTTGCCTCACAGCTTCTTACCAGAGTATCGACAATGGCCAACAACCAGCGGATTCCTAGCATTCTGACCACCATACTGACAATTGCAAGTAATCCTAAGCCCTCAATGTGGAAGACCCATTGGCGAAATGACACATGCCACAACTGCAACAGTTGCCATCAGAATTTTTATTTACAATAACCAACTGATGGCTTTTCAACATTAACCATCACATTTCACCCAAGTGACTACCCTTGTGACTATTTGTGCAGTATCTTTCTCTTACGCGCGCTCCTACGTGGTGGTTCCCCCTTGGCATCAGCAGATGTGGAGGCACCTTGTTCACTTTCTTGCTGCTCATGTCGTGACACCTTTGGCGGGTGTCCTCTGGGGTTGTGAACCTGTGAGGGCTCGGCAACAGTCTGCTGCTCCTGCGGCTGTGCAGGGGTTGAGACACCGGTCTCAGTTGGGTGGGGACTCTGGTGGGGCTCTGACCAAGGACTTGGCGGTGGGTTGGAACTGTGATCGCTTGGAGAGGAGCCCCCATTTCCTTCTCTGCCAACAACATCCCTCTCATGGGTCAGGTCCACCTCAGCGCTTGCAAGTGGCTTGAGAGCACCTTACTGCACATCAGGGGGCCCATGGGGACCTGTATTCGCACTGGCAGTCCTACTCAGAAGGACTTCCATGAAGGTCTGGTTTCTCTGTTCAATAGCTGACCATCGCTCCTCCGGAGATGTCAGTCTATTCTGAACACTCACCATGTTTTCTACACTCTGACGGCTTAGTTCCTCCATGGCCGTAGCCATCCTCTCATCTACTGTAGCAATCCTTTCCACGGAGGCTGCCATCCTTTCCGTGGTGCTGCATTCATGTGCCTATGACTCCACAAAAGCTCTGCTCATGTTCGCGATGGACTCCTCCATTCACTCCACACTCGCAGCGACCCTGGAAACAAGACCTGCCAGAGACTCCTGCACCTGTTCCTGGAGTTTCAGCACCGCTGTTCTTCTGGATGGACCCAGAGGCAGAGGGTCAACATGCAGCTGAGGCGAGCTGGGAGAGTCATGCGCCCTCCAACTAGGACTCTCCACTGCTGTCCCAGTCTCCACAATCTGCTGATGCTCACTTGTGAGCTGTGATGCACCAGGTGGCAACACTACTCTATCTCGCGATGGTCCCACCGAAGTGTGAGTGTCTGCGCTGGTGCTGGGTGCGCTTAATTCTGCTGACGCTGCGCCCTCAGAGGTTGCAGCTTCCTCTGAGGAGTCTGGAGGTTCAGGCTGTTCCTCCTGCATAGTGGGGACGGGTGTTTGCGATGGTCCTGTGGGGGAGTAAAGGAAAGAGTCAGAGGTGTGAGGCCAAGGTTACATGCACATTGCATATTGCAGATGATCATAAGTCCGTCTTAGAGCTTCAGAATAATTATCAGCAACTCATGCAATGTCAATGAGAGAGATGATAAACATTCTGTCATCGGCTTTCTCTGATGCACCGGTCTGTCCATCCCCCACTTGCACATCATCCTCGAGTCCCACGATCTCCAGGACCGCCTCCTCTCAAGGGGTGAGGTGGGCTACTGAGGGTGGCCCTCCTCCTGACCTTGCTCTTTCCCTCTTATTGTGAGCTTTCTTTTCCTGCAATGAGGGAGACAAGTGGAGTTTGAGTGAGAATGAAGGAGTGAGTGTACAGAATCCATAGCATAGATGCTTAGAAGGAGACAAAGATGGAGTGAGGTGGCAAGACCAAGGGCCCTTCCCTGTGTTTTGCAAGTCATTTTCATAACATCACAGTGATAGGGATTGTGAGGGCTGCTTAGTCGAATAGTTAGGTGAATGTGATCATAGAGAGAAAGGGAATGGATAAGGGTGCAGGGATGTCAGTGTCAAGTGGGATGTGGAGGAAGAGGTTGCTAAAGCTGAGTGCTGGTGAGGAGAGGCAATGGGGATCAGATTGAGGGTGATGGGAAAGTCATACTCACTTTTCCAGTGCGCAGAAGGTCATGAAACCTTTTCCTGCACTGAAGCCAGGTTCTGCGGATCAGCGACAATGAGTTGACCCCCTGGGCCACCTGGATCCACACAGCCTTCGTCTGCTGGGGAGGCTTCTTCCTCCTTGAAGAAGGGAAGAGCACCTCCTTATTAGCTCTTGCTCCCTCCACCAAAGCTTGCAGGGCGACGACATCAAATCTGGGAGCAGACTTGGGTCTCCCGCTGCTCATTTTGCCTCCAGGCCCCTCTCACAGCAAAGGCCAAAAGGTTGGCAGTCTGCAGAAGAAGCAAGGCTTCTTGCAGACCTTAAATGCAGCAGCAATGATGACATCATCGGAGGCGAGTTTCAGACTGAAAAAACTAATTGGGCCATGGGTTCCCACACGCTGGGACTCAATTGCCCAATTAGGTGAAAATTGCATCAATCTCCCACATCAATTTAGAATCGGGTGGATAACACGAAAAGCGGATGACACGACCCCAGCCCGCCCAATCGAGCCCATAGTATGTAATAATACAAATACATATCGTGCAAGGCTTATGTTCAGTTCAGTATAAAACTATTACTAAAATATCCTTTGCTGTATGATCTACCAGGGTTAAATGTACTATCTGAACTGAACAGAATAGGATAGCCTATATCCCGTCTATATTTGGTCTGTGCTGAATTCACTGATCTCAGTTGAGGTGGCGGTAGGGACATTATGGTTTACCTTAGTGGCCCCAGGAAAGGGAGGAGAAAAATTAGCCAAGATTCCCAACAGATTCTTTCACGTACACCTACATCAGGCAGGAGCAATTTCTCCTGGCCACAGGAAAGCCCACTGGTGGGATTTTGTTGTGGCGAAAAATATTACTTCAATAAATTTCACACACTAGCCTGTCAAGGGTAAAGAGTCAAGCAGTTTATTAAGATTCAAATAGTCCAACAGTCTCCCACACAACAACGAACAGTTTTGACAGACAAATAGTTACAGACAAACAAAAGGTACCTATGTGGGCTGATCAAGGAGACAACTTAGAGTTCCGCAGCTCTTTTCCTGGCTGTCTTACCCGAATGCTTCGAATGTTCAGTATTTATTCCTTCCAACCACAGAGGTCACATGTCACCACTTCCACATAATTCAATCATCTGCGGGGCCGCAGATGTCACATGTCACCACTTGCACATAATTAAATCATCTGCAGGACCGCAGAGATCACATGTTTATACACACCCTTTAGCTGTCACACCTCCTCGGAGATCCAATCAATTTAAAGGTTACACATTATTCAATTATCCGGGGGTGGCTGTTCATATACATAATTTGCACACCATGTTGTTTTAGATTGATGTAGTTTCAAGAACTGTTTTAGATTGATGTGGTTTCAAGAACTGTTTCAGATTGATGTGGTTTCAAGAACTGTTTTTCTTAAGCACAGCAATTTCGCACTAACCCTATTACCCCTTCAATCCCCCATTTGGCCGAAATTTTTCATCCACATAATTCTAGGCCAACATATACCCGGTCTTTATGCAGAAATTGGTGTTGTGATGTGCCGGTTCCTGAGTCCCGGGGTCTCCACTCCGGGGTCAAGGTTCCCATCTCCTGTCACACCTCATTCTGCTGCTCGTAAAACCTCATCATATAGGGGTTTTGGGCGTAAGTATGCCACCTTCTGAGACAGTACTTGGTTCTGGTAGTTTGATGGTGGTTGGGTTACAGGTCTGCTCGATAGTAAAGATGACAGTGCTTTGCTGATACAACATTTAAGTAACATACATAGGCAATACAGCATTATTACCATCACCACAAAGGTAACCAGGCCTTGAATTAGTGACGTTCCCATAGAGAACCCAGGTGATGTGTGTAGGGTACGATATAAGCCAGATAACAAGAACCCGTCCATTCTCGGGACAACCGGGGGTAGGCCCTGTGACTGCACACGAAATGAGTCCCGTTGTAGGGCGTATACTTATTTATCGCTGGGGGGTCCCATTGTACCGAAAAGTCACCGTTTTCGTTTAATGACGGGAGTTTCAAACTACCCCCTCCGACAGGCAAGGTAATGCTATATGTGCAGTTACTGTAGCCCACAATAGGATCTGCCGGTCGTCCCTGCTTTGTGAGACATAGCCCCCTCCTTGTCCCTCTTTACTCCTCGTTCTCAGGAACGGTGGTAGATAGGAATCGTTATAGGTTGACCGTGTCCACTCACTACAATGTTTTCTGTCATACCCATGACTTTGGAGCTTTGTTATGGTGCTGCCGTCTGCCTCGGCGGCATAACAGCCCACGCTTGTGCATCCTGTTCTAACTCCAAACATCCAACTGACTGTCTCAACATCACTGAGTGGGATTGGTTGTAGGGGAATTCCTTCCGCCGAGTGCGTGGGGACATGGGCGCAGACCCAACCGCTGACAACGTTAACTCTTTTGGCATAGGTGTATGACATGTATAAAAAGGTATTCACATGTAACTCTCTTTTGGCCCTTGGGGGTACTCTGGCCTGAGTCCTCCCGAGGCTACATATTATAATTACACAAACAAGCAAACTACACATGATATCGCGTAACACATTCATCTTGGGTTGTCTGTATTTCTTCCGGCGTTTTCTGCTGCGGCATCCACCTTCAGTTTCCTAGAGTGTGCATGAAGGCAGGGTTATTTATTTTGTTCCTACAATAATTAAAAAGTCCCAACACTTTGCGCACTCCTCGAACCGTTTTCGGTCGGGGCATGATGCGAATTGCTTCCATTCTGTCGTGGGGCATTGTTTTTGTCCCCTGTGACAGTTGGTGTTGCAAGTACTGTACCTCCTTTGATCCGATCTGAGCTTTCGTGGGGTTTACCTTAAATCCCGCTTCCTTTAAGGCTTCTAGGGTTTCTATTAGGGCCCCCATATGTCCTCTCTCGTCCTCCGAGGCAATCAACAGATCGACCACATATTGGTGGATGGTACTTCGGTAGGGGGCTAAATCTACGGTCTCCAAGGCTCGACTCATAGTTCGGTGAAATGGCCGGACTATTGTGAAAACCCTGGGGCACTTGCGTCCAAGTGTACTGCCTATCCCCTACCGTGAATGCGAATTTATCTTGGGATTCTTGGGCTAATGGTATGGACCAAAATCCATTAGCTATATCTAAGACCGTAAATATTTTGTGTTCTGGTTTCAGTCCATTAAATATGGTGGCTGGGCTCGCTACAATGGGGTGCTGGCAGGGAGTTACTTTATTTAAAGCCGTATAGTCTATGGTCGATTGGTATGACCCATCTGGTTTCTTTACGGGCCAGGTTGGCGATTTCGTAATGCTTTCAGCTTCCGGGTATTGCTTATGAGGAGTGTGTTCGGGCCCAGGAATGACCACTGGTTTGGTCTTCACCAGCCCACAATCCTGCTTTGATTGAGCCCACACTTCCCTCATTTGTTCGCACAATGGGCCGTAGTCTCCTACTGTATCCCAATCTTGGGTGAGGAGTTGCACACTTCTGACCTTTGCGTGATTGTGCGAATTGGCCTGCTCCCCTTACGTCGTGATTTTGCGTCCTCCCTTATTTCTCCAGACTATTCTCTTATTCTGTGGGTCTATTAGTGCCCCTAACTGTTCCAGGAGGTCGATCCCCAATATGGTCCCTTCTGCGTTCGGGCATAGATAAAATTGTGCCGGGATCAGAATACCGGCGATTTCCAATAGGATTACTTCGCTCTGGTGGGCTTTGGTGGCGGATCCTCCCACGCCAGTTATATGGACTACATGTTTAGTTGTGGGCAAAGGAATATCTGTCATAGATACTGATGCTCCGGTATCCACCAACATATCACACTGCCGGCCCCCTAACAGCGCTGTTATGTGAATACGTGGATCCCCTCCCTGCCCCACGGGGGCCGTTGGCCTTCAGTCCTTCCCTAAGTCCTTCAGCACTTTGATTAGCTGCTGACGGTTCATTTTCTCTACTTTAAAGCCTGACTGACTATTTCCTTTCTCCTCTTCTGATCTGGGCGCCCAACACTTAGCGATGGCATGTCCCTTTTTTCCGTAATTGTCACATCGGATGGTTGGTCTCTTGGGGCCCCTACAGTCGGCGGCAAAATGACCTGTCTTGCCACATTTGTAGCATTCTCCTCGGCCTGCACTCTTACTACTATTAGCCGCGGCCACTTCTTGTTTTATCCCCCCAGGGTTAATGTGGCATGCCCACTGGACAGCTTGGTCATATGTGTCCGCGACTACCACCCCCATTCTCAAGATCTTTTGATGGTCGGCCGAAAGGCCGTCCTTAAACATTTGTACGAAGACTGGGTCGTCTCTGTTCGGGGCCACCTGTCCCGAGGATTCTTGGTATTGAAACCATAACCTTTCCCCGTAATCATTGGCGTTTTCCCCCTTATTCTGGTGGGCCTGCATTATCAATCCCCAATTTGGAGTGGACGCTCCCATTAAGGCTTGTACAGCCTGAACGAACCCCGTTCTGGCTGCGTCTCGGTTCGGCCTCATTTCATGTAAGGTGGGTACCCACGTGCCATCCCTATGCAGGTTCTGCAATACCACCCACCGATCCTTTGGACATTTGGCGCGGACTATTTGGTGGATATCTCTCTCGTGCATATCATAGGTCTCATACAACTCTTCTAACTTCTGCCAAAATTCTACATTTCTTTTCCGCGGTTGTAGGCTCCCCAAATTCTGGTTTATCATTTGTTTTTCTCCAGGGGTGAAAGCCGTATATCTATATCTGTAGTTTCCTCCCGCTCCGCCTGCAGTCACCGTTATGGGGGCTGCCGGCTTCTTGCCCCCCGATTCATCATCAGAACTAAGTGGGGGGGCCATGGCTGTTACTGTGGCAACATACGTCGGAGGGAGGTCATAATTTGATCCCCCCCATTTGCTGGTTTGTTCATACCGCTCTCTCCACTGTTTATTCTCGGTTTCTGTTCCCTTACTTTTTTCTACTAATTGTTCGGTTTTACTTTGTAACACACATAACTGATAAACTAAAAGTACTCCGGCCTTCTTTGCCTTTTTCTGTTTCTCCCACCAATTCTTTTGCTCCTTGGGGACAACCGAGGGGTCCCACCCATTTTTAATCATTTTGTCTATTAAGCCCTTCTGGTCGTCTGCATAGAACCTACTAAGAGACCCTTCCGGCCCCCATTCAAGGTCTTTCCCCGATGCCATTATGTGATTTGACCTTCCCTCGCTTCCTCTGCGAATGAGTCTCTTCACGCAGGTCTACTTCTCATTGGGACCATATTTGCAACAGTTTGTTGTCAGCGGTACATCCCTTACTTGCTATTCTGCCACTTATTTATCGCGATGGGATTATCCCTCAATTCTCACACCAGTTCATGCGTATCACACATTCACTCATGGGTTTCCACCGTCACCTTGTCCTCTCAGTGTTCCCTTCAACCTATTAAACCTTGGCCATCACGTGGGGCATTTGCCCTCTTAATTCCGGCTCAAGCTAGGTGACTGAGATAATTTGTGACAATTGAGGCAACGGGGACACTCGTTTCTCTTACAGTATATCTACCGTCTTTTATCGCAACGACAATGTCCCTTCCAATACTATAATTTACGCGTAAATTAAGACCATACTCACTCTAAGTCTAGGTGTGTCTCTTTTACCAATTCACAGGCTCTGCTCGATTCGGATACTCGCTCTGTAGACAGACAGGTGGCCGCCTGAATCACATAATTTTCCGGGTGGTATTCCAAATCTACTCACCTGCTCGTGTCCTCTTGGTCACTGTCCGTCTATGTTTCGATGTATCCTGCCGACTATGCCAAATGTTGTGGCGAAAAATATTACTTCAATAAATTTTACACACTAGCCTGTCAAGGGTAAAGAGTCAAGCAGTTTATTAAGATTCAAATAGCCCAACAGTCTCCCACACAGCAACAAACAGTTTTGACAGACAAATAGTTGCAGACAAACAAAAGGTATCTATGTAGGCTGATCAGGGAGACAACTTAGAGCTCCGCAGCTCTTTTCCTGGCTGTCTCACCCGAATGCTTCGAACTTTCAGTATTTATTCCTTCCGACCACAGAGGTCACATGTCACCACTTCCACATAATTCAATCATCTGCGGGGCCGCAGATGTCACATGTCACCACTTCCACATAATTCAATCATCTGCGGGACCGCAGAGATCACATGTTTATACACACCCTTTAGCTGCCACACCTCCTCGGAGATCCAATCAATTTAAAGGTTACACATTATTCAATTATCCGGGGGTGGCTGTTCATATACATAATTTGCACACCATGTTGTTTTAGATTGATGTAGTTTCAAGAACTGTTTTAGATTGATGTGGTTTCAAGAACTGTTTTTCTTAAGCTCAGCATTTTCGCACTAACCCTATTACTCCTTCAGATTTCATTCCAATGACATCCGGATGGAAGGATATAGGAGCAAGAAAGGCCCACCCTTATCCCATTGAACTATTTGGACATGGTCAGAAAGGGGTGAAGACCTGGCACAACTAGATTAGAAGCATTTAGATGAGCACTTGAAATGCCATAGCATACAAGGCTATGGACCAAGTGCTGGAAAATGGGATTCGAATAGATAGGGCTTGATGGCCAGCGTGGACACGATGGGCTGAACGGTCTCTTTCTGTGCTGTCTAACTCAATGGCCTAGAAATTGGGTATAGCCCCGCTTAAGGCGTTAGAACTGGCGATGCGCAAAGTTTATAGCTAGACGAAATTTATCACCGCCTGGCGCGATATTGGGTTGCATCGCCCCCAAAGGGGATTGAGGTGCTAACTCAGCCATTGCACGGTGCTCTTAAGGCACAAAAGGTCAGGCGCTACTCAATATCGACGCGGACGGGCGCAGCGCAGGTGAACTCAATTACGGGAAAGCACAAGATCTACAGGCGCCGGCCAGCTCTTAAAAGGGTGGGTCAGTCAGACTGAGCTTAAACACCCAACGCCCTGAAGGCCTCAGATTCGGCGCTCGCCCTTGTCTGGCGTTAGAAACTTGTGCATTATGGAGAAGGTTAGGCAGAAAGCAGAGTGCTTCAGCACTGAGGCTCTGGACCACTTGGTGGCTGCAGTTGAACACCGTCGAGAGGTCCTGTATCCGGATAATGGCAAGAGGCCAAATCAGAAGGCTTATCGACGATCTTGGAGGGAGGTTGCTGTAAGGGTGAATTCCAGCAGCATGGCGACCTGGACCCCTGTTCAGTGCAGGAAGAAATTCAATGACCTCACACGGATCGTTAGGGTGAGTGATGGTTTACCAAACTTGTGCTTCCCTCCATCTGCAGCTGACTTTGGGCACCCTGCTGCAATGATGCGCCAATGGCCATCTGTCAGTATGCACCCATGGCCCTTTCTGGCCACACACATGGACAGATGTCTCAAGGCCTCATGTAAGGGCTCTTGCACCATGGGGGGCATGCGATGAGGTCCCAAGGCCTCATGCAACAGAACCTCCCCTTCTTTCCCCTGCAGTCCAAGATGGCACAGATTAGAAAGGAGCAGCGTCGAACCGGTGGCGGACCTGCACAAGTGTTCACTCTCACGGATCTGGAGGAGAGAGTGCACCAGATACTTGGAGGACGTCTGTCTGGTCCTGTGACCACTGCATCTGCCGACCCCATTACCAACAGCGAGGGTAAGACTCTCACCTTTTCCACCTGTTGCCTTCCACTTGATCCCCCCGCCAGCATGCATCCTCAGTGTGCAGCCATGTCAGAGCCTTGCCGCAATCTGGCATGCCTTTCAGCAAAGCTGTCCTTTTGCTAAAGCCACTCTTCCACCTCCCACTTTCAGATGAAGCAGCACCAACTCGGGCTCAACGCGCTGAAGCTGCCAGTGCCAGTGCCACCGGAGGCGAGGACCAGGAGGAATCCGGACCAGCCGTTGCAGAATCCGGGGAGCGGAGACATCTGCAGACTGGGGATAGTAGTCCCCTGGAGGGGAGTGGGGGTGGCTCTGAGGATGAACCAGTTGCCGGACCAAGCGGCATGGAGCAACGCAGGGGGAATAGGCAAGTTCGGCCACCGTCTCCCCGCAGGGCAAGGCAGGTCGTCATGACTGCCGCACAGAGTGCAGATGAGGTCCGTCGCCCTCCAAACAAGCTCCCATTCCGATGCCAGTTGGTCAAAAGGCTTTTAGGTGTAGTGGTGCAAGTGCTTCGGACAGGGTTGAAGGTACCAAGTACTGTAAAGCTCAAATCCCAGAACTCCGCTCCACATTAGCTCACCAACTCTCTCTAGCAGCGAGCGCAATGAGCAGGCCAAGTGGCAGAAGATTCTGCAGTAGAGCTGTCCCCTTTAAATAGCGCCCCCCTACTCGGAGAAGGGCCTGTTAGCCCTCCCTCGAACTGTCACTAATAGCGCTGGGCGCTAAGGCTCTGGGCGCCACCCAATATGCGCTCAAGCGCTCCTAAAAAGCGTTGCACACTGAAATGACATCATGAGCTGCTTGTGCTCGCGGGCGCGCGCAAACACTTAGCGCAGGCGCTAAATGTATAGTCAATATCTGAGTTGGCGCTATCTTCATAGCGTCCGCCCCAACATAGCGCTTCGCCCCAATTCTAGGTCTCTTTAGGCGCTCAGCGCCGGCGCTACCAACCCAATTTCTAGGCCTTTGATTCTATGATTAGATCCCACCCCAAACTCTGATATCCCCTCATCCAACTTGCATCTTCTTAACAGTCTACTAGGTCCAGGAATTTCAGGCCCCACTGTTGAGATTCACATATGAAGAATGTGCAAGGTTTTGTAGGGTTGACAGGGCCTGTGGTAACACTCATTAATTTGAGTCACCATTTCAGGAAATAAAAGATGTTTTTTGGGGGGGAGTTGAAGAATGCCCATCTTTATTCTATTTCATCGAATTAAATTGGGATTATATAAAATTATTTTCAAATGTGGTCTGCAACCCAGAACAATGAATCTTCTCTTCTGATAATGCATTAAATCTAATCCGTTTTGGTCAAATTTAAAATTAATAAATGATAATGGCTGGAAGTCCAACTTCTGCACTCAGAAGTAGCCATTAGTAGGAACACTATGAGAGCAAATAGCCTTCTGAGTAAAATTAAATTATTTCCAGACATGCCAATCCACCAAACCAGCAAAGATTGACTAACAATTTTTTTTAAAGTGAGACAATAGTAAAAACTGACTCCACCACCAGCGCACAGTGGTTGCAGTGTGCAATGTACAGGATGGACTGCAGCAACTCACAAAGGATTCATTGGCAGCACCTCCCAAACCTGCGATCTCCATCACCTAGAAGGACAAGGGCAGCAGCTGCATGGGAACACCACCACCTCCAAATTCCCCGCCAAGTCACACATCTTCCTGACTTGGACATATATCGCCATTTCTTCATCGTCGCTGGGTCAAAATCATGGAAATCTCTACCTAATACCATTGTGCGAATACCGACTGCAGCGGCTAAAGAAGCAAGCCCACCACCACCTTTTCATGGTGTAGGGTTCGAAAATCCACAACCACGTTTTACCAAAAATTGGATTGCCCTATACAGTTTAAAACCAACATTTTCGGCCAAGGCAGAGGTCCCAACAAGCAGGCTGGGATATGCCTGGGACATCCGAATACAGGGGACTGTGGCTCAGAGGCGAGCCATAGATGTCGGCCAATCGAAGCAGAGTGCATTCTCAAAGGTCAATCAGGGGACCGAGTCAGACGTGAAGCGAGGAAACCCCCGGCCAATGGGGACCACCCGGCCCGGGTTTGAATATGTGACTCACCCCTAATTGGACTATGAATACAAGCCATCATCACCTTAATCAACTCGGACTAGGGACAATAGTCTTGGGATCACTACAGTTAAGAGGTGGCCCAAACTAATCAAGTCCCAGGACTGACACAATGGGGCAGCAGACTTGGAGGAGCCGATGTGCACTCAAAACAATACCCCTGTCCTCACACCTACCTGTATAAATATGGAACACAAGAAGAACCAAGGATGAGAGAGAACTATTGCCAGAAGAACGAACAGGAGAGCGAGTTAAGACGCTGAGGGAAAAGACAAGCCCGGGAGGGACGAGCTGGGGCGAACTAACATCTAAAGAACTCCAACCGCGCTGAGGAGAAGATCCACCTTCAGGCCCCAGGCTCAATCGGTACACTGAAGGTTTACTCCGCTACCAGACGGTGCAACATCGCCGCAAGAAGCCGTACCGTATACCGACTCCCGTTCCGGGGACCTCGACAAGAAGACACCAATGACCGAAGTGGCTGTGGAAGACGGCATTCACTCCAGTCATTTCGGGAACCTTTTCCATCAAGCACAAACCAACCAACGACAACCGACCGAAAGCGCAATCAACAAAACCAAACTTCGAGAAAACCCGACCAGACACAGCAAGGTCCTCTCCGAGGTTCGGGGTACGGCGAACCCCGAGGCACAGGTCGAATTTCGACGACGACAGCAACAACAACAACCCAACAACCGCACTCAAAATTCCATCTGTCAAGGGAGGAGGCTGTGAGTATAATCCAAGGGTCTGCAACTGTCAGTCTAGTTTAGGTAGGAAAGTGGGTTGGTGGGATTGGACTTGGTAAAGATAAAACTGTGTAAACATTCTCGTTGTGTCCGTTCTCTCTCATATTTTATTTATAGTTATAAATGTGTGTGTGTGTTTATTACGTTTGTGGTAGAACTTACCTTGGCAAATAAAATTGGTTGTCACCTGTTCTTTTTCCAAGGACTACTTGTCTCCGAGTGTCTATTTAAAGTGCATCGTTCTCCACCCAAATTCTGGAGTTAGAACCAGATAGGGGCATTAGGGCGCTTCGAACCCGCCAAACAAGGGAACAGCAGACTAGGGAAAAGAGAGAGGACTCCAGGAGCACTTGGGCTCAGGAGTAGCCCACAGATTAGGTATAAACTGTGCGGGTCGCCACCGTATTTTAGTCCTCCTCTATAAGCTGTTGTTCTCTATCTCCTTAGAGGGTGTTTAGTGACACCTGACCTGCAGGCTGCAAGGGTATAAAGGAGACCGAGGCCCAATACATCAACAGGCACTAAAGACCCCTGCAATTGGGCAGAGCAGAGCCCCATCCCCCTACAATGGGTAACTAGGGATATGCAATAATATCGGCCTTGCTGTTGACGCCCACAATCTGAATGAAATAAAACCTCAGGGACTTCCAGGAAAGGGGTAGTAGTGGCAAGCCTTCAACTTCATTGGTTGGAGTGAGAGGGCCTCCTCTGCCTCCAGAATGACCCCAAATACTAACATATTGAAGGCCTCAATTCAGTGCAAGGTCTTCAGTAAAAGATTGATGAAGACTTCAACAAACTTCTCCTTTAATTGTGGCTTCGTGTCAGTGTCAGCTGTGGCTCAGTGGGTAGCACACTCTAGGTGGGAGGGGCTAAGAGTGAGCCAGGTGTGACTGGTTACCTAATTGCAGCTGGGTGTTGGAGGAAGTTTTGTAAAAAGTTGGTGGAGAGTTTTGGGGTGTTGTTTTCAGGTTTTAGGGCCTTTTTGGCCCACAAAAAACAGCCAGATGGCTGCTGAGGGGTCCAGAGTGCCGGGCCCCTCCGAGGACAATATTCCCGAGAGGAATTTTATTAGGGAAGAAACTGTGGTGGGAAGGGGGAAAAAAAGACCCAAAGATTTGGGCCGGGACCTCAGGAGGTTTGGTAAAGAAAATACGGTGGTGGTGCAATGTGAAGATAAGAAGATTCGAGCCTGGGATATAATCCAAGTGGTTCATGAGGACTGTGGTGAGGGAAGCTGTTTTGCCTGCCGACCAATAACCAAATGTGGGATTGGAGGTGACGGTCAGTGGCCGTGAGGAGGTGGAAAAACTGCTGCTCAGTCTGAAAGTTGGGGAGAAATTTTTGGAGGTGACTCTGCTATATTCAGAGGACGTGGTGGTTTCATTTTTGAACTTGCCTGTGTACATCGAGGACGAAGTGCTGAGCAAAAAGTTGGAGCCGTGGAACATTAAAATCTGTTCCGAAATAAAGAGGAGGTACTATCCGGGAACACGGGTAGCAGACGGAACCCAGTATGTAAAGGTGCAGTTCCCAGAGGGGGTGAGGTCTTTGCCTTACAGTATGAAGTTCGAGACACTGGAAGGAGTACAGTACTTTCGTGTGCTGCACGATAACCAAGTAAAGGTGTGTTACTATTGTCTGGGACATGACCATCTCGTAAGAAACTGTCCTGATTTGTATTGTTACAATTGCGGTGTGTCGGGACATATCGCGCGGAGCTGCAAGGCGGAGAGCTGTGGGGTGTGTTGTAAAGGCCCCGCCCGCTGTGAGTGTGTGGCAGAAGGGAGCAAAATGAGTGATGAGGAGAAGGAGCAGGAGAGGAGTGTGGAACGGCCGGAGGTACGGTGCAGTCGGAGGACACAGCCAGTAAAATGAAGGAAAAAGGAGCACAGGAAGAGGCAGAGGTTGGCGGGGTGGAGATCGAGATGGAGATGGCGGAAAACACGGCGAGTGCTATGGAGGAGAACAAAGACAGCAACGGGCAGCAAGGGTCGAGTGCGGACTCGAGCCTTAGTGCAGTTCGGCTCCCCCTGGGGAGTCTGGTGTCTGCGGGGGGAGAGGAGGCAGGAGCGGGGTGTGTGGTGGAAGTGAGTGCTCCGGGGAGAGGCGGGGAGTCGGATATTTTGGTGAGCGGGAGGGGGCAGGGCGGGGAGAGGGTGCAAGAGGCAGGAGCCTTAAAGGGACAGCAGAATGGGATCGGCGAGATAGAGACGTCATAAGGGAACAATTTAGGTGCGCCATTGTCCCATGGAGTGAGGGAACAAGGTGAAAGGGTCAGAAGTAGAGACGTGGTCAAAGGGGGCGGCACAGTGGGAGAAACTGCGATAGCAGGAAGACCCTCTATGGGAGATGAAGTATCTGACAGGGAGCAGGATTATGTATCTGACGGGGAGCAGGCACAGGGGGTTGCAGAAGAGCTTGAGTGTGAGGAATTAGAGGGGGACAGAGACATGGAAGTCGGGGATGGGGTGGCATCATGTGGAAAGGGAAAGGTTAGTGAGGGGCAGAAGGAGGGAGAAAGGGCAGCTCCTGGGTCCAAACTTAAGGTAAGGAAGAGGCTGAAACAGCAGGGAGGGGTCAAACAGGAGGGGAAAAAGAGCCGGAGGCTGCAGGAAAAAGCAACAGCTGCCCGAAAAGTTGAGAAGGAGCATGAGAGGAGGGAAGAGCCAGAGATTAAATGATGGGGAGATTATTGGGCATACTTCCCTTCTTTGGAGCCATGATTACATTGGTCTCGATCAATGTGAACGGACTGAGGGGTGAGAAGAAATTGCAACAGTTGTTGCAGGGTTTTAAAGGCACAGACTTGTTGTGTCCGCAAGAAACCTTTTGGGATGAGGATATTCTAGAAAGAGTTCAGAAGGTTTGGAAGGGAGAGGTGTTTGCAAGTTGTGCAAACAATAACCGTAGTGGGGTGGCTGTTTTGGTGAGTCCGTCCATAGAAGAGAACGTTGCCTTGGTGGACAAGGACACTGAGGGGAGATTTTTTACGGCTAAGGGTAAAATTGGAGGGATTTAATTGTGATCTTTTTAATATCTATGCACCGAACGACCATTGCAAGCGTCGCGAGTTTTTTCAGGGGTTATTCACTGAAGTGGCAGAGGTGGAAAATCCTTGTATAGTGGGGGATTTTAATGTATTTTTATCTTGGATGGGCATTTCAGCCCAGATGACCTTTTAAAGAGGATAACTCCAGAGGGATGATTATAAAAATGATGGCAAATTTAAATTTGAGAGACTTGTGGAGGGACCGGAACCCCATAAAAAGGGAGTTCTCCAGAGCAGGTTGGGTGGGTGATGTTTTAAAACAGAGCCGAGTAGATTTTGTGTTAATGCGGGAAGGGTTAAGTTCGGAGGTGATGGAGATTTATTATAAAAAAGTATTTTTTAGTGATCACTCGGCTTTGGTTCTTAGAATTAGGAACAGCAGAGTTAAGATCAGTTCAGGGGTGTGGATTTTAAACAATCAATACCTGAAGGAAAGTGCTAATAAAAAAGGGATTATAAATATAATAAAGAATGCTCGGAAGGAACTTTTGTTCTTGAAAGAAAGAAGAGTTTGGTGGGACAATTTCAAATATGAGGTAAAAGTTTTTTCGGTACGTTATGGGAAAAAGAGGGCGGCAGCTAACCGGCATTGAGAAGAGAATATCAACAAAAGGTTTGTGGATGTCTGTAAAGCAGTTGATGGAGGGGATAAGGGAGCTGAGACTAAGTTCCGGGTGCTAAAAGAAGAGTGGGAATTATTGCAAGCTGAAAAATGCAAGGGGGCCATTCTCCGTGCAAAGGCTAGAGATGCATTGGAGGGCGAAAGATGCACTAGATATTTTCTAGAGCAAGAGAAGCTGCGACAGAGATTATCGTTAATTGAGGAGTTGAAGGTTGGGGAGAAGATCATTCATGAAAGTGAGGAGATTTTGGAGGCGGCTAGCAGCTTTCATCAAGAGCTATATACAAAAGAAGACATTTCCAATTTGGAGATGGAGAAGGTTACTGCTTTTATTGAAAAGGGTTTAAAGGAGGATGAGAGAAGCATGTGTGATAAAGAAGTAGGATTAGCGGAAATAAAAATAGCAATAAGTGGAATGAAGAGGGGGAAAAGCCCAGGGTCCGATGGACTAAGTGCAGAATTTTATAAGGAATTTTTCGAGATTTTAAGTCCATTGCTCTTAGAAGTTTTTAAGGAAATTAAAATTGCGGGAAGCCTGGCCCCATCTATGAGGAGAGGTATCATAAGCTTAGCTTATAAAAATAAAGGGGATAGATGGGATCTGAAGAATTGGAGGCCCATCACACTATTAAATGTGGATTATAAGATCTTGGCGAGGGTTATGGCAAATCGTTTGAAGGAGGTGTTACCGGAGATAGTTTGGCCCTCTCAGTCCTATGGAGTCATAGGCCGGGACATTGCAGACTCTGTGGTCTCAATCCGAGATGCAATAGAGCTCATGGAAGAGAGTGGGAGGGAGGCTTATGTATTAAAGATAGATCAAGAGAAAGCCTTTGATAGGGTCTCTCATGAGTTTTTATTGAAGGTTTTGGAAGCATTCGGTTTCAAGGAAAATTTCATTCAGTGGATAAGGATTTTTTATTCAAACATATTTAGCTGTGTTAAATGTAATGGTTTTTTATCCAAGTATTTTCCGATACAGAGATCAGTGAGACAGGGTCGTCCCCTGTCCCCACTGCTGTGCACATTGGTAGCAGAACCATTAGGTTACATGATGCGAAAGAAACAAGGTGTAGTTGGGATTGTGGTACCCAGTTCCGGGCTGGTGTCGGTGATACACCAATATGCAGATGACACAACCTTAACATTGAGAAATGGGGAGTCAGTGAGGAAAGCTATGGAGGTAGTGGAGGAATATTGTAGAGCTTCAGGAGCCAGAGTGAATTATAGTAAGTCCCAATGCCTGGTTGCAGGGAGGGGTAGGGGGGGATGGTTGGGGGAATCTCCCTTTAAGGTGGTGGAGGTTTTGGAAGTTATGGGGGTGCATATGGGGTGCAAGAAAGACAGGGAAGAAGTGGATCAATTAAATTGGGAACCGAAGGTTATGAAAATTAAAAAGATTTTGGGAAGATGGGAAAGAAGGTGGTTGAAAGTGCAAGGAAGAACGACAGTGGTGTCTGCTCTCCTGCTATCTAAGCTATGGTACTTATTGACGGTGGAGGATATTCCTGAGTGGGCAGAAAAGTCCATCCGAGAGGCTTGTGTGAGGTTTTTATGGGAAGGGAAACCAGCCTTGGTGGCTTACAATACCATCATTGGATGGAGAAATCAGGGAGGACTCAACTTCCCAGATATTGATTTGAAGAAAAAATCCTTCAGAATCAAATGGGTGAAGAGATTTCTTCAGAAGTCAAATTCAAGTTTTTGGAAGAGTTGTTTTGAGCATTTTTTTAAATGAAGTGGGATAGGAGGGCAGGGGATATTGTATATGGAATACAATAATATGTTTTTGAAATCGATTAAGCTTCTCCCTAGGTTTTATAAGGGGGTTGTAGAGACTAGGGCTCAATTTTTAAAAAGTGTGCAGTTTATGCCCAAGGGGGCTGAGGAATTTTTAGAACAGCCCTTATTTTTGAACAGGTGGGTCAACATCGAAGGAGAGGTTTTATTTAATCAAGCTTTTATAAAAGCTGGGATTATATTGGTGAAAGATGTATTATACGAGGTGATTCCAGGTTGGTTGCCGGAAGCGATAGTGAGGGACATGGTGTGGGAGGAGGATCAGGAGGTAGAAGGAAAAGCAATAGGAATCATGTATGAGAAGATTGTGAGGGCAATGCCACAGGATTGGATGGAAGAAATAAACGCGGACATCTCCAAAGGAAGTAAAATGCGTCCTGCTTTTCCAAGCTTTGTACTGGAGAAAGGGGGAGAGTTAGTCCAATTTGACAACTGTAATGCTCGAGATTTCTATGAGGTATTCGGAGAATGGAGATTCAAGACACCTGCTGGTCAGGAGTTTTGGCAGAGTATATACCCACAGCTGGACTTCAACAGGATTTGGAAGGGAGTATGGGCGAATTTTAAATGCCCAGAATGGATTGAACTGGATTTCAAATTGGCTCATAACTGGAATTTTACCATGACGGTCTTGTACAAGATTGGACGAGTGGAGGGGGCAACTTGCCCAATGTGTGGGACACAGGATGAGACTCTGTCCCATTTACTGGTGTTATGTTCACAGTTAAATGACTTTAAGTACTATGTTCGACAGTTGTGTGAAGCTTTTTTGCTGGGTGGGGACCGAACAGCGAGAATGGGAATCCCGTGGGACTCAATTTTGAGATGGGGATTGCAGGAGAGTCTGCCAGAGTCTAGCGGAGCGGCAATTAATTTAATGTTCAGTTTGGCTAGATTTGTGATTGTGCAAAGAAGGAATGCTCTGTTTTTTAAGGGGAGGAGAATCAATCTAAAAGAGTATTTTAAATATAAGCTAAAAGACCATTATAAGGCTCTGTGGATGTTTTATTCAGAAAGGAATTTAAGGATGGTATTTTACAACCAATTTTTGAAGTACAATCGATTAATATATGTTACAGGTGACAAATTAAACTTCAGGGTTTGATGTTAAAATGTGGTGGCGGAATGGCTGTGCAGGGCGGTGGAATTGTTTTGTATCATACAATGTAATGATCACGATGTTGTAAATGTTCTTAATGTTCAATAAAGTATAATAAAAAAATTTTTTTTTTAAAGTGGGTAGCACGCTCGCCTCTGAGTCAGACGGTTGTGGGTTCAAGTCCAACTCCAGGGACTTGAGCACATAAAGCTAGGCTGACACTCCAGTGCAGTGCTGAGGGAGCGATATATTTTCAAGTCAGGATGGTATGTGACTTGAAGGGAAACTTGGAGGTGGTGGTGTTCCCATGTGCCTGCTGCCCTTGTTCTTCTAGGTGGTAGAGTTTGAGGGTTAGGGAGGTGCTGCCGAAGAAGACTTGACGAGTTGCTGCAGTGCATCTTGTAGATGGTACACACTGCAGACACGGTGTGCCGGTGGTGGAGGGAGTGAATGTTTAAGGTGGTGGATGCTTAAGGGGTGCCAATCAAGTGGGGTGCTTTGTCCTGGATGGTGTCTAGCCTCTTGAGTGTTGTTGGAGCTGCTCTCATCCAGGCAAGTGGAGAGTATTCCATCACACTCCTTACTTGTGTCTTGTAGATGGTGGAAAGTCTTTCGGGAGTCAGGAGGTGAGACACTCGCCACAGAATACCTAGCTTCTGACCTGCTGTTGTAGCCACAGTATTTATGTGTCTGGTCCAGTTGAGTTTCTGGCCAATGGTGACCCCCAAGGATGTTGATGGTGGGGGATTTGACAATGGTAATGCCATTGAATGTCAAGGGGAGGTGTTTAGTGTAAAATATGTGGGTAGAACAAATGAAGGACAGAGACACCAGTTGCTAGTTCATGTGCTTGTTTACTAGGCCAGAGCAAACTGAGCATGCTCATACTAAACCATGTGATAATACATTACACTGCTTTCCCCTTAAAAAAAAATGCATATATTCCCATCTCAACTACAAAAAAACGATGGTCCCACCTTTTCCAGTGCTACATGTACCACGTAACAAAAACTCCTGGCTTTTCTTTGCTTTTAAATCAACTACAAATGCAACAAATGAACTACAAATCCAGTTTACTAACAGGTTTGCGGAGCTCCTTACAGGTTTTGGTATTGAACCAATTTTTGGGCTGTTTTGTTCTGGTTCTGAACTCAAAGATGACCCTGTTTCTAGCTCAGACTTGGTTGAACCTGGTACTTCAGTTTCTGAAGTCTGAACTGAGTCAAACTCATGTATGTGTTCATGATCAAGTGGTTCACGATCACGTCTTAGTTCATCTCTAGCAGAGATCATTTGATCTATATGAACACTTTGGATGTTGTCACCAATTTCAATCAAATATCTCTTGGTTCCACCAACCTCTACCATGGTTCCTATATCCCACTTGTGTGAACTCGATTTGTCAGGGGTACTGAGAGCAAGAAGACACTTGTTTTGTCTGAAACTGCATTCTTTCCGATTGCTGTCATAATAACGGTTCTCACTCAACTGTTCCTAGTTTCTGTTCAACTCTTGAGGCCAAATTTGTTTGAACAAGACTCAATCGTGTTCTCAATCTCCTTTTCATCAAGAGTTCTGCTGGGGTTGTAGTGTGCGGAGTAGTTCTGTACTTCAGCAAGAAATTTGCCAAATGTTGCTTCATACTGAGTCCCGAACAATCCTGCAACACTTGTTTTTTGAGAGTTCTTTCACTATTCTGACTGACCTTTCGGCTACTCCGTTTGAAGCTGGATGATATGGTGGAACGAGAGTGTGTTTAATACCATTCCATTTCATGAACTCTGGGAATAGAGCTGAATGGAACTGAGGGCCATTGTCAGAAACAAGCTCTTCAGGTAAGCCATGACATGCAAAGATAGACCTCAACTCATCTATGGTACATTTAGTTGTAGCATTTGAACCCATATGTTTCACTTCAATCCACTTTGAGTGACTATCTACAAGTACCAGGAAATGATCATTTGCTTTCTCACAGAAGTCTACATGTACTCTCTGAGAAGGTCTACTTGGTCATGACCAAGGTTGTAGTGGAGTTTTGGGTGGTTTATGTCTGCAATTTTGGCAAATGCTGCATTTGCTGACAAGTGATTCAAGATCACTGTCCAATCCAGGCCAGTAAACAAAGCTTCTTGCAATTGATTTCATACTGACGATCCTTGGATGTTCAGTATGAAGTTCAGCTGGAATTCTATCTCTCAAAGAAGTAGGTACCACCAATCTGTTTCCCCACTTGATACAACCTTGCTCACAAGACAATTCAGTATGACGGTTATGGAATGGTTTCAACTCTGTGTCCAGACACTGATCAGTCCATCCATTCAAGGTGTTTTCATAGTACTGAAAAGAGTGTGAGTCCTTTTGAGCCTCATTTGCAATCTCAGTTGCATTCACGGGAAAGTCTTTATGAACTGCACCTAGCGTGAAAATCTCACCTTCACTCCCAACACATGAGTCTTCATGTGGCAACCTGGACAAGGCATCTGCGATTGCATTTTGCTTTGAAGTGCGATATTCAATCATGTAGTCATATTGTGACAACAACACTACCCAACGTTGCATTCTTGATATGGACATTGCAGGGATGGCAGATTTGGGCCCCAATATTGCTAGGAGCAGTTTGTGATCGGTCATCAGGGTAAACTTTCTGCCGATCAGGGGCTGTTGGAATTTCTTGATTCCAAACACTAGGGCGAGTGCTTCCTTTTCAATTTGCGCATAATTTCTTTCGCTCTTTGTGAGGGTTCGCGATGCGAACATGATTGGTTTCTTTTGGCCGTCATCCATTACGTGGCTTATGACAGCTCCCACACCATGGCTGGAAGCATCACATGCTCTGTTTCATAGTGCACAAGTAGA
The DNA here is from genome assembly GCF_052327205.1 of Somniosus microcephalus. NCBI lineage: Eukaryota > Metazoa > Chordata > Chondrichthyes > Squaliformes > Somniosidae > Somniosus > Somniosus microcephalus. Next base: position 113,313,884 of record NC_140995.1, on the reverse strand, counting down.
TCATCGCTGGAGAAACTTCTCTTACAAGCGTCGTAAGCTTCCAGTTGCACTTATGTCCACTTCCACTGGGCATCCTTCTTGAGGAGCTCATGCAATGGAGCTAACATGGTCGCTAACTCAGGTAAGAAACGTGCGTAGTGCTGGACCATTCCAAGGAAATATCTTAACTTAGACATGTTCTGTGGCATTGGAGCATTGATGACAGCATCAACCTTTTTCTGTACTGGTTGCAAGCAATTTGCATCAACTTTCAGACCAAGGTACACAACCTCGGGCTGCACAAAAACACATTTGCTCCTTTTCAATTTGATATTGTGGGAATTCAACCTTTGAAGCACTAAATCTAACACTTCTAGGTTTTCTTCCTAGCTGCTTGTTGCAATCAGCACAACATCTTGATTACATAAGTAATTTGGAATTCCTTGCAAAATCTTACCCATCGTAGCCTGGAAGATTTTGGGAGAGGACTTCACACCATACGCAGCTTGGTGTGTGAATACAGGCCTTGTGTGTGTTGATAGTGAGATACTGTTGACTCTCTTTGTCAACATTCAGCTGAGCGTAAGCATGTGACAGGTCAAGCTTGGAGAAAACCTTTGACCCAGAGAGTGCTGCATACAAATCTTGTGATGTAGGTAACGGTACTGCTCATCGTCAACTGCTTGGTTGATAGTAACTTTGTCGTCACTACACAAGCGTACAGTTTTGTCCGCTTTGGGCACGACCACAATCGGGGCAGCCCATTCACTTTTGTCAGTTTTTACTAGCACTCCGTTCTCTCTCTCAGTTTCGCTAGCTCTTCCTCTACCTGACTTTTCAACATATAGGGGACCGGCCTTGCCTTACAATAGACAGGCTTCGCATTGGACTTGATGCAGATATGCGTGTCATACCCAGTGATGCCCTCATAACTGTCTGAGAACATGCTTTTATACTTGTTCAGCGTTGTGTCAATTCGCTTCTTTGAAGCATCTACACTGAAGATGTTTTTCCAATCTAGTTTTAACTTTCTTAACCAGTCTTTGCCCATGAGGGTTGGCCTGCTGTTGTAGCTCGCTGCAATAATAGGCAGCTTTACTGACTGGCCATTGTGCTGAACTGTACATTCTATTTGTCCGCATGTCTTTAGGATTTCTCTGAGTGCGACACTCTTTGTAAGTGGTACTTGATTAAACTTAATCTCATATGTGTCCTTACTCATGATAGAGCAGTCCACTGCTGTGTCAATACACATATCAATATATTGGTCATTGATCAAAAGTTTTGTACGGATGTCTTTCTCACAACTGCTGGCATTGCCGCTAGTAGCATAAATACTATAGATGCCTAGTTCTTCAATACCAGTTGTGTTCACTTCAATATGGTGAACTCCTCCCTTTTGGCGTCGCTGCTTTGTATTGCCACTAGAATGGTTCTTACTTCCTGCTTTAGATCTAGCTCTGCAAGCTGTTGAAGTATGGCATTCCTTCTGGCAGTGAAAACACTTTGCATTTCTGTATTGGCAGGTCTGTGGTGAATGATTTCCATTGCAGCGATAACAATTCACTGAACTGCTCTCACCGACATGCTTTTGACCCAGTCTCACAGCTTTAGGTTTGGCGGTGGCTTTGTGACTGTAGACCTCAGCTGCACTAGTCACTTGAGTTGGATGGAGCTCCCTGGGATTCTTAGACACCATAGTCATAGATAGGGCAATTTTGCATGCTATGTCAAACGTTAGGTTTGGAGTGTTCAGTAACTTAGATTGTATGTGCTCATCCACCAGTCCACACACAAACTTATCTCGCAACGAACGATCCAAAAATGTGGCGAAGTTACAATGCAAAGAAAGGTTTTTAAGAGCTACATTGTACTCACTGATGGTTTCACTTTGTTTTTGGCTTCTGGTACCAAACTTATAGCTCTCTGCTATTTCTAATGTCTTTGGGTCGAAATGGTCCTCGAGTTTCTTGATGATGTCTTTGAACGACGCATCCTTCGCTTTCCCTGGCGCGAGTAAATTTGTCAACATTCCGTAGACATCTGGCCTGATCTTCATTAGAAAAATTGCTTTTTTACATTCACGAATTACTTTATTTTGAGCTTGAACATTCTCATCTGCACCTTCAGTCTCAATAATGTTGTTGGCCTTAAAAAACATCTCCATCCGCTCAATGTAAGAACTGAATGGTTCGCGAGCTCAGTCAACATGCCCAGGCTTCCTATGAATCCCGTAGGCATGGCCATGATTGTCCCGATCCCGTTGAACAGCGACTCAGCACGCTACCTGTGTACAGTACATGTAAGAATCAATGCCGCTGTTGCTGTGTATACATGTACACAAAGGTGAAGCACGGACGATTCTGCATGAGCATTAACCGTAAAACAGCACAAAAATTCAGTTTAGATATCACAAATTCACCTTAAACTTTTCCACTCGAAGGTTGATCACTGTGTCCTTCCATCATCCCTAAAAATAGCTTTGGGATCCCATTCAAGTCACCAAAATCTATATATATAAATGGATCATTCTGTCTGTCCTTCTGTCTGTCCGTCCTTCTGTCTGTCCTTCTGTCTGTCCTTCTGTCTGTCCTTCTGTCTGTCCTTGGGTGTGCGTCTGTCCGGCTATGCGCTCGAAAGTTACAGAGCATACCTACGCGTGCGTTATGTCGAAAGAAAGCTTACCTTTCCGAAACCCTGGTAAGCGTATTTACGTTTCGGCCGGACGGAAATCGCACCCGCGGTATCTGAAAAACCTTCAACATTCCGCTCATTAGCATCTCATTATCCGCTCATTAGCGACAGAATGACCTCGAGGTCGACCAATCGTACGCCGGGTTGCTGGCGCGTGCGGCCAGGCCCTCCTACGGTCGAGTGACGGGATGATTGACCAATCCTACACTTTGGTGACCTGACGGTCGACCAATCGGTGCGTGTGTGGGCGGGCCTTATCGTTCTGAACCGAGGTGAGTCGCCGCCATCTTGCTTCCATTCTTTTTCCTGCTTTCTGCGTCTTTCTTTTCAAATATACATTTCCAGCAAAAAAAAAGTTGCTTTTAAAACACAAATTGTTTTTTAAAAAAGTTAATTAATTTGTAAATCTTTTCTCTCTATAATTCTCCTACCTTTCACCGTTTTTCCAGGCCCGGGGCCTAGGCTTCTCCAACTGCCAGCAGTGCAACTCTAGACCCAGGCTCCCGGCCTAGACAGAGACAAACACTGGCAGAGGGCAGAGGGTGTGCTGCCTCAGCTCCATTCCCGGGGTCAGTAGGTGGGGAGGCTTCATAAGCAACTGGGATAGGTCGTAAGCCCCAAATAATAATCTGAAGATCCTGTGTTTGCAGCTGAGGAAATTTTTTCTGCAGACAGCTCCAGGTTAACGGCAGCCATCTTTGTCAAGGAGGGCAAAAAGTTTCAGTGCGACGCCATTTTGATTCAGTGTGTAACAGAGTGCATGCGCGGCCATCTTAGTACAGGAACATAGAGTGGGTGGGGCTTCTGTGCTCCAAATCTGTGTCTGTGACAGACAATCGACTGTGTAGCTGGGCAAGGTCTGTCGCTATAGCAACAGCTTTAGCTACAGAGCTTCAGGGCCACACCTGAGTGTTTAGAAGCTGTTGCTAAGCAACAGTGTTTGTTGTTAAATACAGAGATAAGAATCTCCGTATCTCTCAACATTAACTCTAGAGAGTACTTTAGGCAAGGCATCAGCTCGGTCCCGTGGGTGCCGGATAGCACAAAGTTTCCTGTACTTTAAGTTTATCTCCCCCCTCCCTTTCCACCCCCAACCCCCTCACACCCCCTTCCCCCCAACCCCCCTCCCCCCCACACCCCTCCCCCCCACACCCCCTTCCCCCCACCCCCCTCCCCCCACCCCCACTTCCCCCAGCCCCCACCCCCCTCCCCCCCACACCCACTTACCCCCCACACCCCCTTCCCCCCCACCCCCCCACCCCCCCTTCCACCCCCCCTCCCCACCCCCCCTTCCCCCCTCCCGTTCACCCCCTTCCCCCCTCCTCCCCCTCCCCACCCCTCCTCCCCCCCTTCCCCTCCCTCCCCCACCCCTTCCCCTCCCCCCACCCCCTTCCCCTCCCTCACCCACCCCCTTCCCCTCGCCCCCACCCCCTTCCCCTCCCCCCCACACCCCCCTTCACCCCCCCTCTTCCCCCCTCCCCTCCCCTCCCCACACCCCTTGCCTCCCCCCACCCCTCCCCTTCCCCCCTCCCCTTCCCTCCCTCCCTCCCCCTCCCCTTCCTCCCCTCCCCAGCTCCCCTTCCCCCCTCCCCTCCCTCCCCTCCCCCCTCCCCTCCCCTTCCCCCCCTCCCCCCTTCCCTCCCCTTCCCCCCTCCCCCCTTCCCCCCTCCCCCCTCCCCCCCTTCCTCCCCTTCCCCCCTCTTCCCCCTCCCCTTCCCCCCTCTTCCCCCCCTCTTCTTCCCCCCCTTCCCCCCCTCTTCCCCCCAGTCGCTCTCTCTCTTCCCCCCAGTCGCTCTCTCTCTTCCCCCAGTCGCTCTCTCTCTTCCCCCCAGTCGCTCTCTCTCTTCCCCCCAATCGCTCTCTCTCTTCCCCCCCAGTCGCGCTCTCTCTCTCTTCCAACAACAACATGCCCTCAAAAGACCCTCGGCATCGCCGGGCACTTCAGCTAGTGTAATATATGTGGGTAGAACAAATGAAGGACAGAGACACCAGTTGCTAATTCATGAGCTTGCTTTACTAGGTCAGAGCGAACTGAGCATGCTTATGCTAAACCATGTCACAAACCATGTGATAATACATTACAGTTAGATTTTCTCTTGTTGGAGATGGTCATTGACTGGCACTTGTGTGGCACGAATGTTACCTGCCACTTATCAGCCCAAGCCTGAATGTTGTTCAGGTCTTGCTGCATGCGGGCATGGACTGCTTCATTTTCTGAGGAGCTGCGAATGGAACTGAACACCGTGCAAGCATCAGCGAACATCCCCACTTCTGACCTTATGATGGAGGGAAGGTCATTGATGAAGCAGCTGAAGATGGTTGGACCTAGGACATTGCCCTGAGGCATTCCTGCAGCGATGTCCTGGAGTTGAGATGATTGGCCTCCAACAACTACAACCATCTTCCTTTTTGCTAGGTATGACTCCAGCCAGTGGAGAGTTTTTCCCTCTAATTCCTATTAACTTCAATTTAACTAGGGCTCCTTGATATCACACTCGGCCAAATGCTGGGTAGGGCAATGTCAAGGGCAATCACTCTCACCTCACCTCTGGAATTCAGTTCTTTTGTCTATTTTTGGACCAAGGCTGTAATGAGGTCTGATGTCAAGTGGTCCTGGCGGAACCCAAACTGAGCATCGGTGAGCAGGTTATTGGTGAGTAAGTGCCACTTGACAGCACTGTCGACAACACCTTGCCTCACTTTGCTGATGATTGAGAGTAGACTGATGGGGCTGTAATTGGCCAGATTGGATTTGTCCTGCTTTTTGTGGACAGGTTATACCTGGGCAATTTTCCACTTTGAATGCAAATATTTGCTCCCAGTCTTTCCGTTTTTAAGTATAACTGTGATGTTTCCTTTAAACTCCTACTTTCAGGAGCCTAGAAATTTGTTGCTGCTGCTTTGGTTTTACAGGTGTTAAACGGGCACCTAAGTGTCCAACATGACGGATGCCATGCACGCGCAACTTCTGCACCGGAAATGCGCTACCCGCCATATTACTAAAGGCTCCAGGATAGGCGTCCAGGACCTGTGTCCTGATATAAGCATTAGGCCCTTTGCATATGCAAATAGCGGACACCTTCCTGAAATTGGACTGTCCTGAACAAGCCAGCAGCAGGGGGCTGTTTGGGTCTCATGGTTTAAAGAGGGTTAACAGGGCTGGTGGCAGCTGTACCAGCAGTTGGCACGTGCTGCTTTTCCCACACCTTTATCTTACGGGTGCTGAAGATGCACCTATTGTGGCATGGGTGCACATTGGCAATATGACAATGAGAGTTAGCAGTGGAGGTCACTGAGCAATGTTCTCTGGCAGTTACTGGAAATGTTCTGCAGATATTTAGGGGTTATAGCTCAGAAAAAAAGCCAGACAAGTCCGGTTCTACAATTAAAGTACCAAGGCCTAGAAATTGGCCTGAGGCGCCCAAGAGGCGCAAAGTTCGCCTGGGGTCTGGAATTTGCACCGCGATCGCCTCATTAGCGATCGCCGCAAATTCAGTTGAAGTGACCCTAGAGGGAGATGGGGTGTGGCTCGAGGCGCTCCGCGTCCCTCTTAGGGCGCTGAAAGTGAATTTCACAGCGCTACGTGCCACAGCACCACACGCTGCGGCACGGCGCGCTGCGGTACTGCAGGCCTTCCTCCCACTGTTAAGGGGGAGGGGCCTGCAACAGCGCGAGCCCCGATCGTGAGTGCCAGCAAAAGAGTCCAGCACCAAGGGGAAGTGCCGGGCTCTCGGGAAACAGCTGGCAATGCCGCGGGGGGGGGGGACCAGGAGGCCGGAGACGGAGGTGCTGGCAGGCGGCCGCTGAAAAAGCAGCCGCCCCGCACTTCCACCTTAACTTGCGCCTCTGCCGGCGCAGCAAGGCCCCGTGAACTGGGCGCGGGTAGCGAATGGCGCTACAGCGGCATTCGCTACCAAATATCACGATCGGGGCGCAAATGGGGCGCTGCGCACACCGATGACGTCATTGGTGGCGGCGCAGTGCAAAAGGCTAACGCCACCATTAGCGCCCCTGCTGAATATCGCGGGAGGCGCAGCCAGTGGCGCTACAGCCACTGACTGCCTCTTTAGGCGCTAACAGGTGGTGCTACTCACCCAATTTTTCCCCCCATCGATTTTGATAAGCCTAAAGAAGGAGAAGTTTTCAGAATTTAGTCAACAGGAAAACAAAGAAAGAACTTGCATTCCTATAGCACATTTCACAACCTCAGCGACCCATTCCCATGCCTCTTTTGCTTTGAGGCAGTTACCAGGGATGCCAAGAGTTCCCAAGGATGAATTGTCTCCCAATTGTCCCTCTTCTCTTTGGGGAGACTCCTGGGCTTCACCTTACACTCTCCCACAGCATTGCAGCTGCGATCAGGTACTCTGTGCAGCAAAGGGAATCAAACCTGTATCTCACCAAATAATGGTATTGCGCAATGGTGTGCCAGTGCACTACATCATTGGATCCCAACAGAATAACATTATGAATGCTTCAATAATTGACAATAGATTAATAATTACCACAGACAGATTCTAACAGTACATGACATTTTCTCAGTACTGAAGGTTAATGCCAGTGACCAAAGCATCCATGATTTAAAAGCAAAATGATAAAGAAAAGCTAAACACACAATGTTACTTTCAACTTTCATACATGATCAGTAGTATTCTGTTTATCTGATTTGATAAATATGCGCCCTTGAATCCAGTCAATAGCTATGTGGCTTTTCTGGCGTAGCCCAGCCAGTATTCTTGTCAATTCTTATACAATGTTCTTTAATTTAAGGCAAAGGCGTAAACAATGCCGTCAAACTTTATCACTCCCAAGTGGGTCACTTCTGTATAAAGCTGCTTTAAATGCATATCCCTGCTTCAAGGACAAGCAAGTTCAAGTGTTATTTTTATACCAGTGCCTTGTTTCTGAATTTGTACAGTGGTGCTAATCATGCAGATTGGTGCAGACTGCTGATTACCATATGTGTCAATTTTCTGGTTGCAGTAAATTGCATTTGGGAGTGCAGTAATCATCTTATATTACAGCTTTGATTTGTTTAGACAATAGATATAGTTCCAACTTTCCATTAATCAGATCTGAGTAATATGCTACTGAATGACCATCTCATATGTAAATCTGTAAATGTTATTAAAACATTCCTGAACTGACTATCTACCTTTTTTGGAGATAACTCTTCACATATTTTCTCTCCCTTTCTCCTCTTCTCACTTGAAGGTTTTAACTTATGATAATGTACAGTTATGTGGTCACCAGCAGACCTTTAGTATCTTATCAAAGTGACCGTTCTTCATTAAAGTGAGTGTCAGCAAGCTATTTGACCAAGAAGGCATTACAGCTGAGCCCAATCCTTCCCTCACCCAATGTCTACACATGCAAAGGTTTCAGCAGCAATCAGGAATAGGAGTCTGCTGATCTTTCCCCCCCTTCCTAGATGAGGCTGATTGTATCGCAGCTGAGACCACTGCAGACCAAGGCTCAAATCTGAGGCCTTCTGGTCTGTATGGCCAGTAATCACACAATACAGTGCATTTAAAACTAACCCATTGGAGAAGTTGTCAGGTCACAGGAATATCTGCAGCTTCTAATTTGTAGTTATTCTTTGCATAATTACTGTGTCGATTTTCATAAGAACATAAGAACGAGGAGCAGGAGTAGACCATACGGCCCCTCAAGCCTGCTCTGCCATTCAATAAGATCATGGCTGATCTTCTACCTCAACTCTACTTTCTCGCCCGATCCCCATATCCCTCGATTCCCTTGGAGTCCAAAAGTCTATCGATCTCAGCCTTGAAGATACTCAACAACTGAGAACTCACAGCCCTTTGAGGTACAGAATGCCAGAGATTCACAACCGTTTTGTGAGGGTGCCAGTCAGTTCCTTCAGTAACCTCTAGATGGCACCTTCACTTGTGGTTTCCCTTTGTTAATTGTTTCTAGTCTCTTCTCTTTTGGTAGGGCCAAATAAATTAAACAAATAAACTGTAACTAAACCTCTAAAAAATCTTTAAATAAACCTTAGCAAATCAAATAAAAATTTGGTTGTCTAATCCAATTATGCACTCCAGTCCCCGCGGCGCCCACCGGTCACGGAAGTGCTCGAGCGCGCCGGCGGACACCGCATGCTCCATCTCCAGGGCCACCCGGGCGCGAACATGGCCGCGGAAGAGAGGGAGGCAATCTGGCTGGACGACCCCCTCGACCGCCCGCTGCCTGGACCAGTTGATGGCTTTTTTTGCCAGGCCCAGGAGCAGACCCACGAGGAGGTCCTCCAACCTGCCCGCTCCCCTCCGCACCGTGTGACCATAGATCAAGAGCCTGGGACTGAAGTGCAACCAAAAATCGAGGAGCAGCCCCTTCAAATAATGGAAGAGGGGCTGCAACCTCTCACATTCCACATATACGTGAAAAACAGACTCTTCCAGACCGCAGAACAAACAGGCAGTCTGGGAGTCCGTGAACCTACTTAAAAATATATTGCACGGGACTGCCCTGTGCAACACCCTCCAGGCCAAGTCTCCAATAGAACAAGGGAGGACTCCTGCATAGAGAGCCCTCCATTGGGGACCACCGCCTCCGCTGGAAGGCAAGACGGCACGCCACGGCGTGTCCGGACGGCAGGCGAAGATGACAAAGTGGAAAGTGTGCAGGAGCAGCCCGTACAGGAAACCCCTCCGTGCGGAATGAAAAGGCACAGAGGGTATCTCCTTGAGATGGCTCAAGTTGTGAGGCGCCGGTTCCCGAGGGGGGGTTCGGGGCTGGGCGCCGATAAGGAATTCCGTCCGAACGGAGGAAAGCTCGGACGGGATCGCCCCACGCGCTTGAGTCGCCTCGATGCACCTAGTGGCGCCGGGGCGCAGTTTTGCTTTTACCGACTCGATGGCTTTGACCGCGAGCCGGACGTTGGCCCAAGACATGCGCCGCACCAACTCCTCCGGCGCCATCCAGCCCGCTCCTCCGCCATCGAGCAGGTCCCCGACTCTAGTCACCTTGCCAGGCACAGCCCAGTGTTCCGCCAGCCACCCGAACCTGCGGACGTGGAGGTGCGGATTCCTGAACAGCGGCTCCCGAAGGACAGCCGCCATTTCTGACGGGGGAGAGCTCCGCCTGGAAGCGACATAGTTCCAAACCCATAGCAGTTCCTGGTAGAAGACAGGCAGCTCCCGCAGGCTGGCACGCGTGCCGCCCACTTTCACAAACAGGAGCTGCATGTCGTAATTGAGGCCGTGCAGCCGGCGGAAAAAATAAGTAGCCAGCGCACACCATCTCGGAGGATTCTCGACGTACAGGTATCTCTGCAGCGTCTGAAGACGGAAAGTCGCAGCCTCGGTGCGAAGGCACACCAGCGCCTGACCGCCCTCCCTAAGCGGGAGACTCAGAACCGCGGCAGAGACCCAGTGCATCCTTTTGTCCCAGAAGAAGTCGACGAGCTTCTTCTGTCTCTTGGCGACAAACGCAGGGGGAGGGATCAGAGTGACCAACCGGTACCACAACATGGCAGCCACCAGTTGGTTTATGACCAACGCTCGACCCCTGTAGGACAACACTCGGAGCAATCCTGTCCAGTGCCCTAAGCGAGCGGTGACTTTGGCCTCCAACTCGTGCCAGTTCGCCGGCCAGGCGTCCTCGGCAGGGCTGAGGTAGACTCCAAAGTAGAGGAGGTGCGTGGTGCTCCAGGCGAAGGGCCTGAACTCCTCCGGCAGGGAGTCCACCCGCCACTGACCCACCAGGAGTCCGGAACATTTCTCCCAGTTGATCTTGGCGGAGGATGCGTCCGAGTAAATCTGCTGGCATTCCCGCATCCTCCGCAAGTCAGCGGGATCCGTGACCGTGAGGAGCACGTCATCGGCGTAAGCCGAGAGGACCACCTCCACGCCCGGCCCTTGCAGAGCCAGTCCCGCCAACCTCTTCCGCAAGAGGCGCAGGAAAGGCTCTACGCAAATGGCGTATAACTGACCGGACATGGGGCATCCCTGACGCACCCCCCTCCCGAAGCGAAGGGGCGCCGTCAAGGACCCGTTAACTTTAATCAGACACTCTGCGGCAACGTACAGAAGTCGGATCCGGGCGAAGACAAATGCGTCCCGAACCAGAAACCGCGCAGAGTCCCGAAAAGATACTCGTGATCCACCCTGTCGAACGCCTTCTCCTAATCCAGGGAAAGGAAGGCGACCGACAGACCAGCCCTCTGGGAGTGGTGGACCAGGTCCCGGACCAGATGGATGTTATCGTGGATAGTCCGGCCCGGGACCGTGTAGGACTGGTCGGGGTGGATCATGTGGGCCAGCACGGCGCCAAGGCGAGCAGACATGGCCCTGGCAAAAATTTTGTAGTCCGTGCTGAGGAGGGAGACCGGACGCCAATTCTTAAGGAGGCGGAGATCGCCCTTCTTAGGCAGCAGGACAATAACCGCCCTGCGCCAAGAGAGGGGCATCTCCCCGGTCACCAAACCTTCCCCCAGGACCCGCGCGTAGTCGCCCCCCAAGACATCCCAGAACGCCCTGTGGAACTCCACGGTCAGCCCGTCCAGCCCCGGGGACTTTCCCCTGGAGAGCTGGCGGAGGGCGCCGGTCAGCTCCTCCAGACTTAGAGGAGCATCCAATTTTTCGGCGCCCATCCAGGCCAACCCTCGGCAGGTCCTCCCACAAAACTCTGCGCGCATCCTCGCTGGACGGATCCGGAGAGAACAGAGCCCCGTAATAGGCGCGGGTCTCCGCGCTGATTCCCTCCGGATCCGAGACCGGAGATCCGTCGTCGGCCAGCAGCCCCAAGAGCTGCTTACGGACCCCCCGTATTTTTTCCAGCGAGTAGAAGAAGGGGGAGCCGCGGTCCTGGTCCCGCAGGAACTGGATCCGCGACCTCACGTACGCGCCTCGGGACCCGACGAGCTGCAGGTCCTTCGGCGTGCCCTTCTTCTCTTCATACACATTCCGCAGGGCCGGGTCCTCGACGACTTGACCGAGACGGGACTCCAGGTCGAGCACCTCCTTCTCCAACCGCCCGACCCGGGCCTCCCGCATCTTGGTCGACCCCTTCGCGTACTCCTGACAGAAGAGACAGACGTGAGCCTTGCCCACGTCCCACCATAGCCTCAAGGAGGGGAAGCCCCCCTGCTTCCTTCTCCAGTCAGCCCAGAACCGACTAAATGAATCCCGGAACCGTGCGTCCTCCAGCAGCAGGTTGTTAAAATGGCAGTACGTGGAACCCGCCCCCACGTGCAGCGGAACGAGTTCCGCCCACACCAGGTGGTGGTCCGTGCACGGCACCGGCTGCATGGAAGCTGCCGGAACGCAGGAGACGTACGCCCGGGAAATGTAGAGGCGGTCGATTCTGGAACCTCCTCCTCCAGACCTCACGCTAGTGAAGGCGCTGGAGTCGGGATGGAGATTTCGCCAGACGTCCACCAAGTTGAAGGACCCGACCAGGTCCCTCAACTTCTCCATCGCCGACAGGCATCGCGGGGGACCGCTACGGTCCCTCGCCTCGAGGGTGCAGTTAAAATCCCCCCCGAGGATGACGCACTCGCCCGCGTCGATGGAGCCCAGAAGAGCGGACACTTCCTCGAAGAAGCGCACTTGCTGCGCACCGCCCTGAGGGGCATACACGTTCACTAGATGGAGCGGCACGCCCCCCAGGTGAACAGTGACCTGGAGCAAGCGGCCCGGCACATGCTCCTTGACCCCCAAGATCTCCAGCTGAAAATGCGGGGCCAGCAAGATAGCCACCCCGCTGGAAATGCTGGAGAGGTGACTCATGCTGACCCCTCCTTGTCACTCCAGGAGCCACGTGGCCTCATCTCCCGGAACGGTGTGGGTTTCTTGCAGGAAGCACACCGCATACTTCCCGTCCCGAAGGACCGATAGGTTATTAAATCTGCGGCGAGCCTCCCTGCTGCCGTTGATGTTGAGGCTGGCTATGGTTATCTTCACCTCAGAAGCATAGTGCAACCTCTACCTACAACTAACGGGGGGAGGGAGCGCAGCCGCTAGTCGACCGCCACTCCCTCAGCAGCCCAGTGAGGAACGACCTGAGCTGATGCAGCTCGAGCGGGCTCACGTCCGCGTCCGCGCCCATGGCCTTGACGGCGGCGCGGACCGACTCGATGAGCAGCGCCAGCTCCGACCACCTGGCGAGGGCCAGCTGGGTCTTGTTCTGACGACCATGGCGCATGGCCACAAAATCCCGGAGTTCCCCGACGGGAATGAGGGGAGACCCGGCGAGGGGCACGAGGTCATCCATCGCCTCGTCAGCGATGGAATCCAACTCGTCCTCTGCGCCCATCACCGAGTCCCCGTCGTCCTCTGCGCCCATCACCGAGTCCCCGTCCTCCTCCGGGGGGTCGTCACCGGCGGCCGACCCGTCCGTCGCACAGTGCACAGCGAATGGCTCGGCCGCAACAGCTGGCCCCGCCTCCGCCCGGATCCCACCCCCAGGATCGGTGGCAGAGGAATCCTCCCTGGGCTCCTCTGGGGGCGCCGGGCCAGAAGACGGCGGCGGTTCGGAGCTCCCCTCCGCCTCAGACGCCGGAACGACCGGAGAAGTCGGAGAAAATACAAACCCGAACTCCTCCAAGTCGTCCGGCGCCGGAGACACAGTCAGAGGGCCTTCCTCTTCCGCGCCACCGGCCTCCGACCCAGCAGATGGGGTGATCTCGGCTAAAACCTCGACCAGGTCGAGCAGCCCCTGGGAAATGTCCGGGTCGCTTTGGGCGAGCTCACTTTCATCGAACTCGCCCGACCCAGACCCCAGGCCGCCCGACCCGTCGAGGGGTAACGGCACCAAAAGGTAATCTATTTCTGCCGCGGGTTGTTCCGCGACCCCCCCCACGGGCAGGGTCTCATCCCCATCCCCGGGAGGCGCGTGCTGGACAGACACATCTGCCTCAGCCTCCCGAGGGAGGGACAGGCGACCCCTGCCAAATGCCGGAGATGGTGACAGCGGAGGGGGGGGCGCAGTACCCGCGGCGGGCAACGACTCCCCCTGTTCGGAGGGAACTTCCTCCTCCTGGTCCTCCTCCTCTTCCAGGGGGTCGCGCCTTCTTTTTAGCGCGGAGGGAGCGAGGGAGACCTCCATGCCTGCAGGGGCCTCCTCCTCTGCTCCCTCCGATGGGGCAGGTTCGTCGGGTCCCTCGGGCCCGAGCCCGGCCGCAGGTAATAAAGTTTCCGCCTCGGCGGTCGCGACCACAGGCTCGGGCACGAGGTCCCTCCCACCCTCATCTGCCCCGACCAACTCCGCGATGAGTGCGGGTGTCAGGGGCTCCAGATCCAGGGGCTCGCCCTCCGCGGGGGGACCCACCCTGAGGTGTTTGACTTTCCCCCGCGCCTTCTTTCCGCCCGGACGCACTCCCTCCCCCCCGCCGGAGGCCTTGATGGCATCGGCCTCCGACGACGACCGCGCATCAGTTGTTTGGGGGGCGCGGCCAGACCCGGGGAGAGCAGCGGTGGCGGCGCCAACCTCGGCCACGCCAGACGATCTGGCGGCCTTGGAGGTGGGGCAGTTCTTTCTAATGTGCCCCACCTCCTTACAGGCGTGGCACCGCACACCGTCCGACGTCCAAAAGGCGCGGTTAGCGGTCCCCTCATGGAGGACGACAAATGCCCCGTCGGTGTCCTCCTCCAGCGCCAGCTGAATGTAGACCTGGCGCCGGAAGGAGAAGACGTGTCGAAGGCTGGCTTCCCGGCAGCCGAGCGGGATAGGTGCAATCCCCGACCTCACCTCCCCAAGTTGGTGCAAGTGGGGGAGGAGGAGCTCACCAGGAATGTAGGGCGGGACATTCGAGATCACGATCCTCCGCGTGGTGGCCTCGAGAGGATCCACCGGCAGGAAGGTCCCGCCCATGGTGAGCCCCTTGGCGATGGCCAGGGACACCACCCGCTCCGACCCCAGGAAGAACACAGCCTTCCCGTACATTTTTGAGGCGGCGAGGATGGCTGAAGGGCCGACAACCCCAGCCATGGCCTTTACACACGCCTCAATTGTCATGTTGAGGTGGGTGTAGCTCTTCACCCCAAGCTTTTTGGTAATGATTTTAAAAGGTGACGGGGCAGCAGAAGAAGCGGGAGCGGCTGTGGCTGTGGCTGCCACTCTCGCATAGGTCCTGGCTGACCCCGCCACCGGCGAAGATGTAGCCGCCATTATGGGGTGGTTCTTTTTTTTTAAAGAAAATGCTACACTCACCCCAAGTCACAGGCCTGAAGGTGTTAAAAGGCCTCTGGAAAATTAAAGTCTTCCCTTGAGCAGAGGGAGCTGTTAAACTAAAGGCCCGCCTCTCCCCTTGTTGGAAGTAATTGGGAGAGGGGCCTTCTCCCCTCTGCTCAAGTGGCAATTAGTAAAGAGTTTTGAAAAATGAGGTGCCTCCTGAGAGACAGAGAGAGAGACAAAGAGAGGGAGAGGGGGGCAGTGGGAAGGAGGGAGGCCGCAAAGGCAGAGGCGCCACTCAGGATGGTAGGTGGGTGGGTGGGTGTCGGCAGGGGGTGCACTCCCCGATGGAAAAATAAATAAAGTTTCTGCGGGTGGTCTTCAGGCAGGGGGAGAAGATGTCTTCGCCTGGGAAGCTGGAGAAAAGCCCAGGCTCAGCCCCGCACCAGGTCTTCGCGATGTACTGAAAAGGCTTCACCTGGGCAGCTCCAGCTAACCCAGGCCAGGCACCTTGGTCTTCCGGCCCGGTCTTCTTTCCTCCCCCCACCCACAATACAAAGTCTTTGGGGAATGCACCGAATGACCCCCCCCTGCAGAAGTTCAAATAGAAAAGAAGTTGCTCCTACCCTCCTTCCAAGCAGTTGATGTTGAATGCTGCTCCTCTCCCCTCTCTCCCTCTCCTGGAATGGAGGCCAATTTGGGGAGGCAGTGATGGAAAGGCCTCTCCTGTTGTAAATGCTGGCCTCCTTTTTCCCTCTCCTCCTCTCTCTCCAGGCACCTCGGTAGAAGATGTTGCTGCCGGTTGATGGTAGTGGTGGCCTGGGGTCTCTCCTTCCCCTCCACTCCCTGGTCAAGGCGACCACCACTTTCCACTCTGCTGCAGCACGACCAGCTCCACAGAGAGCAAGGTCTGTAATGAGTGTGAGGGTGCTGGTCAGTTCCTTCAGTAACCTCTAGATGGCACCTTCACTTGTTGGTTTCCCTTTGTTAATTGTTTCTAGTCTCTTGTGTTTTCTAGTTAACTGCCTTTTATCTGTTCATTGGTTTCACCTGGTTTTGTTGGTATTTAAGTTCTGTGGTTTCTTCTCTCTGTGCTCAGTCCTGACAAGGGAGTTAGTCTTGACAAGGTTCTCTGTCTTGACTAGGTGCTCAGTTTTGACTAGCTTTTTGCTCTGTGGCAGCTTGCCTTGACAAGCTGGTTGCCATGGTTGTTGCTTGTATTTAAGTCTGTGGTTCTTCCTTTTGATCTCGGGCTTGACAAGTTGCTCAGTCTTGATAAGGTGCTCAGTTTGGACAAGCATGTTGCCCTGTGGTAGCTTGTCTTGAGCTCTGTATTGATAAGCCGATTACCCTTGTGGTAGCTTGTCTTGAGTCTTATCTCAGCAAGCCAATTACCCCTGTGGTAGCTTGTCTCGAGCTCAGTCTGGACAAGTGGGTTGCCTCATGGAAGCTTGTCCTGAGTTCCTATCTTGACTAGCCATTTGGTAGCTTGCCTTGAGCTCTTATGTTTTGTTACTGTTTTCCTTGTGTGAATGTAATGTGTGAATCTAGTAAAGTAATGTTATTTAAGACTGCATACCTGCTTCTCGTCTGTCTGCACTTGGGTCCAGAACCAGCCTTACCCGGACAGCATGGCCCCGTATCTACATGGCCCCGTGACCCCCACCCCGTGACACCTTTTCATTGCAAACTTGTAGAATTTGCCTCAGTGCCAAAAACCGAATGTACCGTTTCCTAGGAGATGTTCCTTCATAAATCTGTCTCACAATCTCTTCAGACTGGATTTGTTCTGAAACTGACTCACTTGTCTGAAAAGGATTCACATCCTGTTGCTACTGTGTTATCATCCACTTGGTATAAGAAGGCTTACAATGCAGATAATTTCAAAATTGTTGCGAGTGTTTTAACTCTGCATGACAGAAAGAGAAGGTGCGATTACCCAGAGGACAAGATTTATCACCTGGAGAAGGGAGAAATTCCAAACTGAAATGCAGATGATTGAATTATTTCAGGGTTGAAATTCCGCAGTATGGTATTTGAAGCAAATTGGTTAATAAATATCTGTGTAAAATAACAATGTCACAATAGTGACTGCATTTCTAAGTAACTAATTGTATGTGAAGGGCTTTGGGATTTTCTGAGAGACATGATAGGGCACTATGAAGAAGAAATTCATCTTCGCCCAGTTTCAGGCGCAAAGGCAGTGATGCAGCCGCACCAACTGGGAGGCCCAAGGCAGGCTTGAAATTGGGCCTCAGGCCTCAGGCCTCCTTAATAATTAATTGGGTGAGTTGCCGATGCCTGTTGCGCCTCCACAGACAATTCGCACATTGGAAGAAAATGAATATTGCTTCACCAGCAGTGGCCCAAAGGTTGGTGCAGTGACAACAAGGGGGAAGGGGCAATTGGGATACTGTGGAGTCGAGGGAGCACTTTTTGGTTGATAGCTGTTCCTTAGGCCACAGTGGCCGCTGAAGAATCCGAAGCAGAGCAGGCCTGGCATCATTATTAGGAAAATTAATAACTTATTGGAACAGTGAGGGCCTTTTAGAATTATGCTCTTTGGAATAAAAACAATAAAAGGCGACAAAATATTTTAGGCATATCTCTTGTGCCGGAACAGTCAGCAGCTCCTTAATCTAGCTTATCCTTGTACTTAAAAGGAAATCATTCCAGAGATAGACAATGCACAGGCTAGAGGGCCAACATCAAAGATGTCCAACAAAAAAGCTCAAAGCTTTATAGGCAATTGGCATGGAATTCAGCACATGATTGAGATAGAACAGGACTTCACAACTGTGAAAAAGGATAAATTCATAAGTGAATTATACTTGTCATCTCTCATGCCAATTTTATAGAGTACATTGATTAAAAGTTCAGGCTTCTGCCATTTTTCCTGCACCAAGAACAGCCAGTTCTGATAGTATAACATACTTAAATCTTTGAATTGTGAAATTATTTTTCTCAGGATGTTTCTTGCCAAATGTGGAATAATTAGTTTCTATTGAACCTCAAAGACAAACAGAATGAGGAAACAATAATTATACAGATGTACAGAGAGACTAATCTACTAATAACTAATCCACTGCTTAATTTTCAGGAATTTGTATCTACTTTCAAATTTACCATTTTTATGATAGGTCATATTTCTTGTTAACTAGACATTAGATAGATGACAATTGAAGCTAGTCAATGCAAATGGGATAGTTTAGTAAAAAAGTTGAAGTGTCATCTGTGGCTCTGAGTCAAAAGGGTTGTGGGTTTAAGTCCCACGCCAGAGGCTTGAGCACAAAAATCTAGGCTGACACTGCAGTGCAGTGCTGAGGGAGTGCTGCACTGTCAAAGGCACCGTCTTTCGGATAAGACGTTAAACCGTGGCCCCATCTGCTCTCTCAGGTGGATGTAAAATATCCCATGGCATTATTTTGAAGAAGAGTAGTGGAGTTACCCCTGGTATCCTGACCAATATTTATCCCGCAATCAACATAACAAAATAGATATCTGGTCATTATCACTTTGCTGTTTGTGGGAAATTGGCTGTCGCTTTTCCTACAGTACAACAGTGACTACACTCCAAAAGTACTTAATTGGCTGTAAAGCACTTTGAGATGTCTGGTGGTCATGAAAGGCGTTATATAAATGCAAAACTTTCTTGCTTTAAACTAATAAACTTTAGCTATTCCATATATCTATATATATATATGTATACTAGCTGGATTGCCCGGCGGTGCCGAGGCTTTTTCGAGGGCATGTTGTTGTTGGAAGAGAGAGAGAGAGAGCGACTGGGGGGGGAGAGAGAGAGAGAGAGAGCGACTGGGGGGGGGAGAGAGAGAGAGAGAGCGACTGGGGGGGGAGAGAGAGAGAGAGAGCGACTGGGGGGGGAGAGAGAGAGAGCGACTGGGGGGAAGAGGGGGGGGAAGAGGGGGGAGGGGGAGAGAGGGGGAGGGGGAGAGAGGGGGAGGGGGGAGGAGGTGGGGAGGGGGAGGGAGGAGGGGGGAGGAGGGAGAGGGGAGGGGAGGGGGAGGGGGGGAGGAGGGAGAGGGGGTGTGAGGGGAGGAGAGGGGGGAGGAGGGGTGGAAGGGAGGGGGGAGGGAGGGGAGGGAGGGAGAGGGGGGCAGAGGGAGAGGGAGGGGGAGAGAGAGGGAGGGGGAGAGAGGGGGAGGGGGGAGAGAGAGGAAGGGAGGGGAAATGAGAGAGGGAAGGAGGAAGAAACCGGGCAGCCCAGACTAAAGATGGCGCTGTTCGGGCCCACATTGAAGTTCCGCCATGATCAAAGATGGCGTCACGAGGAAATTGTTGTGCCACCAGGATCAAATGTGGCGCTGTGGTGTCGCTGCATTGAACTGCTGCCAGGATGAAAGATGGCTGGGCCCAGTTGCCGGGGTAACCCTCCTCCCCTCCCGATCTCCAGAGCCGGTTGCCGGGTTAACCCTTGAGAGGGGGGTGGGGGGGAGAGGGGATAGGGGGGGAGCAGAAAGAAAAAAAAGCTGTCTGCCAGCCTTCAGGGCGGGTGCGGCCAGCCTTGAAGGTGCGTGAAGAAGCCGGCGGCCATTTTCTCATGTCGGTTGGAAGCACGGAAATTTTTTTTTTCTTAATTATAAACTGCAAAATTTCTTTACTTTTAAAAAAAGTAGCTGCAAGGTACAAAATCGGAAATCTTCTAACTTTATATGTTCTTTCCTTAAAAACTTTCGGCTTTTGTATATCTTCTAACTTTATATCTTCTTTCGTGAAAAACTTTCGGTTTTTGTATATCTTCTAACTTTATATCTTCTTTCCTTAAAAAACTTTCGCCTTTTGAAAACCGAAAGTTTTTTAAGGAAAGAAGATATAAAGTTAGAAAATATAAAAACTGAATTATTTATTCTCTATCTCTTCACTTACGTTGCAATAGTTGCTGCAGTCACTCCAGTGCTCGCGAAGACTAAAGTAACTTTTATTTATTCTGTCTTATTAAGCATCAGGCCCCGCCCACACACGCCATAGGATTGGTCAACCATCACGTGATGGGGAGACCGAAGCGGGGTGGTGAGGGGTAGGAGGAGCTTGCCACAAAACAATTGTCTAGGGTCCAGCATGGCTGGCAACAGACGCCCAGGCTTAGAGGCCTACCTGCAAAAATGGGGAAAGGTAGGAAAATTAATGAGATTAGATAAAAGATTTAGAAAGTAATTAACTTTTTTTTAAAACAATTTCTGAAAGTAATTAACTTTTTTTTAAAAGAATTTCTGTTTTAAAAGGAACTTTTTTTTTAAAGACACAGAAAGCGGGAAAAAGAAATGAAAAGTTTGGAATCAAGATGGCGGCGACTCACCTCGGTTCAGAACGATAAGGCCCGCCCACACAGGCACCGATTGGTGGACCGTCAGGTCACCGAAGCATAGGATTGGTCAATCGTCCCATCACTCGACCGTAGGAGGGCACGGCCGCACGCAGCAGGAACCTGCCATACGATTGGTCGACCGCGACGTCACTCGATGCTAATGAGTGGATAATGAGCGGAATGTTGAACGTTTTTTGGATACCGTGGGCGCAATTTTTGTCCGGCCGAAACGTAAATATGCTTAGGACGGTTCTGGAATCGTCAGCTTTCTTTCGACGTAATGCACGTGTAGGTACGCTCTATAACTTTCGAGTTAATTCAAGACAGACAGACAGACAGACGGAATGACAGACAGAAGTATCCTTTTATATATATAGATTCGTATAATTTTGTATGCATACCACCCAAATTATACTAGAAAATGAGGCAGCAAACATTTTTTTTTTCAAAAGAGTCCCGCCCAAGTTGATTTTTGAGCAGACTTGGAAATGGGTGTCCAGCGCTCCTCCCCAAAACAGTCAGGTGTATTATTTAAATGCCTGAAATAAATGGAACACTAAGCACGCTGTAAGCAGCAACTTTGAAATTGACGCTAAAGCAAATGGATAATGGTTATTGCTTTTTACTCAATATAAGCGGATGCCCGATTTAAACATACCATTTTATGTGGTGGGAATTGTTTCCTTGGGTCCCTGCTGGCTATTTCCTGCTGCCTGAAATTCTACTGGCTAGGTAGTGATTCTCGCCCGGTTTGGCTGGGAGTCGGATGTCCAACATGAAAATGAGACTAACTGATGCCATTAATGATGCTAGTCCAAATAATACAGTATCACCAGGTACAATTCTTGACACACTTTGCCAGTTAGTAATACTTTCACTTCTATACCTTACCTCAAGCTGCCATCTTCCCCTTTATCACTGGCAGGTACTGAAATCCATTATAACTTTGATACTGCTATTCTCTTAAGATGTGTTTTCTAGTGAGACTAACCTGCTTTGGATGGATTGGTCCTGATTAACCGATAGCAACAAAAAATTAGCTTTAGATTGCTGTTCGGTATCAAGATAGACAGGCAAAATGGAGGTCAGTGGTGAGAGTATAAAGTCCATTTATTTCTGAAGTTGATCTCTGCTGCAAAGCATTCAATGTGTTCCTAACAGATGGCACCAATTTTTTTTTTCACAGGCAGCCTTCTTCAGCTTAGAAGCATAAAATCTTAGTATAGCACAGCACAGAAGGAAGCCATTCGGCTCATCGCGTCTGTGCCGGCTCTTTCGAAGAGCCACCCAGTTAGTCCCACTCCTCCGCTCTTTCCCCATATCCCAGCAATTGTTCCCTCCTTCAAGAATCCAATTCCCTTTTGAAGGCAACTATTGACTCTGTATCCACCACCCTATCAGGCAGTGCATTCCAAATCCTAACCACTCATTGAGTAAAAAAGTATTTCCTCATGTCACCTCTGGTTCTTTTGCCAATCACCTTAAGTCTGTGCCCTCTCATTATCGACCCTTCAGCCATTGGAAACAGTTTCTCTTTATTTACTCTATTTAAATCCTTCATGATTTTAAACACTTCTATCAAATCTCCTCTTAGCCTTCTCTGCTCCAAGGAGACCATCCCCAGCTTCTCTAGTCTATCCATGTAACTGTAATCCCTCATCCCTCGAATCATTCTAGTAAATCTCTTCTGTACTCTTCAAAGCCTTCACGTCCTTCCTAAAGTGTGGTGCCCAGAATTGACACAATACTCCAGCTGTGGCCGAACTAGTGTTTTATATAGGTTTAGCATAACTTCCTGGCTTCTGTACTCAATGCCTCTATTTATAAAGCCCAGGATTCCATGTGCTTTATTAACTGCTTTGTTAACCTGTCCTGCCAACTTCAAAGATTTGTGCACAAGCACCCCCAGGTCTCTCTGTTCTTGCACCCCCTTTAAAATTGTACCATTTAGTGTGTATGGTCTCTCCTCATTCTTCCTACCAAAATGTATCACCTCACACTTCTCTGTGTTGAATTTCATCTGCCATATGTCCGCCCATTCCACCAGCCTGTTTATGTCTTCTTGTAGTCTATTACTATCTTCCACACTGTTTACTGCTCTTCCAAGTTTCATGTCATCTGCAAATTGTGCCCTGTACCCCAAAATCCAAGTCATTAATGTATATCAGAAACAGCAGTGATCCTAGTACTGAACCTTGGGAAATGCCACTGTATCTCCCTCTAGTCCGAAAAACAGCCATTCACCACAACTCTCTGTTTTCTATCCCCCTTTTATCCTATGGGCTTCAATTTTGATAACAAGCCTATTATGTGGTACTTTATCAAACGCCTGTTGAAAGTCCACATACACAACATCAACTGCACTGGCCTCATCCACTCTCTCTGTTACCTCATCAAAAACTCAAGCAAGTTAGTCAAACACGATTTGCCCATAACAAATCCTTTATTAGTCCAAGCTTGTCCAAACGGCTGGTAATTTTCTCCCGGATTATAGTTTCTAAAAGCTTCCCCACCACCGACGTTGAACTGACTGGCCTGTAATTGCCAGGTTTATCCTTCTCCCCTTTGTACCATTTGCAATCCTCCAGTCCTTTGGCACTACCCCTGCATCTAAGGAGGACTAGGAGTATAGTAATCTGGGATGTTATGATTAAGATTATCCACCAGGTGGTGCTGTAGCCAATGCTGCTGCTAAGGTCAGAGGTTTGCTTCCTGTTAAGGTCAGAGGTTTGCTTCCGGTCAAGGTCAGCAAAGGTGAAATGCCAGGATGCAGACATGATGTTTGTTACTCTGTTTGTTAATAAAGTACTCGTGCTAATTCTACGATATCGCCTCTTCGAGTCCTTGTCTCACTGCATGGATTTATCACAAGAAGATTGTGGCCAGCATCTCTGCAATTTCTACCCTTACTTCCCTCAGTAACCTAGGGTGCAGCCCATCCGGATCGGGTGACTTATCTACTTTAATTACCGCCAGCCTGTCTGGTACCTCTTTATCTATTTTTATCTCATCTAGTATCCCAGCAACCTCTTTGTTTACTATAGCTTTGGCAAACTCCTCTTCCTTGGTAAACACTGATGCAAAGTTTTCATTTAGTACCTCAGCATTGCATTCTGCCTCTACCAATAGTTCACCATTTTGGTCCCTAATCAGCCCCACTGCTCCTCTGACAACCCTTTTACTGTTAATATGCCTATAGAAGACCTTTGGATTTCCCTTTATGTTAGCTGCCAATCCATTCTCATGCTGTCTTTTTGCCCCTCTTATTTTCTTTTTTCACTTCTCCTCTGTACTCTTTATATTCAGCCTGATTCTCCCGTGTATTATCAAGCTGACATCTGTCATACGCCCCCTTTTCCTGCTTCATCCTACTCTCCCACTCCTTCATCATCCAGGGAGCTCTGGCTTTAGTTGTCCTCCCTTTCCCCGTTGTGGGAATGTACCTAGACTGTACCCGAATCATCTCCTCTTTAAAGACCGCCCATTGATCCATTACATTTGTGCCTGCCAGTCTTTGTCTCCAATTTACCCAGGCCAGATCCCTCCTCATATCGCTGAAATTAGCCCTTCTCCAGTTCAGTATTTTTATTCGACATTGCTCCTTGTCCTTCTCCATAACTAATTTAAAACTTACGATACTATGATCACTATTCCCGAGATGCTCTCCAATTGTGAAATTCTCCACTGGACCCACTTCATTCCCCAGGATTAGATCCAGCAATGCCTTCTTCCTCACTGGGCAGGAGACATACATGTTGAATCTGTGAATCTTAAGGTATGGTGTTCTTCAATAAATAGACGGAGACTGCAGATCAACAATCAACAGGTGTTTACTGGATGAGGGTAGTCTAAAAACTAACAGTACAGATGCCTGCTCAAGGTTTATATACAGGTGAGGTCACTGCCGGTACTACAGTATACAGGAGCTGTAAAAGTAGTTCTCTCTTAAAGGTACATACACGACAATTCCTCCCCTTTTACATTAACAGTACCTTAACATTCAAATAACAGTTAACACTTTAACATGCACATTTAACTGAAATAGTCCATTTATAGATTCAGTCTTTGGGGCGGCTTCCTGATCCTTTCTGGATAACGCCTTTCCTGAGTGTCTTGTTCTTGGTGCGGAGGCGATTCTGGCCCCTTGTCGTCGGTTAGTTCATCAGTTTCCGCTGCTACTGTTTCTGGGGTAGATGCTACCGGTATGTCGGGTTCATCCCCAGGTACGCGAGACATGGAGTTGACTCGTTCCTGTGATGCTAGGATCTGGTCGACATGGCGTCTCACAATGTTCTCCCCGACATCCACTGTGTACATTAATGGCCCCTGCCGTGTGCATATCATTCCGGGTTGCCATTTCTCTGTTCGGTAGTCGCGGGCCAAGACTGGTTGTCCTATATTGAAGCTCCTTGTCGGCTTCTCATTGATGTGCTGGAATTGCTTATCCTCAACATTTCTTCGCACATTTGGTCTGAGCAAATCCAGACGAGATCTCAACCTTTGGTTAAAGAACATCATGGCCGGGATCTGGTTGGTAACTGCATGTGTCGCATTTCTGTAGGCTAACAGGAAATTGTCCACCTTATGCTGTAGTGGAATGTCATCATCGCACATGGCCCTTACTGCCTTTTTAAAGGTTTGTACGAACCTCTCAGCCAATCCATTTGTGGCTGGATGATACGGGGTGGATGTGTAATGCCTTACCCCATTCCTTCTCATAAATTTCCCAAACTCTTCGGACACAAACTGTGGTCCGTTATCAGAGCAAATCTGCTCTGGCGAGCTGTTCCTGGCAAATATGGTCTGTAGGACTGCAACCGTTTTCTCCGTGGTGGTGGAGGACATTTTGATCACCTCAGGCCATTTCGAGTGCGCATCCACTGCTATTAAGAACATTGAGTCCATGAATGGACCAGCAAAATCAATATGCACCCGTTGCCATGGAGAGGAGGGCCATTCCCATGGGTGTAGAGGGGCATGTGGTGGTGCATTTTGGACCTTCTGGCATCCTGAGCAGCTCTTTGTTAGGTCCTCGATTTGTTGATCGATCCCCGGCCACCACACATAAGCCCTAGCAAGGCTTTTCATTTTCACCCCTCCCAGATGGCCTTCGTGAAGCTCATTGAGCACTCTCTCCCTTAACTTGGGTGGAATTACCACTCGGGATCCACACATCACTGTCCCCTGGCATACTGACAGCTGTTCTCTTCTGGATGAGAATGCTGGCAACAGTGAGTTGCCATGTGTTGGCCATCCCCTCACCGTCAAATCATATACCCGAGACAGTGTCAGATCATTTCGGGTCTCCCTCTCTATATCCGCGTTAGTTACTGGCAAGCATTCAATTGTCGACGAATAAAATAATTCGACAGGGTCCACTGCTGGTGCTTCCTCCGCAGTAGGCAGTGGCAGGCGTGATAGCCCATCAGCGTTTCCATGCTGTTTCGTGCCCTTATAATCTATTTCATATTGGTTCGCCCCTAGAAAAAGGGACCATCTTTGTAGCCGTTGTGCAGTCATCACCAGAATGCCCTTCTTTGGATTAAAGATGGAGACAAGTGGTTGGTGGTCAGTCAGCAAGGTGAACTTCTGCCCATGCAGATAGATGTTGAATTTTTTTACTCCCCATACTAGGCTGAGGGCCTCCCTGTCGATCTGGGCGTAGTTGCGCTCGGCTGAGGTTAGTGACCGAGACGCAAAGGCTACTGGCCTCTCCAACCCGTCTGGGAATTTGTGCGACAGCACCGCTCCAATACCATAGGGTGATGCATCATATGCCAACCGAATTTGTAGTGCTGGGTTGAAATGGGCCAACGCCTCTTTTGATGTGATCAATTCTTTGCACTTCTGGAAAGCTCGTTTACATTCGTCATTCCACTTCCATGGTACCCCCGTTTGCAGTAGGGTGTTCAGTGGGTGTAATACTGTAGACAAATTTGGTAAGAACTTATGGTAGTAGTTCACCAGCCCGAGGAACGACCTCAGTTGTGACACATTTTCCGGTGCTGGAGCCTTGACTACCGCCTCAATCTTTTCAGGGGACTTATGTAACCCCTCTTTATCAATAACGTGGCCACAATACGAGATCTGCTTCTGGAAAAACTCGCACTTGTGGCGATTAGCTCGTAGCTCATATTCCTTCAATCTAGTGAGCACCTTCTCCAGGTTGGCGAGGTCATCACTGTCATTTTCGCCCGTGACCAGGATGTCGTCCAAATAACACTGGGTCCCTGGAATCCCTTGCAGGACTTGATCCATTGCCCTTTGCCAAATAGCCGGAGCCGATGCTACCCCGAACACCAGCCAGTTGTATTGTTAGAGACCTTTATGAGTGTTGATCGTGAGGTATTGTTTCGAGGCTTCTTCTACCTCCATTTGTAGGTACGCCAGGGCCAGATCAATCTTAGTGAAGCGTTTCCCTCCAGATAGCGAGGCGAAAATATCTTCAATCCGTGGAAGCGGATATTGTACCGTGTGAAGGACTGGGTTCACTGTCACCTTAAAATCCCCACAGATGCGGACCTTCTTTGGTTCCCAGGCGTATTACTCAACGACCTCTTCATTACAGGAATGATGGGTGTAGCCCACTTGCTCCAGTCCACTTTGGACAGTACTCCTGAATGTTCCAAACCTTCCAGCTCTGCTTCGACGGCTGGTCGGATCGCATAAGGCTGGCCTTAAAAAACTTTGGGCTTGCATTTTCCTCTATTTTAATCGTCGCTGTTATGCCTTTTAGTGTTCCGAGTCCCTCCTGGAACACTTCTTGTGTGTCAGTTAGCATTTTTGACAGTCGTCCAGGTGTGACGTCGTCCTCCTTTTTGGCCTCAACCTTCAGTGCCTGTATGGAATGCCAATCTAATTGTATCTTCCGGATCCATTCACTTCCTAGTAGTGCTGGTCCTCCATCTGGCAATACATATAGGTCCATTTTTGGTATTTCCTGGCCTTTGTATATCACGTTCACCCTTATTTTTCCTTTGGGGTAGACTTTTTGCCCCGTGTACGTCTTCAAGACAATCTCTGTAGCTTTCAAGGGTATATGTGAGAATAGCCGCTTGTAGTCCCTTCGGTTTATGACTGTTAGGGCTGATCCTGTGTCCAATTCCATTTTCACTTGGACTCCTGCTATCTTGAGCGTGACCCAGATAGTCTGGTGATCCTCCATTTTGATTACATTATGTAGTTTCAGACAACCCAGCTCCTTGCTTCCGGAGTCTGTATCACTTTTCTGTTCGTCTGAACTACTGTCCATCACCTTATGTACCTTTTTGTACTTCTCCTTTGGAGATTTCTTGCTGCTGGTTTTCTTCCCTGACCTGTAGACTCTTGCTATGTGTCCTGCTTTTCCACACTGTCTGCACAATTGCTCCTTGAACCAACAATTCTTCTGGTCGTGTGTTGTTCTGCCGCAGCGATAACACTTCCCTGCTCCATATGACATTTCATTGGTGCCATATTCTTGCGGTCTCCGTTGTATCTCTGCAGCGCCCCGTGCGGCTGCTTCGTGTGATACTGCCATGCTGAAAGCCTTGTCCAGCGTAAGATCCTTTTCTGATAGAAGCCGTTTCTGGGTTCCTTCACTTTGAAGCCCACACACAAACTTGTCCCTTAACGTATCTGCTAGTCCCATTCCAAACTGGCAGTGTTTCGATAGCTTGCGCAGTTCCGTTAAATACTCAGCATTACTTTCGTCTTTATGCTGGTTCCTTTTGTGGAACTTAAATCTTTCTGCTATCAGCAGCGGTGTGGGGTTTAAGTGATCCTGTAGGATTTCCACTATGCTTTCGAAATCCTTATCCACTGGCTTCTCTGGGGTTATTAGGTTTCGCAGTAAGCCATACATTTTTGCACCCATGGAATTCAACAAAACCAGTGCTTTCCTGGCATCTGGCACTTCATTCGCCTTGCAGTACACCTCAATGCGTTCCACATATGTCGCCCAATCTTCGACTTCATTGTCGAACGCTGTGACACTGCCACTCTTTGGCATCCCTGGGTGTGGTTAGACTGGCTATAATGGCGTCTCCCGCGCTCTTCCTTCTTCTCCGCTGGCTCAAAATGGCGTCTCCCGCGCTTTCCTTTCTTCCTGCGCTCGCCCTTCTTCTCCGCTGCGGCTTCAAAAATGGCGTCTCCCGCGCTCTCCCTTCTTCTCCGTGGCTCAATGGCATCTCCCGCGCTTCCTTTCTGTCCCCGCGGATGCTGCTCAGCCCTTGAGCCCTGGCTGCGCTCTGCGCGTTCTCCTGTGCGCCTCTCTCGTTTCCGCCGCTCGGTCCTCAACCCCGGCTGTGCTTTACCCTCTCTCTCTTTTTTGTTTTCCATCGACGCCGCTCGGTCTTCAACCCCCGGCTGCGCCCTGTGCGCTTTACCCTCTCTCTTACCCCGTCGACGCTGCTCGGCCTTTTCTGTGCCGTCGGTCGGCTCCAGCCGCCGCTGTCCGGGAAGGGTCTGCGCTGTACCTGTTGCCAGTCTTTTGCTGGATCATCGTGGCTGGAGAACCAAGCCCAGCTCTCAACAGCCTCCTCTGCGATGTTCACTCTCTGCCGGATGACAGGGCGGTTGCTCGTGGTCGACGCCCGTGCTTCTGGCCTCGTCTTTCTTCCACTGTCCTCCTGGAGTGAATCCTTGGGAGGAAATGCAGAGTTGCAGGTAGATTCGAATCGACCTCGTCGCCACTGTTGAATCCGTGAATCTTAAGGTATGGTGTTCTTCAATAAATAGACGGAGACTGCAGATCAACAATCAACAGGTGTTTACTGGATGAGGGTAGTCTAAAAACTAACAGTACAGATGCCTGCTCAAGGCTTATATACAGGGGTGGTCACTGCTGGTACTACAGTATACAGGAGCTGTAAAAGTAGTTCTCTCTTAAAGGTACATACACTACAATACTAATCAAGAAAATTCTCCTGAACACACTTCAGATATTCTTCCCCTTCTCTGCCCTTAACACATCACTGCCCCATTCAATATTGGGGTAGTTAAAGTCTCCCATTATCAATACTCTATGGCCTAGATATTGGGTATAGCCCCGCTTAAGGCGTTAGAACTGGCGATGCGCAAAGTTTATAGCCAGATGAAACTTATCGCCGCCTGGCGCGATATTGGGTTGCATCGCCCCCAAAGGGGATTGAGGCACTAAACCAGCCGTTGCATGGTGCTCTTAAGGCGCAAAAGGTCAGGCGCTACTCAGTATCGATGCGGACGGGCGCAGCGCAAGTGAACTCAATTACGGTAAAGCACGAGACCTCCAGGCGCTGGCCGGCTCTTAAAGGGGTGGGTCAGTCAGCCTGAGCTTCAACACCCAACGCCCTGTAGGCCTCAGATTTGGCGCTCGCCCTTGTCTGGCGGTACAAACTTGTTCATCATGGAGAAGGTTAGGCAGAGAGCAGAGCGCTTCAGCACTGAGGCTCTGGACCACTTGGTGGCTGCAGTTGAACACCGTCAAGAGGTCCTGTATCCGGATAATGGCAAGAGGCCGAATCAGAAGGCTTATCGACGATCTTGGAGGGAGGTTGCTGTGAGGGTGAACTCCAGCAGCATGGCGACCAGGACCCCTGTTCAGTGCAGGAAGAAATTCAACGACCTCACACGGATCGTTAGGGTAAGTGATGGTTTACCAAACTTGTGCTTCCCTCCATCTGCAGCTGACTTCGGGCACCCTGCTGCAATGATGCGCCAATGGCCATCTGTCAGTATGCACCCATGGCCCTTTCTGGGCACACACATGGACAGATGTCTCAAGGCCTCATGTAAGGGCTCTTGCACCATGGGGGGCATGCGATGAGGTCTCAAGGCCTCATGTAAGGGCTCTTGCACCATGGGGGGCATGCGATGAGGTATCAAGGCATCGTGTAACAGAACCTCCCCTTCTTTCCCCTGCAGCCCAAGCTGGCGATGATTCGAAAGGAGCAGCGTCGAACCGGTGGCGGACCTGCACAAGTGGTCACTCTCACGGATCTGGAGGAGAGAGTGCACCAGATACTTGGAGGACGTCTGTCTGGTCCTGTGACCACTGCATCTGCCGACCCCATTACCGACAGCGAGGGTAAGACTCTCAACTTTTTCACCTGTTGCCTTCCACTTGGTCCCCCCGCCAGCATGCATCCTCAGTGTGCAGCCATGTTAGAGCCTTGCCGCAATCTGGCATGCCTTTCAGCAAAGCTGTCCTTTTGTTAAAGCCACTCTTCCACCTCCCACTTTCAGATGAAGCAGCACCAACTCGGGCTCAACGCGCTGAAGCTGCCAGTGCCAGTGCCACCGGAGGTGAGGACCAGGAGGAATCCGGACCAGCCACTGCAGAATCCGGGGAGCTGAGACATCTGCAGACTGGGGATAGTAGTCCCCTGGACGGGAGGGGGGGTGGCTCTGAGGATGAACCAGTTGCCGGACCAAGCGGCATGCAACAACGCAGGGGGGATAGGCAAGTTCGGCCCCCGTCTCCCCGCAGGGCAAGGCAGGTCGTCATGACTGCTGCACAGAGTGCAGATGAGGTCCGTCGCCTGGCTGAAATGAGCAAACAGGCCTGGGTCAGACACACGGAGCTGATGGCTGCAGTGGAGAAGATGCCTGAGTCAATAGATTCATTGGCTAGGAGTATGTTGGACTTCGGGGCAACAATGGAGAGGACTCTGCAGGGCTTTGGGGCAACAATGGAGAGGACTCTCCAGGTGTTCGGGGAAACAATGGACAGGTCTATCCAGGGCTTCGGGGCCACAATGGACAGGACTATCCAGGGCTTCGGCCCAACAATGGAGAAGACTGTCCATGGCTTTGAGTCGGCAATGGAAAGGACTGTTCAGGGCTTCGGACAATCCCTGGAAAGGTCTGTGCAGGGCTTGTCCGAGGCAGTGGAGCGGTCGGCACCTGCTTTGTCCGAAGCCATGGGAAGAACTGTCCAGGCCTTCTCCGAAGCACTGGCACCTGGCACACAGGTCCTCACTGTTGCCACGCAGTCACTTGCTGGACTCCTCCACAGCCAGATTGACGCAACACGATCTCTCACTGCAGCCACCCTCTCTGCATCAGATAGAATCACCCCGGGCCCTTCCACTCCCGTACAAGGCCAGGAATCAGTGGAGTATGCGATTGTGGCAGATGAGCCGAGCCGCTCCCCTCAGATAGCCAGTGTGTCGTCCGACCATGGTGCAGGTGTCCTCTCTCGGCAGGAGAGCATTGCACATGCCAGCGCTGGGACGCCTGCATTGCAGCTGCCACCACCTGCAGGCCACACTGCTTCCAGCCATGGTCCCAGCAAGCATCCTGCGTCCGCACCCTCCAAGCCCAGAGGTCGGCCAGGCCGTCCCTCAGGGGCTTCTGCGCTTCCAGACAGTCAGGAGGCGTCCCCCAGCCTTGAGCCCGCCACTAGGGTCCAATTACGTAGGAGCAGCAGGGAGGGAAGGGGCCAGGCGCAGAAGATAAGTCGTTCTCCCTCAAGGGGCCAGTTGTAGAGGGAGGTGCTGAGACGTTTGTTTGTCCAAATTCAAGGACACCCTCACCTGCTGTTATATTTGCTGAGGTTTGTTGAGTTTTGCGGCTTGGCCGAACAGTTAACAGTTATTTTGAAAGTTATGGTTTGTGCTCACATTACGTTGTTTAGCTGTAATGAAAGACTTTTGTGTCAATAAACAGAAGTCTCAATGTTGCATGGTGCATGTGACTACTTTCAGTGATGCTGGCATTCAGAGGCCCTCAAACATCCAAAGTGCGCATGAGTTAAGACTCTCATCATTCCGCCACAGGGGTGTCGACACGAGTCCAGAGGAGCCTCTGACGTATGGACCTTCCACTTTCAGCATCCCTTCCATCTTCCTCCTCCTCCTCCTCCTCCTCCTCCGCCTGCTCTTCCTCCTCCTCCTCCTCCGCCTGCTTGTGCAGGGTCCGAGGGAAGGTAATGAATTGACGCGTTCGCCTATAAAGGGCATCTGTCACTTGCCGGATGCAACAGCGGACTGCAGCCTGAGCGACAGTCGCATTGTCCCCAATGGCTGACTGAAAGGATCCGTTGGCATAAAAATGGAGGCCATCAGTCAGTTTAGCCATAACGGACAGAGAGGTTCTGCAGCGTTCACGCGGCTGCAGATGCTGACCAAGCAGGTGGCACAGATCAGTAACAATGTCCCTCCAGATTCGGAGCCTTCGCAAACACTGCTCCTCCGACATGTCAAGGCTTGTCACCTGCTGCCTAAAGACCCTCGCAGCATCCCGTCGGATTGGCCGACCTCCATTGCCCCTCCTCATTCTGGCCAATCCCGGCCCTCTCTCCCGCCGTCTCTCTGCCCCTTCACAGTGTTGGGCGATGAGGCCGTCGCCCTCCAAACAAGCTCCCATTCCGATGCCAGTTGGTCAAAAGTCTTTTAGGTTTAGTGCTGCAAGTGCTTCGGACAGGGTTGAAGGTCCCAAGTACTGTAAAGCTAAATTCCCAGAACTCCGTTCCACATTAGCTCGCCAACTCTGTCTAGCAGCGATCGCAATGAGCAGGCCAAGTGGCAGAAGATTCTGCACTAGAGCTGTCCCCTTTAAATAGCGCCGCCCTACTCCGAGAAGGGCCTGTTAGCCCTCCCTCGAACTGTCACTAATAGCGCTGGGCGCTAAGGCTTCGGGCGCCACCCAATATGCGCTCAGGCGCTCCTAAAAGGCGTTGTACACTGAAATGACGTCATGAGCTGCTTGCGCTCGTGGGCGCGCGCAAACACTTAGCGCAGGCGCTAAATGTATAGTCAATATCTGAGTTGGCGCTATCTTCATAGAGAACGCCCCAACATAGGGCTTCGCCCCAATTCTAGGTCTCTTTAGGCGCTCAGCGCCAGCGCTGCCAACCCAATTTCTAGGCCTATAGTTCTTGCACTTCTCAATATTTTCACTGTAAATCTGCTCCTCTACCTCCTTCCCACTATTTGGTGGCCTATAAAATACACCAAGTAATGCAATAGCTCCTTTATTATTTCTCAACTCCAACCAAATAGATTCTGTCTTTGACCCCTCAAGGATATTCTCTCTTTCTGGCACTGTAATATTTTCCTTTATCAAAACTGCTACCCCTCCTTTTTTTCTTTCCCTATCTTTTCTGAATACCTTGTACCCAGGAATATTAAGCATCCAATCCGCCACTTTTTTGAGCCAGGTCTCAGTTATCGCCATTATATCATATTCCTATGTGGCTATTTGCGCCTGCAGTTCACCAACCTTATTAAGCACACTTTGTGCATTTACACACATGCACTCCAAACCTAAGTTCGGCCTCTTTATGTTTTCTATGATCCCACTTAATTCTGTGTTATTTCTAACTCTAACCGTCTCTCTCAGTCCTCTGTGCACCTTGTTTCTACTTTTTAATATTCCATCCTGGTGCCCAACCCCCTGGTGAATTAGTTCAAACTCTACCTGGAATGTTGACCTATATTTTCACTTTTCAGATTTTGATGGAACTGATGTGTATTTTCAGCATTTTCTGTTTTTATTCCTAGAACTTCATGACTGTAGATATGTTTCCTGCACTGTCTAAAAAAGCTTTATTCCAGACATACTTGAAAAAATATTATCCAAAATAGAAGGAATAAATCTTTTTCTGGAAAGGTGACCAAAGACAAGGTACACTATATCACTTCACATGTGAATACTTCAAGATTTTCAGAGAGGCAGAAATAATAAGAGCTAAATTGAAAATGCATTTCATTTCATCCCTAGCCCTTGCAGTTTTAGATGACCCCATTTAGCTTTAGCAGATTACACAAAATTCAATTACCAGCTGTAGGTGGGTAGGAAGATAATCTTCCATATTTGGATGGACAGATTTAGGACTTTAGTGGATTCCCTCAATGATGATGAAATGACAGGGCTGAATGGAACTAATAGTATTTCAGTTCCAGGCAGCGTGGTCTTATTACACAAGATCTGGCACACTTTCTTTGGAGAGCAGATCCAGAACCTTCCTTGTCCTTTCATCAGATTAGTGGAGTTTACCTTCAGCAACCACCAGCTGTTGAAAACCTTTTTGGGTCCATGGTGTTTGTTCTCTTGCTTCCTTGTAACATTCCCCCATGCCTAGCAGAAACCGGGGGGGAAGAGGGCAGTTAAAATGGAGTGGGCGACTTACCTCACAAGGAAAGCTTGGGCCCACCCTGCCCCAGGCTTCCCTCCTCCCCCAATCACGATTCCCCTGCCAAGCCCCTTTGATCCACTTACTTTGTGCCAGGGACCGTTCCTGCGTGTCACTGGCATAGCCTCCGAGCAGCTTCCTGCTGACTTCCCAGCCATTTTGGTCATGAAGTCGACAAGTGGAATGCTAATGAGGCCTGGCTAGTAAAATCAGCCTAGCCTCCCTGCTACCAGTCCCGGATGGGCCAGCCCCTGCCTGATCTTTGCAGCCTCTGATTACTCTCTTCACTGCCTTGTAAAGATAAGCATCCTTTAATGTTATAGATTTGAGGCCGATGATATATAGATTGAAGGCTGCACTCATCTATTGTCATTTGTGAGGGTGCCAGTCAGTTCCTTTTTGTAACCTCTAGATGGCACCTTCACTTGTTGGTTCCTTTGTTAATGTTTCTCGTTTTCTTTGTTAATTGCTCCTTGCTTTCCCTCTTGTGTTAAACCAATAAAAATACATTAAACAAATACACTAACAAAAAACCCAGAAACAAGACTTAACCCATTAAATTAAAGTTTGGTTGTTTAAACCAATTATGCACTCCAGTCCCCGCGGCGCCCACCGGTCACGAAAGAGCTCGAGCTCGCCGGCGGACACCGCTCCTTGCTTTCCCTCTTGTGTTAAACCAATAAAAATACATTAAACAAATACACTAACAAAAAACCCAGAAACAAGACTTAACCCATTAAATTAAAGTTTGGTTGTTTAAACCAATTATGCACTCCAGTCCCCGCGGCGCCCACCGGTCACGAAAGAGCTCGAGCTCGCCGGCGGACACCGCTCCTTGCTTTCCCTCTTGTGTTAAACCAATAAAAATACATTAAACAAATACACTAACAAAAAACCCAGAAACAAGACTTAACCCATTAAATTAAAGTTTGGTTGTTTAAACCAATTATGCACTCCAGTCCCCGCGGCGCCCACCGGTCACGAAAGAGCTCGAGCTCGCCGGCGGACACCGCTCCTTGCTTTCTGTGTTAAGTTTTAAACAGCCTGTTAGCTGTTTATGGGTGGCACCTGGTTTTCTTGGTATATAAGTTCTGTTGTTGTTTCACTCAGTGCTCAGTCCTCACTAGGGTGAACCAGGGAGTTAGTCTTGACAATGTTTCTTGTCTTGACTAGGTGCTCTGTGTGACTAGCCTTTCCTCTATGGCAGCTTGCCTTCACAAGCTGGCTGCCATAGTTCTCTTGAGCTATGTATCTAAGTCTGTGTTCTAGTTCTCTCGAGCTATGTATCTAAGTCTGTGTTCTAGTTCTCTCGAGTTATGTATCTAAGTCTGTGCCATAGTTCTCTCGAGTTATGTATCTAAGTCTGTGCCATAGTTCTCTCGAGTTATGTATTTAAGTCTGTGTTCTAGTTCTCTCGAGCTATGTACCTAAATCTGTGTTCTAGTTCTCTCGAGCTATGTATCTAAGTCTGTGTTCTTGTCTCTGGATTTAAGATGTATTTAAGTCTTGTTCTGTTGAGCTGCTTGTCTTGGTAAGGTGCTGTTTGGACTAGCGTGTTGCTATGTGGGAGCCGTTGGGATCTTGTCTTGAGCTTTGCATTGATAAGCCGATTACCCTTGGGGTAGCTTGTCTGGAGTTTAGCCTCGGCAAGCCGGTTGCCCCTTGTGGTAGCTTGTCGCAAGCTCAGTATAGACAAGTGGGCTTCCTCATGGAAGCTGTCCTGAGTTCCTATCTTGACTAGCCGTCTTGTAACTTGTCTCTAGTTCTCTTGTCTCTAGTTCTTATGTATATTGCTGTGTCCCTTGTGTTAATCTGGTTATGTGTAAATCTAGTAAAGTTCAAACAAAGTACTGTATATGTGTCTCTTGTCTGGTTTCTGCACTTGGGTCCAGAACCTACCTCGCCCGGAGAGCACGGCCTCGTATTTATACGGCCCCGTGGCTCCCCAACCCTGACAGTCATTGATTTGTTTCGTGATGTAGTTGAATTTCTCCTACATATCAGACCAATAACATTTATTTTAAATGGAACAAAAACAAGTACACGAGAGAATGAAGCATTGCAACAGTAACTGCGACATAGAACAATAGATTACTGAAATTTAGAGAGCCACCATAATTAATGGCTGGATTCAAATTAACCACTGCAGCATCCGTGGCTACACCTGAAAAGTAAGCCCTGTATGACAGCCAGGGTTCCAAAAATGATTGCTAGTCTAATGAAAATAAATAAATATAGCTAGCTGCTCAAAGTTGTTCTTTCATAATGCAGATTTATTGTAACATGCGGTCATAACCATAATCAGCACAGACAGAGGTCATTCACCTCATTGTAATTTTTGTCAGATGAGGGAATTGAGTAATCTGAATTGAGCATGCAGCATATATAGTAATACACTGTAACTGTCATGCAGTTACGCAACATGCGATTGCACAACAAGTCATGCAGTTATATCAATAGATTTATAATGCCCAAAGTTGTAGCACCAGATTCTCCTCAGTTCTAGTGCCCAATTTCAGGTAGATTTGGGTGGTTAAGTGAGGAAAATATGGCAGAGAGGTCTAGCAATATTGGTGACCTGCAGCGCCCACCAATAACCTGACCCCAGCATCGAAATGATTGTGCATTGAGTGAGTCTACAGTTTCCTTCTGCCACAGCCTGGGCCCCATCTCCAAACAGCAACACGAACACAAAAATGGTGTTGCAGGTTGCTAGTGGCACTACCAAATCAGAAGTACGAATAGTGGCCATTTTGGTGAATTTCTGATTCTAGAGTACCATTTTTTGACTTATAGTTTTGTTTCCCTCAAAGTAGAGGTCATGTTCCTGAATTTTTAATCATTTTCCCATGGAAAGAATCAGGATATGAATAATTTTAAAGTGTGCTTTTAAGTTAAAACTTGCATTAAAGTGGTTACATTCACAGGAAAGCAGCCACAGTTCTTTCTGGAAGTTATTAAACTATGTATATATTATGTCTCTGCTGATTTGTTTGACAGATTTCATTTTGTAAGTGCCATGCTTCCTGCTTGCAGAATGCTCTGCACTATGCATCATTCTTTAAGATGCCAGCAGCACAATCCACTCTCAGCCCTCTTTCAATGCCAATATGTATCTGGTTAGAATTTCATTTTCTTTATGATCAGCTTCAAGTTAGTTTTGGAAGTCCATAGTTCAAATTTTCATTAACAAGGTCCAAAATTTTCATTCTAATCCCACTAGGACATTTAACCAACTATCTCTCTATGTATCTATATATGATCCTGGGAATTTTGTTGCAATTGTACCCACCAGGGATCTCTGCTGTTGACTGTGCCAAAGTTTATGGAGTCAGGAGTAGGTCCCTTAATTTGCAGGCAATGGTGGGCACCTGTGCTACTAGTGGTGCAATGTGAAGAGGTTCGAAAATTGGGCCACTCAAAAGAAATAAAAAGTGTCCCCTTTGGACCCCTTTGTAAGGAGGCAGCATTAAAAACTATTTTCAAAACAACTTACCATTGATCTTTAGGGGTCCAGGACACTATCCATGACTGTCGTGTATTTTGATGACTTGATTAAAGTTTTTACTTGAAGGCCTTAGCCTCTCCTAAATGCTGGGACTTGGACTTGATACCTTTGCCCAAAGCTGTGACTCTGGGCTGGAATTTGAATTGTACAGTCTAAATATGTGCATGTTGTGATGAAATATGCCATTCATCACTCATCTGTATTCTCTGTGTGATTGTGCCTGTGACTGTGGTTTAGTTTCAGTTTCATTTCCCTTACCTCAGTTCCATTTCCTCAACTTGTATTGTATTGTGTGTAGGGCTCCGCCCATACCTGGCCCCTATGTAAGCAGGCTCAGCGTGCCTCACATCCAGTACTGCAGACCTCTGGATGGAAGACACCTCTCCACTGTGTGTTACCTTCTAAGTTAATAAAAGCCTTGTTTTGTTCCGCTAACATTGAGTCTCGGATTTATTGAGGCACATCACATGTACCCAGTTTCCCAGCATGTATTTTCTTTTTATATTCGTTTCTGGGATGTGGGCATCACTGGCAAGGCCAGCATTTATTGCCCATCCCTAATTGCCCTTGAGAAGGTGGTGGTGAGCCGGTTTCTTGAACCGCTGCAGTCAGTGTGGTGAAGGTACTGCCATAGTGCTGTTAGGGAGGGAGTTCCAGGATTTTGACCCAGTGACGATGAAGGAATGGAGATATACTTCCAAGTCAGGATGGTGTGTGACTTGGAGGGGAAATTGGAGGTGGTGGTGTTCCCATGCACCTGCTGCCCTCCTCCTTCTAGGTGGTAGATGTCACGTGTTTGGGAGGTGCTGCTGAAGAAGCCTTGGAGAGTTGCTGCAGTGCATCTTGTAGATGGTACACACTGCAAACACGGTACACTGGTGGTGGAGGGGGTGAATGTTTAAGGTGGTGGATGAGGTGCCAATCAAGCGGGCTGCTTTGTCTTGGATGATGTCGAGCTTCTTGAGTGTTGTTGGAGCTGCACTCATCCAGGCAAGTGGAGAGTATTCCATCACACGCCTGACTTGTGCCTTGTAGATGGTGGAAAGGCTTTGGGGAGTCAGGAGGTGAGACACTCGCTGCAGAATACTTAGCCTCTGACTGCTCTTGTTGCTACAGTATTTATGTGGCTGGTCCAGTTAAGTTTCTGGTCAATGGTGACCCCCAGGATATTGATGGTAGGGGATTCGGCGATGGTAATCCTGTCAAGGGGCAGTGGTTAAACACTCACTTTTTGGAGATAGTCATTGCCTGGCACTTGTGTGGCATGAATGTTGCCTGCCACTTGTCAGCCCAAGCCTGAATGTCGTCCAGGTCTTGCTGCATGCGGGCATGGACTGCTTCATTATCTGAGGAGTTGCGAATGGCACTGAACACTGTGCAGTCATCAGCAAACATCCCCACTTTTGACCTTATGATGGAGGGAAGTTCATTGATGAAGCAGCTGAAGATGGTTGCGCCTAGGACACTGCCCTGAGGAACTCCTGCAGCGATGTCCTGGGACTGTGATGATTGACCACCAACCATGACAACCATATTCCTTTGTGCTAGGTATGACTCCAGCCAGTGGAGAGTTTTCCCCCCGATTCCCATTGACTTCAGTTTTACTAGGGATCCTTGATGCCACAGTCGGTCAAATGCTGCCTTGATGTCAAGGGCAGTCACTCTCACCTCACCTCTGGAATTCAGCTCCTTTGTCCATGTTTGGACCAAGGCTATAATGAGGTCTGGAGCCGAGGACTCCTGGCGGAACCCAAACTGGGCATCAGTGAGCAGGTTATTAGTGAGGAAGTATCGCTTGATAGCACTGTCGATGACACCTTCCACCACTTTGCTGATGATTGAGAGTAGACTAATGGGGCGGTAATTGGCTGGGTTGGATTTGTCCTGCTTTTTGTGGACAGGACATACCTGGGCAGTTTTCCACATTGTTGGATAGATGCCAGTGTTGTAGCTGTACTGGAACAGCTTGGCTAGAGGCGCAGCTAGTTCTGGAGCACAAGTCTTCAGCACGACTGCCGGGATGTTGTCGGGGCCCATTGCCTTTGCTGTATCCAGTGTGGTCAGCTGTTTCTTGATATCACATGGAGTGAATTGAATTGGCTGAAGACTGGCTTCTGTGATGGTGGGGACCTCAGGAGTAGGCTGATATGGATTATCCACTCGGCACTTCTGGCTGAAGATGTTTGTAAATGCTTCAGCCTTGTCTGTTGCACTCACATGCTGGGCTCCAGAGTGTGAGAAAAGTACTTTTTGCAGGCTTTTCAGCAGAATAGGCCTTTTAGATTCAAAGTTGTTATTGGCAGCAGTTTGGGTAACTGCCCTTGATAAATTTACGTAAGAAGACATAGGCCTAGAAATTCAGTTGCGTGCGCCAGCCGTTAGCGCCTTAAGAGGAGTAGACTTCGAGCGCTAGGTACTTAGCGGCCGGGCGCAGAACGATCTGCGCCTACGCCCAACTTCAGTAGACATTTAGAGCTGGCGCAAAGTGTTTGCGCGCGCTCAGCTGCGCGCGCAGCTTATGACGTCATTTCGTCGTGCAACGCCCTTTGTGCGCCCCAAACCGGAACTTCAGTCGCGCCCGCCCAATGTGGGCGTGGCGGTGCTAAGAACTGTGAAGTGGAATGCAGCAGAGGCCCTGCGGGCCTCGGGGAGTGCTAATTAAAGGGCACTTACGCTGAACTATAAAGGCCAGCCATTTTGCTGCAATGACTTTTGTGCAACGGATTTCTGGACAGAGACCAAGGAAGAGACCTTACTGATTTGGCCCAACATAGGAGAGGTATTTTTGGCTTCTGGCCAGAGCTTGGCAATTTGCCTCATTGTGATTTCATTGTTTGCCAGTATATTATGGGGGCTGCATGGGGTGCCAACCCTCAGTTCCAGCATTATGTGCGAAGGACTCGCAGACGCTGTGTGAGAGGGGCAGCCATGCCTAGACGCAGAGGGGGCATCAGGCGTCGGCAACGTAGGCCTTACCCACTCAGGGAATACTGCCAGCAGGTGTCCTATCTCACCATGACTGCCGCACAGTGTGTTAAAAGGCTGCGCTTCAGAAGGGAGGTGGTTGCAGAGATCTGCCAGCTGCTTCACAGAGATCTGCATCCACAGCTGATGTGCACGACGTCTCTGTCGGTGGAAGTGAAGGTCACGGTGGCTCTGAACTTTTATGCAAGCGGCTCCTTCCAAGCCGCTGCTGGGGACATAGCTAACATATCCCAGTTCGCCGTGCATCGCTGCATCCGGCAGGTCACCGATGCCCCTTTCACAAGGAGACACCAATTCATCTCCTTCCCCATGACCCTGGAGAGGCAGGAGCAGCGTGCAGTCGGATTTGCGAGGATCGCGGACTT
The DNA here is from genome assembly GCF_052327205.1 of Somniosus microcephalus. Lineage (NCBI taxonomy): Eukaryota > Metazoa > Chordata > Chondrichthyes > Squaliformes > Somniosidae > Somniosus > Somniosus microcephalus. Next base: position 113,272,800 of record NC_140995.1, on the reverse strand, counting down.
CCCCATGGTGCTGGGCGCCATTGACTGCACGCATGTGGCTTTGCGGGCACCTATCGACAATGCCGAGGATTACCGCAACCGGAAGGGCTACCATTCCCTCAATGTACAGCTGGTGTGTGACAACAGGCAGCGCATCCTAGCTGTCAATGCCCGCTTTCCAGGCAGCAGCCACGATGCATTTATCCTGCGCCAGACTACTGTGGCTGACATGTTCCAGGCACAGCCTCCCCCAAGAGGATGGCTTATCGGGGACAAAGGCTATCCTTTGTGTACATGGCTCATGACCCCGCTCCGCGCGCCCAGGACCCCTGCTGAGGAGGCATACAACGAAAGCCATCAAGCCACAAGGAACATCATAGAGCAAACGATTGGCGTCCTCAAGCAACGGTTCCGCTGCCTGGATCGCTCCGGCGGATCTCTGCAGTATTCGCCGGATAGAGTCTCCCAGTTCGTCGTCGTTTGCTGCATGCTGCACAACCTGGCTATCCGCAGGACTCAGGCACTGCCACCTCACGTTGGACCACCACCTCAGGAGGAGGAGCAGGAGGACCATGAGGAGGAGGAGGAGGAGTACCAGCCCAGGAGGGAGCCACAAGGTCCAAGGGCCGTCCGTCGGCGGCTTATTGAACGACACTTCTAGGCCCCCTGTCAGGGAATGGCTTGTGGCAATGAAGGGACATGAATGCAGCCGCTCCGCAAGCCCTCAGCCGGTTAACGCAACAACCACTTCAAACATCAAACATGGACAAGCTGAATAAAGAAAAAGCTTTATTGAACAAACTCAGGGCCCTTCCCACATGAAACCCAAAAACAGACAACACCCCCAAAAAACAGTCAAACACATGACTCACTCCCACAACCTGGGGAGGAATAACAAAACTTTTCCATCCAAATGGCCTTCATCCTCGGCCTTACCAAAACAACCCCCCCCATAGACAACACAACCACCCACATATAAAAAAACATTTGGCAACACCCTCTACTTTGTGTGCCAAGAGGGCGAGTCCTTGTCCAGCCTTTTCCGGCCCCTGGCCGACCTGCTGCTCCGTCTCAACCTGGGCCCTGTGGGTGCTGCAAGGCTGGGGGAAGGCTCCTGAGGGGCACATGGCGTGACGGCAGATGCCCTTGGGGGTCGGCCTAGACGAGCTCTGGCCCTCGAGGGGCCGGCTGCTGACTGCTGCAGCTGTGGCTGGGCAGCATGAGTCTCTCCAGCAGCTCGTGGCAGCTTCACTGGCGGAGTGGCAGTGGCGGCTGCAGCAATGGGGGCAAGCTGGCTGATGCCAGGCGCTCGCTGCTCGCTTGAGACACTGGCACTCGGCCGGGCTGGCACTGCAGCATGCGCAGCAATCTGCTGAAGGCCAGACCGCTGTGCTGCTGCAGCGCGGCGGGTGCCCTGGCGATGCCTGGCTGACACAGCGAGTGTGGCAGCAGTGAGTGCCCGTACTGCCCTGGTCTGTGCCCGCATCAGACCAGCCAGTGACTGCACGGCACCACTGATCAACTGGCCACTCGCTGCCTGTGCTGCCCTGAAGTCGTCCCGACTCGCGTCCTGTGCTGCCCTGAATTCGGCCCGACTCGCGTCCTGTGCTGCCCCGAATTGCTCGAAACCCCTGGCCTGTGCTGCCCTGAGTTGCTCAAAACCCCTGGCCTGTGAGGCCCCGAAATCGGACACACTATGAGCCAGGGACTCGATGGCCTCAGGCAACCATGCCACAACCCCCATGAACTCGGTGTGCCGGCGATCCGAGTCCGCGGACATTTGATCGAGGAGGCGCACCTCCTGGGCGAGGACCGTCTCCGGACTGGAGGCCGGACTCTCCCTCTGGGGAGAAGGCCGCCGAGCTGCCCGACCCTTCCCGCGTGGCTGGGCGCCACTGGGCCCAGCAACTACACTCCCCTGCAACACTTCCCCCCTCTGGGGAGAAGGCCGCTGAGCTGGCCGACCCTTCCTGCGTTGCTGGGCGCCACTGGGCACAGGAGCTACACCCCCCTCTGACACTTCCCCCTGGCTCTCCTCCAGGGAAGACGTGTCCCCTCCATTGCCATCCCCTGGCGCGGATGAGGGTTCCCCTGATGGGCCGCCTTCCTCTTGCTCCTCCTTGTCCTCCTCGTCCGAGGGACTGTCACTGGCAGCTTCAGGGACCTCCTCCTCACCAGCTGAAAGCAGGAAGGCACAAGAGTAGCTTTAGAGTGAGGACAAGGCGTCAGCGAGGGAGGCATGAGTGGTGGCATTCAGCGCATTGGTCGGACAGTGGCAAAGGATGTAGATCTGAAGCGCAAGGGGAACGAGAGAGGTCCAAATGGTGATGTCCTTACTATTGGGGCCCAGCACAGGGTCGGCATCTCCACATGCAACGGGGCCAATCAGCCGGCCACCCATGAGTCGACCCACGCGCTCCTCCAGGTCACTGAGCTGCTGGAACTGGGGACGGCCTCCCCCGGTGTCAGTCCGGCTCCTCTGATTCTGGGCCAGCTTGGCCTGCAAGAGAAAGGACGGCCTCTAAGTACAGTGTGGTGCCCTGTTGTTGTGTGCACTGCCTCCCATGGTCGAATAGCTTGGCCAGTGTGGTGCCCTGTTGTTGTATGCACTGCCTTCCATGGTCAAATAGCTTGGCCAGTGTGGTGCCCTGTTGCTGTATGCACTGCCTCCCATGGTCGAATAGCTTGGCCAGTGTGTAAAGTGCAGAAAGTGCAATTGATGTTCATGCCAGTGCCATAGCTGCTGGATGAGGGCTGGCCATTAGGGCTTTGAGGTCCCTTTGCCCTTAATGTGAGGTGCACATGCAAGGATGAGGAGGACACTGGAAAGGGTCCTCACCCTGACAATCCGAGTGAGGTCGTTAAACTTTTTCCGGCATTGGACACCAGTCCTGGGGACATCGCAGGTGGCTGTGACCCTCTGGGCGACATCCCTCCAGGCTTTCCTGTACACCCTGGTGGCAGGCTTCTTGCCACTGTCCGGGAACAAGATATGGCGTCTCCTCTCCAAAGCCCTAACCAGCACCTTTAAATCATGGGCAGAGAAGCGCTGCGCTCGCTCACGGGCCCTCTGCATCCTTCCTGGCGCTATTTCTCTCCAGCAGCAGTGTTTAGGCCTAGCTGGAGGGCTGCAGTATCCAGGGCGTGGCAGCAGGTGAACTCGACCCTTCCCCCTTTAAGAGCTGGCCGGCGCCAGGGTGTCTGCTGTCAATCAAGAAATGACCGCACCTGCGCTGCGCCCGGCCTCGGCGGTATCACTCTGCACCGTCGGCTTAGCGCCTAAAGATAGCCGTGCATCGCCAGTTTTAGCGCTCGAGCAAACTCCTTGGCCAAAGCTACTGAATATCGGCGAAGTGGCCTCCACTTTGCGCCGGGCGCAAACTTTAGCGGCCGCCCGACTTTACCGCCCCAAAAGTGGCTATACTGAATTTCTAGGCCATACTGTCTACTGTGGTTATCTTATGTTTATGGGACTAATGCATGGGAACCGTTGGTTGACTGTTTCTGCCTATTTTGGAATGTGCGGGAGTTGTTAGGTCGCTGCTTGGCTTGGGAAACATTGAAATTGATTGATATACAGGCACAAAAACAGACGCACGTTCCCATAATATACTGAGTGATTGATGTAGACAAGGCAGACTTAAAGTACAGAACATTAGAACATTTCTCAGAGCAGAACTGGACGTGCTCAGGTGACTGCAAGGCAAACTTGAGTTTGATCACCACAGAATCTTGTATTGTTTAGCAGGTTGTATCTCAACATCATAAATAGAATGTTATAAGTATAATCTTTGTATTTTAACTTCTTTACTTCTTGTAGTGTAGCTTCTTTTATAACATATATGCTTTGGAACAAGGCTCCCTCTGAGTATCAAAGGCCAAATCTAAGGTAAATTACTGACAGAGCGTGTGAGAGAGAAAGTGAGTGAGATAGAACAAAAATAAATGACCTTGAAAACTGATCATCCCTCGGACTGATTCCATCAGGCAATCGTCAGTTTTGCACAAGTATCTTAAATTTTGAAAGCAAACAAAGCCTTTTTAAGGAAAACAGACAGAAAGGGAGGGGGAAAGGAAACAGATTCAGGGTGAGGGGACTTCTGACCTCGCACCATTACCCTTGTGGAGAGCAAATGGGAGTGGAAGAGAGTGGGTAGAGTTTGAAGGGTGAGATGAGTGAGAGCAGAACAAGGAGGATGGGGTGGAAACAGGACAAGCAGGTAGTTAAAGGGAAGAGGTAGGAGTAGTTATGGGAGTGAGGGGTAGCAGGAAGAGAAGAGGTAACGGGAGGATGAAGGGGTAGAGGTCATGGTGGGAGCAAGGGGATGGGGGAAGGCTACATTTCCCATGCAATCTCCACTCCAAATGAGACCAGCAACTTTTGGTAACTCATTTCCCCTCCACGCCATGCCATACCACTCACCTCCTCCCAACTGAAAGGAAAAAGAGAGAAACAGAATAGGATAGAGAGAGATACAGCAACACAAAGACGACAGAGATAGGTAAAAGAGTGACCATATTCTCTGATTTACTGTGTGCAATACCACAGGAGATCTAAATATACACATCTACATGTTTACAATTATACCCTCACAACAGTGGTGGTGCTGTGGTGTCCCAGTTTTGCCTCTCCCAGGTTTTTAGTAGATGCTCCAAAGAAACGCCAAAGTTCCAACCAACTTTACTTCTCTGTTTCCCAAACTGCTGTACGTTTTGCTATTTAGATATAAATGATATTTTTATATAATACTTTGATTTAATATTAAGGACTGAATGTAGGACCTTAAAATGGCAACTGAATTATGTCAGTATTGGGCTTTTTAGGTATCTTTACCTGGATGTATTGCATGGCAACAGAATAATGTGTAAAATTTGAAAATGAAAGAATAAATTATAATGGATCAGTTGCTGCATGAAAACTGCCTATAAAGCAGGAACACAGATGTGAGCTCCCTGTAAGTCGGCCATTTTGATATTAGAATGTATGGGGAATCTATGTGTGTTTGAACAAACTTTCCTGTAATCAAATGTCCCCAATGACACCGGGTCCATTAATTGGCAAGTGCTGTGGATAAGTATCTACCCGTAATGCAACGGGTTAAAAAGGGGGGAAAGTAATACAAACATGACACTGTGGCAGAGCCACTAAAGGACTCAGATCATTTGTATATAATTCCCTTTAACAACATGTTAGCTATAGCCTGAGTCTGTATCTTTATTTATACTGTTTACTTGTACAGAGCGTGATTACTTTAACAGCGTGAGTAAACGCGATGACGTCACGCCGTTCATCACGTGATCCCCCACTGGTGGGAAGAACGTGATGACGTCATGATGTCAACCATGGGACCGCCCGAGCAGTACTCGTGGAGCCTCCGGACTGAGCAGACCTACACTCGATGTTCTCCTGTAGTTACTTGTTTAAACCTGTTAGTTTCCATTAAACTTCGTTTTGTTTGATCGCCTGAGTGGATCTCAGTCTTTGGATAGGAACTAGACATTCCTACATTGGTGACCCCGACTTTTGCGAACGGTTTTCGCAGAAGATACTCAACATTGAAACGAACGCTGTTACCTTGAAGCTACCGCAGTTCTGGGAGCAACAACCAGCCGCGTGGTTCATCCAGGCTGAAGCCCAGTTCGCCATCAGGGACATCGTTGCGGATCAGACCTGTTATTATTACGTGGTCTCTGCCCTCAACAGCGCCACAGCCTCGCGGGTCGTCAGCCTACTTGGTAGTCCGCCTACTGATCGCAAGTATGACACGTTAAAGGCGCGGTTGCTACAGGTCTTCGGGCTCACGAAGTCGGAGCGCGCCTGCCGGCTGCTCGCTATGCCCGGCCTCGGGGACTCCAAGCCGTCCGAGCTCATGAGCCAAATGCTCATGCTCCTCGGTTCCAAACCGGAATGCTTCCTCTTCAGGGAGCTATTCCTCAGCCAACTACCGGAGCAAGTTCAGGCTGCCCTAGCCAGGTCCAAAGTCACAGATTGCGCGGAGCTTGCTGCCGAAGTGGACAAGATTTTCGCGGTGACACAGCAGTACTGCGCTGCCACGAGGCGCCCATCCCCCACAGACGCTGCTCCAGCTCCTCAATCAGCGGGGTTGTGCTTCTACCACGCCCGTTTTGGCGCGAAAGCAAGATGCTGCCGCCCTCCCTGCAGCTTTTCGCTCAAAAAAAAAAACATCTACAGCAACCCTGGTGACAGAGGACCGGGTCTAACGGGCACCCCGCAGCTGCGATGGCCATCGGAGATTTGGGAAAGCTTCGCTTCGTCACCGACTCCCTATCTGGTCGACATTTCCTTTGCGACACCGGGGCGCAGTGTAGCATCCTACCTGCGTCAAATCTCGATATACAAGCTGGGGGCCACGGCCCCTCCCTTGAGGCGGCTAATGGCGCAGCCATTCGGACCTTCGGAAGGCGGCGGGTCCAGGTGTGTTTCGGCGGCCAGCGCTTCCACTGGGAATTCATCACGGCCAAAGTCTCGCGGGCCATCCTCGGGGCGGATTTTTTGTGCGCCAACGGCCTCCTGGTCAATGTCAGGCACCGCCGGTTGATCAATGCAGCCACGTTCCACTCTTTCCTTTAATCAAATGTCCCCAATGACACCGGGTCCATTAATTGGCAAGTGCTGTGGATAAATATCTACCCGTAATGCAATGGGTTAAAAAGGGAGGCAAGTAATACAAACATGAAACTACCTTTTAAATTGTCAACAAACTACTGGTTTGGTTAAACTCTGACTCACTGGTGCACTATTGAAATAATACATATCAGATCGGTTAAATTGTTGCTCGGTGGTGTGTTGTGAAGACAATACGTTTTGACACATATCATTGTGCTCAAATGCATCTTTCTCAATTATTAGTCATGACAGATGAGCTTGTATACTCCAGTGATACACAGCACAACCCAAAATCACATTTCTAGGGTGTCATCAATCTCTTTCAGCACAAAATAATCCAAATCAAATTAAGCTGATCGTCAGGGAAGCAAGGTTTCACCACAGATGCTTTTCTGATATTTATTACAAAATCAAAACTGAGAAGTTATTGGTAGCAGTGCAAGATGCACAAATTATAATCGATATATATGCCATTAGCAGCCTAAAAGATCAGCAGGATCCTTTCTTTCAATGAAAATGTTTGCCAGAGCTTTAGACTGCTGTAGCTTTAAATAAGTAGAGACCACAGCTGCTGACAATCTATAAATTTGAATAATTGCTTTTATGAGATTGTTTTTATTTGATTATATCTCTGGTTGCATTTGTTTTTATTTTATTATTAATAACATTAACTATTTGAAAAAAAGAGTGCTTTCAGAACATAAGAAATAGGAGCAGGAGTAGGCCATTTGGCCCCTCGAGCCTGCTCCGCCATTCAATAAGATCATGGCTGATCTTCTACCTCAACTCCACTTTCCTGCACTATCCCCATATCCCTTGATTCCCTTAATATCCAGAACTCTATCGCTCTGTCTCTCTTGAATATACTTAATGACTGAGTCTCCATAGCCCTCTGGGGTAGAGAATTCCAAAGATTCACCACCTTCTGAGTGGAGAAATTTCTCCTCATCTCAATCCTAAATATCCAACCCCTTATTTTGGGACTGTGGGTGAAAAATTCAATATTGCCCCGTTTGGGGCACAATTATCAGCCGTGCGCAAAGTTTAGCGCTTGGTGCTAATTTTCACCTCTGACGGCAAACTTGGCTTTTATTGCCCCTGGAGGTGATTGGAGCGCTAAATCAGGCGCTTCACACCTGTCTTAAGGCGCAAAGGCCGAGGAGCGAGGCGCTACCTCAGAGCGTCGGCGAAGCTCATGTGATGTCAGTCAGCAATGGAACACAGGCACACTGGCGCTGGCCAGTTCTTAAAGGGGAGTTCTGACGAAAGGTCATCGATCTGAAACGTTAACTCTGTTTCTCTCTTCACAGATGCTGCTTGACCTGCTGAGTTTCTCCAGCATTTTCTGTTTTTATCTTAAAGAGGAGGGTTGATTTTGCTCTCCATCCACATCCTGCTCATTGCAGCCTTGAATCTTGGCCCGGAGGGACCTGTACATCAAATCTGCTGGAAAGAATAATGGAGAGACCCAGGGAAAGAGCTCAGAGTGCAGCCCCCACAGTCTCTTCTAAATTGATACAAGGAAGGGCAAATCAAAATGAACCTGCAAAGTGCTGCTCAGTACCCAAAACTCCTTCACACAGCGTTGAATCTCTCCAGAAGTCTCTCTCTCTCTATCAGAATGCGTGGTGCAAAAATGTCACCAACAAAAAAAGGCAGGAAGCAGTCGCCTTTAAATAGCGCACCCCCAGTCCCTTCCTGACTGCAAAATGCTCCCCTCAACCTATCATTGCTAACGGCAGGCGGTAAGGCAGGGGATGCCACTCAATATCTGGTCCGGGGCGCTACCGGGGTGTTGCGCACTCGACTAACGTCACGATCTGCCGGCGCAGGAGATCGTGGCAGTAGTGTTTAGCGCCACTGCAAAATGTCTAGTTAATGACGCGAGCGGCGCAAACATCGCCGCGCCCGGGCGCTAGTTGCTATGCGCCCCATTAGCGCCCTCTTAAGATGCTAATGGGAGGCGCAAACAACTGAATTTTTCCCCCTGTGACTCCTGGTTCTAGACTCCCCAGCCAGGGGAAACATCCTCCCTGCATCTACCCTGTCAAGCCCTGTAAGAATTTTCTATGTTTCAATGAGATCACCTCTCATTCTTCTAAACTCTAGAGAATATAGGCCTAGTCTACTCAATCTCTCCTCATAGGACAACCCCCCCCCATCCGAGGAATCAGTCTGGTGAACCTTTGTTGCACTCTCTCTATGGCAAGTATATTCTTCCTTAGGTTAGGAGACCAAAACTGTACACAATACTCCAGGTGTGGTCTCACCAGGGCCCTATATAATTGCAGTAAGACATCTTGGGCTAGATTTTCAGTATAGGCAGTTTTGGGGCGCTAACCTTAGCGCCCGCCCGAAGTTAGCGCCCGCCCCAAAGTAGCGCCCCGTTGCCGGGAATTCAGTGGCTTCGCCCTAAGAGGTTGGTGGAGCGCTAAAAGAGGCGTTCCACTACTCTCTTTAGGCGCTAAGCCGGCGGTCCAGAGGGATAGCGCCCAGGCGGGGCGCAGCACGGGTGCGGTCATTTTTGCACTGACAGCAGACCCCGTGGTGCCGACCAGCTCTTAAAGGGGGAAGGGACGAATTGGTCTGCTGCCACGCCCTGCACACTGCAGCCTTGCAAAGAGGCCTCAACACTACTGCTCAGCCCCAGGGAGTCATGGCAACGCCAGAGAAGGCCCGTCAGCGTGCCCTGCGCTTCTCAGAGGGTGATCTGGACATAATGGTCACAGCTCTGGAGGTGAGGCGCAAGATCTTGTTTCCAGAGAGTGGGAGGAATCCAACCCACCACGACTACACCAAAGCCTGGAAGCAGATCGCCCAGAGGGTGACGTTCACCGGCGAGGCCCCCAGGACCCACACACAATGCCGTAAGAAATACAACGATCTGACCAGGATTGTGAGGGTGAGTAGCCTTTCCAGTCTCCTCCTCATTCTTGCATGTACACCTGACATGATGGGCAAAGGGACCTGAAAGTCCTTTTGGCCAGCCCTCAGCCAGCAGCATTGGGACAGTCATGAGCATCAAATGGCCATTCGGCACTCTACACTTTGGCCCAGCTATTCCACCATGGGAGGCAGTGGACAGTACATCAGGGCTTCACTCTGTCCAAGCTATTCCACCATGGGAGGCAGTGCACACTACATCAGGGCTTCACTGCGCACTTACAGCCCGTCCTTTCTCTTGCAGGCTAAAGTAGCGTTAATCGCCAGGCCCGTGCCAGGGGTGGCCGCGCCAAGCTGCAGAAGCTCACTCGGCTGGAGGAGCGCGTGTGTGTGCTCATGGGAGCCCGTGTGATTGTCCCCACAGCGTGCGGTGTATCCGACCCTCCACTGCCCGGCAATGGTAAGGACCTCGCCTTTTGGCCCTCTCGCGTCGCACTGGCCCATCCGAGCTACCTCCGTTGCCACTGTCCCACCAATGCGCTGAATCCCACCAGTCCTAACTCCCTCGCTGACGCCGTCTCCTCACTCTGAAGCTACTCTTGTGCATTCCTGCTTTCAGCTGGTGACGACCAGGACCCTGAGGCTGCCAGTGACAGCACCTCCAACCAGGAGGAGGAGGAGGAGCAAGCCGGACCTTCGGGGGAACAGTCACGTCCCGCAGGAGAGGAGGAAATGCTCGACACCTCCTCACTGGACGAGTGCCTGGAGGAACTGTCGCAGGGCAATGCAGCTTCTGGGACCAGTGGCGTCCAGCCACCCAGCAGCCGTGCGCGTGGCCCGCGGCCTTCCCCCCAAAGGGGGGAAGGATCAGAGGGGAGTGCTGCTGCTCGGCACACTCGCCGTCACCAACGCGGCAAGGGTCCCCTAGTTCGGCCCCCTCCTCCCCAGCGGGAGAGTCGCGACTCCAGTCCGGACACCTTCACTTCGGAGGAGGTGCGGAAGCTCGATCAGATGGCCGACGACTCGGACCGGCGCCACACGGAGCTCATGAGCGTGGTGGGGCGCATGCCTGAGGCCATCGAGTCGCTGGCGACCAGTGTGCGCGAGTTCGGGGCAGCAACTGCCGCGACTGGCCGCATGCTAACTGATGCCGTCAAGACCCTGGCGGATGTGATGCGCGCGCACACCAGGACCACAGGGCCACTCACTGCTGCCACACGCGCTGTCTCAGGCAGGCATCGCCAGGGCAGGCGCCGCGCTGGACCATCCCAGCAAGCCGGCCGTCGGCTGATTGCTGCGGATCCTGCAGTGCGGGCCCGGCCGAGTGCCACCGCGCCACAGCACCAGCCAGCGCATCCCAGACGCCAGCTGGCCCACATTGCGCCATCCGTCGCCGCCATTCCCCCTCTGGGGCGTCAAGGGCAAGCGGCTGCAGCTGATGGTGGCCAGGCTCAGGTGCACCACTCAGCAGACGGCCCCTCGAGGCCCAAACGCCGTGTAGGCCGCCCCCCAGCGGCATCTGGCGGAAGGGCATCTGAGCCTCAGGCGCCTTCCCCCAGCCTCGCAGCAGCCACTGGGCAGAGCTTGCGAAGGAGCAGCAGGCAGGGCAGGGGAGGCAAAATGCTGGCCAAGGTCTCGCCCTCGCGGGCCACTCAGTAGAGGGTGTGGCCAGCTTTCCTTTAATATGGCGGTGGCCATCTTTATTTTGCCCATGGTTGTGCTTTTGGAGGGCTTTTTTTTTGCGTTAGGCCGACGTTGAGGCCCGGTTTCAATAAAGGTGGAGTGGCTCCTCCCCAGTTTGTGGGAGTGAGTCGTTTGTTGGGCTTTTTGTGGGGCCCGTTTATTGTTTTTGGGGATTCATGTGGGAAGGGCTTTTCATTTTTGTGTAATAAAAAATTATCTTTATTCATGCAGTCTCCATGGTTGTTCTTCTTAGTGTTTGTTGGCTTCGCCGGCTGAGGGCTTGCGGAGCGGCTGCATTCATCTTCCCTCATGGCCCCTGGCCATTCCCTGACAGGGGGCTTAGAAGTACCGTGTAATAAGGTGGCGTCGTGCGGCCCTTGGCCCTGGTCGCTCCCTCCTGGGAACGTACTCCTGCTCCTCCTCCTCCTCCTCCTCCTCCTCCTCATGCTCCTCCTGCTCCTCCTCCTGAGGTGCTGGTCCAACGTCAGGTGGCAGTGCCTGAGTCCTGCGGATAGCCAGGTTGTGTAGCATGCAGCAAACCACCACAAATTGGGAGACCCGGTCCGGCGAATACTGGAGAGCTCCTCCGGAGCGATCAAGGCAGCGGAACCGCTGCTTGAGGACCCCAATAGTTAGCTCGATGATGTTGCGGGTGGTTTGATGGCTCTCGTTGTAGGCCTCTTCAGCAGCGGTCCTGGGCGCGCGGAGCGGGGTCATGAGCCAGGTGCACAAAGGATAGCCTTTGTCCCCGAGTAGCCATCCTCTTGGGGGAGGCTGTGCCTGGAACATGTCATGCACAGTACTCTGCCGCAGGATAAAGGCATCGTGGCTGCTGCCTGGGAAGCTGGCATTGACTGCCATGATGCGCTGCTTGTGGTCACAGACCAGCTGCACATTCAGAGAATGGTAGCCCTTCCTGTTGCGATACTGCTCGCCATGCTCCAGAGGGGCCCGCAAAGCCACATGCGTACAGTCAATGGCGCCCTGCACCAAGGGGAATTCCCCGAGTCTGGAAAATCCCAATGCGCGCTGATGCTGGCTCTCCAGGGCCATGGGGAAGGAGATGAATTGGCTTCTCCTTCTGAACAGTGCTTCGGTCACCTGGCGGATGCAGCGATGCGCGCCGTACTGGGAGATGTTTGCTATGTCCCCAGCAGCGTATTGGAAGGAGCCGGTGGCATAGAAGTTCAATGCCACTGTCACCTTCACTTCCACCGACAGAGATGTCCTGCACCTGAGCTTTGGCCGCAGATCTCGGCGAAGCAGGTGGCAGATCTCTGCAATCACCCCCTTTCGGAATCGGAGCCTTTTAACACATCGCGCGGCACTCATGTTTAGGTAGGAGCGCTGCTGGCGGTATAGCCTGACTGGGTAAGGCCTACGTGGCCGACGCCTGTAGCCCCCTCTGCCTCTAGCCAGGGCTGCCCCTCTCACAATGCGTCTGCGAGCCCTACGGACATGGAGCTGCAGCTCCGCGTTGGCACCCCATGCAACCCCCATCAAATCCTGGCAAACACTCTAATTTCCAAATGGCCACTTGCAGCGCTGTTGCCTGAGTCCAAAAATACCTGGCTCTTGCTGCTTGAAACCAGTTAGCTATCCTCCTTGTTGTGTCTCCAGAAATGCGTTGCACAAGACTGTTTTCTGAAAAAAGGATGGCCTTTATACTGGAGAGGACGTTCCCTTTAATTAGCGCCCCCCGGGGCCCGCGCTGGTTGTGTTGCGTTCCTTTTTCCAAACGCTCCGGCCGCCCGCCGCACAATGGGGCGGTCCGACTGAAGTTTGCAATCGGGGCGGCCAAAGGGCGTTGCACGAGGATGTGACGTCATTTTCTGCGCGCGCATCCGGGCGGGCGCTAAATTTTGCGCCGGCGCTAACGGGCAACTTAATTTGGGGCGGGGCGCAAACTGCGCTGCGCCCGGGCGCTACACGCATAGCGCCCGGAAATCACTTCTCTTAAGGCGCTAACTGCTGGCGCAAGCAACTGAAAATCTAGCCCCTTTACTCTTATACTCAAATCCTCTTGTAATAAAGGCCAACATACCATTTGCTTTCCTAATTGCTTGCTGTACCTGCATGTTAATTCTCAGTGATTCATGTACAAGGACACCCAGGTCCCTCTGAACACCAACATTTCCCAATCTCTCACCATTTAAAAATACACTGCTTTTCTGTTTTTCCTACCAAAGTGGATAACTTCACATTTCTTCACATTATATTCTATTTGCCATGTTCTTGCCCACTCACTTAGCTTGTCTACATCCCCTTTGAGCCTCTTTGCGTCCTCCTCACAACTTACATTCCCACCCAGCTTTGTATCATCAGCAAACTTGGATATATTACATTTGGTCCCCTCATCCAAATCATTGATGTAAATTGTGAATAGCTGAGGCCCTGAAGGGATAATTACTGTCCTAGCCCTTGGGCTATCCCAGATCAGGCGTATTCCCCAGACGTTCACCTTCAACTTAAGTTAGAGATAGCCGAATTCCATAAGATGCTTAGGTTCAGGCTATCTCTCCCTAAAGGAACGGAACGACTGAAGATGTTACCGTCCTCTGGATAGTACTTTTAATAAGTTGAACTAGACTGTAACCTTCCGGATATTATAAGGGTTCGGAATACCCTCCAGATTTCTGCAACTCCTTACAAAAGAGTGTACAGAATTACTCTTTGAGACTATTCTAAAAATATATAGTTTTATTTAAGAGCTGACATTCAGTTAACATCTGTTGAATCAGTTGCAACATTAACAATTCAAAGTACAATTAGCTTACATTTCTTATTTCTCAGAGATCCTTATTCTCAAATCTTTACTTCATTATATTTCTTATTTCTTATTTCTAAATCCAGAACATCCACCAAAAATCAATACTTTAACTTCTCGAGACTCATAGTTAAAAACTTACAGAGATGCCTGTGGAAAGTTGAGAAACGCCCTGCCCGTTCAGCATGTTCTGATGTTCTGTTAAAAAAGGTTTTATTTTTATACCTTTTTGGCTTTGGTTTCTTCTTTGATGTTCTCTGCTGATGTCAGCTAATTGTCTTTATCAATACCTCATTCGAATGCTTTCTATTTACTATCAATTCTACCATTGCATGCATAATTATTTCTCTACCTTTAGATGTTCCAAAAACCATCATAAAAACAATGACAGCTATGGTTTTTGTTTGCTGTCTTTCTTACCGAAGATTCTTCATTCAATTCTTAATTTTGGCTTAACTGCTTTTTTGCAGACATTGTGGGGGTGATTTTCACTCAGAAGTCGGGAAGGAGGCGGGACTACAACTTTCGGGGTTGTAGTCCCGCCTCCATCAAGATGTGGCCAATCCACGCGATTTTAACTTGATTGACCTTGTTGAGCCCGCCCAGCAGGCCAATTAAGGGCCACCCAGCAACAGGTGATGTCACAGACTGAAATTTCATCTGTCAAGACGTTTTGACAGATGAAATATCAACGTTTCACAGCTGTTTGAAGCTGTCAAACACTGACAATCTTACTTCTAACCCGAGTCCTTCTACACAGACCAGTTATTCTCTTAAAGGCACATACACAACACCCTGTAAGAATTTTCTATGTTTCAATGAAATCTGGCACAGAAAGCTGCAGGCTGTCACTTTTGACAGTTCGCAGCCATTCTGCTTTCTGTGCCGGATAGATGATGGACTCCCGAAACCTAGAGGAAGGAAGGCTAAAAAGGTAAGTACAGGTAATTTAAACTTCTTTACACACTTTAGACACACCAAACACACTTACCTCTGCACTCATGCACCCATCACTCACCTGAACACCGGACATCTCGACCCCTCCAAGCCCTTCAGCCCGACAGCCGGCCTCGCTAACTTGGCGTGGTTTGGAGCCGTCGGGAATCCCACAGTTCAAGATTAAAAATAGGGATTAGGCTAAAAACTGCCTGTTAACTACCTGTTAACAGGCAGTTAATTGTTACTAATCCCTTCCCACTTCGGGTAGGCAGGTCCCAGTGCGGGGCAGGTGCCCGCCTCCTTTGAAACTTACATGGAGGCGGGTTTTGGGTGGGATGGTGTCGGGACCCCCGAATTCGGGTCTTTAACCCCCCGCATGCCTCCAATCCCAACTCCACGGGTCAGTTAAAATCGAGGCCTGTGTCTTTCCTTATTCTCCATGTTCAATACAAACACAATGCAATTGCTTGGTGTCTCTATTGAAGTTATATCTTCAAAGCCTTCTTGTTGGTATGGTTTTTACTATATGTAAATCAAAACCACTTTAACTGTGTGTTTACTTGTTTTCTAGCTATCTCAATTGGTTGCATATTTAATCTTATGGTTCCTGTTTTCCAAGTTTAACATAAAACTATTTGACCAGCAGATGTTTCTTTTCTTGATGTCATGTTTCAAAGGCACATGCCTCTTTTAATGTTTGAATTTCTGTTTTATCGTGTTAGCTCTTCACACTTAAATTGGTCTTCCATTGTGTTGGTTGCAAACCATAGACTCTCTGGAATCGCCAAACTGCCATTTCAATCTTTCATTGTTTTAGTATTTTTAACTAATTCCCATTTCAAAGCTTGTTTACAACTTTGTTATCAACTGATCTTATCTCAGAAGCCTGTATTTCTGTTTACAGCCTGTGTGCTGAAACTTGTGTCTTTTAAACCCAGTATGTCTTTTATTACTAAATATTAGAAATCTGTTCATGGTATCGTGTATTTCTCTGAATCATGGCTATTCCTTCACAGCCCAAGCACTGATCCTTGCGGTACACGACTAGTTACAACCTGCCAACCCAAAAATGACCTGTTTATTCCTACTCTCTGTTTTCTGTCTGTTAACCAATCCTCAATCCATGCCAGTATATTACCCCCAATCCCATGAGCACTAATTTTGTTTAATAACCTCTTGTGTGGCACCTTATCAAATGCCTTCTGAAAATCCAAATACACCACATCCACTGGGTCCCCCTTATCTATTCTGCTAGTTACAACTTCAGAAAACTCTAACAGATTCATCAAACTCGATTTCCCTTTCATAAATCCGTGTTGACTCTGCCCAATCCTATTATTATCTTCTTAAGTGCCCTGTTACCACGTCCTTAATAATAGATTCTACCATTTTCCCTACTACTGATGTCAGGCTAACTGGTCTGTAGTTCCCCGTTTTCTCTCTCCCTCCTTTCCCAAATAGTAGGGTTACATTTGCTACCTTCCAATCTGCAGGAACCATTCTAGAACCTATGGAATTTTGGAAAATGACAACCAATGCATCCAGTATCTCAAAAGTTACCTCTTTCAAAACCCTAGGATGTAGGCCATCAGGTCTAGGTGATCTTTCAACTTTCAATCCCATTAATTTCTCCAGTACTATTTTTTTTACTAATACTAATTTCTTTCAGTTCCTCATTCTCGCTAGACCCTTGGTTCTCCATTATTTCTGGGAAGTTTTTTGCATCTTCTTCCATGAAGACAGACACAAGTATTTGTTTAATTTCTCTGCCATTTCCTTATTCCCCATTATAATTTCTACTGTCTCAGCCTGTAAGGGACCCACATTTACTTTTGCTAATCTTTTCCTTTTTACATACCTATTGATGCTTTTACAAACTGTTTTTATGTCTCTCGCGAGTTTACTTTCATATTTTTTTTCCCTTTATCAATTTCTTGGTCCTCCTTTGCTGAATTCTTAAATCCTCTCAATCCTCAGGCTTACTATTCCTTTTGGCAATATTATATCCCTCTTCCTTTGATCTAATGCTGCCTTTAACTTTTCTTCTTAGCCACGGTTGGGCCACTTTTTCTGTGGGGTTTTTGTGCCTTGAAGGAATGTATATTTGTTGTGAATTATGTATTAATTATTTAAATGCTAGCCATTGCTTCTCTATGTCATACCTTTTAATGTAGTTTCCCAATCTAACTTAGCCAACTTGCCCTTTCATACCTACGTAGTTTGCTTTGTTTAGATTTAAGACCCTACTTTTGGATTTAACTAAATCACTTTCAAACTCAATCTAAAATTCTATCATATTATGGTCACTCTTCCCTAAAGGCTACAAGGTTATTAATTAACCCTTTCTCGTTGCACAATACTAGATCTAAAATAACCTGTTCCCTAATTAGTTCCTCAACATACTGACCTAGAAAACTATCTTGCATACATTCCATAAATTCGTCCTGCACACTATTACTGCAAATTTGGTTTGCCCAGTCTATATGTAGATTAAAGTCCCCCATGATTACTGTATTACCCTTGTTACATGCACCTCTAATTTCCTGATTTATACTCTGCCCTACCTTACAACTATTGTTTGGGGGCCTATAAACAACTCCCACCAATGTTTTCTGCCACTTGCTGTTTCTTAGCTCCACCCAAACTGATTCTACTTCTTGATTTTCGGAGCTAAGATCCTTTCTCTCTTTATCCCATCCTTTATTATCAGGGCTACCCCTCCTCCTTTTCCATTTTGCCTATCTCTTCTAAAAGTTAACTATCCTGGAATATTTAGTTCCCAACCTTGGCCACATTGCAACCACGTCTCCATAATGGCTATTAGATCAAACCTATTAATTCCTATGTACGCTAATAATTCATCTATTTTGTTGCGAATGCTTCACGCATTCAGATATAGTGCCTTTAGCTTTGACTTATGCTCTTTTTCCCTGATGTCACCTTAGTCACTGATGCCTTATTGCCTTTATTACTCTCTCTGTCCCTTCCTGACCCACTCTGCTTATTTTTACCCAAAACTCTACTCTGCTCTAGTGCCTTGATATTTCTCATGCTGCTTTTAAATTTACTCTTTCCTGAATCCTCCCACCCCCACTTCATTAGTTTAAAGCCCTGTCTACTGCCCTAGTTATTCGGTTCACCAGGACACTGGTCCCAGCGTAGTTTAAGTGGAGCCCATCCCAATGGAACAGCTCCCTCTTTCCCCAGTACTGGTGCCAGTGCCCCATGAACTGAAACCCCTTCCTCCCACACCACTCTTTGAGCCATGCATTTAAATCTCTAATCTGTTTGTCCCTATGATAATTTGCACGTGGCTCAGGTAACAATCCAGCGATTAATACCTTTGAGGTTCTGCTTTTTAATTTGGATCCTAGCTCCTCAAACTCCCTCAGCAGAACCTCATTCCTAGTTCTACCTACGACAACTGGCTCCTCCCCCTCCCACTCCAAGTTCTCCTCCAGCCACGAAGAGATGTCTTTAACCCTGGCACCGGGCAGGCAACACAACCTTCAGAACTCTTGGTCGTGGCTGCAGGACATGGTATCTATCCCCCTGACTATACTTTCCCCTACTACAACTACATTCCCTTTCACTCCCCCCACTTGAATGGCCTCCTGCACAATGGTGCTATGGTCAACTTGCTCATCTATGCTGCAGGCTTTTCCCTCATCCGCACAGGCAGTAAGAACCTCATACCTGTTGGACAAGGGCAAAGGCTGAGGCTCCTCCAGCACTGCACCTGGAGTCCTCTTACCTGCCTGAGTTGCAGTCACACTCTCCTGACCCTGACCACTAACCAGAGCTGTACCACTACCTAACCTAAGGGGTGCGACTGCCTCCCGAATCAAAGTGTCCAGGTAACTCTCCCCATCCCTGATGCCCCGCAATGTCTGCACCTCAGACTCCAGCTCAAAAACTCTGAGCTGAAGTTCCTCAAGATGCAGGCACTTACTGCAAACGTGGTTGTCCGGGATCACAATGCTCTCCACAAACTCCCACATGCTGCAGTTGCGGCACACTGCCTGCACTGCCATCCCTATATGACTTTGTTTTATTTAATTAAATTTGTAATTAGGTAACTTAGTTTACAGTGTAGTTTCTTGACTACTTACTTGATTTAGATTAAGTTATGCATACTGAAATTAAAAATCTACCTTTAACACAAAGCACTACAAGTAGTGTAGGCAAAAAGCATCAACTCCTTCCCCTTCTTCTCCGAATTCCCACTCTTTCCAAATTCCCAAATAAAACACTCTGTTTAAGTCCACACCATTTAATCCTGCTCTGTGCAGACCGCCAAACCTATAAATGTTTGATTAGAAATGAATTCAAAATTACACAGCTTGCATACACTTAGACCTAGAAGTCTGATTCCTGCCCAAAATGGGCACCAAGTTGGCGGAGCAACTATTCTGCCCGTTGGTTCATCCCAGCATGAGACCCAAACCAAATTCGGGATTGGGTATCATTTAAATGGCACTGGTGAGCTGCGGGTACCAAACGGGTGCCCTGCTGCAGCTCGCCAGTTATGATAGGGCAGGAAATCGGACAGGTCCATGCTGAGCTGGCCAGCAGATCAGGTCCGAGGAGGGGAGGCGAACCCGGGAAGGGCCTTGAACAGGTCGGCAGCAGGCAGACCACCCATGCTTTTCTTGAGCCCACAAAAATAAAAGCTCAAAATTTACTTGTCCTTTTCTTGAGAAGCCTCTAGCAGGACGCTCTGCCCATTTGTACCAACAATGTGCTTTTTAAGCAGCCTTACCCCTGTTTCAGGTGGGCCAGCTGCTCACCCATTTACAGGCCCACCTGAGTCTGGCCTCTGAGGCCAATCTCCAAAGATGTGCAGCAACTAACAATTGTGAATGTGGAGTCTACAAATCTCATTTGTGGCTTCAGAGAAGCTTTGTCCTCATTGCAGGCACCAATGACCTAGGTGGTAGCTTGAATAGAATTTTCATCAGACCCCCAAGTAAGAAGCGGCCAGGGTAGCTCAGTGCATCCATCTCCACGGAAGCAGCGACTACAGCTCCGTTGGCAGTAGTCAGCACCTTGTATACTGGCTTCCAGACCATGGTGCCCGTGATGCATGCTGCTGTCTCTCAGGGCTTTCAGGCTGCCATTAGGCCAGTCATTCTGCTGATCAGTAGGGACTTGGATCTAGGGCCCAGTGGAATGGCAATGACTGGAGGCTAGTACTGCTGCTCAGATGTTGGCGGTGACACCAGGCTGCCCAGACACAGCTTCTAGAGATGCAGCCAGCAGCAGCTGCATGCCAGGAGAAAGCTGCCATGAGATTAGGGCCAATCTAGTGCCATGATCCTTTAATAGAGCAGGAGCAGCCAACCACATCGTGATACTGGCCCTCAGGTGACACCCAGGGGAAGCACGAGAAAAGGCGACCAAAAAAGGTATGTGTAGCCACCCAGGGAAAGCACTGTGTTAGGAAAGAGTAGGTTGGCTTGTGTTCACTTTGGATAAAGTAGAATGTGCACTGACATCATGCGTTGTTATTCATGGTGTTTATAGTCAAACAAAAAAGGGTACAATTATTTGGTGCTGACTTATTCAGTCAAGTGATGATTATTGGCACAGTCATGTAGAGGCAAAGAGGGCTGCTGTGTTGTTATATTGTAAGATGGGTAGTGGATTGAGGGACTGTCCCTTTATTTGAAAGTTGGGGCTAAGGAGGTAAGACTCTGGTGTCAAAGCTAGACTGTGTTATACAAAAGAGAAGACTTCAGTGATGAGACGTGCTCTGATGCCCCTTGTAGTCGCCACTGAGGAGGCCTCTGCATGAAGGTAATCGTGGTGCTCTCCTCCATGTAGTTCAGGTTCCAATGCAGCTAGGGTCGCTATGTCAAAATCCCGCCCTTTCTTTATGGTGAAGTTGTCCAGATCGTATAAGGCTGCAAGTATGCATGGCACATGATCTAAATCATATTGCAGAACCCTTCACAACCTGCCTAGGCAGCAAAAGCATGCCTTAAAGACCACAATGATCTTCTTGATG
Organism: Somniosus microcephalus; assembly: GCF_052327205.1. NCBI lineage: Eukaryota > Metazoa > Chordata > Chondrichthyes > Squaliformes > Somniosidae > Somniosus > Somniosus microcephalus. The sequence continues at coordinate 113,251,911 of NC_140995.1, read as the reverse complement.
ACCAAACTTGTAAAGACCTGTGCCTTATTGTAGTTCTCCTTTGCTGCTGTTTGAGCCACTCTTAGTGGGGTCATTAATTTTCGGAGCATGCAGTTTGCATTGTCATCTGAAGCTGTCCATTGACCTGATTTTTCTTCCCTGAAGAGGTCAGGGAGGAGCAAATTTTGAAGGATGACTACATTATGCCAACTTCCAGCATATCTGGTGTTGATGTGGAGGATCCCCTGCATGTTGTCATGCACAATATGTACATTGAAAGAGTGAAGCCTTTCCTGTTGAGGTAGTTGAAGGGGTTTTCTGTCAGAGCACAAAGTGACAAGAGCGCCATCGATTGCATCCTGGACCCTGGGAAAGCCAACAACCCCATAAAGCTGGATGGTCCTATCTCACTGCTGCCTCGCTGTGATGCCAAAGTTGATGAATTTATCAGTTCTTCTTCTACATAACCTGACGAGTACATACCCATACTGCAGCCTGGCTGATATTACTGAATGTGGATCCATGAAACAATCCTGTGCCATAAAAGTTGAGTGCAGTGGTCACCTATAGTCAGAGAGAGAGAGAGCAGATTGGGCAGATGATAGTGGCTGTAAGGCTTCATGCCGCATGTGACAGACCTGCCCTATTGCCTCTTTGATGAAGCACATGTTTCTTATACACATCTCCTCGCTAAGGCTCTTATACGACCTGTGTTGGTGTAGAAGGAGGGGGGATCATATCGGGTGAGGTGCATCCTCCTTAAATCCTGCCTGACTGTCCTTTGTTCCAACCTGTGCTGCTGCTCCTCGTGCTCCATGGTAATGATATACAAGGGTATAACCATAGGGAATGTCAGGGCTGCTCCTGAGAAGCCCTCATCATAAGTGGGGTTTGGGGGTGGGGAGGGGTGGAGGGGGATTATTTCCTGGTGGTCTCACCTTGTCAGAAGCAGTGGAAACAAGTACAGGTCTGTATAGATAGAACGGCAAACAGATGGGGCCTACTTACACCCATCTAGAGGCCAGTAAGACTCATCTCACTCGGTGTACTGGTTTCCTGTCCTTTGCCAGGTCCTAACTAAGCAGAGGAACCAAGAACTCCCAGCATAGGGAATCCCCACCTCCAGCTTTGTTCGCTTGGTGCCATTGCCCTTGATTCCCAGTGGGCTCTGCTGGTTTCTGCCAGAGTTACGTGAGAGTCCAGTGGAACCCCTGAGAAAACTCAGAGCCAGAATGTTATATACTGTACTTGTTATTCAGGGTATAAATGTTGTTGTTAGTAGTTATGGGCGGGGGATAGTGTTCAAGGGAAACTCACCTTGCTTTGGGGTAGGCTTGAACTGCAGCGGTGGTAGTTGATTGTACTCCTATCTTCCCTCTCATGTTAGCCTGCTGCTCCTTTCTGGGGATGATTGTGAAGGGACTCTGCCCTTGTGAACCTTCAGAAAGGAAGCCCAAGTTATCTAATTATTTTCCAGCCTTGGATGCAGCTGAATCTCACTTGTTCTGACCGGCATATGTCCTATGGGTTATTATTGTGTATTTTCATTGTATTGGGCCTGAAATTAGGATCAGGTGCTTGCCGCGCGTGCAAGCCCCCGATGTGCACTCACCCGGCGCGCCGACATCTGAAGCCTGGGCCTGCTTGGAATTCCTGTCACTGGCCCGGCTCAGATGTCGGCGCGATGTGCTTGCCTGATCCAGCGGCGTAGTTAGTGCGATGTGCCGGCTGGGATCAGGTGAGCACTCTGCAGCCAATCAGGGGAGGGGAAACTTCATTCATGAGTTTGATAGTAAAGACTGTCAAACTCATGAAAAGTACGGGCGCCCAAAAGACTAGTTTAACTTTAAATAAAATTTTAAAAAACATCCCAATAATTAAATAAACTATAAATAACTTAAAAAAATTATTTTAAACAATAAAAGTTTTGAAATAAATAATTTTTTACGAAATCGGGTCTAAAAATAAACTTACCTTACTGTAAAGTCCTTAAAAACAATGAAGCTGTGGAAAAAATTTAATAATTTTAAATAATAGACCACTTACCTTCAAGAATCCACTCCTTACGCCTCCTTTTTATATGTCTAAAAAGTTCAGGCCCTTGCACACGCGCAAACCTGTCAAAAAGAAGGAAGTTCAACGCGTCCGCGCAGAGTCCTGCGCGCACGCGGTGGACCTCTGAACCCCTTGGAGGAAATGCCGGTTTCCCGCGCATGCGCTGTGCATGCTGAAATCCGGCACTTCCAACGGGCCCATGCGTGAGTACCCCGTCCGTACTCACACGTTGGGACCGGAATTACTGGCCCATTGTATTTATAACATCTTAGAACTGAAGATGGATTGATTTCAAAGCCAAAAGCCCATTTTATGGTTTTTTTCAAATTAAGTTCTTCCTTACAATAATTTGACAAGCATTTAAAGCTTTGTTGTGTTTAATCCAATGTCAGTCAATTGCTATTAGCTCTTTGTATCAACTGGATTACAAATCATAATTTAGACTTTTAGTAACATTCTAGTCAGGAGCAAAGTCATCACTGTACATCTAGCCAATCACAGGGCAACGCAAGGAGAAATACGCCAAGGTCTGAAAATGACCAGTTACATCAGTAATGCAGTTTTAATTTCAATAAGACAGGTCTGCTGTGATTTCCATATTCATGAAGCTTCATTTAGAAACTCTCTCAAGGGAGCTGATGTCAACTAGAAGTGAGGTGCGCATTCATGGAGGGCAAACAAATTTTGTTAACCTTGAATTTATGAATGAGTAAATAGCTTTTTCATTAAATGCAACAGCCGATTATTTTATTTGATAAAAATTATGCATGCACAACAAATATGGTGCTGTTATGTCAAAAGCCTGCAGGAGGAGTTGTCCAATCAAATTTTTTTATATTGTAGCATTAAAGGTGATGTCACCAACAACAATATATTAGTCCTGACTCTCCTGATGAGGCAGATGAAGCTGAGTAAAGTGTGCATAAAAAGGTGATTAAGGATAAAGAAGTGCAAAAATCCCTAGATTAAATATTTTATGAGAAGTCATAAATTATAAATGTTAATAATTTTATGGTGTAAGGTAAAACTCTTTAACATTACAATGGTCCTAGAGTTCTCTTCCCATGATACCTCGAGCTTGCAGCTTTCTGTTTAAACTGTTTTTCTGGACCATGATTCTCTGACCCCCTCACTTCTCTTTGCTTCCTTCAGTCATGCAGAAAGAACGAACTTTCATTTATGTAGCACCTTACCATGACCTCAGGATGTCCCCAAGCACCTCACAGCCAATGAATTATTTTGAACTGTCATCGCTGCTGAAGGCCGATGCAGAAGCCGCAGCAAGGCCCCAAACACAGTAATGAGATAAATGACCAGTCAATCTGTTTTTTGGTGGTGGTGCCTCAGGAATTAATGCCAGACTCTAAACCCAGTGGAGACGGTGGAAATGCCAATGGCCGTGGCAGATGGAAATTGGATTTTTTTATCATTCTGAGCTGGAGCTAAAGGGGGCAAAATTTATCTCGGGAGGTGGGACAAAGTGCAGTCAATGCAACTGAATATCAGGCGCTGTGTATAATAGGCGGCCGATCCGATACTGCTCGTTTTGCACCACTGCCCGTAATGAATTTCTACCCCATAATCTTCAGCGGGAATTTTCTTTGCCAGTATCAGGCTGTTAAGATCAATTAAGGCCTGTTTGCAACATTAGTGGTTCCACCATTGCTGTTACTGTGCTCTATTGATTTCTACATAAATACTCCAGTTTTTGTTTGCCATTACTTGGGACTGAAGTTAAAATAATGTGAGCACAACAAATGCTGCACAATTTACTCAATGAGCAGCATTGCCTGTGTTTCCAATTAATGTTTAGGCACAAAGGGCAGAAAGCAAGTGTCACAATGGGGCCCATGCCAAAACCAGGCTTCTCACTGTATTATGAAGCTTTAAAATTACAATTCCATTTCTGGATCAGTCAGGAGCCACCTTAAAGTACACCAGTGAGGATCCAAGCTAGTGATGGTGATAGTGTACTGTATACTATTATCATAATCGAGAGGGGCACCACGGAGGTACTGGCCATAATCTTCCAATCCTCCTTAGAAATGGGGGTGGTGCCAGACAACTGGAGAATTGCAAATGTTACACCCTTGTTTAAAAAAGGGTGGAAAGATAAACCCAGCAACTATAGGCCAGTCAGTTTAACCTCGGTAGTGGGGAAGCTTTTAGAAACAATAATCAGGGACAAAATTAACAGTCACTTGGACAAGTGTGGATTAATTAAGGAAAGCCAGCACGGATTTGTTAAAGGCAAATCGTGTTTAACTAACTTGATCGAGTTTTTTAATGAGGTAACAGAGGGGGTTGATGAGGGTAATGCAGTTGACGTGGTGTACATGGATTTCCAAAAGGCGTTCGACAAAGTGCCACATAATAGGCTTGCCAGCAAAGTTGAAGCCCATGGAATAAAAGGGATAGTGGCAGCATGGATACGGAATTGGCTAAGTGACAGAAAACAGAGAAACTGTTCCCATTGGCAGAGGGGTCGAGAACCAGAGGACACAGATTTAAGGTGATTGGCAAAAGAACCAAAGGTAACATAAGAAAAAACTTTTTTACACTGCGAATGGTTAAGATCTGGAATGCACTACCTAAAAGGGTGGTGGAGGCAGATTCAATCACGGCTTTCAAAAGGGAGTTGGATAATTACCTGAAAGAAAAACATTTACAGGGCTATGGGGAAAGGGCAGGGGAGTGGGACTAGCTGAAGTGCTCTTGCAGAGAGCCGCACGGGCATGACAAGCCAAATGGCCTCCTTCTGTGCTGTAACCATTCTATGATTCTATGATAAGCATGCAGGACACCAATGAGCAGCAACTTTAGGGGATTAAGATGAAGAAGGAATCAAGAGGAGTGCTGGGCTGACCGATCGCGACTAGCACCCCGAAGAAAAAAGAGGAAGGGGGCAGGAGCTGGCAGGTGGCCCCCAAAAAATGGCCGCCTGGCACCTGCACTTTAATTTGCGCTGCCGCGTCCGCAAAAAAGCCACCCTGACCCTGTCGGCTGGGGTACGAGCGGACCTCTACCAGCTACCGCCACCACTAACCTCTCGCTGAATTTTGCGGGAGGCGTTAGCGATGCCGCGTCCAGGCACTGGGGCTTTGCGCCCTGTAAGCACCCCCCGGGGGCGCTAACGGGAAGCGCAAAGCAACCCAATTTTTCCCCCGTAATCTTGCACCGTCAACCCGTGAAAGGGTACTGATGGTTAGCATTACCTCACTAGGGCCTAGAAATTCAATATAGCCACGTTTGGGGCGCTACAGCCGGGCGGTTGCTAAAGTTTGCGCCCGGCGCAACTTATCGCCACCCTCGCTGATATTCAGTTGCATCGCCCCAAGAGGTTGCAGCTGCGCTAAAGCAGGCGATGCACGACTATCTTAAGGCGCTAAGCCGGCGATCCGGGGCGCTACCACCGAGGGCGGGCGCAGCGCAGGTGCGGCGAGTTGCTGATTGAAGGCAGAAACGCTGGCGCCTGTCAGCTCTTAAAGGGGGAGGGTGGATTTGTTTTGCTGCCACGCCCTGCATACTGCAGCCCTGAAGCAAGGCCTCACCATTGCTGGTTGAACAGTTCAGCGCCCAGGACAATGGAGAAGGCTAGGGAGCACGCGCAGCACTTCAGTGATGGTGACCTGAAGGTACTGGTTGGCGCAGTGGAGCGCAGGCGACCTGTCCTCTTCCCTGAAGGTGGCAGGAGGCCGCTGCCCAGCGACTATCGAAAAGCCTGGAGGGAGGTGGCAAACAGGGTGACCTCCAACAGTGTGGTTGGCAGGAGTCCTGTCCAATGCCGAAAGAAGTTCAACGACCTCATTTGGGTTGTGAGGGTGAGTACCCTTTCCAGTATCCTCCTCATCCCTGCATGTGCACCTCACTTTATGGCCAAAGGGACCTGAAAGCCCTAATGCCCAGCCCTCATCCAGCAGCTATGGGACTGTCATGAAAATCACTTGCACATTCAGGACTTTACACACTGTCAGGGCTATTGCACCATGGGAGGCAGTGCAGGCAAGATGAGGGCTTCACACTGTCAGGGCTATTCCACCATGGGAGGTAGTGCAGGCAAGATGAGGGCTTCACACTGCCAGGGCTATTCCACCATGGGAGGCAGTGCAGGCAAGATGAGGGCTTCACACTGTCAGGGCTATTCCACCATGGGAGGCAGTGCAGGCAAGATGAGGGCTTCACACTGTCAGGGCTATTCCACCATGGGAGGCAGTGCAGGCAAGATGAGGGCTTCACACTGTCAGGGCTATTCCACCATGGGAGGCAGTGCAGACAAGATGAGGGCTTGACACTGTACTTAGAGGCCGTCCTTTCTCTTACAGGGCAAGCTGGCGCACAACCGAAGGCAGCAGCGACAGACCGGGGGAGGCCGTCCTGACCTCAAAGAGCTCAGCGACCTGGAGCAGCGTGTGGAGCGCATTATGTCAGGCCGGCTGATTGGCCCCATCGCCAGTGGAGATGCCGACCCTGTTCTGGGCCCCAATGGTAAGGACATCACCTTTTTGACCTCTCTCTTTCCACTTGCACCTCACACCAGCATCCTTTGCCACTATCGGACCAATGCAGTGCATAGCAGCACTCATGCCTCCCTCGCTGCCGCCCTGTCCTCACTCTAAAGCAACTCTTGTGCCTCCCTGCTTTCAGATGGTGAATCGCCAGGTGAGGAGGCAGGCCTTCAAGCTGGCACTGTGAGTGAATCAGTAGGCAAGAGGAGGAAGAGGAAGCCGGCCCATCAGAGCCACCCTCAGCCGAGGCAGCTCATGGCCATGATGGGGACACGTCTTCCCTGGAGGGGAGCAGGGGGGAAGGGTCGGAGGACAGTGAAGCTCTGGGGCCCAGCAGGCTGCAGCAACGCGGGAGGGGTGGGGAAGCTCGGCGGCCTTCTCCCCGGAGGGTGAGTGCGGCCTCCAGTCCTGCTACGGTGAGCGCAGAGGAGGTGTGGCTCCTTGCGGAAATGGGCGCCCAGGCTGAGCGCAGGCACACTGAGCTCAAGGCTGCAGTGGCAAGGATGCCTGACTCCATAGAGTCACTGGCAAGGAGTGTACAGGAATTCGGGGCAGCACAGGCCAGGAGTCAGCAAGAATTCAGTGCAGCACAGGCCAGGAGTCTTCAGGACTTCGCGGCAGCACAGGCGGCTTCCAGCCAAGTGCTCAGTCATGCCGTGCATTCACTGGCTGGTCTCAAGCAGACACAGACCAGGGCCACATGGGCACTAACTGCTGCTACCCTCGCTGGATTGGCCAGGCATTGCCGGGGCACTCGCCGCGCCGCAGCAGCCCAGCAGTCTGTGCTACAGCAGATTGCTGCGCATGCTGCAGTGCTGGCCCGTGTGAGTGCCAATGTATCAGCCGACCAGGGAGTGCCTGTGCTCTGTCAGGTTGGCAGCATTCCTGCAGCCAACAGTGTCACTCCTCCACTGCAGCTGCCACCACCTGTAGGGCAGACTGCTGCCGCCCAAGCAGGGTTGGAGCAGTCAGCAGCCGGCCCCTCCAGGCCCAGAGCTGGTCCAGGCCGACCCCCAAGGGCATCTGCTGTCTCACCATCTGACCCTCAGCAGCCTTCCCCCAGCCTTGCTGCAGCCACTGGGGTCCCATTGAGGAGGAGCTGCAGGGCACGAAGGGGCCACTCGCGGAAGCGAGATGGCTCACCCTCGCAGGGCAAAAAGTAGAAGGTGTGGCCAAATTATTTTTTTATATATGAAGGCCGAGACTGTTGTGTTCTTTTATATATGAAGGCCGAGACTGTTGTGTTCTTTTATATATGAAGGCCGAGACTGTTGTGTTCTTTTATATATGAAGGCCGAGACTGTTGTGTTCTTTTATATATGAAGGCCGAGACTGTTGTGTTTGTTTTTTATAAAGGCCGAGGATCATGGTCATTTTGGTTTAACTGCTTTTTGCATTTTCTGAAGGTTGTGAGAGCCAGTTATGTCTCTGACTGTTTTTGGGGGGGTTTCTCTGAATTAGTTCGTCATGCGGGAAGGGCACAGAGTTTGCACAGTAAAGAATTTTCTTTAACCGCACTGTCCATGTTTGTTTTTTAAAGTATCTGTTGCCTTGACCGGCTGAGGGCTTGCGGAGCGGCTACATTCATCTTCTTTCATTGGCACAAGCCATTCCCTGAGAGGGGGCCTAGAACCGAGTTGCAATAAGCCGCCGACGGATGGCACTTGCACTTTGTGGCTCCCTCCCGTGCTGGTGCTCCTCCTCCTCCTCCTCTGGTGGTCCTCCAATGTCTGCTGGCAGTGGCTGTGTCTTGCGGATAGCCAGGTTGTGCAGCATGCAGCACACTACAACGAAATGGGAGACTCGCTCAGGCGAGTACTGTAGGGCTCCCCTGGAACGATCCAGACAGCGGAACCGTTGCTTGAGCACGCCGATTGTGTGCTCAATGATGTTCCTGGTTGCTTGATGGCTGTCATTGTATCACTCTTCAGCAGGGGTGCTGGGCGCACGGAGCGGGGTCATCAGCCAGGTGCACAAAGGATAGCCTTTGTACCCGAGAAGCCATCCTCGTGGGTGAGGCTGGGCTTTGAAAATGTCTGCCACAGAAGTCTGGCGCAGGATGAAGGCATCGTGGCTGCTGCCTGGAAAGCGGGCATTGACAGCTAGTATGAGCTGCCTGTGGTCACACACCAACTGCACGTTGAGCGAATGGTAGCCCTTCCAGTTGCGGTAATCCTCGGCATTCTGTAGAGGTGCCCGCAAAGCCACATGCGTGCAATCAATGGCACTCTGCACCATGGGGAAGCCCACTAATGCTGCAAATCCCATTGCACGCTCTTGCTGCTTGTCCACGGTCATGGGGAAGGAGATGAACTGACGTCTCCTTCTGAAAAGGGCATTGCTGACCTGGCGGATGCAGCAATGTACCGCGAACTGGGAGATGTTGCCAATGTCCCCAGTAGCGGATTGGAAGGAGCCAGTGGCATAGAAGTTGAGAGCCACCGTCACCTTCACTGCCACTGACAGAGACGTCCTGCTCCTCAGCTGTGGCTGCAGATCCCTGCGAAGCAGGTGGCAGATCTCATTGACTACCTCCCTTCTGAATCGCAGCCTCTGAACACACTGCTCCTCAGACATGTTCAGATATGAGAACTGCTGGCGGTATATCCTGGGTGGGTAAGGCCTCCTGTGCTGACGCCTGTTGGCCCTTCTCCATCTAGCCATAACTGGCACTCTCTCACGGCGTCTCTGAGCCCTTTGAATGCAATGCAGTAAGCCAATGTTTCCACCCATTGCAGCCCCCATAATATGTTTCGAATCAAGGCTATGGCACTGAAAGTTAAATCCAAGTGCAAAGCTCTGGCCTGAAGCCACAAGTACCTGTGCGAGCGTTGAGTCAAACCAGACAGCTCTCTCCCTTTGTCTCTCTCCAAATATCCGTCTCTCACAAAGAAGGATTGGAGCAAAATGGCTGCCATTTATACTGCAGGAGGAATCCCCTTTAATTAGCGCCCCCCGCGCCCCGCAGCGACTGGGAACCGTTCCCCTCTACCAGTCGCTAGGGGCGCCAGGCGCACATTAGGCCGGCGCCACTGAATTTCCGGTTCGGGGTGCACCAAGGGCGTTACACCATGAAATGACGTCAGGATCTGCGCGCGCAGCTGAGCGGGTGCTGCGGTTTTGCGCCGGCGCTAAATCTTAACTGAAGTTCGCGAGAGGCGCAGATCGCACCGTGCCCGGTCGCTAGCCGCTTAGCGCCCCACTTCTCGCCCTCTTAAGGCGCTAGCGGCTGGCGCTAACAACTGAATTTCTAGGCCTAGGTTCCTTATGGTATCTCAACTTGTGCGTATGTTTCCAGGCCCTGCTGATAGTGAGCACAGCGTTTCATCTGCCTGCCACCTTCTGCATCATGTGAGGGAGGTGTTATCCTCACCATCACCTCTTGCAGCATCTTGCCCATTTTTCCCATCATCAAGCAGGATCGTGTCCTGCTTCATTCCATCCCTTACCCATAGGCTCAGTTTTGTGCTTCGGCATGGCTTGTTTCTGGCCTGCCACTTATTTGGTCTCCTCCTTCAATGTAGCCTTTGGAGAGGAAATTAAAAAAAATTAAAAGGTTTTAACATTTTAACAGGTATTCAAATTATAACAAAAATTTTAAATTTAATAGATTTTTAATTCAATTTAATTCTCCCCCCCTTTACTTTTAGGTGACTGCATCTAATTTTTGCCAACAGCCCTTAAGAGCTGTCAAGTCACACCTTGTCATGGGGACCTCTCCATAATGAGCTGCCAGTGCATCGTATGCTGACCACAAGGTTAGCTTTTTACACCACAAGTGCAGCCAGCGCCCAGTGCAAATGATCTTGATGCCGATTTGCTGCAACTGTGGTGGAGCCACCAAAGGAATCAGATCGTTTGTACATAATTCCTTTAACAGCATGTTAGCCACAACCGGTGTCTGTATCTTTATCTGTACTGTTTAACTGAGCAGAGCGCGGTCACTTTAACAGCGCGGTCAAAACGTGATGACGTCATGCCGTTCATCATGTGATCCCTCACTGGCGGGAAGAACGTGATGACGTCATGATGTCAGCCAGGGAACGGCCCCAGCAGTCCTCGTGGAGCCTCTGAAGAGAGCAGACCTGTATTCGACGTTGTCCTGCAGTTTCTTGTTAAAACCTGTTTGTTTCATTAAAGTTCGTTTGATTGATTGCCTGAGCAGAACTCAGTCTTTTCGTTGGGAACTCCCGTTCCTACATTGGTGACCCCGACTTTTGCGAACGGATTTTGCAGAAGATTTACAGAATGGATACGAATGCCGTGTCTCTGAAACTGCCACAGTTCTGGGAGCAACAACCAGCCGCCTGGTTCATCCAAGCTGAAGCCCAGTTCGCCATCCGGAACATCGTCGCGGATCCGACCCGTTACTACTACGTGGTCTCTGCCCTCGACAGCGTCACTGCCTCGCGGATCGTCAGCCTACTCGGTAATCCACCCGCAGGCGGCAAGTATGATTCCTTAAAGGCACGGCTGCTCCAAGTCTTTGGACTCTCCAAGTCAGAGCACGCTCGCCGCCTCCTAGCCATGCCCGGCCTCGGGGACTCCAAACCGTCCGAGCTCATGAGCCAAATGCTCACACTCTTAGGTGCCGAACTGGAATGTTTCCTTTTTAGGGAGCTGTTCCTCTGCCAACTGCCAGAGCAGGTGCAGGCTGCCCTAGCCAGTTCAGAAGTCATGGACTGCGCAGAGCTTGCTGCCGAAGCAGATAAGATTTTCGCAGTCACACAGCAGTGCTGTGCTGCCATGAGGCGCACATCCCCCACAGACGCGGCTCCAGCTCCTCTCGCAGCAGGCTGGTGCTCCTACCACGCCCGTTTTGGCATGAAAGCCCGACGCTGCCGCTCTCCCTGCAGCTTTTCGCCCCCCAAAAAAAACAACAAGGCCCCTGCAGCGTTCCTGGCGAAGGAGGACCGGGTCTAACGGGCGCCCCACGGCTGCGATGACCATCGGATCTTCAGGGAAACTTCTGTTCATCACTGACTCCCTCTCGGGTCGACGCTTCCTTTGCGACACCGGGGCGCAGTGCAGCATCCTGCCTGTGTCGAACCTCGATCTCCAAGCTGGGGGCCACGGACCTTCCCTCGAGGCGGCTAATGGCGCAGCCATTTGTACGTTCGGAAAGCGGTGGGTCCAAGTGTGTTTCGGCGGTCAACGCTTTTTTTGGGAATTCGTCACGGCCAAAGTCTCGCAAGCCATCCTAGGGGCCGATTTTCTGTGTGCTAACGGTTTCCTCGTCGACGTCCGGCACCGCCGCTTGATCAACGCGGCCACCTTCCACTCGATTCCGTGCCACCGCAGCAACGCCGTGTCACGCTCCATCACCTGCGCGTCCCCACCTCCGGATGCCTTCACTCGCCTCCTCGGAGAGCTCCCGGAGCTGACCAGGCCCACCTTCTCCTCCTCGGTCACAAAGCATGGGGTGGAGCATCATATTACCACCACCGGCTCACCGGTTTATGCACGGTCTCGACGGCTGGAACCCGGCAAACTCGCGGCTGCGAAGGCGGAGTTCGACACTATGGAGCGGCTGGGGATTATTCGCCGGTCGAATAGTCCCTGGTCTTCGCCGCTCCACATTGTTCCGAAACCTGGCGGCGGCTGGCGACCATGCGGTGACTACCGACGCCTGAACGACGCCACTACTCCCGATAGGTACCCGAACCCGCATATTCAGGATTTCTCGGCCCATTTGGCGGGAAAGTCCATCTTTTCAAAAGTTGACCTCATCCGTGGGTATCACCAGGTTCACATGCACCCGCAAGACGTGCCCAAAACCGCAGTAATCACCCCGTTCGGTCTTTTTGAGTTCCTGCGGATGCCGTTCGGTTTGAAGAACGCGGCACAGGTTTTCCAGCGTTTAATGGACTCTGTGCTTCGAGACCTAACCTTCATTTTCGTCTACCTCGACGACATCCTCATCGCCAGCGATAGCAAGGAAGAGCACATCGGCCATTTGCGTGCCCTCTTTTCTCGCCTCAGCCAGCATGGTTTAATCATCAACCCGGCCAAGTGCCAGTTCGGCCTGCAGCGGATCAATTTTTTGGGACACCGCATAACATCAGACGGCGCGGTCCCCTTACTGATGAAGGTGGAGGCTGTTACCGCTTTCCCGTGCCCACAGACCGTCAGGGCCCTGCAAGAGTTCCTCGGGATGGTCAACTTCTATCACCGTTTCGTCCCTAAGGCGGCTCTGCTTATGCAGCCTTTGTACGAGGCCCTCAAGGGCAAGTCCGGTAAAGATCCAATCAGCTGGACAGCTGAGATGGACCAAGCTTTCGTCAACACAAAGAGCGCCTTGGCGAATACAACCATGCTGGCGCACCCGCTTCCAGGTGCCACCATCGCCCTTACCACGGACGCATCAGACTATGCCATCGGCGCAGTGCAGGAGCAGTGGGTCAATGGCACGTGGCAACCGCTGGCGTTTTTCAGCCGTCAGCTACGAAGGAATGAACGCAAATACAGCACCTTTGATCGGGAGTTGCTGGCCCTTTTCCTAGCCATGCGCCATTTCCGGTTTTTATTAGAAGGACGTCACTTCACGGCTTTTGTCGACCACAAGCCACTGACTTTCGCCATGGCTAAAACCACCAAACCATGGTCGGCTCGTCAACAACGTCATCTGACGTTTATTTCTGAATTTACCACGGACATTCAACATGTGTCTGGTAAAGACAACCTGGTAGCGGATTGCCTCTCCCGCGCGATGGTCAATGCGGTTCACCTGGGGATTGACTACGCTCGCATGGCTGCAGATCAGGCCTCGGACCCAGAGGTCCAGTCATACAGAACCGTCCAATCCAGTTTCCAAGCAGCCGACGTCAGTTTCCAGGCCGCAGGCACCACGCTCCTTTGCGACGTCTCCATGGGCATTCCCCGACCTATCGTGCCAGTCGCTTGGCGCCGGAAAGTGTTTGACGCCATACATGGGCTGTCGCACCTGGGTATGAAGGCTTCACAATGGCTCATGTCGGCGAAATTCGTATGGAAGGGTATGCACCTCGACGTCCATGACTGGGCCAACACCTGCGTTGTTTGCCAGAAGGCCAAGGTCCATCGTCATGTCAAAGCTCCAGTGGCTACGTTTGCTGTCCCAGAGCGCCATTTAGACCACGTGTACGTGGACCTGGTGGGACCGCTTCCGCCTTCCCATGGTTATACTCATCTCCTTACCATGGTGGACCGCACCACTAGGTGGCCAGAGGCAATTCCTTTGGTTTCCACCACTTCAGCAGACGTCGCTAGAGCCTTCATCTCATGTTGGGTTGCTCGTTTCGGGGTACCAGCGGACATCTCTTCCGATCGGGGGCCACAATTTTCCTCGGAGCTCTGGAACGCTGTAGCTCAGGGGCTCGGCACCAAACTTCATCGCACCACCGCCTATCATCCACAGGCGAATGGCCTTTGCGAGCGATTCCACAGGTCGCTTAAAGCCACCCTACGGGCCAGTCTTCAAGGTGCAGGATGGGTGGACAAACTCCCATGGGTCCTTTTGGGTTTGTGAACGGCGCCCAAAGAAGACCTGCAATCGTCCTCGGCGGAGCTTGTTTATGGCCAGCCTCTCCGCGTTCCAGGTGATTTTCTATCTTCCCCCACGGAGCCATGGTCCGCCTCTCGACAACTCATCAGCCACCGGGAAGTGGCCAGATGCTCCGCTCCGGTGCCTACATCAAATCACGGCCTGCAGAGCTCCCACGTGCCGGCTGAGCTGAAGAGCACTGAGTACGTCTTTATCCGCCACGATGCTCACCGGGATCCGCTCAAGCCCCCTTACACGGGTCCGTTCCGCGTCATCGAATCGGGAGACAAATCCATTGCGGTCGACATCGGAGGGAAGCCGGATCATATTTTGGTGGACCGGTTGAAGCCGGCTCATTTGGACCTGGATCGCCCAGTCGTCACCGCTCAACCGCCGAAACGTGGTCGACTGCCCGCAGCCGCCGTGCCGGACCAACCTCAACCGCCCGCCAATTCGACCACAACCGCCGCGCCAGCTCAACCACAGCTGCCCAACAACTTGACCACCGTCCATCAGCTTCCTCTGCCAGGTTATCGAAGTCGCACAGACAGACTGGTCAGGCCTCCTCAACGTCTCACTTTTACTGTTAAAGACAATTCTGGGGGGGCGCATGTGGCGGAGCCACCAAAGGACTCAGATCGTTTGTACATAATTCCTTTAACAGCATGTTAGCCACAACCGGTGTCTGTATCATTATCTGTACTGTTTAACTGAGCAGAGCGCAGTCACTTTAACAGCGCGGTCAAAACGTGATGACGTCATGCCATTCATCACGTGATCCCTCACTGGCATGAAGAACGTGATGATGTCATGACGTCAGCCAGGGAATGGCCCCAGTAGTCCTCGTGGAGCCTCTGAAGATAGCAGACCTGTATTCGACGTTGTCCTGCAGTTTCTTGTTAAAACCTGTTTGTTTCATTAAAGTTTGTTTGATTGATTGCCTGAGCAGAACTCAGTCTTTTCATTAGGAACTCCCGTTCCGACACAACGTCATTATTGGCACCCATATTTTCTTAGACATGAGTTGACATTTTGGAATAGAGCTTGAGTCATACTGCTGACAGTATCCTGACTGGTGTTGTTAAAATTGACTTCAAGGGGCACCAGCTCCATGAGTGTTCTCCCGATCTCCCGCCATAACTTGAGTGGAAGTTCAGAGGAAAGCCCAGAGAAATGGCGGGAGGTCGGGAGAAATCCTGTGTAAATTGTACACCCAAGCCATTATAATGGTGTCAGAACTGGAATGGGAATGGAAGGCTTAAACCTCCGAGATCATTTAAGTAGCAGCCAGAAAATTGCATTTGCACCACACATACAATACTAGCAGTGCTGTAAGCAATGTAAGTGGAGCAGAGAACAAATATATAGATCAAACTGTTCAACAACAGATTGTAAGTACTGTGGTAAATTACACAAGAGGAAAATATGTCCAGCGTATGGTCAGAGATGTATGTGGTGTATAGAAGCTATGGGCTGGAATTTTGCCGGCGCTCGGGGCGGGTTTGGAGGCGGGACATCCAGCAAAATCGCAAAGATTGACAACAGGCAGGAAACCCACTGTCAACCCGCCTCCAGTCAAACTTCCCAAGTGTCGGGTCCCCGATTTGCGCATGGACCCGACACCTAGTGGCGGGAAGAGGATTATAGCCACTTAACTGCCTGTTAAATGTTGTTAACAGGCAGTTAACAGACTCTTTTGCAATTTTGACACTTCTACTTCGGGCTTCCCGACATCCGGACACACGCCAGGTAAGTGTGGCGTGTTGTGAGTCTGCTGTAATATTTTTGCATTGATGACAGCAGCAGAAGTGGTGTGAAGGATCCAGTGGTGCACTGGTGAGTTTCAGAGGTAAGAAAATGTTGGGAAATTCATTTTTAATGCGTTTAGGCTTTTCTGTAGGTAACAAGTTTTGAATTGTATGTGTAGTCCCACCTCATTGGCAGAACCTCTCTCACCAGTGACCGATTGCTCCTGTAACTTCACCTGCAGCTGCCATCTGTTCTAGCCTAAAAAGGGAGTCACTGGAGAGCCTAGGTCCAAGAGCTCACCTGTAAACAGTCATTGTCAGTGTTTGCAGCACCTCATTGCTGTCAAACACTGAGGAATGAGCTGTCAAAGAAAAATTGTGCGTAGTCCCTTTAAGAAAACCGGCAGATGACGCGTCATCAAATGACGTCATCTGACCGGCTTCTTCTTAGTTGGCCGGCAAGCCCACAGGGTGGGCTTAAGAAGGCCAATTGACGTAAAATCACGTCCGTAGGCCAGATGAAGTTAGGGGCGGGACTGGAACCCGGAAACCAGCTGACCCACTCCCAAGCCGCATCGATTGATAAAATCACAGCCATGGGGTCAGTTTCCACTGGGTAGGTGGGCAGTCAAAATCAGCTGGGTGACTTACTCATCGAAGTTTGCTTCGATCCTGCCATCTTTCATTTTAACCTGCTCTTCTGAGTATGCAGCAAAGGCACCTGCCTGAAGTCGGTGGGGTCTTTCTTTAAATATGCAGATTAGGGTCCAATGACATCATCGGGCCCCGACTGTGATTTTAACTCCGACTGAGCAGAAAAGCTGCTGTGGCTTTCCCATCAGGTAAAGTCAAATGAGAAGAGGATCGGAAGTAAAAAAGGCCATTCAAGGTAAGTTTTTTTACATTCTTTTGTGGAGCCCAGATTGCTCTTCTGAGCCCCAGAACAAGAGTTTAGGCCTTCCCTGAGTTTAGGCCTTCCCTGACCCAAAGGTAAGAGCCCATGGGATCAAGGGGGCCTTGGCGCGTTGGATCCTAAACTGGCTGAGTGGCAGGAGGCAGAGGGTGATGGTCGAAGGTTGCTTTTGTGACTGGAAGCCTGTGTCCAGTGGGGTACCTCAGGGATCGGTGCTGGGTCCCTTGCTGTTTGTGATCTACATTAATGATTTGGATGAGAATGTAAAGGGTATGCTCAGTAAGTTCGCGGATGACACGAAAATTGGTGGGGTGGTAAATTGCGAGGAGGAAAGCCTCAGGCTACAGGACGATATTAACGGGTTGGTCAGATGGGTGGAAAAGTGGCAAATGGAATTTAACCCGGAAAAGTGCGAGGTGATGCATTTTGGACGGACAAATAAGGCAAGCGAATACACAATGAGTGGTAGGACCCTAGGAAGTACAGAGGGTCAGAGGGACCTTGGTGTACATGTACATAGATCCCTGAAGGCAGCGGAACAGGTAGATAAGGTGGTTAAAAAGGCATATGGGATACTTGCCTTCATTAGCAGAGGCATAGAATATAAGAGCAGGGAGGTTATGATGGAGCTGTACAAAACGCTGGTGAGGCCACAGCTGGAGTACTGTGTGCAGTTCTGGTCACCTCACTATAGGAAGGATGTGATTGCTTTGGAGAGGGTGCAGAGAAGATTCACCAGGATGTTACCTGGGATGGAGCGCCTCAGCTATGAAGAAAGACTAAACAGGCTGGGGTTGTTTTCCTTGGAGCAAAGGAGGCTGAGGGGGGACATGATTGAGGTGTACAAAATGATGAGGGGCATAGATAGGGTAGATAAAGAGGAACTTTTCCCCTTAGTAGGGGGGTCAATAACAAGGGGGCATAGATTCAGGGTAAGGGGCAGGAGATTTAGAGGGGATTTGAGGAGGAACTTTTTCACCCAGAGGGTGGTTGGAAGCTGGAACTCACTGCCTGAAAGGGTGGTAGAGGCAGGAACCCTCACAACATTCAAGAAGCATTTGGATGGGCACTTGAAATGCCATTGCATACAAGGCTATGGACCAAATGCTGGAAAATGGGATTAGACTGGACAGGGATTGATGGACGGCGCAGACACGATGGGCCGAAGGGCCTCTTTCTGCGCTGTAAAACTCTATGACTCTATGACTCTAAATGCCACCCCTCTTCCCATGGCATGCCCCCACCCCCCACCCCTCGGAACCCCAGTCTCCACACTTAGCTGAACTCTGGGTAGGAAGTCAGCCGATGGTATGTGGTAACATTCCTGTTAGCATGTAGGAGTCAGCATTATTAGATTTAAAACTACATCAAGAAGTGGATGAGACGGGTAGATGGATCAATGGTCTTGTCCAACCTCAAAATTATGTTATTGAAAGACTAAGTTGCCTAAAGACAGTCTTCAAATGCAACCAAAATGTAATTTAAAAATCGACTCTGTTGGCCGTCCTTATGGCTCAGTTTGTCAGTGCAATGGTGGGGTACGAAGTTACACGAGCCAGTAAGGTCCCAGATTCAATCTCCAATCTGTGCTGAATTAGCTGATCTCTTAGCTGAGGGTTGGGGTGCTACAGCTATTATGTAGAATTGGCTCGTTAATGGAAGGTTTGTCTGAGGACAGAAACATGCTCAGTTGTGAAGCCTCGGACAGTTAAGCAGCCTTCCAACATTTACTGTCGATGCTCACAAATGAAGAACGGCCGGTGCAACAAAGTGCTTCTAGAATCAAATCCCCCAAAAATGTTATCTCTTGTTAATTAGTGCAGCTAATGCAAATAGTGCAAATATTTAATGGCAGTAACATTTTGAATGCATTGATCAAATGCTTTGAGATGTAAAAGCAAGTGTACAGTGGGGCAGTGACAGCATATTGCATTCATTTACAGATGAAGTAGATTTAGGCAGCCAAAGATTATTACCTACATTCCCATTTTTGATCTGTAATCCCATGAGGGATCAGTAACTGTTTTCTATCCAGCAGCATTAAGTCTAATTAAAAATGAGGCCTTGAGAGACTGTATATGTTCCTGTTCACAGGAGACAGTTGGCAGCACATATACAATTGCTGCTTTATTAACTCAAATATACTGGGCCAGATCTTGCTGGTGCAGGACATCTCATGGCGTGCCCCATTAGTTAGAATTTTTCTGCACCCTACAGCTCAAAGATATTTTGTGCCATAACTTGCTGGAAGTGCGAGCTGGTAACAAGGACAACGGGGCATCTGGGACCTCGGTGAATGGTGGGACCAACAGTGTACTTCCTTAACCAATGAGATTTAAGGATGGAGAAAGAAACAGAGGAACGACTGAGAAGGAAGGTGAATTAGAGTCAAATCAGGTACAGAAAGAGAAAAAGAGGGAAAGAAAGAGTGGATTAAGAGAGAGAAACGAGACAAAAAGAAAAGTAAGAAAAAAATTTAAAAGATTAAATTTGACATTTTAAAAATCTCTAAGAACAATTTACCATTTGAAGGAACGAGACTCCACAATTTAAATTGTTCAATGTCTTGGCCACAGAGATTGATTAATAATTATCATGTTGTTAAAAGAACATAAGAACATAAGAAATAGGAGCAGGAGTAGGCCAATCGGCCCCTCAAGCCTGCTCCGCCATTCAATAAGATCATGGCTGATCTGATCCTAACCGCCAATCCACTATCACAGAACCATCTCCTGAATCTAACAGAATTAGACACACGAAATAGGAGCAGGATCAGGCTACACGGCCCCTGGGCCCGCTCCGCTACCCACAGGGCCATGACCGATCCGAACCTAAACTCATGTCCAAATTCCTGCCCGCTCCCCATAACCTTTAATTCCCTTTACTTCTAGGAAACTGTCTATTTCTGTTTTAAATTTATGTAATGATGTAGCTTCTACAGCTTTTTGGGGCAACATATTCCATGGACCTACCACCCTCTGAGTGAAGTAGTTCCTCCTCATCTCAGTTTTGAAAGAGCAGCCCCTTATTCTAAGACTATGCCCCCTACTTCTAGTTTCACCCATCATCGGGAACATCTTCCCCGCTTCCACCCGATCCAACCCCTTCACAATCTTATATGTTTCAATAAGATCGCCTCTCATTCTTCTGAACTCCAATGAGTAGAGTCCCAATCTACTCAACCTCTCCTCATACCCCAGAGGGGAGCTGAAATAGGGGGTGATGTGCTGCCAATCATAGAGAAAAAAACAAGTCAGCTTGGTAGACAGGGCAAACATATAAGGGCAAGGCTGGATGGCATCTATTTTAATGCAAGGAGTCTTGCAAATAAGGTGGATGAACTGAAGGTGTTGATAAACACATGGGAGTATGATATTGTTGCTATCACGGAGACATGGTTGAGGGAGGGGCAAGACTGGCAGCTCAATATTCCGGGGTACAGAATCTTCAGGCGAGACAGAGGGGGAGGTATAAGAGGAGGGGGTGTCGCAATATTAATTAAGGAGTCAATTACTGCAGTAAGGAGGGATGATATATTAGCAGGTTCCTCTAATGAGGCCATATGGGTGGAGCTTAAAAACAAAAAGGGGGCAAGCACTTTGCTGGGAGTGTACTATAGGCCTCCAAACAGTCAGGGGGAGATAGAGGAACAGATATGTAGGCAAATCTCAGAGAAATGTGCAAATAATAGGGTAATAATAATGGGGGATTTCAACTTCCCCAATATTAACTGGGATAGTCAGAGTGTGAAAGGCTCAGAGGGTGTAGAATTCTTAAAGTGCATCCAGGAGAGCTTTTTGAGGCAGCATGTAGAAAGTCCTACAAGAGAGGGGGCGGTACTGGACCTAATTCTAGGGAATGTGGCTGGCCAAGT
This sequence comes from Somniosus microcephalus, assembly GCF_052327205.1. Classification (NCBI taxonomy): domain Eukaryota; kingdom Metazoa; phylum Chordata; class Chondrichthyes; order Squaliformes; family Somniosidae; genus Somniosus; species Somniosus microcephalus. The sequence continues at coordinate 113,231,315 of NC_140995.1, read as the reverse complement.
GGAAAAAGTGCTAGTAGGTGAGCACTTTGGTGACAGTGACCATAATATGGTAAGATTTAAGGTGGTCATGGAAAAGGACATGGATGGGCCGGAAATAAAGGTTCTAAATTGGGGGAAGGCCGATTTTAATAGGATAAGGCAGGATCTGGCCAAAATGGACTGGGATCAGCTACTTGTAGGAAAATCCGCATCGGAGCAATGGGAGGCTTTCAGAAGGGAGATTGAGGTCATACAATGGCAACATGTTCCCGTAAAGGTCAAGGGTGGTTCCAAAAACCACAGGGAACCTTGGATGTCAGGGGATATACGAGAATGGATTAGGAAAAAAAGGAGGGCTTTTGGCAGATACAAAAGGCTAAAGACGGAGGAAGCCCTAGAGGAGTACAAAAAGTGCAGGGGGATACTTAAAAAAGAAATTAGGAGGGAGAGGAGGGGCCATGAAATAACACTGGCGAGCAAAATAAAGGAAAATCCTAAGATGTTTTATAAGTATATTAAGGGTAAGAGGATAACTAGGGAAAAAATAGGGCCCATTAGGGACAAAAGTGGCAATCTGTGTGTGGAGCCGGAAGATGTAGGAGGGGTTCTAAATGAATTTTTTGCATCTGTTTTCACTATGGAGAAGGACGATGTAAACATAGAAATAGGGCGGGGGGACTATGATATGCTCGAACATATTAACATCGAGAGGGAGGAGGTATTGGCGGTTTTAGCTGGCCTAAAAATGGATAAATCCCCAGGCCCAGATGAAATGTATCCCAGGCTGCTGTGTGAGGCAAAGGAAGAGATTGTGGGGGCTCTAACACATATATTCAGGACCTCTCTGGCCACAGGGGATGTGCCAGAGGACTGGAGAACCGCTAATGTAGTACCATTATTCAAGAAGGGAAGTAGGGAAAAACCAGGGAACTACAGGCCAGTGAGCCTAACATCAGTGGTAGGAAAATTATTGGAAAAAATTCTGAGGGACAAAATTTGTCTCCACTTGGAGAGGCAAGGATTAATCAGGGATAGTCAACATGGCTTTGTCAAGGGAAGATCATGTCTGACTAATTTGATTGAATTTTTTGAGGGGGTGACTAGGTGTGTGGATGAGGGTAACGCAGTGGATGTGGTATACATGGATTTCAGTAAGGCCTTCGATAAAGTCCCGCACAGGAGACTGGTCAAGAAGGTAAGAGCCCATGGAATCCAGGGTGCCTTGGCACATTGGATACAAAACTGGCTTAGTGGCAGAAGGCAGAGGGTGATGGTCGAAGGTTGTTTTTGTGACTGGAAGCCTGTGGCCAGTGGGGTACCACAGGGATCGGTGCTGGGTCCCTTGCTGTTTGTGGTCTACATTAATGACTTAGATACGAATGTAAAAGGTATGATCAGTAAGTTCGCGGATGATACAAAAATTGGTAGGGTGGTAAATAGCGAGGAGGGTAGCCTCAGTCTGCAGGACGATATAGATGGGTTGGTCAGATGGGCGGAACAGTAGCAAATGGAATTTAACCCGGAAAAGTGCAAGGTGATGCACTTTGGGGGGACTAACAAGGCAAGGGAATACACAATGAATGGTAAGACCCTAGGCAAGACGGAGGGTCAGAGGGGTCTGGGTGTGCAAGTACACAGATCCCTGAAGGCGGCGGAACAGGTGGATAAGGTGGTAAAAAAGGCATATGGGATACTTGCCTTCATTAGCCGAGGCATTGAATATAAGAGCAAGGAGGTTATGATGGAGCTGTATAAAACACTGGTTAGGCCACAGCTGGAATACTGTGTGCAGTTCTGGTCGCCACACTACAGGAAGGATGTGATCGCGTTGGAGAGGGTGCAGAGGAGGTTCACCAGGATGTTACCAGGGCTGGAGCGCTTCAGCTATGAAGAGAGACTGGGCAGATTGGGTTTGTTTTCCTTGGAGCAGAGGAGGCTGAGGGGGGACATGATTGAGGTGTGCAAAATTATGAGGGGCATAGATAGGATGGATGCTGAGGAGCTTTTTCCCTTAGTAGAGGGGTCAATAACTAGGGGGCATAGATTCAAGGTAAAGGGCTGGAGGTTTAGAGGGGATTTGAGAAAGAACTTTTTCACCCAGAGGGTGGTTGGAGTCTGGAACTCACTGCCTGAAAGGGTTGTGGAGGCAGGAACCCTCACAACATTTAAGAAGCATTTGGATGAGCACTTGAAATGCCACAGCATACAAGGCTACGGACCAAATGCTGGAATATGGGATTAGATTAGACAGGGCTTGATGGCCGGCGCGGACACGATGGGCCGAAGGGCCTCTATCCGTGCTGTATAACTCTATGACTCTATGACTTTATGTCCATCCCCTCATCCCCGGGATTAACCAAGTGAACCTTCTTTGTACTGACTCGAGAGCAAGTATGTCCTTTCTTAAGTATGGACACCAAAACTGTACGCAGTATTCCAGGTGCGGTCTCACCAATACCTTGTACAACTGAAGCAATACCTCCCTATTTTTATATTCTATCCCCCTAGCAATGAAAGCCAATATTCTATTGGCCTTCTTAATCACTTGCTGCACCTGCATACTAACCTTTTGAGTTTCGTGCACCAGGACCCCCAGATCCCTTTGTACTTCAGTACTTTCCAGTTTCTTGCCATTAAGATAATAACTTGCTCTATGACTTTTCCTGCCAAAGTGCATAACCTCACACTTTCCAGTATTATATTCCATCTGCCAAATCTCTGCCCACTTACTTAGCCTGTCTATGTCCCCTTGCAGGTTTTTTATGTCCTCCTCACTCACTACTTTCCCTCCCATCTTAGTATCACCTGCAAACTTTGATATGTTACACTCGGTCCCCTCCTCCAAATCGTTAATATAGATTGTAAAGAGTTGGGGACCCAGCACTGACCCCTGCGGAACACCACTAGTTACTGATTGCCAGTCTGAGAATGAACCATTTATCCCAACTCTCTGCCTTCTGTTAGATAGCCAATCCTCTATCCATGCCAGAATATTACCCCCAATCCTGTGATTTTTTATCTTAAGCAATAATCTTTTGTGTGGCACCTTGTCAAATGCCTTTTGGAAGTCTAAATACACTACGTCCACTGGTTCCCCTTTATCCACCCTATACGTTACTTCCTCAAAGAACTCCAGCAAATTTGTCAAACATGACTTCCCCTTCATAAAACCATGCTGACTTTGTCCTATTAAATTATGATTATCCAAATGTCCTGTTACTGTCTCCTTAATAATGGACTCCAAAATTTTACCTACCACAGATGTTAGGCTAACCGGTCTATAGTTTCCAGCCTTCTGTCTACTGCCCTTTTTAAATAAGGGTGTTACATTTGCAGTTTTCCAGTCTGCCGGGACCTTTGCCGAGTCCAGGGAGTTTTGGAAAATTATTACCAATGCATCCACAATCCCTACCGCCACTTCCCTCAAGACACTAGGATGTAAGCCATCAGGTCCAGGTGATTTATCCGCCTTGAGTCCCATTATTTTACCGAGTACCACTTCCTTAGTGATTTTGATCGTGTTTAGCTCCTCCCCCCCTTTAACCCCCTGTTTGTCAAGTGTTGGGATATTCTTAGTGTCTTCTACTGTAAAGACTGATGTAAAATATTCAGTGTTTTTGCCATCTCCATATTTCCCACCATTAATTTCCCGGTCTCATCCTCTAAGGGACCAACATTTACTTTAGCCACCCTTTTTCTTTTTATATAACTATAAAAACTCTTACTATCTGTTTTTATATTTTTTGCTAATTTACTTTCATAATCTATCTTCCCTTTCTTAATCAATCTTTTTGTTATTTTTTGCTGTCTTTTAAAGTTTTCCCAATCCTCTATCCTCCCACTAGATTTGGCTACCTTATATGCCCTTGTTTTTAGCCGAATACTATCCTTAATTTCTTTACTTAGCCACGGATGGCTGTCTTTTCTTTTACACCCTTTTCGTCTCAGTGGAATATATACTTTTTGGAAGTTGTAAAATAACTCCTTAAATGTACACCACTGATCATGTATCGTCTTACCCTTTAATCTATTTTCCCAATCCACTCTACTCAATTCCGCTCTCATACCTTCATAGTCTCCTTTATTCAAGCTTAGCACGCTTGTTTGAGATCCAACCTTCTCACCCTCTAATTGAATATGGAATTCAACCATGTTATGGTCACTCATTCCAAGGGGATCCTTTACTAGGACATTTTTAATTAATCCCGTCTCGTTACACAGGACCAGATCTAAGGTTGCTTGCCCCCTGGTTGGTTCAGTTACATACTGCTCAAGAAACCCATCCCTAATACACTCAATGAACTCATCCTCAAGGCAGCCCTGCCCAATTTGATTTGTCCAATTAATATGATAGTTAAAATCCCCCATAATTATAGCTGTTCCCTTATTACAAGCCTCAACTATTTCCTGATTGATACTCCGTCCAACAGAGTTGCCACTGTTCGGAGGCCTATAGACTACGCCCACTAGTGTTTTTTTCCCCTTATTATTCCTTACGTCCACCCAAACTGTTTCATTATCCAGATCTTTTGACCCAATATCATTTCTCTGTATTACAGTGATTCCTTCCTTTATTAACATAGCCACCCCACCTCCCCTTCCTTCCTGCCTGTCCTTCCTGATCGTTAAATAACCTGGTATGTTTAATTCCCAGGCAAAAGGGTACTTACATGGTTAATTACCAGCATTATCTTTCTGTGGCAAGTTTAATGGGCCATTAATGTGCAAATCCAGCAAGTTCTTAAAAATAATGGGCAGGCCGCTTGTTCAAAGCAAATGGCAGAGCAGCATAAGTCAACCAGCAAGTTCTGGAGATTCACAACTCGCTGTATCTCTTCATCCTCTGAACTTGCTGGCCCATTTGCACATTAATAATGGCGTGCATTGTTAATACACCATGGGGGAAAAATTTGGTTGCTTTGCGCCTCCCGTTAACGCAAAGCAACTAGCACCCGAGCGCGGCGCCGTCAACGCCTCCCATGAAATTCAGCGGGTGGTTAGCGGTGGCGGTAGCCGTTAGCGCCCTGTGGCACTGCACCACTGGTGATGACATCACTGCATGCGCAGTGCCCCGCTCGTGCCCCAGCTGTGATCTTTGGTAGCGCCCCTGACATACCGCCGGACACTGTGTCCAACAGGGTCAGGGGGGCCTACCTGCGGCAAGGGTGGCGCTAATTAAAGGTGAGGTGCCAGGCGGCCATTTTTGTAGCTGGCTGCCTGCCAGCACCGGCCTGCGCTCCCGTCCCCGGCCTCCTGAGCAGCCCCCCCGCGGAGTGCCGGCTGCGCTCCACGAGCCCAGCACTCCTCTTGAATGCCGGGCTCTTTTGCCGGCACTCCAATCCCTGGTGGCCCAGCTGGGCCCCGGGTTGAGCTGCGCAAGGCCCCTCCCCTTTAAGAAGGGGAGGAAGTCCTGCAGTACCATGGCATGACATGCCGCTGTGCCGCGATATTCCGTCGTAGCACCCCAAGAGGGAGGTGGGGCACTTCCAGTAGAGCCCTGCTTCCCTCTTGGGGCGCTACTGATGAATTTCATCCGCGGGGGTGCTAATTTTTTCGGGGCGCTAAAAGCCGCGCCCCAAAGGAGGCACAACTCAATTTTTCCCCTTATTTTTATAGCAAGATCTGGCCCAATATTATAGTGACATTATTATGGATTAAAGAGCTTTTATTGCCTCAATGGGGTAGTTTTCAGGTACAATCAGTTCCTGTAACTGATAGAGGCAGCAACCTCGAAAACAAAAGCAAAATACTGCAGATGCTGGAAATCTGAAATAACAACATTAAATGCTGGAAATGCTCAGCAAGTCAGGCAGCATCTATGGAGAGAGAAACAGAGTTAACTCTTCAGGTCGATGACCTTTCATCAGATTCCTACTCTAATAGTTATTTGTTGAGCTGCCATATCAATCTCTAGGGGAAGTTAATGCTGCAGCAAAGGTTTTGGTGCAAACTTTTAAACACTTTTTTTTGCACATTGCTAATTTTTGTATTATTCGAGAAAAAAGATGTCAATATCAAGAATCAACATTGGTCCAATACAGTGAGAATCAAGCATTTCAGGACTACAACACGGCCAAATGCAAAATAAAGTTCCTTCCACTCTGTCCCAACCACCTTTGTCCGCTCCTTCACTTTGAGCACCAGCCATCCCTCTAGCCTCCTAGATTGAATATTTAATGCCAATTTGTCAAACTCTATGCCATGTGCCCACATCTATTAGGAAGTGAGTTGAAACAGCTCAAACTGATTTCCCTTGGGATCTTTATAACTGGTAGAGAGGATACATTAGCCCGGACGGGTTTTGAACTCAAGTCCTAGATGCAAAAGAATAAATCACTAATGGCTTTTACTACTCAGCTTCCATTTTTGCACTCTGATTTTGTAAGTGTTTTATTGAAGCTGTAAAATAAATTTGCATCACCAGATCATTACATCACTTATTACACCAACGTACACGCCTCTATTTATAAATGTAATTATGTGACTTCACAGAGCCAACAAAAGGCACTTTGCCGTGAGAATACCAGATAAACTGCATCAGTCTACTATAAGGCGAGCATTATCCTGGTAAATAAAACTTTTTCAGCTTTTCTCTTCTAACATGTAATTGGGATGTTTGGGGTAATTTTACAACTTCTCACATCTGCCAGCAGGCCTTTCCTACGAGCAGGATATATCATAAGTTTAGGCATCAGCTTCCCACAGGCAATGTGATGTCAGAACGTTACCCGTGTTATGTCATCATGTTATTACAGTTAACAATGATATTGAAGTATGATTATGTGAGTGAAACTCATGCATCCTCTAATCTCACTATCCATTAATACAACAGAATTTAAATCAAAGCCAATTTACCATGGTTAAGTAAATTTCTTTCTGTAAATAGAACATTGCAATTGTTTGTTCCCCAGAAAAAGGTGGTTAAAATGCAAATTTTCCCTAAAAACTATAAATAATAAACAACTTGTTAGCTTATCTCCATAATCAATAAACAGCTTCTACCCATTATGTTGGAGGGTCCGAAGTCCCAGGATAGCATTAGGTGTCTAGTTAGGTTTTCCCCTCCACTTGTGAACACAGGGAGATAAGAGAAACATTTTCCCAGTGCCGAGCATGCAGGTTTGGGGGTGGGTCGGTGGTTAAAAGCATGGAAATTGACCGCGTCGAGAATCCACTGTCATCCCGCCGACTTCCACATTTAACTCGGGCGCATTTTGAGGCGTGCCATGGACCTGCTCGGGAGAGGTATTTAACTGCTCATTGAGAGACTCTTAACTGTCTTTTTAACCTCAGGTTTTGGCTTTAATTTGTTGCGTACGGGACTCACGCACCTCGGGAACCTTGCCTGCGAAGGGGAGACGGGAGCTCAGTGGCCATTGTACAAGTCCATTAAGTGACACCTGGAAAAAACACATCAATTCTCCCACATTACACCTGCTTCCTTGCCTAAGGGAAAGGCTCTGGCTGACACAATTTTGTGCAGGGATTTCGTTTTCAGGAGTTTGCAGGTGATTTCTACAACCTTAGAAGCCACTCTCACCACATTGTAAGTCACTCTCAGTACATTGGAGGATTGTGCTTCTGATCTCCACTTTACCTGGCATCTACTCGATCAGCATGGGTGCCCCTTATGCTGTCTCACCTTGGACGTCAGAATCGGACCAAGATGATCCCCAGCACCAACAACACCAGCCACACCAGCAGCAGCAGCAACACCAGTAGCAGCCTTCTCCTCACCAACCTGATGTTCCACAGGAGAGAGGGGATCAGCACAGGGATGCACCACGCTGGAGGCGATACACCCAAAACAGGATATACAGGCAGAGGATGAGCTTCCTCTACATGACTGAGGACCTGGTGGGCACACATTACCAGTGGCTGTCAAAGTCACCACTGCCCTCAACTTCTTTGCCTCAGGCTCTTCCAGGGATCTGCAGCAGACATTTGTGGGATCTTGCAGTCGGCCACCCACAGATGCATCACCCAGGTGACTGATGCCATGTTTCACAAGTCAGCCAATTGTGTAAACTTTGCCACTGATGAAGCCAGTATTACTGAGCGGGCGGTTGGCTTTGCAGCCCTCCCTGGCTTCCCACAGGGGCAAGGCGTCATCGACTGCACATATGTGGCCATCAAGGCACCCCCAGATCACCCAGGAGTGTTTGTGAACTGCAAGGGCTTCCACTCCCTCAATGTGCAGCTTTTCTACAACCATAAAAAGATCATCATGCATGTGTGCGCTGCTGTGTATGTACCTTTAAGGGAATAACTGGTCTTAGACTGCAGTACTGGCAGTGACCACCCCTGTATGAAAGGCCCTAGCAGGCTTCTGTAGTTTCAGTTTCAAGCTGCCTCTTGTTCAGTAAAGTACCTGTTAAACTGTTCTCCCGAAGTCCGTGTATTATTAAGGCGCGGACTTTACAGTGGCGACGAGTAAGTTCGAACTCACCTGCAGTGTGGCATCATCTCACGGGGATCTCGCCTGAAAGGAAGGTCCTGGAAGGTCATAGTCTGAGCAACGGGCGTCGACCGAGGGCAACCGCCCAAAGAATCCATCGGTGTTTGGAGAATTGCAAGAGAGACTGTGGTTCCAGCGAATCGTGCTGGTAGCAGGTAGCGTGCTGACCCTTCTGGACTGCGGCAGGCTCAAGCTCGATCGAGCGGCTCTACAAATCGGGCCGCGCAGCGTTGCCGGGAAAAGAAAACAAGAGAGAGAGGGTGGAGCGCACAGGGCGCAGTCGGTGCTCGAGAACAGGACAGCGGAGAGAAACTAAACGGGGGGGAAGGAAAGCGAGACGCGCCAAAGCTGCGGGTCACCGCCATTACCCCGTAGAACGCTAGGAGCAGCGTGGCAGTAAGGGGAAGAAGCAAAAGCACGGGAGGCGCCATTTTATCCCGTTGGGGAAGAAGCAAAAGCACGGGAGGCGCCATTTTAAATCGTCCAAGATGCCGAAAAGTGGCAGTATCACTGCTTTTGACAACGAGGTAGAAGACTGGACCACGTATGTGGAAAGAATTGAAGTGTACTGCAAGGCAAATGAGGTGGCTGATGGAAAAAGGGCGTCGGTATTATTAAATCTGATGGGTGCGAGTACGTACGGCCTATTGCGGAATTTAATTACCCCAGCCAAACCAATGGAGAAAAGTTTTGAGGAGATTGTTCATATCTTACAGGAACATCTAAGCCCTACACCACTGCTGATAGCAGAAAGATTCAAGTTCCATAAAAGAAACCAGCACAAAGATGAGAGCAATGCTGACTATCTTATGGAACTACGCAAGTTATCGAAGCACTGCCAGTTCGGAGCAGGACTGGCAGACACCTTACGGGATAAGTTTGTCTGCGGGCTCCAGAATGAAGGAACCCAGAAACGACTACTTTCAAAAAAGGACCTGACGCTAGAACAGGCTTTCAGCGTGGCAGTATCCTACGAAGCAGCAGCACAGGGAGCTGCGGAAATACAACAGAAACCACAAGAATACAGCGCTAATGAAATGTCGTATGGAGCCGAAAAGTGCTATCGCTGCGGCAGAACAACCCATGAGCAGAAGGACTGCTGGTTTAAAGACAAAATATGCAGGCAATGCGGGAAAATGGGACATATAGCAAGAGTCTGCAGGTCGGGAAAGAAGACCAACATGACAAGAACTACTAAGGAACAGTACAGGAAAGTAAAGAAACTGACAGATAGTAGTTCAGAAGATCAGGAGAGTGATAAAGACTCCGGGAGCAGGCGACTAAGTTGTTTAAAGTTACACAACGTGATCGCAGAAGATCACCGAACCATTTGGGTCACCCTCATGCTAGCAGGGTCCCCAGTGAAGATGGAATTGGACACAGGATCAGCCCTAACTGTCATGAATCGACGAGACTATGAGCGGCTATTCTCACACATACCCTTAAAGGACACGTCCATTGTATTGAAGACATACACGGGGCAAAAGGTCTACCCCAGAGGAAAAATAAGGGTGCCAGTTGAATATAACGGAAAGGAAACACAGAAACTATACATGTATATACTACGAGATGGAGGACCACCATTATTGGGACGTGAATGGATCCGAAGACTACAATTGGATTGGCATTCCATTCTGGCACTAACTGTGACTGACAAAAAAGATGATGACGTTGCACCTGGACGCCTGTCACAAATTCTATCTGACGCAGAAGAGGTGTTCCAACAAGGACTTGGGACTCTAAAAGGAGTAAAGGCAACCATAAAGATTGAGGATAACGCAACCCCAAAATTTTTCAAGGCCAGACCGGTGCCATACGCGATACGCCCAGCTGTGGAAGCTGAACTGGAGAGTCTGGAGCATTCGGGGGTGCTGTCTAAGGTGGACTGGAGCGAGTGGGCCACACCCATCGTTCCTGTAATGAAGAAAGCATTGAGCAGCACGCCTGGGGAGCCAAGGAAGGTTCGCATCTGTGGGGACTTCAAGGTTAATGTGAACCCAGTCCTGCACACAGTACAGTATCCGCTTCCGCGGATAGAAGATATTTTCGCCTCACTATCTGGAGGGAAACGTTTTACAAAGATTGACCTGGCTCAAGCGTATCTAAAAATGGAGGTGGAAGAAGCATCTAGGAAATACCTCACGATAAACATTCACAAAGGCCTTTACCAGTACAATTGACTGGTATTTGGGGTAGCATCGGCCCCGGCTATGTGGCAGAGGGCAATGGAACAAGTCCTGCAAGGGCTCCCGGGGACCCAGTGTTATTTGGACGACATCCTGGTTACGGGCGAAAATGACAATGAACACCATGCCAACCTGGAACAGGTGCTCACGAGACTGCAGGAATATGGGCTACGAGCCAACCGTCCCAAATGCGAGTTCTTCAGGAGACAAATCTCGTATTGTGGCCACATGATTGATGAGGAAGGGTTGCATAAGTCGCTGGACAAGATTGAGGCTGTAGTCAAGGCTCCAGCACCAGAAAATGTGTCGCAACTGAGGTCGTTCCTTGGGTTGGTGAACTACTACCATAAGTTCTTGCCGAATTTATATACAATTCTGCACCCACTGAACGCCCTCCTTCAAACTGGTGTAACATGGAAATGGAGTGATGAGTGTAAGCGTGCCTTTCAGGAATGTAAATGCCAAATCACTTCAAAAGAAGTATTGGCCCACTACAACCCAACACTACCGATTCGGTTGGCATGTGATGCGTCACCTTACGGCATTGGAGCGGTGCTGTCACACAAATTCCGTGACGGTTCAGAGAGGCCAATAGCCTTTGCATCGCGTTCGCTAACCTCAGCCGAGCGTAACTACGCCCAGATTGACAGGGAGGCCCTCAGCCTGGTGTGGGGGGTGAAGAAGTTCAATCACTATCTGCACGGGCAGAAATTCACCCTACTGACTGATCATCAACCCCTGGTCTCAATTTTTAACCCAAAGAAGTGCGTTCCGGTGATGACGGCGCAACAGCTGCAAAGATGGTCACTTTTTCTAGGGGCACATCAGTATGACATAGAGTACAAAGGTACGAAACAACATGGAAACGCTGATGGGCTATCGCGCCTACCGTTGCCTACGGCGGAAGAAGCACCTGCAGTGGACCCGGTGGAGATATTCCATGCGACCATAGTCGAATGTTTGCCTGTTACAAACGCAAGTATTGAGAAGGAAACCCAAAATGACCCGACACTCTCTCGGGTCTATGATTTGACGGTGAAGGGATGGCCAGCATATGGCGACTCACTGTTGCCAGCATTCTCGCCAAAGAGGGAACAGCTGTCAGTGTGACGGGGAACCTTGATGTGTGGATCCCGAGTGGTAATTCCACCCAAGTTGAGAGATAGAGTATTCAATGAGCTTCACGAGGGTCATCTGGGAGGGGTAAAAATGAAAAGCCTAGCCAGGGTGTTTGTGTGGTGGCCGGGAATCGATAAAGAAATCGAGGATATGACCAAGAGATGCACAGGATGCCAGAAGGTCCAAAATGCTCCACCACAGGCCCTGCTACACCCATGGGAGTGGCCGTTGTAAAGTCTGTGGGTTGTTTAGTTAATTAATACACAGACTACCAGAGTAACTTAAAACAGGACTTTACTATTCGAAGGTCAGGGCGAATCTGCCCAATAACTCCTGACACAGCACTTATATACCGGTGTGGTCACCATCGGTATTACAGTATACAGAAGCCAACAAAGTAGTGCAACACCTAAAGTAGTTCTCTTAAAGGTGGACGGTTACATACAATATTTCTCTTAAAGGTAGACGGGTACATACACTACAATCCTCCCTTTTTAGCTTACAACATACTGATTCCCCATTAAACATACATTATAACATATATACAACTTTATGCAAGACAGTTCACAGATTCAGTCTCTCTGGAGGTTTCCGGACTCTCTCCGGATAACGCCTCGGTGGTGTCGTAACACCCGGCGGGGTAGTAGGTGCTTCTGGCAAGGTCGATTCGGCTTGAAGGACAGTGTCAGGTTCATCTGATTCCAGTATTACCAGATCGGAGGTAGGTGTTCTGGATATCTCTGTCTCAACATTAACCGTGTAAGGTGGTGGAGTAGGTTTGCCATTTGTGGCTGACCCTATGATCTGGTCAACATGGCGTCTTATTATACTGTCCCCAATGTCCACCGTATACATCAACGGCCCTAGCCTTTTTCCAATAGTTCCAGGCTGCCATTTCTCGGTACGGTAGTCCCGGGCCAAAACTTGTTGACCTATCTGAAAAGATCTAGTTGGCCTTTCATTCATGCCCTGGAATTGCCGGTTCTCTACGTCCCTTCTGACGTTTGGCTTAAGCAAATCCAGCCGGCATCTTAGTCATCTATTAAAAAACATCATGGCGGGAGTTTGATTTGTGACCGCATGTGTTGCATTCCTGTACGCCAACAAGAAGCTATCCACCTTATGTTGTAAGTTAATGGCTTCATTACCCATGGCCTTTATGGCCTTCTTGAAGGTCTGGACAAACCTTTCAGCCAATCCATTGGAGGCGGGATGGTATGGGGCTGACGTGTAGTGCTTAACCCCATTGCTCTTTAAGAATTTCTTGAATTCTTCGGACACAAATTGCGGTCCATTATCAGAACAGATCTGTTCCGGCAGCCCATTCCTAGCAAACATGGTCCTTAACACTGTGATGGTTTTTTCCGTGGTGGTGGTGGACATCTTTATTACCTCCGGCCACTTGGAGTGTGCATCCACCGCTATTAGAAACATTGAGTCCATAAATGGACCAGCAAAGTCGATGTGTACCCTTTGCCAAGGAGATGAGGGCCACTCCCATGGATGCAGAGGAGCCTGTGGTGACGCGTTTTGGACCTTCTGGCATCCTAGACAGCTCTTAGTGATATCTTCGATGTCCCCATCAATGCCTGGCCACCACACAAACGCTCTTGCTAGGTTCTTCATTTTCACTCCACCCAGATGTCCCTCGTGCAGCTCCTTTAACACCTTCTGTTGAAGTTTGGGTGGAATCACCACTCTAGATCCACACATCAGGGTTCCTCGACACACTGACAGCTGTTCTTTTCTCTGCGAAAATGCTGGCAGCGTTGGTTCGCCCTGTGCTGGCCATCCCTCCACCGTTAAATCATAGACTCGTGAGAGAGTCGGGTCATTTCTTGTTTCGTTTTCGATCATCGAATTTGTTACTGGTAGACATTCCACTATGGATGAGTGGAACATCTCAACCGGGTCCACTGTAGTCGCTTCTTCTACTATCGGCAATGGCAAGCGCGATAACCCATCAGCATTTCCATGCTGTTTGGACCTTTTGTATTCGATGTCATATTGGTGTGCCCCAAGTAACACGGACCACCTCTGTAACCTTTGCGCTGTCATGGTGGAAACGGCCTTGTTAGCGTTGAATATGGACACCAACGGCTGGTGGTCTGTCAGTAATGTGAACTTCTTGCCCTGCAGGTAATGATTGAATTTCTTTACACCCCACACAAGGCTGAGGGCCTCCCTATCTATTTGAGCATAATTTCGCTCCGCGGAGGTCAATGATCGGGACGCGAATGCCACTGGCCTTTCCGAGCCATTTGGTAACTTGTGTGAAAGTACTGCTCCAATTCCATAGGGGGAAGCATCACAAGCTAGACGAAGAGGTAACGTTGGGTTGAAATGAGCCAACACTTCTTCAGAGGTAATCAACGCCTTGCTTCTGCGAAAGGCCTTTTTACATTCCTCACTCCACTTCCATGGTACTTCTTTCCGCAACAGAGCATTCAGCGGATGCAGCACCGTGGATAGATTCGGCAGAAACTTGTGATAATAATTAATCAACCCCAAGAATGATCTTAACTGTGATACGTTTTCCGGAGCGGGGGCCTTCACGACAGCTTCTATCTTGTCAGGTGACTTGTGCAGCCCCTCTCGGTCAATGACATGACCGCAGTACGAGATCCGTTTTTGGAAGAACTCACATTTCTTGCGATTAACTTGAAGGCCATATTCCTTCAACCTAGTGAGCACCAGTTTCAAATTTGTGAGGTGTTCTTCCTCGTCTTCTCCCGTAATCAGGATATCGTCTAAGTAACACTGCGTGCTTGGAATTCCTCAAATACCTGCTCCATGGCCCTCTGCCAAATTGCTGGAGCCGAAGCTACCCCAAAAACCAGTCTATTATAACGATACAAGCCTCTGTGTGTGTTGATGGTGAGGTACTGACGTGACTCTTCCTCGACTTCCATTTGCAAGTATGCCTGTGCCAGGTCTATCTTGGTGAAGTGTTTCCCTCCAGCCAACGAAGCAAAGATGTCTTCAATCCGCGGAAACGGGTATTGTACTGTGTGAAGCACTGGATTCACTGTGATCTTGAAGTCTCCGCAGATGCGGACCTTCCCCGGTCCCCCTGGCTTGTTACTTGGTGAAGACTTCATGACGGGAACAATGGGCGTGGCCCACTCACTCCAGTCCACTTTTGACAGTACCCCTGATCATTCAAGTTCTTCCAGTTCTGCCTCCACAGCAGGTCGTATCGCGTAAGGTACCGATCTGGCTTTGAAAAATTTTGGGCTTGCATGTTCTGCAATCTTAACCTTTGCTTTAATTCCTCGCAGTGTTCCCAGTCCTTGCTGGAATACCTCTTTAGCTTCGTCCAATATTCTGGACAACCGTTCAGGTTTGACATCTTCCTTTCCGGAATCTACCGTCATGGTGTTTAGTGAAGGCCAGTCTATCTTTATTTTCCTGATCCACTCCCGTCCCAGAAGTGGTGGACCTCCCTCAGGCAACACATACAGGTCCATCTTTTGGTGATCTTTGTCCTTGTATCTCACCTTGACTTCTATCTTTCCGATGGGGTATACTTTGTGCCCCGTGTATGTCTGCAATACTAGTTCCGTATCCCGTAGGGGAATATGCTTGAATAACTTTTTATAATCATGCTTACTCATGACCGTCAACGCCGATCCGGTGTCCACTTCCATTTTCACTTGGACTTTTGCAATCTGTAGTGTGATCCAGATAGCTTGTCGGTCAGCTTCATTACTCACATTGTGAATTCTCAGACTATCCAGTTCCTTGCAGTTGGAGTGTGAGTCCGAATTCTGTTCTTCCGGACTCTTCCTAGTCACCTCATGTACCTTTCTGTACCTCTTTTGTGGTGACTCATTATTGTTGGTCTTCTTTCCTGACCGGCATACCTTAGCTATGTGACCGAGCTTGCCACATTTCCTACATTCCTGGTTTTTAAACCAGCATTGGTTCTGGTCGTGTGTTGTCTTCCCACAACGATAGCATTTCGTTGTACCCGAAGTAATTTGCTGCACACTGAGTGCCGCTGCCTTTAGCTGCATTTCCGCCGTTCCTTTCGCTGCGGCTTCATTCGATGCAGCAATAAGGACAGCCTTATCAAGTGTAAGATCGTTCTCTTCGAGCAGTCGTTTTTGTGTTTCTTCCTTTGACATTCTGCACACGAATTTGTCTCTGAGTGCCTCTGCCAGATTTTCCCTAAACTGACAGTGTTTCGCTAGCCTACGCAGTTCAATCAGGTACTCCACGTTGCTTTCCTCTTTCCGTTGCGTTCTCGCGTAAAATTTGGATCGTTCCACTAACATCAGTGGTGCGGGGTTAAAATGATCCTTCAGGACAGCAACAATATCATCGAAAGTCTGATCCGCCGGTTTAGCTGGTGCTAGTAGATGCTTCAAGAGCCCGTATGTCTTCGCGCCCATCGAGTTTAGCAAGGTTATAGCTTTGTCATCTTCTTCTATTTTATTGGCCTCACCATAGATCTCAATGCGTTCCACATACGTGGACCAGTCTTCTACCTCAGAATTAAAATCGTTGATGTTACCACGCTTAGGCATCTTCCTCTCTTCCTGATAACACCACGGATTATTTCTTTAAATTTTCTTTTTTCTTTCAAGATGGCGGTTCCCGCAAAAATGGCGGTTTCCCGTGCTTATCTTCTCTCCCCCGCCCACTTCAATGGCGGTTCCCCGCTTCTGTCTTCTTCTCCGCCTAATGGCGGCTTCCCGCGTTTCTTCCCCTGGCGGGAGGGGTACACTTTCCCCACGGGCGACGGCCGCTGGCTTTCAGGTTCACAGCCTGCGCGTCGGCTTCAGTGCTTTCCCTTTTCTCGGCAGGGCAACCGGCGCTGGGTACACCCCGTTGACGGCGAACAGTTTCAGCCGCTGGGCTGGCTCTCGCTCAGTTCCTCTTGCTCGGGCTCTGTCTCTCTCCCGCTCGCTCGGCTCTACTGGCGCTGGGTACACCCCGTTGACGCGAACAGTTTCAGCCGCTGGACTGGCTCTCGCTCAGTCTCCCTTGGTCGGCTCTGCCTCTCCCGCTCACTCGGCTCCCAATCGCGCCTCCCAGCCCTCTCGCAGTCCGGTGCTTCCCTCCCCGGCTGCGGCTGAGTTTTTATATCTTCCCGCGCCTACGCTCCTGGTCGCAGCGCTTCGTGGCTTCGGTCGCTGCCCGGCCTTTTTCGCCGGTCACGGTCTAGCTGTCTCACGACGCTGTTGCGTCCCCAGCCTGTCTGTACCGCGGCTTCCTTGCTCCACGCTGCCCCAGTCTCAGCGCCTCTGGGCCCGACTTCTGTCCGGCTCCTTTCCCCCTCGACCGTGGTCGAGTGCACCGCCCTTATCCTCCGGTTATTCTTTTTACTTTTCCCTTACTCACAGTCACCGTGGCCGGCTTGCTTCTCGTGCTGATCGGCTCACTCCTCACCATGGCAGAAGGGACAGTCAGTGCCTGTTGCTGATGGAAGTCTTTGTCTCTGAATTCTTCCTCCTTTCCAGCTCTGCAGACTCGAGTTTTCTCCCAGCAGAATGACGAGGGCGGTTGCCTCTTCTCGACGCTCGTTAACTGCTTCGGAAGTATTGTTGCCGCAGGGTACGATTGGACTCGTCGCCACTGTAAAGTCTGTGGGTTGTTTAGTTAATTAATACACAGACTACCAGAGTAACTTAAAACAGGACTTTACTATTCGAAGGTCAGGGCGAATCTGCCCAATAAATCCTGACACAGCACTTATATACCGGTGTGGTCACCGTCGGTATTACAGTATACAGAAGCCAACAAAGTAGTGCAACACCTAAAGTAGTTCTCTTAAAGGTGGACGGTTACATACAATAGTTCTCTTAAAGGTAGACGGGTACATACGCTACAGCCATCATCTCCATGGCAACGGGTACACATTGATTTTGCTGGTCCATTTATGGACTCAATGTTTCTAATCGCTTTGGACGCCCATTCGAAATGGCCAGAGGTCATTAAAATGTCCTCCACCACCACGGAGAAAACTATTGCAGTCCTAAGGACCATCTTCGCCAGGAATGGGTTGCCAGAACAGATCTGTTCCGACAATGGCCCACAGTTTGTGTCTGAGGATTTCCGGAGGTTCCTGAAGAATAATGGGGTGAAACATTACACATCTGCCCCATATCATCCAGCCACAAATGGATTGGCTGAGAGGTTTGTTCAGACCTTTAAAAAGGCCATAAAGGCAATGTATAATGACGACATACCACTGCAACACAAGGTGGATAACTTCCTGTTTGCTTACCGGAATGCGACACATGCAGTAACCAACCAAACTCCAGCTGTACTGTTTTTCAACCGGAGACTAAGATGTCGCTTGGATTTGCTCAAACCAAACATAAGACGAGATGTTGAGGATAAGCAGTTCCAGCACATAAATGAGAAGCCAACCAGGAGCTTCAAGATAGGGCAACCAGTCTTGGCCCGCGACTATCGAACAGAAAAATGGCAGCCAGGCACGATAGGCACACAGCAGGGACCACTAATGTACACAGTGGACGTTGGAGAGAGCATCGTGAGACGCCATGCTGACCAGATTCTAGAGTCACAGGAACAAGCCAAACCTGTACCACAAGCATGTGCACCTGGTAATGAGCCCGAAATACAGATTGCGTCTACCTCAGAAGCAGGGGTATTGGAAGCTGACGAACCAACCAATGACAATGAGCCAGAATTGACTCCACCGCCAGAACAGGATACTCGAGAAAGGCGCTATCCAGTCCGGATCAGGAAGCCTCCTCAAAGACTGAACTTATAAATGACTATTTCAGTTGATGTATATATTACTGAGAAAATTGTAATTGTAATTAGTTATTATTTAGTTGTTAAATGAATGTTATGTACTGTTTATCTATAAGGGGAGGAATTGTTGTGTATGTACCTTTAAGGGAATAACTGGTCTTAGACTACAGTACCGGCAGTGACCACCCCTGTATAAAAGGCCCTAGCAGACTTCTGTAGTTTCAGTTTCAAGCTGCCTCTTGTTCAGTAAAGTACCTGTTAAACTGTTCTCCCGAAGTCCGTGTATTATTAAGGCGCGGACTTTACATGCGCCAGATTACCGGTAGCTGTCATGACTCTTTTGTGCTGCGCCAATCTACCCTCCCTTAGCTCTTCACACCTCCAAACAGACTTATAGGCTGGCTGCTTGGAGACCAGGGCTATCCACTGAAGACGTGGCTGATGACACCATTGAGGAGGCCAAACAATGAGGCCGAGGAGCGTTATAATGACAGCCACATGTCCATCAGATGTGTCATAGAGCAGGCAATCAGCATGTTGATGATGCCCTTCAGGTGCCTTGACAGATCTGGAGGTGCCCTTCAGTACGCAGCAGCCAGGGTCTACAGAATCATTGTTGTATGCTGTGTGCTGCACGACATAGCGCAGCAGCGAGGATTGGAGCTACAGGAAGGGAAAGGCACAGAGCGCATAGCCTCTTCAGAGGAGGTGGAGGAGAAGGAAGAGGAGGAGGAACCTAAGGTGGAGATGGCACCAGTAGAGGCGCACATTGCTGCCCGGGAGGACCGGGATTGTCTCCTCATGGCCAGATTTACTTAACTTGCTCCAGTGCACCCGTATGGCTCCTAGATGCTGTAGCAGCATCCCCCCCGCACCCCCCCATGAATAACACCACAAAGCAGTCCTACAATGACGAAGCCATTCCTCTCACCCAAACCCCCATTGCTCGAGGTTAAGTAATGACAAATGACAAAGCCACTTACCAGGTAGCAGGCAAAAATGGACAAGGTGGGAAAGTAGTGCAAAGAAATGAATTTATGTGCGTCAGAAATATAAGTGCTTAACATTAATATTTTGTCAAACACCCATGTGCATACCCTTATGCATATATGATTGTTTCTTTCTTTGTTTCCGCATGCTTCTACGAGGTGCACCCCTGTGGCTTCAGCAGAGGCAGAGACAGGCTGCTCACTTCCCTGCTGCGACTGCGTAAACAATTTTGATGGATGTCCTCTGGGTGTTGGAACCTCTGATGGCCCCGCCAAAGTCTGCTCCTCCTGCAACTGTGCAGGGGCAGACCTGGCCATCGGGATCTGAGGCAGCATGTGAGGCTCTGACTGAGGGGGAGGCAACAGGGGAGAAATGGGAGCAGTTTGAGAAGAGCCCCCACTTCCATGTCCCCTCTCACCATCATCCCTCTCATGGGCCACCCACACCTCCCTGCTAGCAAGAAGTGGGAGAGCACCTAGCTGCGGATCAGTGGGGCGATGAACGCCCAAGTCTATATTGGCATCCCTCCATGAGATGAGGTCAATGAGAGTCTGTAATCTGTTGTTCACAGCAAGCATGTTCTCGTTCGACTGGTGCATTTGCTGCTCCATGCTGGTTGCCATCCTTTCTATGGAACATCACATTGTCGCCATCACTGTGAGATGGTGGTGCTCATGTTGGTGATGGACTCCTCCCTTCTCTGTACAGTCGCACACATCGCAGCTTCAAAAGCTGCCAGACCCTTGCACAATTGTTGCTGCTCCTCCAAGAACAGACTCCTTATCAATGGCCCCAGAGGTTCAGCATCTGCATGCAGTTGAGCTGTGCTTGGAGCGTCCCGCACCCTCCGGCGAGGACTCTCCACCGCCCGTCCCTGTCTCCACCATCTGCTCTTGCTCACTTGTGATCTGTGAGACACCAGGTGACAACACTACTCTATCACTCACGTGACCCACCGAGGTGCGTGTATCTGTGCTGGTGCTGGGTGAGCATGGGTTTGGTAACGAAGTGTCCTCAGAGAGTGGAGCTTCCTCTGGGGAGTCGTCTTCCTCCTCCGGCTGGACAGTGGGGAGGGGGGGCACTTGATGGACCTGTGGGAGAGTAAAGAGATGAATTAGAAGTCTTATGATAAGAATGGGTAACCTGACCATTATGCACATGATGACATTTCACTGGCTGCTAACATCAGTTATCATATGAGTGACTGTTGTATGCCATGTGGCTTTATGAGATCTATTCTGTCATCAGGTTGCTGGGAGGTCCTCCTCTCTCCATCTCCCACCACCAGCAGCTCTCCAACTCCAGAGATTTCTAGGGCCTCCTCCTCTGCTGGAGTCAAATTTGTGAATATTGGAGTGCCTTTCCATATTGTTGTGGGCTTCCTTCTCCTGCAAGGGGGGAAAGAAGAGAACTTTGAGTGAGAGTGATCGAACGAGTGTATGGAATGGATGGGTTACATCTGTAGAGGATGACTATGAGGGAGTTACATGATATTGCCAAATGGCCTCCTTCTGTGGTGTTGCTTGCTATGTTTGTGTTAGGATGAGGGTGAGTGAGTGAGGGTCAGAAAGGAAATAGAGAGAGTACAACGCCAACATGTTCCCGTAAAGGTCAAGGGTGGGACCAACAAACCCAGGGAAGCCTGGATGTCAAGGGATATACAAGAATGGATTAGGAAAAAAAAGGGAGGCTTTTGGCAGATACAAAGGACTAAAAACAGTGGAAGCCCTAGAGGAGTATAGAAAGTGCAGGGGGGTACTTAAAAAAGAAATTAGGAGAGCGAAGAGGGGACATGAAAAAACACTGGCAGGCAAAATAAAGGAAAATCCCAAGGTGTTTTATAAGTATATTAAGGGCAAGAGGATAACCAGGGAAAGAGTAGGGCCCATTAGGGACCAAAGTGGCAATCTGTGTGTAGAGCCAGAAGATGTAGGTGAGGTTTTAAATGAATATTTTGCATCTGTGTTCACTATGGAGAAGGACGATGTAGGCATAGAAATCAGGCAGGGGGATTGTGATATACTTGAACAAATTATTATTGAGAGGGAGGAGGTACTAGCTGTTTTAGTGGGCTTAAAAGTGGATAAATCCCCAGGCCCTGATGGGATGTATCCCAGGCTGCTTTGTGAGGCAAGGCAGGAGATTGCAGGGGCTCTGACACAAATTTTCAGATCCTCTCTGGCCATAGGGGAGTTGCCAGAGGACTGGAGAACAGCTAACGTAGTACTATTGTTCAAGAAGGGTAGTAGGGATAAACCAGGGAATTACAGGCCAGTGAGCCTAACATCAGTGGTAGGGAAATTATTGGAAAAAATTCTGAGGGACAGAATTAGTCTCCACTTGGAGAGGCAAGGATTAATCAGGGATTGTCAGCATGGCTTTGTCAGGGGGAGATCAAGTCTGACCAATTTGATTAAATTTTTCGAGGGGGTGACTAGGTGTGTGGATGAGGGTAGTGCAGTTGATGTAGTCTACATGGGCTTCAGTAAAGCTTTTGACAAAGTCCTGCATGGGAGACTGGTCAAGGAGGTAAGAGCCCATGGGATCCAAGGCAATTTGGCACATTGGACCCAAAATTGGCTTAGTGGCAGGAGGCGGAGGGTGATGGTCGAAGGTTGTGTTTGTGACTGGAAGAATGTGTCCAGTTGTGTACCGCAGGGATCAGTGCTGGGTCTATTGCTGTTTGTAATGTACATTAATGATTTAGATATAAATGTAGGAGGTATGATCAGTAAGTTCGCAGATGACACGTAAATTGGTGGAGTGGTAAATAGCGAGGAGGGAAGCCTCAGGCTACAGGATGATATAGACAGGATGGTTAGATGGGCAGAACAGTGGCAAATGGAATTTAACCCTGAAAAGTGTGAGGTGATGCATTTTGGGAGGACTAACAAGGCAAGGGAATACACAATGAATGGTAGGACCCTAGGAAGGACAGAGGATCAGAGGGACCTTGGTGTGCATGTACATAGATCCCTGAAGGCAGCAGGACAGGTAGATAAGGTGGTTAAAAAGGCATATGGGATATATGCCTTCATTAGCCGAGGCATAGAATATAAGAGCAGGGGGGTTATGATGGAGCTTTACAAAACGTTAGTTAGGCCACAGCTGGAATACTGTGTGCAGTTCTGGTTGCCACACTATAGGAGGGATGTGATTGCATTGGAGAGGGTGCAGAGGAGATTCACCAGGATGTTACCTGGGCTGGAGCACTTCAGCTATGAAGAGAGACTGGACAGGCTGGGGTTGTTTTCCTTAGAGCAGAGAAGGCTGAGGGGGGACCTGATTGAGGTGTACAAAATTATAGGGGGCATAGATAGGGTAGGTGAAAAGGAACTTTTCCCCTTAGTAGAGGGATCAATAACCAGGGGGCATCATTTCAAGGTAAGGGGCAGGAGGTTTAGAGGGGATTTGAGGAAAAAACTTTTTCACCCAGAGGGTGGTTGGAATCTGGAACTCACTGCCTGAAAGGATGGTAGAGGCAGGAACCCTCACAACATTCAAGAAGCATTTAGATGAGCACTTGAAACGCCATAGCATACAAGACTACGGACCAAGTGCTGGAAAATGGGATTAGAATAGACGGGGCTTGATGGCCGGTGCGGACACGATGGGCCAAAGGGCCTCTTTCTGTGCTGTATGACTATGAGTGTCAGTGGTGGTTAATCAGATGGGGATCTGAGTAGGTGCATAGACAGAGATGGATGGGCAGACTTGCAAGGTAAGTTGGTATGAGGAGTGATGTGCAGGAGTAGGCTTGGGAAGGCAGACTGATGGGGTTGGGGTGACACGCACATGAGGATGTAGGTGAATGTGGCATTGCACTCCCCTTTCCTGACCTCATGAGATCATTGAATCTTTTGCGGCACTGGATCCACATTCTCCTCACCACATCCCTACTGCTGACCTCCTCTGTGATCTCTGGCTGGTCTTTCTCGGCCATCTGCAGGGGAGAGGACTTCCCTGCTTGGTCTTAATCCCTGGACCAGCACTTCCAGGGAGGCATCTGGGAATCTTGACGCAGCCTTCTGTTTGTTTGTGTGTCTCCGTGAAGCACAAAAATCACAATATTATGCTCCAATTTGTAGCTGTTCAAAGCACCTTGATCTCTCCTACAGCAACCTTCAAATGAGATGTGTGCAGGGCTGCTTTAATTATCCGCACTGAAAACCAGTCATCAGTGACATCAGCAGACCGGCTGCATTTAATTGGGCCCGGAAACCCGCATGACTCTTTCAATGGGTGCAATTGAGTTAAACGCGCAGTGCAGGATGTGCTGTTGTAAAGTTCGGGATGGCGACCCGCTACGCGGCCGGCACACACCCGCCCCGACACTCAAATAAAGATTCCGGCCACACACACACACACAGCCAGGTACAACAAATGCTTGACTTAAAAGGTTAGCATGCAGAAAGGTAGTTAGGAGTTATTGGCCTAGAAATTCCTTTCAGCCAGTTTTAAAGCCTCAGGAGGTCGCAGGGAACAATCCTTGCACGTGAAAACGGAGGCCCAAGGATTACAAGAAATTGGTCTTCAGGCTTCATCTAATTATTCCAGATGAGCTGCCAATGCCGGTAAGGTCTTCACTGACAGTTCGCCCCTGACTGAAGAATGCAATTTTGGGCCGTCTGCCTCGCAACACCTTTGATTCTGCCCCCAAACCCCTGCTGGTTCCTTTGGCTGCGAATTTAATGGAGGAGGCAGGATGGGGGTGAGTCAGCTGGTTTCCAGGTTCCGGTCCTGTTCCCAGCTGCCTCCGCTCTGCAGACGTGATTTTCCCTTGATTGGCCTTGTTAAGCCCACCCTGCGGGCTTACCGGCCAATTAACAGGAAGCGGGTCTAATGACATCACTTGATGATGCGTCATCTGCCGGTTTCTTTAAAGGGACTGTTGTGTCTCCTTGTGTTCTTATTACTATGTAATATAGACACTTTTAACTCATTTTAGTTTACCCTTTTTTGCAGTTGTATTCTTGCTTTTATGATGTTGCTGCCGCATGGTGCGGAGTGATACAAGATGTCCGACCTTGCACTGCGCACTGCCTTTTACAGTGTGCCACATAGCAATATAAATACACTAACCAAAGTAGTTCCATATAACGATGTAACAAGTAGTTCCATTTAACGATGTAATAATATAACGATGTAACATCCCTCTTTCTCAAAAAAACTAAAACATGACATTTAATTTAATTTTAAAAATATTATATCTAAACTATTATCAAATACAAAGAACCGTGAGTTTTCTTTTCTTATTCGCGATATCGCTCAGGTGGTTGGATGTTGTCCCTCCATCTTGTGGATTTGGTGGTGACCACTCCTCTCTGCGGTGTTTTGGTGTGTTCCGCTCTTCTTGTTGTTGTTGCTGTTGCACTTGGAGTTGGAGTGTGCATGCTCGTGGTTGTTTGATTTGTGGCGCTTGTTTCTGGCATTGTACTGCTTGTGGTAGCTGGTGTTGTCAATGTTGCTGATGTTGTCTGCTGCTTAACCAGTTCAGGTGAAGGTCTGATGTGGAGTCTGTTCCATCTGTATTGGTTACCAGGTTTGGTCTCTACGAAGTAGGATCTTGGAGTATCAGCTTTTCCAATGACCTTGGCTGGATTCCAGGTTTTCAACACCGGGTCTTGCACATGCACTGATTGCCCATTCAGCAATTCTGGTAGCATCTTTGCATGTTTGTCGTAATGTTTGCTTCCGACGACTTGTGCTTCTGCCAGCTTCTGTCTGAAGTCCTCCTGGTCCTGGGGAGGATGTATTTTTGCTGGTAGGGTAGTCTTAAACTTCCTCCCATTCAGCAATTCCGCAGGTGATTTCATGTCTGCTTTCAGTGGTGTTGATCTGAGTGATAGGAGGGCAAGGTCTTGGTCTTCCCCCATTTCACTGCTTCTGATTAGAGCTCTCTTGACAGTCTGGATCTGTCTTTCAATGAACCTGTGTCCCCTTGGGAAATGTGGGGATGAGGTTACTATTTTGAACCCATACTTTTCTGCCAGAGCTCTGAATTCACTCGATGTGAACTGGGTTCCATTGTCACAGATTACCTTTTCCGGGATTCCTTGTTCAGCAAACAAGCTCTTTGCAATTCTGGTGGTAGTTGTGGCTCTCAGATCTTTCATCCTTCTCACAAAAGGAAACTTGGAATAGTAATCTGCCACTATGAGATACCATTCTTGATTGCACATGAAGAGATCTGCCCCAACAGTGTGCCATGGTCTTGACGGTATTTCACTAGGTATCATCTCCTCTTTCTGTTGTGCATGTCTGTATTTCTGGCATATACCACATGCAGAAACCATCTGTTCGATATTTTTGTACATGCCTATCCAGTATACAGCTGATCTGGCTCTCAGCTTGCATTTCTCCATTCCCATGTGACCTTCATGTATTAGATGGAGAAGTTCTGTCTGCATCGTCTTTGGCACGATGATCCTCGATCCAGCAAGGAGAATACCGTCTTCTATTGCGATGTCGTCTCTAATCGTCCAGTATTGACGAATTGTGGCCCGTACCTGCTGGATTCCCTCCGGCCACCCCTGTATCATTTGTTGTGTGAGTAGTTGCAATTCTTCATCTTTGCCAGTCTCATCTCTGATTTGACTGAGCTTTGTAGGGGTAACACTCACTAGGTGGTGGATTTTTACGGTTAGACCCTCCACCTCGTGTTTCTCATATAGTGACAATCGAGACAACGCATCTGCTAGCACCATTTCCTTTCCCGGCTTATATTTTAGCGTGAAGTCGTAGCTTTGGAGCCTTAGAAGTAGTCTTTGCAGTCTTGTAGGTGCTTTGCACAGATTCTTCTTGTAGATCTGTTCTAGTGGACGATGGTCACTCTCTATTGTAAACTGCCTTCCATACAGGTATGTATGGAATTTCTCGCATCCATACACTACTGCTAATAGTTCTCTTTCTGTGTTGGCATATCTCGTCTCAGCTGACATCAAAGCCTTTGATGCGAAAGCTATTGGCTTTCCTTCCTGCACAAGAGCTGCCCCTAGTCCTCTGGTAGAAGCGTCCACTTGTAGAGTGACTGGTTTTCTCTGTCATAATATGACAAACTTGTTGCTTTGCACAACAGCTCTTTAAGTTGTTTGAAATTCCTTTCATGTGATTCGGACCACTGGTATTTGGCATCTTCATTCATTAGCTCTCTGAGATTCATTGTATGTTCTGACATGTTTGGGATGAAAAAACTCATATTGGATCAAGCCGAGGTAACTCCTCAGCTCTTTCTTATCTTTGGGTGATTTCATTTCAGCAATCGCTGCAATCTTCTCAGGATTTGGTTTGACTCCCTCTGGTGTATAAATCATACCGAAGAATTGGCATTCCTTGACTTTAACTATGCACTTATCGGCATTTAACTTGATGCCAGCCTTCCTGGTACGCTCCATGGCCTCATGTAAGTGCATATCATGGTCTCTTTCATCTGCTCCATAGATCTGAATATCATCAGCTATTCCTATAGCTCCTCTACAGCCTCTGTATGTCTCGTTTACTTTCTGTTGAAAGATATCTTGACTGACCTTTAACCCGAATGGTAGCCGCAGGAATTTGTAACGCCCAAATGGTGTGTTGAATGTTGTCAGTGTTGTTGATTCATCATCCAACTTCACGTTCCAATATCCATTTCTGGCATCTAGTTTTGAGAAAACCTTGGCTCCTGCCAGTGATGGCGTAATCTCCTCTAGCGTTGGGGTGGGATAGTGGTCCCTCTTTATCGCCTGGTTTAGATCTTTGGGGTCCAAACATATTCTAAGATGCCCGTTTAGCTTTTCTCGTACCACAATTGAGTTTAACGAGTCTGTGGGTTCAGTGACCTTTATGATCACTCCCTGTTCTTCCATCTCATTTAGCTCTCTTTCAAGCTTTGTCTTCAGCTCTATGGGTACTTTTCGTGGAGCATGAATAACAAGCTTTACCTCTGGAATCCATGGTAATGTGGTATTGGAAATCTCCGAAACAGCCCACTGTATCATCGAAACATTCCGGATACATGTCTATCAAGTCTTTTTTACTCTTGATTTGTGGGCGATTCTCCAGCGGGGTGTTGCTGTCTATCCTCAGTGATGTTTCCGTCAGCTCATGATTCACTGAGATCAATCTCAACTTCTCGCAACTGTTTAATTCCAGGATCGCTGGCCCCTCAGTGTCGGTGACATAGAACATGCAGTTGATGTTCTTTCTTTTATGTGTCCCTTTGACAAAGGTTATTCCGAGTTGTTTAATCTCACTCCCCCATATGCTGTAAGCGTGACATTACTTGCCTTTAAACAACCGTTTTTCGGGTAGCCATCTTCTCTCAAGTTTTCGGGAAAGATATGCTGGTACAGTCTCAAAGGGAGAATGTTGCTCTGAGCCCCTGTGTCCAGCTTCAACTTTAAGTTGATGGTTGTGGGCTGACCTTTGACCCTCTTTTCGATTTGGATGATGGTGTGCAATTCTCTCTTCGGAGTATTTTCCGCTCTGGACATCTCGTGAACTGTACCTTTATGGTTTTGATGTTTAGTGTATTGTCATGACCATAATCATCATCATCCTGTTTATCCATGGCATGGATATTGTGTTTCTTTCTCTGGTTCTGCTGTCTGCCTTTGTTTTTTGATGTATGTTCCGTCTTTCTTCGTTCTACACCTCTTTTCCCAGTGGTTTAGTTTGCCACATGCATTGCAGCTTGTTCCATATGCTGGACATTTCCTCCTGTCTGTATAATCATGTGGTCTTCCACAGATTCTGCACATGTTTCTCCCATTGTCATGTGCATGTCTTTGTGTGTTGTACTTTTCTCTCACTGTATCCACTCTGTTGTCCGTCTCAGAAGCCGTCCGCATGTCAGCCATTTGAGAAATCAGTGTTCTCATTTGCTGCTTCATGGCTTCATGAGCTCTCGCAGTATCTATAGCCTCTGTTATTTCAAGCTTTTCCTTCCCTATCAGGGCTTTTTGTACCTCTGCATGCACTGACCCCCATATCAGCTGGTCCACAAGCCTTTCCTCCATTTCCTTAAATGTACACTTGCTGGCTTCATTTCTCAGCCTTGTCAGGAAATTCTCAGCTGTTTCACTGGGTTCCTGCCTTAGACTCTGGAATTTGTATCTGTGTACACGGTGATTGGATTTAGGCTCTAGATGGTTGCTGAATTTCCCAAAGATTGTTGCAGGGTTTTCCTTTTCCTCTTCAGTCAAACTCCAGCTATTATACAAATCTTTTTCTCCTGTCCACAACAGAATATAACTAACCTTTTCCTCGTCGGCAGTACCCTTCAGGAAGCTTTTGAATGTAAGGTCACATTTCTGTTTGAACTTGCGGAATGCCTCTACTATATCGTCGGCTTCCCAGTTCATGAGGGGTTGCATTTGCACAGTCAGTGCCGCGGCAGCCGCCATCATAGTTGCCCGTACGATTCACGCTCAATCACCGCAGACACTGGCACTCACGGTCAGCTCATATATTCACTTTTCGTCTTATTCGTAGTTCGTATGGCACAAGTTGTACTCACTTATACCGCTGCCACCATGTTGTGTCTCCTTGTGTTCTTATTACTATGTAATACAGACACTTTTAACTCATTTTAGTTTACCCTTTTTTTCAGTTGTATTCTTGCTTTTACGATGTTGCTGCTGCATGGTGCGGAGTGATACAAGATGTCCGACCTTGCACTGCGCACTGCCTCTTACAGTGTGCCACATAGCAATATAAATATACTAACCAAAGTAGTTCCATATAACGATGTAACAAGTAGTTCCATTTAACGATGTAATAATATAACGATGTAACAGGGACCATGCACAATTTTATTTTGACAGTTGATTTTTCAGTGTTTGACAGCATTGAGGTGCTGCAAACACTGACAATCACTGCACAAAGCTGAACGCTTGCACCCAGGCTCTCCAATGACTCCCTCCATATGCTTATGGAGGGAGTCACAGCATGCAGGGAGGTTCTCTTCCCTTCCAAGGGTGGAGGCGACCTCCTCAGGATACCAAGTTAACTTGCACCTCCACCCAACCCTCTCTATCTACTTTATTACTTCCCCATCTCACTAGCCATCCCTCACACTCACCCTCATTCTACTGCAAGCATACCAACTAAGAACACACAAGGGTGGGCACTTGAGCGGTTTAGCCAATGTCCATGTGAGGTTTCTGGTAATGTGTTGTCATACAATGAAATCACTTTTTCAAAAAGTGCCCCTTATTGGACAGGTCTGAGAACACATTGAGAAGTGTCTTACGGAGTTCCAGTGATTGTTCAGTCATAATTCCCATTACCTCCCCCCAGCCCCGCTATAGTGATGTGTGTGCATGGAATGGCTTGGACATTAAAGGAGTGCTCCACGGAGCTGGTATGGGATGGTGTCAACCTGGCGCATCATGTGGCAGCCAGGGTTTACAGCATCAAGTGAAGAAAATCTGGCCATGGTGATGCCATTGCTGGCCTCCCAGCCAGCAATGTTGTCAGGAGCTGATGCCCTGTGTCCAGTGCAGCATCAGGTGATGGCGGCAAAGGTTGGTGATATTGGTGTTGGGGCTGATTGTGGAAGGATTCAGAGGACCAAGGTCTGATTGTTTCATTGGCTCCGATGTTGCTGGAATAGATGGCAGCTGCAGGTGACAAAAGCGATCTGTCACTGGTGAGAGAGGTTCTTCCAATGAGGTGGCACTGGACATACAGTTGGATTTAAAAACTTGTAAGCTAAAGAAATCTGTATATGTATTAAAAATGCAGTAACCAACATTTTCTTTGCTCTGAAACTCACCATGTGCAACATGGCATCCTTGACACCACTTCTGCAGCTGTCAGCTTTTCACAAACATCAGACCAGACTCACAACATGCCAGGTTGAGCTGGTGTGTTCCCCGAACAGCGGGGGAGAAGGTAAAACTACAAGTGAGTCTCAAAAGACTCTTAAATTGGCTCTTAACAAGCCATTTAAGTAGCAGAATTGTCAGCCCGTCGCTTGGTGTCGGGTCAGTTCTGTGCTGACAGACCCGACACCTGGGAGACTCGCCTGGAGGCGATTTGACAGCAGGTTTCCTACCCGCTGTCAATCTTTGTGATTTTGACAGTGGTCCCACCTCCAAACTCGCCCCCTCAGCGCGATTAAATTCGCGGCCTTTCTTTTTTGAGCTTGTGCAGAAAGCTGACTTCAGGAGCTTTTGACTACAGCTTCTTAAAGTTCACAGGCCTGGAGGACTGGAAAAAGTTGACTTTGCCCAATCAGGGAGCAGTCTTTTTGCACCAATCAGGAATCAGACTTTGCAAGTCCTCCAAGTCCAGGAACTTTAAAGAGTTGAAGATTTTTCAGGCTTCAGGGGAGAGGGAGAGGTGGTGAAAGGGGAGGTACAAGATGGGTGGGCCTTCCATTTGTTGTGTTTGGGAGTGCCTCGCTTTTTACGTGCATGTGGTCTTGCTTTTGGGATCTCACTTTTTTGTGTTTATTAGAGGTTTGGAGTTTTATGTACACAGGTCTTTATTTTGTGTGTATGGGAGGTCTTGCTTGTTCTATGAATTGCGGTGTTGCATTTTTGTATATGGGGGTCTTACCTTTTTGCCCAATGGGGTTTGGTAAATGGGGATTTTGTTTTTATATGTATTGGGGGGTCTCAAGTTTTTGTGTATGGTGATCCCTCTTTTGTATATAAAGGCCCAGTAATTCCTCTCCCAACGCGTGAGTACGGACGGGGTACTCACGCGTGTGCCCGGAGGAATTGCCGGTTTTCAGCATGCACAGCGCATGCGGAGAAAACCGCCATTTCCTCTCCTCTGACCCAAGGGGTTAAGAGGCTGAACGCGTGCGCGCAGGAGTCTGCGCGTGCGACTTGGATTTCCTTTATTTTTAGAGAGTTGCGCATGTGTAAAGGCCTCCGGTTTTTACGCATTGAAAAACCACACGTAAGTACTTAGTTTTACAGGTAAGTGGTCTATTAATACAATTTAGAAATTTTTTTTCCACAGGTTTATTATTTTTAAAGAATTTACAGTAAGGTAAGTTTAGTTTTGGCCCCGATTTTTTATATAATAATTTTTTTCAAATTTTAAAATTAGTGTTTAAAATAGTTTTTTAACATTTATTTATGGTTCATTTAAGTAGTGCAATGTTTTTTTTAAATTTTCTTTAAAGTTTAAGTAGTGTTTTGGGGCCAGGAGTTTTCATGAGTTTGACAGCTCTTACTGTCAAACTCATGAATGAACTTTTGCAACCTCCCATTGGTTGCCCTGTGCTCACGTGATCCCAGCCGACTCATCGCACTAAGTACGCCACTGGGTCACGCACGCACAGCGCGGCAGGACCTCAAGCAGTCCAGTGAGAGGAATTACAATGCGGGCCACGCTTCAAATGTCAGCGCATCGGGTAAGTGCACATCGGGGGCTTGCACGCGCGGCAAGCTCCCAATCCTAATTTCAGGGCCAAAGAGTTTTGCTTTTCATGTGTAAAAAATGTCACATATTTTGCCCAAGGGAGGGTCTCACTTTTTTTTGTCATTTGGAGTCACACTTTTTTTGCATAGAGGTCTCAGTTTTTATGTGCATGGGAGTCTTGCAATTTTTGTGTATGAGGGCTTGTATTTCTACATACTCTTATGAAGCCCACTCACTGGTTATGACACATTAATCTAGCCCCCAACTTAAGAAGTTTGGACATCCCTTCAATATGGGGAAAAGCACATATTTTCTGTGCCATGTGCTATCTCATTTGAATTTCTGGATTCATCATGGCAAAGATACAGATTTTATACACAAAAGAAATGTGCATGTTTTTAAAAGTTTTACCACATACTGAACTGACATCCGAAATTTCAAACCAGTGTAAGTACTGCTGAAATGAACTTTCATGCTTAGACAGCCATTAACTACATGGCAGTCTGTCAATATTAAAAAAATACACCAATCAGGTTATCATGCCCAGATTTCTTTTGATCTGGTGGGTAAATAGTTAATCCTTGGCTTTGGCAGGTATTATCACTTTGCCTGATGAATGTGGTGTGGATCGATTTTAACCCTGGTTTTGTGGTAAAATATGCATCTTTCCCTTGATAGTAATGGTAGGCTGAGTGTTCCTGGGGAATATCTCTTTATTAGTGGCATAGTATGAGTACGCATGTCCTTTTCTCCAGCACCATATCAGGATGCATATGTCTTTACTCCATGGTGGTCTAAGGAGATTCAACAGGATGGGAAACTGGCCTTTGGCTCTATAAAAATCTGAATTTATGGATTGAAAACCTGAAATGTAGAAAAATGTTCGTCCTCGTTATTTTCAGACCATTTTGGTCATGATCACTTATTATCATAGAATTTTCAAACATGAAACCACTCTCCATTTATATTTCATATAATTTCCATATAGTTTATATAAACCATAGCTGAGAAATTACTGTCAGTGATAATGACCAGCTACTGCTTAATATACACATTTGACATTCTAGTGTGTTCTATTTGAAAATAGGCTAATGACTGAATGAAAATAGCAGACGGAGGAAGGTCACGTGTATTGATATTGCTGATAATTTATAGGCTTACATGTAAAACTCATTTTAATTGAAAACATGCTTAAACATTTTCACAGCTAGCCTACATATAAAAATGACAGTCATAAGCCCCATCAATACATTAATATTGTGCTAATACATATTTGAAAAGAGAATTAAAAGGAAAGCAGAAGTGTACTCTATTGACGTCAAGAAGACATTTGGCTGCTTGGTATTTTGATCTATTTAAAGTGTTTGAATGCCACAACGACAGAAAAGTAATCATCTCACTCCACATATTTTACAATAACACTGGAAGTGAAGCATAAATTAGTGACATGCTAATAGACCAGCTGTATACTGCAGCTGGCACCAACATGGAGATTTATTGTCTGCAATCTTGATCAATATAATGGCCCAGAAATTCGGGTCGGGGGCTTCCCGCGGGTGCAAGCCCCCGACCTACACTTACCTATCGCACCGACATTTGAGGCCTGGGCCTACGTAGATTTCCGCTCTGTGACCCGGTCCAGCTCCCGGCGCGCTGTGCTTGCGTGATCCAGCGGCGTAGTTAGTTCGATGAGCCGGCTGGGATCACGTGAGCACTGGGCAACCAATCGGAGGTTACAAAAGTTCATTCATGAGTTTGATAGTAAGAACTGTCAAACTCATGAAAACTCAGGGTGCCCAAAACAGTACTTAAACTTCAAATAAAAGTTAAAAAAACATCCCACTAAATAAATGAACTATGAATAACTGTAAAAAAAACTATTTTAAACAATTAATCAAATTTTTGAAAAAAATAATTTTTTAACAAATCGGGTCTAAAAATACACTTAACTTACTGTAAATTCTTTAAAAATAATAAACCTGTGGAAAAAAATGTCTAAATTTTATTAATAGACCACTTACCTTTTAAAACTAAGTACTTACGTCTGCTTTTTTCTCACGTAAAAACCGGAGGCCTTTACGCACGGGCAACTCTTCAAAAAAAAAGGAATTTCAGCGCGCACGCGCTGCCTGAAACGTCGCACGCGTTCCGCCTCTTAACCCCTTGCTTCAGAGGACAGGAAATGCTGGTTTTCAGCGCATGCGCTGTGCATCCTGAAAACCGGCACTTCCACCGGGCCCACGCGTGAGTACCCCATCCGTACTCACGCGTTGGGACCCGAATTACTGGGCCAATACTTTTAAGTATGTAGCATGGAAGACCCTTGTTGAAATGGAAGAAAGCACCAACTTCTAAGGGAAGTGTATTAACAACTTGAGACTTGCTGATGATATTGATCTCCTGGCAGAATCAGAGTCTGAAGTGCACGACTAGTTGGATATTGAAAATGTTGCCAAAGACAAATTGAAAGTGAAGGTTAGTAAACAGAAAACAAAGTCAGTGCTTATCTGTTGGTCCAATGCCAGGTCATCTTCCAAATCGAAAACAAATTGAACAGGTCAGTCAATTAGCCTGGAGTTTGAAATCAC
Source organism: Somniosus microcephalus (assembly GCF_052327205.1). NCBI lineage: Eukaryota > Metazoa > Chordata > Chondrichthyes > Squaliformes > Somniosidae > Somniosus > Somniosus microcephalus. The sequence goes on along the minus strand of NC_140995.1, from coordinate 113,196,900 downwards.
CTGCAACAATGAGTGCTGAAAAAGCAGCAACAGATGCACAGCTCTGGCAATGAACAAATAGCAGAGAACTGCTTTGAGACATGGTACACAAACTTTTGTGGAACTTTTGCATCATGCTTCTTCCTAGAATCATCAAATGCTAAAGCACAGAAACAGGATCTTCAACCATTGGCTGCGACCTTTCCTTATCTGAGTTGTTTTAATGCAAGGATGACAGCTAAAATTACAATTTCACCGCAACATAATTAACCCTAGACATAAATCCTTATCACTTTTTTTTCTACAAGACCAAGCAATGTGATCCAAACATGTCCTGTCTGTTGATCTGATAGTCTGTATTACTATGCTGCCAGATATAGTATGGTGATGATCATGTGAAGAATTATTATTCTCCCAATTTTGCAGTAGAACCTCACCCTAGCTGATTCATATATCTAAGACTTGGTAGGAATATAATTCCATGCCACAGTGTGAGGAGAATAAATAGCACCATGTACAATTGTATAAAAATATTGGTTGTACATGTATTGAAACTAAAATAATAGGGATTACTCATTTACAGACACTCCTCGTGTTGTAAAAACATCTTTGTAAATATACCTGTACTGTCAAATACCTTTGAAAAGAAATGACTGGGTGTTGGGACAAGGAATGCACTTGAAATATTTTTGGTAATGATTTCTTTAAATATTTTGATGTGAATAGTGCTACCAGTAAGTGTAATAAATTGCCAATGTGATTGACCATTGAAATAGATCATTTCCAGCTGCAGAGGATGTGAGTTCCTGCATAGTGCAATACTGCATAAAACAAAGAATCAGCATAAATGTAACTGTATTTTATATAGAGAGTTAGAAAATAGTGATTCAATTGCATAGAAGGGTTATCAACAGTTTAGATTGGCATAAATAAGTTTACTGCACCTATGTTGTGAAGAGAAAGCAGGTCATTTGTATGGCGATTGCTTCAGTCCTGTAGCACTCTCCTGTGATCTCTTGTCTTTCCCCCTCCACTCAATTGCCTCTAGATAGCCACTGCATTAGCATAATTAATTTTATACATTTTGACCATAACAGTCCAGAGCTCAGTAGGAATATTATTAAAGTGAAGACAAAGCTTTTTTTCTAGGAATTCATCAAGTACATAAGAAAATCACCATCACCAATATTCTTGTGTATCAAATGTTACATATTTTAGTATTTAGAATTACTAATTGGTATAAAGCACTATTTCCTGGTAGCAATGACTTAAGAAGAGTAATATATTAATGACCGACAACACAACTTAATGAAGCATTTATATAATCGATCAGGCTTAAACTAAGTTGTCTTTTTTTCCCACAGCTGATGCTGAACCTCCAGTGTATAATATTCTACCTATACAGTATTAGAAGTAAAAAAAATACTGTTTAATTCAATGCACATTGATTTCAGCAATTTACTTTTAACCATGGTTAATGGCAAATGGAAATAAGGGCCTGGATATTCCGCCCTCCTCCATTCAAGTAAAAGTGCTAAGTGATTGGGTGAAAACTGGGCTGAGATTGTATTTTGCCAAGTGGGATCTTGCTATGCGTTTCCTACATTTTAACAGTGACTACACTTCAAAAGTACTTCATTGGCTGTAAAGTGCATTGGGACATCCTGAGGTCATGAAATAAGTGCCCTGGGATATTTTACTACATTAAAGGTGCTATATAAATGCAGGTCTTTCTTTTTTCCTGAAGCCACTGTCATAGCAGGTTGCATCTCCAAAGGAAAAGGATTAGGGAAACTGATGAGACCCACATAGCCATACATGTCCTCTCAGAGAATGCTCTGAACAGGAAAAAGATTAATTCCCTCAACATTGATCCAGTGTATCATCAGCAACAGTGCGCTTAGTGAAACTACATGTACCAGGCGCCAGTTCAATGTTGTGGTGTCCATCTAGGGCTCGAGGCTAGGATCATGGTATGACCCCCCAAAGAAAACCAGAGTTTTTTTTAAACATTTAAATATGATCCCCTTACAAAGGGGCTAGCTGGGAGCACTGTTGCTCTCATTCCGGGGGGTGGGGGGTGGGGGTGGACGGGGGGATGGGGGTGGGGAGCACCCTCCCTGGTCAGCCACTCATCTGCCACAATTTGCAGCTTCTTCAGTAAGACAGGTGTCCGCAATGTGCCTCTAGTGGCATGGAGACCTGCCCCATGCCCATTGAACTCTGGCATGGTCAGTGGTGGAGGTCCTGGGTGCATCCTGACACTTATTTATCAAATTTGAAAGTTTTACATGTGTATGTTTGCAGTTAATGACTTGCTGTTAAGTATATGAAGTGCAATTAATCAATATTAACAGTATTGCTACATTAAAATATTCTACGAAAGTCACTTTGTAGGTTTAACTGAGAAAAAAAGCATGATTTATTCCCCATCAAATATTCACTGTCAACAAAATTAGCAATTTAAATGGGTATGTAATGATTTATTTTTCTATCCATCCAAAGCATTTAATTATTAGTCAAGCTCTAAAGGTCGTTTAATCATCTTACGGAATTTTTCAAAACCACGGCAACTGACTCTAGCAATAGCTTTGGATGACAGGGAATATGTTAATTTATTATGAGAGAAAATGATACAACTCAGTAGACAGAGAAAAAGGAGCACAAGAACATAAAGCAGGGACATTATAGTTTAAGGAAAATATGTTGGAATGAATTTTGACTGTGGCTTATCAAATGGGATTAAAAAGAAATTCTCATCTCATTATTGAAGAATGTCTCTGTATAAGACTGATTATCTTTTACATTTTCAATATTCCAATCATATACTGAACCATGTAAAGACAAGTATGCTGTCATATTAACGATAAGCTTCAAAAAAGTGAATCATTTGCACTAAAATACTGCTTTGAGAACATCAGTTTAATTCATTCTACTGCAAAATGTTACAGTAAACTTAACTTTGTGCAAGACTAACTCAGCGTGAAAACAATGAATTGAATGATAATTATTCTCTCCTAGTCAGCAGCACTCCATTTAAAAATACATATTTACATTAAGGCTGCAATGTGTTTTTAAAAAATTGATTAATAAAACTGAAACATAAAATTCCTATGCAAGGCAATGATGAATAACATTTCAAAAACCCTGCTACTGTGATAATGTCCCAGAATTTTCTGAAAAAATAACAGCGTGTGCAAATTGGCCAGCAACTTGTTCCAAGGAAGAGACGCACCGTGAATTGCGATTTGCACTGCTCCACTGTTAGCTTCACGAAAACATCTCGCCCTTGATTTTCATGAATTTGCTGCATTTGCACATTAATTGCCCATTAAACTAACCACAGCAAGTTAAGTCCAGTAATTAATAGCGTAAGTACCCTTTTTAACTATGTAATAATTGTTAATGACTGCCAATCAACCTCTCTGGCCCAGAAAGTAAACAATTAAAAGTGTGGAGTCTCATTCTTTCAGGTAGTGAATTGTTGTTGGAGATTTTTTAAATGTCAAGTTGTTTTTTTTTAACCTTACTTTTCCTTCCTGTCTTTTTTCTCTCTCTCTTAATCCAATCTTTCTTTCCCTCTCTTTATTTCTCTTTCTATACCTGATTTGACATTGATTGCACCCACTCTAATTCATCCTCCTTCTCAGTAGTTGCTCTGTTTATTTCTCAATCCTTAAATCTCATTGGTTAACGAGATACACTGTTTGCCCCATGTTCACCACGGTCCCAGATGCCCTGTTTCCCTCACTGCGCCATTATCAGCTCGCACTTCCAGCAACTTTGTGGAAAAAAATTTGAGCTGCAGGGTGCAGGAACAAGTCTAACTAACAGGAGATGCCATGAGATTCCCCGCTCCAGCAAATTCTGGGCCATTATAATTTAATAAACTTCAAGTTATTTGAAACAACTCCGATTACTGTAAAAGCTTGGCCCTTATGGGGTTCTTTATTCCCCACATAATTAGACCAGATATAAGCCCATAAATAACTAAAAGTGTAGAACACTTGGGACAAACACAAAAAGCAAATTGCTAAAGCACGTTTACGGTCATCCTTTTTGTCTTGCATTCCTCAGGAGTAATCCCTGCTCTATGCATTTTGTCACCAATAACTTCACTGAGCCAGTTTAAGATAAAAAAGCGATTTAAGTCAGCAATTGGTGTCTCAGCTCTTTCACTTCCGATGCACACTTACCATATTATTGGGAACAGCTCCTCATTAGCTACTTTAGTAACACAATAAAAAAAACGTTTCACAATGTTCTACAACTCTTTACATAGGGACAAGCATTCTTTTTTTTTTAATCCTTGTTGTATCGTACAGGAGCTATCAGAGGTTTAGATATGATATTTGTGCAGATGTAAGCATGTAATTAATACTTATTGTTATTACAGTGCATGTGTGAATCTTACTGAACTATAATACAAGTAAAATCCTGAATAACATGCATGTTGATAAAATTCATGAATGCGCATAACAACATGGTAAAATATAGGCCCAGAAATTCGGGTCGGGGGCTTCCCGCGGGTGCAAGCCCCCGACCTGCACTTACCTTGCGTGCCGGCTGTTGAGCTATGGGCCCCCGTGGAATTGCGATCCTGGGCCTCCTCCAACTGCCGGCGTGCAGTGCTTGCGTATCCCAGGGGCGCAGTTAGTTCGATGCGTCCACTGGGATCACATGGGCCATGGAAAGCCAATGGTAGCGGGGAATGTTTCATTCATAAGTTTGACAGGAAGACCTGTCAAACTTATAAACACTATAAGCCCCAAAACATCACTAAATCGTCAAATAATTTTTTTTTTAAATCACATTTTTAAAATAAACTATAAATTACATGAAATAACTATTTTAAACAAAAATTTAAATTTTTGAAAAAAATAATTTTATTTTCTAATGGGGCTAAAAATAAACATACCTTTCTTTAAAGTATTTAAAAATAATAAACCTGTGGAAAAAATGTTTTAATTTTAATTAATTCACCACTTACCTTGTAAAAAGCAGGCCTTGCGACTGCTTTTTACAAGTCTAACTTCTGGAGACTTACCCTCCCGGGAAAACCTGCAAAAAAAAGTAAGTTCGATGCGCACGCACAGCCCCTCCTGCGCACGTGTTCGACCTCTGAACCCCTTCTTCCAGGGGAATGGAAGTGCTGGTTTCCCGCGCATGCGCAGTGCATGCAGGAAACCGGCACTTCCATTGGGCTTATGGGTGAGTACCCCATGCGTACTCACCCGTGGAGACCCGAATTTCTGGGCCCAATTATTTTCACTGATAATGTAATATCCCCAAGTTGGTATAAAACAATTGTAAGATGTAAGTTTTTATTGGATTACCTAACCACAAGTAGAAAGGTCTTGAAATGCTACTGGTCATTTGATCAATAAAATCACAAAGTTAAAAAACTTTATTTGTTCACACTACCTTGAAAATTCTGCTTGTAGGTGAATTATTGAAAACTTTCACATTGAAATAGTGTACCGTTCCCATTTAAAGAATACAAAGATTAGTAAAATAACAGGTGCCAAAAACATCACAAATAAATTGAAATTTGTAGGCCTCTGCAAATTAAAATTCCCTCTTTGATGAGGAATTTCAAGCCACCTGCACTAATTATACTGGGTAATATTACTGTCCTTTACTCTTTTACATCACCTGCACTCAATGGTTTACAATTTAACCTTACCCAATCTGAGGTTATTTCTAATGAAGTGCAGTATAATATGGTGCGTGATTAGTGAATCTCACTGTTGCATAATCATTCATCAGACTCAGCCTGAACAGATTAGAGTCCTTTATTTGTCAAAAAGCATTCTCTTGTAAACCATCATGAGTTAGAGGACAGAACTGGTAAGAACCAGTTTTCTCAGCTACACGTCAAATCAGCAGAGCAGGTTCGCAACAGAAATTAACTGTGTCAGTCCTAAGGCTGTTTTTCCATATTTCTGATACAGAATGGAGTTTCCTTTCAGAAATCAGTGAAGTAAGCTGTCAAGTCAAAACTCTTGACAAACTAATATGAATCACAAACAAACTATTAAAATTTAAATCAATATAGTTTGCACACAAATCAATATAAAAGTATTTAAGCTGAGCCATTGTGTTTGGCACACAAACCACTCTTTGTAATAAAATTCAATATTTTTTAAATGCAATCTGCTTTTCTGTGCATCTGGCCATTGCTATGTGTAGGATACTCAAAATTCCCACATTTCCCAAGTTATTAATAAGGGACCCTGAAGGACAAGTTATTAACAAGGGTACCCTAAAGGGAATGGCTTTTGGACTTCATGGCAGAACCTGCAAGGTTAAAGCAGGACCCTGCAAACAGCATGTCAAGTTCAAAACCTTAAAACCTGACATGCCCGGGCCTGTGGGAGACAGCTTTGATTTGTTATTTCAAACCAGACAGCTAAAGGAGACAGAACACGCATTCTTCCCTTTAAAACAAATCAACTCAGGAAACGACTTAATCTTGCACAAACTGTAGTGTATGTACCTTTAAGAGCCCCTGTGTACTGTAATACTGGTAGTGACCACTCGGGTATATAAGCCTGTATAGCATCTTGTATCTTTTAGTTCACCTCCAGACTTTGTTCAGTAAACACCTGTTAAACCAACTCCTGCATTCCGTGTCTCCATTAACACACGGATACAACAGTGGCGACGAATTGGAAACGGACTTACCTGCAATTCGGCAGCACCTCAAGGAGATCAATTCCTCAGACGAAGGTTGAAGAAAAAAAACAAAAGAAAAAAACTGTGGTTTCACCAGCTAGCCGGGCTGGTGGCAGGTACTGCACTAATCCTTCCTGGGCGGCGGGCTGGGGCTCGATCGGGTGGCTCTGCAGCGGGGCCGAGCAGTGAGTCGGAAGGCGGAGGCAAACAGAGACGGAGGGTGGAGCACTCGGGAGACGGCCGGCGCTGCAAAGCAGGTCGGCATTCGGACCAAGCAGAGGGAGGGAAAGTCCCAGAGAGTCCGGCGGGAACGAGTCTCCAACTATTAAAAATATCTGTGTAAATAAAAACCGCGGAGAACAGCGTTGTCAGCAGTGGCAGCGGCGGGAAAGTGCGGGAGGCGCCATTTTTTCTCAGCAGGGAAGAAAGGAAAGCGCAGGAGGCGCCATTTTTGATTTTCAGGATGCCTAAGACTGTCAATATTACTGCTTTCGATAGTGATATAGAGGATTGGACCACATATGTGGAAAGAGTGGAGGTATATTGCACAGCGAATGAAGTAGAGGATGATAAAAAGGCATCGGTACTTCTAAATCTGATGGGCGCAAGGACATACGGGCTGTTACGAAACTTAATCACTCCAGCCAAACCGATGGACAAGAATTTTAAGGAGATTGTTGATACCCTACAGGAGCACTTAAACCCAACACCGCTGCTGATAGCGGAACGATTCAAATTCTTCAGGAGGAATCAGCACAAGAATGAAAGTAACGCTGATTACCGCACCGAATTCAGAAAGCTGTCAAAGCACTGCCAATTCGGGGCAGGACTGGCAGATTCTCTACGAGACAAATTCGTCTGCGGTCTCCTAAGTGAAGGAACACAGAAAAGGCTACTTTCTGAGAAAGATTTGACACTGGACAAGGCTTTCAGTGTGGCTGTATCATACAAAGCAGCAGCAAGAGGAGCTGCAGAGATACAGCAAAAGCCACAGGACGTCGACACCCATGAAATGACACGGGGTTTCGAGAGATGTTATCGCTGCGGCAGATCCACCCATGACCAGAGGGACTGCTGGTTCAAGGACAAAGCATGCAGGCAATGTGGAAAGATGGGACACATTGCACGTGTATGCCGATCTGGAAACAAAAAATCCACTGACAGAAAAAAAATCAATAAGGAAAAGTACAGAAAGGTACAAATGATGACGGACAGTAGCTCTGAAGACCAGAAGAGCGATAGCGACTCCGGAAACAAGAGGCTAAGCTGTCTCAAATTACATAATGTAATTGCCAAAGAAGATTACCAGACCATTTGGGTTACCCTCACGATAGCGGGGTCCCCAGTTAAAATGGAGCTAGATACAGGATCAGCTCTGACCGTCATAAGTCGACGGGATTATGAGCGGCTATTTCTGCATATACCTTTGAAAGACACATCCAATATCTTGAAGACATATACGGGGCAGAAAGTATACCCCAGAGGGAAAATAAAGGTGCCTGTTGTATACAACGGCAAGGAAATACAGAAGTTGTATTTATACGTTCTGCAAGATGGTGGTCCACCGTTGTTGGGACGTGAATGGATCAGGAAGATACGTTTAGACTGGCACTCCATTCAGGCACTGACGGTGACCAGTAAGAAAAAAAATGATGATGATGTCATACCTGAACGATTAAAAGACATCTTGGCTAACGCCAAAGAAGTGTTTCAACAGGAACTAGGAACCTTGAAAGGCGTCACCGCCTCAATAAAAGTGGAAGAGGCGGCAATTTCCAAGTTTTTTAAGGCAAGGCCGGTGCCATACGCAATTCGTCCAGCAGTCGAGGCAGAGCTGGAGAATTTGGAAAAAGCAGGCGTGTTATCCAAGGTAGATTGGAGCGAGTGGGCAACATCCATCGTCCCGGTCATGAAGAAAACGTTGAATAATGATAAATCTGAAGAACAGAGAAAAATTCGCATCTGTGGGGACTTCAAGGTGACTGTAAACCCGGTCCTTCACATGATATAGTATCCTCTTCCGAGGATAGAAGATATTTTCGACTCATTATCCGGAGGGAAACGTTTCACCAAAATTGACTTGGCACAGGCATATCTACAGATGGAGGTTGAGGAGGCCTCTAAAAAGTATCTCACGATAAATACACACAAAGGCCTGTACCAGTACAATCGACTGGTTTTCGGAGTAGCATCAGCTCCAGCTATCTGGCAAAGAGCTGTGGAGCAAGTCCTGCAAGGGATTCCGGGGACTCAATGCTACCTAGACGACATCCTTGTAACAGGAGAAAACGACAACGAGCACATTGCCAATTTGGAGCAGGTGCTCACTAGGCTGAGAGAACGGGGCCTATGAGCAAATCGCCCCAAGTGCGAATTTTTCCCGAAACAAATATCATATTGTGGCCTTATAATTAACGAAGAAGGGTTGCATAAGTCACCTGAAAAAATTGAAGTGGTCATAAAAGCCCCAGCAGCTGAAAATGTCTCACAATTAAGGTCGTTCCTGGGATTGATAAATTACTATCATAAATTTTTACCGAACTTGTCAACTGTTCTGCACCCTCTTAACGGACTGCTACAAACGGGAGTAATTTGGAAATGGAGCGAAGACTGTCAACGTGCCTTCCATAAATGCAAAGGCTTGATCACGTCCAAGGAAGTTTTGGCTCATTACAACCCATCACTGCCAATCAGACTGGCGTGCGATGCATCCCTTTACGGCGTAGGAGCGGTATTATCACATAGATTCCCTGATGGCTCGGAGCAGCCAATAGCTTTTGCGTCACGCTCATTGAACTCAGCTGAGCGTAACTATGCCCAGATCGACAGGGAAGCACTCAGCCTGGTGTGGGGAGTGAAGAAATTCAACCATTACCTACACGGACAAAAATGTACCTTGTTGACTGACCATCACCCCCTCGTCTCCATATTCAACCCTAAAAAGGGCGTTCCCATTATGACAGCGCAAAGGCTACAGAGGTGGTCCCTTTTCCTAGGGGCACACCAATATGACATAGAATACAAAGGATCAAAACAGCATGGGAATGCTGACGGTTTATCGCGCCTACCGTTGCCAACGGTAGAAGAGGCACATACAGTGGACCCAGTGGAGATGTTCCACTCAACCATAGTGGAATGTCTACCAGTAACAAATTCTACCATTGAAGAGGAAACGAGAAATGACCCGACTCTCTCATGAGTCTACGATTTAACGGTGAAGGGATGGCCAGCACATGGCGAACCACTGTTGCCAGCATTCTCGCAAAGAAGAGAACAGCTGTCAGTGTGCCGAGGAACCTTGATGTGTGGATCCAGAGTGGTGATTCCACCCAAACTCCAGGATAAAGTGCTAAAGGAGCTTCACGAGGGGCATCTGGGTGGAGTGTAAATGAAGAACCTAGCCAGAGCGTTTGTGTGGTGGCCAGGTATCGATGGAGACATCGAAGAAATGACCAAGAGCTGTCTAGGATGCCAGAAGGTCCAAAACGCCCCACCACAAGCCCCTCTACATCCATGGGAGTGGCCCTCATCTCCATGGCAAAGGGTACACATCGACTTTGCTGGTCCATTTATGGACTCAATGTTCTTAATCGCGGTTGATGCACACTTCAAGTGGCCAGAGGTAATAAAGATGTCCTCCACCACCACGGAAAAAACCATCACAGTATTAAGGACCATATTTGCCAGGAATGGGCTGCCTGAACAGATCTGTTCTGATAATGGAATGCAATTTGTGTCCGAAGAATTCAGGAAGTTCTTAAAAAACAATGGGGTTAAGCACTACACGTCTGCCCCTTACCATCCCGCCACCAGTGGATTAGCTGAAAGGTTTGTCCAGACCTTCAAGAAGGCCATAAAGGCTATGGGTAATGAAGACATAAATCTACATCATAAGGTAGATAACTTCTTGTTTGCATACAGGAATGCAACACATGTGGTTACAAACCAAACTCCCGCCATGATGTTTTTCAATAGAAGACTAAGATGCCAGCTGGATTTGATCAAGCCAAACATCAGAAGGGGCGTGGAGACCGGCAATTTCAAGGCATGAATGAAAGGCCAACTAGAACCTTCCAGATAGGTCAACAAGTTTTGGCCCGGGACTACCGTACCGAGAAATGGCAGCCTGGAACTATTTGCACACGACTAGGACCGCTGATGTATACCGTGGACATTGGTGAAAGCATAATAAGGCGCCATGCTGACCAGATCATAGAGTCATCCGAAAAGGGACAACCTACACCACAACTCTATACGCCTAATGATGAAGCAGAGATACCCATAGTATCTACCTCCGATCCGGTGATACTGGAACCAGATGAACCCGACACTGGCATTCAAGCCGAATCGACCTTGCCAAAAGAACCTACTACACCACCGAAAACTATTACATCACCGAGGCGTTATCCGGACTGAGTCAGGAAGCCTCCAGAGAGACTGACTTATAATTGATTAGCTGCAGCAAATGTGTAGATTATTGTTCTTGTAAACATGTTAATTAATGATTACTTAAAATGTTATGTACTAATTATCTAAAAGGGGAGGAATTGTAGTGTATGTACCTTTAAGAGCCCCTGTGTACTGTAATACAGGTAGTGACCACTCGGGTATATAAGCCTGTATAGCGTCTTGTATCTTTTAGTTCACCTCCAGACTTTGTTCAGTAAACACCTGTTAAACCAACTCCTGCATTCCGTGTCTCCATTAACACACGGATACAACACAAACCTAAAGTCCATCAAGACTATGCATATATAATCGCTTACAGTTCGAACTGGCTACCAAGCCAGGAAGATACCGATTTACATTATGCATAACAAACACCGAGACATTAAAAAACCATTTAGCAACGGGACAACCGCCCAAAAATCAGTTAAGGTGAACGGCTATAATCACCTTAACGAGCCCACCAAAAATCAGACGAAGAACTAACCCTGATTTGGCGTGCAGATGACAAACTCAAAAACAGTATAATTGTAGGCCCACCGGTAACCAAGGGAGCAAGGCATCACACAGAGGCAGAAGCTTGCAGGACACAGGGGCATTCAACCGGAAGGCTCACGGAACATCACGGCGAGGGGACACGGTGGGGCAGGCTTGACTGAAGACAACAAGGCCGCAACCGCAGCCCGACACAAGGACCGACCACGAGCACCGCGGTAGCAAAGGGCCGGGTAAACCATACCTTCAGATCATTACCACTACACAGGTAATGATCAAGGCCACCGCGACCAAGCCGACACCGAAGACCGCCAACCGAACCCCAGCCGCAACAAAACTCGATGACCAGACCACCACCAGAAGAATAAAACCCGAAGTTTTCCACTCTACAAGCTAAAGCACCCAACAAAGACTTTATTCCCTATTTCTAACTAAGGAAAGAAGGTACTTACCCAGATAAATCCACAACCGCGCCCATACCGCATCTGCGGACTCCACCCAACTAAAGAACCTTCGCAGATTCTAAGACTGGGACCACGTGGCGACGGCAGACCCCAAAGGACACAAAGAGCGAACCCCAAAAACGCAACTGACAGGATTCGAACTGTCAAGAAACCCCTATTGGTGAGCATGATCCCTGGCTCCTTTTAGTACAATTTAGTTAGATATTGGGGGTGGGACAAGGGTAGGGGGGATTATTAATGTGATTTTCCCTCGTTGTGCCATGTGTTCCCCATTCTTAATTAAGTGTACTCTTGAATGTCTGTAACTACTCCAGTAATCTAAGTGTGTAATTTTATTGTGACTCTAATAAATACAGTTTTCCTGTACCAAACCAGTTGTCTACGCCAATTTTGTATCGCAGCCTGTACCTAAGTCCGGAGTCCAGAACCTAAGGGGTGTGGGAGCGATTCGAATCGCTCAAAACAGTCAGAGGCAAAGCTGACTGCACACCACCCCCTACATATATTTGACCTGGAAGTTCTTGAATTGGACTGGACGTTAGTCACTCACGCCATCACAAAACATCATAATTCATTGGGAAAATTGACACTTCAGAATCATATATTGTATGTTGCATTCTGCAGCAATGATATCCTCGATGAATACAAAATTTCCTCAAAAGTATTTTTTACCCCAAATTATTATTTTTGAAAACAAATCAATAAAATTGGCACAAAAACCTATACAGTGCTTGTAAAAAACAATACAATGTGCACAAAACCAGATTTTTTTTCTGCATACAAATCAACAAAGTCTGTCTGGAAACTAACATCTGTTACAGAAATCAAGGGGTAGAAATTAGACCTCGTTGCTTGTAAAACAGGAGCAATGAGGCTCAATTTTGAGGACCAGCATCTTGCCCCACAAGGATGCCTGAAAACCACCAGACCCTAAATTGGGACGGGTCATTTTTCAGGCATCCAAGTTGGCCAGCTAAACAGGCATTAGGCCCCTTGCATATGCTAATGAGGGGATAATACCCCTTTTACTACTCTCAGGGAAATTGGGCTGCCCTGAGCTGAGGAGATGTCGGGCTGTTCCACTCAAATTTTGTAGAGCTGTGTGTGACCTAGCCAGCGGCCACCGCCAAAAACATAAGTTTAATTACTTTTTTAAATGAATGTGGATTCAGGAGGAGCAGGAGTCCCACTGTCCCCCACCACGCCCCCCTACTTACCTGAGGGCTGCTGCAGCGAGGCAGGTGGCCCGAAATTAGCTTCTTCAGTCATACAAGCTGCCTGTGGAGGCACAACACTCTCTGGCAGCTTGCAGTGGTTATTTAGATGAGGCCGGATGACCAATTTCTTGTGATCCTCGGGCCTCTGTCATTTGCCTCAACATAAGAAACATAGAGGGAGAAATTGGGTGGAGCCGCAAACGGGGCGCCAAGCTCGCCTGGGCGCCGGATTTAGCGCAGCGTTTGGCGCAGTAGCGACCGCCGGAAATTCAGCTTGAGCGCCCCAAGAGGGACACAGGGCGAGGCTCGAGGCGCTCCGCGTCCCTCTTAGGGCGCTGAAACTGAATATCGCAGCGCAACGTGCCGCAGCGCCACACGCTGCAGCATGGTACGCTGCGGTACTGCAGGCCTTCCTCCCATTCTTAAGGGGGAGGGGCCTGCACCAGCACGATGAGCGATCGCGAGTGCCGGCAAAAGAGCCCGGCACCGAGGAGAAGTGCCAGGCATTCGGAAAACAGCCGGTAATGGCGCGGGGGGCGATCAGGAGGCCGGGGATGGAGGTGCTGGCAGGCGGCCGCCGAAAAAAACAGCCACCCCGCACCTCCACCTTAATATGCGCCACTGCCGCCACAGGAAGGCCCCGTGAACCGGGCGCCATTTGCGAACGGCGCTACAGAGGTGGTCGCTACCAAATATCGAGATCGGGGCGGTAGCGGGGTGCTGCGTACACCGATGACGTCATCGGAGGCAGCGCAGCGCAACAGGTTAACGCCGCCATTAGCGCCCCAGCTAAATATCGCGGGAGGCGCGGCCAGTGGCGCTAAAGCCACTGAGTGCCCTCTTTAGGCGCTAACTGGCGGCGCAGCCCACCGAATTTCTAGGTCATAGGAAATAAGAGCAGGAGTAGGCCATTCAGCCCTTTGAGCCTGCTCCACATTCAATAAAATCATGGTTTATCTTCTACCTCAACTCCACCTTCCTACACTATCCCCATATCCCTTGGTTCAAGAAAAAAAGAGCAAAAGAAAGAAAGAGAGAAAGAAAGAAATTGTATTTATAAAGTGCCTTTCGCAACACCCCAAAGCTTTTACCTCTAATGAAATACCTTTTGAAGTGTAGTCGCTCTTGTAATGTTGGAAATGCGACAGCCAATTTTCCACAAACAACAATGAGATAATGACCAGATAATCTGCTTTGGTAATGTTGGTTGCGGACTAAATATTGGCAGGGCACTGGGAGAACTCCCCTGCTCTTCTTCAAATTGAGCCATGGGATCTTTTACGTCCACCTGAGAGAGCAGACGGGACCTCAGTTTAACATCTCATCTGAAAGATGGCACCTGCGACAGTGCAGCACTCCCTCAGTACTGCACTGAAGTGTCAGTTTGGATTATATGCTCAAGTCTCTGGAGTGAGATGAACCCAGGACCCTCTGATGCAGAGGCGAGAGTGCTACCACTGAGGTGCTGACACCTAAAAACTGACCTGAATTAATTTCTAGGCCCAAATCTTGGTTTATTTGTTTATCCTCATATCTCAGACAGCCTATTGTATATATTTATTAGTTCCTTTGTACAGCATGTTTCTCTTTAAAATTCGTGTTTCATTGCTTTGAAACTAATTGCTGGATTATTTGAATTTCTTCCACCCTTATCAGTTAATTATTCTAATTCCACATCTAGGATATTATTAATGCTATATAATTGGTTTACAGAAACTAGGTGATATATTTGAATAGAATATCAAATAATTACATCTATTTTTCATGTTAAGGCATATTGCAGCTGTTGTCACAGTTGCTTAGACCATATGGCAACTTCTAACGCTTATTTGTTAGTTTTATTCACTTATATGAAAATGTCATTATAGTCCATGAAGAAAACTAGATTCCCTTTAATTTGTCATGCTAGAGCCGAAAGTACAGGATAAATGCCAACACAGCCTGGATAATGGGAAAAGGAAAAAAAACCAAATCTATAGATCCTGTTTGTAGATCCTTTGAAACACCTTCCCTTTATTTTAGGTCCTTTTCAGTATTACTTTCTAATATTGAGTATGGGAGCCTAGTGGTACGGTACTGAATTAATACTCCAGAGGCTGAAAATTAAAATCCCATTCTGGGAAGTTGTAAAACTAAATTTAATTAATCTGGTAATTTGTGGGCTGTTATCAGAATAAAATAAACATAAAAGCAGCCAGGTTGTCATAAAAACCCAACTGGTTCACGAATGCCCTTCAGGGGAGGGAACCTTGCACTCCTACCTGGTCTAGATGGGATTCCAGTCGCAGAATATGTGGATGATCCTTAATGTCATCAAGGCAACTAAGGATGGACAATAACTACTAACTTGCTGCTGTTGCCCACTTCCCAGGAATAATAAAGTAAGTCTCTTGTTCATTATTTAGAATTTTTCTACACAATAACAGTGTATATTTCCCATGTATTTCTGAACAACTTGCATTTATATAGTTCCTTTCACATAGAAAAACATCCCAAGGCACTTAACAGAAGTGTAATCAGATGAAAATTGACACCAAGCTAAAGAAGGAGATATTAGGAGGGGTGACTAAAAGCTTTGTCAAAGAGGTAGATTTAAGAAGGGTCTTCAAGGAGCTAGAGAGGCAAAGAGGGTTAGGGAGGGAATTCCAAAGCTTAGGGCCTTGGCTGATAGTACAGTGGTGCGAACGAAGTGAGGGACGCAAAAGAGGCCAGTGTTGGAGGAAGGCAGTGTTCTCAGAGAGCTATAGGGCTAGACGAGGTTACAGAGGTAGGGTGGGGCAGGACCAGAAAGAATTTGAAACAAAGAACTTGCAATTATATAGCAATTAAATAAACAACCAGATCATCTGTTTTAGGTTAGCAAAATACTGCAGATGCTGGAAATCCAAATTTTCAAGATAGTGTGAACAAAGATTTTTAACTTTGTGATTTTATTGATCAAATGACCAGTGGCATTTCAAGACCTTTCTACTCGTGGTTAGGTAATCCAAGAAAAACCTACATCTCACAATTGTTTTATACCAACTTGGGGATATTACATTATCAGTGAAAATGGGCCTAGAAATTCGGGTCTCCACGGGTGAGTACGCATGGGGTACTCACCCGTAAGCCCAATGGAAGTGCTGGTTTCCTGCATGCACTGCACATGCACGGGAAACCGGCACTTCCGTTCCCCTGAAAGAAGGGGTTCAGAGGTCGAACGCGTGCGCAGGAGAGGCTGCGCGTGCGCATTGAACTTAGTTTTTTTGGAGGGTAAGTCTCCAGAAGTTACACATATAAAAAGCAGTCGCAAAGCCTGCTTTTTACAAGGCAAGTGGTGAATTAATTAAAATTAAAAAAAAATTTCCACAGCTTTATTATTTATAAATACTTTAAAGAAAGGTAAGTTTATTTTTAGCCCTGTTAGAAAATAAAATTATTTTTTTCAAAAATTTAAATTATTGTTTAAAATAGTTATTTCATGTAATTTATAGTTTACTAGCTGGAGTGCCCGGCAGTGCCGAGGGTTTTTGAGGGCATGTTGTTATGAAAAAAGTAGAAATAATTTTTATCATATATATAAATGAGTTTGCCTGTCTGTCTGTCTGTGTGTGAAGGAGAGAGGGAAAGAGAGAGAGAGCGACTGGGGGGGGGAGAGAGGCCCGGGGATCGAAAGAGACTGGGGGGAGAAGAGAGAGATGGGGGGGAGAGAGAGACTGGGGGGGAGAGAGCGACTGGGGGGAAGAGAGAGAGAGAGAGACTGGGGGAGAGAGAGAGACTGGGGGGGAGAGAGAGACTGGGGGATGTAGTGTATGTACCCGTTTACCTTTAAGGGAACTATAGAATGTAACCGTTCGCCTTTAAGAGCACTACTTTAGGTGTGGCACTATTTGTTGGCTCATGTATACTGTAATACCGATAGTGACCACACCAGTATATAAGGGTTGTGATACGTTAACTAGGGCAGATTCGCCCGAACCTCTGAATAGTAAAGACCTGTTTTATTTGTTAATCTTGGAGTCTGTGTATTATTTGCAATACAACCCACAGACTTTACAATGGCGACGAGGCCGATCGTACCCTGCGGCAACAGTAGTTCCTAAGCAACTAAGGAGCGTCGAAGTGAGGCACCCGCCCTCGTCGTTCTGCTGGGTGAAAACTCGAGGCTGCAGCGATAGCAAAGAGGAAGATTTTGGCATTGAAAACTTCCATCTGCAGCAGGCACTGACGGTCCCTTCTGCCACAGTGAGGAGCGAGCCGATCGACAAGAGAGGCAAGGCTGCCACGGACTGTGAGTAAGGGAACAGTAAAAGAAAATAAGGAAGGAGTAAACCAGAGGATAAGGGCGGTACACTCGACCACGGTCGAGGGGGAAAGGAGCCAGACAAAGTCGGGTCCAGAGGCGCTGAGACCGGGAGCAGGCCGGGTGAGACAGAGCCGAGAAATCGGGAATTGGCCGAGAGCCAGTTCAGAGGCTGTAACTGTCCGCCGTCATTGGGGGTACCCGGAGCCGGTTGCCTGCCGCGGGAAGGAGAGCGCTGAAGCCGACGCGCGGGCTGGGGATCTGAAAGCCAGCGGAGAGCGCTGAAGCCGACGCGCGGGCTGGCGATCTGAAAACCAGCGGAGAGTGCTGAAGCCGACGCGCGGGCTGGGGGTCTGAAAGCCAGCGGAGAGCGCTGAAGCCGACGCACAGGCTGGGGACCGGTAGCCAGCGGCCGTCGCCCGCGGGGGAAAGTGTACCACTCCCACCAGGGGAAGAAGCGGGAAACCGCCATTGCCGTGGGCGGGGAGAACAGAAAAGCGCGGGGAAAACCGCCATTAAAGTGGGCGGGGCGAGCCGAGAAGCGCGGGAAAGCCGCCATTTTTCGCGGGAAAACCGCCGGGGAAGAAGACAGAAGCGGGAAACCGCCATCTTAGAAAAATAATAAGAATTTACAGAAATACTGGTGTTGTTCTCAAGAAGAGAGGAAAAATAATAATAAGTAAAGAAATACTTGTGTTGTACTCGAGAAGAGAAGAAGATGCCTAAGCGAGGAAATATTAATGATTTTGATGTTGAGATAGAGGACTGGGCCATGTATGTGGAACGCATAGAAATATATTGCAAAGCCAACGAAATTGAGGATGACGACAAGGCAATAACTTTGTTAAATTCGATGGGAGCAAAAACATACGGGCTCTTGAAACATCTAATAGCACCAGTTAAACCAGTGGACCAGACCTTCGAAGAGATCGTAGCAGTGCTGAAGGATCACTTGAACCCCACACCATTGATGCTGGCTGAACGATTTAAATTTTACGCAAGAACCCAGAGGAAAGATGAAAGCAATGCGGAATACTTAGTCGAACTGCGTAAGCTAGCGAAATGCTGCCAGTTTGGAGGGAATTTGACAGAGGCGCTGCGGGACAAGTTCGTATGCGGCTTGGCCAAAGAAGGAACGCAGAAGCGACTTCTGGAAGAAAACGACCTCACACTGGACAGGGCTGTCCTCATAGCTTCATCGCACGAAGCTGCAGCGAAAGCAACGGCGGAAATGCAGCTAAAGGCGGCGGCACTCGGGGTGGACCAAATTACTGCAAGCATTTCCAAATGCTACCGTTGTGGAAAGACAACGCACGACCAGAATCAGTGCTGGTTTAAGAACCAAGAGTGCAGGAAATGTGGCAAACTGGGTCACATCGCAAAGGTATGCAGGTCCGGAAAGAAGACGAACAAGCAAAGGAAGCCACCACCACAAGAAAAGTACAACAAGGTGCATCAGGTGGCTGAAAAGAGTTCAGACGAACAAAATTCAGACTCAGACCCAAACAGCCAGGAGCTGGATAGTCTGAGAATCCACAATGTGGGTAAAGTAACTGATCTACAGATGATCTGGGTCACACTAAAAATAGCTGGAGTCCAAGTACGAATGGAGCTGGACACGGGATCAGCTGTATCAGTCATCAACCAAAAGGACTACCACCGGCTATTCTCTCACATACCCTTAAGAAATACTAAATTCATATTACAGACATACACGGGGCATAATGTATACCCCATGGGAAAAATACGAGTCAAAGTGAGAGATAGGGGCAAAGAACACCCACGAATGAATCTGTACGTATTACCTGAGGGAGGACCACCACTCCTAGGGCGGGAGTGGATGCAGAAAATAAACATAGAATGGCACTACCTAAAAGCCATAGGGAAGGAGGACTCGGTGCAAGCTATCAGCTCAGATTCTGAAATGGATGATGATAAGACCAAGTCGAAAACGAAGACAGGCAGAAGGACTTATGGTACCAAGAAGAATAAAGCTGCAGAGCAGAACTCCAGGTTGACAGAGAATTCTGAGCCTGTTCAAGCAAAGGATTCATCCATGATGGAAGAACACCGAGCTCGGATGCAAACTTATGTCAAAGTACGACAACAATTAGAACAGTTGAGTGATCGTCTCGTACAGGAGATGAAAAATATGGAAAAGTTCTGGGACACCGAATGGGGGAACCTGGAAAGACTACAGAGACAGCTAGCTCAAGCAGAGAGCGACCATAGAGCCATCATGGCCAAATACCAATCACATTCCCCTGATGCTGTTCAGGAACTAGAATATTTACAGAATGAACCAAAGGAAGAGGAATCTTCAGGGAGCCAGGATTTTATTCCAGTTCTTCTTTACGACTCCTTTCAAGCAGAGTGTGAGAAGTTGAAAGAACAGTATGAACAGGCCCAGGCTACAATTCAGAAGGGGGTTAACTCGGCAGCCTCCGAGAAGCTAGTTTCAGTAGAAGCATATGAACAACTAAAGGTTGAACATGAGCAAGAAGTCCAAAGGCTGCAGGAAATTCTTGATGAGCTCAAGGCCAAGGCAGACTCATCGATAGAAGCTCCATCCATAGATGAGCAATTAGAGGTGAAAATCATGGCAGAGCATGAAAGACAGGATGTCCAAGAACTTATAAAAACATTGAAGGACACCCAAGACAAATATGAGGCGGCAATGTCTGAGGTTCAACAACTTGAAGAACAGATTCAACTGGGAATCCTTTCAGTGGAAGAAAAGGAAACTGTAAGAAACACAGAGACTGTAAGAATGGCCCCTGAACATGAGCTAGAGAGCATCAAGGCGCAACTTCTCCGAGCGCTGAAAGCCAAAGTACAAGAGGAAAAGAAGGTGAAAGCATTGGAGGAAAAGGTGGATGAAATGGAGAAGACTCTGATCCACAGTGTTCCCGTGGAAGAGTTAACGGTCAGCCAACTCCTTCATATGCTGAGGGACAAGACTCTGCAATGGGAACAATCTGAACACGAGCTTCAATCTTCAAAGGGAAGGAGTTCGGAGCTCTCAAAAGTTATGGAAATAGCTGAGGTTGCAACACAGATTTTACTGGGATGCCAAAAGTACGCTGAATCACGTCTATGTGAACAACAGAATGTTGAAACAGCTGCTCCAGTAGAAGGATTGAATAGCCCGATCAATCAATCCCCGATGGAAGGGGAAGTATTGAAATCACAAATGAGGTCCTTAGTGAAGGATTTGCAGGAAACCCAGGAAGAGCGGGATGACTATGAACGCATGAGGAAGTCTTTTAAAGAAAGAGAGATAGAGAAGGAACAGCAGTCGGCTAGCGTCCAGTTGGGTAAGGAAGAAGTAGAAGGGCCTCTCGATGGACTAACTCAGGATGAACCTGAATATTACCATGACCTGTTGAGTGACACTGAATATTATGAGGATGTGGTCTGCCCAGCTTGTGATGAAAACTCTCAAAGTGCTGAAATCCGGATGAAGCACTTAAGGTCTAAGGAACATAGAGAGTTGGTGGCGCTACAGATGGCAGCCGAGAAAGGAGCTCGGAGAGTTTCAAAAAGGCAGAAAAGAAAAAGAAGCAGAAAATAATAACTGTTTAAAATATTATTACTTCTACTACCTCAGTCCGAACACTACGAAAGGTGCTAAATTTGTAAAAAAAAAATCCAGGGACATTATCAAGACAGCCAGTGGGTTGTATAAGTCCGCACTGCTGGTTCAACAGGACGAAAGTACAAGCTGTTAAAAAGGCTATGGAGGAGTCACGTTACCAGGTGAACCGGCTACACCAAAAAGATGCTGTCTGGGATGAATTAATACCAGAGACTGAATTTATGACTGTTCCACAGAGACTGAACCTGTAAATTGTTTCCATCGAGAGTATATCTGTAAATTGTTATATGACGTTGACTCCATCGAGAGTATATCTGCAAACTGTTTATATAAAGTTGAAGATTGTATGTTTAACGGATTCTGTAAGTAAAAAGCTAAAAAGGGAGGATTGTAGTGTATGTACCCGTTTACCTTTAAGGGAACTATAGAATGTAACCGTTCGCCTTTAAGAGCACTACTTTAGGTGTGGCACTATTTGTTGCTCATGTATACTGTAATACCGATAGTGACCACACCAGTATATAAGGGTTGTGATACATTAACTAGGGCAGATTCGCCCGAACCTCTGAATAGTAAAGACCTGTTTTATTTGTTAATCTGGAGTCTGTGTATTATTTGCAATACAACCCACAGACTTTCAGGGGAGAGAGAGAGAGAGAGAGAGACTGGGGGGAGAAGAGAGAGATGGGGGGAAGAGAGAGAGAGAGAGAGAGAGGAGACTGGGGGAGAAGAGAGAGGCGGGGGGAAGAGAGAGAGAGAGACTGCTGAATTTAGTTCGGGATTAGCCTGAGAGAGAGAGGGGAGGAAGGAACGCCTCAGGCCTGGCCTGATGGACCCCTGCAAAGGAAAGAAGGAAGGAAGAAGGTGAGCTCTCCCTCCCTCTCCCACCCCCTCACTCTTTCCCTCCCTCACCCTCTCTCTCTCCCTCCCGCTGTCCTCTCCCTGCTTTACTCTCTCTCCCTCCCTCCCTCTCCTCTCCCTCTCCCCTTCTCCTCCGTCCTCTCCCTCCCTCCCTCTCCCCCTCTCCTCACCCTCCCTGCCCCTCTCCTCCCCCTCTCCTCCCCTCCCTCCCTCTCCTCCCCCTCCTCCCCCTCTCCTCTCCCTCCTTCTCCCTCCTCCTCTCCTCCCTCCCCCTCTCCTCTCCCCTCCCCTCTCTCTGCTCCCTCTCTCTGCTTCCCCTCTCCCTCCCTCCCCACTCTCTCTCCCTCCCCTGTCCCTGCTTTACTCTCTCTCCCTCCCTCCCCTCTCCCTCCCTCTCTCCCCCTCTCCTCTCCCTCCCTCCCTCCCCCTCTCCCTCCTCCCTCTCCTCTCCCCCCTCCTCTACCCCCTCTCCTCTCCCCTCCTCTCCCCCACCTCTCCTCTCCCCCTCCTCCCCCTCTCTCCCCCCTCTCCTTCCCCCCCCTCTCCTCTCCTCCTCTCCCCCCTCTCCTCTCCCCCTCTCCTCTCCCTCCCTCCTCTCCTCTCTTCCCCCCTCTCCTCTCCCCTCTCCTCTCCCCCTCTCCCTCCCTCCCTCCTCTCCCTCTCGCCCCTCCTCCCCCGTCTCCTCTCCCTCCCCCCTCTCCCTCCTCCATCTCTCCTCCCTGATCTTCCTCTCTCCTCCCTCCGTCCCCCTCCTCTCTCTCCCTCCCTCCCCCTCTCTCTCTCCCTCCTCCCCCTCTCTCTCTCCCTCCGTCCCTCTCTCTCTCCTCCCTCCCTCCCCTCTCTCTCTCCCTCCCTCCCCTCTCTCTCTCCCTCCTCCCCCCTCTCTCCCTTTCCTCAGAGCCCGGACGCGGTGACCCGAAGCCCCCGTGTGCGGATCAGCGCCTCAGGGCCGGCCCGTGCGCAGCCTAGCGCGTGAGGCCCGGCCTGACTCACCTTAAGTTCAGGTCCCGCTCCGGGCCGCCGCCGCCGACGTTCAAGCGCTCGCTGTCTCCGCCCCGCCAGCCCTTTATCAAGATGGCGGCGATGGCTACGTTCGGCTCTCTCCCGCCCCGCCAGCCTTTACCAAGATGGCGGCGATCACGGGCCGCTGGTTTGGAATCAGGCCCAGCGAGGAGAGGCCGAGGCTTTGAGGCCTGAGGCCTGCAGGCAGCTCATCCACCACCGAGGGGGGGAAAGCCCGAGTCCTCTTTGCAAATTGATTTTTTTTTTCTTTTAAAAACCAACTTTTTTTTTGCTGGAAATCTATATTTCATATCATTTAATCTCCATTACCATTTTTTTAGCTTGAGGCCCGGCAGGTGTTTAATGGCCGCCGCTGAGCTCCCGCTCCCGCACTAACGGCAGTTTGAATGATTTGGCTCCGCCCACCCCATAGGATTGGTCAACCATCACGTCACTCAATGCTAATGAGCGGTAGGATTGGTCAACGTTCACATCACTCAACGCTAATGAGCGGTAGGATTGGTCAACCGCTAATGAGCGGATTTTGTCCTTTTTTGAACGTTTTTTGTAAAGTGTCCGAACAATTTTTGTCTGACCAAAAAGTAAATACACCTATTAGACTCCCCTAATGATAAGCTTTCTTTTGATATAACATGTGCTCTATAACTTTTGAGCGTATAGCGGACAGACAGACAAACAGACAGACAGACAAACAGACAAACCACTCTTTTATATATATAGGCCTAGAAATTGGGTTCTGGTCTTGCCAAGGCTGTAGCGCCAGAAAGTTTGCACCAGCGGTAATGCGGCAGCGCCCGACGAAAATTCGGGTGCGCCGAGCC